>NC_084803.1:39100939-40359689 GCF_963583255.1 Pyrus communis
TTGTCCTATTTCACAAATCAAGCCTTGGAACAAGAATCAAAGGCCTTATTTGATTATCAAATTATCACTTCCAAACAAATACTTGAAAGGGGCAACAGGAAATGAGCCAACAATGTATATTAAGCAAGACTTTTAAGCAATTTTTTTTTAAGTTATGAGAATAGTTTGAGTAGATAATTTCAAAATTTAGGCGCAAATAACAATCAAATCTATATCTTTCAGAATCAAGCTCAACTTAATTCAATTTAAAGGTCATTAGCACAAACTGTCATGCTAATCTACATATGGTGAAAACCACCCACCACATAAAGTTTAATTGAAACTGATAAAACTTCTGGATCCTTAAACTCCACAAGCTGCCAAATGAAGACACATAAAGAGAACATGGAGCAAATCAAAACACAAAAAGAAATTTTCACATCACTGATAATTACGAGTCTTCTCCCATTTGAAAGCTACACTTTCAGTAATTGCTTCTTCACAAGAATTAAAATATCAATGTTTTTATTCTCAAGGACTTTTTACAAATACAAGATCAAGGTCAACCGCTTCTAAGTAAAAAGATGTTTCCAATTTTTCACAATATCAACTCAATATATGCCATCACCATAACAAAACGTCCTCATTTCAGCCATTAGCACCACATTCATCTAACTATAAAATCATCATTTTTATCACCACCTCATAAGTCTAAGGACGCTAACATAACCGCTGCAACAACACTAGTACATACTAGGTTCCACCAATGAACTAATGCGCTTGTACTACTAAAATCATCATGCCACCACCTCTTGGTTATACAATCCGCCACTATTACCACAACCATGCAATTGAAACAAGCATCACACGTGTCATCATTGACAGCAGCACTACTACTACAGCCTGCCAGGCCACATGTACCTAGTTTATCTGATTGTTAATATAACTATCTGACAAACGTTATCAAGAAAATATGAAGGCCTTGATGCCTCCTGAAGGCTAGAAAAAGGCTTCATTATAGGCGTTTTCTACTAACTTTCATTAATGGATGCACATTTAGAACATACATTCGTAATGTTCTAAAGTTATCGTCTAATATAGATCATGAATGTAAGTTCATAATGCATAGCAACTGTTAATAAGGATGAACATTACATAACGTATGTTAAAGCTATGATTGAACATCAGACATTCCAAATGTACAGACAAACACACTTAACATGTATCTTGAGTCGTTATCATAATAACAAGAGGTTTATAATTGGTTTGAGGGTTAACCCATAAAGCATATCCATACTAATATACTATACAAGCTACTTTGGTACTTGTACAAGATTGCATACACTAATGCCTACTTATGAGCATATCATGAAATAAAGCGAGATTGTGAAGCCTATATGTTTAGTAAGCAGACCCTTGAGAATGTGATGCCTTTTACATGGGCATCCGTAACCATTAAAGGGAGAAACTGAAACTCTACGGCCTCTTGGGTATATGCTTTTCCCATGTCTTGGAAATGCATTTATTGTGTTCCTTATGATTAAACTGCCCTTATAATAGATTAAAAATATATTTTCCCCCTTAAAAATTTTGGTTTTTTATAAGGTTAAATATTATTGAAATTTTAAGCAAATATTTAGTCCTACTATTTCACAAACTGAGCCTTGGAACAAGAATCATAGGCCGTATTTGGTTATCAAATTATCACTTCCCAGCAAACACTTGAAAGGAGGGCAATAGAAAATAAGCCAACAATGTATACTAAGCAAGACTAAAGTAATTTTTTGAAGTTATGAGAATAGTTTGAGTATATAACTTCAAAATTTAGGCACAAATAACAATCAAATATCTTTCAGAATCAAGCTCAACTCAATTCAAATTATAGGTTCATTTGCACAAACTATCATGCTAATCTACATATGGTGATAACCACCCACCACACAGCTTAATTGAACTTGATGAAGACACGTAAAGAGAAAAAGGAGAAAATCAAATTACAAAAGAAACTTTCAGTAATTGTTTCTTTACAAGATTTAAAATTCAATTTGTTTTTTTATTCTCAAGGACCTTTTACAGATATAAGATCAAGGTCAACCACTTCTAAGTAAGAAGATGTTTGGAATTATTCACGATATCAACTCAATATATGCCATCACCCTAACAAAACATCACATTTCGGCCATTAGCACCACATACATCTAACTATAAAATCATCACTTTATCACCACCTCAACTGTAACTGTAAGGACACTAACATAACCACTGCAATGACACTAGTGCACAAGTAGGTTCCACCAACGAACTAATGCGATTGTACCACTAAAATCATCATGTCACCACCTTATACAATCCGCCACCATTACCACAACAATTCAATTGAAACAAACATCACCACTTGCGATTGTTGACACCAGCAGTACTACTACCTCCTGCCAGGCCACATGCACCTAGTTCATCTGATGGTTGATGATAACTATCTGACAAACTTTATTAAGAAAATATGAAAGCCTAGATACCTCCTGAAGGCTAGAAAAGGGCTTATTTTTAGGCGTATTCTACTAACTTCAATTAATGGATGCACATTTAGAACGTACATTCATAATGTTTTAAAGTAATCATCTAATATGGATCGTTAATATAAGTTCCTAATGCATTGCAACTGTTAATAAGGATGAACATTACATAGCATATTTTAAAGCTATGATTGAACATCAGACATTCCTAATTTAGACCATGAATTCGATGCACTGCAGCAGACAAACACGCTAACAAGTGGAGTGTTATTCTGATAAACACACATAACTGAACAAATCTTGAATCGTTATCATAATAACAAGAGTTTTAATTGGTTCGAGGGTTAACCCATAAAGCATTGGTACTACTAGACTATAGTACTTGTACAAGATTGCATACAGTAATGGCTACTCATCGGCATATCATGAAATAAAGAGAAACTGCGAAGCCTATATGTTCCAAGAAAAGGAACCACAGATCGAGTCAACAAAATCAGTAGCAACTACTATCTCGATTTGTCAACTATATACCCTATAAATCATACAGATAACACTTACAAGAAATGATGGATCACAGACAGCCTAATAAAAGCTAGAAACTAAACCGAAACGTGTAACACATAACATGAATTTAACATAATTACGAGAAGGGAAAAATACAGGTGCATTGAACAAGGTAAAGTTTAAATTAAAGTTAAAGTGATCAAAGCAGTGACTAAACCAAATTAAAAGCAATTAGTGGTGAACACTGTACAATTTACGGCAACTATAAAAAGCAAAGATGGCCGATCCAAACAAAAGCATGAACAGTAGTAAAATCTTGTACCTGAATTGCCAAGTGCAGGCGTGCATCTGTATCCAAAACAAAACCACTGTTCCTCGATAATAATATTATTTCCTGAAAATTAACATTCCAAAGCAAAATTACAAGTATTTAAACAAGGCATAAACCACTACTGTAAGATATAAATATAGATTATAAACTAGTGGCAGTGAACATATATATTTTCTCAAATTTTGCAATATACATACATACATATATTTATATCTAACAAGCTCAATGCGCAATTCACAGTAACATATAAATCATCTTAAAAGTTGAAGACGTAGGGCTTACGGTAAGTTGATTATAACGCTATACTCGCTTCTCAGTTCCATTTTAGCTTATTCTCGAACTTTCTCATGGTTTTCTTGGCAGCCAAACAGACGGTTCGCCGTGGAAGACGAACGGATATTCGTCATGAAACGGAAAAATTACACCTCGGAAGAGGTGGAAGATATGGAATAGAGCAGGAGAAGGAGAATGCAGGCCGAGAAACGCGGTGATTTAAGGGAATAGCGAGGTCGGTGGAATCCATTGGAGAATCGGACGGAGAAAAGGGGACGAACGGAGGAGGAGGAGATCTGCTTCGATGGAGGAGAAAGGGCAGAGCGCGGATGCCTGACGACTAAGAAGAAGAAGAAGGTGAGAGTGTGACGAGAGAGATGGATGAAAAATATCTGAGAGGGAAACGAATTAAAAAAGGAGAGGGGAAATGATGGTGGGGGAGACCCTGAGAGGAAGCGAGAGCTGGTGGGGGCTATGGAGGTCTACGATGCCCCCACTCGATCTAACACGTAATGCCCTTTTCTTTTTTATTTACCTCTTTCATTTGCTGATTCTCTAGTAAAATATTATTAGATAAATCTAGGGTTTCGGCTTCTCCCAAGCTGCTTTCTGAAAACGGAGGAGCCTTGGAGGCAGACCGGTTTCTGATTCACCAAAACCGGCAGCTATAATCTATTGGCTCGGCCCAGCCTTGAACTCGTTGCAAATTTCATAAAGTTAGAACCATGACTATGTGTTATGTCGATTTAATAATATAATGTTATGAAAAAAAAAATATATTATTTAATTAAATACATTACGGTTTTGTAAACTCAATTCACATGAGTTACTCTATTGAATTTTGATGCTTATTATTAGAGGTTGGCATGGTTCAGTATGTCAACATTGAAAACAAAATTTCTAACAATTCATGTATTAAGCTTTTTTAAATATGTGTTCGAATCTTGCTGTTATCAATGGATTTCAGTTTGGTTTGGTGCCATTTCAAGATGGGTCTGAATCAACCTAGCATTCATGCTCCGACTTGAGAGGGTGTTACAAAAATATCGATTAAACTATTTACTCAACTCCTAATTTCAAAGTAGCTTTGATTTTCTTCTCGACAAAATCTGATGATTGACGGTGGTGGTGGTGGTGGTGCTACAAGATTGGTGGTTGTGGTGGGAGGCGATGGGAGGTGGTGGGGGGTTGTTGGGGGTTGGTATAATGACGGTGGTGGCAGTGGCAGTGGTGGTATATAAGGTTAGTGGTTGCAGTGGGAAGTGGTGGTAGTCAGTTTGTTATCCAAGGGGTAATATACGTGTAGAATAAATAATGTCATTTCTTTTTTGAACAAATACTGTCATTTTTAAATATTAATGATTGTATTAAATAAATTAAAAATATTCATTAACATTATGTTTGGATGAGAGAAATAAACTTAAAATTTGAATAAAAGTCAAAATTTATAAATTGACATGCACTAATTCCCTTGTTTGGATTGATAAACATAGAAATTTAGAATTTTGGAAAAAAAAAACTTGGAATTTGAGATCTCCAATTCCTAAGTTTAAATTCCATGTAAATAGGTGTTATTTCCTAATTTCTATAATTGAGAGTTTAAAAATAACAAATTCTGTATTCAATTTCATTCTTCTTTTAGGTTAACCAAATAAGAAAATTCACAAATACTAGAAAATAAAATCCTGTCATTTTAAAATTTCTTAGTAATCTTAAATTTCTTCATCCAAACATAGTGTAAATGTTTTTTTTTTTTTATAAAACCAATTTTTGAAAGCAATTTACATGATGTTTTTAAAAGCTGCTATTTGAAGACTATTGTTTAAAAATAAATGGAATATATTTTATTTTCACCAAACACTTTTTTATTATTTTCACCAAACGAAGCCTTGGCCTCACTATATGAATCAAATTTTACAACTTATCGTAGCATTTAATCTCACCATATAAATCAGTTTCTTGAGGAGATATTTTAGTTGTTGTGTATTTATCTATATGAAAATTCTATTTGAAGTCAACAATTTTTCCACTTATTTTGGATGAGCAATGCCAATTTTTACCTTAAAACGCAATTATATACATTAGGCTCAACATTTTAACTAACCCACACAATGGATGAGTCATAATTTAGTATCTAATTTGTCATATAAGGGGGGTCAACCCTAAGACCTCACATTTACAATAAAGGGAGAAACATTTACAAGAACACTTGTCACATAAAACGTACAATTCTACGTATTTTAATATGTGTAGAAGACATGAATGACATGTCTCACTTATAGAGTATCATAGTATGGAAACCAAATATATATGTTGTAGTTTATAGAGTTATTGGCACTCCAAAAATCTGATAAGGCACTCTATGTTTTCTATACTTGGAAAACAAACACATTCATATGGGGTGTACAATACAATTTTGGAAGTGTCAATAATAACACCTTAAGTAAAACTGTAATAGTACATGATGATGTTCCGAAAATTGCTCCATCTTGAGCATTTTTGAGTCGTTTGAAATATCATTTTGACATTTAATTTCAAGAAGGTCTATGGTGCTCAATAAAGTGACTATTTATTTGTCCACTACCACTATGTTACGTAACAAATCTAAAAAAGGGTTATGATAAAATAAACCTATAAGAAAAATATTATGATTATTAAGAACTCAACATGACTTATCCCTCTTTCCTTGTCTAATTCGAGATTATGCTTTCATGTCTACAACTCAGTTTATTAGAGGGATGAGCCTAATTTGGAATACAAACCATAAAAGAAAATAACGACTAAACCGATCACAAGAAAACCAGCTATGGTACCTATTATCCAAAGAGGAATCCTTCCAGTAGTATCGACTATTTTATCCTACTTTCCTCCACAATTTATCAAGTGATCATGTTAGAGGCATAAACAACCATAAATAATTATGAGATGATAGACTTCCAAAAGGGATAAGAGAATTCCTACTATCTATTCTTTTTTATTTTAATTAAAGAAATAATTGAAAAATAAAATAGCAAGTACAAAAATGAGTAATAAGCCCCAGTTGATATTATTCCCAAATAAGCTTACCTTTCGAACTGCTGCTTAATCTATAGGCAGACAAATAGACAACCTGATGAATTGAAGCATCTTAGTAGCTAGAGAAAAATCAAGCAAAATCGATTGTCGCAATAGCAACGTGCAAAATGAAAGCTACCTAAACCGTGAAAACAGGATTGTGATACAAACGGTCTCCTCTTATATTCTAAATAAAAATTTAATGTATATCAAATTTTTTTTTTTTTGTTCAAATATGTATATCCTATTATTTTGTTAAATTTTACAAACAGAAAAAAAATCCCACACGGTCGATGGAGGTAGATTGTTTGCCCTCCCATTTCAATATTTTTCTCATGTCCTCCTGTAATGTGTGATCACAATTAAACTACGTTAATATTTTATATTAATTTTTTATAAAAATAATAAAACAAAAAGTAATAAGAATATAAAATATTGATATGATTTAACCGACACAAATAAGAGGGTATAGAAAAAATATAGAAATGAGAGGTTAGACGATCCATCTCTACTATGGCGAGGCAAGCCGACGAGTGTGCGGAGTCTCGAGACTAGAGACACGTTGGGACAGCAATAGCATCTACCACATCACCAACGACCACACGAAAAATGATTTAATAACATGCCTGGGCAAATCGATAGCGGACACGTACCCACCTTCTAGACCTCGCGATTAATCTAATGATGCTGCATTATTCTATTCGTGTTTCGAAGCATCCGGAAGTAAAAATTGTAAAGAAAACGTCTCAAAGGGACGAAAGAGACTGGGGGGCCCCACCCACTTGTCGTGGACACGTGTCGGTCCATTCATTTGTCCATAATTCTGATAGTAAAATATTGTGAAAGGGACAAAGGTATCTGAGCCGCGCGGTGCAACTTGTAATCTGCTGTTGGTCTTAGGGCTGGTTTGGTATTGCTGTGCTTTGAAAAAAAGTTACTTCTGATGTGCTGTGAGAATAAGCAGCTGTGAAATAAAGGAGCAGAGTGTTTGGTAAACTTTTTTTTGTAAAAGTGCTTTTGAAAAAAAAAAGCAGTATTAGAGTGTTTGGTAAACTTTTATGTAAAACAGATGTGAAAAAAAGCCGGTTTTTCAAAGCTAGGTTTTGCAGCTTCTTGTTTTTGGCTTTTTTTCATCCAAAACTGTGAAAAAAAGCTGAAGCTGAGTGTTTACCAAACACAAAAACAGCTCCCAGTTTTTTTTTATAGCAGCTTTTTTCAGAATCACCTCAGTACTAAACCAGGTCTTATTCATGTTTTGTTTGTTGGTTGAAATACGACGTACCTAAACTTTAAAAGAAAGCTGACCACCATTCAAATTATTAAGCCTTAATCTTGTTTACGCATGCGCTAAGAATAAAGTTGCATTAAGGTTAGGCAAACGGGTCCTGAAAGTGCTGGTCGAGGCGGATTCAAGCAGTTTGAAACGGATATGAGGTGGGCTCAAATAATTAAAGACACAATAGGACGGGACGGATAGCGACACCCGTTAACTTAATCTACTTAAGTGAGAATAAATCTCCACCGTTTGATTCTCACTCTAATTTCACACATTCTTTGAGTCTTAACGACTCGAATTGCAGTAATTTCATCCCTTTCTCTGGCTCCTAACTCGATCAAGCTACCTCCTCCGTTTCCATCTCTCACTTCTCTCTCCTAACTCGAGGTCTCTCTCCCTACTCCGACCACCATGCACCATAATCTCATCTCAACTCGAGGTCCCTCCCAACTCGCGACGACGATGACCTGATGAGGACGAGCTCCTCTAGATGGATCTAAGGAACAAGCCCAACACGAAGTCAACTACAAAAAAAACAAAAAAAAAACAAAAACAAAAACAAAAAAATTGTTTGTGTAGGAGAATCCAAATAAGATTCTCATGGGCTAGATTCTGTAAATCCCTGTAGGTTTAGTTTACTTGTACTCCAAGTCACTTGACTTGTATATATTTGTATTTTTGTGGGATCAATGTAAGCAATACAATTACAATTCTACATGGTATCACTTGTTTAGGTTTCCCTTTCCTGGTCAAACCCTACCATTCTCCTTTTTTCTCAAACCCTAGCCCTTCCCCAAGTTATTTTTTCCAAAAAGTTTCCCTTTTTGTTGTAACCCTTCATCTTTCTTTCACTTATGCGCACTCAAGCTTCTTCCTCCTCTTCCAGCATTTGACCCTCTCGCTCCAGTCCTAATGTTGCTCACTTTCTGAAACTCACCAATCCCAACTACCTCATTTGTGGTCAAATGAAGCTGTTTCTTCTTGGTTACAATTTATTTGGCTACGTGGATAGCACTAATCCGGCCCCTGCCACCACTCTTTCTTCCTCTGATAATGAGTCTGCTACACCGAATTTGGGTTTCGCTACGTGGTTTCAAATTGATCAAACGGTTGTTAGCTATTTGGCTTCCACCCTTTCTGAGCCTATTTTTTCACTAACTATTGGTAAAAACTCCTCTTGGGTCATCTGTAAATGTATCCATGCATATTTTTCTCAAGCTTCGCTTGCTAATGCCACCAATCTCCAGTTTCAACTACAATCACTTATGAAGGGCTCCCATTCCATATCAAACTACCTTCAACATGCTAAGTTTCTCTCTAACTCTCTTGCTATTATTAATGAATCTGTCTCTAATAATAATTTAGTGAGCTTTGGGGGGCGTTTGTTTGCCCTCACTAAGTCGGACTGGACTGGACTGGACTAGCTATTAGTCCAATACCGTGTTTGTTCCATGCTGGGACTAACATTAATGAGACTAAAGGGGACTAGCATGGACAAAACCCTTCACTAAGAGGTCTTAGTGAGACCCCTCAATAACCATGGGACTAGCTAAGACTATCATCTCTTTCTCGTCCTCGTCATGCTCAACGACCACTCCCGACAGACTCCTCGTCATCTCCGGTCAACTAGATCAATCATTAACTTTCCGACTCTCTTTTAGATCCATTTCACAACCAACTTTCATATAAAATATACCAAATTGAAGCTAGGAGTGACAAGATTACGATTTTACCTGAATCGAGGCCAAAATGTGGTCGAATGTGGCCGGAAAATGGCCTAGAAGTCTCGGCCTGTTTGGGCTTCTTCAAATCCATGACAGATTCGACCATGCAAAGCTAAGATCTCGGTCCAGGGATGGTGATGAATTTTTTGGCGGTGCTAACTTCATCCAATTTAACGAGGGTTAGCTGGAAAACACATCGGGAACCCCTGCAACTCGTCGGGAAAATTGGAGCTGTGAGGTTCCGTTCGAACAACGCATAGCTAGAGAGGGAGGGATGACAGAAAAATAGAGACTGGAATCAATAAGGAGTTTGACCAGGAATGAGAAAGAGACATGAATTGAGAGGTCTGAGAGGAAAAAAAGAGGGAGAGGGAGGGACGATGAGAGAAGAGGAAGAGAGTGGGACGGAAATGGTAGGAAAAGATGGAGAAAAAGATAAGATCATAATAAAATAATAATAATTTAATATTAAATAATATAATATTAGAATTTGTTATTATCCAGCTTCTTAGTCCAATACTGCACCAAACGCTTCACTAAGTTAGTCCAGTTTAGTCTAGTCTAAGCCAGTCCAGCTTAGTCCTTGAAGCTAATCCAGTCCGAGATAGTCCGGCGTAACAAACGCCCCCAAGGTCTTGGTTCAGATTACTCAATATTTGTCGCCGCTGTAACTAATTCTCATTATTTGCCAGACTTCCCCGACTTGTGTTCTCACCTCATGATATTTAAGGCCTAAACAAAAGTAGAGCCAACGACCCATGCTCTTCTTACTACCGTTCCATATAGCATGGCTCCAATTCAGGCCCAACAGCCCAGGGCCCAAAGGCTGCAACGTGGACAGCAGCAGCGGGCCTTACTTTCCCAACGATAACAGCAATCTATTACCTTTCAAGCCCACGATCCTGATCACCTAAAGTTGTTCTGCAGCTGCAACAACAACCACATCACATGAACCAGAGGCGCGATGGTTTCAATCAGTGTCCATGTGGCTGAGGTCGAGGCAATTGTGGTGGAGGTCGTGGTGGTGGCCGCGATGGTTGGCAGCCTAACTAATGGGGAATCTGGTATTCTCAATGCACATCTTGATTTGTGGTGTAATTTTTGCAACTATCCTGGCCATCACATCTTTGCTTCCCTGCACTGCCCTGCTTCTCCTTTTGTGGGCTACCATGCCTTCCCCTGGTACTGCTAATAACCCTACCTAGTACTTTGATATGGGGGTCACTCACCACATAATCAACAAGGAAACTGTTCTCAATGACCCATTTTCCTACAATGGTAACGAATATGTTCTCGTTGGTGACGAGGGTTCTCTTCCTATCACTCACACCGGGTCTTTTTCTATTACTTTAGGTTCTCATTAGTTCAAGTTAAATAATGTCTTATATGTTCCTTCTCTTAAAGAAAATCTTCTCTCCTTCTCAGTTTACTAAAGATAATTCTGTTGCAGTTACTATTCATCATTTTGGTCAAGTGACCTTTGACTTTTACACTAGTTCTTTGTTGTTTCAAGGCTGTTGTGAAGGTCATCTTTATTATGTGTCTCCATCCTGTCAGTCTACTTTCCATGTTGTCTCTTCCTCGTCATGGCACTCCCGCCTTCGTCATCTGTCTTCTGAAGTTTTATCTAAGTCGTGTTTAGTTTCTAGGTCTCAATTAAATAAGGCGTTTTGTAAGTCATGTGCACTCTCTAAGTCACACAAATTACTTTTTTATTCCAATAAAGTATTGCACTACTTTCGTTTTATTTGATTCATTCTGATGTTTGGATGTCCTCTACTCCGTCTATTTCCAGTTTTCATTATTGTGTCTTATTTACAGATGATTATAGCTGTTACTCTTGGATTTTCCCTATGTAGGCCAAATTGGAAGTTTTCATGCACTTGGAATCCCTATATAATATGACATGTAATATATTTAATTCCTCGATTAGATTTTTGCAAATGGATGGTGGTACATAATACATGAATAGTTCCTTTAAAACTTTTTGTATAACACTGGTATTGTTCACCGTGTCTCATGTCCCACACTCCTGAACAAAATGACCTAGCCGAATGCAAACACCGACACATCTCCACTGTCATTCCTCTCCTTCTAAACACTGCCAATCTCACACCCTCCCTTTGGGTTGAAATCACTCTTACCATTGTCTTTATAATTGATCTTCTCCCCTCCTCAGTGTTAGGTTGGTCTAGTCTCTATTTTCGGTTGTTTGGTCATCATCTCAATTTGTCCTTCCTTCATACGTTTGGTTGTGTGTGTGACTCGCACTTAGGTGCTTATACTACTGACAAACTGGAACCTCGTACCAAAGAATATGTTTTTGTAGGTTGCAACTCTCAATTTAAAGGATACCGATGTCTTGATCCGGACACCAATCGGGTTTGCATCTCCCGCCCTGTTTTATTTCCAAATTAGTTCGGTCATATCTCTCTAATTTTGGTCCGGCTGTTGCCCACCCCTAAATTGTATAAGGCTTTGAGACGATTGACATGGCATTAATTATCATGATGGTAGCGTTTTGATTTATTAATATGGAACTAAGTTGATAATCAGCTCCCTAATTTTATTTACAACTGATCCTGGCATTTAATCTCCACTATACGAATTAGTTTGTTGAGACCATCTTTTAGTTGTTGTGTTCTTTTATCTACTATTTGAACTCAACAATTTTTTAAGTATATTCAACACTTACTTTGGACACGAACTAGCATTGTAGTCTAGTAGTATTCATTTTCACTTGTATGTGAGAGATATAAGGTTTACCTTACATGGATGGTGATGACTCTTATATTTTTGTTACGTTCGATACCTAGTTAATAGTTGAATCAGTCTATGGCCCAACCCAATCCCCTCCCCCATAGAGTAGAATACCCCCATCGGATCCTATGAGTAGAATTTTGTTGATAAAAAGGTTAATTTAGACGTGCAGTGTAAAACTTTTACCTTAATACGCAATCGATATATGGCAGTTTTGATATAACATTAGAGGATTAAAATTTGTACTAAGCCAAACAATAAACCAACCATAATTTAGTATTGAACTAGCAACTGAGCCCGCCTGATGCCGCGGGTTTTAAAATTGTGTTAAATATGTGAAATATATTAAAATCTATTTACATCCATACGAAAATTTATTTACGTATATATGTTCAATAAGAAACAAAAGATGAGAGATTAAATGTCAAATGAATCCATTGTGATGCTTATCAAATACCCTACACTACAGATTCTTATTAGTAAAGAACCATATGAGAAAGTGATATTAATGTCCAAAATCTTTGTGAAAAACCATAAAATGGTCATGTAAACTTTTGGATTCTCATTATCTTTCTCTACAAGGTTACAAGGATTTATATACATGTCTTCAAAAGTATCAAGATCAAATCACCCTAAATTAAGGGATACAAGTGTGTAGGTAGGACGGCTTATACTTTGTAGGTAGGACGGCTTATAGGACGGCTTGTACTTTGTAGGTAGGACGGCTTATACTTTGTGGGTAGGACGGCTTATACTTTGTAGGTAGGACGGCTTATAGGACGGCTTGTACTTTGTAGGTAGGACGGCTTATGACTACTAACAACCTTATCAACATCCCCCCGCAAACTTGACTCCGGGGAGGAGACAAAGTTTGAACACAGAGATCGAAAACGCGCCGTAGACAGCCCCTTCGTAAAGACATCTGCAAGCTGCAATGTGGAAGGCAGAAACTGAACTCGATGAGTACCAGAAGCAACTCGTTCACGAACGAAATGATAGTCAAGGGCAATATGCTTAGTGCGAGCATGAAACACGGGGTTAGCAGCCATGTACGTTGCACTTAAGTTGTCACAATGCATCAAAACAGGAAGACGAACAGGCACCCGTAGTTCATGTAGTAAACTGAGGATCCAAATGGTATCGGCACAAGCAAAGGCAAGAGCCCTATACTCCGCTTCAGCACTAGAGCGAGACACTGTCCATTGCTTCTTGGCACACCAAGAAATTAAATTATTCCCCAAGTAAACACAAAAACCAGTTGTAGAACGGCGGGTGTCTGGACACCCCGCCCAATCCGCATCCGAATAGGCAGCAAGCTGAAATGGTTGAGCAGAGGGTGTGAACGTAATTCCCATGCCCAAAGTCCCTTTAAGATATCGCAAGATACGTTTAACAGCATCCATATGGTCAGTGGTAGGACGTTGATAGGAGCATATTTATGCGACTTAAATGGCTTGTTCTCGTACATTTACGTTATGTTTCTTTAGTTATTTTAGTACTTTAAGCTATTTTCGTGTGTTTGTAGGTCCAAAGGGCTAAAGGAGCAAAAAGATGCATTTTGGAGACTTTTGGAGCACTTTTGGGCTAAGGACGGATAGCTTATGCTTGAAGCCAAAGTGTTGGACGAAATTGAAGACCTAATTGGAGCCAAAGTGTTGGAACCTTGTTCTCTTTAGTTTTAGGACATTTAAACCTTTCCTAATCCCAATCATGCCATGCATAACACACATCCATTCTAACACATTGTCATTGCACATGCATTTCCTTCATTAGTTAACCCACATGCACTTATCACTTATCATCACCACATATCATATCACTTAATCACTTATCACTTATCATCACCACTTAACCACTTATCATATCATAACCACATATCATATCACTTATCACTTATCACTTATCACTTAACATATCATCCACCTACTTCACCTACAACATCCACCTACTTCACCTACAACATCCACTTCACCTACAACATCCACCTACTTCACCTACAACATCCACCTACTTCACCTACAAATGACATAGTCATATGTTCCCTCCACTACTCCTATAAATACCCTTGCATTCATTCATTCATGAATATCTCATTCCATTGTAGATACCACAACACAAACACTCCATTCCTTCTCTAGCCGTGAGTTTCTCTCCATTTTCTGCACCATTCCCTTCCCTTTCTCCTCCATTTCTTCCATTTCCATAATCCCCCAATCCATTCAACACACCAACAACATCCCTTAGTCCTTGTGCTACAACGAAGACGAAGAGAAGAGTGCCTAAACGTTCATACAATTCAAGTTTGAGTTGTTGGAATGTTTAGGTGTTTCTTTGATTTCAAAGTTATGAGGAACTAAACCTTTTTTTTGGCTAGGGGTGATTTCAATACCATGATTATTTATGTGATATGAATTGATGAATTCCGGTTATGAACTCTTGATTCGTGAATGCAATTGGCTTAACTATTTGATGATTAACTTATTTGTGTTTGTTGATTGAGGGTCGATACTTAATTAGCATGCATGAATATGTGGCTAAAGTTTAAGAAGGTTTCACATAATTGTTACTAACTTATACTTGAAAGTAGTAAAGGTCGCTTGTCACGATCGCGTTAAGTTTAATTCTTAGCATGAGTAACATGATGTCATAGTTGCAAATGCTTTGTCAATGCTTATGGTTTTCATTATTCTTAATGATCTTCGATTGTATCTCTATTATGATGACATGTAGGGAACTTTTGAGAATGTTTTGGGTTGTCGAATGATGCCATCCAATCCAATAATATAAGGAAAATCTGAGGGTTAACTAGTGATGTCACGGTTAATTTGGGGCATTGTCGTTCATAATTCAATGAAGGAATAACTGGAAATTGATTCATATGCATAAATATCATGTGTAGAGAAAGAACCCTTAGCTAGCTTCCCATCCATTCATTTCCGTCAAATCCATATTTACAATTTGTTTTGTTTCCAAGTATTCATTTTAGTTTAAATTCGTCCAAATCCAATTCCCCCCTATTTCGTTGAAATCTTAGTCTTAATCTTTCTTATTTTTAGTTTTGCTTTCTGCGAGCATTAAATAGTGTTTTATATTGTGTTTTTATGTTTTTAAGTCAATTTAGAAGGTTTTAGCAAGCCCTCCTAATCCCCGGTCTAGAACGATCCCTCACTTATTCATTCTACTACAATTGTCAAACGAGGGTTTAATTTGAGTGTCAAGTAATTCTCGCATCAGACGTCCCATAAATTGAGCAACAGTTTGCACCGCAAAGGAGATGTCAGGACGCGTTAACGTGAGATACTGAAGTGAGCCCACAATTTGTCTATAAAGGGATGCATCTGGAAGAGGTGAACCTGAGGTAGCAGATAAAGAAGTCTTGGCAGCAACTGGAGTAGGGCATGGTTTACACTCAAGCATATTACTACGTTTCAAAATATCAAGAGTATATTTGTTTTGTGTCAACCGGAGGCCAGAAGATATAAACTTTTGGATTCTCATTATCTTTCTCTACAAGGTTACAAGGATTTATATACATGTCTTCAAAAGTATCAAGATCAAATCACCCTAAATTAAGGGATACAAGTGTGTAGGTAGGACGGCTTATACTTTGTAGGTAGGACGACTTATAGGACGGCTTGTACTTTGTAGGTAGGACGGCTTATGACTACTAACAACCTTATCAACAGGTCACTTCCAAGTATAGGTTTTCCAAATACCCCACATGATATGAAAATGTGAATCTGTCCCAAAGCTTTGTAAAAACTATAATAAGATCTCTTCCAAGGACATGAATTATATCACTCACAATTGCTACAATTTTATTCAAATACAAACATGTATAATGCTTCCAGATTCAATTATCCAGAGACCAAATATTGGGAACTTTCGAATTATAAGCTCATTGGAAATAATATCCCAACTATAGGCATAGGGAGATTTGAAATCACACAGGTATGAAAAGAGAAGCAAAAGAAAAAGCAAAAGCAAGAGAGTCCATTCACCCTAGGTGAATATGCTTGTCTACGTTTCCAAAAATTAGTCTGTCACAGCTGCTAAATCCTTTTCAACTTTGTGCAAAAAAAAAATCTCTTTCTTATGTTTACTTGAAGTGCTGATTTCAAATCGGTGATCCCTTTCTCACCGTGGCAACATTTAACAATTGCAATCAGTAAAATTTTATTGATAAGGGAAAAGAGAAAGGTAAGTAATAAGCAAAGTAGACAGACGTAACAGAGCAACGCAGAGAGAGAGAGATAGAGAGACTTAATGGTTTTATATGAAACTTATGTGCAATAGCTCATTACTGTTAAGAATTAGTAGTAAGCTGGAATGAGAGAAAGTGTTGAGTCATCAATTGTAAGAAATGCTATATACAGCAACATATGTGCAATAGCTCATTACTGTTACAAAGCAATAAACACAAGAATATTCAGTTTCTTTCTCTTCATTTCATCTTCTTCTTTGACTTCTTTCTGCATTTTCTGTTTCCTTTCTTCATTAGCATAGCTCAATTCTTCTTCAATTCATAGTTGTTAAGACATGGAACTGTGGATAGGAACTGAAGTTCAATGACCCAAGTCTTGAGAGATATGGACAAAAATGAAAAAGGTGGTAGTCGTGGAGAAGTGATAAGTGGAGGCATGGAGCACCTGGTGGCTGCCTAGGGATCTTTTGGGTGGGGTTAGAGGAAAAAAAGAATTGGAATTGAAATTACCCAATTAGGGAAAGTTAATGCAAAATGAGACTGGGTGGAGATCTCGAGTAGGAAGAAAGAGAATAGACTTTTTTTTTTTTAATTAAAAAGTGTATCCCTCACATGGGTTAATAAGAAGACTTGCTTTATTTTTTATTTTTTTTTTAAATGGCTTAGCTTAAAATGATGTTGTTTTGGCCAAGCCTTTAGAAAACAGAATAATTTTCTTCTTATTTGTTAATCATTTGCATAACCTGTAGCCGTCGGCCCGTCGCTGCACTCTTCTCCTCCACCACAAGTCTAAATTTGGGTGATTCCCGGAGGCATTCACAAACTTATCCAGGCTTCTGGATGGTCTCAGGTCTTTTAATGGATTTTCCCTTGGGTGCTCCCTGTCGTCCTCTACTTCTTTCATGCGAAGATAAAACTCACAGCTAAAAGACCTACGAAGAAACCATGAACCCGTTACTTGTAGGCTGACCTCCTGCAAATCCGAGAAGAGGCGGCTTGCGTGACTCCTCTATATGCGCAACCCGACTCAAGCGCCTTGACTTCTCTATATGTTGGTGCACACGACAACTACTCTTGTCCAAATCCCACAACAACCTTCTCTAGCTAGGATTCAAAGGGAAATTTTCAAACAACTATGAGATATCAAGCTTTTCCATTGATATCATGAAAAAAATTCCATTGATAAGGATTACTAGAATTTTAA
Organism: Pyrus communis; assembly: GCF_963583255.1. Taxonomy (NCBI): domain Eukaryota; kingdom Viridiplantae; phylum Streptophyta; class Magnoliopsida; order Rosales; family Rosaceae; genus Pyrus; species Pyrus communis. Next base: position 39,118,762 of record NC_084803.1, read on the forward strand.
TTAAAAAATTATGAGCATATTAAACAAAAATTAAAAAATTAATTTTCTTTTTATTCATTGTTATTATTTTTAGAATTTGAATTAGTTTAGAAAATTATTATTTTTTAATCCATATGCCGTTACTTAATTAGACAAGTGGGACCACACATGTGCCATGTCAACACACTAATAGAATATTTAACAAAAATTGACTAGAAGACAACATTGATTTAGGGCACCCATATTCAAGGATTGCGTTGATCGTTTTATATTTTCAAGAACCATCTTGATGGGATGGGTCAATTCAAGGACGATTTGTGAAATACCACTAAAATTAAAAATAAAAGCAAATCGCAAAAATTAAAACCCTAACCAACTTCTCTTTCTCTCTCTGCTTCTGGTGCTTCAATATTGCAACTTCATCTTTTTATACTCTATGCTTTGCTTCCAACAAGAAGCCCTTCGTTTTCTTAAGCTCTCCTTAGGTTTTGCCTTCTCTCCCCCATCTCTCCTCTCTCTGTCTCTGTCTCTTGTGATAGTGGGTCATATTGATTCGAATTCGATGACTAGATATTGTGTATATAAGTGTCCTTGACACACTCTCACCCGGAATGTCCATTTTGCACACCCGGCATGCTAGCCGACACTAGAATGTGACGAAGCCATAAAATGATGGTGATGTGGAAAAGTATGAGTAAATTAAAACTTTACGTAATTGAAATAAGAGTGTGCATGTGAGCGAAACCCTTATATAATGCAAAGTGTCAGAGCATAAATACGAGTGAAACATAAAATAAAGAATATTCCCATCTCAAAAGGATGGATATTAAATTATACAAAAGGATATTAACTTCCTACCTTATTGGAAATGCTAGTCAGCAATTGCCAATTATTCCTCACCTCCACAAGAGCTCAGCCTCTAGGTCCTTAATAGGAGTAAAACATAAAACGTGAGTGGCCAAAAGATAAAGTTTTGTAAAATCGTGGTTTTTTCTTAAAATAGTAATCCCTAGCTGTAAAACTTGTATAGTTTTTAAAATTCATACTACTCATATGTAAGAAACAAAGTACCCAAAAAAGTAGTAATAATCTCAAGGATGTAGGTAAAACAATACTAATAATTTTTGCAATGCTCATCAAAATCATGCAAGCACAAAAGTCATGTAGAAAGTAGCTACATGAATAGGTTGGTGTATAAATTACATTTTAGTACTACAATCTCGTGAAGCTGGCGCTAAGCACTCATATAGGGCCCTAGTTGCCTAGTGCAATCTAGGGGTAGGTTGGTACTTACTCTAGACTCAAAGTGAATGTAACGGTGCATGTGAACATACACGTGAAGTTGGTCCTGACCCAAACAATATAAATAAAGAAAACACCATGCAAACATTTTTGATGAGTAGATATATAGTATAAGTACGATCATGCCAAAGTTGTAATCGTGAATAATAATAAAATAATAAAACGTAAACATTTATTATATTTTAAGTCAAAACATGGCATGTAAGACAATCATAACACATTTATGGAACTATAAGATCATATTTGAAAGCAAAGATCCACTCATGGTATGTCATAGGGTAGTAGCCTCATTGCCTTGCTTGCCCATGAAATCCTCCAGATAAGTCTCTCCTATATGAGAAATCACTATACCACTAAAAAAACATACGAAGGTCACAAAAGAAAGGGCTCTAACTATTGAAATCAAGATTGGAAATTCCAAATCCGCCACCGTATGTTGTGCATCGCCGCACGTGCCCCTACGCACTGCAGAAAAGTGCCACATGCGGTGGCTGAGGTGGTGGCCGGAAAAATGACTATTGTGTCTCAGGACAGAATATTTCATTATCGAAAATGAAATATTATAGCCACACAAAATATTCCATTAAAACTAACAACAGAGTAATGAAATCTTACTTAAAATATTTTGATTCGGATTCAGAAACAGATCGGGTCGTCAGGGCCAATCTCGGGTTAACGGATCGGGTTGTTGGGTCCTATCTCAAGTTAACGGGTCGGACGTGGTTGTCAAGCCGGATTGGGATGTTGGTGTGGACATCGACATTACAGTCGAGTTGGACCAGGTATGGACCGGGTTGTCGGGCCAAATCTGGGTTGGATTCGTCAAATTATGAAGTTAGACGAAAACCTCGCCTTTTCCACAAAAATTGGCTGAGATTCTTCCAACGTTCCCCGCACCACCGTTATTCCTCCAATGTTCGATCCAAGGACATATTACGATTCCAGGGGTTGTCGAGAACATAATGGTGCAAGCTTCAAGGGTCGATTTCTTGTCGTAATAATATACCCCCGTAAGAAAATTTCTTCCCAGAAATTTCCACAACAAATACACCAAACAAAATTGGATAATGACTAATGAGTTCCAAAGTTTCTAGTCGTCACGAAGTAAGTACAATTTTCTATACTGTAATCGAATTGTAGAACAGTAAGTTGTTTCAGACCTCGGGCAAGTCGACCATTACAGCTTTTCAACGTCGTCGAGGTGGCAAGACTCAAAGAAGAAATCTAGAACTAACAGAAGATACAACGTTAAACCATAGTTGTAAAAGTCAAGGAACTCGGAGACCTTTGCTCTGCAAACTGGTATCAGAGTAATCATATGACCAATTTTGAAAACCTAGGTTCTAATACCAATTTGACACACCTTAACCCGAAATGTTCAGTTGGACATCTGAATCAAGGCATGCAAAACCATGGTTTTTCTTAAAATAGTAACCCTTATTACAATGCTACATGTCAAAGCATAAATACAAGTGCATCATAAAGTAAAGAATATTCGCATCCTAGAATGATGGATATTTATACCAAAAAAAATAAAAATAAAATTTTAACTTCCTAAATTATCGAAAGTACTGGTTAGCAATTGCCAATTATTCTTCGTCTACATAAGAGCTCAACCTCTAGGAATTGGAGGGGCACAAAATAGAAAACATGAGCGATAGAGTTTTGTGAAACCATGGTTTTTCTTAAAATAGTAACATTTGCTGTAAAACCTGTATAGTTTCCAAAATTCATACTACTCGTATATAAGAAAGCAAAGTACCCAAAATTTCATTAGTAATCTCAAGGATACGAGTACCCAGTAATAATAATATCTGCAATGTTCATCAAAATCATGCAAGCAGCACACAAGTCATGTAGAAAGTAGCTACATTAACAAGCTGGGTGTGTAAATTAAGTTTTAGAACTATAATCACGTGGAGTTGGCGCTAAGTGCTACATACGGGTCCTAGTTGACTAATGCAATCTAGGAACAGGTTGAACACCTACTCAAGATCCAAAGTGAACGTAACGGTGCATATAAACATACACGTAAAACTGCTCTTAGCCTAGACAATACAAATAAGGGAAACACCGTGCATACATTATGATGAGCAAATACTAGCCAGTCCCTTTTGCCTTTTCACTTTATACAAGTACTATTCTTTATGCACACATTTTTACGTACACAATTTTTTTTTAATCACGGCACAACGTACAAAATTATATTTCATTTGTATTTGTAAGAGACTTTTAGGGTTAAAGATTTATAAATGCCAAAAACTGTGTTTTTTTAATTTTAAAATATCCACTTCATTAAAAACGTAAAGGTACCGTTGTGATAAATGGTATGAAAAATAAAGTTTAAGAGATATTGATTTGACAAAACATTTTCAAACACACAATATATAACAATTGATTAGAAAATCAACTGAACAAAAGGAAAAGACATATGTCAATGCCTAAAATAAAAAAACAGCAAGAATGTTTCTTCTGTCTTTTCCAACATCCTAGACAACAAATTAGAAGAAAACAAATGACATTAAAAACAATTGAATTCTGAATGTGCTACTAGTTGGCTGCTATATAAACACAGAAATTTGTACAAAACCAGCTCCTTGCTCATGGACAAAACAGAGTCTGGAAAAAGAAAAGCAAATCTAGAGGTTCAACTTCTTAATATTGAATGCAAATAAACCACTAAAAGATGAACCATGAACTTCTCTTTTTCTTAAAGAAAATGCAAACAGGAAGTTCTGAAGTGTCGTTAATCCTTCTATTAATCCACTTTGCTCCCTGCAATGTGCTGTGTATCTGTTTCAAAATTCGTACGGAAAAAGCACACAAAACAATGTGAAAATCAGATCCTTGGAATCGAAATTAAAAGTTAAAACACATGATTGGGAAAGAAATCAAACACTAAAAAACCAAAGAGAAGAAAAACAATAATGAAAAATACTTGGATGCCGTGGAATATTACCAATTTCCCAAATACTTTTGTGGATGTAAATAAAGACATTAGAAAGATCACACCTTTATGTTTGGACCGAGCCTCATCTGGGCCGAAAAACACTATCAGGAGGGCCAGTTAGGCCTGCCCTGCTACCAGCCCACCCCCTCATTTGCCCCTCAATTTTCCAACGACGATGAAGCCCACTTCGTTACCCCGCATTTTGCAGAAGCAACAAGGTAACGACATAAAACGGATAAGCAAAACGGCGGCACATTGTCACCCACCACCGCCTCTTCACTCTTTCTTCTTTCAACCCTCTGCTGTCTGCACCCTCTCTTATGTAATACTCCTTCTGTTTGGAAACGAAGGTAGCTCACTCTGCTCTGGGTAATCTCTCTCTCTCTAGCTTCATCTCTTCTCCTCTAAATTCATTTCTGTTCGTCACAAAAAATCCAACCCAACCCATATCTGCAATATCTGTGTTTATATTCAGTTTCTCTGCCGTATTTCCGTTTAAGCATGGTTTTTTGAGTATTGGGTTGTGGGTTTTATACACAAAGAATAGGTGAAGTTATGGATTTGATGGTACCTGTGAACCAAACCCCTGATGGGTTTTGCTCATTTCACAGAGTTGATAGGGTGAGGACAAGAAAGACTGGTAATTTTGGAGCTAGGGTCTGTGGTAAGGTTGGTCTCACCACTCCCGATTATCGGAGGCTCTTTGTGGGCAGCAGAGCTCGGTTTCTTGCTCTCCCCGATGGCATTCAGTGTAGGATACAGGACGGTTACCAGAAACATAGGCAAAAGCGTGTACTTGCTGTGTCGAAAGTCGAAACTTTTAGTTCCAATGGTAGGCTGCAGAATGTTGAGTATACCCCACATGGGGGTTTGAATGGAATGGACTCTTCCAATGGTTTTGAGGAATTCGAGAGTAATAATCAGCTTCGTAGGCTGGTTAGAAATGGGGAATTAGAAGAGGGGTTTAAGTTTCTAGAGAACATGCTTTATCATGGTGATATGCCGGATATTATTGCGTGTACGAGTTTAATCAGGGGGTTTTGTAAGAGTGGAAAGACAAGGAAGGCGACGCGGATTATGAACATTCTAGAAGAATCTGGGGCTATCCTTGATGTTATAACTTACAATGTCTTGATCAGTGGCTACTGCAAGGCTGGTGAGATTGATAATGCTTTGAGGGTTTTGGACCGAATGAGTGTTTCTCCAGATGTTGTTACGTACAATACAATCTTGCGTACTTTATGTGATAGTGGGAAATTGAAGCAAGCGATGGAAGTTCTTGATCGACAGCTGCAAAGGGAGTGTTATCCAGATGTGATTACGTATACCATACTGATTGAAGCAACTTGCAAGGAAAGTGGGGTTGAGCAGGCGATGAAGCTTTTGGATGAGATGAGGAGCAAAGGATGCAAGCCTGATGTGGTCACTTATAATGTTCTTATCAACGGGATATGCAAGGAAGGAAGGTTGGATGAAGCAATCAAATTCTTGAACGACATGCCGTCATCTGATTGCCAACCAAATGTCATTACCCACAATATTGTTTTGCGTAGCATGTGCAGCACTGGCAGGTGGATGGATGCTGAAAAACTATTAGCTGAAATGGTTCACAGAGGCTGTTCTCCTAGTGTTGTTACTTTCAATATCTTGATTAACTTCTTGTGCCGGAAGGGCTTGTTGGGTAGAGCAATTGACATTTTGGAGAAGATGCCTAAGCATGGCTGTACTCCAAATTCCTTGAGTTACAACCCATTGCTTCACGGATTTTGCAAGGAAAAGAAGATGGATAGGGCGATTGAGTATTTGGATATAATGGTTTCTCGGGGCTGTTATCCAGACATTGTGACCTACAATACTTTGCTTACAGCTTTGTGCAAAGATGGAAAGGTTGATAGCGCTGTTGAGATACTTAATCAACTAAGTAGCAAGGGTTGCTCTCCTGTTCTAATCACATACAATACAGTGATTGATGGGCTCTCAAAGGTGGGGAAAACAGAACGTGCCTTAGAACTTTTGCATGAGATGCGCAAAAAGGGTTTAAAGCCTGATGTAATTACTTATTCTTCTCTTGTGGGAGGGCTTAGCAGAGAAGGAAAGGTTGATGAAGCAATTAAGTTTGTCCATGATTTGGAAGATTCGGGCGTCAAGCCCAATGCTATCACTTTTAACTCCATCATGTTGGGTCTTTGCAAGGCTAAGCAAACTGGTCGTGCAATTGATTTCCTCGCTTATATGGTATCTAAAGGATGTCAACCTACTGAAGTAACATACACCATTCTCATTGAAGGCATAGCTTATGAAGGATTAACAAAAGAGGCTTTGGATTTATTGAATGAACTCTGCTATAGAGGGGTTGTGAAGAAAAGCTCTGCTGAACAGGTGGCAGTCAAGATGTAGATGTACGCAGTTCAACTTTTACTCTCGGATGGTAGGTCATTGTTTAATTATGCCTTTGGATTTCGTCGGCCTCATTTCCCATGATAATGATTTTCATGGTGTTCAAACATATTAATTCACTCGTTTTCTTTGTCTTGAGGATCGAAATCCAAAATCAATTTTGTTAGATATCCATGTAAGTCCTCAGTTTGTTTGATCTGATTCTTGTGCTTCCGATGAATCCATGCTTGTGTGTCAAGTAGTTTCCACTATCTAAAATATTTATACTTATTCAACTTTTCCACATTATGCTAAATAGTAATCAATATGATAGTTCTCTGATTAACTACAGAGTCGCTGTTAAAAATTGCGTCATTGCTCCATAATGTTGTGATTTTTTTGTTATATTCTCTCACTCTCGCTTCTTAAAATTATTGTTCGGGATTGTTTTAGCTTGAGATGTTGTTTACTGAAGACTAACTATGGTTCTAAGTAGCTTGTACCGTGTCTAATTTGTTTCACACATAAAAGTTAAAAGGCGTTGGAGTAGCTCTTATGGAATAAGTTTAGACGTAGAAGTTAAGGGTCTGTCAACTAGACTACTTGGGTTATCTGGTCGTTGACATCTACCCGAATTGGGGTGGTTCCTCTCTGCACTTATTGTAGGGAATAGGCATGCATCTTCATTGACATATACCTGAACTTGGTGGCTTCTATCTGACATCTGATTGGGTGGTCCTGTCTGCACTAGGCCATGTTATCATAGAGGATAATGCATGATCTTCACTAGGGTTCTGTTCTTCCCTTGCATCATTGCAGATACATGATGTGTGAGGGTGTCATTTTATGCGTTCACTTTGTGGTGAAGTTACTACACCAAGTGTCGCCGGAACACATCTACAACGTCGCGTGGGTGATCCAAATTGTAGTCAACAATCATAATTTGGCCGTAAGATTGAATATATCAAACCAAAACGATGGATCTAATCAAATAGGTATTGTATAAGTTTGCTCTGGATCGAGTATCGTTACCAAAAAAAAAAACATGAGTTAAGTTATTGTAGTCAACAATCATAATTTGGCCGTAAGATATATCAAACCAAAACGATGGATCTAATCAAATAGGTATTGTATAAGTTTGCTCTGGATCGAGTATCGTTACAAAAAAAAAAAAAAAAAGAAAAAAAAAAAAAAACATGAGTTAAGTTATGGTATAGATCCTAGGACAATAATAGGCTGATTAGCTGGCCTGAAAACTGTAAAGGGCTGGTTTAGGACCCTCGTGTGACTCACACATCTTGAAACAATCCAGACCAAGAATGAAATGAGAGGACCAAATGTATGTACATGATAAGAAGATGGCTAACTAGTTTATCCACGGAACTAATTTAAGTGGAATTAATAATATCCATAGGATATTCTTTCAATAAACTGCCAAAACTCTTGCATCATTTGGTCGCCATCAAATAATTACACGTAATTCACCGCCTTGTACATTTTTTCTTTTATTTTTCAAAATTTCAAAGTCCTTTATGGTGCTCAATGAGTACTATAGTTTAATGGTATTTATGAGAAGACTTACGCTTGAATCTCTTAAATGACGAAAAATCGTAAGTCTTCTTAGATGCAACTATTATAAGTAGGAGAAAATTTAGACATTATGCGGTTTGACGCTTGGAGCCGTTAGATTGGTGAGATTTTAAACAAAATCAATGGTACTTGACAATCCAACGACTTCAAAGAAAGCATGCATGAGCATCGAAGCTTTGACTCTTTATATTGGTAAGTATTTAAATAAAATTATGGACTCATTATATTGGTTATTTTGTAAATAAAAATTATGAGATTTGACAGGATTACTCCAAGCGTCAATGCTTGAGCATGCCAACCTTGAGATCCATAAGAGAATCTCTGAAATATTTAGCATAAGAAGCATTTAGGAATCAATTCTTGAAACCATTATTGGTAAAAAAATTTAATGAAAACAAGGGTCATTGGTTAAAATGATGAAAGAATTAAATCTTGATTGTCAAATTGATCGACGTTATTACATGTCACCTCTATAGGCCCATCATTCTTCTGAGATTAGTTAGCTCAGCACTTAAATGTTGTAGAGTCAGTAGAACAATCAATTTCCTATTCACAAACTTGACCACCTATCGACTCCAAATATCGATGGTTACGAATGTTTAATTTTGAGAAATAACTTCTCCACACCATTTTCTTCTTCACACCATTTTCTGCTGCTGCACATCCCTATTTATTTATGCTTATTTCTCCTTTGATTACTTCATCAAAAGCTATAAATAAATGGATGTGTGTAGGAGAAGAAAAATGATGTAAGCATTTTTTTTTAATTTTATTTTTTACTTTTATGATTAGGGATAACTAAATAAATAGAACTCTCATACTTCAAGATAATTTTTGTTTTTCTATCTACTTTCCGCAAAGACAAATTGCTTCTTGTTTGTTTGTTGAAGCATATGAATCACAGGCCCACATTGCCAAGCTGTCTCTTTTCACCGTGCCAACAGAGACTGTATGTGCCAGAACAAATTCTGAGAATCGTAGCCAGATAAAATGTTCTTTCACTTTCCCACGTCCCACCACTTTTATTTCCTCTTCAATATTTAATTTTTGCTACCACTTTCTTCTTTCCCTTGAAAACGCAAAGACCTCATTCCATTTGATCTCTCACCATCTTCTCTACCTACCACACGATAACAATCCTTAAAACTTAAGAGAGAGAGAGAGAGAGAGAGAGAGAGATGTTGGGAGCTTTTACCACTTAAAATTAAGCAGCTGGGAACTTGCATGTACTGCAAAAGCCCCAAGTCATGGAGAATATTCCATCTCCTAGAGACAAAAACGAAGGTGTATTTTCTTGCTGGGGACGTCTAAAGTTGAAGCTTCCATGTATAAGAGGATTAAGACGACATACAACCACAAGGCAGAGGAGTGTTGGAAATCCCGGTGGCGGTTTCCGGTACGATCCTTTGAGCTATTCACAGAACTTCGATCAAGGTTGGGACGAAATGAATGATGAGGACTCTACTAAACGCGGTTTCTCGGCCAGATATGCTGCCCCTTCATTCAAATCACATGGAGATAAGTGACAAACTTTGTGTTATCCTAGTAGAGGCAATAGCTGGTTGATTTTGTATTCACTCTTAGTTTGTGAACTTCTTTTGCTTGGGGGAAGTGAAGGGGTTTGATTTCTTCATGTTCTTCTGCTGTGACTAAATATATCATGAATGCAATTTTCTTTTAATACAAACTTTAGAAAAGGAAATACAATTAGAAGTTTGCCCCTTTGAAATTAATATGGACATTTTGTGCTTGGTGTATCAATATAGCTGTGTATAATAAAAAAAATGGACAAGGTGGTGCGGGTGGGGGCGACGACGACGGTGGCAACAACAGTGGTGGAGCATATAGTGGTGGCGTGACTATTGGGGTGTGGTGGTTGCGTCTGTAGCCTGTAGAGGTTGCATTAAAAGTAAGGGTGGTGGCAATGACAATGGCGATTGTGGTGGCAGTGGCAACAAGAGTGGTGGTGATTGTGGTGGTAGTGTTAGGTTGGTGGTTGCAATGGTAGGCGGTGGCGATGTCTTTGTTCTTCAAGGGAGAAAAATGTGTGTATAGAAAGATAAACAATGACATTTTTAAAAGGGATCCCTTAGTTTAGTTTAATTACCAATTACGAGAAAAAAGAATTAGCTAAAATATCACATTTTTAGTTTAGGTACTAAAGGAAAGGTCAACCAAAACAAATAACACTCCACTTATTGTTAAATACACACCAAATTTACTTTTTCAATTCAAATTTGTTTTACTACATCCCACATACTTTTCCATAATACCTTCACACCCTCACACCTCACACCTCACACTTCACACTCTCAACATATGTACGCCCTACATTTTCTAAATACACCCCACAATCTTCAATTCTTAAGTTCAAATAAATATTTATGTTTTTATTTTTAACACCACACACTTTACATCTTCGAATTATAAGGTGGTTTCTATGTTGTTTCTTCTCCCTTTCAAAGAATGAAGATTGAGATTTGAGAATCTATCATTGACAGAATTTTTTTTGAAAATCCATCAAATTACCTTTTTGTTTCACACACAATTGTGTTTAACACTTTGATGGATACAAAATCTCTCAACTCTCTCAACTCTTCATGCTTCAAACCATACGGTAGACAAAAACACTGACCCTTCTCAAATAAGGTCTGTATTTCAGTGTGATGCAACTCTAACAATGAGTGAATATGATTTCACAAAGTTTCAAAGCTAATCTGGCTAGAGCAAATCACCCGTCAAAGCTTTGAAGGTGCACTTTCCGCCCTATTCATTAGTCCAAGTTAGTGTTGGAGTTTGAGACCCTCTTGTCCCACATTAGTCAATAGTATTTTTTCATAAGCCTTTATATAGGCTTATTCCATTTTCTTAGTAATTAGAACTTGGACCATTTGGAAATGGATTGAAGGCTTGGGCCTTATGGTTGTGTGGATTAAGCTTAAATATAATATAGCCTAAATACAATTAATATTAATTAATCAAGACAAGGGCCTTGGGCCTTGAAATTTAAAATTAATCAGATTCATTAATTTTAATTTTCGGATTAAGTTTTTTAATTAATTTATTAATTAAAAAACGTTTTGATTAAAAGACACAGCTATTAGAAAGAGTTGTACTTTTTGATTAAAAGACAGAGCTATTAGAAAGAGTTGTGTGCTTTCAAATACACTGAACAGGTATTTGAAAGGGTGTGAAACAACCTATATATTTGTAATCACAGTATCCAAGTGAGAATCATCTTTTCTTCCTCCTTATCTTCCGTACAAAATTTCCAGAGAGTAAACACACAAAGCAATTCGTTAGAGTTCTATAATCCAGTGCAGGTTGTAGAATTTGGTAGTTGTATCCTGATCGAACAGACGTTGTAGAACCACAGCCACAAGAGTGGGACGAAAATACTGTTCGAAGGACATAGCTTTTACGCTAGCCTCTACCTTCTGTAATCAAGTTAGTATCATTGATATTTTTATATTAGTTTATGTATTTATTGTATAATTTCATTCTGTACATCAAGTATATTTGGTAAATAAAATATTAGAATTTCAAGTTCTGTTTATTTCTGTTATTTTTGTTTATTTCTGAATTGTTCTCCAACAGTTAGTAGACAAAATAAAAGTGGGGCCATATATTAAGTAAAACAAGGATAGAAACTTACTTGTTACTTGTTTTTGTACCAAAATACGTACAAGTGTCAGTACATGCAACCATAAACTTTTGTACTCTTTCAGCCATGTAGTTTTCAAATAGTCAATATCTTCATCAAACGAAATAAATTTAAATTCAAAGGCATGCCAATTATTTAAGTACTCTTATGTTGATGAATTCATTGCCAATCTTTAAAAAACATATTCCAAACCTCCACTAATGTGAAGTGTTTCTTGCTATTGGATGCAATTGCTTAATTTATGTGCAACCAACATAATAAATGTCGAGTACTAGAGAAAATATTACAGATGACATTCATAAGTGCTGAGTCTCGATTAGTGACAATCACATCAGGAATACAGTCATCATTTATTAGTCTTCAATCTTGTCAATGTTCGTGTGTAATTGTCTCCTTCTCATGGTCAATGAAAGCAAATGCAACAAAAAAAAAATGTAATATCAGTTGAAGTTATCCCTACAATCTTCGGGAGTGGAAAACAATGCCTATTAGTCTTGTACGTGCAATCCATGATAAGTACATCTGACAAACTATGTAAGACATCAACATTAATTAGGTGAGTTCAAAACAAGTCACGCGCAATCCATGCTCAATATACTTGTTTTTCTGGCAACTTACGTAACAACTGTTGCATCTTTGATCTCCCAGCTCCTTTTTTTGTTCGATGATAGTGCCTTGCATTGTATATTGTCCTCATTGTTGTTATATTAAGTGGCTCATTTTTCTTTATAGTGTTCAAAATAACTTTGGGTTTCACTAAACTTGTAGACATGTCAACTAGAAGTTCAATTTCTCTTTGCTTAATCGTTCGACAAAAGTCGAAATACTCTAATCAAATGAGTATGGTTATGCACCCCACACTCAACCTCCAATTTTCATTCATCTCTTTCTCCAATAATGGATCCCTTCAATAGGAATGGGCATCCGCACTTTTTGACACCAGTATTCTCAGATTCTTTTTCCTACTTATATCAGACATCTCCAATACGAATCGATACTCTCCATGTCTTTCACAAGCAAATGCTATTTGAGATCTCTTCTTCCTTCAGTCAACCTCTCCCGCATCAGACCTCTTGATGACAATAACTATGTTATCCTTTTTTCCTTGTGTGCAAGTCCAATCAAGAAAATCATTTTTACTTTTGAACATTTGTACATACAACAAATAAAGTTTGGCCATTTATAAGGCTTCTAACAATTTACTAAAACTAGTTACCTCATCAATTGTAAATGCACTTTTGTAGTCAACCACACTCTTTGTAGCAATATTAGTGTCCCCTGTAGAGGTATCACCTTGTACGCAATCATGTTTAAGTATACCAAAAATTATTATCAAACTCCCCGTTTATAGTAGGGGTTTACTAAAATAGTTTTCAAAAGCCAGTCAGATATGTTAATTGGACAAAGATATATATATTTTTTTCAATCAACGGTTGTAGTTTCATTGGGTAGAGTTCTATAATGGAGGGTGATAGTGGTTTTGAGAGTTGAAGAAGATAAATAATCTTGAGATATACACGTTAAAAGTGACTAATTTAAAATTTTTTTGTAAATTTTATGATGTCGAAATTGTCATTGCATTTTAGAGTATATAAGTCATTTAATATTAGAATTTAGTATGGAGTGTATTTAACATTATTTAGGTGCTTACTAAAAAGCCTTCTATATACTAATATAATTAAAAAGAGTAATTCTCACTTATTACCCTCAAGTATTGTGATATTTGCACTTTGCTATCCTTAGTTTTTTTTCGCCTCAATTTCATACCTGAAGTTACAATTTGCGCTTCAATTCATACTTTTGTTAGTCTAGCCTTTAAGTCACTGTTAAATAATGATGTGACAAGCGTTTGACTCACCAAAAACTTTAAAATCATAGAAGAAAGTTTGGACAATAAAAAATATCATAAATCTAAAAAAAAGAACTTTTAAAAGAAAAGACACTATAGATTGAAAAATCTTTGCCTGCGTTTTTTGACTATCACTACAATCTCACTTTCCTCCTCCTCTGTCTCTTCTAGGGAGTAGACACATCATCTGTTCTCGGTGCTCAATTCAATAATATCTCCGAATTGCCTAGTTTGTGTGGTCCGGAATGTGAGATCTAGAGAGGATCTCAATATCCACTTTATGCAAGAGATGATCAACATGGCAAATGCCTATTAAGTATTAACCTGGGAGGCAATGGCACAAACAAGGCCATGACCATGCCGTTTATGTACAAAGGTAATAGGCGCTCACAGGTAGGCAATGGCACAAACAAGAAGCAAGAAGAATTTCAAAAATTCTTGAGCTTTTTAAGGCATGTTTGGTAATCAACTTGAATTCAATTTTTTATTTTATTTTATTTTATTTTTATTTTTAATTCAAACATAATTTTTGAGCTTCAAGTCAAGAACCTTTGTTTGGTAGGACAATTTTCAAAAAATTAAACTCAAAACTAACTTGAAAAATAACTTATACATTAACAAAAAAAAGTCAGTTTTAGAGTTTTCAAACTTCTAAAGGGATCCTCTCCGGATCCCTTCCACCTAATCCTCCTCTTCAAACAATCTGGACCCTTGAAATTTGATCCAACGACTACAAACACGGATCCACTCTAAAAGTTATAATAACTTTAGCCGTTAGCTCAAATTTCAAGGGCCTGGATTGTTTGATGAGGATCTCGAATCCCTTTCCTTCAAACTTAACCTGCTCTCCACTCTCTCTCTCTCTTTTTCCACACCTTATCTTTCTCTATCTTATCTCTTTCTCTATCTACTTTCTCTTATTAGTTCTTTTTTCTCTCTCTTCTCTTATGATCTCTTCTTTCTCTCCTCACTCTCTACTCTTAAGCCAAATCATCTCTTTCTCTCCTCTCTTCTCTTACCTTCGCCGATGGTAATCCATTCTAGAATACCCACATAGCTTTGGTCTCTCTTAAATGATTTTCCGATCATTCTAACCACCCTGAGTGCCACGTGTCATGGGCCTAGAGATTCGTGGTCCCAATGACATTCAAGAATGAAGTTGATTACAGATTTTTAAAATTAAAGACAAATACATCATAATTGTCATTGGGAGGAATATATTCCAAATTTGTAATGGAAAAGAATCAAGGCTCATGAGGCAATCAAAAGGCATTCATTGAGAATGGATGCTCTCAACTAGTATGAATAGGACCCTCTCGGTCATTGTTAGAGTTCCCCGACCAACAAATTTGCTTATATTTTTAATTTCTCTGCACCCTGCGTACTTTTACCCTATTTTTCTATTCAAAATGAAGCCCTACTTAGTTTTCTATTTCAAATTAGTTTTCAATTCCCGCAAATTATTTTCTCGCACCTAGCGTAATTTTATTTTCTTAAAAATTATTTTCACGCATTTAGAGTAATTTTTATTTTATCGTAATTTACTTTATCACATTTTATTTTATCACTATGAGTAATGTAACTTAATTACTTATCAATTTGATCAATTCGACAAGGTCATTTGGTCTGATGAGATTCACCTACTCATACATTCCCTCTCACCATATCAATCACCAAATTTGCTTCCACCTATCCATTCACTCATCATGTCCACACAGACAACACCCACTCAACGTCCATCCAATGCATATTCAAAAGTCTTTGCGCCCGATGCATCTAAGAACCTACTACTGAGATGGTTCCTTCCCCGGTCAACAATCGCATTGAAAGAAGTCAAATCAAAATGCAACCAAAATCACAAACTTATCTTACTCGCTTGGTCTTAGGTCACAAATTGGCATGCCCGCACTAATCAAGAAGGATCAAGAGATCCCAAAATCCTCAGCTTGTGGTCGAGAACAATTTTAAGACGAACACCAACTAATTCTTTAAGAAGAATTGGTCGAGTACTAAAGTTTCTTTCCAAACTCAATACAAAGAATAAATAAATAAGGCGATATAGGGTGGCCTTGTCTAAATCCTTTAGAATGTTTTATTAGGCTATAAGGTTGGACATAATTAAAATAGAATACGAAACGGAAGAAACACCATGCATGATCTAGTTAATCCATTTATCATCAAAACCATATTTTTTCAAAGATAAATATAGATAGTCCCAATTAATTCTATCATAAGATTTTTCCACATCTAATTTTATAGCCATGCAATTAAAAAAAAAAAAAAAAAATCTTTGGAAATGTAGAAAGAAGCTTACATTACATAATCTATTAGGAACTAAACTAACTTGAGATTGCGAAATGCAGGTATTTAACACAGGACAGAGACGATTAACAAGTAATTTAGAAATAATTATATGTCACATTATGGATTGTTCTTAGGAATTAAGGTAATATAAGTATGGTTTAGTATTTCAACAGAGGCTCCATTATAAAAAGCATTGACCATGTTGTGGTAGCGAAATTTGTCGTCTTTATCCTTGACGAAATTGTATCTACAAGACAAATAAGCACTTTGATCAAGAGGCCAAAACCTCACACGCCCACGAGGTGGGGTGGGGTAGGTGGGGTGTTGGCCAATAGATTTCCGATGGCTACGTCAATTTCTTTGAAAAGAGAGAGACAGTGTTTGGAGTTTAAGTGCGTAGCAAAAGCTTATTAGAGATTGGTGGAGATGGGGTATTTATAGAAACTAGACCGGCCACATGTGTCGGTAGCCGATTGGCCAAGATGAGTCATGCGTAGGATGGATGAGCAAAGATTATTTAATAAATAATATCTTGGAATTATATTTGAAATATCCTTGATATGGTTGTGTTGATTGAGTTGTTCTTCAATTAGTTGAGTATTAAAATTAAGATTTAGTAATTAATCATATCTTTAATACCTTTGACTTTTCTCTTTACCATGGGCAGGAGAGTTTGCAGCAGTGGTAATTAGCAGCTCATGTCTTCTCGAGCAGTGGTAATTAGCAGCTCACGTCTTCTTGAGGGTTGAACTGTGCATAGAGTGGATGTGGGTCTCGCCAATTTAATTAGGGTATTCTCGTCAATTATGTAAAAGTCCACGTGTCGACTCAAAATTTTTCTTTATTATTTTTTGATAAACCATCCAGCCCGCCAAGAGGAAATTCAAATATTTCCTCTGGTCAACAGAAGCCACAACAAACGCAAGAATATTTAAAAAATGCTGATCAGTACTAGCTGTGAACTTATCTGATTTTGTATTTTGGATTAATGCAATTATCACTTGTATTATTTGTTTATTATACAAGAGTTTGTTCTACATCAAACTCTCCTTTGTAATCTCTATATAAGGATGAATATACAGAAGGAATGTTCACCGAGCAAAATCATACTCAACCTTTAGTTTTCTATCTTTTTTTTACTCCACACATGTCATAAATGTTACCCTTAATTTGATCCCGACAACGCCGAAAAAAAAAAGGCATGAAAACCATCAGGTCCTTGAGCCAATTAATTCGAGCCCGTGGTGTCGAATTGGCCTCTTCCAGTAAAGTTAAACTTTTAAGTTTGAGTTATTTCCCGTTCTTTCCAATAGAGATTACTGTCAGGATTAAATGATAAGTGTTCTTGAATGTCAGATAATTATCTATGAGCAGAAGGCTTATATTTCCACGCTTGTGTTAACAGAGTTAAAAAGTAATGATCATGTGTCCAATGTTCTTTAAAACGAAATAAAGATTTACGTTTAATAGGTTGTAGTTCTGAATTAAATATGATTGGGCTGTGATCAGAGTTTGCAATCGATAATACTTATTTACCAAAGAACACAAATGCCCAGCAGGGCTATATATATATATATATATATATATCACATTTGGATTTGCAATCGATAATACTTCTTTGCCAAAGAACACAAATGCCCAGCAGGGCTATATAATATATATCACATTTGGATATCCAGAAGAGGAATTAGCAGCATTTTGATTCAGTTTAGATTGCCCAGCGGGGCTGTGAAATGTATCTGGAGTACCAGCAAATTTTTACTCGTGATAAGACTTTCCCAAACTAATTCCCGTACCAGGTATTAATTTAGAAGCAGCATCATTGGTAAAATTATAACGTGTAAATATAGAATTCAGTCTCATCAAGAACACTGGTTCATTCCTCATATAAATATATATACTAATTAAAATCGCTTTTGAAATGGGAATTAGTAGACAGGGCAACCATCAACAACTATACCTTTGGCTGTGGGGCATGTAGCCAAATCACAGTGTTCACCATTTGTTCCCCACCAGGATATGCTCTTCTCGTTCATGGTCAAAGAAAAGTACAAAAGTACCCCCATGAAAGCCACTCCAGCATCTAGGGCAGCAGAAAGAACGTAATTGTACCTCTGCCACCACTTCTTTCTGTACCTGAAAACAAAGTAGTTGAAAATAGTTCCAACCACAATCCAGCAATTGAAGTTCACAGTTGTAGCTGGTGGCATTACAGCTGTTGCTCCCAAAAGCACTGGGAGGTTGATCAGTTTGATCCACTTCTGACTTGGGAAAGCTTTGTGCAGCAACCAGACCAATAGAGGTCCCAATGCACCTATGAGGAAGAACCAGTTGAGTGCTTTGTAGTTTCCGAGAGGGCCAAAGATTCGTTTTGGTCCGACAAGGCCCCAAATCACAGATGCATCAAAGAAGACACGGTCTCCAGGACAAGTCCAAGGACTGTTGGGAGGGAGTAATTGATCTTGACATATGTTTTCAATGCTAGACAGCAGCCACCATGCAACTCCTATATTGACTGTTCCAGCTACTATTGTTCCTATGCACTTAATTTAGTGAAGCAAGAAAGGACAGATTAGTATTCAAGTAATGAGTGATGTTGTATGTATTGTCAGAACTATAAGTTTGGATCATGCCATTAACATGATCGGTGATCCATATTCTTAGTCCGACACCATAAGCATTTTATATTTCCAGAGTAAGACAACACTGATTTCCCGTTAGTCAAGTTATACGAGTACTGTCTCTCATTTTAAATACGGGAATGACTTCTGCACTCCCTTTTTCACCTTCTGCCACTTCATAATTTTCTTCTCTTAATTTTCTTTTGATTTGTGCAATTCAATGGCAAGAAAAGTAAAAACATAAAAAACTGCATATGAATGAAGTGAAGAAATGGTGTGCATAAATAATTTCCCTTTAAGAAATGCTCTTCATCTTGTGGGATTATTTTCAACTGATAGCAGCATGATACAAATTGAAATTATCTGATTATGTTTAATTAGTATGGATATGATATTTTTTTTTATCCTACAATTAGAAAAAAAAATGGCAAGTCAAGAAGATGTACCTGGACTATGAACATTGATATAGGTGGGATCTTCATGTAATGACCTAGCTTAAAATCATTGAGAAAAGAAATTGCCTGCGACATGCTTATATATCCATATGTTTTGAAGCACACATTAGCTATTGGCTTGCCAGGTAATATCAATCCCATGATGTATTCTGTGATGATGTTTAGTCCTGGAGACTGCCAAATAGAACGAATAAAAATTTTGGGATGGTTCGAATAGATTTCAGATTTAAATAAATCCGAAGGCTACTAAATCACACATGAAAACAATTATTTGCACCATCTCAACTATAGTTACCATCTAGGGTACAACCTCTAATAGAGACAGAACCTATTTGTGTGAGACCTAGCCATGCACGACCCACCTTTATAACTAGGTCTCACCTTTGTTAGAGAGATTGTACACCATAAAGGGTCATATGAGAGAGTACATATATGATATAGCTAAAACAAATCTAAAACAAGTGAGATGGCTAGTGGGTTGAAAGCTTACCTGATTTGTTGTGGCGGTTATAATGCTTATAGGAAGAGTGAAAACTAATGCAAGTCCAGCTGCAAAAATAAGTCCCCACCATGGCATTTGGACTTGATCTTTCATGAATATGCACATCACTAGAGAGAGTACCAGGGACATCAAAAGCATAAGATGAAACCACCAGTTAGGTATGTCCTTGTATTTCCTCATTAATCTGGTGTGTATGTCCTCCTTTACACTCCGTGATGCCCTTCTGTATTGTTTATATATCTCCCTGTTGGAACAACAGCAGCTGTATATATTAATTCATTCATTTCCAATAATAAGCCTCGCCAGGTATTAAAGAGATGATATACAAGATAACCAGTTGCGATGATACAAATAGCAATACTCAATTGATTTACCTTCCGTTGAATAGGGCAACGTGCGTGAGGGTCGAGACAACAGACGCAAAACCGATGCCATATGTCAAAGAAAAGAACACACTCAAGTTTATGCGTCCTTGTCTTTCATAGGCAGGCATGTCAATCTCAAACTTGTTATTCACAAGGGCGGAGACATTATATATTTGGCCACCGGCGTCAAACAAATGTGAAGAGAAGATTGCAAAGTTCTTGGCATTGTACAAATTGACACCCCAATAGGCAATTGGCAGTAACATGTACATAACAAGAACGTAGCCAGCAGCAACATTGACAATGGCAAAGAAAGGGCTGATGAGAGGGCTGTAGAGGTAGGAGGCTATGACTGTCCAATCAAGTGAAAATGCTCCAATGCCAAGTCCTCCCATTCCTGACCCTATTTGTTGGGCAGTGACTGACTTAGGGTATATCCAACAAATCCATGAAATTGTTGACAAGGTTGGGAAAAGATAGCCAGGGACGGCAAACCAAGCGAAGCTGCATATGAGTGCTATGAAAAAGAACTTCCCTCTTGACATTCGATTGTTGTCTTTCTCATGTAGAGCCCTTCATATCAAGGTAAATGAAAAATTAGAGACATTGTTACTTATTAATTACTTGTTCAAAACCTAAAATAAAATACATGCATGCATGGATGGTTGGTAATTGGTGTTTTAATGAGTCATTTTCAAGGCATGGGGGAATCAAGAATAACACTTTTAATGCCCTTAACATTATATCCGAGACCCATTTTATATGATGACCAACAATGTAGCCTTGTCTAAAGCAGCATTACTCAAATTAATATTAGCCATCTTATAGTTTGGCGAAAACGACACACAAACTTTTCAAACATAGAACACCTATACATATAAGAGTCCTATAACAACTCAAGGCTACTACATACTACGTACAACTCAGATACATCACATTAAATAAATTACAAGATTAAACCCTACTTATCAACATTGAGAACTGTTAGATATTAGAATGAGTCGCAAGTCGGCGTAGACGCCATAAATGATAATGCTAGGGAGACCAAATTTTTAAACCAAATTTATAAACTAAATGATGTGTCACCAATAGAAAATAAGCACGTTAATTAACACTTAAGTAATAATTCAATGATCAATCACCACATCATTTGGTTTAAAAGTTTTAGTCTTCCTAGTATTACCCCACCATCAAACCATCACAGGTGGCTACTTTTAAGCACTCATGCATGCATAAGACTAAATTTTCTGCATTGAAATGGATTTAGCCTCAATAAATGATTGATATGTATTTATAAATTTAACTTTTCTTAACTTCATTATCATAAATTTAATATGTCAAATACTTATTAAAGCTACAAAGAGACCAAACCTATTTTGAGTAGCGCTAAGTTTGGCCCGGAGAAATGTATATGCAATAGTGACACTAGTGTTGAAATATTAATGTTAAAGTCGATGTATTAATATTAATATAAATTACCAAGACAAATACTTGGTGTAGAAGAGGCCACATCTGCTAGCTTTACTACCAAAGAGAGAGAGAATCTCCTCCAAGTAAAGGAGCCGTGTGTTGACTGTCTTTCTGTTTGAGCGCCGCCCTTTTAATATTCTTTTATTTATTTTATGCAATCACAGTTAAATCACGTTAATAGTTTATATTTCTATTAATTTTTATCTTATTATTTCTATAAATAAAATTAATATAAAATATTAACGTGATTTAATCGTGACCGCATAAAATAAAAAAAGATGAAAATGACATCCAAACAAAATGACAGACAATCAACCTCCGTTGAAAATAGGGATGTGCTATCCCTCTTTTTTACTTTTTTCACATTGCTTTTTAATTTCTATATTTTAATTTTCTTTATCCATCTGATCTACGGTCGAAAATTTAAAAAATTTAAGAGAAGTAAAAATGAGGGAAATCACATCCCTTCAAGATATCTTCAACGACGTGCTTTGTGAGCGTAGAAATGTAAAGTGTGGAGTTTGACTAACATTTTATATTTTTTCTTCTTCTGTTTCTTGCCAAAATTCCAACAATTAGGTGAGAATGTGATCCACCGAAAAATCTCTCCAGCTCTATATTACCTGAACAAGGAGACTTGAACGAGACTACTCGGCCACCACATCTCCGCCGGATCCACCACGTACCTTCTGAGAATACCAGCCCACCCATACCCTAATACCTGCAGCCCTTAATTACCATTAATCAGCACTCAGCAGCAAATCAACCCCTAATAAATACATTAATCAATTGTTACCTGCGTGGTTATAACAAGTATCCAACTGGCCAAGAACGAGATCTTTCTATGATAAAACGCTTTTATTATATCCACAATGCTAATCGCATAAGCCGTTCCACTTCCGAATCCGGAGCCAGCATTGGCAAATATGGATATCAGCACGTGCTCCTTCATGTTAAACGGACCAGGGTTCAGCGAGAACTCCTTCGACCCTATCTGAAACTTCCGCTTCGGCAGCGCCCTCGCCATGAACCGTCCGATGGGGAGCGTCGCCACCTGTACGGAGATCATCGAGATGATGAGGGGCTCCGTGCGGTAGGAGAAGAAAGTGTTGAGGAATGAGAGGAGGGCGCAGGAGGCGAGGCCTAGCGTCCACATTCGGAAGGTCCATACTGGAAGGGTGGGATCGTCATCGTTTGAGACCGTTAAACGGACTTCTTCGACCGGAGAAACGTCGTTTTCGTCGTGTTTTGTGGCCGGCTCTATCTCAAGAGTACTGGTGGACATGACCGCAATGGCACTGAGAGAGAGAGAGTGAAAAGGACTAAAAGAGTGAGAGTTTAAAAAGAGGTTTTTGAGGGATTTTGTTTGTTTGTTTTCAAATACTTTAAAGACGAGATAATCTTTTCATGCAAATACTCCCTATGAGTCTTCTATTTCTTGTAAAAAAAAAAAGAAAAAAACAAACTTTGTATTTAATTGGGCAAGATTTAAATTTTCTATTTCTCTATAGTCTTCAAAACTTTCTCTCTGGTAATCATTTAGGTAGATGGCACCAGCTACCATATGTCGAAAAAAAAATCAAACTTTGTATTTAATTGAGAATTTGAGATGTTTTAATAGATTTATATAGAGTTTAATGCTTTGTAAAGGTTTCATATAAAATTTTGATTCAATTCCCTCAAAATCTCATGGGGAGAGGTGAGATTTGTGGATACTTAAAATACACTACGAAATCTCTCCAATTCTCTCTAATTCCTCAACTTTTTCAAATTCTTTAAAATCAATTTCTGATTGAATACACTTAGAAAGTTATAAATTTTTTTAAAATCCTAATTGAATATAGTTGGATTTATAAAGATTTTAATAAGCTATCTTAAAATCCAGATTGCATACACCTTAAATTTTAGAGAATCACTTAAAATCCTAATTGAATATCCTAAATTTATTAAATGAATTAAAATTCCTCAAAATTCCAATTGAATACAACCCAAAATTCATTTCTTGTTGAGATTTGTAAGATTCATTAATTTTATTTTCCAGCTGATACGTAAGGAGATCTTGGATATCAGAAAAAGGTTTTCTTGCAGGACTTCTTCTAGCTATTTTTGTATTTAAACTATAGAGCCTTGCAACAAATATTTTGACCAGAAGATGTGATCTTAATTGTGGCTGAGTGCGATCAAGATCATACCGCAATCAGCGGCTCCAAAAAATGAATATTTATTTACAAGGGCATATAGTTATCAGAAAAGGTCATTGACTAGCAAGAGCATATATTTTATTTTTCTTCATTAGTCTTCTTCACCGGTTAGGCAGACAATCAATTTTAGAGTTACTTTGACGAAGTATTTTACTCTCTCTCGTACTCATAAATGCTTTTTTTTTTTTTTTTTTTTGAAGAAGGTACGATATTCATTAAGACGAATAAAATCGTACAAACTGATGATATGGTGCATATATGGGTCTCGATAAAAATCTTGCTGGGGATTTCAACTCGATTGCACGAAAAAAGAGTGTCCCGCATAAATAACCATCCTCAATGAAACGTAAGGGAAACATTACAATTGATTATCTTCTAATAAAGCATCTAAAATCAAATCTGGAGGGTCTCCTTCCCAGGGTACTTCGACGGAAACACCCAATCTCATACATCATAAATGTTTTATCATCTTAATTTCATCAGATAAATGAGATTAAAAAATTCTAAAGCATATTAAAAAATTATGTAGCACCTCCTGACTTAGCAAAGAATATTCATTCATGATAGGGCCTTATTTCATTTGCCTCCTTATTGCTTAGCTCCATATATGAATATGAAATGATGAACTTTGCTTTTTGGTTCCCTGCCTTCTTGAATTTTGATGGAAGAAAGGATTCTCCAAAGCCCCATAGGAGAGGGCCTCTAAGTTCCAGTACCAAGGAAGGATTAAGGGAAAAAGATGAGTGATGTAGGAGGAGAAAGATACTAGTATCCGCCTCCTACAAGGCCGGCATCCTAGAGAGAGAGAGTTGAGTTCTCTAATTTTTCCTTGAAAAAAACTGTAATGAAGTAATTAAGGCTATAAAGTTGTTTTTATACCTTCCTTCATTTGAGTGAAAAACTTGTAATAAGTCCAATATCATTGCCTCTCTTAGCAAGGCCGACCTCCCTATGTTTGGTGGGTTAATTGCCCATTTTATTTTAGTTGTTACACAACTTAAACTCAATAGGCCTTGTAGACCACAACCCTTTTAGGCCCCAAAATCCGAAACTAACTTATGGCCCAATACGAATCATTTTGTATGATTAATTAACATATTAATTAATCCTTGCTATACAATTAAACTATTTAATTGTCCCTACTCATCTTCGTTATATCCTTCAATCATTACCTTACATGGTGTGCGAGCCATTAGGTTCCTTTTAGGGAGGCAATGTGCAACTAGAACATTTATTAATCGATTGTGAATTAAAACTTACTTTCATTCCCTTTAGTGATATAAATTTGTAGGGCTTCCATAAACCATGAGTGACACCTAACACTATGTCATGGCTACCTAAGCTAATCAAAAGAGGTTGGAGAACCTATTTAGTTTGGGATTACAATGGAATACAGTCTTCCTCTAATTCAATATTCTTGATCACACTGTTTGGTTGATAGTTTATTCATGTCTACTATCCAATGTGATTCTCTTGTCTAGATGATTACCTTAAAGGTAATGTAGAACGACTTCTGAAATCTCATTCATACTCTGGCCAGAGATTCTTAATCATGTCATCGAGTATTCTCTCACAACTGTTTGAAGGTTAGAGATCCCTTGTTGTACATTCACATGCCCACATGATTAAGTAACTTAGCCACAACTATGTCATGGACAATCTCAAATGGAATGCATTTAACGAAATCAAAGACTAAGGACCTAATTGTGACAACTATGATGTCTCAAGTCAAAATACTACTTTACATTATCCTAACCATGAGTTTTCATGTAACTTGAGTATGAGCACCTGCATAATTGTCTTGGTGTCATTCATACCAATGACTCAGGACTAGTAATCTTCTGGGAGAGAAGACACAACATGTACTGATATATCTGAATCGTTAATGCCCAATTGGAATTCTATGATCAGGAACGGTTAGGATATGTGTATGAAATAGAAAGGTCTTATGAATTTTACTTCTTTAGATCACATTCTCTTAATTACATATTCCTTAGACTTATCATTTAAGCGTATAAAATTTAATGAGAAGGCTTTATACAATAATCTTTGCCCTCACATTAAACTTCATTAGTTTAATTTGGGAAATGTTCATAAACTATCATCTTGTAATTGGCTTTAGAGTATATTGCCAACAGTTGGTTAATGCACCAATACACTTGCCTATTGCCTACACGGTCGCACCACCATGATTATCTGATTAAGTGGATTCGATTGGATAATGTTTGAGAGTTTACGTCGCTGACTTTCAACCATTATTGCATGTCCAATCAAATTTAAGTTGAACATCTCGTACCCTACGTTAATTGCCAAAATGGCTAAGCAGAAGTGTCCATAAAGCGCCTCCAATTGATTGCTCAGACCTTGGTCATGCATACCAAGCTTTCGAAATTTGCTTGGGGCTATGCAATTTTGCAAGCAGCTATGCTGGTTCATCCCAATCTCTTCACTGTTTCACTTGGTTATTAGGTACAAGCCTGATGTCTCGCACTTACATGTGCTTGGGTGTTCAGTTTATGTGCTAACACCGCAACCACTATGTACCAAAATGGGTCCCTAAAGAAAAATGAGAATCTATGTCGGTTATGATTCATCATCCATTATTCGTTATTTAAAGCCCTTGACAGGCGATCTCTTTACTTCTCATTTTGCGGATTGCCACTTCGATGAAATAGTCTTCTCTTTGTTATAGGAGATAAGAACGTTAGCTTTCCTAAAGAATGCCTCGAATTGTCATGGATTAACCCCGCTATTTCTCATGTAGTTCCACACACTACTTAAACCATGTCGGATGCTTTTAACGGTCTATACGAGATCACTTATACTTGTTGCAAGTGTGCTTGGAAGGATTGATGCTTTTACCCTGAAGCATGGCAGACTTGTTAGTTCAAAGGATTCTCAACCTCGGAAGGGGAAAGCCACGACATAACCTAGTTAAACTAGTTTGAATACTACCATCGCTTACTCAACCATTCCAGCACATGAGGTTATTCTAGAGTATGGAAACATCCTTGAAGAAATGGATCCGTCTCTCAAGAATCGTGAGATTTTAATCCATTATGATAGCTTGGATGAGGTTTGGAATCGGAATGCGATGATAGTCGACGATGCATTTACATACACAGTAGCTACTGATGTCATGTTGAGCGATGACATTGAACTGTGTTTTATTGATGAATGTCGATGTATAACTAATTGGTCATATTGGAAACAAGCAATCCCATATCGAAATTGATTCACTTCCAAAACAGTTTGGGCCCGTAATTCCTACACCTCCATATTTGATGCCGGTTTCTACAAGTGATTTTTTTTAAGGAAGTATAATGAGAAGAATAAGATAGTGAGATAGTGCAATATAAGGCACACATCGTGGCGCAAGGCTTATCTCAACACCCTAGAATTTGGTTATAAGGAGACGTATTCCCCTATAATGGACGTCATAACATTCTGCTACCTTATCAATTTGGTAAATTCCGAAAAAATTGAATATGCAGCTTATGGATGTGGTAACCCCATATCTCTATGGGATCTTAATACGGAAATCTACATGAAAGCTCCCGAATGACTTACATTGGCTAGATCAAATAGTTTAGACCACCGAACACCTTCTCGATTAGATTAAGGTGTCCACTCTACGAATTGAAACAATTTGGGCGGATGAGGTATAATTGTTTAAGTGGGTACCTGATTAGTCAGACATATATGAACAATGAAATATGTCCATGCATGTTTATTAAGAAGTCACATTATTCCGGATTTACTATCGTTGCAGTTTATGTTGATGACATAAATCTCATTAAGACTCCTAAAGAGCTTGAGAAAACTTTCTCGCACCTAAAGTGGGAATTTGATATGAAAAATCTAGGGAAAACTTGGTACGGTCTCGGCCTGGAGATCAAATATTGTTCGGATAGTATTCTAGTCCACCAATTGAACTATACTCAAAAGGTGTTGCAACACATTAATGAGGATAGATTGAAGTCTTCGAGACTTCTATGGTTGTCTGAACAGTAGATGTAAAACGAGACCCTTGTCATCCTAAAGACGATGAGGAAGAGGTTTTAGAGCCTGAAATTCCGTACCTGAGTGCAATTAGCATTTTATTTTACTTAAATTACATCATTAGACTTGACACATCGTTGTTAATCATTTAGCAAGATATAACAACGTGCCTACATGCAGGCACTGGATTAGTGTTGAAGACATCTTTCATTACCTTAAAGGTACTACGAATTTGGGCTTGTTCTATCACTATGTATCCCTTAGGGGAGCCGCTGCCCCATCGACCCTTGAATTGATGCTCGCCTTGTTCGTTAAGTTGACGCATGCATGTTATTTATTTGACCCATACAAGACACGTTCTGAAACGGATTATATCTTTACCATTGGAGACACCACAATATATTGAAGGTCAACCAAACACCTTAATTAAGACTTATTCGAACCGTGCTGAAATTCTTGCCCTACATGAAGCTACTCGTGAATGCTTCTGGCTAAAAGCAGTTGTTGAGCATATTCAAAGCACTCACGGAATTTCTTTTGGTGTTGACGTCCCTATAATGATTTATGAAGATAACGTCACCTGTATTAACAAGATCAACAAAGGTACATCAAAGAAAACAACACCAAGCATATTGTGCCGAAAGTTTTATTCTCACATTAACAGTAAGAGCATCAGAAAATTACAGTTAAGAAAATTCGTTCCTAGGACAACCTTACCGACTTCCTCACGAAGTCACTGCCAAAGTTTACTTTTCAAAAGCTTGTTCAAGGAATTGGTATGCGTAAATTGCTAAGTTGTAATGCTTTAGTTCTCATTTGGAAGTTTTTTCAAACTCAGGGGGAGTATCTAGAAGTATACTCACCTGACCTTAATATATTCTTTTTCCATACGATGATGAGCATTTTTTCCACTGGATTTTTGCTACCTGACTAAGTTTTAACAAGGCACCCTTCATGAGCTGGTCATACCCTTGTGTGCACTCTAATTGTGTCCTGAATGCGTTTAGTCTTGACTTAATGCAACTTCTCATTTTTCTCCTTAGACTACAGGTTTTATCCTACCATGGGTTTTATCATAGCGAGGTTTTGTGAGTTTTACTCTTTATGTATTCTTCTGTTTGGTTTGAGATCAGATGAGAGATCAATAGATGAATAATAACATGGTTATTTTTATAGATAGAGTGATATTTGATAATATTGATAATAGAGTTGTCATGCAAACGCTTTTAAAACATGAAAAAACATACAGAGATATTGTAATATGTTGTATGAAAAACCTTATATATTAATACACAAGTGTTTTGTTTAGTAAATTCTTAAACTTTTTAATTTGTGACTTTGTTGTTCGAGGATGTCCTCATCTATACAGATCTCAAGCTTAGTTCCTACTCGCATTTGCTCATTATGCGGAGTAGACGAGACAACTTCATCAACTTCTTCTACATCATCCACGAAGATCTGATGCGACATCTACTTGAGTATTTACACACTCAAGAGGAGTGCGTGACATAAAATTCTAGTACATGTGTGATTGTGTAAATCATTAGCAGATTGTATTTGGGATATTATAAGATCTTATTCCTTTAGGATTGTATTAATTGCAAAGCAAGAAATCCTTCTTAATTTACTATAAATAAAGGCACATGTGATGGAATGTACACATCACAAAAATTCCCCAACTCCCTTTTTCTCTCTTTGCCACGTATTTCAGTAAAATATGTCACAAGAACTTGAACTTTTCTAGTTTTAGCCACTTAGGATTACAGTCTAGTGATATTCTTTTTTATTTAAATCAAATTATTATGGCTAGTCTATTGTAAGGCTTAACTCATTTCCCATTCATAAGGTAGATAAAATTGTATACATTAAAAAATTCACTGAGTTTCATGATGGCCCCTTTTCAAGGGCGTTCTCATACTTTCTCACATTTTGTTGCCTCCGTTTAAACTATGAATTCAAATGGTTAATTGTGAAACAATATGAAGCCTTTGTGAATATTCTCGAACGGAATCAATGTTTTGAGACTTCCTTTTCACCCTTTGGAATAAATTGATACAAAACAAAAAACAAAAAATAACACACCACTTTCTAGCAATGGCTAGCTAGCAGTGCACCCAAATGGGCAAATTAGGCTTTGACTATCAACTGTATTATATAAGAACCAATATTCAAGACAACACTTGAACAGATGAAATGAAAGTTCATTCATTCATATTTTATTATTTACAACGTCATTTCCTTCAAATGAACGTCCTTGCATAAAGTCAACTCCAAAATCCAAAAGTAACATATGATGTAGCAGCTTAAAGAGAAAATTTTCATTTAGCTCAAAATATGGGTGGTATGCCACATGACGTTATACGAGTGGAGGAACGTTTTTTTTTTTATATTACTAGTTTTTTAACACAAGTATCTCAACATTTGTATAATGACACATGATGTATTATACTGTGTTCCGAGCACATTGAAAAACCTCTCTAGCTTAAGGGAATACACAAGCATGACCAAGTTCTACGCTCTTAGATGTTGGACAAGTAGACAATTTACAGTGGTCATAGTCTTGTGTACCCCACCAAGAAATGCTTACCTCGTTTATGGTTAAACATATGTATATAAGCACCCCCATAAAAGCCACTCCAGCATCTAGGGCAGCAGAAAGAACATAATTGTACCTCTGCCACCACTTCTTTCTGTATCTGAAAACAAAGTAATTGAAAACGATTCCGACCACAATCCAGCTGTTAAAGTTCACAGTTGTAGCTGGTGGCATCACGGCGGTTGATCCGAAAAGCACTGGAAGGTTGATGTAGGCGATCCATTTCTGTCTGGGGAAAGCTTTGTGAAACAACCATACTATGACAGGTCCGAGTGCACCTACCACGAAGAACCAGTTGAGTCCTCCGTAGAGTCCGAGGGAACCGAAGATTCGTTTCGGTCCAACGAGACCCCAAATCACAGATGCATTGAAGAAGACACTATCACCAGGACAAGTCCAAGGACTAGTGTCAGGGAGTAATTCAGTATTGCATATATTTTTCACTGTAGTTAGAAGCCACCATGCTGTCCCAATATTGACGGTTCCGGCTACTACAGTTCCTACGCACTTTATAATGGGAGGAAAAAGAAAATTACAAAGCAAGAGTTAGATGGTAGCTTAATATTTTCTACAGCGTAGCATTTCAACTAGGAAACAGATTATTGGTATCGAATACTAATTTACAATACCTAACATGTACACTGTTGGTATTAATTTGGTAAGATATATTGTCAGACATTCATGTTGGTACGTGATAATATCAAAAATAAAATAAAATAAAATAAAATCCACATTCTTACCAGATACTGTAGACTTGTATATGATCGATACTAATTCATGTTATAATACCACTTTAAACACGCACATCCAATTCATGTTATAATATTTATACATGTGCATGTTGTCGAGAGTTGTTTGCTGGTACAAATAGTTTTATTGGTGTTCATTTTTATTATACATGTATAAAATCTGATTCAGGTAATTTGAATAAGTGGAATACACAATATTTAGTTATTTACTAAATATAATTAATTTATAGTATGATCGTATCCAATAAGTAAATTGTACAAGGAGAAGAATATATATACATACCTGAACTAAGAACATGGATATGGGCGGAATCTTCATGTAATGGCCTAACTTAAAATCACTCAAAAATGAAATTGCCTGTGCCATACTAATGTATCCATATGTTTTGAAGCATACATTGGCTATGGGATAGCCAGGCAATATCAAACCCATGACGTACTCCGTGATGATGTTTAGTCCCGGTGTCTAAAAAATTAGAAAAGAAATGAGATTCTTAGATTCATGATCTCAAATTATGGACCATGGATATGGATGTATTTTTGCTCACCACCCTCAAGTGGTGTAAATGTTTACCACCCTATATCACCGTTGGATGAGTTTAAACTTTGAGATTTGTGTTTATCCATTGCATAGATCTCGAAATTTAAACTTATCTAACGATGATAAATATGATGGTAAGCAAAAATAGTTCCCATATATATGTGTGCGCACATCTATTACAAAGTGTATCAAGATATTAATCTTATGTCTCCGTAGCAAAACTGATTTTTGCAAAAAAAAAAAAAAGAAATTATTAATTTATTATAAAGAGAAACTAGGAGTGTAAAAAATTAATATCCAGTATCAATGAATTATTGCAACAAGTGTGACCAAAAGAAGGATCGAGGTTCAAGAGTTCAATACTTACCACGTTTGTTGTGGCAGTTATTATGCTGATTGGAAGGGTGAAAATCAATGCAATTCCTGCAGCAAAAATGAGTCCCCACCATGGCATTTGCACCTCATCTTTCATGAAAATGCACAATGCTAGAGAGAGTACCAACGACACCACAAGCAAAATATGAAACCACCAGGTGGGTATGTCCCTGTATTTCCTCATTAATTTGGTGTGTATATCTATCTTTCCACTATATGACGATTGGTATCGTTCATATATGTCCCTGTTAGAAGAATGTCATTCATATTACTGTCACAATTAGAACTAGTACAGTACATTTATCTTCCCAAAAATAAATAAAAAAATTATTGAAAGTTTGAATCAATAGAGGACAATTCGGGAACCTTGTATGTATATAATTAGAGAAATGCTAAGGAGCCTTGAGGCTCTCCATGAACTTTTCGACATTCTACGTTTTTTGCACAATATTTTATAATGTTAGCACACGAACTGTGCCAAAAACATGATGTGATGGAGAGTCCCACTTTTAAAATAGTCTCCTTAGCATTTCTTATGTAGTTATAAGAAGCTAAATCACTCTCCATATTACTAATTGAATTTATGGTGGAACATTCTTTCAAAAATTAGATTGATATTTTTATAAAACAATTTTTCATTACAAATAAGCACTAAAATTGAATTTGGATTTTGATCCTTTAATTAGGTACATTATGTGAATATGCTATGCAGGTAGAGAAGGAGACATAGGTACAGTCGTTGGTACATTTTACCTGTTAGTGTACCAACATACGAATATGAACTTACAAATGCACCTACAAAATACTCAAAATAATACCCTAATTCAAGGGTCAAATTAAAAATTCAATCTCATACTTGGGCTTAAGTAATTAAACAATTATATCTTAAGATGAAAACCCAAACTATAACTCAATAGAAAACAAAAATTGAACAAGGTATAAGAGACGGTTATTGACACTTTAAAATAGTTGTCATACTGATACACTATATATATATATATATATATATATATTATTGTATTGATAATGAAGTGATAAGTATTGCATAATGACTATTTTAATGACAATGAGAACTACCCACTTAAGGGTTTGGATAACTCTATTTGTGAAGTAATATTATTTAGACACGAGCACACTCTGCAAATACAAATAGGTTCCACATAAAATGATAAGACACACCTTTATTAGAAATTGTTTCAGCGTGTTAACTTTTTGTGCTTCTATTTGTGTGTAATGTTAAATAAATAAGAAAAACACAAATCATGAGTAAACTTAAGGTCATTTAAAGTATTTACGTACCTTCCATTGAAGAGAGCCACATGAGTGAGGGTTGATACAACAGCAGCAAAACCAAGGCCATATGTTAGGGCAAAGAATACACTCAGGTTTATGAATCCTTGTTTTTTATAGGCAGGCATGTCAATCTGAAACCGGTCATTCACAATGCCCTTGACATTATATATTTGGCCGTCGGAATCAAACAAGTGCGAAGAGAAGATTGCAAAATTCTTTGCATTGTACAAGTTGAGCTTCCAGTATGAAATTGGAATGACGACGTACATGATGATGATGTATCCGACGGTGATATTGACAATGGCAAAGAAGGGGCTGATCAAAGGGCTCCCCAAGTAAGAGGATATGACCGACCAATCTAGGGTAAATGCCCCAACGCCAAGCCCACGGTAGCCTGAGCCAATTTGCTGAGCTCTTATGGACTTAGGGTAAATCCAACAGATCCATGAAATTATTGAGAGGGTTGTGAAGAGGTAGCCCGGCACTAGGTACCAAGAGAAGCTGCACACCAGTGCTATCAAAAAGAATTTCCCTCTCGACATTCGATTGTTGTCTTTCTCATGCAGAGCCCTTCATGTTCATGCATATTGTACGTAGAAATCAAAGTCAAATAACAATTCATAAATATATATTGTCTTAAAACCGCAATAAAATGCATTGACATTGCAAGAACATTGGCTTTTAAAAAGATGAATTATTTTAAAGGGGATTTTAACGAAAAGTCCACGGTACTGTTTAATTTAACGAAAAACGATATTTTTACACTAAAAAGTCAATCATGGTACTATTCACTTTACCCTTTATTTTGTTCTTATCGTTAAAAGTCAAAGTTTTCAAGTCATTTTCATTAGTTTTCCTTATTTTAAAAGGCATATGAGCATCATGTCACATCCCAGACCGGCTTCGTCGTAGCACGATATTGTCCGCTTTGGGCCCTAGCCACGCCCTCACGGTTTTTTTTTGGGAACTCACACGAGAACTTCTCAGTGGATCACCCATCCTAGGAATTGCTCTCTCCCAAACTCGCTTAACTTCGAAGTTCCAATGGAACCCGAAGCCAGTGAATTCCCAAAAGGCCTCATGCTATAGGGAGGGGAGCATGTATATATAAGGCACATCAATCTCTCTCCGTTGGTCGATGTGGGATGTTACAATCCACCCCCTTTAGGGGCCTGACGCCCCCGTCAGCACATCCGC
Organism: Pyrus communis; assembly: GCF_963583255.1. NCBI lineage: Eukaryota > Viridiplantae > Streptophyta > Magnoliopsida > Rosales > Rosaceae > Pyrus > Pyrus communis. Next base: position 39,153,143 of record NC_084803.1, read on the forward strand.
ACCGAACGACATAGTCGCTCTGATACCATTCCATCACATCCCAATCCGGCTCTGTCATAGCACGATATTGTCCGCTATGGGCTTACCATTCCCTTACGGTTTTGTTTTTGGGAACTCACTAGTTTCGGATTCCATCGGAACTCCGAAATTAAGTGAGTTCGGGCGAGAGCAATCCCAGGATAAGTGACTCACTGGGAAGTTGCTTGTGAGTTCCTAGAAACAAAACCGTGAGGGAATGGTAAGCCCAAAACGGATAATATCGTGCTACGGCGAAGCCGGACTAGAATGTGACACATCAAGTAGGAGCTAAATAAATATGCATATATAAACTAGCTACCTACTAATTTATATACAATGTTTTTGAAAATAAAAATTTACACCAACGAATTGAAGATTTAAATGAAGCCACACAATGTGTCAAGCAATATAAATTGGTGTCAAAATTATCATCTACGAAAGATTAATTTAAGACCTATACTTAAGTACAAGTTAAGAGAAATACTATGAACAAAAAATAAACTAATATACATGCAAGCTCTAGGTACGCTTGCGCGAATTAATATTCTTATATATGTCAATGTAATCGTTTGTATTTGATTTAAAATAATATATCAGTTTACCTTTTGATATGAAAAAAAAAATTACACGCATCATTTGTTTACCCTATAATATTGTTTATCAAATAATAGAATACCCTTACAAAAATTCTAAAAATACAAACCTTTTCTTTCTAAACTCCTATTGAATCATTGACCTTCAAATTTAAGTTTTTCTTTGTTGGAGGTTCAGCCCCATTGTAAACCACACAACAACAAAAAATGATACGTATTCTAGGGATCCGTGTAAATTTGTACTACCCGTACGTACGACTATATATCCCATTAATTCAATAAATTATATTTTTATGACAAATAATGCAGACAAACAGTTGTTACATCGTAAAATATGCAGTTGTTGCACAAAAATATAGTCTCTCAATATATTTTTTTTTCCATTACATGCATGTACCAAATTTGTGTGTACCATTATGAATGTATGCACCAAATTTGTAAACTCTTTATTTTCATTATGGAAAGAAATCTAGCAAATATACACACATGTCAAAACCTTACAAAATATTTTCCTTGAGTATAATTTTTCAAGGAAATGAGTTGTGCACACCTATTTTCTCATTCTCTACATTTTTGTTCGTTGTTGTTCATTTTTTGCCCTTGATTTATGAAATGCAAGAATTAAATAGGATTGTGTAGAAATAAAAAAACGTATGAAAATCAATTCTCTCTTGTAAATATATACGGAGATGGAATATACCAATAACTTATTGAGTTTGTCACACAGAATTGAAATTACAATTTCCTTTTATGATAAATTACCTGAACAAAGAAACCTGAACGAGACTGCTAGGCCACCACATCGCCCCCGGATCCACCACGTACTTTCTGATAATACCAGCCCACCCGTACCCCAATACCTGCAGTACTTATTTACCATAAATTTAGCATTTAACCCCCTCACTCCCACAAATTTACTTATATTTGTAGTTAATTACTACTAATATAATGAGCGATACTGTCATACTAGAGAGATCATTGACTTGAACCATGTTTTATAGATCACGTGATGTGGCAATTGACGATTGGATTCTTGTTTAAATCATTAAAGTTATCCAGCCATTAAGCATCACTTCCCATAGAGAAATTAGGTTCCCATCCATATTTTTGCTACTTCATTGATTAAAACCTTATTCATTTTCAATTTTTGATCAAGGTCCTTAGGTTTTAATAAACGTCATTAATTATTTTAATAATAAAATATTTTTTATTTCTAAATATATTCATTTGGTGTTAGAAATGTTACATTTGGTATATTTATATTTATGGCTAAACTTTTTATTATATATATTTTTTTTTAGTTTGTACCCATTTTTAATTTCCAACGCTTTTCTAATTTATACCAATTTTCTTTTCAGTTTTAATTTGTCCCATATATTACTTTCTTTTTGTGCCCATATTTTTTTAAAGTTTTATCTGTATTTGTACACATATTTTTAAATTTATTTATACCCATTTTTAATTGTGCTAAATTTACCCATGCTAATTATATGTATTTATTTTGTGTTTTAAAATATATCAGTAGTTATTTTTTAAAATATGTTAATGTGGGTACATTATTTTCTTGCTATAATTTTGTGAAGGAGAATATTACTCTAATATTTATTTTTAAGTATTTATTATATTTTGAAAATATTATTTGAATTTGTTTAAATTTCATAATTTGTGGGACATTAAATGGATAATGCATGAGTTAAATCTCTTAAATGATGTTAAGGACCTCGATTAAAATATTTAAACAAACAAGAGTTTAGTCTAACAATAGGATCGATTAGGGACTGAAACCAAAATGACCCAAATATATATAAAACATGATCACCGGATAGCATTTTCCAACAATTTTTTCCTAATCTAATAATTATCTGCATGCAGTATGTACGTACCTGTGTGGTAATCACAAGTGCCCAACTTGCAAAGAAGGATATCTTCCTACCGTAAAACGCTTTGATTATAGTCACAATATTAACCGCATACGCCGGTCCGCTACCAAACCCGGCTCCGGCGTTTGCAAATATCGAAATCAGCACGTGCTCTTTTACGTTAAATTCCCCCGGGTTCAACGAGTATGACTTCCCACGAATCCAAACCTTTCTCCTCGGCAGCGCCCTAGCCATGAACCGTCCGATCGGCAGACTCGCCACCTGCACGGAGATCATCGATATCACGAGCGGCTCCGTGCGGTAAGAGAAGAAGGTGTTGAGGAATGAGAGTAGAATGCACGAGAGCATGCCTATAGTCCACATCCGGAACGTCCATACAGGGAGGGAACTGTCGTCCTCGTTGGAGACCGTGAGTCGGACCTGCTCAACTGGTGACACGTCATCGTCGTTCTCACTCTCATCGAGCTTAGTTTTAGCAGCGGCCTCCACTTCTAGGGTGGTGGCCTGGGTGCCCATGGGGGAAGAGAGGGATGGAGAGTAGAGAGGTTTTTTTGGAGGCAGTATGTGTGTCAAGGGTTTGGCTGGTGAGTGTCTGAATGGAAAATGAAGGGTTTTTAAAAGTGCATTTACAGTTTATTTACAAATTTTGCCATTTTGGATTTGGTCATCGACATTGGTTGCCGGCCGGTATTGACAAGAAAGACATAAAGGAGTGACGATTCCAAATTAAATAAATTCCGTTTTGATGTGGACATTATCGATACTTTCATCTTTACGATACTAATTAAGCAAACGAACAAAGAAATTAAGGTCCCATTTGATATTACATTTTTCACCAAAAACTGTTTCACTTTAAAAAGCAGAGTTGAACTTTAATGAATATTCTTAATTCATGTAATAGTAATACCCTCATTAATTGTTAAACTTGACATTTCTTTGTACAAACATTTAAAACTTAGAGAACAAAATGACCACCTACCAATACAACCACTAATCTTGCATCACCATTGCCACTATCACCATAATTGTTGCCAACGAAACTGCAACCACCACTACCACCACAGCCACAACGACCAAAACCACCACCATAGTTGTTGTTAACATCGTCATAATTGTGACCATCGCCGCCACCACCATCACAATCACTACCATCACCACAACCACAACCACAACCACAACCTCCACCATAACCACCACTATTGCTATCACTGCCTCTACCACCATTATAACCTCTGCACCCCTAACCACCACACCTTTTTTTTTTTTTTTTTTTAGTACATCAATATTTTTACATTAAGGGAAGGGGGAGTTCGGCAAAACCACACAATAGGTAGCCTAATTTGATATCGAATTCGCCATCCACGAGATTCGAACCTAAGATCTTTCACTTTCAAGTGAAGAGAAATATTAGCACTACTAATCTACCATAACAATTGTTGTTGATACCATCACTATCGCTAGCCCAACTCACCACTGCCATTACTACTGTCATCGCCATCTCCACCATTGTTGTCGTCACTGCTTACGACTGCAACCATCAGCATTACACCACATCACCACCACCATCATTGCCATTGCCAATAACACACAATCGCCACCACCACCGCTGCCACTACTGTTACCTCTACACCCAAACCATCACACCCTATTATTCGTACCACAACCACACCCCCACCATTGTCATTGCCATCACCGCCACTACCCTTAACACCACTGTCTTTGCCACCACCCTACTACTATGTCTATTTTTGTCATTATACACAATTATGTCACTTTCATAATGAAAATTACCAAACGGTTTTACATTGTTTATCTTACTCACAACACTTTTAAAAATACAGTTTATCAATGCTCAATTGCTTTATTTTTTAGATGATTATTCTTAAAGCACAACAGAAGCAATTTTTTAAAAAGCACAACAAATCCAAGCTGGCTCTAAGTCGAGTAGATATGTCTGATAGAACTCATATTGAGCTATAATATATATGAATTTGAGTTTTTTTTATTAGAGATTGCCAAAGGATGTAGCAATTGAGTAGCAAACTTAGATATGCTATGTCATGTAGGAAAAACATTTTTCAATAAAGATAGTGTTGGAACCAAATCTGCACTACTGTCGTCAGTTGTGGAGATGCACAAATCCAAATACTTGTTAAAGAACAACCAGTCGTAAGCAAGCCAAAGACCGAGGAGTGTGCCGGTCAAAGGCTCTTCGACGATGAAGTTAGTAAGCAATATTAAGACCCAAACAATGGGCAAACGAATAAGTATGCAAGAATTGCGTTACTAGAGATGAACCCTAGTGACGTATTTATACCAGTCGAGGAGATGACCTTTTAGGATAGTATAATCATTATTAAACTGGAAGAATCTCAGAGGATATCTAGGAAGTATATATTGCATTCTCTTAGGAGTGTGATTACTTGCGACGCAAGCTAATACTTAAATTGTAAGGACTCTAATATTATAGGAAACCGTTGATTCCTTGTTAGATTAGATTTGTGTTTCTTGTAGAACAAGCATGGTCAATCACAGCAAAGTCTGACGACTTTGCTTACTGAATCTGGAACATGATGATGGAGGCATTGCTGCTCCGTTTATTTAACTCCACAGCAGAGGCTATTGATTTCATGACCTAACTTCTAAGGTATCTGTATTCTGATCCGCCTTACTCCTGCCCTAGTAAATCATGGTCCCACTATTACTCCTAACTATGTTTCTGAAAGGACTTGTTCCCTTTGAGGATAGATAGTTATCCATAGATCATGCCTTTCAAAGTAAGTGAGAATACATACTGCTTTAATTCTTTTGACGCATGACGTTCTGGCTTTGATCTTTGTGAACTTTGTGAATGTTGAGTCATTCCGTATTTGGGCGAATTAGCTCGCAAATCCTCCACCAATATCACAATGATGAGGATTGTCTTTCTTTGTGTACGCATAAGATAAGGCTCAGTCCATTGCTTTCTCCCGTTAAATTCAGCCGTCAAATTTGTTGATCTCGAGATGTGACGATCTGTATTCAACGGTAGGATGATTGTAAAATATATTCTTTAAATATCCTCAGATCTCTTCATTATCTTTTCCAAAATTACCAAATTGCTTCTGTTCAAAAGGCGTTGAACTTTCTTCCGCACTTTCGATTAAAATTCTTCGATATTCTTTTATTTTCTTCCCAAATTTCTCCAAACTTTCTTCAATGGCTACTCCTTCAAACTTCCTGGCCTCGCCGCCAACTATGACTCCTAGTATAAACCTTCGGTGGTCAGGGTGCGCAGTAAAGATGAGGGGTGAAGTTTTCGCCCACCTCCATTAACATCCTTTGAATGGTTACATCATACAATGGGAGGTTGGTCACGACGTTCAAAGTCCCCTGCCTACACCTTCTAATCCTCAATGTTCTTGTACCATTTTTCATCCTTGGTACTTGGATTTGGGACTGAAGTTTCCACTTTCCCCATTGCTAAAGCAAGTCTTGAACTGTTACATCATTGCTCTTTGTAATCTGACTTTGATGTCATTTCGTATCCTTACCTGTTTCAAACTCTTAAATGAAAGGCACCAGGTAGAGCTTGGCATTCAGGAATTCCTAATGCTTTAGACCATGCGCAAGAGTGTTGAACCTCATAACTTTTTCCAATCAAGACCAAGTGCTAGGTAGGCCACCTACATTACTGAGTTACCACGCCATGACAAGAATTGGTACAAGGATATTCTGGTTGTGGAGGACAATTGGAAATGTGACATCTCTGGGATCCGAGTTTGGAATACCCCTTATACTGGTCTTTGATGCAATAATGATGTTGGGAGCATTGGCCAATATCGTCCTCAGTTGAACGAAAGGGCATTCAAGATTATTCCCTTTGCACATCGAAATTAGAAGTGGCTTATAACTCCAGAAAGAGTCAGAAAGAATGTGAGGAACGCCATCACAGATCTCTATTCCAACCTTCTCATTAAAGACTTAGTATGGGTTGATGTAGTGGATACCAAAGACGGGAAAGATTTGGTGAGAGCTCTGTAAGCCCAAAAATCTAAAAAAAAAGAAGAAAAAAGAGAAAACATCCTAAGGTTGTCTAACAAGACCAGGGATTGAAACCTTCTAGGAAGAAACCCAACAAAACGAGGAGTTCTAGTGTTCCTCCAAGTGATAACATGCTCGAAATCCAAGACCCCACCCTTTTCGAACTAAAGCTAATTAAGGTCAGGAGTAGCAAATGTTGGTGATTAGAGATGAAGGGGAACAAATGTTTTATGGAGCCAAATGTTTCCCCAATGCCTCCGGTGTCCAAACTTTTTATGTCGTGGAAGTGGAACAATAGCTACAACAACAAAAACAATTAAACTAGCAACAATAGTAGCAACAGAACCAACAACAAGAGTATCAACATAACCAATAACAAAAGCAGCAACAAGACCAATAACAAGAGCAGCAATAGTAGCAACATGATGACTTTGACGACGCCTTTGATTGACAGGTGGCCCCTGATCAACCACCTGACCTTATCTCTAGATAGAGACGGTCACAATTGGTTTAGTCGAGCTCATCCGGAATAGTCATGGGGGTAAGACATTCTCCCCTAATAATAAAACTCATCTACAGATGCGAGATTATGGTTGTCACAACGTGAAGCATGCCCAAGCCTTGACCGTTCAACCATTTCTCCAACTAACTTAAGAAGGTAATTTTTTAGTCTGATCGTGTGGTAAAAAACAGCTGCCAAATCCGATATGTGATAAGTCTTCTCCCTTCGACTTGTCATTCTTCCTCAAATTCCTATATCTAATTTGTCAAGAATATCTCACAGTAGGCTAATGTTGGACATAGGCCCTACTTTGAAGTCAGACAGACAAAATCTCCAAAACGGAGGCTACTTACAAATGCAAACTAGGTCATTGAATCCAATTGGAGAGGTAGCTGCAACAGAGGAATTCAGATTAAGAAAACGTCTAGCAAAACAGATGGAGGTAGAGCGTTCCTGGTGAAGCGAGGGGGATGACTTGATTGAGCGACTGGGCCACAAAGAAAAAAGGCTAACGACTTAGCTGCACAAATGACCCGACTTGATGCCGCCAAGTCTACACAGTCGTTAAGAGCCAAGGATGACACGAAGCAGAGCTCATAGGATGCTGATCAAGCCATCCTTCAATTGAAGTTAGATGAAACCCAGTAAGAGGAGGAACTGAAGAAAAAGTCACATATTGAAGCCTTTCAGTAAGCCTTGGATGACAATGAGCAGGGCTGGCAGAAGTTCGTTCATTGTTTGAAGTAGCGTCGACTCAAAAATATTCGGAGGGGTATGACCGGGGCTACGTTGTGGGCTTCGTTGGTCAAGATCATTGCGGCGGATGAGACACTCGTTGTAAACAAACGGAGATACAAAGGGCAAAATTCTGAAAACATGATCTTTTAGCAGATACAAAAAATTGACAGTTCGGATCGTTGACATCACGTTATGATGTTTACGGTTAACTGAATATGAGTTTATGTTATATAGTTTGTAAAGATTTTATAAACTCTTAGCAATATTTTTATTAACCGTAAAAATCTGAACGTCATATCAACAGTCCAAACTATTCATCTTTCTCCATCCACTAAGAGATAATGTTTTCGAAAAAATAAAATTTTAAAAAGCGAAATTTGGTGAAAAGAATGGAGCAAAAACGTAAACGACAATGAATGTTTAAATTTAAATTTATGGTTTATGGGATTATGGTAGCGAATTTTAGAGTTGACATTGTCACAACAATTGAGCTTGTCAATAAGAGGGTTTGTATATTTTATTTTTCTTATTTTTCACTCTTCTATATTAATTAAAAAACCTCACTACAATAGTAGCCTTATGATTTAATCCTTCCCATTGGATTCTTTGGTCACATTTACGTTTTTGGTATTACGTTTTTCATTTGATTATTTATTGATTTAAAATATATTTTCCTTAAAAGGTAACAAATTGAGTCGTATTACCTGTTAATATTAACGGATCGAGTTCAAGTCCGGTTATATTACCTCAAATTTTCCTTAATAGGTAATAAATTGAGTCGTATTACTTGTTAATATTAACGGATCGAGTTCAAGTCCGGTTATATTACCCCTTCATGTTACGAAAACGACACAAATGCCAATTCTAGTAACAAGGCCACGTCTGCTATTTGAACCAAATTCAATTAATGGTAGTGTTACATGTCCAAGTAACTAGTTAATAAGTTAGTACGGCTAGTGGATTTCTCTTTACTTAAAAGTGAAAGGTCCTAGGTTCGAATCTTGTGAATAGAAAATTCGATACCAAATTAGGTTGCCCATTGTGTGGTTTAGCCGAATTCTCCCTCCCTCTAGTGAATTGTACCCACACAAGCGATTTGCACATAATTGAATCGTTTAATAATGGTTCGAAGTGACTTAAAGTGCTTTTTCAAGATTAATTTGTACTTTTACTAAAAATTAGTTCCAAAAACATCTTTAGTCATTTTAGAAACACTTCCAAACAAATCCTAACTAATTAGAAAATTGTATTGGAATCTCCTTCATCCTTTGAAAAACGAGATGGATACCTTTTATCCCCAATTTCAAAGGAATCAGAATCCTTGACATTAAATGGGGACATTCTTACAGAAAGCTACTCTTCACAACTTCTCAACCAAAATACTACTGCGGCCGAAAAATAATAACAAAAAGATTCTTCTCAAAAACCAACTCTTATAGTTGATGGCTAAATCCCTTTGTTTTAATTTTTCTTTAAATAAAATTTTGGAGATGGAGGGGGTCGTTTTATCAGGAAGTTAGTCCTTTCTAATCGCTCTGAGCGGGAAGGAAGTAGCCTACTTTTGTAGTTGATGGCCAAATCCTGGTCTTGATTAATTTTGATCGCTCTGTGCGTGTTAGAAAGTAAGGCTACTTTTGTAGTTCGATGACCAAGCCTTAAGAGTAGTTTGACTCGCTTAATTCTTCATCATCGTCATAAAAAAAAAAAAAAAATTAAAAAATAAAAAAACTCTTCACAACCTTCTCGATCACCAGCCTGTCTCATAACATTGTATCCATGTTAAACTACACCAAGCATATATATAATATAAATATCAGCAGTAGGCTCTGTTTACACGCTACCTTCCTTCCAATGGTTTTGTTTCCTTCCATAATTGCTAAATTGCTGTCATTGACCACATCATGCTCTGTCCACACTCTATAATTGCCAAATTGCTTACAAGAATTCGATACCGACATCTCAATCAACAGAAAAGTAGCATCGATTATTGACAAGCTTATCTGAATTATCAGTTGCAATGTGGACACCAAGATTCAATAATCAAGAATGACAACTGGCAAAATCGAAAAATTATATTACCGAAAAAGATATTGCAATTTATAATGAACTCTGTCGCTATTGTGCTGTGTCGATGAAAGTCCAATGCGGCCCTCGTATTGGAAATCTTTTGAGTTATCTGCGGCTCCCTATAAAATATTAAGCATTGTGGTCACCCACTCGTGATAGGTGAAGGTAGGATGTTGACCTGTGAGATTATGACCTTATTCTCTGTATCTCATTGTTTCTTTCTCGAATCCAATAGTTGAAAATTGGGTAAAGTACAAAAAACTACCTCAATTATTGGGATCACGATAGTTTCATACCTCATCTTTTAAAATTGACAATGTCATACCGCATCTTACGAATTTGTGACAATGTCATACCTCCATCAAATTTTCTGTTAGTTTTTCTGTTAAGTGCTGACGTGGCTTGATTCGGAACATACTTTCTATTAAAAAATTATTAAAAACTAAAAAATAATTATTTAATATTTTTTAAATATTAAAATAATAATATAAAGCAGAGGAAAAAAAAACCATTAGTGTGACATCCCACATCGCCCAGGGGAGTGATCCTTAAATGTATATTCTCATCCCTACCTAGCACGAGGCCTTTTGGGAGCTCACTGGCTTCGAGTTCCATGGGAACTCCGAAGTTAAGCGAGTAGCACGTGAGAGCATTCCCAGGATGGGTGACCCATCGGGAAGTTCTCGTGTGAGTTCCCATAAATAAAACCGTGAGGGCATGGTCGGGGCCCAAAGCGGACAATATCGTGCTACGGTGGTGGAGCGGGCCCGGGAAGTGATCCGCCCCGGGCCAGGATGTGATAATTTGGTATCAGAGCCTAACCCTGGCCGTGGTGTGCCGACGAGGACGTCGAGCCCCTAAGGGGGGTGGATTGTGACATCCCACATCACCCAGGGAAGTGATTCTTAAATGTATATTCTCATCCCTACCTAGCACGAGGCCTTTTGGGAGCTCACTGGCTTCGGGTTCCATGGGAACTCCGAAGTTAAGCGAGAAGGGGGCTAAAGCAATCCCATGATGGGTGACCCACTGGGAAGTTGCTTGTGAGTTCCAAAAAACAAAACCGTGAGGGAATGGTAAGCCCAAAGCGAACAATATCGTGCTATGGTGGTGGAGTGGACAATATCGTGCTATGGTGGTGGAGTGGGCCCGGGAAGTGATCCGTCCCGAGCCGGGATGTGACAATCAGTTTGTCCCTCCCCCCTCCTCTCTCTTCTCCCCATCTTCATTTTCTTCCCCCCACCAACAAACCCAAAAAAATTAAAAAAATAAAAAAATTTTGAAAACCCAACAACCCCCATGCGGAAGAGCAAGAAGGAGAAGGAGGAGAAGGATGAGGAAGAAGAAGAAGAAGAGGAAAAAAAAAAAAAAAATTCCCCCCTGTCGACGCGGAAGAAGAAGAAGAGGAAGAAAAAATAAAAAAAAATTTGAAAACCCATCAACACCCCCTGCAGAAGAAGAAGAAGGAGAAGGAGAAAGAGGAGGAAGAAGAAGAAGAAGAGGAAAAAAATGAGGAAGGAAATTTTTTTTTTTTAAACTATCAACTCCTCTGCGGAAGAAGAAGAAGAAGGAGGAAGAAGAAGAAGAGGAAAAAAAGAAGGAAAACAAAAAAAAAATATTTGAAAACCCATCAAACCCCAAATTCACCACTATCATCCATTCTCCACATCCTCTTCTGCACTCATCCTCCACCTTCTTTGCACACCCATCTTCCACCAACGGGATCTGGGTTTTTTTTTTTTTTTTTTCCTGGGTTGCTGAAGGGAGAAGAGTGTGGGTGTGGGTGTGGGGAAATTGAGTGTGGGTGTGGGGGGAAGACAAATTGGATTTTTTTTTTTTTTGTTGGGATTTGCAGTTGGGGGAAGAAGATGAAGATGAGAGGGGAGAGGAGAGAGGAGTGGGGAGGGGAGGGACGAAATGAGGTTTTTTTTTTTTTGCTTTTTATTATTATTTTAATATTTAAAAAATATTAAATAATTTTTTTTTAGTTTTTAATAATTTTTTAATAGAAAGTATATCCCGAATCAAGCCACGTCAGCACTTAACAGAAAAACTAACAAAAAAATTGACGGAAGTATGACATTATCACAAATTCGTAAAATGCGATATGACATTGTCAATTTTAAAAGATGAGGTATGAAACTGTCGTGACCCTAATGGTTGAGGTAGTTTTTTGTACTGTACTCTTTTTTTTTAATTTTACTTTTATTTATTATTTTAATATTTGAAAAATATTAAATTTTTTTTTTTAGTTTTTAATAATATTTTATTAATTTTTTAATAGAAAGAGGTCCCGTCTCTTGCCACGTTAGCATTTAACAGAAAAATTGACGGAGGTATGACATTGTTACAAATTCGTAAGATGTAGTATGACATTATCAATTTTTGAAAGATGAGGTATGAAACTGTCGTGACTCCAATAGTTGAGATAGTTTTTTGTACTTTACCCTTGGAAATTGTTTAGCGTACTGCTCAACCTCGTGGCGAAGCTTTGTAATCTCAGACTGAACTTGACCGTCGGATTCCAGAACTGCCACGAAATCCTTCAACTTGGTACCTGCAATCCAGATGTGCATGAGCATGTAACCATGGTGGTGAAACATGTGACTAAGCATTACAATCCCTAAAACAATTTATATCCACGGGACAGTGGGAGAGTAAACCTTTGGCAGCAGCCTTGAACTTCAAGGCCAACTTTACAGCTGCATCAAAATATCAGCTACTTTCACAAAATCCCCCTCCAAAAACCCCCTAGACGTAAGAGCTGGGGTTCCTGAGGAACGGAAAAAATGGAGTTCGTCGGCAAAAGTACTTATAGCTAATTGCCAGTAGGTGCAGAATGGTTAAATGCGGATGGATGGCCTTACCCATGCGTATGCCACCAGGGACCATGGCAGACACGTCCCCAGGAACAGTATTTTTATTTGCTGCAATATGTGCTGATTCCAAAACTTTTTCAACTCTTGAGCCATCAATGCCCTGCCAGAAAAAGATTTCACTTCATTAGTTTTCTCATGCTATAACCTATTTGCAGCATAGCAGTATACATCAATGAATGAAACATCAAACCCTCTAGTGTACGAGAAATGAGGGAAATTCTATGATTTTCGCACTAGTGTTTTCTAAAGCATTAGAAATCCATAGATTCGTAATAAACCAGCTTTCAGAACTTAAGGTTTTAAAGTTTCCCTTCTCATTTCATTTGTCTCTAACATAATTCACTTTTCAAATCTATTTCGGAGGGTTTAATCACAGAATAACGATATTTTATCACTCACTTTTTGGTTACCAGGCCTAGTTGTTCATCTAAGAATATATCTTTCAGTAATCATATGGCATCTTGAACCTCCAATCTAACATGCTGAAAACTTTAAGTCTGAATAAATCTTTCAATCAGAGGGAGAATCAATCTCCTGTTTGCAATCTTCCCGTCAGAGGAAAAATCAATCTGTTTTTACCTTGTCTCTTAAATTCACCAACACTAAATGGTTCTCTGTTCCACCGGAAACAAGATCATAGCCCTTATCTAGCAAGCTCTGCATGTTCAAAGGGCAAAAACTATAAGAAGAAATTAGTGAGACCAATGAAACAACCAAATAAAGGAAATAAAACATCGTGTGCCTAAGTCATATAGAAATTACTCCAAATTGCTTTAATGAGAACCCAATTAAAAAGGAGAGAATAACTTTCAGATTTTGCATTAATATTTTAGAAAGCGGCATTCATCAGACCTCTGCAAATTTTGAGCAATTACTGAGAACTTGTTCCTGATAAGCTTTGTACTCCGGAGTTTTGACCTAGAATCATAATATAGTCAGCAGTCCAATAACAAGAAGATGCAAAAATCTGATCAACATGTAGTCGGTATTTTGGTTAAACATACAAAATAAAAGGAAAGAACAGAAGAAACAAAGGAACCTGCTTCAGTGCAACTGCTATGGTGTGGTTGTGCGGACCACCCTGGAGTCGAGGAAAGACAGCCTGATTGATTTTGTCTTCATAATCATACATAACGTGTAGAAGGAAATTCAAGCATTTAATATTTCATCCAAGGTGCTTCACTTGAGACTTCTACACATTCTCCCCCATTTTCCTTCGTTTATTTATTTTCTGAAATTAATCATCAGAACTTACTTCTTGCCCTTGTTTGTTTATATGCTTGACACCCTTCCTGAAGAAGATCATAGCCCCACGAGGTCCACGAAGTGACTTATGAGTTGTGGTTGTAACAATATCTGCATACTCAAAAGGAGATGGAATAACATCGGCAGCAACCAATCCACTGATGTGTGCCATATCGGCCAACAGAATTGCTTTCTGCTTATCACAGACCTGACGACACCACGACACCACAAAGAATAACATCTCACTTAATGATTGAGTGCCATAAGAATTTCAGAGATGCATGAAGCTGATTATCGTAATCACAAAACTCAAGCCAAAATTTACCTTGCGGATACGCTCATAATCGTACAGGCGTGCATAAGCACTAGCACCAGCAACTATTAGCTTTGGCCTGAAAAGTGTGGCACTTTTCTCCATCTGTGGACATATTTATTCACATAGGTCAGCCTTTAATTACCAAAGAATGGCAGATAAAATACGGCATTTGCTTAAAACTATAGGAACTCAAACTCCAAAACAATTAAGAAGTCATGCCAAAAAAGATCTCAGTTCAAGACATACAGTGACTTTAGGCTAACAAAGTTCTATATTTCCCAGGACGAGTCAAGGATACACTTTCTGATTTCAAATAATGTCAACTGTCATCCATGTGATGATAACTAAACTGCGGCCCTGTGGGAAGTTTCTTCGCATGGTTATCTTTCATGTTACAATCATCAGAATGATTCACTTAAAACATTAATTTTGCAGTTTTGCTAATAATATCTGCAGGAAACAAGTAAGATGGAAGTAATAATGTTTTGCTAATAATGTTCGCAGGACACATGTAAGATGGACTCTTAAATGTGCTTACAAATATGAGAATTCAGTACAGTGAAGATGGGGATGAGCAAGTCACCTGATCATAATCAATTTAGCCAGTGCTCTCATTCAATCCGTATGGCGTTGTCTCAAAAAATATCGACACAGCAGATATCTTTTTGGTGTCAGTCTGCAAAATGGTGAAATGTTTGTGTCATTTAGTATACAGACAGGCAGCATTACATTTATGTTTTTACAACCCAAAATGATATGCGACATCCAGACATCAGAAGCATGTAAAATCACCAGAACAAAATATAGGTTCACTTGTTCTGTGTAGTTTTGAATATCTAGATTGCTTGAAATACGCAACACGATTTCATTCTCAAAATAATTAATATTACATAAATATACATAGAAAGGTGTTCCAGTTTATGTAGTCACTGGATATTCAGAGAAATTATTCTGTAAAGACGGTACTAGGTTTAATTTACACATAACAGGAAACAAGAAAAGGAAAAAAAACAAAACAACCCAGAGGCGCTAGACTAACTGAGAGCTACACAGGCTGTCGCTGTTAACCACAAAAAGCACAAAAGTATAGCCAAGTATAATCAGGAAAAAACAATCAACAGCGAGGTAGATACCTGATAACCATGAGAAAGATGTCCGCCGTGAGGTAGATCAAGTGCCATGATTCTTTCATGAGGTTTCAACAATGCAGTGTAAGCTTGGAAGTTTGCAGGGGATCCAGATAGAGGCTGCACATTCACTGAAAGAATACAGTAAAGTATCATTAATAAAATAAGCAATTCTTCTTCCATGGTACGTGACACTGAGTGGTCTGGAAAACCAGCAGTTAGATCTTCCATAAAGGGATCTAATGGATCTTTGCAACGGTTAAGTCTTGCATAAAACTCGTACCACTGAGTGGTACGTACCATTGTAGCAGGACCCCAAACTAAGTATGTAAGATATATATTACTAAATACATGAATGGTTCAATAATAGAATGAACATGAGTTACAAAAGCAAGAGATGAAACCAAGAATAAAACTTTACTTTGACACAAATACTCTTGAACCACCCATTTATAAATCAATGGTTGACATGTTTACACAATATAAAAGATTTTTAATTCTTTGAGTCCCATTTTCAACAATCTAATTAAGTATAACCATGCTATTCTAATGCCATTTAATCCCAAAGCCGGATTTTACAAAATATTACATTCCAAATTCAAAATCTTGAATAAAATAAGTTAATCTGAAATAGTGTGCTGCCTTTATGCCTCCTACGCGATGCAATTCACAAAAGAAAACAAATTTCACTACGTGATACAATTGCAATTCACAAAAGAAAAAACATTATACTTCAACATGAAATATATTGTGCCATATTGTTGAAAGGGTATTGTGTACAATGAAAATCACTCAGTGGATAGAATCAACTCAAAGTGTGCCCAATCATTTTTCTTTATAGCAAATATTTAACAGCAAAACCCTCCCTACCAAATAATTTGAAAGTCTGAACTTGTTGGGTGCTAGACATCATTCATAACTTGTACAATGTAAATGAACACAAACACAAATGTGAAATCCTATGTTGAACTGATGGAAATAGTTGGCAATGCCACATGTATAAGCTATACGTTTAGTTCTATTACCTCCCCATTTTGCAGGATCTACTGGAAGGCTTCTAATGCGCGTTTTTGACACAGGGACTCAGCCATGTCGATGTATCTACATTTATTAAAGAAAAATATCAATCACGCATAATTCCTTAAAACAAAAGTACTAGACGAATGTGAAAAAAAAAGGCAAGAACATGTTTTATAAATCTCATAACCACCTCACAGCCCCCAAATGGCAGGGCTTTCACCAGAGCAGGGTTTTAACCAAACCATCCTGCCACCAAATAACATTTTAGAAAAGATTAAACTGAAGAAAAACTGCATTTCAACTTAATAGTTGGAAACATAGGAGTGCAAAAATGCTCATAATATTCACTGGGGAACTACTTACTCATTTCCTCCATAGTATCTAGCACCAGGATACCCTTCACTGTACTTGTTGGTCATGACGGACCCAACAGCTTGCATCACGGAAAGTGATGTGAAATTTTCTGATGGTATAAGCTCGAGCCCCTACGATAAACTAAAAATTAACAAACAAATTCTAAAAAAAATAAAAACAGAAATTAAAGAAATATGAACTCCCTAATCATTAACTAAACTCTCATGCTCAACATTGCATTGTGAGTAATATTTTCTTGCCAGACTTAACCCGATTTAAGGCATATCACATTCATCACCACGCAAGCAAACGAAAATTTTACATTCTATTACAATTATATTCCCACAAATCAAATCAAATATACCTTCCATTGCCGAGCTTTTTCGAGCTCGATGATATCGGCAATCTCAGGATCGACAGCCTCAAGCGGCTCATTCAACTGCTTAATCCACTGAATCCAAATGATATTTTTCCACAGAATCAATACAATCAAACACAACACAAATCCAGATCCAGAAGAAGCCAATAAATTATAAAATTGTGAATAGGAAAGGACATACAGTGGCGCGAGCTTTCTCTTTGTCGTGAGCAGCTTGGCTGGCCAGAGAGGACTGCAATCAAAACGACGACGGATATAAAAAATTGGGCGGGTGGAAATCGAAACTACACAAGCATGGATTTGATTGATTGAAGAAGTGACGTACCATGTGGTATATGGAGCCGCCATTGAAGAAAGGTTGAAAGGGCAACTTCTTGTTGATCGAGCTCGAGAGCCTGCGAAGCGCCATTGCAGACAAGCTTTGAAGATTTGTGAGTGCTTTTGGGGGGTGAGAGAGTGAGTCGGGGAGTGCGGTGGGTGTTGGTTGGTGGCCGTTATAATGTAGGTCCCGCAGATCGGGAAGTGGGATGTGTGCCACTGTGCCAGTGGAATCAACGTCACGAGCCAATCTTAGCATTTATCAATTTAATCCAACCAAAATATTTGGCCCCATGTCCTTAAAAAAGAAAAAAATTTGGCTCATTATTAGACAAATCAAGATTTTCATTAATAAAACACGTAGTGTCAATACATTGTAGGCAAGGGATTCTGTGCCATGTCATGAATTCAATTAAGACGCGTAACCAGTAGTCGTATCCAGAAAGATGGATTATTGCTTCAATTGGAGGATGGGGTAATGGCACACCAAAATCAAGGGGCAAACAAAAGTTCACTTTGGCTATGTTTGTTGGAACGTTCAAAGGAACATTCTTTCCATTAATTGTTCTCATTAGCTTAAAAAACACTTCAAATTTACCAGATCAAGGTGGGAGATCTAACCAGATTTACAGAGGATCACAATTCACAGCCTTTCGCAGAGATAGACGATGTCGGAGACATGCTTAACCTTTGAGTGATCCGAGCTTTCTTTTGTTCGTATTCCTTCTATGAGCGCGTTGGGAACACATTCAAAGTACAGTTCTTGGAGACAAGTAAGATGTTCGATTCAAAGTACAGTTCTTGGAGACAAGTAAGATGTTCAAACTTGGTGGCAATCCGATGCCTCTCCCCAAGATTCTTTGGGAAGCAAACTGTTCGACAAAAGGCTCTTTTGAAAGGAACCCAACTTGTTTGCTTGTTTATGCGATAGGTAAACTCATCGAGGATGTCTTAAAGGTCGAGGGATACGTAACTTACATTTGCCACCCATGTTTTCTCTACTTCAGAAAGGGCTTCTCCCTTCCTTTCCGCATCTGACAAGAACGCTTTCATGGTCAGCAACTCAAGCCTGAGATCTTCAACTTCGTCATGAAATCCTTCTAACAGAGACACTTTGCTTTCAACAAATGATACAATTTTTCCAATCAAAAAACCTAATGGAGGTGAAGCCATTTCTTCTTGTTTCTTTTGGTCAGTATTCAACTCAGAAATTTCGAGTTTTGAACTACAAATATGCAAACTATCATGTACAGTAGTGGCCTTCCATTCACAGATGGAGAAAGTCAACTATCTCCATACATGCGGTACATGCCATCACAGAATAAAATGTCAGCTTTCTTTGATTAATTCATATCACGTTTGGTGACCAAAATTTTAACTCTTAATTTAGTCGTATTTATTTTCGGGACGAGTATGTACAAATTTGAATCCTCAATCTCTGGTGGATATGGGAAAAAATGAAGATTTTGGATATGGTCTTTAGTTGTTAATTTTCATTGATTGAAACCTTATTCATTTTCAATTTTTGATCAAAATCCATAACATTAATGTAATAATGTCAACTTTCTTTGATTAGGTCATATCAAGTTTGATGACCAAAATTGAACTCTTAGTTTAGTGTTGTTTATTTTCGGGACGTTTATGTACAAAGTTCGAATCCTCAATTTCTCATGGATATGGAAAGAAAAAAAAAGAAAAAAAAGTTTGCTGACCAAAAAGATGTTATAACCCTCTTTTTTTTTTCCTTTTTTTTTTTGATAAAGAAAAAACTTCATGCAAAGGGAGAAATCGCGAATACAACCGTTCCCAGTACAGTAAAGAAAATAAACAGCTCGAGCAAACTAACAGAAACAGTAAGGTCATGATGACCAAAAGCATCCGCAACAAAATTTGCCTCACTAAAGATATGGTTCCACTTGATACTAATAAACTGTGAAGTCAACCACCTAATGTCATCAACGATGGATAAAAAGTTTCAAGAGACACCACACAGACCTTGGACCGCTCAGATAGTAAGCCAAGAATCGCCCTCCACCATAACGTTAGTTATTCCTTTTTGCATGGCGTACTTCAAACCTTCCCTCAAAGCCATCGCCTCCGCCACCAAAATAGTAACCCCGTCTGGATTCAAACCCCAGCACCAATGACAAGACCATTCTCATTTTATTCCTTGAATTTTCCTTCACCAATTCTCTATTTGTATTTTAAGCTAAAGAAAATTGTATATTTATATTAGCCAAAAAAGAGAAACAATTTCATTATTTATACCGATGGAGGGGCAATAGTGTAATTTGGTTCAATTCCCGGACTCTATTTGGTTGAGCATTACTTCCCTCCACAAAACTTTACCCGAAACAGATAGAGGAGTGGATAATAAACACTCTCTCCCTCTCTCCCTCCCTCTGCACCTCCAGCCGCATGCAATTTCTTTGAAGAAAACCTCCCCAAGCCTTTCTATGGCTTCTTTGCCCTCAGTTGCTCTCAGTGGCACTCTCAAACTCGACCAAGAATTCCGAAAACACCCCACAAATTTTCTTCCTTCCGAAAAGGTACTAGAAATCTTTTGTTTCTGTTATTTGTGTGTTTTGTTCTCCCTCTGCATTCTGTCGTTTGGATTAAATTAGAATATCGCTCGAGTAAAAGAAAAGCTAAGTACATGCAGTATGTTCTTTCTGAAACCATGAAAACTAGTGCTACTCTGTACTCTGTAAATAGTTGAAGTGAAAAGTAGCACAACTTTAAATTACACTGTTTGTTGTTAATGTTTTTACTAAAGTCCTACCTTTGGTATCGGCAGAGCACAAATGTTTCGTATCCGAAAAGTCAGACAATCACCAATTCAGATCGAAGTTCGGAACTCCCCAAGTCTCTGGATTTCCGAGAAGCGCTTTTGATGATTAGAGAGGGGGATAAGGTTGAATCAACTCACTATGTCCCTGTCTTGCAAGAATGTATACACAGGAATTCGGCTTCAGAAGCGAAAGTTGTGCATGCCCACATCATAAAGACCGGAACCCACCAAGATTTGTTTGTCACAACATTCCTTGTCAATGTTTATGCAAAATGTAGAATCATGGAAAGTGCACGTAAAGTTTTTGACAATCTGCCTGGGAGGAACGTTGTTTCGTGGACAAGTTTGATAACGGGTTATGTTCACAATTCGCAGCCAGAAGTTGCCATTCGGGTTTTCAAGGAAATGCTGGAAGCCGGGGCTTATCCTACGAATTACACTCTAGGAATTGTTTTGAATGCTTCTTCTTCTTTGCAGTCCTTAAAATTAGGGAAGCAGTTGCATGGCTATATAATCAAATACCAGATCGATTTTGACACTAGTACCGGCAACTGTCTTTGCAGTTTATACTCGAAATGTGGAAGCTTGGAATCCAGTATTAAAGCGTTCAAGAAAATCGAGGAAAAAAATGTTATCTCGTGGACTGCAACCATATCAGCCTGTAGTGATAACGGTGATGCTGCAAGAGGTTTGAGATTTTTCACTGAGATGCTTTCCGAGGGCGTTGGACCTAATGAGTACACCCTAACCAATGTCTTGAGCTTGTGTTGTGTAATGCTGTCACTGAGTGTGGGGCAACAGGTTCACTCGTTAAGCATAAAACTTGGCTACGAATTGAACCTACCAATCAAGAACGCTATCATGTATTTATACCTCAAATGTGGACAGATTAATGAGGCTCGAAAGTTGTTTAATGGGATGGAAGCTATCAGCTTGGTTACATGGAATGCAATGATTGCAGGCCATGCACTAATTATGGATCTTGCACAGGACGATGTTTCAGCGTACCAAAGCGGAACTGAAGCACTCAACATTTTCTTGAAACTGAACCGTTCAGGCTTGCAACCGGATTTGTTCACCTTCTCGAGTATCTTAGCTATATGTAGTGGTTTAGTGGCCTTAGAACAGGGAGAACAGATTCATGCTCAGACCATTAAGACGGGGTTTCTCGAAGATATGGTAGTAGGCACTGCCCTAGTCAATATGTACAACAAATGTGGCAGTATTGAGAAAGCAAGTAAAGCTTTTGTGGAGATGTCTACGAGAACCTTGATATCGTGGACAACTATGATTGCAGGTTTTGCACAGCATGGCCGGACTCAGCAAGCACTGCAGCTCTTCGAGGATATGAGAATTGCAGGAGTAAGGCCGAATCAGATTACTTTCGTGAGTGTTCTCTCGGCCTGTAGCCATGCTGGGATGGTCAACGAAGCCCTCGGTTACTTTGAGATGATGAAAAAGGACTATAAGATTAAGCCTGTGCTGGATCATTTTGCCTGCTTGATTGATATGTACGTAAGGAAGGGTCGGTTAGAGGAAGCGATTGATCTGGCAAAGAAAATGGATCCTCAAGCGAACGAGTTTATATGGTCGATCTTGGTTGCAGGGTGTAGAAGACATGGGAATTTAGAATTGGGATTTTATGCTGCTGAAAGGTTGCTCAAGCTAAAACCAAAAGATACAGAGACTTACACATTGTTGTTTAATTTGTACCACTCTGCAGGAAGATTGAAGGACGTTGCTAAGGTGAGAAAGATGATGAAAGAGGAGAAGCTTGAAAAATTAAGGGACTGGAGCTGGATTAGCATTAGAGACAAGATCTATTCGTTTCAACCGAACGATAATTTACATCCTTACAGCGCAGACACACAAAAATTCGTACAAAGTTTGATTGATCGAGTCAGGAGTCTTGGATATCAGTCACTAGAAATTTTGGAAGTAACCGATGAGGAGGATGAAGAGCAGACTTCGATTCCAACCGCTTATCATAGTGAAAAGTTAGCGATTGCTTTTGGATTGTTGAACATGCCAAATGCTGCACCAATTCGGGTCATCAAGAGCATCGTTATGTGCAGAGATTGCCATAATTTTGTTAAGTTTGTGTCATTACTGACTGGTAGGGAGATGATCATTCGAGACAGCAAGCGCCTCCACAGATTTGTGAACGGAACTTGTTCATGTGGGGACTTCGGAGGTGCTATTTGATTCAGGCTAGAAAAAACATGCCGAAAAGCTCGTGTTGCATTTTGATATATCATTAATGTTGAAGGAGATATGCATGGCACAGCTGAGCCTTGGTTCATATGGCGAGTGATAAGGCATGCTGTAGGAGCTGGTGTAATGACCATTTAGCCTACTTAGAGGGAAGAAGTCCCAAATTCAAATCTCATGAACGACAAAATGTTGAACGAAACAAAATGACTCATTGGATACTACAAAATTTCACTGGGAAATCAGATTGTCATCAACAGCTCTTTATTTCATAATTGATTTGTTGTATAACATCGGAGCGATGGCGTGGAACAACTGTTTGTATCTAAGATTTTATGCTACGAGTTTATAGTACGTGGGATAGTGTCTGTGAGAGAGAAAGAAAGAGAGAGCGAGAGAGAGAACTGGAGATCCATATGAGGCTATGCTCATATCTTTAACATTCCTTACATCCTGATTAAGACTCGGTTTATACGAACTTTTACGCTAAAACAACTCGGTTTGTACAAAGTTACAAAGTTTTACATGAAAAAACAAAAACGAAATACATATCTTTCCTTCTGGATTCTTTTCTTCCCTCTTCTTCAGGTGCTGTAGTGTCACGGGGAAGGAGATTCCTGATAGGGTTCGGTAAACTGCAATTACAACTTGAACACCCCATGCAATGCGCCGAAAGGTCAAAACCATTGCAAGGTACATGTCTAGCACTGATAACCGAAAGTAGATGATACAAACGTCAGAAATCAGCGCTTTTTACTTTTGCTTTTGCCGATCCTTGATTTGCTAGTTTCAGTAGGAGGTTTCCAGATGATATCCTCAAGATTGCTACAGAAGTTCTTGTAGAACTGTATAACAGAAGCACATCTATTCCATTCAGACACAACCAACATACATGCACGTGCAGGTGGTACAAGCTACCATGTCATCGATATCAAACAAAAATAGTTAGAAGCAAACTGAAAACTAACCTTGAGGAATTCACTAGCATCTCCAGCGGCTTTCTGAATGTCTACCATGTAATAGGTCGGAGCAACTTCAAAAATCTGCGGGCAATAGAAAAAAATTAAAAATAATCAGTCTACTAAAATGGTAGGGGTGACTTCGGTTCAGTGTCGCATCAGAAGTAAAAGCTTACTTCAAGAATAATGGAGAAATGAGAAGTTTTATTTGCTGAAAGACCCTCCACTCTCATCTGGAAAAAAAACAGAAATATACACGTTTAGGAGTGAGTTTTCAAGTATTTCTATCCAGGATCGTCCTGCCAGAATTATAAACAGGCATGTGCTTGCGCACGCATATTAAACAGCAAACAAAATAGAAGTAATGAGACTTGTATATATCATGATATTGGTAAACAAAATAAAGGGGAAGTAAAATGAAGCACCCAAAATAAAGATTAGTATAGATCTAGCCTGATTTACCTTATAGTTGCGAATGTGTGTCTTGAAACCCATTGATTGGGCAACAACTTCCATACTGGATAATACAACCTTTGCTGGCTTTTGTGAAACAAAGCGTGTCTCATATTTCATAGAATCCTACAATTGGGGAAGCAATTCGTGTATCAGATAAGTAGAAAACTGGCATAAATAAACTCTCTCGTGCAAACTTGTATTTATAAGCAAAGGCCATGATGCTCAAAGGGTGAGAGGGTAACACACGGTACTAAACACCAAATTGTAAAACTGGAAGTATGATTTACCAAATAGCTAAAGGATAAATATAAAGGAAGTTAACCAGTCAGATAGTATCTTACCTTTCCACGGTCAAACATTGTTGCGAGGTTTAAGCCTTGAGATAGAATTATTAAGTCAAATGCATTAAGAACTAAAGGACCCATGTCTTCATTTCCATGGTGCTCGATAACCCTTTGTTCCTGCTATAAACCATATATAACAAGAGAGTTACTTGTGTTGTCAATCTCAACAAAATAAAATGCAGCTTATCTCAGTCTTTGACAACCTCAGAGTTGGCTTCGTCAAAAACAGCATTTACATCATCCAGATTTACATCTTCATATTCAAGTAGTCGGGCAGGAATGTAATTCTTCTGAAACCACTCATCATTTCTTATCTGTTCAATTGTAATACGCTGCATTGACACAATCACACACACAAACTTTTCAGAAACAACCACCAAAATAACTCAGTGAAGTAGAGAACCAAGAACTGTAAATCCAAGAACACTTGTTACATAATTACATAGAGTTCATTCCACTTCCTTCAAAGTACTTGATGTTTGTCCACACTTTTGAATTAAACCACTCAGGGGGATGAATAATGTAATGGAGTGGGAAATAAACTTTCAAAAATAGCAAAAACATAACCAAGAACGCAAATGTATGCCATGAGCGGGTCCTGAATCCTGACAACGTTAAAAAGAAAAAATGCGAGGCTATGTCGGTTGAAAAATAATTAGGGGGCATATCCCACTGTAAACGGCACAAGCCAGCACTCATAATTCTCAGTAAAGGAAAAGTGAATTATTGTTGGTAACAACTAGGCTTCTACTTTTAATATGAACTATTCCAACTTAGGATCTTAACTGCTGTCCAAGAAAATTTCCACGGTGTACTTTTATTGTTAATTTATTAAATAGAAACTTAAAAGTACCAACTTTATTACAGTCATATTCCAGCTAATCTATAATTAGATTTCTCTTGCATTACAAGTGCAGATATGACACACGTAAAAGTAAAGACTTTATATCAGTCATATTCCACTTCCAGTAAAGAATGTTTTTATTTGGACCAATTTATGATACCTTTAACAGTCACACCCCTACTGGGATTGGTTACTGAAAGAAGAGTATCATGGCCCAATGCAAGGTTGGTGATAGCCGGAGGAAAGTGTTCAGAAAGCACATAAAACATTAGTTCTTTAGCAATCATTAGCACACCAAGTTCTGAAAAACTTAGTTTTACTTGACAGTTTAACATGCATTGGAAATAAATCATTTAATGATGAAAGAAATCTGAGGACATAGTAACGTTGGTGCTCGAGGAAAACTATAAAGCTAGATAGCAGTGGAATATCGTATAATCTTTAGTAAAGCAATACCAACTTTTTCTTAATTGCTGAAGGTTAAAAATTTTAAAAATGAACATAGAACAAAGGTGATTTGTATCTGAAATTTCAAATATGACAGTCTCCCCTGTATATATCCCTTGGCATGAAGAAAACACCAAACAAGGGAAGGAAAACAACAATACAGAGATAAAAAAAAGGTGACAAACTCAAGAAAAGTCAAAATTCACAGCAAAAGCTTAATGTTGGGTCAAATGCTAAATAGACACGTTCCGGTTTTCCTATTAAATGAAGCATAGGCCTTGATACTGCTAATCAAATACTTCTCTTCTACCATTTGTTTTATTAAACACCTCACCCTTACTTGGTTAGTTACATGCATTATCTCATTCCAACACTTTAAGATGTCCATTATAAAGCAATATGAATTAATGTAAAAGACTGACACCAACATTTTGTGATCGTGTCTTTGTTAGATATTGAAATAGTAATGAAACCTTAAAATGTGCACTTTATGCATACAAAAACTGAACAATGTCTTATAACTTAGCCAATACTTACCTTTTCTGGGTTTGTCTCTAAAATTCTGTGAATCAAGGATTTTGCTCCCACTGGAAACCAAGATGGGCACATGAAGTCTGCTTTCTCAATCTGCAGAAATTAAACGATAATGACTTAATATTAACAATGGTATTAACATCCTACTTTAACATCCTTGTGGAAAACTAGACAACAGAGAAGGAAAAGTATTGAGTTGAGTTGCAACAGAAATTAGATGATTAAAGAATCAAACCTAGCATCCACTAGAAACTGCACCTAAAAATAATGTCAAGGGAGATCTAGCATGTGCAAGAACAGAGACATCATTTCTACTTTCCTTCACAACCAAATACACTTGATCACCCCTTCAATGTTATCAGTTTAGCTGAGGTAATCATAATATCTCTCATAGTTTTCAAATATTGATCCAAAATATCATTTATCTAATCAATGGAAAAATAAGCAGAGAATAGTAAACATGAAGGAGGTTCATGCCTTGCTATATAGTGTGGTTAGGTCAAGCTCATCAAATGGAAGATAACCTGCCAACAGGACATAAAGGATAACCCCACAGGACCAAACATCTGCCACGGCACCATCATAACCCTTGTGACTGAGTACCTAGAGCACAGAATAGTGTATAAGAAAAGAAAATTAGCGCATTACACGAAAACAACTGAAACTAAGAGAATCAGCAATTGAGATATAGTCAACATTTAACGCAGAAGCTAGAATTTGTCGTTACCTCAGGTGCTACATAGTTAGGGGTGCCACAGGTTGTCCGAAGGAGGCTGACTGCCTATGTGCAGACATCAAAAGAATGAGTCCCGACAATATTAAATCCCACAACCAATATAACGTCAACAATAACGACAATATCACATCTCTCAAAAAATGTCAAAACAATGAGACATCACAAAAATGAGCCTTGACAGATATTAAATCTCACAACCAATATAATGTCAGCAATCCCGAAAAATATCAAATCTCTCAACCGTTAAAATGTCAAACAATGAAACAAGAATGATTCGGATAGAATCTTACTTGTTCGGGCAAAGCACTAAGACCAAAATCGGAAATTTTTAAATTTCCTAGAGAATCAAGCAACAGGTTCTCCGGCTGCAAAAGAACAACAATAAGAATTTCATGATAGAAATGAAGCGATCATAAAAGCAAGCTAAACGCTATAAAATCAACACCTTTAAGTCTCTATGATAAACTCCCTTGCTATGGCAATAATCCACCCCATCAATAAGCTGTTGGAAGTATCTCCTCGCTTCGCCTTCACTAAGTCGCCCATGATGAACCTAAAAACAGGCGGCTTCCGTGTTAGCATCACCACTTTCTCAAAGAACTAATGATCCAAAATTCCAAATTGGGTTGTAGTATTTCAAAAGTTAGACTACTCACGATTTTATCAAACAATTCGCCACCAGTAATGAACTCCAAGATTATATAAATCTTAGTGCGGCTCGCTAGAACCTACGGAAAACAACATTCATCCTCATTGACTGACTGCACAAATCAAACAATTTCTTAAAAGAAAGATATGACATGCCTCATGCAGACGAACAACGTAGGGATGCCTGACAAGCTTCATTATCGATATTTCCCTCTTGATCTGCACCACACATAACCAATTTCTTTCAAGAAAATAAAAAAAATAAAAAAAAATAAAATCTCAAACTGGAAACTGGGTCACGCTGTAATCCTAAATACTAGATAATTTAGGCAGTAAAAATAAAAAACCAAGCTAAATCAGAAAGTGGGTAAATTGGAAACCTATTGAAATTCAAAATTAAAACATGGAAAAGAGGTAAATTGGGTAAGTTTTTGGGGAAATTAGATAAGACCTGGTCGACCATCTTGTGCTTAATGATGGTAGTGCGATCCAGCACTTTCATGGCGACACTCTCACCCGTCTCAGTGTTCTGGGCAAACTTCACCTTGGCGAAGGTCCCTTCGCCGATCGTCCTCCCAACCTCATACTTTCCCACTTTCCTCACCACCATCTCTCTCTCTGAGCTCAAAATCTCAGCTTCAGAACATTGCTCTCTCTCTCTCTCTCTAGAAAAATAAAAGAACAGAAAGCAAAAGCAAAAGCAGCAGCTGACGGTTTCAAAATTTGAACAACGCAAGCAAGCAGAAGCCAACAACTTTCTGCCGAATATTTGAATGGGTTCCAATCGGCTTTGGGTTCTGATTGGACAGCACAAAACAGCAGATTAATATTAAATCCCGGTGAAAACGATGAGGGTTTCAGAAATTGAGCAGCTTTATTCAAATTAGTGATTTGGGGTTTTGAGATTGACTTGGTCTTAGAAGAGGACAAACAAAGTCAAGAAGAATTCTATGAAACGAAATAAGGCGAGTTTTTGCTGCTGACGATCACTGTCACTCTCTCTCTCTCTCCCTCTCTCTCGTTGACGCCTTTGTCCTCCTCATGACATCGATCATTATTCTCCGGCCTGGATTTCGGGCTTTTTTGTTCTTCCTCTCTGCTTTTTGGCCTCAATAAATAAAGAGGCTTTAGATTTAGTTGCCTCAAATTTTTATTTCTTACATTAACATTTACGGTGTCTTGAAATTTTGAATAAAATTATACATATACTAAGTTTTATGTCGCTGTTCATTAACAATGAAAGGACGGAAATGCCCTTGGTTTCTGCTTGGTTTCTTGTTTTGATGCCCCCATTTGTGCGGTAAAATGTCAATAATGCCCTTCATTTGGGTGCTGCGTCGGTTCTTTGTTCTCCGCACAGTTGAAGGACCCATTTGCCCAGCCTACGTGTCAATCATCGTAAGCTCTTGCATTTAGCCTATATTCTCCCCGCTTTTTCTTCTGTTTTCCATATCACTCTCTGTGTTTCTATCGCTTTCAAATCAGCTTCGGTTGGTTGCGGATTTTTGTTGGCTCGCTTTTGAATCTTGCTTTCTGTCGTTCTCAACCGTTTGTTTGCTCAGTGAACACCGAATTAGTGTAAGGTTCTTCAACTTTACAATTTTCTTGTGTTCAAAACTGCGAGTTTGATTTCGTTAGATTCCAAAATATTAAAATTTAAATCTTTGTTTGGCTGAATTTTTAAACCCAGATTGTGTTATGGATTTTAATGAGTGCAGCCATTGTACAGAGACAGACAGGGGTCTGTTGTCCGTACAAACCAAAATTATAGGGAGAGAGAAACGGCATAAAAGGGATGGAAAATAGGAACGGGTAGGATGTTTTGTATTAATTTTTTTTTCAAATCAATTTGGGGTTTTGTTTGGGTTTGATGATTATGGACTATTGACCCAAACAATTTGGCTAAACATTAAACAGGAGGCAACCAAATTGATTTGTTGTTTTTTTGTTTAAAATTGAAGAGTCTTGGTTAGTTTTGGTAACAAAGACTCTGTCTTTTGTACCAATCTGTTCCCTGTTTCTACGATTTTTGTTTATGAGCCTTTTTCAGATTTATGATTTGTTTTTTTTGGTTGAGAGTTTGTTTTGCAAGTTTCATTTATACAGAGGCGAGGACAACTTGGCTACTGCATCGTTTCTTGCCGCTTGAGGGTAAAATTTAGCTGGTTAGGTAGTGAATTGCAAAGTTGTGATGAGATCTTAGGTTATTTTTAATCAACGAATTTGAGAGCATCTTTGACACGTCCGACTCTGATATTGCCCTAATACCAGGATAGACAAGTGCTGACCGAGAGGCGAGGGTGACGAAAGCCATTAATTGATACAAAAGCTAAGAATAAGAAATAAATAAGGGTTATGAATTGAAATAGTTTTTCAGAAAATAAGAAAGGAGGAGGATAGGGCTCACGGGTTGGGTCATTGGACCTAACCTTGGGCCTTAAGTTAACACAAAGGGGGCTGGGCTTGGCCCAATAAAATTTTAGATTATTTGGGTAAGGGTTATTACAATCTTTATCTGTTTATTTTGTCATGTTCTGTTTGGATTGGATTTTAGGCGCCAAAAATTATGAGCTAGATTTTATTTTGAAATGGGAAGGCTAATTTATATGATCTTTGCTTGATATTATCGAATTTGGCATTTTTTTTTTCCTCATTTGAAACATTTTGCATTGTCTTTGCTGCAAAAATTGGGTTTTGTGTCGTACTATAGCAATGATAAATAAAAGTAGTCGTCGAATGTTGATTTCATAATTGTTAGCCTTTCCATGGTTTTTATTTTTTTATTTTAATACATTTTGTTTGTCACTGAAATGTATCATTATTTATTTCTGGTGTGATTAACTAAATATTTAAAATTTATAATACATTTTATATGATGTGTGCTACAGCTTTGATCAATGCTTGGGATGGTATTGAATTTGGACAATTCATAGGGTAGAAGTAAATGATTCTTTGTTTTGAGCAAATTGTTTATCAAGAAAAGATATCATTTTTCAAACATATAAAGATCCATAAGGTCCTCCAAGTGCAAGATGTAAATATTATAAACAAATATTTGTACGCACTCAAAGACAATAGAGGGATACAACAAAATTTTCCGCGGTCGAAACTTAGCCATGTTCACCACAAACCCTAAACACATGCTAGTGCATTCTCAAACTGTCCGAACTGGACAATTCAAAAATCAGTTAGATCGCAGAGCAGCATACTGATTGAAATTTTAACATATTTCACACCATGGTTTTCTAGCCTAATGCTGCACAAATTAAATTCACCTAAGCTCCATATATTTCAATAATACAAAAACTCCAAAATTTCACATAACTTATAGTTTCCCCACACACACACACACACACACACACACACACATATATACATATATATATATATATATATATATATATATCACAATATATCACAATTAAATAAATTAAAACATACTAACTTATAATTAAGAGACAAATACATACCTTTTCTTTTTACAATCGAATCACAAACTATAACAATCAATTAATTAATCACACAATTAAATAAAAAATTTAATAAATAAAAAAAATAAACTCATCAATTGGGAGAGGAAGAGATGGAGGACGGTGTGTGTGACAACCCGTTCCAAATTTTACGTTTTTATTTTATTTTAAAAGCGTGAATTTACGAAATGGCCCTAGAGGCAAGGACTTTGACTTCCGTTGACCATCGACTTGAGAGATGTGTGACTTATTCTTTAAGCATATCCTCGTAGTACTCTTTGGTACGAACGTATAGGCGAAATCCGTTTACGAGTCCGGATTATAACGGTATACTTATGGACGTTTGAAATTGGTTATTTAAATATTTGAATTCCCACCTTGTGGGATTAGTGGACCAATTAAATTAAAGGGACAAGGAACCAATTAGAAAATAAAAGTGAAGCTTGCAGCCAATCAAAAAGAAAGAAGAAAAGAAAAGAAAAAAAAAAAAAAAAAAAAAAAAGGGAAGAAAGCTTCCCGTGCACCCATACCCGCACCACCGCGAGTCCATCTTCCAAGGCCGATTCCGGCCAACTCCGGTGGAGTTTTTCGATGCCACCACCACCATCTTGAAACTCTCATTCTCCTCTACAAAACCCACCCAAGAACCACCTTGATTGACCATGGTATGAGGCGGTTTGAGGCCACGAAAGTTGACGAAAATCAATGGTGCTCCGGCCACCCTTTTCGATTTTCCGGCAAATCGGCAAAGCAATGGCCGATACCACAACTTGGGCTTTGTAGCCCATCATCCCAGGAGAAAAATCCAACCAACCTTGACCCCGTTGGACCACCGTAGACGACGAATCGACGTCGGGAAGTTTTAGGCACCCGCCGGCTTCGTGGGCAAAATTGACCATCTTCCGTCCACTTTTGGACTTCGTGGCAGGTATGAAAGTTGCTCCACTCACTGAGATCTTCATTTATGTGAAGTTTGAGAATTTTTGGAAATAGTTGGATTTTCCGGCGAGTCGGGGTAGCCGACCGCCACCCGCGGCGGCGCGTGGCCAGTGAGCCGCCAATACTATTTTTAGGTTATGTCGAATGTTTTGAATTCATTTTTGTCGTTTGAATGACGTAGGTTGATAGTTGGAACCTAAATTCGTTACGATACGTTAGTTGATAAAAATGTGAATCGATGATCCGACCGTTGGATCGTCACCAAAATTGGATACATTATAATACGTAATATTTAAAGATCATAGGAATTTACAGATCGGGAATCTGACTTACAGATCTTCCTGAATTGGATTTGTAAGTTAGTAAAATAAATGTTCACAGCCACTTGTTTTAGGCAATTGGCGGAGATCTGACCGTTGGATCGTAATGAAATTTTAATATGTTATTCTAGAAACGTATTGTGGATCGATGGGAGTTGCGGAATGAAAATCTGATATGCGGATCTTCCGGGTCAAGTTATATAGGGTTGTAAACCCTACCGTCGATCTTTGATCGACGGTTGACTTGTGGCCAATAGGTATCAAACTATTTTAGAATGTCGTTGAGGTTGTGTTTTATGTGAATTACATATTCTTCGGATAAGAGTTCTGAGATGTGATTTGATAATTGGTCACAGGGACCAATCATTCAGGACGCCTCGATGTGTGCGTTAGAGAATCTTAGCGTGGACTCCAGGTGAGTGTATCTTTTCCTTTTTATCGTACATATTATTGAGAGTTCTATCGACACTTTTAAATTGATTAGGCATATTACTTTTATATATAATTATTGTGAATGCTTGAAGTACGATATGAACTACGAATGGCTTGATCCCTATTTAGGGTACGTAGGCAGTCTAACAAGACGTTAGATGCAGCCATAAAATATTTGAGACCAAAGCCTTGCTTGGGAAATTGAGTAAGGCGAAGGAAATTGGTAAAGGCAAGTTTTAGTTTTATGAATCAGTTAGCTAAATTAGTGTTAATTGGGTCGTCATGGATAATTATCCCTGAAAATAAGTAGTTTGGGAGTAGGGCGTTATTGATTGTACACTTCTCACTGTATTGTTTATAATTGAACATGCTACGACATGGTTGAGTATTAGATTGCATCATGGTATATCAATATGTATATTACTTGCATATAATTATTGGGAATGCTTTCAAGTGCAAAGGTGAACTCAGGACACCCAGGTAAGTTCAGGTGAGTTTATAGTACTAGTTGAATCGATTGCGTTATAGCATGACTACAGTTATGTGTTAGGCAACTTCGATACTGTCGTACTGGTTGCCATGAGTTGCACATGTTATATTGAGATGCATTGAGAGCTCATAAACCTGCACCCCTGTGTTAGTGCTCCCGCCCGTGGCCAGGGCACAGTTCTTCACGTGATGTTCACCTCCCGCACCTTATGCTCACCTTGGATTCAAGGTAGGTGCACAGTCCTGTCGTACAGACCACTTTAGGTGGTTCCGACTCGTAGGTGACCCGCGATTATTCGCCCAGTCTTCACGTGATCGTAGCCCTTGAGCGTATTTATTTACACCCAGTCCTGTCGTACAGACCACTTTAGGTGGTTCTGACTCGTGTGTAGGTATACTTATTGAGCTATTGGCTAGCCAGGATTGATGAGATATGGATAAGTCATACAGGTCACTATAGGTGACTCCGACTTATATGCTAGCGAGGATTGATGAGATATGGATAAGTCGTACATGTCACTATAGGTGACTCCGACTTATATGCTAGCCAGGATTGATGAGATATGGATAAGTCGTACAGGTCACTATAGGTGACTCCGACTTATATGCTAGCCAGGATTGATGAGATACGGATAAGTTGTACATGTCATTTTAGATGGCTCTGACTGATATATTACTTTGTATTGATTTAGCTCATTTGGCCTACTTATTAATGTATGGTGGATTTAATGGCAAACCGTGGTTTTGGTCATTTCTGAGTATGGTTTGGATATATGTATATATGTTGTACTGTCTTATGGAAAACGATACGGGTTTTACATTTAGGGCATTACTTTAAGAGAGGTAATAACTTTGGGAAGCTTGGTTTTATTGCTTACTCACACCTTCTGTTTGGTACCCTCCAGGTTTTAGCTGCTGAGTTTGTATCGACAAGAATCTGTGGTGAATCTTAGTATTAATGGATATTTTTGAGGGTATGATTCTTACCCATACTACTGTACCTTACATATGCTCTGACATCGCGTGTGAAATGGGTTCGCTCCCACTCGTAGCGCACTCTGGTACTTAGACACTTTTAGATTCAAATTTATTCACTTTTTATACACTATCACATTTTATGGCTTCGTCACCTTCCAGGTGTCGGCCAGCACAGCTCGATTCAGAGTCCAAGTGGACTTTCTGGGTCAGGGTGTGTCAGTTTGGTATCAGAGCATATGTTGGGCAGTATTGTGTTCATCACACGCGTGATGTGAGCACTCTTGGTTTTTGTGTTTGACGTTCAAATGATGCCACCTCGTCGAATATGGAAAGATATGCTAACTTTTCTTATGTTTTGGACAATTATGTTGTCTTCACGACATTTTAGATGATCATTTTGGCCATGTCCATAGAACTAAAACGAAGATTTCCCTTGAGGGGGGGAGTGTAGATTTGAGGCAAGTTGATCACCTAAATTAATGTTTTGATAATCAGGTATCGCCAGAGATATTACCAAATAATTATATCATTGTCCTATCGCCGTTAGTATTGATCCTTTAAAGATTGGAAATCTTAGTTAGTCTTGATTTCTTAGTAACATTTCACGGAAGATCATCGGAGGGATAATTATTGTTCGGTCCCTATTAGCA
Organism: Pyrus communis; assembly: GCF_963583255.1. Lineage (NCBI taxonomy): Eukaryota > Viridiplantae > Streptophyta > Magnoliopsida > Rosales > Rosaceae > Pyrus > Pyrus communis. The sequence continues at coordinate 39,187,850 of NC_084803.1, forward strand.
CTAATATCTTCAAGCATACTTGTGTTCAGGTTGGATCTTTAGGAGGAAGATCGACTGTCGATGAAGTCTTTTTGAAAGTAGATCTTAGGCAAGGTCTTTTTCTAGCATTGGGATTTTTCAATCAACGCTATTCCAGATTTTTGCTTTCGTAGTTGTACTTATTAAATGGGTGAGAATAGGCTTGTGAATGTAAGTTGACATATCCTGGGAGTTGTAGAAATCCGAAAAGCAATCATCAAATCCTCCTAGGATCAATGAACTACTTCGCTTGAGCCGAATAAATTAGGATCGTGGAAGCTTAGGAATAAGCTTTGCAATAGGACGTTAAACTCATGATTGTTGTTTTACCCTATCACTTATTTAGGTAAACGAAAACCCTTTGACTAACCACCTCTCGATCACTTCCATAAACATTAGAATCGAAATGCGGGATGATATCTCACTATTAGATTGTTATGAGTGTCGAGGAAACTGTGAAGACCTTTTAGTTCGTGTCGTAGAGTTGGTTAGTAGTACTGTAAATTTCGAGGACGTATACTTTTGGCATCATATCCCAAAAATCCTACCGCGGATACCACCACATTGTTAAGTTGGTATGGCAACATGACGGAGTATTGCTTTTACTTTTCACGATTAGAACCGTTTGAAACGAACCATCTTATTCATTGACCTAAAGTCAACAGTCATTACCTTATTTCAAAGGCTAGATGACACTTCTCTGGGGAGATTTTGATGATGCATGATGATTATCGATTGATGTGATAAGTCAATCCGGATTCAGACTTTCTTAGTATGTTAACGCTTATGTTTCTCGGTGGTAGAACCGCTAAAGATGAACCATCATACTTATGACCTAGAATTAACAATTTCTAATTTCATTGGAATATTGATTGGGACTCTTATGTAGAAAAGTGTGTCCAAATCTTCATTGATCTTCGAACTTTTTATTACATTTACTTTTTGGAACAAGCTAAGTTCTGTCAGAGGCAATAGTAGAATTAAATTAGCATCTATGAGTGCACTATCGTGTATCTACTCTTGCACATTTCCAGCCTGTCCTTTTCTATTTAATTGGGAAGTATGAGTATCGATATAGAGTTACCTTTAATCTACCAAGAAATGGTTCAAATGATTTTAATCATTTTGTATGAATGGAGTTTGGAAGTATCTTTTTATATGCGCAGTTCGAGATATGTGGTATATGTAAAGAATGTGAAATTCATTAATCGGGATGCTAAACCAATGATACGCTTATATGATGTTCCAATTGGTGGTTGTTTACTTAAGTAGAAAACAATATTCTTCTTGCTCTAAAAATTGAAGTATTGGCAATAGTTATTTCCTTAAATTGGGTGTTGAAATTTCAACAACAAGACACTTGTGAAGACCACTAAGATAGAAGTGGGATGTAGTCAACCTCTTCGGGTAATGTGATTTAGAAGTTCTCTTTGTGACGTGATCAAAAGTGGAAGTAGGGAAGAGATAAAATCGAGGCTTCCTTTGATGTGTTTTAAATGAATCCTCACTCTAGATGGACCTTGCCTTTGATTAATGTTGTGAGGATATTAAGGTTATAGAGTTCAAAATTTTCTGGACAACTACAATTTTCTAATTGCGTCCAGAGGACGATGACTTTTTGAGAAAACTACTCCTAGACTTTTATACCAATTTCAGCAAACAGAAACCTGACAAGATTATCATCTTGGTGTATTTATATTTCATCGTGTTACATGTTTCACTTCCAAGCCTTTGGAAGTCGTTATGAAGGTTTTGAGTATTAGAAGTTGTTCCTTATTGCATTTCTATCCCTAGATTAACGATTAGTTTGAAATGAGTTACTCAGACCTTTGTGGACGAGTTGCATCTTGTTTGTCCCACCAGTAGCATGGTTGCAGTATATCCTTATCTCCACTCTAGTCACTTGTAACTACGGTTACATTCCTGTTTAGGAGTATGGTATCCTTCGAAATATAATACAAATATTGTGTGTGCAGCTTGTGATTTACAACAGATTATTGCGAATAAATATTTGATTGAGATTGTGATGTAGAAAATTTATGTTATTGACGATGTTGCCTCAGAAGGTAGTGAATGAGTACGATCGAGGCTGGTATGTGTATTTCCCATTGAGGGGCAAGATGGTAATATTGCACCTTCGGGAATTGTTACTTGCTTATTAAGACAACAGTGAATTGTCGATTTTGCGGGGTGCAGACTGTAATATTAATAAATTATTCGTTGGGTTGTTAAGCAAGTAAACAAGTAGATTATTCTACGTTAATATTTGTATTTACTTATTTAATTCGTTAATTGTTGTTTAGGCTTGATCCAAAAATATTACATGCTTAATTTCGAAGTGCGTTACGCTTTGAACACGTTTATGAGAGGATAGTAGGAATTTGGAGGCATGAAAGAAGAGTCACTACGCTCCGATCATGACGGAATGTCATCCTCTTTTATGTAGTCGCTATCACTTTGTGTCTTCCTCGTGTATGTATTTACATACATATATCTCTTTAATTTTGAGTATTCTACTTTGGACTGATGATTTTAAATTTCGAGGACGAAATTTTCTTAAGGTGGGTAGATTGTGACAACCCGTTCCAAATTTTACGTTTTTATTTTATTTTAAAAGCGTGAATTTACGAAATGGCCCTAGAGGCAAGGACTTTGACTTCCGTTGACCATCGACTTGAGAGATGTGGGACTTATTCTTTAAGCATATCCTCGTAGTACTCTTTGGTACGAACGTATAGGCGAAATTCGTTTGCGAGTCCGGATTATAACGGTATACTTATGGACGTTTGAAATTGGTTATTTAAATATTTGAATTCCCACCTTGTGGGATTAGTGGACCAATTAAATTAAAGGGACAAGGAACCAATTAGAAAATAAAAGTGAAGCTTGCAGCCAATCAAAAAGAAAGAAGAAAAGAAAAGAAAAAAAAAAAAAAAAAAAAAAAAAAGGGAAGAAAGCTTCCCGTGCACCCATACCCGCACCACCGCGAGTCCATCTTCCAAGGCCGATTCCGGCCAACTCCGGTGGAGTTTTTCGATGCCACCACCACCATCTTGAAGCTCTCATTCCCCTCTACAAAACCCACCCAAGAACCACCTTGATTGACCATGGTATGAGGCGGTTTGAGGCCACGAAAGTTGACGAAAATCAATGATGCTCCGGCCACCCTTTTCGATTTTCCAGCAAATCGGCAAAGCAATGGCCGATACCACCACTTGGTCTTTGTAGCCCATCATCCCAGGAGCAAAACCCAACCAACCTTGACCCCGTTGGACCACCGTAGACGACGAATCGACGTCGGGAAGTTTTAGGCACCCGCCGGCTTCGTGGGCAAAATTGACCATCTTCCGTCCACTTTTGGACTTCATGGCAGGTATGAAAGTTGCTCCACTCACTGAGATCTTCATTTCTGTGAAGTTTGAGAATTTTTGGAAATAGTTGGATTTTCTGGCGAGTCGGGACGGCCGACCGGCACCCGCGGCGGCGCGTGCGGCGGCGCGTGGCCAGTGAGCCGCCAATGCTATTTTTAGGCTATGTCGAATGTTTTGAATTCAGTTTTGTCGTTTGAATGACGTAGGTTGATAGTTGGAACCTAAATTCGTTACGATACGTTAGTTGATAAAAATGTGAATCGATGATCCGACCGTTGGATCGTCACCAAAATTGGATACATTATAATACGTAATATTTAAAGATCATATGAATTTACAGATCGGGAATCCTACTTACGGATCTTCCTGAATTGGATTTGTAAGTTAGTAAAATAAATGTTCACGACCACTTGTTTTAGGCAATTGGCGGAGATCTGACCGTTGGATCGTAATGAAATTTTAATATGTTATTCTAGAAACGTATTGTGGATCGATGGAAGTTGCGGATTGAAAATCTGATATGCGGATCTTCCGGGTCAAGTTATACAGGGTTGTAAACCCTACCGTCGATCTTTGATCAACGGTTGACTTGTGGTCAATAGGTATCAAACTATTTTAGAATGTCGTTGAGGTTGTGTTTTATGTGAATTACATATTCTTCAGATAAGAGTTCTGAGATGTGATTTGATAATTGGTCACAGGGACCAATCATTCAGGATGCCTCGATGTGTGTGCTAGAGAATCTTAGCGTGGACTCCAGGTGAGTGCATCTTTTCCTTTTTATCGTACATATTATTGAGAGTTCTATCGACACTTTTAAATTGATTAGGCATATTACTTTTATATATAATTATTGTGAATGCTTGAAGTACGATATGAACTACGAATGACTTGATCCCTATTTAGGGTACGTAGGCAGTCTAACGAGACGTTAGATGCAACCATAAAATATTTGAGACCAAAGCCTTGCTTGGGAAATTGAGTAAGGCGAAGGAAATTGGTAAAGGCAAGTTTTAGTTTTCTGAATCAGTTAGCTAAATTAGTGTTAATTGGGTCGTCATGGATAATTATCCCTGAAAATAAGTAGTTTGGGAGTAGGGCGTTATTGATTGTACACTTCTCACTGTATTGTTTATAATTGAACATGCTACGACATGGTTGAGTATTAGATTGCATCATGGTATATCAATATGTATATTACTTGCATATAATTATTGGGAATGCTTTCAAGTGCAAAGGTGAACTCAGGACACCCAGGTAAGTTCAGGTGAGATAATAGTACTAGTTGAATCGATTGCGTTATAGCATGACTACAGTTATGTGTTAGGCAACTTCGATACTGTCGTACTGGTTGCCATGAGTTGCACATGTTATATTGAGATGCATTGAGAGCTCATAAACCTGCACCCCGGTGTTAGTGCTCCCGCCCGTAGCCAGGGCACAGTCTTTCACGTGATGTTCACCTCCCGCACCTTATGCTCACTTTGGATTCAAGGTAGGTGCACAGTCCTGTCGTACAGACTACTTTAGGTGGTTCCAACTCGTAGGTGACCCGCGATTATTCGCCCAGTCTTCACGTGATCGTAGCACTTGAGCGTATTTATTTACACCCAGTCCTATTGTACAGACCACTTTAGGTGGTTCCGACTCGTGTGCAGGTATACTTATTGAGTTATTGGCTAGCCAGGATTGATGAGATATGGATAAGTCGTACAGGTCACTATAGGTGACTCCGACTTATATGCTAGCTAGGATTGATGAGATATGGATAAGTCGTACAGGTCACTATAGGTGACTCCGACTTATATGCTAGCCAGGATTGATGAGATACGGATAAGTTGTACATGTCATTTTAGATGGCTCTGACTGATATATTACTTTGTATTGATTTAGCTCATTTGGCCTACTTATTAATGTATGGTGGATTTAATGGCAAACCGTGGTTTTGGTCATTTCTGAGTATGGTTTGGATATATGTATATATGTTGTACTGTCTTATGGAAAACGATACGGGTTTTACATTTAGGGCATTACTTTTAGAGAGGTAATAACTTTGGGAAGCTTGGTTTTATTTCTTACTCACACCTTCTGTTTGGTGCCCTCCAGGTTTTAGCTGCTGAGTTTGTATCGACAAGAATCTATGGTGAATCTTAGTATTAATGGATATTTTTGAGGGTATGATTCTTACCCATACTACTGTACCTTACTTATGCTCTGACATCGCGTGTGAAATGGGTTCGCTCCCACTCGTAGCGCACTCTGGTACTTAGACACTTTTAGATTCAAATTTATTCACTTTTTATACACTATCACATTTTATGGCTTCGTCACCTTCCAGGTGTCGGCCAGCACAGCTCGATTCAGAGTCCAAGTGGACTTTCTGGGTCGGGGTGTGTCAGTGTGAGTGTGAGAGATAAACTGTTTTCCAAAAGCGGCAATGGCGGCGGATGGGAGAAGAAGAAAAGAAAAAATAAGGGAGAAAGAAGAAGGTACAGACCATTTTAATGTATAAGAGTTTGCCCGACAAGTTTTTTTTACAGGTTATTGTGAGCCTTTGACAAACTGCATGAAGACTTTGCCCGATGAAATGAGCCGTTGAGTCAGAGATGGAAAGTCGACGAACCTATATTTCTTTGGGCAAACCCTTACAAATCACGCATAATTTTTCCCATGTGGGCGTCTAAAGTTTGTCTGACAATTTTGTCCTTACGCTACGAAAAACATCTCTTCGCGTAGACTTTGTGTAAACCTTAAATGTTGCCCATCTTTGGGCTACTAATTGAAAAATTCTTCGAGTTAAATCCTTTTACCAGACGATTTGATTCGTTGGGCCAAATTTCATTTCGTAAGCCAAGTACAAATTTTTGGTAGTGTATGTAACAAAAATTTGATAACAACAATCATTTAACATGAATATTTCCTTGCAATGAAGGTATATATTTTAACAATAGTGCCTTTGGAACATCCATGTAACTAACCACCGCAGGTTGGCCCAGTAGTTGGGGACAAATTTGAAATTTCTTGCCTGTATTCCACATTACACGTCTTGGGTTTGATTCCAGGTGTTAGTGAATTACTCGATGGTGGCCAAGAGAAAGCTGAAATGCATCTGTGAGTTTTTATGGTCTCCAAAAATGTGAATAACCGTTGTGAAGCCATCAGCTGATTTTTTTTTTTTTTTTTTAACTAAAAAATCCAAAGTGTAACCATGCGTAAGCTTTACTATACGCAGTAGGTGCGGTGACGTATCATTTGTTGAAATCCTTGGGTTAATTTGAATTTTTAGGTTATAACAAATGAATTTGGGAACTGCGATGTTCCTTCGTTTGTTGACTTCCAAGTCTTTCCACAAAATATATGCAAGGAACGACTACTAATTTGTCAGGTTATGAGAACTACTATGTTCCTTCCTTTGTTGACTTCCAATTCTTTGCACCATCTCCTCTTTTCGAACTCGGAATGTTAACCAAAAAATAGAAAGAATCCGGTCTGCCCGTAAGTTAGTGTTGATTCAGTATTTAATCAATGAAATTTTGACATTGAAGAATTTAAATTTGTGTTTTGTCGGTTGTTGGGATCTGAGACATGGGGAAAGTGAGGAGGAAAAGGAAATAGAGGTGCATCAACCTTGGTTTGGTTTTGTTTCCGAAAAATTGGAACGTAAATTGGAATGCATTTTTCGAGAATTCTAAATTTTCGATCTAAATATTTTTTAAGGGTTCCGAACTTTTTCAAATAAAAAAACTTCCGAGATATTCCCTTCTTTTTAGTTATTTACTCAAATTATATATTCTGTAATCAACGTTTGTACTTTATTGTTAGTTTTGGATACATTTGGTCATTGTTTTTATAAGCATACACTTGTATATTAAAATGTGTAGGCAAACTAGTATATTTTAAAACTAATTGAATTTGTACATAAGCATATATATATATATATATATATATATTTTTTTTTTTGAACAAACGATATTATCTACTAAGGGGAGGGGGTGGACTTAGTATCAAAATGGGTTAGCAAATAATGTGGTTCAAATTCACCTTTAGCGAGAAGTGGGAATCCTGTCAGCTTTATGTGTGCTTTCTGCTCCAATTTTTTGTTTTTTCCTTACAGCCCTTATATTTGTTATTTGTATATGCACTACTTCCTAAATGCTCACCTTTAAATGGTTAGACTTTTAATTTTCTAATTATTGTTGCATCGTTACAATACCTTAAATAGTTAGACTTCTAATTTTCTGATTATTGTTGCATCTTTACATTCTCATTACATGTTACCCTATTTAAAATTATGACCTAACATGGAAGTGAATTTTGACAAGGTTTGTTTTCTATCATTTGTAGTGTCGTGGTGGCATTATTGCGTACGTATGAATGGAAATGTATTTTACATCTATCTAATGCCTTTTGATTTTAATATCCGCATTTTTTATGTTCACTAATACTTTTAATTGTTCTATGTTTTACATCTAAGGATGACACAACTCCCACTGCAAAAGCTTCATAGAAAAGCGTATTAGCTTCTGATTTAGATTTCGACAATGTCCCGATCATCTCTCTAAAAACCAAAGTAACCCCAAGCAATTCTGAAATCATTTTTACATATCCCAAAATACAGTATGTATATCTTCATCTCAAATTTGTTCATCTCCCAAACATTTGCATCAAATTCATATGTCTTCATCTCAAATTTTGTGTTTGATTGGCTGATCGATGCTTACAGGTAAAGCTATATTTGGTTGTAAGAACTTGTTGGATATTCTTGGATATATCTTGAGAATAATGGGCTTAATTAGAAAAAAAATTAAGTTATATTTAGAAGGTATATTTACATTATAGCCAAAGTTCTAAAAGACGCTAGGTGTTAGTCGGGCGGCTGGCTGGGGCCTAGTGCCTAGGCGGCTAGGCTGGGCCAAGGCGGGCGCTTAGGCTGACTAGGCGGATTTAATTAAATCTATTATATTTCGTGTAAATAAGTGTCTGTTTATACTTGAAATATATATAATTTCATCATAAACTACAAAATAGAATGACATATTTATTATGAAGTATTGGAACATAATGAAAACATATGGAGCAATGATATAATGTGTGTTCATTTAAGTATGCAATAGGTCTCTTACAATTTATTAAAAAAATAAAATTCAAAATGAAAGTTATTAATTTTTTGTCTAAGTGAGCCACGACCTAGGCGGGTCTAGGCGGGCTAGGCAGGTGGCTCAGTAAATCTAGGTGTCTTTTCTTAATTTTTCAAATGGCTTGGCATTAATCAGGTCAGTGGCCAGCTACCTAGCGCCTAAGCGGATCCTAGGCAGTGTTAGATGAGAATTTTTAGAACAGTGATTATAGCTCACATATTTATGTTTGTATAATTTGTAATTACTTAGTAGATTTTTTTTTTTTTGTTTGAAAACTACTTACTAGAGTAATCATCATGACATTGGAATTCAAAATTCTGTTGGTATTAGTGCATGCTATAATGCTATGCTAATCACCAAATTAAATTTTATTTGTTGAATTTTTGGGATAATGGTTTTTAAATTCCCAATTACTTAAACCACAATGAGAAATAGTTACACATAAAAACACTTTACACTCAACTCAGCCAGTAATTTTAGCAATTTTGCTAATTTTTACAGTGACATTTTATGGATCTGCCAAGTGGCTTCTTTTACACTTCACTATTGTTATCTCATATGTCTAATGCTTGAATCTTTTGTCTGCATAAAATTTTAGGGCATTATGCAAATGGTGCCATGTGAGATGCACTGTTGATCTGATTTTCAATAAGTTTAGCTTCAGTGATTGGTAAAAGGGTTTATTTTAACGTCAAAGATTATTGCATATTGTGTCATCAATATTCTTAAGTAAAAGCAATACATATGTTTAACGTTTGGTAGATTGTTGTATACAAAAGACTTGATCAACACATGCACAATCTTGATTATACTCTTTCATGTAATTTTCAATTCCGTAACAACTCACGGGTATGTTTACTATTATTGTGTACCAAATAGATTTTATTAAACTTTTTTTTTTTTGGATATAAACTTCGTTTTAATCAATGTTTAAAATATCGATATCAGTAGAAATATCGATATGCAAATTTATGGAAATATCCGCAGATATATTGAATATTGATATTGATATCGATTGATTTTGATGGAAATAATGGAAATTTATAACGAAGTTTTAGAAATTGTCAAGCATTGGTTTGGACGAAATATAAGAATTTCTCTGATATTTAACAGATGTGTCAGAAATACAAACGATATATGTCAATTTTAACCTAAATTTAGGGTTTCGTTGATATAAGATGAAGTTTAGACTTCACCTCCCATTTCCATATTTTTCTATAATTTTTTGGATATTTTTATGGAAATATAGGCTGTGTCGAAGAAATGTTAAACTCTTGTTTTAATGCACCTATATTCATCCAACCAGTGGCGAAGCTACGTGAGGGCGAGGAGTGGCAGACGCCACTCCTCTCGCTGGAAAACATGACTAAAGCTTTGGTTCAGCCCTTCCCCTTGCCCATCCTATCATCGGAAAGCCATGGTGTCGGTAGGCTGCCCATTGCAGAAGAGGCAGCTCATGTGCGAGGAAGAAGAAAAGAAAAGAAAAGGTGTGTTTTAAAAGAAAAACATTGGACCGAACGACGTCGGATTCTCCATTCCTTTTAAATGAAATGTTACGTTTTACTTTTTCTTCTTTCTTTTGTTGCTTTTCTCCATTTTGTCTTTCCTTTTTTTATTTTTTATTTTTTCCTTCTATCTTTTCTTCTGTTTGACTTGGTCCCTTTGTTTTTTTGTTAATGGTTTGTCTTGGTCCCTCGTTCTTTTGGTTGGATCTTTTGATTGGTCCCTAATTAATTGTTTTGGATGTGATATTAAGACTTTCAATACATAAAATTACCTTAATGTTGATTTTTCTTTTATCACAAACGATAATTTTTACAATAAGAAAGTGGGTGAGTGAATTAAGCCTCACATTCATACTCAAATTTGTATATCTTTTTCTAGTCATCACTACTTTTAACGAATTTCTGATGTGACTTTGAGGACTTGTTTCATAATGTCTAAAAATTTTGTGAGGAAAATGATATTAATGTTCCTAACATAGAGGATTTGCATTTCACACCCGGAAAATCAAAGGCCAAAGCTTCCAAGACTCACAAACTTACATTACTATCGTGTGGATATCAATTTTCAAGTCCTTAATTGGTATGCAACTAAAAGAATTGAATGGTTGCTTTAATAAGGTAAACACCGAGTTACCAGTTGCAACTGCTTGAGTAACGAGAGCGTTTTTTGCTATGAATATTTTGAAAACATCACTGCTTAACAAAATGAGAGATCAACGGTTTAGTGGTAGCAAAGTTGTTTATATTAAGAGAGATGTTTTTGCTATTGTTTACTATCTAAAAAGATTTGGTTATCTACATTTTTCTAGAACCTTACCTTTTTAAATTTCGCCCCTCCTCTCGACAATTCCTGACTTTGTCGCTACATCCAACTACAATTAATTGGAAAGGGATCTTCTCCAGATCCCTTCCACCAAGTCCTCACATCCGGGCCATTGAAATTTGATCCAACGGCTACAAACAGGAGGCTATTTTAAAAGTTATAATAACTTTAACCGTTGGATCAAATTTCAAAGGCCCGGATGGGCGGACTTGGTGAACTTGGTGGAAGCGATCCGGAGATGATCCTTTTCCCAACTAATTGCCTATGATTTAGGAACGGTTGTGGCTTATTTTAATCTGGCAGGGAAGATGGGGCATGTGGCAGAGAGAGAGAAAGTAAAGAGAGATGTTTGTAGGGTTGTGTAGAGGATGTGTTATTCTGCCTATGCAGTAACTTTATTTATAGTAATAAGGGAGGGAAGAATCCTACTCCTCCAAGGAATACAAGTCCTAATAAGGAAGAATAACTAGTATCAAATCTAATCTAGGATTTACACAATCACGCTTAAATACAAAGTTTATAACACTCCCCCTTGAGTGTGTAAATACTCAAGTAGATTCGTCATCATGTAGAGTTGAAGAAGTCAACTCATTGGCACTGATTCTGGGAACACACTAGTCTTAAAGTAAAGTAGAAACTTGCATATGGAACTAAGTCTCACAAAAAACCCAATGGCTGTGGTAAAACCCAAGTAAGAACAAAATCCATAATCTAAAGAAAAATGCGTGAGTAATGCAAAGTCAAAATGAAACGTCTATGAGATGTCATTAAGGATATAATCAACTCAAGGTGGGTGCCTCATCAAAATCTCGTTAGGTAGCAAAAACTCAATGGAAAAAATGCTCTTAATCGTAAGGAAAAATAGTACATTAAGATTAAGCAAGTATACTTCAGGATACTCCCCCTGAGTTTGACATAATTCCAAAGAGAACTAACAATGTTACAACATAGAAGGTTTACGCATACCTATTCCTTGAACAAGCTTCTAAAACGTCACATTCAGTAGTGATTTGGTGAAGAGGTCAGCCAGATTATCTTGTGAATGGATTTGCGTGACTTCAATCTTTTGATGCTCTTGCTTTTGATGTGAGACGAAGAACTTTGGTGCAATGTGCTTGGTGTTGTCTCCTTTGATGTAACCATGATATGTTTGATGCATGCTATGTTATCTTCATAGATCGTCATCGGGACGTCAACAACAGGGTAAAGATCGCATGAGCTTTGAATATGGCCCACAACTATTCTCAACCAGAAACATTCCCAAGTTACCTCGTGTAGGGTGAGAATTTTAGCATGGTTAGCCGAAGTGCCAACTAAGGTTTGTTTAGTTGACCTCCAAAAGATTGTGGCTACTGCATATGTCATCGCTGGAACGGGGTTCAATGGAACGGGGTTCAATGTTTAGTTGACCTTCGACATTCATCAATGGAACGGGGTTCAATGTCATCGCTCAACATGATCTCAGTGGCTACTGCATATGTTAATGCATCGTCGATGATCATCTCATTTCTACACCAAACATCATCCAAGCTAGCATAATGGATCGAAATCTGTCGATTATTGGGAGATGGATTCTTCTCTTCAAGGATGCTTCCGTAATCTAGAATTTCCTTATAAGTTGGATAAAATGAGTAGGCGACAGTCGGATTCACGGTAGGCTTTACAGAGGCATATGTCATGTGTTTCATCTTCCAGGGGTGTGAATCCTTTAAACCAAGTGGTCTGCCACGCTTATATGTAGGGGATGCGGGGATCTAAATGAGACAAAGTGGCAGTCGTCCACGATAATTCGGGTCGTTCTTCACTAACGACAAGAAGACTGTTTCATAGAAGTGACAATCCACGAAAAGAGAGGTAATCAAATTGCCTGTCAAAGATTCTAAGTAACGAATAATTGAAGGAGAATCATATCCGACATAGATTCCCATCCTTCATTGAGGTCCCATTTTTGTATGTAAGGGGGGCAAAATCAACACATAAACCGCATAACCAAAAATGCACAGATATGATATGTCGGGTTCGTATCCAGTAACTAGCTAAAGGGTACTATATGGTTGCGTCACAACAAGCCTCAGGTAGACTAATATGGATGCGTGCAATATTGCATGGCCCTAAGCAATGATTGGGAGCTTCATACGTATGACCAATGATCAAACAATCATTTATAAGCGCTTAATGAATGCCTCTGCCAAGCAATCAAAAGTTTTAGATGTGAATTCTCCAGCATTGATTGGGATGTTCAACTTCAACCCCAACCGACATGCAATAGTCATCAAAAGTTTTAGATGTGAATTCTCCAGCATTATCCAATCGAATAGATTTGATCGGATAATCAGAGTGGTGAACCCTGAGCTTGATAACCTTAGCCAACAGTTTAGAGAATGCAGCGTTCCTTGTGGACAACAAGCACACGTGTGGCCAACGTGTGGAGGCATCAACCAAACCCATAAAATATCTAAATGGTCTGTTAGGAAGGTGAATCAGTGCACAAATGTCCTCCTGAATCCTTTGTAGAAAAATAGGAGGATTCGAGCGAATCTTGTCATGAGAAGGCTTAATAATAAGTTTTTCCATAGAGCAGGTTTGACATGCGATTCCTTGAATCAAACCTAAACTTCGGGTTAATGGTTGTCGTGTGATGATTTGAGGATACGGCGCATTGCTATTCTTCCAAGGTGTCCCAAACGATCATACCAAAGTGTAATTTCATGCGCGGTCCCAGAGGTAGGGCCGGCCACATAGTGACTTTCTATATGGTGTATGGTTGTAATATACAGACCACTTGAGATCTGCTTTATCTTCTCTATAATACACTTTTGGCCATATTAATAAAAAGTTATGCACAAAAATTTAACTCCATTTTCTACATAGGTTTTAGCGTGGTAATTATTATCTCTAATATCCTTGAAACTCAACAATGTCCTTCCAGAACGTGGAGAATAAAGTGCCTCATCAATGGTCAAGATTGTACCATTGGACAACATTATACGTGCCTTACAGTATCCTTCAATTGGGTTAGATGGGCCTGAGAGGGTTATGAAGTTAGTGAAATAGATGTGTTCATGCAAAATAGTGTGTGTGGTTGCACTATCTACCAGACAATTAACTTTTCCACCAGTCATACCTAGAAACAAAAATTAATTTGAATTGGTCACTTGTATAAAACTTCTAAAAACAAATATCCATTCAAAATAATTTAAGTATTCAAGGATGGTAATTAATTAAAACTTAATATCTAAAAACAAATCACAAACAAATAATCCAAACATAAAGGAAAATTGTTCAAACTTAAACAAAAAACAAAGAGGGTGTTTGGCCACTAGGTGGAATTCGGCCCCATTGTTCCAAAAAACAACTAAAATTAGTTCATGCCTAAAATTCTAATCTTCCATAGGGGTGATAAGCTTCTGAAAGTCATAAACCTCCATCTTGGTACTCTCCGGTTCATCCACTTGCACAAAGTTTATTCAAACTTCTTACAACGAGAATGATATTCAGCTACAACCTTTTAGGGAGCACGACAAACACGGGACCAATGGTCCTTTGAACCACAGTAGTAGCACATATCCACATTCATGGTTTCAGGTGCTTTGCCCTTATTCTTGAAGTCTGGGGCCTTAGGAGCAAGGTTAGGGTGCTTCTGGTCTCAGTTTCCTCCCTTAGATGGGCCTTGACTCTGTTGATCTTAACCGGGTGGCTTCTGGACGCCCCTACCACGCCTATGTTGGCATTTTGGGTGTTGGTTTATGCTATAATGTGCTTTAGGCACAACAGTCGCCCTAGTATATCAAGCTTGGTGATTTTTCATCAACAATTGATTTTGCTTTTTAGCGAGAAGTAAAACAAAAATCAAATTTGAAAACTTAGTGAACTTCTAAGCCTATATTGTTGTCGCAGGACAATATTGGTAGTAGAGAAGATTGAATAGGCTTTCTCCAAGAGATCCTGTTTGGTCAAGTTCTCATTATAGAACTTGAGAAGTGATTGGATTCGACAAACTTCAGAATTATATTCATTCACATACTTAAAGTCTTGGAAGCGCAGATACTGCCAATCATGTCTTGCTTCAGGCAAGAAGATGCCATTTTGGTGATCTAAGTGATCAGCCAAAACGACCTAAAATGCTCGTGGATCTTCCTCAGAAAGGTACTTAGTTTGCAGTGCATCATGAATGTGTCTTCAGATGACGATCATGGCAGTGGCTTTCTCAACTTTACCAACCTGGGTTGTTCGTCTCATCTTCAGTGACGGGACGCAAATTCTTTACAGTGAGTGGAGCTTCACATGTTCCTATCACAAAGCGGTGAAGTCCAGTTTGTTTAAATTCGACATGTCCCTATCACAGAATAAATGGACAAAAATGTGGTTAGTGTAATGGAGAAAAAAAATCAATCCATTCACATAGGAGTAGAACATTCAGGTTCTAATAGACATGTATTTGTTTAAATTTACATGAAACAAACTTTGGGTTTTCATGGGTGATGATTTTAAGGAAAACTTCAGGTTTTCAAACAAGGTATGTTTCTAGAAGCTTCAGGTTTCGAAAGAATTATAAACTTCAGGTTCATGTGTTCCTGCAGACAATGACAAATATATATATGGAAATATGCAACAAGAAAATATGCAAATAGATCTTTAGGTCTAGAATTATAATTGAATTAATTATTTGGACTTCGAGCCAAGATGAAAGTGTGGGTGAAAAATTATAAAACCCAAATTGTCTAAAAAAAAAAAAAAACAATAAACAATTAAGCTCTAGACCCAAAAAACAAGGACCAAAGCCCACGGGTGGGCTGAGCAGATTTGGATCGTGCAACCCATGCCCAAAAATTGGGTTGGGTATAAGATAGGCCTAAGCACAGAAAAATTGCAGGCTTTCTGGGCTTCAGGAAGTAGGCTCAATATTGGGCGGGAGTCTTCTACTTTGCATCGTGTGTGTACCTAGAGATGCGATCTGGTGCATCATGGTACATGAAAGCACCACACCCATTTAGAGCTGTGATCAGGTGCATCGTGGACAGGTAGGACACGATAGCCCTCGGGCTAGCTGGTATCACGTTTGGGCCGAGCCAATGGCTTGGACAGCTGCAGGCAAGCCTAAAAAAGAAAAAAAAAATCTCAGGTTGAGAAAACCAAGGTCTAATTAGGCTCGAGTTTGAACCAAAAAACACCCAAGCTTCACTAGGTGTGGTCACTGGGACAAAGGCAGGCACCGCCGCTTCAGGCGGCCGTGTTTTGGAAAAAAAATTCTCAGGTAAAGTTTGTGAATCAACGTGGATAACAAATATGTAGGAGATGGAAAAAAATCTCAATGTTTCAACAAAAAAAACCCAAGAAATTCAAATCAGAATTTTGAAAAAATTCGACGAGATTCAAAGACACCGGTGGACGAGCTTCAAGCCGTTGGGACGCCAACCCAAGGTCAAGGTTGGCTTTCAGGCTCACCCGTGATGGTGGAGACAACATGGAAGGCGTCAAGTTTTTTATAGGTTTCAAACCAGGAGCCCATGGCTCCGGGCTTCATGGTCTTGCGGCTCAACTCAGCCACACAAGCTGTAAGCCTGGTGCTGGTGGCTCGATGTGGCACAACTTGGAAACCAATGGCTTATGGTGTGGGATGGTGATGGGATAGGTTTTGATAAACCCTAATTTAATTTTTTCTTAATCTCCAGATTATAAATTAATTCAATTGCATGCATATTCAACATATAATTCAATGCATGAGCAGATATTTGTTGCAATTTATGGCAATATCAATTCACATAATTCAACAATTATGGATATAATGCATACACGATTTACGTAAAATCTAAAATTCGAGAAACATAAAGTTGGGTCATGCATTATGGTGAATGTTAATGCTATCAAAGTTGCAAAAATATCGAGATAAAAAATGTTGTTTAGGGGAAGCCTAATTGCATGATGATATTGATGAATTGGCTTGATGCAGAAAACTTCCACGTCAGATTCCTAAGTGCAGCGGTAAGAGCGTGCTGATAACGTGTTGTGGCTTATTTTAACTTAACAGGGGAGAGAGGACGCACTACAGATAGAGAGAAAGAGTAAAGAGAGGGATGTATTTGTAAGGTTGTGTAGATGATGTGTTATTCCCCCATTGTTTTTTTATATAACATGTACCTATTTTTTATAAAAAAAAAAAGTATCATTTTTTTTGTATAAAATGTTACAACTTTTTGTATGTAAAATGTCAATATTATAATTAATGACAAATCATGGGTTTTATTTAAGTATAATTTATTTTTTAATATTTTCAACCAATTATGGAATTTATTTAAAATCTCATTAATATAAATAACTACAAATATTAAATTTTAATTTAAAATTTATAATAACCTACATAGAAATGCATTATTGCATTAAGGGGTGTGCTATCCACACACCTCATTTTACTTCTCACACACCCCTTGATAATTTATGTTTGTTGATCTTCTTCAATTCATTCGATCCGATGGTCAAAAATTAAAAGGGTGTGTGAAAAGGGGTGTATGGATATCACACCCCTTGCATTAATTTTAGGGTCTTCAATAAAAACTAAAAACCAACAAGATTTTAATCAAGGAACATTATAAATAGGAACCGTATCTAAAGTCACCCAAAAATTTAATAGATAAGTTTCAATTAAAGGCAATTTTATTTTGATTCTGGTTTGTTCAAAAAATTTTAAATTCCTTCAAACAAGATTACACAATTAGAAGCCGCGCAAAAACTAAAGAAAAATTCTTTGATGTCAGCCCTTGCTTTAGCTATGGGGTTGGTGGCAATTTTCTTAAACATCATTCTTGGTCTCTTCCCTCCCCCTTTCTGTTTACTTTGTTTGGTGGAGAATTGTCGCCAAGAAATGTTGTAGTGGTCATGATAGTCATTGTGTTTTGGTTTACACACAGAGTAAATACAAGGTTTGGATCTAGTTATCACCCTAAAGCTGGCATGGAAGATGTCAAGATTGGGTTTAGCTTGAACGACACTATGGGTTTAGCAGGTGCAGTGATATGGCTCTCGGATGTTAGGAGGATGTGGAGCAGCGACATTATTTTATCCTTTTATTTTGTTTCTATCTAATCATTTCTAGGAATTGTCTTGGAGTTTGGTTTTTAGGATTTCCTTAAGAATTGGTGTTTCAATATCTTTTAAGAAATGATATCTAATTAAGGAATTAACATGGCTTTTCAATGGTTGAGGATCCTCATCAATTCACTACGTGGCCGATTCACAAAATTTCATATTTTAATTGGAATCGCTCATATTATAAATGACTATGGAAAGATCATCTTTGTAAAAAATAATGAAATATGAGAATGTTTAGTTATTGAACTCTGTAAAACTAGATGGATGGATTCGGTAAAAAAATATTAGGGTAAAGTACAAAAAACTACCTCAATTATTGGTGTCATGACACTTTCATACCTCATATTTTAAAATTGACAATGTCATACCTCATCTTACGAATTTGTGCCAATGTCAAACCTCTGTCAGTTTTTCTGTTAATTTCTCTATTAAATGCTGATGTGGCCCAACAAGTGTCCCACTCGCTAATCCAATTGGATTAAAAATAATAATAAAATATATTTTTAATAATTAAATATTCAAAAATTAAAAAAAATATATATTAAATCTCTCTCACTCTTTCCTTTCTCTCTCTTCCCCTTTCTCGCCTCTCTCTCTTCTTTGTAACCCAAAACCCCTTCCAACTTGTCCTCTACCACCCTCTCTCTCCTCTCTCTCTCTCTCCCCCCTTTCTCACCTCTCTCTTTTCTCTGCATCCCAGAAGACCTAGACCCTAGAGGAACAAAACCCACATTCCCATTGTAGCAATTGTTGCCGCAATTTGAAAACCCCAAAACGAAGAACCCAATATTGCTTGACTACTTTGCCTCCCTCAGTCCGCCACCCTCGATCTAGAGATCGCAATGACGCCGTTCCACAACATCATCTTCCTCGACTACTCCGCCTCCCTCACTCTGCCATCCTCGATCTGCACCTAGACGCCCAAAACAACAGCGTCGACCTGAACTCGGACTAGGAACCAGTCTGATTTGCGACAAAGTCCGAGTCTGTGGGGTAGGTGGGGGGGACACGAGTCAATGGGCAAGAATTTGGGGGGATGGGTCAATGTGCAAGAGTTTGGCGGATGAAAAAACCCAGGTGGGTTTGGGTGGTTCTGGGCACGACGAGACAAGAGAAGTGGGGAGGAAGGAGACTACGGTGGAGAGGAAAGGAAGAGGCGAGAGAGAGGGGAGAGAAAGGGTGGTGGAGGACGGGTGGGAAGAGGTCCAGGTGGGAAAGGGTTTTGGGTCTTCTGGGATGCAGAGAAGAGAGAGAGGCGAGAGAGGCAAGAAAGGGTGGGAGAGAGAAGAGAGAGAGAGATTCAATATATATAAATATATATATTTTTTTAATTTTTTAATATTTAATTATTTTTTAATCCAGTTGGAGTAGTGAGTGGGACACATGTTGGGCCACGTCAACATTTAACAAGAAATTAACAGAACAACTGACAGAGGTCTGACGTTGGCACAAATTCGTAAGATGAGGTATGACATTATTAATTTCAAAAAATGAGGTATGAAAGTGTCGTGACACCAATAATTGAGGTAGTTGTGATCTTTAAAAGATGAGAGAGGCGGAGTAGTCGAGCAATATTGGGTTCTTCATTTTTTTTCCGCCACCCTCCATTTTTTTCCTACTACTTGAACCATCTATCTATTTACTACAATTGATTGACTAAACAATCTCATTTTTAATTATTTTTTTACCAAGCTAATCTTCATAGAGTAAACTATAATACGAACAATTCTGATCAGAAGTTCACAAGCTGGGCGCATACGGTTTATAAAACAGAGTGGAAATGACCAAGTGGTAGGAAAAAAAATGGAGTTCCTAAAAATAAAATAAAATAGGAGTTAAGAGGGTAAAATGGTAATTCCAAACAAATAAAACAGCCCCCTTCTCGCTCCCGCAACGTCAAAAGCTATGGAAGCATTCCTTCCGAAGCTCTCATTCTTCTAGTACCATATCCATAAGCTGAAACTGATTGTACAAGGAATCGAAGGCCCACACACATCCACGTTTTCCGGCGGTTTTTCATGATTCCGGCCAACTCCGACCACCCCCGACATCAAGAGCGATGTAGATCCGTCAAGCTTGGGTAGTAGGATTGAAGGTGGAGTTCTATATGGAGTTGAAGATGTGAGTATTTGTTGTCGCCTTTTGCTTTTTTGTTTCTTGTTTCATGGCAGAACAGATACATTCCGCTTGATTCTCTTCTAGCTGGCCATGCAATGTAAAACAGTAAGAGTAGCAATGGTTTTGCATGAACTGGCCCAAAAGCCCCCTCACAGACTCCTTGCAGAAAAATTCATCGCACTCTTGCAGTCCTGTAAGGCCATGAAGCAACTTCACCAAATTCAGACCCAGATAATCTCCCACGGTTTCTCACACAACGAGTACATTGCACCGAAAATAGTCTCAGCATGCGCCGAACTGAAGCAAATGGCGTATGCCCACAAGGTGTTTGATGAAATACCTGACCCAAATGTTGCTCTATGGAACGCAATGTTCAGAGGTTATGGGAAGAATGAGAATCATGGAGAAGTTATAGTATTGTTTTGTAGAATGAAGAGCATGGATATATTGCCCAATTGCTTCACATTCCCTGTCGTGATTAAATCTTGCGGAAAAATGAAACGGCTGATAGAAGGTGAGATGGTGCATTGTGTAGTGATAAAATGTGGGTTTGGAGCAAACCCATATGTGGGAACGACACTGATTGAAATGTATGCGGCTGGGGGACTGATTGGAGCTGCTTACAAGGTGTTTGGTGAAATGTTTGAGAGGAATGTGGTTGCGTGGACTTCCATGATTAATGGGTACATTTTGTGTGGTGATATGGTTTCTGCTCAGCGCCTTTTTGATTTGGCTCCGGAACGTGATATTGTGTTGTGGAACACTATGATTTCGGGTTACATTGAGCTGCGTGATATGGTGGCGGCTAGAAAACTTTTTGATGAAATGCCGAGACAAGATGTTATGTGTTGGAATACGGTTTTGAATGGTTATGCAAGTAATGGGGACATTGAGGCTTGTGAGAGGTTGTTTGAAGAGATGCCTGAGAGGAATGTTTTCTCTTGGAATGGGTTGATTGGAGGGTATGCGCGTAATGGACGGTTCTTTGAAACTCTGGGATCTTTCAAGCGGATGCTAAGTGAGAGTGATTTGCTTCCTAATGATGCCACCTTAGTGACTGTTTTGTCAGCCTGTGCAAGACTAGGAGCTCTTGATTTGGGTAAGTGGCTACATGTATATGCAAAGAGCATCGGGTACAAACGAAATGTCTATGTTGGGAATGCTTTAATTGACATGTATGCAAAATGTGGGATTATTGATAATGCACTAGATGTGTTCACGAGCATGGATAAGAAAGATTTAATCAGTTGGAACACAATCATTTGTGGCTTGGCAATGCACGGTCGTGGAGCTGATGCCTTAAATTTGTTTAGCCAGATGAAGAATTGTGGAGGAAAGCCAGATGCCATCACCTTCGTAGGCATTTTGTGCTCTTGTACGCATCTTGGATTAGTCGAAGATGGCCTTTTGTATTTCCAGTCAATGGTTGATGACTATTCCATTGTGCCTCAGATTGAGCATTATGGCTGTATGGTTGATCTGCTTGGACGCTCTGGTCTTTTGGACCAGGCTATGAACTTTGTGAGGAAGATGCCAATGGAAGCAGATGCTGTCATTTGGGCTGCCTTACTTGGTGCATGTCGGATTTACAAGAAAATTGACTTGGCAGAGTTGGCACTTGAAAGGCTCATCGAACTCGAACCAAAAAACCCTGCAAATTATGTCATGCTTTCAAATATATATGGTGATCTTGGGAGGTGGAAAGATGTTGCAAGATTAAAAGTTTCAATGAGGGATACAGGACATAAAAAATTCCCTGGTGTTAGCCTTATAGAGGTGAATGATGGTGTGGTTGAGTTTTATTCCTTGGATAAGAGACATCCTGAGACTGAGGAAATATATGGTGCCTTGATGGGCTTGACGAAACTGCTAAGATCATCTGGATATGTACCAAACATTCTGGAGCTTGGGCAGGGAGCCTACCACAACTGAGGTATTATCTCTTAATTTATGTGGAGGAACTACTTTTTGTCATTGGCAGTTGTTGGCTTAGAAGAAATTAAATCATCGAAAATTACTTGAAGTGGCACAATGCTGACAGCAATTTGTAATTTTGTAGAGAGGGTCAATCAGCCTGCTAACTAGCTATGCGGAGGACCAGAGGTGACTGTCCGTGGTAACCTTCTTAGAGCATGGTCACCATGCAAGGAAGTTAGAGGCAATAACAGGTCTGGGTGCAATTTTTCTTTTGCTTGCATTGCTCACCATGTCTTGGAGACAGGCTAAAGCCGTAAATTGGCCAACCTACTGGATAGGCTTGAACTAAAATGTGGGCTGAGTTTGACCCTAAATATAAGCGGGTTAAACTGGACCAGACTCATTTACGAACTTGGGCATTCGGTAGCTGATTGGGCTACAATCTACCGGTCAAGCCAAACCCCAATGGGTAATAACGAGTAACAAAATATTTTTAGGTACTTGGACACCCTTTTTCTGCCAGTTTATAGATGTATAGATTTCTGATTGAACAGTTAATTGGTGTCTAGAAATAGAGGCACTCTTAAATTGAAAAGCCATTTTTCCATTTGACGCTTGTAGGTTCCATTTCAACGGCACTTCAAATGAAAACCTAGGTTGTTGCCAAGTATGTCAATATAAACGTTAAACCAAACTCATCTTCTGAACTCCATAAACCAACATTTACATGCTTTGTACATATTGTGTTCACCTCTAAACAATGACTTAATGATCTAGTCATTTCTAAATAAAACAAAGGAGAACGTTTAGTCATGGTAAGTACAGCGGTTATTAGTCTTAGATGTCTAGATGACCAATAAATGCAATGTAATCAAGTGATTAAGCCAAGCGGAGGATATACTCTTAAGAAAGTTTGTGTAATAAAAAAGGGCCTAATCCACATTGTTCACGGAATAAAATTAGTATAATTGGGTCACTAATTTGCATTTGCATTTCTTGTTTCATAATCTGGTTTATCTGCTCTTTTGTCATGCATGTGGATTTATTAGTGAAGTAATTTGATGGGTGTGATTTGGACTTAATGACTAGTTGACTTTTAGTTCTGGTCAAGTTGTGCCTGCCTTGCAGTAGTAGTCTACTGTCGTTTAATGACGTGCTATGGCACATATTGTTTTTGGCACAGATCATATCTTGACACTTCATTTATGCAGTAGGAATACATGTTTTTCATTTTTTCAAATGTGAACACAGATCTCTGATCTTCAATGTTTAGGAAGTAGACACATCATCTTATATACCAAACTGGACGGATGCAATTTTTTGAGTAGATCAGATCACAGAATGTGTAGAATGACCTTCTACAATGTGTGAGGAAGGAAGAAAGTCTTTGGTTGCACACCACTATGCAAGTTTTTCTCGTGAGGAAGCACGTAATACGACTTTTCATGCACATAAGACCTAGCATTTAATTATTTTACAAGAGAAATAGAAGTGTTGATACATATTTTTGGCCAGATCTTTCTTAAAAAATGCTGTAAATTCTTAGACTTATGTTTTGGGTTTTAGTCAAATTAGGGGTCAGTGAGCTCATATTTTCTCGGTAGCCGTTCACTCAGCTATTCCAGAGGTTTGTGCAGTTTGGGTTTGATATCTTAGCCAGGGTGAGTTTGTCCATCTTTTGGAATTATTCTTGGTCCAAACATATGGTTGGCTTGGAAAAACTTGGTCTAATATTGGATTCATGGATAAATATTGAAAATCCAGCAGTGACTTGATACGAGTTGTATCATCCTATATCTTTTTTACTCTCTTTCATCTAGTCTTGTGTTCATCTCTCTGTAATCATCACTCAACGTTTAGTCCTAAATTCCGACTTAGAAAATTACTGATTGAAATGTTTGAATCTTGTTTCTCGATTAGCCTACCAGCCATGATCAGCAAGTAAATTGCAACCTTGTTGCTCATTGTTCAGACAAGTAAACGGTATCAGTTCATTGTTCTTATATGTATATTACTAGAGCCATTGTCTCTTTGGTAATGGATGTCTCTTTTAGCTTTTACCATTTAGGTGGGTGATAGTGTTTTATTGAGTATATTTGAAATCATGCTTCAACCTGCATTAATCACACATTTATTGCAACCTTTGAGTAGATTCTTATGCTTAAGGGCAAAAGGAGAAGTTCCGGAATACCTTTTCCTGGCAATGAAGGTGGAGTCGTGCTTGACAAGCAATAAAGAAGGTATCAATGTCAATCTTATGCTTTGTGCTGGTCTATCGGTTTTGATCTTTTTGAAGTAGTAAATTGTAATGTGTGGATCTAGGAAGTAGTAAATTGTATATTGTTCTACTCAACCATTAATATTGAAGGAAAACTAATGAAAAGGGCTTGAAAACTTTGAGTTTTAATGAAAAGGATAAAAAGGTGTTGTAAGTGAATAGTACCAGGATTGACTTTTTAGAGTAAAAATGTGGTTTTTCGGTAAAGTGAACAGTACTGGAAGTTTTTCGTTAAAGTTCCCTAATATTTAAGCTGGACGCACCAACTTTATCAATTTTCTTCTGACCTTCTGATTCCTCATTTTATATGCGAAACTGTTAGTATTTGCACTGGGAAACTTCACATTACCACTCTCCCCAAATTACAGGTTTTGAAGGGTACAAAGAAGGCAGGTTTCGATTAGGTACTTAAAAACTGACATCGTTTCCCAATTTTGCATGCACACAAGTTGTTTATAAATGCATGTTAACGTGAATAATGAACTGTTTCCATACTACATTTATCGTCCTTCAATCGGAGATTTGTTTTTTTCTCTCCCTGTCTCGTTCATCTCCTAAACAAGCGTGAACGCAGCAACTTTCAAGTTTCCTCCGAAATCAAGGTTTTTGAATCATTAATACTCGAACAAAGACATTAACACTCGGGTGTGTTTTGCCGTTATCTATGTATGGGGTTTTCCCCCTTTGCAATTCAGATTACGAAATTCGCTCCGAATATTGTTTTGCGATTGTACTTTCACGCAACTGGTTTAATTTTTTTCGAAAATGGAAAACTCGATTGGTAACTACTTTCAGTTTTTAGTTTAAAACTGAAATAAAAAATAAAACTAAAAGTAGTAACCAAAATTTCTTTTAAAGTTTTTTTTTTTTTTTTTTTTTTTTTTGAAAACTTGAAGTTTTTGAACAAACAAGTATGAAGTTTTTCAAATTTTCAGAAAAGTAGAAACTAAAAATTGGAAACGAAGTGGTTATCAAAAGTTCTTAAAGACATAAATACTCGTATTCGTTTACTAATCTGGATACATAATTAGTCCTGTCAATTCGAAGAAGAAGAAGAAGAAGAAGAAGAAGAATAGTCTTTGCTATCTCTTTCTCCGACTTAGAAGTTAGAACGGTTGTATTTCTATAACTTTGCAAAACAACCATGCACCGAGGAATAGTGCACCGGACAAAGCAAAACCCGGATAAGTTGCGAAGCTCGTGTGAATAACAATAATACAACATATGTGATTTAGACCATATTTCACAATCCTTTATATATATAAAATAATAATCATCACTCATAAATATCGATTGCATCCACATATGCATCCAATCATCAGTTTTATGCGTCCAATCATCAATTTCATACATATATATAATAAAGTAACAGGGCTAAAGCGACAAAGATCACATAGTTCCGCGTTCTAGAACCTTTCAGGGAATCCGACAAGATGTAGGGTTCCAAAACCTCTCATGGAACCGAACAAATGTAGCGTGATTGGCATTATTTATTTATAACGTTAATGTCGTAATATGGCTTGGCATAATGAATATTCATGAATTGCATTGACTCGGCATGATTATACAAACGTCCAACTTATTAAATTACTATTTTATTAGCCTTGTTTTGCACTTTCGTATGAATTTAAACTCGGCTTATGAAGCATTTGCAATAATTGAGCTTTGAGATACAATTGGACTTGTAGGTGAGAATTTTGGCCTCTTAACACATATTAAAGAAAAAGTACATCAAGGTAGTTTAGGAATCATGTGGGGAGAAAAGATCAATTTTATTTTTCAACTTTTATTAGTGGGTGAGAATATAAGGTGGGGTGGGAAAATAAGACCATGTGTGAGATTAGCAACGCTCTTAACAAAACAACCATAACATCACATGCCACATAAATAAGTTATCTCCCTCTCTGAAATAAATAAAAAACTTAGTCCCTCTCCAGAATAGTCTTATAATTTGAATAAATGTGTAATTTATCCTATCAGAAGAAGAAGAAGAAGAAGAAGTCATGTTGATCTTTACCGAACTCGGTTTGATAATTATAATTTAAGTTTTTCTTTACCGAACTCGGTTTGATAATTATAGTCAATTCAGAGAAGAAGAAGAAGAATAGTCTCCTCCTTTTAGGGGGCCTGGAAAAGTCTGTCGTAGACTTGACTTGTATATGATATTGTTGGGTCGCAATGTCACGCGGTGTGCAATTTACTCTCCTCCTTTAGGGACGACTACAAACGAAACGACTTCACTTGGCGGGTCATCTGTATTATAAAGCAACTAACAAGCCGGAAACTTCATACTGCAACCACAACTTTCTCAAGTCATGTTGATCACATCCTACTCAATGCCTTTTACGGTAGGCGTTGTCCTTGCCATGGCATTTGTTGTTGCTCAAGCACAACAAATGCAGTCGAATATCAGCCGCGGATCTTCCTTAACGCCGACTACCAACTCCTCGTGGTTGTCACGTTCTGGTGTATACGCCTTTGGATTTTACAAGCAAGGAAATGGCTATGCTGTGGGGATATTTCTTGCTGGAATCCCCCAAACAACTATAGTGTGGACTGCGAAGCGAGACGACTCTCCACTCCCCACCAATGTTACTTTGGACTTCACAAGTGATGGGTTTTCCTTGAAACCAACACCAGGCCAAAGTTTCGTCATAGGGTATACCTCCGGTTCTTCGGCTTCCATACTTGATTCGGGCAATTTTGTGATATACAATGCTCGTCAAGACATAGTATGGCAAAGTTTTGAGCACCCGACTGACACCCTTTTGCCGGGTCAGATCCTGTTTGCTGAAGACGAGCTGTTCTCTGCTAAATCAGAATCTGATCACTCAACTGGCATTTTCCGCCTCAAAATGCAAGCCGATGGAAACCTTGTCCAATACCCTGTAAATACTCCAGACACACGTCCATATGCCTACTATTCATCTAGAACGTCTTGGGGAGGAAAGAACGTGACACTTAATTTTGGTGCTGATGGCCATCTCTACTTGCTAAATGATACCGGTTCGAACATCAGGAATATAACGGATGGAGGTCTTCCTGCTGATCAAGCAACAATTTATCTTATGAGAATTGATGCAGATGGAATATTTCGATTGTATTCGCATGATTTGAATCACAACGGGAGCAAGTCAGTGGTATGGGAATCTTCCAACGACAAGTGTGACCCTAAAGGTGTATGCGGATTAAATCGTTATTGTGTCTTACAAGATCTTGAAGCTGAATGTATATGTCTTCCAGGATTTGTACCTGCCAATCAGAGAAATAAGACTTCAGACTGTAGGAGGATAGTTGCAGATGTTTGCGAATACAAAAACGAAACTTTCCCGTACACCATGGAAGAACTGCAAAGCACAATATGGGAAGACAGTTCGTATGTGGATTTGCCATTATCAGGCAGAGAAGCTTGCAAACGAGCCTGTTTGGAGGACTGTAATTGTGAAGCCGCGATTTTCAATGGTACAAGCTGCAGAAAGCAGAGGCTTCCTTTGAGATATGGAAGAAGAGATGTTGATACTTCAAACGTAGCTCTCATCAAGGTAGCTACATCTACAACTACTCCAGATACAAATACAATTGTGGACAAAGGAAGCAAGAGAAAAGGAAGAACCGACATCCTGATTATTAGTCTCTCGCTTGCTGCTTTCGGATCTATTTTGTTTGCAATTTCTGTAGTTGTGCTTTGCAAACATAATGTGTGGGGGTATAAAAGAGTGAATACTCCCATTCGTGACTCTGAATTCAATGAGGACATCGCTCTGCGACCATATACTTATGAAGAGTTAGAGAAGATTACCAACAATTTTACAGAAGAGGTTGGAAGAGGCGCGTCGGGAACAGTTTATAAAGGAGTGATCTTGGCTAGCCAAAAGCCAGTTGCTGTCAAACGACTGGAGAAAGTTGCAGCTGAAGGCGAAAAAGAATTTCAGACTGAGCTGAAAGTCATTGGGAAAACCCATCACAAGAATTTAGTCCGTCTGCTTGGATACTGTCTTGATGGACCAAAAAGGCTTTTGGTATACGAGTACATGAGCAATGGCTCACTTGCAGATGTACTCTTCGCACCTGACAGACAGCCTTGTTGGGAAGAAAGAATGAGAATTGCTCGCAACATAGCACGAGGATTTCTTTACCTCCATGAAGAGTGTGATACACAGATTATTCATTGTGACATAAAGCCCCAAAACATTCTGATGGATGAGTACATGTGCCCCAAAATATCAGATTTTGGATTGGCAAAGCTGCTTAAGGCAGACCAAACAAGAACCACAACTGGCATCAGAGGAACCAAGGGATATGTTGCACCAGAGTGGCATAGGAAAATGCCAATAACAGTTAAAGCTGATGTTTACAGCTTCGGAATTGTTTTGTTGGAGATCATATGTTGTCGAAGGAATGTGGATTGGAGTCTTCCAGAGGAGGAGGCTATTTTGGATGAATTAGCCTACCCCTGTTTTGAGAGTGGTGAGCTTGGAAAACTAGTGGGTGAACAAGAGGTCGACACAAGGCAATTTGAACGGATGATTAGAGTGGCACTTTGGTGCGTCCAGGATGAACCGTCGTTGCGTCCTTCTATGAAGAAGGTTTTACTCATGCTTGAAGGAACTGTAGAAATCCCAATCCCTCCCAGTCCTAACTCTATTCTCAGCACCATCTAAAGTCAAGTGAGTGATACGTACTTTAGTGATCAGAAAACTGATCAAATTTTACATTTAGTTTATGTAATAAAATTAATAAGCAACGTGGTGAGTTTCACCGCAAGCTTCGCTGTCTGTAAGTGTCTGTGTCGTCATGAATGATATGCGTATGGTTT
Source organism: Pyrus communis (assembly GCF_963583255.1). NCBI lineage: Eukaryota > Viridiplantae > Streptophyta > Magnoliopsida > Rosales > Rosaceae > Pyrus > Pyrus communis. Next base: position 39,216,920 of record NC_084803.1, read on the forward strand.
TCAGCTCTATGTAGCCTGCTGCGTTACTAATTGTGCGTTTATTGGATGCAAATAATCTACTTTTGGCGTCCATGCTTTAAAAAAGATGCTATCAGGATGCAGCATCTGGTTCACTTTCTCTTCCATTAAATTCCCAATTATTTTCCTTCTGAATGAATCATCAAATGCTTAAAACAAAACAACTACGAATTCGCATTACTGTCAAAAGAGGTTTATTTGAAAAGAGGCAAAATAACATTTCAAACTTGTACTTTAAACAAGCTCTTAAAAACATCTTGTGAGTTAAAGACATATCGCCAAAAACTACAAATTAGGACAGTTATAAGTTTAGAAACTTTCACGACCCTGTTAATCCTTTCCACCGGCTGAATCTCAGAAGAATCGAGACTCTGTATATGTAGGGGTTCGTTTTTTGAAATCAGTGTTTTTCTTCTGTGACAGGACAAATTCTTGATTTATTCATGCTGATTATTTTGAAGGATTTGTTCAAATCCATAACTAAATCATTATAAGTATATCATGTTTTTCATCAATCCTTATTTAGGGAAATTGTAGAACGAATATGATTTGAGATTGTCGCGTGACAACACAAACGGAGAAAATTGAATGAATCGAACTGAAAATCAGAAAGAAGATCACAACTTGAGACGATAAAACGTTCATTTCATTCCTTTGAAGAGATAGTACAACAATTTTACAATTCTCAATCAGCTAGATATATTGATTATGAAACTGGTTTCCGAAACAAGAAACCCAAAGAATCTGCGTAAAAGAGTGCACTAACAAAGTCACCAATAAACAAAAACATTCATCATCAAACGATGGTCCTCCTCAGTGCTCCGGCAATCCATCGGAGAAGTTATCCCCTGGTAGTTCACCAAAGAAATTATCCCCCAACATTCCATCAACCAAATTAAGCCAAAGATGATTATTACCGGCCATGTCGCATAACAACTGGTCAAGGTCGGGAATTGAACCCAGCTCCTTGTGATGATCCTCCTCCTGCTTTTCGGGAACCACCTTCTTCGACTTGCGCTTCTTTTGACATCCTTGCTATTGTGGGGCTGCTTCATGTTTCCTCTTTTGACCGTGGCCGGGAGTTTGTGTTTTGGAGACGGTGATGCGCATAGGCTTTAGAGGAAGGGGCATTGGGAGAACAGAGAGTAAGGACAACTGAACTGTAACTGTAAGTGTAAGTACCAACCCTGCTTCATGATCACACTTAAAGACTAAAAAGTGGGTCATTTTTGTTGCTGGTTAATCAGTGTGTGTAACAATTAAAATCCTAAATAACAAAAGCAAAGATGAAACTTCCTGCAAATTGAAATTAATCAGCGATTCAGACTTCAGAGAGAGTAGAAAACCGAAGCCTGCAAACGAGAGTTAGTACGATCCAACTCAAGGAACCCAAACAAACAAAGAAAACTGGATCTAATATGAAAGATTGTAAAGTTACCGACGGGCCACCGCAAACCCTAGAAATCAGATCACCAAACTTAGAAACCCTAGAATTCGACACTGGGAATGATCCTTCCTTTTCCCGCACATCATAGAACGGTTAAGAGTGCACATTAAACAGAGAGATACAAAAATTACTTGGAAAAAAATGGGTATTCTTCGAGCAATTGGAGAGAGAGAGAGAGAGAAGAGATAGAGATCCGAATTGCAAATAACGATCAGATTTCAGATGAGAAACAGAGAGCAATCCGAATTGCAAACAGCGATCACAGATTTTTCGACCGTTAGGAGTCGTGGGCTTGTGAAGTGGGTTAGGGTTTCTATAGAGAGAGAGAGAGAGAGAGAGAGAGAGAGAGAGAGCGCGCCAAATAGGTTTCCGAAATTTCAACCGTCGGCGCTCTAAGGCGGTCCATTAATTGCTAAAAAAGGAACCCGGCGATTCAAATTTTAGGACAATTACTCTAATTCTCGATTTCCCTGAACTTTTTAATTAGAATACGAACTTAAACTAACTTTTTTGGCTGATTTGCCCCTAATGTTAATTTTTCATTTATTTCATTCAAATTTCTATTAGATAAAAGTACGTGTATGAGAATAGTTCGGTCGCTTATTCTTTAAAATAATTGAAAACTTTAAACTTCTAAAATATAAACCTATGCAAATATGTGTAATTATATAGCTTTTGTGTCTCAATGTCTAACGAAGTGATGCTTTTGTCCACAAAGAAGAGTTACGTGGTGTGCACGTGATAAAAGTTAACCTTAATTTGGATAAAATATATAACGGCAGTGGGGAAATCGGCCAAAAAATTTAGTTGAAATCCTTAATTTTCCAATTAAAAAGTTCAAGAAGAAACTCGAAAGTTAAGTAATAATTTAGGAGACAAATTAACAATTTAACCAACCAAAATATGTTAGACCATCATCGATTGAGATGTCAAATTAAAAAACAGTTGGTGTAGGAAAAATAATATTTTGTAAAGTTTCGCACGAAATGTCAAATTAAAATATTTTTTGCTTATTTATAAATTAAGCGGGTCATAATTTAACAATAAAATAATTAATAAGCGAACAAAAATGAAGAAATATGTGGACTTAGCTTGATTCTCGATTGTTCCGGATGGGGTCTACGAGTATGTGCCTGAATGGAGCAATTATCTGCGCTAATTACGCTTTTATAATTCACATGAAGAAGCACACCGTAGCTTATAATCAACTTGATCGTTGCTCACATTTTCTCTGGTATTACTCCTAATTTTTCGTTTTTCGTTTTGAGTCACTGACTAATAGAGAAATAACATAAATTTTGAGTTTAGGTTTTATTCTAAACTGACTTTACCACAAGAGTTTAAACCTGAATTAGAATGGGAACCACAAGAATCCTTAGTTAGAATGGGATTCCATTTCACAAGAATGTGTGTTTGTATAAGTCTAGCGTGGCTTTACTGCTTGAAGGGCACACCGTAGTCTTTTGGAAACCGTTGGCAACCTTAGTGCACTCGGTAGCAGCTTTAGGGTTTTAGGACAGTCGTCAGTAGGGCGTACTGCATAATGTGCCCCATCCGTCTCTGGGGCCTGGTTCCCTGCAGATTAGGACAGAAGACCCAAAATCCTTTAGCTAGCTAAGCCTTGAAAAAGGCCATTGTGGCTACTTCTAGGAATCTCAGAGTAGCCCGGCTTATCCACGTCTGGATATTCGGAGTGTAAAGTTTATCCTACCGCCTTGGAGAGCAAACCCATGTAGGTATCGGGGAATTGGTTTACCTTATCGTATTGAAGAGCAACTAGTTTATCCTCTCACACTGGAGAGCAGACCCAGTTGGGTTTCGGGGAATTGGTTTATCGTTTCGCACTAGAGAGTATGGTTAGTCCCTCAAGAGGGCACAATTCATGTGATGAGTCCTTAAGAAGGGCGCATTCTTCTTTTGAAGTGCATGAGTGATCAATTGTTGTAAGCATGCAGCCAAGCCAAGTTATAAATTACTTTTGAATTCCTCATTGAAAAACAAGTGGAATGAACGAGAACTTAATTGTAAGGTAGAAACTGCATAACAACTGGATAGTCATCAACTTGTGAAGTGATGCCTGTCGAGCTGCTCGAGTATTCGGGCTTTGATGTGGTGGGAGGTTACACATGGTACTTCCTCAGATTGTAGGCGTTCCACTGCTTTTCGATCTCTTTGTAATTCATGGTTGCGATGGTGTAATTGCTTTTACCGCTTACTCTACTGATCTTGTATGGACTTTCCCAGATGGGATCCATTTTTTGGAGCTTTTTCCAATGACAGTGATGAAGGCTTTTCTTAGGACTAGATCCCCAGGCTAGAACTACCGGATCTTGTCACTTCTGTTGTAGTTAGAGATGAGCTGCTACTGGTAGGCTGCGATAAGGGTGATGGTTTGCTCGCGTTTCTCCTTTGCCAGATATATGTATGTGGCCATCTCCTTACTTTTTTGCTCAATACTTGGCAGTAGAGTGTTAATACTTAGCACGATGACATCGGGAATAATGATTGCTTTTGAACCAAATGCCAAAGAAAAATGAGTCTCACCGGTTACTCGTCTTTTGGTGGTGCGATATGCCCATAGACATCTGGGAAGTTCATCTGGCAATTTTCCCTTCTTGTTGAAGAGGGATTTCTTGAGGTAGTCAAGGATCGTCTTGTTGGATACTTTGGCCTGCTCATTGTCTTGAGGATATCTCGACGTGGAGATGTGCTGCTTGATGCCATATTTTTGGAAAAACTTCACCAAATCTTTGCCCACGAACTGCGGATCGTTGTCGCTGATGATGGATTAAGGGATGCTAAATCGACAAATGACGTTCTTCCATATAAAGCGCTCTATGTCTGTCTGAGTCATGGTTGTCATGGGTTATGCTTCTACCCATTTGGTGAAGTAATCAGTTGCCACGATCATCATGCCTCTGCCCCCAGTATCGGGCGGCATTGGTCCTACTAAGTCGATTGCCTACTGCATGAACAGCCAAGGACTCGTCTGTGAGTGTAGGTCGCAGGCAGGCAGTGCTAGTACCTGATTGTAGTGTTGGCAGCGGTAACACTTTTGCACTAACTCCTTAGCATCTTGATGCATGGTAGGCCATTAGTAGCTTGCGTTAAGAGCCCTCTGTGCTAAGGATCGGCCTCCGGAGTGATTTCCATAAGCGCATTCGGGGATTGAGCTTAGAACCTTTAGGTCGTCGGGAGACGCTAGGCAGCGAAATGTGGTCCAGTGTAGGATCTTCGGACGAGAATGCCGTTCCATATGTAGTAGCGTGCTGCCTTTATTTGGAGCTTTCTAGACTCCAACCTTTCTGTGGGGAGTGTGCCATTGACCAGGTAGCCTATAAAAGAACTTTGCCAGTTTGGAGTTGTATTAACCTATGGCACTTCGGTTGCCGGCTCCGCTTTTATGCTTGGCTTGTCTAGATACTCCACCAAGATAGAGCGTTTGTGTTGGTGGTCGAGGGCGGAGCCTAGGTCGGCTAGTGCGTTCTCGTGGGTATTGTTTGCCTGCAGAATTAGAGTAAGGGTGTAAGTCTAAAATGCTTCAAGTTACTTGCGTACTTTCTCTAAGTATTGTGCCATCTTTGGATGTTTTACCGTGTACTCCTTAATAGTCTGGCTGGTGATTATTTGGGAATCGAAATGAATTGCAAGCTTTTTTACCGCCAAGTTTTTTGCCATTCGGAGGCTTGCTAGTAGGGCGTCGTACTTTGCTTTGTTGTTGGATGCTTTGAAGCCTAGAGTAATCGCCTACTTAAGCATCAAATCATCTGTGGTGACAAGGACCATGCCTGCTTCTGAGCCTTTGTAGTTAGATGCACCATTGACGTGCAAATGCTAGAAGTCTCCATCGGGTGGAGCAGGCACGGCTAGGGCGTGCTCAGCTAACTTTAGGGCATCATTGGCTTACTCTATTGCATCGCCTAGGCTAGGCATGAAGGCGCAGTAGGGAGCCATGGAACTGTCATTGGGTCACCTTGTTGCGTTGTGAACGCATGATAGAAAGCTATGGAGCTGAGGCTATGTTATATGCAACAGGAGATGCTCAATTGCCGGTATTGGGCCACTCTAGAGTTGAATTATGGAGCAAGGGTCAGCTAGGGACATGTGACACGTAGTAGGATGTGGTGTTTAACTGCCGGTACATGTTGCTCGTATGTAGAATCTTTTGGGGCGACGAGGACAAAACTTGCTTCCGAGTGTGTCCTTCTAGTGTTTGTCTGCCCTTGGCGCGCCTTTTGGGCTAAGTTGTTGCGGTTGTCAGAAAACTTTGCATTCACCAGTGTCTATGCCTTTATCTTTACAAGTCTGGATTGGGTGAAATAGTGCATCATGAGGATGACTGCATGTGTCTAAAGGTAAATCTTTGAGCTTTTGAGTTATAACAACTATATCTAAAGTTAGCTTTTGAATTTCTGGTAGTATGGATGAGAGCTTTTGAACTATGGAACACAAGTAGTCAGGCCCCAACTCTTTTCGTATGATGGTAGAGTTTATTGCTGCTTCATATATTATCAAACATGCGAATAGGTTATCCGCCGCTTCAGGTTTGGATATTAGGGAGTTGATGTCAGGTTCTCTTTCAAGTCCTTGCATCTGGATCAGCAAGCCTTGTCCCAAATGCATGTTTCTCTGTTAGAGCGAAAGAGTCTGCCAGAGTTAGATCTTTTTTCATGATTAATTTTTCGAACAGCAGGTGATCTGTTGTAACTCTTTTTTGGAAGGCTACCCTAGCTATTGAGTCGTTGCATTCGACTATCTTTGCCTTCTGTGCTTTGAACCTCTTCACGTAGTCGTGAAGCAACTTTTTTGGGTTCCTTTTGATGTTGAACAAGTGGTCAGACTTTTTCTTGATCGAGCGATATGATGAATATTCTTTGGTAAAAACTAAAGAAAATTCGTCAAAACTCCTGATGGATTGTGGCGGCAAGGTGTAGAACCAATCTTGCGCCTCGCCTTGTAGAATAGTGGTGAATATCTTGCACATAAGATCATCGTTGTTTCGATGGAGGATCATTGCGTTTCGGTAGTGGTTTAGGTGTCTCTCCGGGTCTCCATCCCTTTTAAAGGATGTGAGATGTGGCATGCTGAACTTGCATGGAGACTCTGCCTGCTCGATCTCATCCGTGAAGGGTGACTTGCTTATGTTGGTCATGTCCTATTGTAATGCCTCGTTAGTAACCTTATTGCGTTGGAAATTGCACAATCACTCGGTTATGAGCCTTTCTACTTATTCTTGAATTTGCGTTTGTTGGTGGTAATGGAGCTCTCAGCTGCCCCCGATCGTGACCTATTGGTCTAGGCTGCTCTTCTATGTGCTTGGCTCGTCTATGACGCGGCTGTGGTGCATAGGTTTGTTCTTAGCAGGTGAGGGAATTCTTCGCAGGCTGCTAGTTGAGCTTGAGCTGGATTGAATGACTGTTTCTCTCAGTCCTTCGTGCTGCCTACTTCGATGTTAGGTGAAGCATGCTCCTTGCGGGCCTAGCCGTGAATGAACACTTCACTTGGAAGGTTGCTTATGTTGACTATTGGAGTGTGGCCCCAACTCTAAATGTATGCTCGTCTGTGGGCCTAGTCGAGAATGCACGCTCCTTTGCATGCTAAAACGGGGGTATGAGCTATCTCGGGGGCCCAATGTGTGTAAACTACCCAAACGCTTGGTTCGTGGCTTGGTTAAGTGGCTGTTTGACGGGACGCTGCTAGAAAGGTTCTTCGTCTGCCCTTGTCATACTTCGGGAAACCTTGTTTGGGGCACGTTGCATCTAGGTGTGCTGTAAAAGCTGATTCACCAAGATCGTCTGTCGTACGAGGGCGCTCGTCAATTCTATAACTTGTCAAGACAAGTGTTGTTCTCCATTTGGGTTGGAAGAGCTTGGAAGGAATGCATCTCCTTGAGCAGTGGAAGTGTGGTAGACTCTGGGCGCGAGATTTGAGTTGGGAAATGGCAAATCCATGGAGAAATGTGGTGAAAATTCCTTCGGTTCGATTGTAGGCCCAGAAATTTGAAGCCAAGATGGTTGAACTAATCTTGGACCAATTTGTGCTACTTGGAAGGCCACAGAAGCAGGCTAAGCTACGAGGCAGGCTGGACCACGGGAGTGGGATGCTCGGCATGTGGCGCATGTGGGTGCGAAGCTTAGCCTCAGCTTGGCAACGCATTAGGCTTGCGTTGGGTTTGGGTGGCACGAGTCGGCTCAGCTAGGGCTTGGCCCTTTGAAGGTTGAAGTGGCACGGTTTAGGCTGTGGGTTTTTCCAAAGGTAGCTGCCGTGGTGGCCACTGTGGTGGTTGCCACGGTAGTGCCTCGTGGGGGTGCCGCTCTACTTATCGCTATGTTGAGCCTTGTAGATCATCGCGGTCCTAATCCTTGAACGTTGGAATTTTCGTTCATCGAGGTTTCCGAATCTCTTGCCATTGTAGTTTTGTTTTACGTTTATCAAAGAATTTTTAGAAATAAAAATTCCAAAAATAAGAACGTAAGAAAAATCTACAAATAAGCAAGGAAACAAAAAACCTTAGATGCGAGTCTTCAACGAGTGTGTGACTCAACTCTTAATGAAAGCACCAATTTGTGGATGCAAATTTCTTCCTCCTTGTTGTTGGACAAAATTGCACCTACAAAACAAATAACACTTTAGGTCAAGGCCAAGAGCCTCATGCGCCCACGATGAATGGGGAGGGCTTTGGCCGAAGAACCTCTGATGCCAAAGTTAGAATTTTAAGGGAAAAATGTTAGGAGAATTTAGAGAATTAAGCAAGAGAATTGGAATTGAGTTTTGGAGAGAATGAGGGTGTTTATATAAGGGTGTGGCCGGCCCCTTTGGGTGGAGATGGACCGGCCACTTAGATGGCTTTATGGGTGAAGTTCATGATTTGTGGTTAATTAGTAAATTAATTGGATAATAAATCAATTAATTAGCTAATTAATATAATAAAAATGAATGATTTGGGGGTTACCTTATGGAAAAGACTTGATGAGGATGGATGAAATATGTTATAAATAAATACCTATTTTGGGGACTTTTTGACTTGATTAAGGGATTATTGCCCGCTGTTGTCATTTTCACCTAAAAATCCACATGTCGCCTCTTGATTATTTTTGGCTTCACACTGATCAACCCCTGCATTTAGTTTATGTAATAAAACTAATAAGTAAGATGGTGAATTTCACCACAAGCTTCATGTTCTGATTGATCTGGGTGCTACTTATTCTTTTATATCTCCACAATTTGCACGGGTTGTTAACCCGCAACCTACATCGCTCGATTTTGATATATTCATACAATTTCCACCTGGAGATCCATTATGTGCGTAATGGGAGTTTAGGGTTTACCCAGTTATTGTTAAAGAGGAACTTATGGAGGCCAATTTGATCCCCTTCAAACTTATGGAGTTCGATGTCATACCGGGAATGGATAGGCTATCTAAGCACAATGCTTATGTTGGATGTAGAGAGAAATTGGTGACATTTGATCAGCCTGGACGACTAGCGATCACGTTTCAGGGTGAGCAACGGATCCTCCAGAATAGTATTATCATCCGGATGACGAAGTTATTACGGAAGGGCTGTGTAGGATTCTTAGCTCATGTGGTCACGCAGAGTGAACCTTCTCTGTGTGCTGGAGATGTGCCAGTGGTAGATGAATTCATCGACGTATTTCTAGAGGATTTGCCGGGGTTACCACCTACAAGGGAAATCGAATTCACCATTGATTTACTTCCAGGTACCAACCCCATTTCCTTAGCACCATACCAAATGGCACCAGCTGAGTTGAGGGAATTGAATATTCAACTTCAGAAGCTCGTGGATAAAGGTTACATCCAGCCCAGCATGTCTTATTGGGGCGCTCCTGTAATATTTATGAGAAAGAATGATGGGTCGATGAGACTGTGCATCGACTACATGCAGCTTAATCGGGTAACAGTGAAAAACTGTTATCCCTTGCCTCGAATTGATGGCTCTTTTGATCAATTGAGAGGTGCTTAGGTGTTCTCTAAGATCGACCTTCGTTCAGGTTACCATTAGATGTTGATCCGGAATGAAGATGTACTGAAGACTGCTTTTCACACTAGGTATGGACACTATGAACTTTGTGTCATGCCTTTTGGGTTGACGAATGCACCTGCCGCTTTCATGGATTTGATGAATATAGTTTTTAAATCGTATCTTGATCAGTTTGTGATTGTATTCATTGATGACGTCTTGATCTACTCCAAGAGTAATGCTGAGCACAGGAAACATTTAAAGTTAATGTTGGAAAGATTGAGGAAGAATCAACTATATTCGAAGTTAAGTAAGCGTCAGTTTTGCATACACCAATTTAGCTTCCTCGGGCATGTGGTTTCTGCTAAGGGAATTCGTGTGGACCCTTAGAAGATTTCTGTAGTGTCTATGTAGGACTAATCAAAGAACATTACTTAAGTGAGGAGTTTTCTGGGATTGGCTAGCTATTATTGACGTTTTGTGCCCAACTTCTTGGTGATTGCCCTGCCTTTCACTAAATTGACCGGGGGTCAAATTCGACTGGGATGAGAATTGCGAACTGAGTTTTCATGAGCTTAAACAGCGTCTTGCTCATGCCCTGTCCTTGCTCTTCTGGATGATGGCGGTGAGTTTAAGATCTACAGTGATGCATCTTTGTTGGGATTGGATTGTGTTTTGATGCAGCATGGGAAAGTCATTGCCTATGCTTCTAGGCAACTCAAAACTCATGAGAGAAACTACCCCACTCATGATCTGGAACTTGAAGCAGTGGTATTTGGTAAAAAAATCTGGCGACCTTACTTGTACAGCGAGAAGTGATGCATCGTTACTAATCACAAGAGTTTGAAATATGTCTTCACCCAGAAAGAGTTGAATTTGAGGTAGAGAAGATGGATAGAACTCATTAGTGACTATGATTGCACTATTGAGTATCATCCTGGTCACACAAATGTCGTAGTGGACGCATTTAGCTGGAAATCCTATGGACAACTTGCCTTCCTTCGAGCTATCCATGTTCCGCTACTGGTTTCTCTTCAAGAAACCGGCGTTGTTGTGACACCAGTTTCACAAAGAACATTGTTGGCACACTTCCAAATTAGGCCTATTTTGGTAGGTTTGGTGCGAGAAGCTTAGGAGCTAGACCAACAGTGTGCAGACCTAAAGGAACAGGTACGGAATGGGTCTAGGCAAGATTTGAAAATCCGAAGAGATAGAGCCTTGGTGATAGGAAATATGTTGTTTGTGCCTAAGGACAATGAAGTAGGGAAAAAGGAAATTCTTGATGAAGCTCACATCTTGGCATATGCCATGCATCCGGGGAGTACCAAATTGTATCACACTATCTATCCGTTTTACTAATGAAATGAGATGTGGCAGAGTATGTGAAGAGATGTATTATTTGCTAGTAGGTGAAGGCAGACAGACAGAGACCTGAAGGGCTAATGCAGAATCTCCCTATACCAGCGTAAAAGTGGGAAGACATCACTATGGATTTCGTGTATACTTTGCCGAGCATGCAGTCGAGGTTTGATGGCATTTGGGTGATTGTGGATTGACTCACCAAGATTGCTCATTTCTTACCTGTTCGACAAACCTACATATTGGAGAAGTTGGCACAGTTGTTAATTGATAATATTGTTAAACTTCATGGTGTACCCGTCACCATTGTTTCGGATAGAGATCCAAGATTCACCTTCAGATTTTGGAGAGCATTCCATCACGCCATGAATACTCAGCTGTTGTACAGTGCTGCCTATCATCCACAGATCGATGGTTAATCTGAGAGGACGATTCAAACTTTGGAGGACTGTTGAGAGTGTCTGTTCTCCAATGGAAGGGTAGTTGAGATAACTATCTACCTTTGATCGAGTTTGCCTACAACAACAGCTACCACTCCAGTATTGGTACGACATCGTTCAAGGCACTGTTTGGGAAGACTTGCTGGACATCGTTATGTTGGACTGAGATCGATAAGCAAGTATTAATGGGGCCAGAAATTGTCGACACCACTAATACTAACATCCAGTTGATTAAGAGGAATTTGAAGTCGGCGTAAGATCAGCAAAAGAGCATCGCAGACCGACATTCCAGGGATCGTAAGCATGAGATTGGTGACTTTGTCTTTTTGAAGTGTCGCCTTGGAAGGGTGTGGTTCGTTTTGGTAAGTAAGGGAAGTTGAGTCCTCGATATGTTGATCCTTATAGAATCACGGAGAGAATTGGTGTGGTTACTTATAGATTGGAGTTACCATCAAAGTTGTCACAGATTCAGGACGTATTTCATGTTTCCATGCTTCAGAAGTATGTACCGGATCCCTCTTATTTTATTCAGTTGGAACCATTGATAGGAGCATATTCATGCGACTTAAATGGCTTGTTCTCGTACATTTACGTTATGTTTCTTTAGTTATTTTAGTCCTTTATGTTTCTTTTGTGTGTTTTCAGGATCATAAGACGTGTTTGACGAAAGGATGCATTGTGGAGTGTTTTGGGGCCTTTTGGAGCACTATTGGGCTAAGGATGGATAGCTTATGCTTGGAGCCCAAGTGTTGGATGAAATTGAAGGCCTTGTATGCACCTTAGGACATAAAACAAAGGGCCTAACCCATGCATAAACCACCAAAATCAGCCATGCACACAAACCCAACCCATTCCTTGCCGTGGCCCTTGCAAATCCATCCCATTTTCAGCCATCACACTTCATCATTCACCCTAGTTGTCAATCACATACTTTTCCATTGTATAATTCATCCACATGCATCTTTAACCAACAAACAAATCAGCCACAACACACAAAAACAACCCATGCCGTGGCCACCCTTGCAATTCCAGCATTCCACCAAGTTTCCTAGCTGTTTTTCACATACATCCCCTTACTCTTTAATCATTTCCAACCTAGCAACCCCTTTAATCATTCATCCTAGCTGCCATTAACATGCTCTCCCCTCCATTCTCTCCCTATAAAACCATGCAATGCATTCATACAATTCATTCCATTCACCACAACACAACACACAACACAAACACAACCTTGTGCCGTGCATCACCTTCCATTTCCTGCAGTTTTTCTCCTCCATTGCAGCCACTCCAACCATTCCCCACTCCATTCCACATACACCTAAAGCTCTAAACATCTCCTTAGACCTTGTGCCACAACGAAGAGAAAGAGAAGAGTGCCTAAACGTTCATACAATTCAAGTTTGAGTTGTTGGAATGTTTAGGTGTTTCTTTGATTTCAATGTTTAAATTCAATTCTCTTTGTCTTGTACATATGAGGAACTAAACCCCCTTTAGCTAGGGGGTGATTCGAAACTATGTTTATGCTTGCAATATGAATTGATTACCTTTGGTTGGAATTTTATAAGTTGTGAATTCAATTTGTTTAACCGTTTGATTGATAACTTATTTATGTATGTTTATTGAGAGTGCACGCTTAATTTTCATGCATGAATATGACGCTAGAATATAAGTGAGTTTCACCTAATCGTTATGAACTTATATTCACAAGTAGTGAAGGTTGCTTATAAACAATCGCGTTAAATGAATTCTTGGCACTAGTTTCATGCTCATCATAGTAACGAATGCCTCGTCAACACTTATAGTTTTCATGATGCTTAATGATCTTTGATTGTATCTTTATTGTGCTTTTCACATAAAGGACTTTTGAAGAATGTTGTGAATTGCGTTGCGCAAACCCATCCAATTCATTAACTTAAGGAAAACTTGACGGTTAATTTAAGCGGACCTAATTGACCCGGGGTGTTGAGTTTCATAATTTATCGAAAGACCAACTGAAAATCATCTTGTATGCAAGTGTAACATGTGTGGAGAAGAACCCCTTGGCTATTCCATCATCCATATTTCCATCACATTCATATTTACGTTTTGCCCTTAATTATAACCTTTCCATTTAATTTAATCTTGCCCAAACACATTTCCCCCATATTTCGTTGAGTCTTAATCATTCATAGTTGTTTTATTTTTGTGTTTTTAAGTATTTGAAGTCTTGTGTACTTGTTTTGAGCTTTTGTTAAGAAAGTTAAGTGTTTTAAAAGTTAGTTTTATTTATTTGAGTCAAGTGTTTAGCACCCCTAGTTAATCCCCGATTAGAACGATCCCTACTTACATCATTACTACAATTGTCACAAATAGGGTTTAGTTTGCGTGCGTATAAATCTCGCATCAAATTTTGGCGCCGTTGCCGGGGATTGGCAAAGTTGCTAATCCCTTGTCTCGAGTCTAGTTTAAATTGTTTAAGTTTCTGTTTTGTTTTAATTTTTGCACTGTGTGTATGTGTTTTGTTTTTGTGCCGTGTGTGGCAACTTGTTTTCTTACTTGTGCCAAGTCTATTAAGTTGGTTACTTATCTTGTTTACTCTTGTGTGTAGGTACTAGTTTATGACCCGTAGCTCACAACCTGTTCGTGAGCATATCTCCGACTTTGACGGTGATTTCGAGAGGACTTTGAGAAGGAAAAAGAAATCATAAGCATCTAATCCTCCTAGTCCCGAACCTGAATTTAAAGAGGAAGTACCAACCATGGCAGTGGACAATCGAACCATCAAAGAGCTTTCTGCCTCGGGTTTGGCCAATGCAGCCCCTCTTTGCATCCAATACCCTAATGCAGCCCCTGAGAAGACCGATGAGTTTGAACTTAAGTCTAGTTTATTACATCATATTCCTAAATTCCATGGGTTGTCCATGGAAGATCCTAACAAACATCTTAAGGAATTTGAAGTAGTTTGCTCAAGTATGACACCCATCAACGTTGATGGGAGTATTTTGAAGATGAAGGCCTTTCCATTCTCACTTATGGACAAGGCCAAAGATTGGTTGTTTGAATTGTCCCCTGAAACTGTCAATTCTTGGGAAAGTATGAAACATGCATTCTTAGAGAAATTCTTTCCAACTGCAAAGATCATTCTCTTGAGGAAACGAATTAGTAGCATCCAACAAAATCAAGGTGAGCCGTTTCCATCTTATTATGAACGTTTTAAATCACTTGTTGCTTCATGTCCACAGCACCAAATGAAGGAGGAGCTGCTCATTCAATATTTCTACGAGGGACTCCTTCCCATGGAACGTCAAATGCTAGATGCTTCAGCGGGTGGTGCATTAGTGGACAAGACTCTAGTGGATGCCAAAGCTCTAATTTCCAATCGAGCACACAACGCTCAACAATATGAAGGTGTTGGACAAAGAGAGGGGCCACGACAACAAAGTGTGAATGAGGTAAGTGCAATCTCTGATATTCAGTCACAATTGGCTAAACTTACTTCTCTCGTGTCTCAGGTTGTCAAGGGGTCAAAACCACAAGAAAACCAAGTGTGTGGCGTGTGTTCAATGCAAGGGCATCCATCCGAGACATGCCCTCAGTTGATAGAGAATGGAGGATGGGAATCTGCCAATGCCATGGGCTATGGGAATCAAAACCAACCGAGGAACGATCCATATTCTAACACATATAATCCAGGTTGGAGAGACCATCCAAATTTCAAATGGCGGGATTCTCAACAACCCCAACAACAAGGAGGATTTAGGCAGCAACCACCGGGCTTTTATACAAAGCCATTCATCCCTAATCAAAACCAAGTGCAATCTGCCCCAACAACCTCAGGTATGTCTTTGGATAATGATCAAATTGTTAAGTTACTTACTACTTTAACGCAGGAAGTACAAACTAAAATAAGGAGAGACAATTCCAAGACAAACGGGTGGATAATTTGGAGAAGCAAATGGGTCAAATTGCCGAGTTTATGGGGCAAATTAGAGAACAAGGCAAATTGCCTAGTTCAACCGTTATAAACCCGAAGGGAGGATTTGAAACCGCTAAGGCCATCATGTTGAGAAGTGGTAAACAGGTTGGAACAGACTCAAATACACCCAAATCTAGTCCTCCTAAACCGTCCCAAATCACCAAGGTAAGTCCCAATTCGACTTTTTCTAGTTCTATTCCACTAAACGTGCCCTTTCCTAGCAGGTTTAGGCAATCAAAGAAGGAAGAAGCCGAGAAGGACATTCTAGAGACCTCTCGGAAAGTTCAAGTCAATATCCCGCTCCTTGATGCGATTAAGCAAGTCCCGAGGTATGCTAAGTTTTTAAAAGAACTTTGTACAACAAGGAGAATGATTTCAAACAAAGAGGTGGTTCAAGTAAGTGAAAATGTCTCTGCTGTGTTACAAAGGAAATTACCCCCTAAATGCAAAGATCCGGGTAGTTTTACAATTTCGTGCGTTATTGGTAATACTAAGTTTGAACAATGCATGTTAGACTTAGGGGCTTCGATTAACGTTATGCCATACTCTATTTATGCATCTATGAACTTAGGTGAGCTTAAAAATGATGGTGTGATAATTCAATTAGCCGATCGTTCTAATGCATATCTAAAGGGTGTTTTGGAAGATGTTTTGGTACAGGTTGGTGACTTGATTTTTCCAGCGGATTTCTACGTGCTTGACATGGAGGATTCACCCCATTCCACCCCATTGCCGATTCTATTAGGGAGGCCCTTCATGAAAACAGCCCGCACCAAGATAGATGTGTTTAAAGGAACTTTAACGATGGAATTTGATGGGGAAGTCATTGATTTCAATCTTTCTGAAAGTATTAAATTTCCTAAGGACGATCATTCTTGCTTTTCTATTGATATAATTGATGATTTGGCGCAGGAATTTTTCGATTCTTTGGGGAGGGATACACTTGAAACAACAATTGCACAAGGAATTGGGCAAACAGCTGGTTTAGCCGTACCTAGAAGTGTGGAGGAGGCCGAGATAGTCGCTGCCCTTGAGTCAATACCTCAACACCATGGTAAGCCTTCTAACCCAATTTCAATTTCCATTTCAACTAATAGGTTGTTACCTTCTTTGGTGCAGGTACCCAATCAATTTCAAAGTAATGGGAGCATGTACATGGACGTTCAGAAACAAAACATCACCATCAGGGAGGATCGTTATCCCAGCCCATTCAGTGAGCCATATTATGAAAGTGTTCAACGAGCATACCGTGGAGGACATACCCCTCCATACAGTGGGCTCTAAGTAAGAAATGAAGGTTTCGTCCGGCTGCAAGACGTAAAAGAAAGCGCTACTTGGGAGGCAACCCATGCATTCAACAAAGGAAGACTTAGAAAGCACTATAATTCCAGATTTTGCATTCCTAAACTCTTCTCTTTGTTGCTATTTCGTTTCTGCCATGTTAGGTTGTTTAGTTGTTGTTTTGTTTGTTTGTTTGTTAATTGTGTGAGTCTATGATTGGAACATTGAGAAAATGCTTGATTTATTGATAGGCAAGGCTAAAACAAAGAAAGATGGAGCCTTCACAAAGGTCGTTTACTTGAAGCCCCACTACTTGGGAAAACTACAGAAGCGGGAGACATCAAAGAAGAAGCCTCAATACTTGGTGGAACGCTAGATGAGCCAGGAAAAAGACGCCTCTGGAAGAAAGCTGCAAGCCTTTGACGGTCACTTTCAATTCGACCATTGGATTCTTGCAGCTCATCAAGCTTCCTTTTCATGCCAGTCGAATAGTTATTTGCAAGCACATGCAAACTCCGATTCTAGTGCTTAAGCTGTTTGATCTCGTGCTTAAGAGTTTCCACCTCCGCCATCAATGATTCCACTTGGTGGGATCGAGCAAGTAAGCATTGGCCCATGTTGGACACAGAGCCTGCGCACTGAACACTGAGAGCGAGGGACTCCTGAATGGCCAACTCATCGGACCGTTCTGAAAGCAGCCTACTATCTTTTGGAGTGAGGAGGTTTCTAGCTACTATCGTAGCTGTTGTTGTGTCCTTCATCACAGAGTCTTCACCTGTCAAAGGGCCATTAGAAGAAAAGAAAGAAGGGCACCATACATTTACCTGACGCGGCGCACTCGGATCACTGCGGAGACTCAAATCTAAGCAAATGTTCGACGAGTTAGCCATTGTCAAAGGGTTAAAAGAGAAAGATGGATGGAGTAAAATCTGAAAGGGCCGAAGACGATTTTCACAAATGAGCAAAGTGTGCATGTTGGAGGTGATCATTACCTCTATAAAAAGGAAAGGCGACACGACCGCTGATTCAAACAGGAGGATTTTCCTGTGTGAAGTTCGGCGACGCTTTCGTGGTTTTTCAGAAAACGCGTTCAACTTTGTCAAAAGCTCTCTGACAAAGTTGAAAACACGTGAAGGTTATCATCCCAGCTACGCACATTTGCCAACAAGCATGGTGACAGAGCCGCACCCGTGACTACTTTTGCCATGCAGAAATCGAAGGGGCGTTTGTTCAGAAATCGAAGAGCCGTTTGCTCAGAAATTGAAGAGACGTTTGCTCAGAAATTGAAGAGACGTTTATCGACAAGGGTAAAAGAACAGTACCACCACTTGCTATTGAGAAATCCCTATATATGTCGACCTTCATCTCTTATGGCAAGGCAGACCTGAAGAAAATGTCCAACTCTTCCTCACCTCTGAGGGCGCTCTCCCAGCAAAGCCTTTTGAAATACTCAATTTTTTCTCCCCCAAAGAAGATACCAGATATCGGGAGTACAGATGAGGTAGAAGGAAACGGTAGATCGAAGCATGTGGAGACAACCACATGTGCTGCTTCATTCACCGTTTCTTCAAAAGCAAAGGTATCTCATATCATCAAGGTCTAAAGCAAAAGTATCTCATATCATGCTCTTTCCCTGTCTTTTCCTTTGTCCTTGTTCTTACTTGCATAGCAAAGTGAGAGAAGCAATCAGCCAGCACTTCGAGTCAGTCTTCCGATCTGGAACCGACGGCCTGAAATTCATTCCCTAGTTGCTTACCTAACATTGCTCTCGAGTAGTCATCTTCAACGGTTGATACACTTCCAGAGAAGGGACCACTTCTGCAAGGGGAGCAAGTAAGGCAAGTGAAAATGATACATTGAAGCATGTGGAGACAAGCGCAACAACTGCATAGGCTGAGTTATCCTCCAACCCTTTTCAATACGAATTGGAAAGATTGAACAAAGAAACAGACCAAAGGAGTAAGCTCAGACCTTCGGGGGAGACCAAAAGAATCATCCAGCCTAGTTCAAGAATAAGCCTGTGGAATCACCAAAATCAAGCCTCAATACAATCACCAAGGAGAAGATGGAATTTACATTCCACAACCAGATTTGCGTCCCTAAACTCTTCTCTTTGTTATTTACATTATGCCATGTTTAGTATGTTTCGTTGCTATTTTTCTGTTTACTTTTGTTTGGTGTGATTTTTAAGCTTAAAACATTGAGGACAATGTTTGATTCAAGTGTGGGGGGGGGGGGGGGGGTAACTAATGTTGTTGATACAAATTCGTGAGATTTTATCACCCATAACTTCCAATGTTGTTCCTTGCTGTTTTTAAGTGTTTTTAAGCCATTTCAGAATGTTGAGAGTGTGTTGACTTATAAACTCCGAAAATAACATAAAAATTTGAAAAACATGTTTTGAAAAGCCTAAAAAGAGTGTTTTGAGTCGTTTTTGTGTGTTTGTGCCTTAGGATACCTTCCAACACAATGATGAGGATTTGGTTTGTAATTGCATGACTGTTAAAAAGAGTTATAAACATGGAGAAAAATTTGATTTACTCTTGGTATATGCTTGGTTATGGTTATAATGTATGAATTCACATGCAATCATAAAAGAAAAATTCGTTTCCGTAACATGCTTGAAGGAAGAAACTCATAATAACGCTACATCCCTGTGAGACTCGAGCCATTACTTTCTTTGGAGAGTTATAATCTGTGATTCTTTGCTTTCTAAAGTTGTTGCATGATCTCATTATTCCTTGCTTGGTTGCTACTTAGAATGCAATTGTATCATGATAGAACTAAATGCTAGAACTTATATCCATTTCATTCAAAGCATGACAATGAATTGCATAACATATATCAAGATGAAGTTGTGTAGTTGCCACCATAGCCAAATAGCCTTACTTCCCATATTTCGTATATGTTGTAAGTTTTAACCCCGTTGAGCCTTGTTTAGCCCATGTTCTTTGTTAACCCATATCATCCTCACCTAGCCTAGATTAGGACCATCCGTACCCTTGTTCTTGAAGTATAGTGAGCATGACTTAAATGAATTCCTTTTGAGTTACATTATGCAAGAAAATGAGTGTGGGGGAAGGATTATTGATGAAAGCTGTTGTGCCATAGGCACGGCTAGAAAAGAAAAGAAAAGAAAAGAAAAATAAAGTGAGAATGAACTCACAAAGTATTGGTTGTTAGTGAGAATGACCCTAAAGTTTTGTGTGACTTCCCCTTGGGTGTTCAAAGTTGATTTTTGCGTTCTAAAGGGAATTCTAAATGTCTAAATTCATTATTTTGCTCACTATTGCTTAAAGAACCTTTGTTTATCCCTATCTTTCTTTGTTAACAAAACACCCCAAGCCCCAGTATAACCCGTGACTTCAATCTTGAGTGTTATGTGTTTCAATTTGTGGAGTTTGAACTTGGTATGAGCATATGGTGTCACTGGTTCTCGCATCTAAGTAGGAGCATTCCATTCATGAGATCATACCTAAACATGCTTATTAACTCCAGAAATTGCTCTCTTTATGATACATATATGTGAGTGTTCATTTTCATGTTTACATCAATCTTCTCACATGTAACTAGATTAGGGTGTGTAGTTAGAAAATCTAAGTGAAAATTGAGTGCATATCTTGTAAGGAATTGAGCAAATTCTCTAAGGCATGTTACTACAGTCAAAACATGGGTTTAAATGCTTAATTGTGAATTAGTATGTGGTGACTATGATTAAGTATGTACTTAAGTGTAAAGATAACCAAAATCTTTGGGAATGATGATTTTTAACATGTCATGTGCATTGGAAATCCCTGAGGCAACGTTGGAAGGTTTAAGATTGTCTTTGGTTTGTTTTGTTTCGTTTCGTTTCGTTTCGTTTTGTTTTTCTGTTTTGCTCGAGGACCAGCAAAAGCTAAGTGTAGGGGAATTTGATAGGAGCATATTCATGCGACTTAAATGGCTTGTTCTCGTACAGTTACGTTATGTTTCTTTAGTTATTTTAGTCCTTTATGCTTCTTTTGTGTGTTTTCAGGATCATAAGACGTGTTTGACAAAAGGATGCATTGTGGAGTGTTTTGGGGCCTTTTGGAGCACTATTGGGCTAAGGATGGATAGCTTATGCTTGGAGCCCAAGTGTTGGATGAAATTGAAGGCCTTGTATGCACCTTAGGACATAAAACAAAGGGCATAACCCATGCATAAACCACCAAAATCAGCCATGCACACAAACCCAACCCATTCCTTGCCGTGGCCCTTGCAAATCCATCCCATTTTCAGCCATCACACTTCATCATTCACCCTAGTTGTCAATCACATACTTTCCCATTGTATAATTCATCCACATGCATCTTTAACCAACAAACAAATTAGCCACAACACACAAAAACAACCCATGCCGTGGCCACCCTTGCAATTCCAGCATTCCACCAAGTTTCCTAGCTGTTTTTCACATACATCCCCTTACTCTTTAATCATTTCCAACCTAGCAACCCCTTTAATCATTCATCCTATCTGCCATTAACATGCTCTCCCCTCCATTCTCTCCCTATAAAACCATGCAATGCATTCATACAATTCATTCCATTCACCACAACACAACACACAACACAAACACAACCTTGTGCCGTGCATCACCTTCCATTTCCTGCAGTTTTTCTCCTCCATTGCAGCCACTCCAACCATTCCCCACTCCATTCCACATACACCTAAAGCCCTAAACATCTCCTTAGACCTTGTGCCACAACGAAGAGAAAGAGAAGAGTGCCTAAACGTTCATACAATTCAAGTTTGAGTTGTTGGAATGTTTAGGTGTTTCTTTGATTTCAATGTTTAAATTCAATTCTCTTTGTCTTGTATGTATGAGGAACTAAACCCCCTTTAGCTAGGGGGTGATTCAAAACTATGTTTATGCTTGCAATATGAATTGATTACCTTTGGTTGGAATTTTATAAGTTGTGAATTCAATTTGTTTAACCGTTTGATTGATAACTTATTTATGTATGTTTATTGAGAGTGCACGCTTAATTTTCATGCATGAATATGACGCTAGAATATAAGTGAGTTTCACCTAATCGTTATGAACTTATATTCACAAGTAGTGAAGGTTGCTTATAAACAATCGCGTTAAATGAATTCTTGGCACTAGTTTCATGCTCATCATAGTAACGAATGCCTCGTCAACACTTATAGTTTTCATGATGCTTAATGATCTTTGATTGTATCTTTATTGTGCTTTTCACGTAAAGGACTTTTGAAGAATGTTGTGAATTGCGTTGCGCAAACCCATCCAATTCATTAACTTAAGGAAAACTTGACGGTTAATTTAAGCGGACCTAATTGACCCGGGGTGTTGAGTTTCATAATTTATCGAAACACCAACTGAAAATCATCTTGTATGCAAGTGTAACATGTGCGGAGAAGAACCCCTTGGCTATTCCATCATCCATATTTCCATCACATTCATATTTACGTTTTGCCCTTAATTATAATCTTTCTATTTAATTTAATCTCGCCCAAACACATTTCCCCCATATTTCGTTGAGTCTTAATCATTCATATTTGTTTTATTTTTGTGTTTTTAAGTATTTGAAGTCTTGTGTACTTGTTTTGAGTTTTTGTTAAGAAAGTTAAGTGTTTTAAAAGTTAGTTTTATTTATTTGAGTCAAGTGTTTAGCACCCCTAGTTAATCCCGGTTAGAACGATCCCTACTTACATCATTACTACAATTGTCACAAATAGGGTTTAGTTTGTGAAGGCACTGTTTGGGAAGACTTGCTGGACATCGTTATGTTGGACTGAGATCGATAAGCAAGTATTAATGGGGCCAGAAATTGTCGACACCACTAATACTAACATCCAGTTGATTAAGAGGAATTTGAAGTCGGCGTAAGATCAGCAAAAGAGCATCGCAGACCGACATTCCAGGGATCGTAAGCATGAGATTGGTGACTTTGTCTTTTTGAAGTGTCGCCTTGGAAGGGTGTGGTTCGTTTTGGTAAGTAAGGGAAGTTGAGTCCTCGATATGTTGATCCTTATAGAATCACGGAGAGAATTGGTGTGGTTACTTATAGATTGGAGCTACCATCAAAGTTGTCACAGATTCAGGACGTATTTCATGTTTCCATGCTTCAGAAGTATGTATCGGATCCCTCTCATGTTATTCAGTTGGAACCATTAGAGGTGAGTCAGGACACGAGTTATGTTAAGGAACCAGTGGCGATCATCGATCGATAAGATAAAACTCTGAGGAACAAAGTCATCCTGTTAGTAAAGGTGTTGTAAAGGAACCATACAGTCGAGGAAGCGACGTGAGAAACAGAAGAACTGATGAGGAGTCAATATCCATACTTATTTATATGAGATTGTAATTTCGGGGACGAAATTTTTTTAAGGGGGTAGATTGTGAAACCCTGTCCCAGATTTAGTGTATTTTCGTATTGTCGGACTTATGAAATTACCTTTTTACCCATTAGTTGACTTTGTTTGATTTTCTCATCTAAACGTGTAGTTTTAATTCTATTAATTTATTCTTATTTTACTTATCGCCATGAATTTATAATGAAGATTCTACGTTCGAACGTCGAACTTTTGCGGATATTTTGTGTTTCGTCTTATACATTCTTAAACTACAAACCAAAGGGACCCAATTGAGGATTTTTGTCTCCCTTAGTCTCTTTCCATAATAGTCTTATAATTTGAATAAATGTGTGATTTCTCCTATCAAAAGCAAGTTTTTCTTTTCCAAACTCGGTTTGATAATTTTAGTCCTGTCAATTCAGAGAAGAGGAAGAATAATAGTCCTTGCTATCTCCATCTCTGAAGAAAACGCGTGCAGTCAGTTTCACTGCTCATTTCAGGAATTCTATCATAGACTTGACTTGTATATGATATTGTTGGATCGAAATATCCCGTGACGTGCAATTTACTCTGTGCATTTGAAGTTCACAAGGTGGTGGGCTCTTTTAGGAGAAAGACTTGTATGCTACATTGTTCATTGCCAACGTGGCATCCCGATACAATAAGGTCATCTCCAATCAAAGGGTCCAGAGGGCCAGAGAGCTGAAAATAGCCCGAAAACCATCTCCAACCGAGGACTAAGCCAAAGGGCTCTGGAATCTGAGAGGACCCCACGGAATCGGAGAGGGCTAGAAGGCTGGAGGGTTGGCTGCAAGCAACCAGCCAGCCAGCCCGGGGCTGGCCAGAAAATTCAGTTTTCCTGTCGGTTATAACCGACAGGAATGCTTAAGAAAAAAATTCAAATGCAACGGCTAACTATAACCGATAGGAATGCTTAAGAAAAAAAAAATTCAAATGCAACGGCTAGTTGACGTCAGCTAGCTGTTGCATTTGAATTTTTTTTTATTTTTATAGTTTTATTATTATTTTTTATTTACAAAATTTTTCCTATAACTTCTATTTTTAATATTTTTTTTTAAATTCTATTTTTTCCTATAACTTTTATTTTACAAAATTTGTTTCATTTTTTTTAAATTCCATTTTTTCCTATAACTTCTATTTCACTTAGTTGCTTTATTTTATTTTAAATTCTATTTTTATCCTATAACTTCTATTTCACAAAATTTGTTTCATATTTTTTTTTAAATTACATTTTTTTCCTATAACTTCCCAAGCCATTATACAACATTAAATTAAATTAAGTAACATGAAACAACATTAAACAATATGAAATAACATTAAATAACATTAACCAACATACGAATTATACAACATAAAAAAAAACATTTAACAACATGAAACTTAAACAACATTTCACAAAATATTTAATAACATAAAACTTAAACGCCTACTACATTATTCATTGGCCCAAAGATGTGCAACAAGATCATGTTGTAGGCTGACACCCCATTGAGGTTGTTCCTCAGTTGGCTGACACACCATGGCCGCAACCATATTTTGTTTGTGGCGCCTTACTTGAACTTCTTCATCACACGCCTCATCTTCTCGTCTCATTTGCGTCCATTTTGCTTCCAATTTGGAATTGGATGAGGACTCCCAGTTGGAATCCGAAGAGGATCCAAAGTTGGAATTCATTGCAAACTTGAATTGAAAGAGATTGAATTGAAATAGATTGAATTCAAAGTTGTGTGAATTATAGCCCAATATCCACCCTATTTATAGCAAAAGAAAAATTCAAATCCAACGGCTAACTGACGTCATGCTGACGTCACTTAGCCGTTGGATTTGAATTTAAGTTGTAGTTTTTAAATAATAAATTATGTTTGGCCCTATGACCTTTGGCCCTCTGTTGGAGACGAATTTTTGTGGTAGAGCAAAAATGAGCCCTCTGGCCCTTTGACCCTCGGTTGGAGACGAAGGCAAATATGACCCTGTACTGTTCATTAAAATATTAATATCTTGGAGAATCTTAGAGGGCCAGAGGGTTAAAACGAGCCCTCTAGCTAGTCATCGGTTGGAGATGGCCTAATGTCATGCCGTATCTATGTTTTTCTTCACATAGTATGATATTATTTGATTGATATGCTTTTCTATGCAATTTACTCTCCTCCATTAGGGGCCCCACTTGGAGATCCCTTCAAAGATGGGAGCCTGGAAAGTCTGGGAGTACTCCAAACGAAACGACTTGACTTGGCGGGTATAATTCCATTAGGAAAAACTGACTTCTACAGATCAATCATTTCAAGCATTGATCATTCTAATATTAAAGCAACTCAAAAATGGGAAACTTCATACTGCAACCACAATTTTCTCAACTCACGTTGATCAGATCTTATTCAATGCCTGTTATGGTTGGCTTTGTTCTTGCCATGGCATTTGTTGTTGCTCAAGCACAACAAATGCAGTCGAATATCAGCCGCGGATCTTCCTTAACGCCGACTACCAACTCCTCGTGGTTGTCACGTTCTGGTGTATACGCCTTTGGATTTTACAAGCAAGGAAATGGCTATGCTGTGGGGATATTTCTTGCTGGAATCCCCCAAACAACTATAGTGTGGACTGCGAAGCGAGACGACCCTCCACTCTCCACCAATGTTACTTTGGACTTCACAAGTGATGGGTTTTCCTTGAAACCAACACAAGGCCAAAGTTTCGTGATAGAGTATACCTCTGGTTCTTCGGCTTCCATGCTTGATTCAGGAAATTTTGTGATATACAATGCTCGTCAAGACATAGTATGGCAAAGTTTTGAGCACCCGACTGACACCCTTTTGCCGGGTCAGACCCTGTTTGCTGAGGACGAGCTGTTCTCCGCTAAATCAGAATCTGATCACTCAACTGGCATTTTCCGCCTCAAAATGCAAGCCGATGGAAACCTTGTCCAATACCCTGTAAATACTCCATACAAAGCCGAATATGCCTACTATTCATCTGGAACGGATGGCAGAGGAAAGAACGTGACACTTCATTTTGCTGCTGATGGCCATCTCTACTTGCTAAATGATACCCATTCGAATATCAGGAATATAACAAATGGAGGTCTTCCTGCTGATCAAGCAACAATTTATCTTATGAGAATTGATGCAGATGGAATATTTCGATTGTATTCGCATGATTTGAATCACAACGGGAGCAGGTCAATGGTATGGGAATCTTCCAACGACAAGTGTGACCCCAAAGGTGTATGCGGATTAAATAGTTATTGTGTCTTACTAGATCTTGAAGCTGAGTGTAGATGTCTTCCAGGATTTGTATCTGCCAATCAGAGAAATAAGACTTCAGGCTGTTCGAGGAATTTAGTTGCAGATGGTTGCGAACACAAAAACGAAACTTTAAAATACACCATGGAGGAACTGGAAAGCACAACATGGGAAGACATTTCGTATGTGGATTTGACATTATCAGACAAAGAAGCTTGCAAACGAGCCTGTTTGGAGGACTGTAATTGTGAAGCCGCGCTTTTTGATGATACAAGCTGCAAAAAGCAGAGGCTTCCTTTGAGATATGGAAGAAGACAGGTTAATACTTCAAACGTAGCTCTCATCAAGGTAGCTAAATCTACAACTACTCCAGACACAAATAGAATCGTGGAAAAAGGAAGCAAGAGAAAAGGAAGAACCGACATCCTGATTGTTAGTCTCTCGCTTGCTGCTTTCGGAGCTATTTTGTTTGCAATTTCTGTAGTTGTGCTTTGCAAACATAATGTGTGGGCGTATAAAAGAGTGAATACTCCCATTCGTGACTCTGAATTCAATGAGGACATCGCTCTGCGACCATATACTTATGAAGAGTTAGAGAAGATTACGAACAATTTTACAGAAGAGGTTGGAAGAGGCGCGTCGGGAACAGTTTATAAAGGAGTGATCTTGGCTAGCCAAAAGCCAGTTGCTGTCAAACGACTGGAGAAAGTTGCAGCTGAAGGCGAAAAAGAATTTCAGACTGAGCTGAAAGTCATTGGGAAAACCCATCACAAGAATTTAGTCCGTCTGCTTGGATACTGTCTTGATGGACCAAAAAGGCTTTTGGTATACGAGTACATGAGCAATGGCTCACTTGCAGATGTACTCTTCGCACCTGACAGACAGCCTTGTTGGGAAGAAAGAATGAGAATTGCTTGCAACATAGCACGAGGATTTCTTTACCTCCATGAAGAGTGTGATACACAGATTATTCATTGTGACATAAAGCCCCAAAACATTCTGATGGATGAGTACATGTGCCCCAAAATATCAGATTTTGGATTGGCAAAGCTGCTTAAGGCAGACCAAACAAGAACCACAACTGGCATCAGAGGAACCAAGGGATATGTTGCACCAGAGTGGCATAGGAAAATGCCAATAACAGTTAAAGCTGATGTTTACAGCTTCGGAATTGTTTTGTTGGAGATCATATGTTGTCGAAGGAATGTGGATTGGAGTCTTCCAGAGGAGGAGGCTGTTTTGGATGAATTAGCCTACCCCTGTTTTGAGAGTGGTGAGCTTGGAAAACTAGTGGGTGAACAAGAGGTCGACACAAGGCAATTTGAACGGATGATTAAAGTGGCACTTTGGTGCGTCCAGGATGAACCGTCGTTGCGTCCTTCTATGAAGAAGGTTTTACTCATGCTTGAAGGAACTGTAGAAATCCCAATCCCTCCCAGTCCTAACTCTATTCTCAGCACCATCTAAAGTCAAGTGAGTGATACGTACTTTAGTGATCAGAAAACTGATCAAACCTTACATTTAGTTTATGTAATAAAATTAATAAGCAACGTGGTGAGTTTCACCGCAAGCTTCGCTGTCTGTAAGTGTCTGTGTCGTCATGAATGATATGCGTATGGTTTTCAGCTCTATGTAGCCTGCTGCGTTACTAATTGTGCGTTAATTGGATGCAAATAATCTACTTTTGGCGTCCATGCTTTAAAAAAGATGCTATCAGGATGCAGCATCTGATTCACTTTCTCTTCCATTAAATTCCCAATTATTTTCCTTCTCAATGAATCATCAAATGCTTAAAACAAAAAAACTACGAATTTGCGTTACTGTCAAAAGAGGTTTATTTGAAAAGAGGCGAAATAACATTTCAAACAAGCTCTTAAAAACATCCGGTGAGTTAAAGACATATCGCCAAAACTACAAATTGGGAACTTTCACGACCCTGTTAATCCCTTCCACCAGCTGAATCTCAGAAGAATCGAGACTCTGTATATGTAGGGGTTCGTTTTTTGAAATCGTGTTTTTCTTCCGTGACAGGGGACAAATTCTTGATCTATTCATGCTGATTATTTTGAAGGATTTGTTCAAATCCATAACTAAATCATTATAAGTATATCGTGTTTGTCATCAATCCTTATTCAGGGAAATTGTAGAAAGAATATGATTTGAGATTGTGGCGTGACAACACAAGCGGAGAAAATTGAATGAATCGAACTGAAAATCAGAAAGAAGATCACAACTTGAGACGATAAAACATTCATTTCATTTCATTCCTTTGAAGAGATAGTACAACAATTTTACAATTCTCAATCAGCTAGATATATTGATTATGAAACTGGTTTCCGAAACAAGAAACCCAAAGAATCTGCGTAAAAGAGTGCACTAACAAAGTCACCAATAAACAAAAACATTCATCATCAAACGATGGTCCTCCCCAGTGCTCCGGCAATCCATCGGAGAAGTTATCCCCTGGTAGTTCACCAAAGAAATTATCCCCCAACATTCTATCAACCAAATTAAGCCAAAGATGATTATTACAGGCCATGTCGCATAACAACTGGTCAAGGTCGGGAATTGAACCCAGTTCCTTGTGATGATCCTCCTCCTGCTTTTCGGGAACCACCTTCTTCGACTTGCGCTTCTTTTGACATCCTCGCTATTGTGGGGCTGCTTCATGTTTCCTCTTTTGACTGCGGCTGGGAGTTTGTGTTTTGGAGACGGTGATGCGCATAGGCTTTAGAGGAAGGGGCATTGGGAGAACAGAGAGTAAGGACAACTGAACTGTAACTGTAAGTGTAAGTACCAACCCTGCTTCATGATCACACTTAAAGACTTAAAAGTGGGTCATTTTTGTTGCTGATTAATCAGTGTGTGTAACAATTAAAATCCTAAATAACAAAAGCAAAGATGAAACTTCCTGCAAATTGAAATTAATCAGCGATTCAGACTTCAGAGAGAGTAGAAAACCGAAGCCTGCAAACGAGAGTTAGTACGATCCAACTCAAGGAACCCAAACAAACAAACAAACAAACAAAGAAAACTGGATGTAATATGAAAGATTGCAATGTTACCGACGGGCCACCGCAAACCCTAGAAATCAGATCACCAACCTCAGAAACCCTAGAATTCGCCACTGGGAATGATCCTTCCTTTTCCCGCACATCATAGAGCGGTTAAGAGTGCACATTAAACAGACAGATACAAAAATTACTTGGAAAAAAATGGGTATTCTTCGAGCAATTGGAGAGAGAGAGAGAGAGAGAGAAGAGATGGAGATCAGAATTGCAAATAACGATCAGATTTCAGATGAGAAACAGAGAGCAATCCGAATTGCAAACAACGATCCCAGATTTTTCGACCGTTAGGAGTCGTGGGCTTGTGAAATGGGTTAGGGTTTCTAGAGAGAGAGAGAGAGAGCGCGCGCCAAATAGGTTTCCGAAATTTCAACCGTCGGCGCTCTAAGGCGGTCCATTAATTGCTAAAAAAGGAACCCAGCGATTCAAATTTTATTACAATTACTCTAATTCTCGATTTCCCTGAACTTTTTAATTAGAATACGAACTTAAACTAACTTTTTTGGCTGATTTGCCCCTAATGTTAATTTTTCATTTATTTCATTCAAATTTCTGTTAGATAGAAGTACATGTACAACATGTGAGAATAGTTCGGTCGTTTTATTCTTTAAAATAATTGAAAACTTTAGATTTCTAAAATATAGACCTATGCAAATATGTGTAATTATATAGCTTTTGTATCTCAATGTCTAACGAAGTGATGCTTTTGTCCACAAAGAAGAGTTACGTAGTGTGCACGTGATAAAAGTTAACGTTAATTTGGATAAAATATATAACGGTAGTGGGGAAATCGGCCAAAAAATTTAGTTGAAATCCTTAATTTTCCAATTAAAAATTTCAAGAAGAAACTCGAAAGTTAAGTAATAATTTAGGAGACAAATTAACAATTTAACCAACCAAAATATGTTAGACCATCATCGATTGAGATGTCAAATTAAAAAACAGTTGGTGTAGGAAAAATAATATTTTGTAAAGTTTCGCACGAAATGTCAAATTAAAATATTTTCTACTTATTTATAAATTAAGCGGGTCATAATTTAACAATAAAATAATTAATAAGCGAACAAAAATGAAGAAATATGTGGACTTAGCTTGATTCTCGATTGTTCCGGATGGGGTCTACGAGTATGTGCCTGAATGGAGCAATTATCTGCGCTAATTACGCTTTTATAATTCACATGAAGAAGCACACCGTAGCTTATAATCAACTTGATGGTTGCTCACATTTTCTCTGGCATTACTCCTAATTTTTCGTTTTTCGTTTTGAGTCACTGACTAATAGAGAAATAACATAAATTTTGAGTTTAGGTTTTATTCTAAACTGACTTTACCACAAGAGTTTAAACCTGAATTTTTAAACACATGTGTTATCTTTCGACTACACTATCATCATGATGGCCATTTATTCAATTAGGCCTTCTGAAGATTTGTTAACTATCAACATGTCGAAGATGCTTAACAATGTATTAGTAAATTTTCTCTAGAGTGAAGACGAATGAAACTCGAGTATAAGAATAGCCATATGATTGAAAAACACACGCATTTGAAGTTCACAAGGTGGTGGACTCCTTTAGGAGAAAGACTTGTATGCAACATTGTTCATTGTCATGCATCTTGATACAGTACTGTCATTCCGTGCAATTTACTCTCTTCCATTAGGGGCCCCAATTGTAGATCCCTTCAAAGACGGGAACTTGGCAAAATCTGGGAGTACTCCAAACGAAATGACTTGACTTGGTGGGTATAATTCCATAGGAAAAACCTGAACTTGTACAAATTAATCGTTTGAAGCATTGATCATTGTAATATTAAAGCAACTGAAAAATGGGAAACTTCATACTGCAACCATAATTTTTGAACCCACGTTGACCAGATCTTATTCAATGCCTTTTATGGTTTGCTTTGTTCTTGCCATGACACTTCTTGTTGCTCAAGCACAACAAATGCCATCGAATATCAGCCTCAGATCTTCTTTAACGCCGACTACCAACTCTTTGTGGTTATTGGTCTCTCACTGCTTTCGGATATATTTTGTCGGCGATTTCTGTAGATGTGTTTTGCGAACATAATGCACGGTCTTGTAGTTTATGTAATAAAACTAATAAGTAAGATGGTGAATTTTAGTGATCAGAAAACTAATTGTGGATGCAAATTTCTTTCTCCTTACTCTTGGACAAAATTGCACTTGCAAAACAAATAACGCCTTAGGTCGAGGCCAAGACCCTCATGCGCCCACGATGATTTTGGGGGGGGGGGGGGGGGGGGGGGTTGCTTTGGCAGAAGAACCTCCGATGCCAAAGTTAGAACTTTGATGGAAAAGTGTTTGGAAAATTTAGAGAATTTAGCAAGAGAATTGGAATTGAGTTTTGGATAGAATGAGAGTGTTTAAATAGGGGTGTGGCAGGCCCCTTTGGGTGGAGTTGGCCAGCCACTTGGATCACTTTGTGGGCGAAGTTCATGATTTGTGGTTATTTAGCAAATTAATTGGATAATAAATCAATTAATTAGCTAATTAATATAATAAAAAATGAATGATTTGGGGGTTACCTTGTGGAAAAGATTTGATGAGGATGGACGAAATTGGTTATAAATAAATACCTATTTTGGGGACTTTTTGACTTGATTGAGGGATGATTGCCCACTGCTCGCGCGTAGAAATCCTAGTGTGCCTCGAGGGTAATTTTGTCCTTTTTACCCAAAAATTCACGTGTCGCCTCTTGATTATTTTTGGCTCCACAAATGCCCCCACACTTATTGGGTTGCTCGCAAGAAATGGCAACAGATGTAGAGATCTTCTTGCTTTAGAAAACGTAGGATTGTTTCCTATATTGATGTAGATTCCCTCTTTAATTGGAATCCTTCTAGGAAAGGGAAATAAATCACTTCTAAAGTCTATTTAAGTCTACCTTAAGTAGATGATTCAGTCAACTTTAGAGAGCAATTTATTCTACCCTACAAGAAAGAGAAAGCTAGAGGATATTTGTTCCCCTTCACCTATCAATCTTCTACACTTAGCCACCATCTTTCATTGCTTTCTTCGTTTTCTCTGTGCCGCACCGAGGTAGGAAAAAAATTAATTTTTCTTGTCTTCTTCATGGATGGTGCTACCGCGGGGCAGCCGTTGGGGTGGTGTGGCATGTTGACTGGCAGGGGCTAGGAGTTGGCTCGGCATGGGCCGATGAGGTGTTGTGGCAGGGACCACTGCTTGGGTTGCTCAGTTTGGCTAAAGCCAAGGGCAGCTGTGATGCTGGAGCCACGGATTATGGCGCTGGGGCTGTGGATTGTGGCGCTGGGGCGTAATGCTAGGTAAGTCGCATGGCTCATGTCCTTTTTGGGCTCTTTGACCTGACGCAGGCTAGGCTGGTGATTGAGAAAAATGAGAAGGTCGTCGGCCTCATAGGTTGCTGGAATGCTGGGCATGCAGACCTTCTGCCTACTGGTCTGAGAGAAAAAATGAGGGAAAAGCCATCATGGGTTGAGCTTCCCTGCTGAGTACCGTGAATGACATTGGCTACTTAGTCATCTTTGCTGGGAGAAATGTGGGATACTCCGGAGAAAAAAGGTAAAAAGGATTAAGGCAGATGCATTGGCTCGTCTGATTGTTGTCGTGGAGCTTATTATGAATCGAGGTTCTAAAAAACGCTAGGCGCTACTCGGGCGGCCTAGGCGGATTTAGGTAAATTTCTTGTTTATCTTGTAAATAAATGCATATTAACACTTACAAAAAATTATACTCGTATGAAATTCATGGATAAGATAATAAAAGAATGATAAAATGCAAAAAGAGTATCCAATAAGTCCAAAATTTAAAAAAACATTAAGCATATATGTCATATAACCATAGTAAGGAGTATTGTAGGATGACACATGTACAACAAGTTCACAATTTACAACATAAAATGGAAAATATGAGGAAAATAAGGAAATTTCGTAATGTAAGATACCCCGATTTTTCCAGCCGTTTTACACAAAATCGCCTCGATTCCAAGGCACCTAGCACCTAGGCGGCCGCCTAGGGCGTTTTTTAGAACACTGTTATGAATGAAGGTGGAAAGAAGAGATCTTCCTCACCTGCTCAAGAGATGCTGGTTGAGAAAAAACTAAAGACTTCCTCTGCTGCTCGTAGGGGTTTACCAGCTGCCGAGAGGCCTGTGATTGACATGACTTCTACCAATGGGAAGAAAAATGAGGCTACTAGATCTAAGCCTGTGGCACCTGCCATGTCGAGAATGGCTAGTACGATTGATGATAGGATTGCTCAGCGTAGAACTTCTGTCATGCCCCAAGTGCTGAAGTCTGTACTAAGATGTCCGTTAGGAGCTAAGTTTGGTTCAACTTTGGAAAGGCTTTCTATTATGAAGAGTGATAAGGTGGACACTGCTGCTAAAGTGGCTTCAAGGCCCACTCCCCCAGCTGCTGAGACTGATTCGCCTGCTGGGAAGGAGGAGACTGCTCACGTGGGCAACTGTGAGAAATCCACTAAGTCTGCTTCTAGGGAGGCTTCTGAGATCTGTGCGCTTTTGAAACCAAATCTGTTTGAAGACATGGATGCTTGTGCCAAGTTTGTCGATGACGTTAAAGGGGTTGTTTGCCTAAGTTCCTTTGTGAAGCATACGATCGAGTATAGGAAGATTGCCCAACTTGCCATGGTGCAGAAGACGACTAGGGTAGGGTTCGGTTCTTAATGGTTTAGTTTTTTGCCAAAACCAAAATCGAACCGAAATTTTAGTTTGGTTGGGTTTGGTTCATTTTTTTCAGTTTTTTTTTTCAGTTCGGTTTATCCGGTTCGGTTTCGGCTTGGTTTCGATTTTTTTATTTTTTATTTTTACTCTAGAAAATGAAAAACAACAATCATAACATAAGATAGAAAATATGACTCAGGATTTTGTCATTTAGATACATATGTCAGTGTGTCTATGCATGTTTCGCTATCTCTAATGAAAAGATACATGATCTTTTTCTGTTTGGGGGACCAAAGATTAGATTACATGTTTCCATCTCTCCAGGAATGGGCTCACAGTTTTTCAATATTCATGAGGGAAGTTACTAACTAATCTAAAAACATAAAGTCTCATAAAAGTCTAAAAAAATGAAAAATTTTGAGTCTTCAAAAAGTTGAAATTTAAACATCACACAAGTCAAATAAACCTTCAAGGTTTCATCACTTCATGTCTTGCACAAATAAAATCTTCCAAGTCCTCAAGCTTAAGCTTAACGCCTAGGTGGCCTAGGAGGCAACATAGCACTTTTCTTTGAGCTTCTACTCGCCATTTCTACAAAAAAAAAAAAAAAAAAAAAAAATGAACATGATGTAAAGCAAGCATGCAACATAGCATCTAATTAAAATAGTCTAACAAAACCAAATGCAATAAGTAAAATTACCTTTCTTAACTTCTTCACAAAACTCAATCTCCTCAATGGTTGGCTCATGATGTAATGCTACATGAATTGACCTAAGCCAATTTTGTGTACATATCAAAGCTTCCACCATTTTTGGACTCAAAGAACTACGATATGGATCAATTATTCGTCCACTTATGCTAAATGAGGATTCTAAAGCAATGGTTGATACGGGAATAGCTAAATTCTCTTTTGCAACTCGTGCCAAAATAGGATACTTAGATAGCCCATTCACCCTCCACCAATTCAAGATATCAAAGTTTGGCTCTTCTTCCCCTTCATTAGGATCTGAAAGAAACCTATCCAAATCATAGTGCACAATACGACTCTCTTTGCTTTTCTCATTTCACTTTTCTCTTTCAACTTTCTTTCAATCTTTGTCATGCTTGATAAAGGATCTCCACTTGTAGTTGCCGATTGAGAACTACCACCACTACTTGTGCTTTGTTGTGTATCAAAAGATAACTCTTCATGAATCTTGTAAAGATCAAACAACAAATCTTTCACCGCATTGGTTGCAATTTCAACTTTTTCCTCGTCCTCGCCATATAGTATCTCATAATAACCAACCACCTTCTCCAATTTATGGCGAGGATCAAGCACAAGTGCAACAAAAGCATATTGATTCATATCCTCAATTGAATCCCAATATTTGTCATATTTTTCTTGCGTCAACATGGAGATCATAGACAAGAATTCATTATCTTTGTTTTCAAGGAGGAGACTTTTGATCTTAAACAAATCATCAAAAGTAGTATGAATTGTTAGAGTATTAGAAGAACACACTTTTAAAGTGATTTCGTACAAAGGTCTCAAAAAGGATGCAAATATTCCTGCCTCACTCCAATCATAAGTCGAAGGTGGCCCTTCCCTTATATTATCATGATTTTCTTTAGTAAAGTAAGGAAGGTAATGACCATCATCTACTTTCAACCTATCAAAAGCCATCTTGAACTTCAAAACCAAATCCAACATTAAAAATGTAGAATTCCACCTAGTAGGGACATCTAAAATCACAAGCCCTTTGCTTTCTATTCTCACTTTCTCAACACACCCTTTGAAGCTCTCCAACCATTCAGGGGAAGATCTTACATACCTAACCGCATTACGAATGCCTTGTATGACGGTATTCAACATCTTTATCCCATCATTCATAACCAAATTAAGAATATAAGCAACACACCTCATGTGCAAATATTTTCTATCATGCAAAAGTGCATTAGGAATCCCCCACCCACTTATTCAGTGCACCAAATCCCTTAAGCCGGAATCATTTGCCGAAGCATTATCAACTGTAATAGTTAACACCTTCTCTATGCCCCACTCCACCAAACACTCCTCCAAAAGTTGAGCAATGGATTCTCCCTTATGATTTAGAATGACACAAAAGTTCAAAATCTTTTTATGTAACATCCAATCATCATCAATAAAATAAGCAGTGAGAACCATGTAATTTGTTTGTTGAATAGAAGTCCATGTATCCGTTGTTAGACACACCCTAAATGTCTTCAACTAACTTTTCAATTTCTCATTTTCGGAGTAAAACAAGCCAAGTACATCTTTAGCTATTGTCTTACGACTAGGTACTTTCCACAAAGGACACGCATGCATGCAAAAATGACAAAAACCCTCTCCCTCGACGAATGAAAAAGGTAACTCGTTTATAATTATCATCTCAATGCAAGCCTTAGTAACTTCCACTTGAGAAAAACCTATGACTTCCAACTTATCTTTTGTGCCGGCAAAGGTTAAGGTCTTTTGCCTATTTGTAGCAAATATTTCCTTATTAGGACCATAGCTCCTACATCTAGCTAGGTGATTTCTTATACTAGTTGTACCATTTTTATCTGTGTCGGCCATAAGCGATTTGCTACAATATTTGTATACCCCTTTAACTCGGCCTCCCTCAATTGTCCTATCAAAGTGCTCCCAAATTGTAGACCTTTCATGACTTTTTAGTGAATCCAAGAGAGTGTCCTCTTTACTTACTTAATCACTTGAGCAACCTTCTTTTGGAGTTGCATCGGAGGATTTTTTGGATCCACCATGAGTAAGAGGAGTTTGTTGAGTTGCCACCATGGGGAGTTGAGGTGGAGTTGATTCACCAACAATGTCCTTCAAAAATAGTAGAAAGCATCATTACAATTAATTATTAAATAAATTGAGACATAAGAACCATAGAGAAAGTATAGAGATGACAACTTACTTGCGATGGAGTAGACGTAGATGAGTTTATTTTTGCACGGGAGCTATTTGATGATCTCATTGAGTTTGAGCTTGAGCTCGAGGCCTTTGATGCACTTGACTTCATCTAATTAAGATACAAAACATATAATAAGCAAAGGTAAGATGCACCTAGAAAAGCTACGGATGCAAATAATAAGCAAGGTCTATGACTATAATCATCAAAAGATACAAAACATACAAGATGGATTAAACTAGTTATTTACACTCCCAGACACAATAAACTTTAATCTTTCTGCTGTTAAGGGACAAATAATTAAAAATTAAAATCAAACATATTTTGGTTCTCTTTGAAGTTTAGCCGTTGAGCTCGTATTCCTCGTCATACTACCCGAAAGTATTGACACCTAAATACTAATTAATTTGACATTTGGAAAGTAATTTGCAACTCATAAGTCATAAAGATGCAATTAGCAATCCTCCTCTGGTAAAACTTGATTATTTGTAATTATTTTTTTTATTTTTTTATTTTTTTAAATTTTTGAACAAACAGATACGAATGAAGACTGAAGTGGTGGCCATGAGCAAGAACATGCAAATTCCATAACTTATTATTTACTGGTTAATTACAGGTTGCTTAACTGAGAACGAGGAGAACCCTAATATAATTGAGGAAGCTAACCCTTAAGCTACTCTAATAACCCACATCGACACTCCTCCCCCCCCCCCCCCAACTCTCTCCATGGACTCGAAAAGGCTCACATTATCCCGAGAAAACCCTAGACTTAAAGCTGCAGAACCAAATATAGCAGCATATCCAAAAGAAATTAATCAAACCTTATGTACTCTCACAAATTAATCAAACCTCAACTAATAGTCTAATTGTGTTCAGAAATGAAGTTACCTAACCAAATCCAGCATACCCAAAACAAATTGCAAAACTATGAAATTGAAAAAAAAAAATTCTGCAGAACGCATCAAGGGGTGAGAAACTAACCTTGCAAATGAAAGAATTTGTGGGTCAAGACTCGAGACCTGAAACGGCGACAGAAAGTCGTGCCTCGTGGGTTGTGGGTCACCGGTTACGGGGGTGAGAGACTAAGAGTGAGATGGTGACGACGAGATGTAAGACAGGTCGCAGGTCGCAGGTCGCTGGGAAGGAAGAAGACGAAGTGGAAGAGTGGCGGAGCTGGGAATGAGATGGTCCAAAGTGAGAGTATGTACAGAGTAGAGGGATAATAGAAATGGAATGGGTTCGGTTCTATTTAGGGTTTCAGACTGAAGAAGGCAGACACTACAAATTGGACTGAACGACGTCGTTTAAGGAAAAAAAATAATATTTATTTGTAATTAAATATGAAACCACGTCGTTTTGCCTATATTTCGGTTCGGTCTAGTTTTTGAACCCCCAAAACTGAACCGAACTGAACAAGATTCAGTTCGGTCTCATTTTACACTTTCAGTTCGATTTTTTTCAGCCTCGGTTCGGTATTCAGTTCGATTTTTTTCGTTTTCTAGTTTTTCAAACCCACTCCTAAAGACGACTATTCTGGCAGCTGAGTCTATGTTCCTTGACCAAAAGGATACCAAGGCTGCCAATGAGGTGGCAAAGGCTGTGGCAGCTGAAGCTTATTCTTCAACCAAGAAGATTAATAGGTTGGAATCTGAGCTCGTCGTTTTGAAAGGGTCTAATATCTCTGCCCCCACTTCTCTGCAGCTTGAGACCGCTCGCTAAGAGATCGTTGACTTGAAAAATAGGCTTGATGTTATCCAACTTAAGTATGAAAGTGTCGAGAAGGATATCAGATGTTATATACCTCAGATTCAAGATCTTGAATGTGCCGTTTCTGAGCTTTGTTCCGCTGCTTATGCAAAGGATGAAGAGTTAATTGCTGCTTATAACCAAATGATCCACTCTAAGAAGGTCATTGATAGGCTTGAACCCCAAGTGTTGGAACTCCAAGGTGCACTGAAGATCAACAAAAGTTTGAAGAAAGAAGTGGATGAGCTGCAGTGCGTCCGTGTTGGTCTAATCGAGGAGATCGGACAGCTGAAAGGTGAGAAGGCTAGGCTCGAGACTCCATTTGTTTAGAGTCAAGCTGATTTTTACAAGTTGGGTTATGTAGATCATCTCTTTGGTAGGCTGTCTGACTTCTAGTTTGCTGTGGAAGACTTCGAAACCTTCTCTATTTCTTCGAAAGACTTAATTGCCTTTACTTTTAAGACCTCTAATGGTGAAGTGGTCGGAGATGTTGGTGCCGAGGTTGGAGCAGCTAGGGGTGAAGCACCAGATGGTGCCGCTGCTGAGAATGTCTTGATTGTTGAAGGTGTGGCGATCGAGTAATTGTGAAGTGCCCAAGCTGCTGAAGAGTAGTATTCTTTGTAATCTTTAGGATTTTCATTGTTTCCCTCGTTTCTTTTTGATTTGCTTGAACTCTTTCGGTTTTTGCTAGTTGTTTATCAATTTTGCTAGAAAAATTAATAAACTTTATTCCTTCACTTTTCTCCATCTTCGCTTCTTTTGTTCATGCCCTAACCTTTAGACTTTATAAATCAATGGCAGGTGTGCTATTTTTTTATAAGCATATAGGTTTGCGTAGCTGATGTAGCCGTAAGTGTTGGTGTAGAACTTTGCAAAGTTGTTAGCCATAGGATCAGCAGCCGGACGCCTTACTTACAAAAACAGACAAGTTCGTGTGACCACTAGGCTGTTAACCTTGGCTTTCTCTAATTTCGTAGGTTGCATAACAAGTATCACAACACTTTAAAACTTGGTGCAGGCCGTTTCGCGCTTGGCAGAGGTGAAGCTTATCGACTACGTATCATGTCGGCAGTGAATAAAGCTTCGTATATGCACGCTAGCTTGTTCAACCTTTCATAAGAATGCGTGTTTGTATAAGTCTAGCATGGCTTTACTGCTTGAAGGGCAAGCCGTAGGCAGTCTTCTGGAAACTGTAGGCTACCCAATGCACTCGGTAGCAACTTTAGGGTTCCAGGATAGTCGTCAGTAGGACGTACTGCGTTACGTGCCCCCTCCGTCTCTGGGGCCCGGTTCCTTACAGATTAGGCCAAGAGACCCAAAATCCTTCAGCTAGCTAAGCCTTGAAAAAGGCCATTGTGGCTTGATGCGAGATTTATACGCACACAAATTAAACCCTCTTTTTGACAATTGTAGTAATGATGTAAGTAGGGATCGTTCTGGACCGGGGATTAGGAGGGATTGTTAATCACTTGGATTTGACTCAAAAACGTAAAAACACAATATAAAACACTATACTAGACTCAAAGAATGAAAAACTAAATAACGTAAAATACTTAAAACAAATCAAATGACTAAGACTTAACAAAATATGGGGGGGAGTTTGATTTGACGAAATTAACTAAAATGCACAAATTGTAATTAAAGACAGAATGTGAATGTGATGAAAATATGGATGATGGAATAGCTAAGGGGTTCTCTCCACACATGTTACACTTGCATACAAGATTGATTCTCAGTTGGTCTTTCGATAAATTATGAAACTCAATACCCCGGGTTAATTAGGTCCGCTTAAATTAACCGTCAAGTTCTCCTTTAAGTTAATGAATTGGATGGGTTTGCGCAACGCAATTCACAACATTCTCCAAAAGTCCTTTCCGTGAAAAGCACAATAAAGATACAATCAAAGATCATTAAACATTATGAAAACTATAAGTGTTGACGAGGCATTCGTTACTATGATGAGCATGAAACTCGTGCCAAGAATTCATTTAACGCGATTGTTTATAAGCAACCTCCACTACTTGTGAATATAAGTTCATAACGATTAAGTGAAACTCACTTATATTCTAGCGTCATATTCATGCATGAAAATTAAGCGTGCATTCTCAATAAACATACATAAATAAGTTATCAATCAAACGGTTAAACAAATTGAATCCACAACTTATGAAATTCCAACGAAAGTTAATCAATTCATTTTGCAAATATAAACATAGTTTCGAATAACCCCCTAGCTAAAGGGGGTTTAGTTCCTCATAACTTTGAAATCAAAGAAACACTTAAACATTCCAACAACTCAAACGTGAATTGTATGAACGTTTAGGCACTCTTCTCTTCCATTCCTCATACGTACAAAACAAAGAGAATTGAATTTAAACATTGAAATCAAAGAAACACCTAAACATTCCAACAACTCAAACTTGAATTGTATGAACGTTTAGGCACTCTTCTCTTCCTCGTTGTTGTGGCACAAGGTCTAAGGAAATGTTTAGGGCTTTAGGTGTATGTGGAATGGAGTGGGGAATGGTTGGAGTGGCTGCAATGGAGGAGAAGAAATGGTGCAGAAATGGAAGGAGATGCACGGCAAGGGTTGGTGTTGTGAATGGAATGAATGAATTGTGGCTGCAATGCATGCTTATTTATAGGTAAATAAGAGGGAACATGACAGCTAGGAGGTGGGTGGAAATGTGGCTGCAATGTTAGTGAATGATTAAAGGGATTGCTAGGTTGGAAATGCATGTGGAAGTGTGGCTGCAAAGAGAAGGAAAGCTGGAATGTGGAGGGGAGTGCACGGCATTGATGGGTATTTTCTGCAATGGTTGCAATGATGAAATGGATGGGAGTGCATGTGGCTTGGGTGTATGTGGAGTGGCTTGTGCAGCTAAGTTATGATGATGAATGCATGTGGGTGGAAATGTTTGAAGATGCATGTGTTTAAATGGTTAAAAATGGGAATGTGGGTTGGAAATGCATGTGAATTAGGTTGGAAAGTAGTGGGTTATGCACGGCAAGGTGTGGATGATTGAATGTGCATGTAGGGTTGATATGTTTGAAGATGCATGTGTTGAATTGGTGGTTGAATGATGAAAGAATAAGTGAATGATTATGATAAGTGATAAGTGTATGATATGTTGTTATGATAAGTGTATGATATGTGGTTATGATAGTTTGGTCTTCAATTTCGTCCATTCCTTTTGCTCCAAACATAAGCTATCCATTCCAAGTCCGATTTTGCTCCAAAATGCTCCAAAATGCATCTTTTTGCTTCCTTAGCCATATGAACCTAAAAACACACGAAAGAAGCATAAAAGACTAAAATAACTGAAGAAACATAACGTAAATGTACGAGAACAAGCCATTTAAGTCGCATGAATATGCTCCTATCATGGCTACTTCTAGAAATCTCAACGCAAGCCATCATGCACCTAGTTATACTAATGCAGCCCGGCTTATCCACGTCTGGATATTTGGAGTGTAAAGTTTATCATCTCACCTTGGAGAGCAAACCCATGTGGGTGTCGGGGAATTGGTTTACCCTCTCGCATTAAAGAGTAACTAGTTTATCCCCTCGCACTGGAAAACAGACCCAGTTGGGTGTTGGGGAATTGGTTTATCATCCCGCACTAGAGAGTATGGTTAGTCCCTCGATGAGGGCACAATTCCTATGATGAGTCCCTAAGAAGGGCGCAGTCTTGTTTTAAAGTGCAGGAATGATCAGTTGCTGTGAGCATGCAACCGAGCCAAGTTATAGATTACTTATGAATTCCTCATTGAAAAACAAGTGGAACGAACGAGAACTTAACTGTAAGGTAGGAACTGCATAATAACTGGATAATCCTCGGCTTGTGAGGTGGTGCCTGTCGAGCTGCTTGAGTCTTCGGG
Organism: Pyrus communis; assembly: GCF_963583255.1. Taxonomy (NCBI): domain Eukaryota; kingdom Viridiplantae; phylum Streptophyta; class Magnoliopsida; order Rosales; family Rosaceae; genus Pyrus; species Pyrus communis. Next base: position 39,259,294 of record NC_084803.1, read on the forward strand.
CTTTGATGTAGCGGAAGGTCACACATGGTACTTCCTCAAATTGTAGGCGTTTCACTGTTTTTCGATCTCTTTGTAATTCATGGTAGCGATGGTATAATTACTTTTGCCGCTTACTCTACTGATCTTGTACGGACTTTCCCAGATAAGATCCATCTTTTTGGAGCCTTCTCTAAGAGCAGTGATGAAGGCTTTTCTTAGGACTAGATCTCCGGGCTGGAACTACCGGATCTTGCCACTTTTGTTGTAGTTAGAGAAGAGCCGTTGCTGGTAGGCTGCGATGCGGATGATAGTCTGCTCGCGCTTTTCCTCTGCCAGATATATGTTTGTGGTCATCTGCTTACTTTTTTGCTGAATACTTGGCAGTAGAGTGCTAATACTTAGCACGATGACATTGGGAATAATGTTTGCTTTTGAACCAAATGCTAAAGAAAAATGAGTCTCACCGATTGCTCGTCTTTTGGTGGTGCGATATGCCTATAGAAATTTGGGGAGTTCGTCTGGCCATTTTCCCTTCTTGTCAATGAGGGATTTCTTGAGGTAGTCGAGGATCGTCTTGTTGAAGATATCTCGACGTGGAGATGTGCTGCTTGATGCCATACTTTTGGAAAAACTTCACTAGACCTTTGGCCACGAACTGTGGGCCGTTATCGGTGATGATGGATTAAAGGATGCTAAATCAATAAATGATGTTCCTCCATATGAAGCGCTCTATTTCTGTCTGAGTCATGGTGGTCATAGGTTCTGCTTTTACCCATTTGGTGAAGTAATCAGTTTCCACGATCATCATGCCTCTGCTCCTAGTAGCAGGCGGCGTTGGCCCTATCAAGTTGATTGCCCACTGCATGAACGGGCAAGGACTCGTCTGTGAGTGTAACTCGCTGGTAGGCAGTGCTTGTACCTGATTGTAGTGTTGGCAGGGGTAGCATTTTTGCACTAACTCCTTAGCTTCTTAATGCATGGTTGGCCATTAGTAGCCTGCGTTAAGAGCCTTCTGCGCGAAGGATTGGCATCCAGAGTGATTTCCACAAACGCCTTCGTGGATTGAGCTTAGAACCTTTAGGTCGTCGAGAGGCGCTAGGCAGCGAAATGTGGTCCAGTGTAGGATCTTCGGATGAGAATGTCGTTCCATATGTAGTAGCGTGCTGCCTTTATTTGGAGCTTTCTAAACTCCAACCTTTCCCTGGGGAGTGTGTCATTGACCAGGTAGTCTATAATAGAACTTTGCCAGTTTGGAGTTGTATTAACCTGTGACACTTCGGTTGCCGGCTCCGCTTTTTATGCTTGGCTTATCTAGATACTCCACCAGGATAGAGTGTTTGAGTTGGTGGTCAAGGGCTGAGCCTAGGCCGCCTAGTGCGTCTACGTGGGTGTTGTCTGCCTGCGAAACTAGAGTGAAGGTGTAAGTCTGAAATGCTTCAAGTTGCTTGCATACTTTCTCTAAGTATTGCGCTATCCTTGGATGTTTTGCTGTGTACTCCTTAATAGTCTGGTCAGTGATTATTTGGGAATCGAAATGAATTGCAAGCTTTTTCACCTCTAAGTCTTTTGCCATTCGGAGGCTTACTAGTAGGGCTTCATACTCTGCTTCGTTGTTGGATGCCTTGAAGCCTAGAGTAATTGCTTGCTCGAGCATCTAACCATCTGTGGTGACAAGGACCATGCCTGTTTCTGAGCCTTTGTAGTTGGATGCGCCCTTGACGTGTGAATGCCAGAAGTCTCCACCGGGTAGAGCAGACGCGGTTAGGGCGTGCTCAGCTACCTTCAAGGCATTGTTCGGCTACTCTGTTGCATCACCTAGGCTAGGCGTGAAGGTGTAGTAGGGAGCCGTGGAGCCGTCATTGGGTCACCTTATTACGTTATGAATGCATGATAGGGAGCCGTGGAGCTGAGGCTATGTTACATGCAGCAGGAGATGCTAAATTGCCGGTATTGGGCCACTCTAGAGTTGAATTATGGAGCAATGGTAAGCTAGGTCCGTGTGACACGTAGTAGGATGTGGTGTTTAATTGCCGGTACATGTTACGCGTATGTAGAATCTTTTGGGGCGACGAGGACAAAACTTGCTTCCGAGTGTGTCCTTCCAGTGTTTGTTTACCCTTGGCGGGCCTTTTGGGCTTAGTTGTTGCGGTTGTCAAAAAACTTTACATTCACCAGTGTCTACGCCTTTATCTTCGCGCGTCTGGATTGGGCGACATAGTGCTTCATGAGGATGACTGCGTGCGTTTAAAGGTGAAACTTTGAGCTTCTGAGTTGTAACAACTATCTCTAAAGTTAGCTTTTGAATTTCTGGTAGCATTGATGAAAGCTTTTGAACTGTGAAATACAAGTAGTCAGGCCCCCAACTCTTCTTGTATGATGGTAGGGCTTATTGCTGTTTCATATATTGTCAAACATGCGAATAGGTTATCCACCACTTTCGGTTTGGATATTAGGGAGGTGATGTCAGGTTCTCTTTTAAATCCTTGCATCTAGATTGGCAAGCCTTATCCTAAATACATGTTTCTCTGTCAGAGCAAAAAAGTCTGCTAGAGTTAGATCTTCTTTCATGATTAATTTTCTGAACAGTAGGTGATCTGCTGAAAGTCCTTTTTGGAAGGCTGTTCTAGCTATTGAGTTGTTGCATCCGACTATCTTTGCCTTCTCTGCTTTAAACCTCTTCACGTAGTTGTGAAGCGACTCTTTTGGGTTCCTTTTGACGTTGAACAAGTGGTTAGACTTTCTCTTGATCGAGCGATATGATGAATATTCTTTGGTAAAAACTAAAGAAAATTCGTCGAAACTCCTGATGGATTGTGGCGGCAAGGTGTAGAACCAATCTTGCACCTCACCTTATAGAATGGTGGTGAATATCTTACACATGAGATCGTCGTTGTTTCAATGTGGGCCTAATCGAGAGTGCATGCTCATCCACACGCTAAGACATGAGTATAAGTTATCTCGGGGGCCCAAGGTATGTAAATTACCTGAACGCTTAGTTCGTGCCTTGGTCGAATGGTTGCTTGCCGGGTTGCTGCTGAAGAGGTTCTTCGTCTGCCCTTGTCCTACTTCGGGACACCTCTTCTGGGGCACGTTACATCTCGGTGAGCTACAAAAGGTGATTCACCAAGGTCGTTTGCTGTGCGAGGGCCTTGTCAAGATAAGTGTTGCCATTTGGGTTGGAAAAGCTTGGAAGGAATGCATCTCCTTGAGCCGTGGAAGTGTGGTAGACTCTGGGAGTGAGATTTAAGTTGGGAAATGTCAAATCCGTGGAGAAATGTGGTGAAAATGCCCTCGATTTGATCGTAGGCCCAGAAATTTAAAGCTAAGACGGTTAAACTAATCTTGGACCGATTTGGGCTACTTGGAAGGCCACGGAAGCAGGCTAGGCTACAGGAGCAAGCTGGGGCGCGGGAGCAGGCTGGGCCACGAGAGTGGGATGCTCGGCATGTGGCGCACATAGGTGCGAGGCTTGGCCTCAGCTTGGCAATGCATTGGGCTTGCATTAGGTTTGGGTGGCACGAGTTGGCTCAGCTAGGGCTTGGCCCCTTGAAGGTTAAAGTGGCATGCCTTAGGCTGTGGGTTTTTCCAAAGGTGGCTGCCGTGGTGGCCACTGTGGTGGTTTCCAAGGTCGTGCCTCGTGGGGGTGCCGCTCCACTTATCGCTATGTTGAATGTTGGAATTTTCGTTCATCAAGGTTTCCGAATCTTTTGCCATTGTACTTTTCTTTTACGATTATCAAAGAATTTTTAGAAATAAAAATTCCAAAAATAAGAACGCACGAAAAATCTACAAATAGGCAAGGAAACAAAAAACCTTATATGCGAGAGTCTTCAACGAGCGTGTGACTCAACTCTCAATGAAAGCACCAATATGTGGATGCAAATTTCTTCCTCCTTGCTCTTGGACAGAATTGTACCTACAAAACAAATAACACCTTAGGTCAAGGCCAAGAGCCTCACGCGCCCACGATGAATGGGGAGGGCTTTGGCCGAAGAACCTCCGATGCCAAAGTTAGAATTTTAAGGGAAAAGTGTTAGGAGAATTTAGAGAATTAAGCAAGAGAATTGGAATTGAGTTTTGGAGAGAATGAGGGTGTTTATATAGGGGTGTGGCCGGCCCCTTTGGGTGGAGATGGACCTGCCACTTGGATGGCTTTGTGGGTGAGGTTCATGATTTGTGGTTAATTAGTACATTAATTGGATATTAAATCAATTAATTAGCTAATTAATATAATAAAAATGAATGATTTGGGGGTTACCTTGTGGAAAAGACTTGATGAGGATGGATGAAATATGTTATAAATAAATACCTATTTTGGGGACATTTTGACTTGATTGAGGGATGATTGCTCGTTGCTCGTGCGTAGAAATCTCGGTGTACCTTGAGGGTAATTTTGTCATTTTCACCCAAAAATCCACATATCACCTCTTGATTATATTTGGCTTCACACTGATCAACCCCTACATTTAGTTTATGTAATAAAACTAATAAGTAAGATGGTGAATTTCACCGCAAGCTTCACCGTCTGTAAGTGCCTGTGTCATCATGAATGATATGCATGAGGTTTTGAGTTCAATGTAATCTGCTGCTTTACTAATTATACGTTTGTAGGCTGCTTCTAAAAGAAAATGAACCGCTAAAAATAGAGGGGAGGCCAAGACTAAAAAATTTTAACATGTTAGGTGCATTAGTTATATCTCGTAAATATATGATGATACAAAATCAATAACAACTTAGTTCTATCATGCATACCATCCCTTTGCTTAGTGCACAACGCTACATAAATGAGAAAACAGGATGGATCTTTGCAGAAAATAGACTCACAGAGTACCCGGGAGTCATTTTTCATTTTGAAAAACAAAAATAGTCCTTAGAGTAGTCAGACAGCTTCAGTAAACCATAACTAGCGATAACCCTTATGCTTTGATCTACTTACCCGAGCACCCATAAAGCATGAAAAGACAATGTTGCAACTGGAAAATCAACACGCAATGAACCAAATAAACTTGAGATTTATGACGTTTATGCTAACCTTTGGACCTCTGAATTTTGTAAGATGTTAACCTGTGGAGCACACTTTAAAGTTCAGTGTTATCGTAAAACTTTGCTTGCATTGCCCTCTTAACTTGGTCAGTTCAGGAAAAAAGAAAAAGAAAAAAAAGACAATGCACTTAACCATACCATCCTGTAGGATACCTCTGATTAATCCAAATGACAATAATCTAATTTAGGCATCCATGCTTTCAAAAAGATGCTATCAGGATGCAACATCTGATTCACTTTCTCTTCCATACAATTCCAAATTACTTTTCCTTTTCAATATATCATCAAATGCTTAAAACAAGACCACTACGAATTCACATTACTATCAAAAGAGGTTTATATAACATTTCAACCTACTACTTTAAATAACAACAACAACAACAACAAAGCCTTATCCTACTAAGTGGGGTTCGGCTATATGAATTCTAGAATGTTATTGAGCTCAGTTTTGTGTCATTTCTTCTGTTAGATCCAAGTAGTCCAAGCCTTTTCTTTGAGTCTCTTTCCAAGTCTTCCTAGGTGTTCCCCCTACCCCTTTGCCCTTGAGTCTCTATCTCGTAATTGTATCTTTTAACCGGAGCGCCTGTAGGTCTTCGTTTCACATGTCCAAACCACCTTAACCGATTCTCTCTCATCTCATCTTCAATTTTGGCTACTCCTAATTTACCACAAATATCCTAGTTCCTAATCTTGTTCTTTCTCGTATGCCCCACATATCCAACCAAGCATTCTCAACTCCGCTACACTCATTTTGTGTACATGTTGATGCTTCACCACCCAATAATCTGTGACATAAAGCATTGCTGGTGTGAAACCCCATCCCAGATTTAGTGTATTTTCATATTGCCGAACTTATGAAATTACCTTTTTACCCAAGAGTTGACTTTGTTTGACCATCTCTTCTAAATGCGTAGTTTTACTTCTATTAATTTATTCTTATCGTACTTATCACCATGAATGCGTAGGCGTGAACGAAATTGAAATCGGATTTATAAAGAAGATTTTACATTTGAACGTGGACGTTTGCAGATATTTTGTGTTTCGTCTTATACATGCTTAAACTACGAACCAAGGGGATCCACTTGGGGATTTTTGTCTCCCTTATCCCTGCCTAATCTGGATCCCCCCTCTTTTTGGATTCTTTCCTTATCTCTCTCACTCACTCTCTATCTCTCTCTCTCTCTCCTTCATTTTCTCTATTTTCTCAAACTCTCTCTCTTCTCCCCGGAATGCTCTTTGCAAGTTCTCCTTCCTCTCTCTGAAAATCACACACAGAGCAACAAACCACCACCACCTAGACTTGCAACCTTGAAAACCCTAGGCCAAGTAGGTACTTCACCATGACACTCATGGTGCACACTCCCCTGACAAACTCTGACGCGTTTCGTAATTTTCCCAACGCTGAAAATAGCTCGGAGTAGCTTTTCCCAGTTTTCCGATGAGAACCGCCAGTTTCAAGGCATTTTTCGGCCAAACCACGGCAAGTTAGTCGTAGTGCAAGGTGCGTTTGTTAGTGGCATTTCCCTCATTCCTAGTTCGCACAGCTCTTCGACGACGAAGTATCTATGAGTAGACCCTTCTAAAATGCATGATTTTACTATTAGAAATGCATACATGAAAAGCATGATTTAATGGCTACATTTTATGAAACGTTATTGAGTAAATTGGTTTTACACTTTATGAAATATCATGCTTTATCGAATTTACGTTCTTTGTAGTATATATGATTTATGATTATATACTACGAACATGAATTGTGATATGATGTTTAAGCTATTGAGCTCCGATGAGATATATTTTGGAAAGTTGTATTCAATGATTTTTTGTGCTTATCTAGCAGTCACTATGTGCCTAGGGGCAGAAGATACTTATATATGGCTTTGGCCAGAAGGTATTTATTTGGCTTCGGTCGGGCATTGGTAGATGGCTTTGGCGGGAAGATACTTATATACGATACCACTATTAAGCACACTATATGATATATGTTTAATGAAGGATTTATGGCATGCTAGGGTTTTCGAAAAACCTATTACTATTACATATTATACTATTAAGTTTTCATAAACTTTGGGGTTATTACGTTGATGAATAATTATTTTAGTATTACATATATCAACTTGATCCATTCATGTTTTGTTTTGCGCCCTCATCGGGACATAGGAACGAGGCAAACAATCCAAGCTACGAGGCATTCTCCTACCAGTGATATCGTGTCATCCTCTCTACTTTTGACATCACTTGTAATAGCACTTTTTGTTACACCGTCCGCTTGTATTCTGAATTAGATGTATACTCTAAACATGTCATGCATTATCACTATCATTTTATTGAAGCCTGAATATTATTAAAGTATTTTGTAAGGTTTGTGTATGAATATTACCTTGTGTAGTTCGTGGGAAATTTATATGCATGTTTCACATGTTCTCAGCATATTCATTCATTAAATCGCTTGCGTCACCCTTGGTGTCGGCCAACATATGGCCATCTCGCTGTCTTCCGAACATCGAGATTGGGGCGTGTCAGATTGGTATCAGAGCTTGCTTAGGACTTCATTCTTCCATTTGGTAATCATAAGCTTTCTTGTGGCCATAATCTTGCGTCCTTCTAAATCTTGTTTTCCTTTTATCAGAATTATGGATCCTTCTGGTGGGAATGTACCTTGACGACCTCGTTCTGGTTTAAAGGGTGGGATTCAGCAGTTGACCTCTGCTCTGCGAAATGTTTTTCCTAGGAGTAGCAGGTCGTGTTGTACCTGTATGGAGATTGCTCGTAGCCATGGTGTTACGAAGCCGAATGTAGTTGGAGCCTGTAAGGAGGCTGAGGATTGGCTAGAAAAGTTGGAGGACAACTTAGAGGGTATGAAATGCCCAGCATCTGAATGGGCGAATACTGCTGGTTATTTCCTTCAGGGTAACACAAGATATTGGTAGAAGTCAATGACGAGCTCTCGCCCCACGTAACTCTATGATGACTTGGGCTAAGTTCAGGAGACTTTTCAGCGAACACTTTTTGAGCCCCGGTTATCAGTTGAGGAAGAGACAGGAATTCCTAAATTTTTGCCAGGGCAATCTAAGTATTACAGAGTTTGATAGCACATTTTAGTGCTTATTGAGACATCACTGCGAAACTTATGAAAACCTTCATGAGATGATGGTACATCTGTAGATTGTTATGAATGAGGACATCTGCTAGCTTTTGGCACCATATAGGTGTGCATCCTACGATGAGATGATTGAGGTAGCTTTGAGGGTTGAACAGACGAGGTGGAGTAGACTTAACCAGAACCAGCACCAAAACCAAAATCAGCCGCGGAACAAGAATCAGCCTCAGAACCAGAATAAGCGGGGTCGTGGTTTTTGATCCCGGAGCATAAGGAAGCCTTCTACTTCTTCAAATCCCTTCAACCCTAGACACTCTCAATCGTTTAAACGACATAGTAAGGGTTTGAGATCATCCAGTGAGGGTTCAGGTAATGAGTCGGCAAGGCAATCTTTCAACCACTTTAGTCCAGCATTGGTGACTTATTTATGTTGTGGTATGTGTTGTCGGGGTGATTACGTTGTGAATACATTCACGTGTTACAGGTATAGTGGCGCTGGGCATTATGTCTATGATTACCCTTCGATGAACCGATCAGAGAGTTATGATTCTGGTTCAGGTTACCGTGGAGGACGTAACCCAAGTACTCAGAGTTATGGTGAAAGTAGCAATCCGAGTACTCAGTTTTTTGCTCAGCGTCAGCCGTAGCATTCTAGAGTAGTTTCAGGTAGTCGTGCTTAAAAGAACCGAGCAAGCTGCAATAGCCAAGGTGCTAGGACTCGAGGCGGCCGCAACAGTGGTTCAAGATGTTAGGCCCATGGGCGTATCAACACTATGACTCAGCAGGATCCTAGAGTTATTACTGGTATGTTACCTGTTTTTGGTAATTAGGATCATGTTCTGATTGATCTGGGTGCTACTTATTCTTTCATATCTCCACAATTTGCACGGGTTGTTAACCTGCAACCTACATTGCTCGGTTTTGATATATTCATACAATTGCCACCTAGAAATCTATTCTGTGCATAACGGGAGTTTAACGATTGCCCAGTTATTATTGAAGGGGAACTTATGGAGGCCAATTTTATCCCCTTCAAACTTATGGAGTTCAATGTCATTTTGAGAATGGATAGGCTATCTAAGCATAATGCTTATGTTGGATGTAGAGAAAAAAATGGTGACATTTGATCAGCCTAGACAACTAGCGATCACATTTCAGGGTGAGCGACAGATCCTCCAGAATAATATTATTTTCGCCAGCCGAACGACAAAGTTACTACAGAAAGGTTGTGTGTAATTCTTAGCTCACGTGGTCACGCAGAATGAACCTTTTCTGTGTGCTGGAGATATGCCAGTGGTGGATGAATCCATCGATGTATTTCCTGAGGATTTTTTAGGGTTACCACCTACGAGGGAAATCGAATTCACCATTGATTTACTTCCAGGTACCAACCCCATTTCCTTAGCACCATACCGAATGTCACCAGCTGAGTTGAGGGAATTGAAGATTCAACTTTAGGAGCTCGTGGATAAAGGCTACATCTAGCCCATCATGTCTCATTGGGCGTTCCTGTATTATTTGTGAGAAAGAAGGATGAGTCAATGAGACTCTGCATCGACTATAGGTAGCTTAATCGGGAAATAGTGAAAAACAGTTATCCCTTGCCTCGAATTGATGACTTGTTTGATCAATTGAGGGGTGCTTAGGTGTTCTTTAAGATTAACCTTCGCTCGGGTTACCATCAGCTGTTGATCCGGAATGAAGATGTACTGAATATTGCTTTTTGTACGAGGTATGGACACTATGAACTCTGTGTCATGCCTTTTGGGTTAACGAATGCACCTGCAACTTTCATGGATTTGATGAATAGAGTTTTCAAACCGTATCTTGATCGGTTCATGATTGTATTCATTGATGACATCTTGATCTACTCCAACAATAATGATGAGCACAAGAAACATTTGAAGTTAGTGTTGGAGAGATTGAGGAAGAATCAGCTATATGCGAAATTTAGTAAATGTCAGTTTTGGCTAAACCAGATCAGTTTCCTCGGGTATGTAGTTTCCGCTGAGGGAATTTGTGTGGACCCTCAGAAGATTTCTACAGTGTCTATGTAGGAGCAACCGAAGAACGTTACTGAAGTGATGAGTTTTCTGGGATTGGCTAGCTATTACCGACGTTTTGTGCCAAACTTCTCAATGATTGCCCTGCCTCTCACTAAATTGACCCGGAATAAGGTCAAATTCAACTGGGATGAGAATTACGAATTGAGTTTTCAGGAGCTTAAACAACGTCTTACTTATGCTCTCATCCTTGCTCTTCCAGACAATGACGGTGAGTTTGAGATCTACAATAATGCATCCTTGTTGGGATTAGATTGTGTTCTGATGCAGCATGGGAAAGTCATTGCCTATGCTTCCAGGCAACTGAAAACTCACGAGAAAAACTACCCCACTCATGATCTGGAACTCTAAGCAGTGGTATTTGCTCAAAAAATCTGGCGACATTACTTGTAAGGCGAGAAATGCCCCATCTTTACTGATCATAAGAGTCTGAAATATGTCTTCACCTAGAAGAAGTTGAATTTGGGGTAAAGAAGGTGGATGAAACTCATTAGTGACTACGATTGCACTATTGAATATCATATTAGTCACGCAAATGTCGTAGCGAACGGACTTAGTTGGAAATCCTACGGACAGTTTGCCTCCCTTCGAGCTATCCATGTTCCGCTATTGTTTTCTCTTTGAGAAATCGGCGTTGTTGTGACACTAGATTCCCAGGGAGCATTGTTGGCACACTTCCAAATTAGGCTTGTTTTGGTGGATTTGGTGTGGGAAGCTTAGGAGCTTGACCAACAGTGTGCAGACCTAAAGGAATAGATGCGTAATGGTTTTAGGCAAGATTTGAAAATCCAAAGAGATGAAGCCTTGGTGATGGGAAATATGTTGTTTGTGTCTAAGGACAATGAAGTGGTGAAGAAGGAAATTCTTGATGAAGCTCACTTCTTGGCATATGTTATGCATCCGGGGAGTAACAAATTGTATCACACTATCCGTCCATTCTATTACTGATGCGAGAATTTATACGCGCATAAATTAAACCCTCTTTTTGACAATTGTAGTATAAGTATAAGTAGGGATCGTTCTGGACCGGGGATTAGGAGGGATTGTTAACCACTTGGATTTGACTCAAAAACGTAAAATAACAATATGAAACACTATACTAGACTCAAAGAATGCAAAACTAAACTTTAAAACACTAAGACAAACCAAAAGACTCAAAACAACACAAACACACTCAAATCTGCCTAAAAACCACTTTCTGGGCAGATTTGAGCAAAACCACAAATTTGGACGAAATTAAGTAATAACTTGACTCAAGAACGTAAAAACACAATATAAAACACTAAACTAACTCAAAGAATGCAAAACTAAACTTTAAAACACTAAGACAAACCAAAAGACTCAAAACAACACAAACACACTCAAATCTGCCTAAAAACCACTTTCTGGGCAGATTTGAGCAAAACCACAAATTTGGACGAAATTAAGTAATAACTTGACTCAAGAACGTAAAAACACAATATAAAACACTAAACTAACTCAAAGAATGTAAAACTAAACACTTAAAACATTAAAACAAACCAAAAGACTCAAACATCACCCAAAACACTCAAAACTGCCTTAAAATCACTTTCTGGGCAGTTTTGAGCATTTTGGTGAATTTGGACGAATTTTGGGAAATAAATGGAATCAAAACACTTTAAAACATAAACTAAACAAAGTCTAAACACTAAAGAACAAGAAAGTAAAAGGGGGGGGGGGTTTTAAATTGACGAAAATTGAAATAACGAAACAAGTTAATAAACTAGACAGAATGTAAAGATGAATTTGATGGAATTGAATGGATGGGAACCTAGCCAAGGGGTTCATCTCCATACATGTTATACTTGCATAATAAATGATTTCCAATTGCATTTCAATAAACCATGAATTCTCAACACCCCAAGTTAACCGTGATGCACTAATTAACCTTCAAATCTTCCTAACGTTATTGAATTGGATGATGCATGCGACAATTCAAAACATTCCCCACAAGTCCTCAACATGAATGCATAGAAGAGGTACAAGCAAGAATCATTACGCTCTATGAAAATTATAAGTGTTGACGAGACATTCGTTACTATGAATGCATGAAACTCTTGCCAAGAATTCGTTTAACGCGATTGTTTATAAGCAACCTCCACTACTTATGAATATAAGTTCGTAACTATTAGGTGAAACTCACTTATATTCTAGCGTCATATTCATGCATGAAAATTAAGCGTGCACTCTCAATAAACATACATAAATAAGTTATCAATAAAACGGTTAAACAAATTGAATCACAACTTATGAAACGCAATTAGAAGTAATCAAATCAAAATGCAAGCATAAACATATATTCGAATCACCCCCCAACCAAGGGGGAGTTTAGTTCCTCATGGTACAAAACAAAGAGAATCAAAGAAACACCTAAACATTCCAACAACTCAAACTTGAATTGTATGAACGTTTAGGCCCTCTTATCATCCATTCCTCATTCGTACAAAACAAAGAGCATTGAAATTAAACATTGAAATCAAAGAAACACCTAAACATTCCAACAACTCAAACTTGAATTGTATGAACGTTTAGGCACTCTTCTCTTCCTCTTCGTTGTAGCACAAGGTCTAAGGATAGTTTGATGGTGTAAATGGTTTGGGGAGTGGTGGAGGAATGGAAGAGGAGTGGTGGAAATGGAAGGATGGTGTTTGGATTCTAAGGGAGGGCACGGCACAAAGGGTTTGATGGTCTACATTTCTGCAATGGATGAGTGTATGAATGGAATGGATGGACTTTGTGAAGGGCACGGCCCCAAGGGACCAATTTCTGTTGTGAATGAATTGTGTATGAATGAGAATGAATGAATGAGTATTTATAGGTGAAATGGGGGGAACATGACAGCTAGGAACTTGGTGGAAATCTGAAATGGTGATGGGAGATGCATGTGGCTGTTTGTGCATGTGATTAAAGGGTGGAAATGCATGTGCTTTGACAGAAATGAAAGGGAATGCACGGTTTTGGTTGATTTCTGGTGGTTGTGAGGTGGAAATCTAGGTGGAAATGCATGTGGATTAAAGCTATGTGAATGATTAAGGTGAATGTGCATGAGTGCATGTGAAATCTGCCAAGATGCATGTGTTATGAAGTGGATTTTCTACAAATGCAAGGTGAATGTGCATGTGATTAAATTAAAAGATGGAATGCATGTGAAATGCAAGGTGTATTATATTAGAAAGAAGAGGAAGTCACGGCACAAGGTAAGGGGGAGTGAATGTGTCTGAAATGCAAGGGAGAATGATGATGAATGCATGTGAATATGTTGGAAATCTGAAGAGTAATGCACGGCAAAGGTTGGAGATTGAATGTGTGTTGGTGTGATTGAATGATTAAAGTGCATGTGGCTGATTTATGAAGGGGAAATGCAAAGGGGAAATCTGGAAATGGGATAGGAGCCACGACATTGTGTGGTGTTTGTTTGAATGTTTGCAATGATGAAATGGATGGGAGTGGTTTGTGATAGGAGCATATTTAGGCGACTTACTTAGCTTGTTTTCGTGCATCTATGTTGTTAATTCATAGTTGTTTTAGTAGTTTAAGCCATTTTCGTGTGTTTTTAGGTTCATATGGCTAAGGAAGCAAAAAGATGCATTTTGGAGCATTTTGGAGCAAAATTGGGCTTGGAATGGATAACATATGCTTGGAGCCAAAGTGTTGGACGAATTTGAAAGCCTTGTATGCACTTTGGACATAAAACAAAGGGCCTAGCCCAATCAAACAATCCTTTGAGCCATGCAAAACCTCTAGCCCAATCAACAACCCTTAGCCACATGCATTCACATGCATCACAACCCCAAAACCATCATTGCACCACCATTCACACACACATGCACTTATTCTTTCATCATTACACCACCATTCACACACACATGCACTTACTCTTTCACACACACATGCACTTACTCTTTCATCATTGCACCACCATTCACACACACATGCACTTACTCTTTCATCATTGCACCACCAATTCAACACATGCATTCACACACCAACAACCTAGCTCTTTTTCCATCATTATTTCATCCACATGCACTCTCAATCATAACAACCACATTCACTCTTAAACAATCACCCACATATTCCCCCATTCCCCCTATAAAAACCCATGCATTCATACACAAAAACATCATCTCATTTCATACACAACACATTACAAACACATTCTCCCTTCCCTAGCCGTGAGCTTTCCATCTCTCCCCTTATAATCCAAACACCATTCCTCTTCCATTTCAATCATTCCCCAAACCATTCACACCATCAAACTATCCTTAGACCTTGTGCTACAACAACGAGGAAGAGAAGAGTGCCTAAACGTTCATACAATTCAAGTTTGAGTTGTTGGAATGTTTAGGTGTTTCTTTGATTTCAATGTTTAAATTCAATTCTCTTTGTTTGTACGTATGAGGAATGGAAGAGAAGAGTGCCTAAACATTCATACAATTCAAGTTTGAGTTGTTGGAATGTTTAGGTGTTTCTTTGATTTCAAAGTTATAATAAACTAAACCCCCTTTAGCTAGGGGGTGATTCGAAATATATGTTTATGCTTGCATTTTGATTTGATTAATTCTAATTGCGTTTCATAAGTTGTGGTTCAATTTGTTTAACCGTTTGATTGATAACATATTTATGTATGTTTATTGAGAGTGTACACTTAATTTTCATGCATGAATATGACGCTAGAATATAAGTGAGTTTCACCTAATAGTTACGAACTTATATTCACAAGTAGTGGAGGTTGCTTATAAACAATCGCGTTAAATGAATTCTTGGCATAAGTTTCATGCGTATTCCATAGTAACGAATGCCTCGTCAACACTTAAAGTTTTCATGATGCTTAATGATCTTTGATTGTATCTTTATTGTGCTTTTCACGTAAAGGACTTTTGGAGAATGTTGTGAATTGCGTTGCGCTAACCCATCCAATTCATTAACTTAAGGAAAACTTGACGGTTAATTTAAGCGGACCTAATTGACCCGGGGCGTTGAGAATTAATGATTTGTTGAAATGCAATTGGAAATCGTTTTATTATGCAAGTATAACATATGTGGAGATGAACCCCGTAGCTAACTTTCCATCCATTCAATTCCATCCATTTGTTCTTTCTTTTCTTGTTTTTGTTTTCATGTTTAATTTAACTTGTTGTTCAATTATGTTAAGCATGTGAAACTGATTTCTTTTTAGTTAGAGGTGAATTTGAAGCCATGGACATATGTTGGTTATGATTTGATTTACTCCAATTATGAATTCATGAACTTTAGATGTGGTTTACTTTTCTGTTTTGATTAAGAACTTGTTTATGTATGTGGGTTGAGGGTCGACACTTAATTTGCATGCCTAAAATTGATGCTAGGATATAAGGGAATTTCACCTAATCGTTATGAACTTATATTCATGAGTAGTAAAGATCGCTAGTCACGATTGTGTTTAGTAAACCCTAGGCTGGATTAACATGCGTATTCCATAGTTATGAATGCCTAGTCGATGTTTATGATTTCCATTGAACTTAATGATCCTTGTTGAATGTCTCTATCATGCGTATTCCATGGTTAGGGACTTTGATTAGGAATAATTTGGTTGTAATGCGTATTCCATTCAATCCAATGAATCTAGGGAAATCTGAAGGTTAGTTTAAGCGAACCTAATTAACTTGGAGCATTGTCATTCATCGTTTGTTGAAGTCATAACTGGGAGTCAATTTATATGCTTATGTTCATGTGTGGATAAGGAACCCTCTAACTAGTTTATCATCATTCAATTTCATTAATTTTGTTTTTAGAATCTGTTTTAATTCCAAGTTTCTGTTTTAGTTTAAATTCATCCAAAACCAATCCCCCATTTATTTTAAAAGTGTTAGATTAGTTAGAAATACATTCATATTGTTATTTTACGTTTTTGAGTCAAATCCAAGTGATTAACAATCCCTCCTAATCCCCGGTCCAGAACGATCCCTACTTATACATATACTACAATTTGACGAAAAGAGGGTTTAATTTGTGTGCGTATAAATCTCGCATCAGTTTGATGAATGAGTGGATGGAATGATGAAAGAATAAAGGGAATGATGAAAGGGGAACAAGTGCATGTGGATGCATGGTGATAGCATGTGCACGGTTTTAGGGAGAAAGGTGTGAATGTGTGGCTGATTTGTGGAATAGGTATGCATGTGAAATGTTTGTGGTGAGTGAATGTGCATGTGAATTAAAGCTAAATTGATGATGATAAGTGATAAGTGATAAGTGATATGATATGTGGTTATGATGTGATAAGTGGTTATGATAAGTGATAAGTGATAAGTGATATGATAAAGTGATGATGATAAGTGATATGATATGTGGTTATGATAAGTGATAAGTGGTTATGATAAGTAATGGGAGCATGTGGGTTAATTAATGAAGGAAATGCATGTGCAATGACAATGTGTTAGAATGGATGTGTGTTATGCATGGCATGATTGGGATTAGGAAAGGTTTAAATGTCCTAAAACTAAAGGAAACAAGGTTCCAACACTTTGGTCTTCAATTAGGTCTTCAATTTCGTCCAACACTTTGGCTCCAAGCATAAGCTATCCATCCTTAGCCCAAAAGTGCTCCAAAAGTCTCCAAAATGCATCTTTTTGCTCCTTTAGCCCTTTGGACCTACAAACACACGAAAATAGCTTAAAGTACTAAAATAACTAAAGAAACATAACGTAAATGCACGAGAACAAGCCATTTAAGTCGCATGAATATGCTCCTATCAAATACCCCCACACTTATCTTTTGCTAGTCCTCGAGCAAAACAAAACAAAAGAAACCAAAAACAAAACGACACTAAACAAGAAAAACACAACCTAAACCTTCCAACAATCGTCTCACGGATTTCCAATGCACATGACAAGTTAAAAATCATTAGTCCCATAGATTTTAGTCATCTTCACACTTGAATACATTCTTAATCATAGTCACCACATACTATTTCACAATTAAGCATTTAAAACCATGTTTTGAATGAAGTAACATGCCTTAGAGAATTTGCTCAAATCCTTACAAGATATGTACTCGTTTTTCACACAGATTTTCTGACTACACACCCTACACTAGTTATATGTGAGAAGATTGATGTAAATATGAATGCTAACACTCACATATGTTATATCAAAGAAAGCATTTTCTGGATTTACGATAATGACATGAATATGATCTCATGAATGGAATGCTACTACCTTGAATGAGAACCAGTGATTCCATAAGCTCATATCAATTCCAAACTCCACAAATTGAAACACATAACACTCAAGATAGAAGTCAAGGGTTGTAACGGGGCTTGGGGTATGTGGATAACAAAGAAGGGATATGGAAAACAAAGGTTCTTAAAGAAATAGTGAGCAAAGCATTTGAATCAACTTAGAATTCACTTTTGAATGAAAACTCAACTTTTGAACAAAAAGGGAGAATTTAGACAATTTACGCCCAGAATTGGTGTTTTGGAACCTTTCTTCAATCACTTATTCTTTCATTTTTTTTTTCAAGCTCTTTTTTTTTTCTTTTTCTTTTTCTTTTTCTTTTGAATCTCAAAACATAAACACTTAAACATTCTCTCCCCCACACTTATTTTCTTTCATAATGTAACTCAAAAGGAATTCAATTAAGTCATGCTCACTATCTTTTAAGAACAAGGGTGGGGATTGTCCTAAACTAGGCTAGGTGAGGAAAATGTGGGTAAACAAAGAATAAAGGTTAAACAAGGCTCAACGGGGTTAAAACTTACAACATATACGAAGTATGGGAAGTAAGGCTATTTGGCTATGGTGGTGGTCACTACACAACTTCTTCTTGAATATGTGTTATGCAAATCAATAACATGCTTTGAATGAAATGGGCATGAGTTCTAGCATTTGGAACTATATGATGAAACGCCTTCTAAGTAGTAACCAAGCAAAGAATAATGAGATCATGCAACGACTTTAGAAAACAAGAAATCACAGATAATAACTCTCCAAAGAAGGTAATGGCTCGAGTCTCACAGGGATGTAGCGTTTGTTTGAGTTCCTTCCTTCAAGCATGCTACAAAAAAACGAATTTTTCTTTTATGATTGCATGTGAAGTCATACATTATAACCATAACCAAGCATATACCAAGAGTAAATCAAACTTTTCTCTATGTTAATAACTCTTTTTAACCGTCATGCAATTACAAACCAAATCCTTATCATTGTATTGGAAGGTACCCTAAGACACAAACACACAAAAATGACTCAAAACACTCTTTTTAGGCTTTTTAAAACATGTTTTTCAAATTTTTATGTGATTTTCGGAGTTATAAAACAAAACACACTAAAAACACTCTAAAACAATTTAAAAACACCTTAAAACAGCAAGGAACAACATTTGAAGTTATGGGTGATAATATCCCACGAATTTGCATCAAATATACTTAGTTACCCCCCCCCACACTTAAATCAAACATTGTCCTCAATGTTTTAAGCATAGATTCACACAAAACATAAGTAAACACATAAAAAGCACTTAAACATACTAAACATGGCAGAATGTAATTAACAAAGAGAAGAGTTTAGGGACGCAAATCTGGTTATGGAGTGTAAATTCCCTCTTCTCCTTGGTGATTGCATTGATGCTTGATTTTGTTGATTCCACAGGGGTTCCTCCCATCGTTGATTTTCCTTTGTGCTACTCTTGAACTGGGCAGCAGGATTCTTTTGGTCTCCCCCGAAGGTCTGAGCTTACTCCTTTGGTCTGTTTCTTTGTTCAATCTTTCCAATTCGTATTGAAAAGGGTTGGAGTATAACTCAGCCTATGTTTGTCTCCACATGCTTCAATGTATCATTTTCACTTGCCTTACTCGCTTCCCTTTGCAGAAGTGGTCCCTTCTCTGGAAGTGTATCAACCGTTGAAGATGACTACTCGAGAGCAACGCTAGGTAAGCAATCAGGAACAGATTCCAGGCAGTTGGCTCCAGACCGGAAGACTGACTCCAAGTGCCGGCTGATTGCTTCTTTCACTTTGCCATGCGAGTAAGAACAAGGACAGGGAAAGAGCATGATATGAGATACTTTTGCTTTAGACCTTGATGATATGAGATACCTTTGCTTTTGAAGAAACGGCGAATGAAGCAGCACATGTATTTGTTGTGGTTGTCTCCACATGCTTCGATCGACCGTTTCCTTCTGCCTTATTTGTACTCCAGGTTTCTGGTATCTTCTTTGGGGGAGAAAAAATTGAGTATTTCAAAAGGCGTTGCTGGGAGAGCGCCCTCAGAGGTGCGAAAGAGTTGGACATTTTCTTCAGGTTTGCCTTGCCATAAAAAACGAAGGTCGACATATATAGAGATAATATCAAGTGGTGGTACTGTTCTTTTACCCTTGTCGACAAACGTCTCTTCAATTTCTGAGCAAACGGCTCTTCGATTTCTGCACAGGCGCCCCTTCGCTTTCTGAACGACACGTGGTAGTGCGGATGCGGCTCTGTCAGAGCTCTTTTGACAAAGTCGCACGCGTTTTCTGAAAAGCAGAGAAAGCGTCGCCGAAATTTACGCTTGTCGGCAAAAGTGTAGCTGCGATGATGACCTCCACGTGAACTTTTGACAAAGTTGAACGCGTTTTCTGAAAAGCAGAGAAAAGCGTCGCCGAACTTCCGCCGGAATTTTCGGCGTTTTGAATCGGTGGACGCGTCGCCTTGGCTTCTTATAGAGGTATCGATCATCGCCAACAAACACACTCTGAAGATTTCCCATTCTTGAACATCGTCTCCGGCCCTTTGAAATTTTAACTCCATCCATCCCTTCTCTTTTGAACACTTTTGAAAAAAATGGCAAACCCATCGAACCTTAGCTTGGAATTGAGCCTTAGCAGTGATACGGGCGCGCCGCGTCAAGGTAACGTATGGCGCCCTTCTTTCTTATCTTCTAACGGTCCTCTTTCAGGTGAAGACTCCGTGATGCAGGACGCCACAACAGCTACAATAGTAGCTAGGAACCTCCTCACTCCAAAAGATAGTAGGCTGCTGTCAGGACGGTCCGATGAGTTGGCCGTTCAAGAGTCCCTCGCACTTAGTGTTCAGTGTGCGAGTTCTGTGTCCAACATGGGCCAACGCCTGCTTGCCCGCTCCCGTCAGGTGGAATCATTGATGGCAGAGGTGGAAAGTCTCAAGCAAGAGATCAAGCAGCTGAAGTATGAGAATAGAAGTTTGCATGTGCTTGCAAACAACTATTCGACGGGCATGAAGAGGAAGCTTGATGAGTTGCAAGAATCCAATGGTCGAATGCAAAGTGACCGTCAAAGGCTTGCGGCTTACTTCCAGAGGCACATTTTTCCTGGCTCGTCCAGCGTTTGGCCAAGTATTGGGGCCTGGAATGCTCTAGCTCCGATGCCTCCTGCTCCGATGCCTCCCGCTCCGATGCCTCCCGCATCTATGCCTTCCGCTTCGACGCCTTCCGCTCCGATGCCTCCCGCTTCTAGAGTTTTGCCCAGTAGTGGGGCTTCAAGCAAACGACCTCTGTGAAGGCTCCATCATTTTGCCATGTTATTATTATTATTATTATTATTATTTTTATATTTTTTTTTTTTTTTTTTAACATGCTTTGTTTATTCAGTGCATTGGGTTGCCTCCCAAGTAGCGCTTTCTTTTACGTCTTGCAGCCGGACGAAGAACCCAATCACTCCAGGATATGTTCACGAATCGGATGAGAACTCCGAGTCATGAACTAGTACCTAAAACAAGAAACAAAACAAAATTAAGAATCTGGAAAAATAAAAACAAACGAAAATAAAACAATCCAAGGGATTAGCAAATTTTCTAATCCCCGGCAACGGCGCCAAAATTTGATGCGAGAATTTATACGCGCATAAATTAAACCCTCTTTTTGACAATTGTAGTATAAGTATAAGTAGGGATCGTTCTGGACCAGGGATTAGGAGGGATTGTTAACCACTTGAATTTGACTCAAAAACGTAAAATAACAATATGAAACACTATACTAGACTCAAAGAATGCAAAACTAAACTTTAAAACACTAAGACAAACCAAAAGACTCAAAACAACACAAACACACTCAAATCTGCCTAAAAACCACTTTCTGGGCAGATTTGAGCAAAACCACAAATTTGGACGAAATTAAGTAATAACTTGACTCAAGAACGTAAAAACACAATATAAAACACTAAACTAACTCAAAGAATGTAAAACTAAACACTTAAAACATTAAAACAAACCAAAAGACTCAAACATCACCCAAAACACTCAAAACTGCCTTAAAATCACTTTCTGGGCAGTTTTGAGCATTTTGGTGAATTTGGACGAATTTTGGGAAATAAATGGAATCAAAACACTTTAAAACATAAACTAAACAAAGTCTAAACACTAAAGAACAAGAAAGTAAAAGGGGGGGGGGGGGTTTTAAATTGACGAAAATTGAAATAACGAAACAAGTTAATAAACTAGACAGAATGTAAAGATGAATTTGATGGAATTGAATGGATGGGAACCTAGCCAAGGGGTTCATCTCCATACATGTTATACTTGCATAATAAATGATTTCCAATTGCATTTCAATAAACCATGAATTCTCAACACCCCAAGTTAACCGTGATGCACTAATTAACCTTCAAATCTTCCTAACGTTATTGAATTGGATGATGCATGCGACAATTCAAAACATTCCCCACAAGTCCTCAACATGAATGCATAGAAGAGGTACAAGCAAGAATCATTACGCTCTATGAAAATTATAAGTGTTGACGAGACATTCGTTACTATGAATGCATGAAACTCTTGCCAAGAATTCGTTTAACGCGATTGTTTATAAGCAACCTCCACTACTTATGAATATAAGTTCGTAACTATTAGGTGAAACTCACTTATATTCTAGCGTCATATTCATGCATGAAAATTAAGCGTGCACTCTCAATAAACATACATAAATAAGTTATCAATAAAACGGTTAAACAAATTGAATCACAACTTATGAAACGCAATTAGAAGTAATCAAATCAAAATGCAAGCATAAACATATATTCGAATCACCCCCCAACCAAGGGGGAGTTTAGTTCCTCATGGTACAAAACAAAGAGAATCAAAGAAACACCTAAACATTCCAACAACTCAAACTTGAATTGTATGAACGTTTAGGCCCTCTTATCATCCATTCCTCATTCGTACAAAACAAAGAGCATTGAAATTAAACATTGAAATCAAAGAAACACCTAAACATTCCAACAACTCAAACTTGAATTGTATGAACGTTTAGGCACTCTTCTCTTCCTCTTCGTTGTAGCACAAGGTCTAAGGATAGTTTGATGGTGTAAATGGTTTGGGGAGTGGTGGAGGAATGGAAGAGGAGTGGTGGAAATGGAAGGATGGTGTTTGGATTCTAAGGGAGGGCACGGCACAAAGGGTTTGATGGTCTACATTTCTGCAATGGATGAGTGTATGAATGGAATGGATGGACTTTGTGAAGGGCACGGCCCCAAGGGACCAATTTCTGTTGTGAATGAATTGTGTATGAATGAGAATGAATGAATGAGTATTTATAGGTGAAATGGGGGGAACATGACAGCTAGGAACTTGGTGGAAATCTGA
Source organism: Pyrus communis (assembly GCF_963583255.1). NCBI lineage: Eukaryota > Viridiplantae > Streptophyta > Magnoliopsida > Rosales > Rosaceae > Pyrus > Pyrus communis. The sequence continues at coordinate 39,282,070 of NC_084803.1, forward strand.
AATGGTGATGGGAGATGCATGTGGCTGTTTGTGCATGTGATTAAAGGGTGGAAATGCATGTGCTTTGACAGAAATGAAAGGGAATGCACGGTTTTGGTTGATTTCTGGTGGTTGTGAGGTGGAAATCTAGGTGGAAATGCATGTGGATTAAAGCTATGTGAATGATTAAGGTGAATGTGCATGAGTGCATGTGAAATCTGCCAAGATGCATGTGTTATGAAGTGGATTTTCTGCAAATGCAAGGTGAATGTGCATGTGATTAAATTAAAAAATGGAATGCATGTGAAATGCAAGGTGTATTATATTGGAAAGAAGGGGAAGTCACGGCACAAGGTAAGGGGGAGTGAATGTGTCTGAAATGCAAGGGAGAATGATGATGAATGCATGTGAATATGTTGGAAATCTGAAGAGTAATGCACGGCAAAGGTTGGAGATTGAATGTGTGTTGGTGTGATTGAATGATTAAAGTGCATGTGGCTGATTTATGAAGGGGAAATGCAAAGGGGAAATCTGGAAATGGGATAGGAGCCACGACATTGTGTGGTGTTTGTTTGAATGTTTGCAATGATGAAATGGATGGGAGTGGTTTGATGAATGAGTGGATGGAATGATGAAAGAATAAAGGGAATGATGAAAGGGGAACAAGTGCATGTGGATGCATGGTGATAGCATGTGCACGGTTTTAGGGAGAAAGGTGTGAATGTGTGGCTGATTTGTGGAATAGGTATGCATGTGAAATGTTTGTGGTGAGTGAATGTGCATGTGAATTAAAGCTAAAGTGATGATGATAAGTGATAAGTGATAAGTGATATGATATGTGGTTATGATGTGATAAGTGGTTATGATAAGTGATAAGTGATAAGTGATATGATAAAGTGATGATGATAAGTGATATGATATGTGGTTATGATAAGTGATAAGTGGTTATGATAAGTAATGGGAGCATGTGGGTTAATTAATGAAGGAAATGCATGTGCAATGACAATGTGTTAGAATGGATGTGTGTTATGCATGGCATGATTGGGATTAGGAAAGGTTTAAATGTCCTAAAACTAAAGGAAACAAGGTTCCAACACTTTGGTCTTCAATTAGGTCTTCAATTTCGTCCAACACTTTGGCTCCAAGCATAAGCTATCCATCCTTAGCCCAAAAGTGCTCCAAAAGTCTCCAAAATGCATCTTTTTGCTCCTTTAGCCCTTTGGACCTACAAACACACGAAAATAGCTTAAAGTACTAAAATAACTAAAGAAACATAACGTAAATGCACGAGAACAAGCCATTTAAGTCGCATGAATATGCTCCTATCAATTACTAGTATGGGATGAAACGAGATGTGGCAGAGTATGTGGAGAGATTTATTATTTGTCAACAGGTAAAGGTGGACAGACAGATGATGCGAGTTTTATACGCGCACAAATTAAACCCTCTTGTTGTCAAATTGTAGTATAGGTGCAAGTAGGGATCGTTCTGGACCGGGGATTAGGAGGGATTGTTAATCTCTTGGAAACTGACTTAAAAACGTAAAAACAATATAAAACACTAAACTAGACTCAAAGAATTCAAAAATACTTTAAAACATAAACTAAACAGATTCTAACAAGTTCAAAAGACTCAAAACTCTTAAAAACACAAACTAAATTGATTTCTAACTAATTTGACATTAAAGTAAAGGGGGATTTAGGTTTTGACAAAATTAAACTAAATGAACAAATTGCAATTAAAAAAGAATGTAAATATGAATGTGAATAAAATATGGATGATGGAATAGCCAAGGGGTTCTTCTCCACACATGTTACACTTGCATACAAGATTGATTCTCAGTTGGTCTTTCGATAAATTATGAAACTCAACGCCCCGGGTTAATTAGGTCCGCTTAAATTAACCGTCAAGTTTTCCTTAAGTTAATGAATTGGATGGGTTAGCGCAACGCAATTCACCACATTCTCCAAAAGTCCTTTACGTGAACAGCACAATAAAGATACAATCAAAGATCATTAAGCATTATGAAAACTATAAGTGTTGACGAGGCATTCGTTACTATGATGAGCATGAAACTCGTGCCAAGAATTCATTTAACGCGATTTTTTTTAAGCAACCTCCACTACTTGTGAATATAAGTTCATAACGATTAGGTGAAATTCACTTATATTCTAGCGTCATATTTATGCATGAAAATTAAGCGCGCATTCTTAATAAACATTCATAAATAAGTTATCAAACAAACGGTTAAACAAATTGAATCCACAACTTATGAAATTCCAACGAAAGTTAATCAATTCATATTGCAAATATAAACACAGTTTCGAATCACCCCCTAGCTAAAGGGGGTTTAGTTCCTCATAACTTTGAAATCAAAGAAACACCTAAACATTCTAACAACTCAAACTTGAATTGTATGAACGTTTAGGCACTCTTCTCTTCCATTCCTCATACGTACAAAACAAAGAGAATTAAATTTAAACTTTGAAATCAAAGAAACACCTAAACATTCCAACAACTCACACTTGAATTGTATGAACGTTTAGGCCCTCTTATCTTTCTCGTTGTTGTAGCACAAGGTCTAAGGTGAGGTTTGGGGGATTATGGAAATGGATGAGGAGTGGTGTTTGGATTATAAGGGAATGGATGGGAAGCTCACGGCTAGGGAAGGGAGAATGTGTTTGTAATGTGTTGTGTATGAAATGAGATGGGGAGTGAATGAATGACAAATGAATGAAGTGTGTGTGGTTTATATAGGGAGAGAGTGGGTGAGAATGTGGCTGCAATTGGGACCCCACGGCATTGAAGGTTTTGGGTGCATGTGTTTGGTGAAATTGTTTGTTGGGAAAAGCTTTGTGAATTAGGTGGATTGTAGGTGGGTTGTAGGTGGGTTATGATGATGTTTTGTAATTGCAAGTGTGTGAATGTGATAGATAAGGTGAATTATATGTGGAATAAAGATGGAGAAGGTGGTGTAATGATGCATGGTTGTAGTTTAAGGTGTTGAATATGGATTTGCATGGCCTTTGAAGTGATTGTGGGTTTTGGAATTGGAAGGAAATGCATGGCCTTGGGGTTGGTTTAAGAGAGAATGGGCTAGGCCCTTTGTTTTATGTCCAAAGTGAAAATAAGGCCTTCAAATTCGTCCAAACTTTGGCTCCATGGATAAGCTATCCAATCCATGCCCAAAAATGCTCCAAATAGCCTCAAAATGCACTTTCTTGCTCCCTAAGCCCTTAGAACCTGAAAACACACAAAAGAAGCATAAAGAACTAAAATAACTAAAGAAACATAACGTAAATGTACGAGAACAAGCCATTTAAGTCGCATGAATATGCTCCTATCAAATACCCCCACACTTATCTTTTGCTAGTCCTCGAGCAAAACAAAATAACAAAAGAACACGAAACTAGACAAAACGAACAAAACACAACCTACACCTTCCAACAATCGTCTAATGGATTTCCAATACACATGACAAGTTAAAAATCATTAGTCCCATAGATTTTTGTCATCTTCACATTTAAGTACATTCTTACTCATAGTCACCACATATAATTTCACAAATAAGCATTTAAAACCATGTTTTGAATGTAGTAACATGCCTTAGAGAATTTGCTCAAATCCTTACAAGATATGCACTCGTTTTTCACACAGATTTTCTGACTACACACCCTAAACTAGTTATATGTGAGAAGATTGATGTAAACATAAAAACGAACACTCACATATATGTATTTCAAAGGAAGCAATTTCTGGAGTTAATAAGCATGTTTAGATATGATCTCATGAATGGAATGCTACTACTTAGATGCGAGAACCAGTGACACCATATGCTCATACCAAGTTCAAACTCCACAATTGAAATACATAACACTCAAGATTGAAGTCACGGGTTATAATGGGGCTTGGGGTGTTTGGATAAAGAAGGAGTATGGAAAACAAAGGTTCTTTAAGCAATAGTGAGCAAAGTAATGAATTAGACATTTAGAATTCCCTTTAGAACGCAAAAATCAACTTTGAACACCCAAGGGGGAATCACACAAAACTTAGGGCCATATTCAACTTTTTTGGATCCTTTCTTCAACCATCAACGTTTGTGAGTTCATCCTTACTTATTTTCACTCTTTTTTTTTTTTTTTTTTTTTTTTTTTTTTTTTTTTTTTTTTTTTTTTTCCTTTTGAATCTCAAAACATATATATAAACTTAAGAACAAACTTTTACTCCCCCACACTCATTTTCTTGCATAATGTAACTCAAAAGGAATTCATTTTTCGTCATGCTTACTATCTTTTAAGAACAAGGGTGGGGATTGTCCTAAACTAGGCTAGGTGAGGAAAAAGTGGGTTAACAAAGAACATGGGCTAACACGGCTCAACGGGGGTACAACTTACAACATATACGAAATATGGGAAGTGAGGCTATTTGGCTATGGTGGCAACTACACAACTTCATCTTGAATATGTGTTATGCAAATCAATAACATGCTTTGAATGAAATGGGCATGAGTTCTAGCATTTGGAACTATATGATGAAACGCCTTCTAAGTAGTAACCAAGCAAAGAATAATGAGATCATGCAACGACTTTAGAAAACAAGAAATCACAGATTATACTCTCCAAAGAACGTTATAGGCTCAAGTCTCTCAGGGTTGTAGCGTTTGTTTGAGTTCCTTCCTTCAAGCATGTTACAAAAACGAATTTTTTTTTTTATGATTACATGTGAAGTCATACATTATAACCATAACCAAGCATATACCAAGAGTAAATCAAACTTTTCTCTATGTTAATAACTCTTTCTAACCGTCATGCAATTATAAACCAAATCCTTATCATTGTGTTGGAAGGTACCCTAAGACACAAACAAACAAAAACGACTCAAAACACTCTTTTTAGGCTTTTTAAAACACGTTTTTCAAATTTTTATGTGATTTTCGGAGTTATAAAAACAAAACATACTAAAACACTCTAAAACAACTTTAAAACACCTTAAAACAGCAAGGAACAACATTTGAAGTTATGGGTGATAAAATCCCACGAATTTGCATCAAATATACTTAGTTACCCCCCCCACACTTAAATCAAACATTGTCCTCAATGTTTTAAGCATAGATTCATACAAAGCATAAGTAAACACACAAAAAGCATTTAAACATACTAAACATGGCAAAATGTAATTAACAAAGAGAAGAGTTTAGGGACGCAAATCTGGTTATGGAGTGTAAATTCCATCTTCTCTTTGTTGATTGCATTGAGGCTTGATCTTGATGATTCCACAGGCTTACTCTCGAACTGGTTGCCGCCCATCGTTGATTTTCCTTTGTGCTACTCTTGATCTGGGCAGCAGGATTCCCTTTAGGGTCTCCCCCGAAGGTCTGAGCTTCCTCCTGTCATCTGTTTCTTTGTTCAATCTTTGCAGGAGTGGTCCCTTCTCTGGAAGTGTATCAACCGTTGAAGATGACTACTCGAGAGCAACGCTAGGTAAGCAATCAGGAATAGATTCCAGGCAGTTGGCTCCAGATCGGAAGACTGACTCCAAGTGCCGGCTGATTGCTTCTTTCACTTTGCCATGCGAGTAAGAACAAGGACAAAGAAAAGGATAGGGAAAGAGCATGATATGAGATACTTTTGCTTTTGACCTTGATGATATGAGATACCTTTTCTTTTGAAGAAGCGGTGAATGAATCAGCACATGTATTTGTTGTGCTGTTTCCTCCTGGGTCATCTGTACTCCAGACATCTGGTATCATCTTTGGGGAAGAAGAAAGAATTTAGTATTTCGAAAGGCTTTGCTGGGAGTGCACCCTCAGAGGTGAGGGAGAGTTGGGCATTTTCTTCAGGTTTGCCCTGCCATAAAAGACGAAGGTCGACATATATAGAGATAATAGCAAGTGGTGGTACTTTTTACCTTTGTCGACAAACGTTTTGATCCCGCAACTCCGGCTTTTTGAAATAGTGGCGCCTCTTCGATTTTTGAATACGCCTCTTCGATTTCTGGGCAGGCGCCCCTTCGACAAAGCTGCACGCGTCTTCTGAAAAGCAGAGAAAGCGTCGCCGAACTTTGCGCTTGTCGGCTAAAGATGTGTAGTTGTGATGATGGCCTCCACGTGTTGTCAGAAAAGAAGAAATCTTTTGACAAAGTTGAACGCGCCTTCTGAAAAGCCAAGAAAGCGTCGCCTAAATTACGCCGGAAATTCCGGCTTTTTGAATTGGTGGACGCGTCGCCTTGGCTTTTTTATTGAGTTATCGATCACCATAACAAACACACTCTGAAGAATTCCCATTCTTGAAAATCGACTCCGGCCCTTTGAAATTTAACTCCATCCCTTCTCTTTGAACACTTTTGAAAAATGGCAAACTCATCGAACCTTAGCTTGGAATTGAGCCTTAGCAGTGATACGGCCGCGCCGCGTCAAGGTAACGTATGGCGCCCTTCTTTCTTTTCTTCTAACGGTCCTCTCACAGGTGAAGACTCCGTGATGCAGGACGCCACAACAGCTACAATAGTAGCTAGGAACCTCCTCACTCCAAAAGATAGTAGGCTGCTGTCAGGACGGTCCGATGAGTTGGCCGTTCAAGAGTCCCTCGCACTTAGTGTTCAGTGTGCGAGTTCTGTGTCCAACATGGGCCAACGCCTGCTTGCCCGCTCCCGTCAGGTGGAATCATTGATGGCAGAGGTAGAAAGTCTTAAGCAAGAGATCCAGCAGCTTAAGTACGAGAATAGAAGTTTGCACGTGCTTGCAAACAACTATTCGACGGGCATGAAGAGGAAGCTTGATGAACTGTAAGAGTCTGAAGGTCGGATTCAAAGCGACCATCAAAGGTTTTCTGCTTATCTCCAGAGGCACCTTTTTCCTGGCTCATCCAACGCTTGGCCAAGTATTGAGGCCTGGAATGCTTTAGCTCTGATGCCTCCCGCTCCGATGCCTTCCGCTCCGATGCCTCCCGCATCTATGCCTTCTGCTTCTAGAGTTTTGCCCAGTAGTGGGGCTTCAAGTAAACGCCCTTTGTGAAGGCTCCATCTTTCTTTGTTTAGCAGTACCTATCAATAAACCAAACATTTTCTCAATGTTACAATCATAGACTCACACAATTAATAAACAAACAAACAATAACAACTAAACAACCTAACAAGGCAGAAACGAAATAGCAACAAAGAGAAGAGTTTTTAGGAATCTGGAATTGGAGTGCTTTCTAAGTCTTCCTTTGTTGAATGCATGGGTTGCCTCCCAAGTAGCGCTTTCTTTTACGTCTTGCAACCGGACGGTACCTCCGTTTAAGCTTGACTAGGTTCCACGGCATGGAGGGGTACCTCCTCCACGACATGCTCCTCAAACGTCTCGTAATAGGGCTTCAATCGATGCCCATTCACTTTGAATTCTTGCTGCGTCCTTGAACTTTTGATTTGTACTGCACCATGAGGGAAAACATTAGTGACAATAAAAGGACCAACCCATTTGGAACGCAACTTACCCGGAAACAACCGAAGGCGAGAATTGAACAACAACACTTTCTGCCCAATAGAGAACGTCTTGGCACGAATCATCTTGTCATGGAATGCCTTCGTTTTCTCCTTGTAAATCCGGCCATTCTCATATGCTTCATTTCGGATTTCATCAAGCTCACACAATTGAAGCTTCCTATGTAAACCTGCGGCATCAAGGTCCATATTGAATGTTTTGACGGCCCAATGTGCACGATGCTCTAGTTCGACGGGAAGATGGCATGGTTTCCCATAGATGAGCCGAAAAGGTGACATCCCAATGGGAGTTTTGTAGGCAGTGCGATATGCCCATAGTGCATCGTCTAAACGCATGCTCCAATCCTTCCGGTTAGGCCCCACGGTCTTCTCAAGAATTTGCTTGATTTCCCTATTCGAAACCTCGGCTTGCCCGCTCGTTTGAGGATGATAAGGTGTGGCCACCTTATGCGTGACATTGTATTTCTTGAGCAACGCCTCGATGGTTCGATTACAAAAATGGGAACCTTCATCACTGATTAGCACTCGCGGCATTCCAAACCTTGCAAAAATGTTAGTTTTCACAAAATCTGCAACCACTCGAGAATCATTAGTTCGGGTGGCTTTTGCTTCCACCCATTTCGACACATAGTCCACAGCAAGCAATATATAAAGAAACCCATGTGACGAAGGAAAGGGACCCATAAAATCAATACCCCAAACATCAAAGATTTCAACACTAAAAATGGGGGTTTGCGGCATTTGTTGTTTAGGACCAATATTGCCCGTTCTTTGGCATCTATCACAAGACATGCAAAATGTTCTAGCATCCCTAAAGATGGTAGGCCAATAGAAACCACATTCTAACACCTTAAGTGCTGTTCTTTGAGTGCCAAAGTGTCCCCCACAAGCATAAGTGTGACAAAAGGTTAGAATAGCATTAAACTCAGAATCGTGCACACACCTACGTATAACTTGGTCAGGGCAATATTTCCATAAATATGGGTCATCCCACACATAAAACCGTGCCTCTTTCTTTAATTTATCACATTGGTGTTTAAGTAATTCTCTAGGAACATGTTTAGACACCAAATAATTCACCAAATCAGCATACCAGGGTTCACTTACCTTGACGGACATCAGTTGCTCATCTGGGAATGTCTCTATGATAGGCACGGCATCCTCTTCATGCACCATACGGCTCAAGTGGTCAGCCACCACGTTTTCACTTCCTTTCTTGTCCCGGATTTCGATATCGAATTCTTGGAGAAGAAGCATCCATCGGATAAGCCTCGGCTTTGCTTCCTTTTTCGTGAGCAAGTACCTCAAAGCTGCATGATCAAAATAAACGATTACTTTAGTTCCAATTAAATATGAACGGAATTTATCTAAAGCAAAAACCACAGCTAGAAGTTCTTTTTCCGTCGTGGAGTAGTTCAATTGGGCATCATTGAGAGTCCGAGAGGCATAGTATATGACATGCGGCCGCTTGTCTCTTCTTTGTCCTAGAACAGCTCCTAATGCATAGTCGGATGCATCGCACATGAGCTCGAACGGAAGGCTCCAATCTGGAGGTACAATAATGGGGGCCGAGACTAGCTTCTCCTTGAATTGGTTAAATGCCGAATTACACTCTTCATCAAACTTGAATGGCACATCTTTTTGAAGCAATCGGCAAAGAGGGTTGGACATCTTGGAGAAGTCCTTGATAAAACGCCTATAGAACCCTGCATGGCCAAGAAACGAACGTACCTCTCTAACCGAAGTAGGAGAGGGTAAGTGACGTACAAGGTCTATTTTCGATTTATCTACTTCAATTCCTTTTTCTGAAACAATATGTCCTAAAACTAAACCTTGTTTCACCATAAAATGACATTTCTCCCAATTCAAGACAAGGTTAGTTTCAACACATCGTTTCAAAATTAAGGTCAGATTATCCAAGCAATTATCAAATGAACTCCCAAATACACTGAAATCATCCATGAAAACCTCAATGATCTTTTCAACAAAATCGGAAAATATACTTACCATACACCTTTGGAAAGTGGCCGGTGCGTTGCATAAGCCAAATGGCATGCGACGATAAGCAAATGTTCCAAAGGGACATGTGAATGTGGTCTTCTCTTGATCATCCGGGGCTATCACAATTTGGTTATATCCAGAGTATCCATCAAGAAAACAGTAAAAAGCATGACCGGCTAACCTTTCGAGCATCTGGTCGATGAATGGCAAAGGAAAGTGATCTTTCCTAGTCATGGCATTTAGCTTCCGGTAATCGATACATACTCGCCAACCTGTTTGAAGGATGAATTCTTGGCACGAGTTTCATGCTCATCATAGTAACGAATGCGGGTTGGCACAAGCTCATTCTCAGCATTCTTCACCACTGTCACTCCAGACTTCTTTGGAACACATTGCACCGGTGACACCCAACGACTATCAGAGATCGGATAAATCACTCCACAATCAAGAAGTTTGATAATCTCCTTTTTCACAACTTCCATCATTGGAGGGTTGAGACGGCGCTGAGCCTCTCGAGTTGGTTTAGCCCCCTCCTCAAGAAGTATACGGTGCATGCATGTGGTAGGGCTTATTCCTTTAATGTCGGCCAAAGTCCACCCTATGGCCGTTTTGTGCTCTCGCAGCACCCTCACAAGCTTCTCCTCCTCCATTGCCGTGAGACTTGATGAAATGATGACGGGCAATGTTTCGCCTTTTCCCAAAAACACATACTTCAAATGGTCCGGCAACGGCTTAAGTTCAAGTGATGGTGCCTGAACAACAGAAGGTAGCATCTTAGTGGAAACTGAATTTGAAAGTGAAAGTGGTACCTTACCATATTGTTGTGGCAATGACTCAAGGGCTGCCACAACCTCAATTATTTCTTCACTAGAACCCATTGCAAAGAATTCCTCCTCCTTGTCGTGGCCTTGCATTGGCCCAAATCCTTCATTTTTGCGCTCTATGGCCTTAGTGATGGTTGTTTCCAGGGCGTCCTCGTTCAATTCTTCAAGGTATACCTGCGCCAAAGAATCGATAACATCAATGGAAAAACAAGAATGGTCATCAACGGGATATCTCATAGTTTCAGAAATATTAAAATCAATCACTTCCCCATCGAATTCCATTGTCAAGGTGCCTTTGTATACATCAATCTTCGTTCGGGCCGTCTTCATGAATGGCCTACCAAGGAGAATCGGCAAAGATGTAGAATGGGCTGAATCCTCCATGTCTAGGACGTAGAAATCAGCCGGAAAAATTAAATGGTTCACCTGCACAAGCACATCTTCCAAAACTCCTTTTGGATACGCGTTAGAACGATCGGCCAATTGTATAATTACACCATCTTGTTTTAATTCACCCAAATTCATAGATGCATAAATAGAATAAGGCATGACATTTATGGATGCACCTAAATCAAGCATGGCATGTTCAAAACGATTATGTCCAATCACACAAGGAATCGTGAAACTACCGGGGTCTTTGCACTTGGTAGGCAGTTTACGTTGCAAAACAGCGGACACATTCTCGCTTACCTTCACTACCTCTTTGTTTGCCCTTCTTCTCTTTGTATTGCATAGGTGGCACAAGCTCATTCTCAGCATTCTTCACCACTGTCACTCCCGACTTCTTTGGAACACATTGCACCGGTGACACCCAACGACTATCAGAGATCGGATAAATCACTCCACAATCAAGAAGTTTGATAATCTCCTTTTTCACAACTTCCATCATTGGAGGGTTGAGACGGCGCTGAGCCTCTCGAGTTGGTTTAGCCCCCTCCTCAAGAAGTATACGGTGCATGCATGTGGTAGGGCTTATTCCTTTAATGTCGGCCAAAGTCCACCCTATGGCCGTTTTGTGCTCTCGCAGCACCCTCACAAGCTTCTCCTCCTCCATTGCCGTGAGACTTGATGAAATGATGACGGGCAATGTTTCGCCTTTTCCCAAAAACACATACTTCAAATGGTCCGGCAACGGCTTAAGTTCAAGTGATGGTGCCTGAACAACAGAAGGTAGCATCTTAGTGGAAACTGAATTTGAAAGTGAAAGTGGTACCTTACCATATTGTTGTGGCAATGACTCAAGGGCTGCCACAACCTCAATTATTTCTTCACTAGAACCCATTGCAAAGAATTCCTCCTCCTTGTCGTGGCCTTGCATTGGCCCAAATCCTTCATTTTTGCACTCTATGGCCTTAGTGATGGTTGTTTCCAGGGCGTCCTCGTTCAATTCTTCAAGGTATACCTGCGCCAAAGAATCGATAACATCAATGGAAAAACAAGAATGGTCATCAACGGGATATCTCATAGTTTCAGAAATATTAAAATCAATCACTTCCCCATCGAATTCCATTGTCAAGGTGCCTTTGTATACATCAATCTTCGTTCGGGCCGTCTTCATGAATGGCCTACCAAGGAGAATCGGCAAAGATGTAGAATGGGCTGAATCCTCCATGTCTAGGACGTAGAAATCAGCCGGAAAAATTAAATGGTTCACCTGCATAAGCACATCTTCCAAAACTCCTTTTGGATACGCGTTAGAACGATCGGCCAATTGTATAATTACACCATCTTGTTTTAATTCACCCAAATTCATAGATGCATAAATAGAATAAGGCATAACATTTATGGATGCACCTAAATCAAGCATGGCATGTTTAAAACGATTATGTCCAATCACACAAGGAATCGTGAAACTACCGGGGTCTTTGCACTTGGTAGGCAGTTTACGTTGCAAAACAGCGGACACATTCTCGCTTACCTTCACTACCTCTTTGTTTGCCCTTCTTCTCTTTGTATTGCATAGGTGGCACAAGCTCATTCTCAGCATTCTTCACCACTGTCACTCCAGACTTCTTTGGAACACATTGCACCGGTGACACCCAACGACTATCAGAGATCGGATAAATCACTCCACAATCAAGAAGTTTGATAATCTCCTTTTTCACAACTTCCATCATTGGAGGGTTGAGACGGCGCTGAGCCTCTCGAGTTGGTTTAGCCCCCTCCTCAAGAAGTATACGGTGCATGCATGTGGTAGGGCTTATTCCTTTAATGTCGGCCAAAGTCCACCCTATGGCCGTTTTGTGCTCTCGCAGCACCCTCACAAGCTTCTCCTCCTCCATTGCCGTGAGACTTGATGAAATGATGACGGGCAATGTTTCGCCTTTTCCCAAAAACACATACTTCAAATGGTCCGGCAACGGCTTAAGTTCAAGTGATGGTGCCTGAACAACAGAAGGTAGCATCTTAGTGGAAACTGAATTTGAAAGTGAAAGTGGTACCTTACCATATTGTTGTGGCAATGACTCAAGGGCTGCCACAACCTCAATTATTTCTTCACTAGAACCCATTGCAAAGAATTCCTCCTCCTTGTCGTGGCCTTGCATTGGCCCAAATCCTTCATTTTTGCGCTCTATGGCCTTAGTGATGGTTGTTTCCAGGGCGTCCTCGTTCAATTCTTCAAGGTATACCTGCGCCAAAGAATCGATAACATCAATGGAAAAACAAGAATGGTCATCAACGGGATATCTCATAGTTTCAGAAATATTAAAATCAATCACTTCCCCATCGAATTCCATTGTCAAGGTGCCTTTGTATACATCAATCTTCGTTCGGGCCGTCTTCATGAATGGCCTACCAAGGAGAATCGGCAAAGATGTAGAATGGGCTGAATCCTCCATGTCTAGGACGTAGAAATCAGCCGAAAAAATTAAATGGTTCACCTGCACAAGCACATCTTCCAAAACTCCTTTTGGGGAAAAAAGGTTGTCCTGTTGGTGCTCATGTGATGATGGTAAACTTGAGTGAAGGGCATATTTTCGTATGTGGTATGTGAGACTATGTTGCCAAATTTGTAATCAGTTTTGACTTGGAGAATGTGCCATGCTATGTGAATGAGTCTATTGGTGCAGTTTAAGACCATGGTGTTTGTGAGCAGGTGGAGTTCGTTGTGTGTCCAACTTTGGTATGGTGTACTTGATCTTTTGTTGGTGATATTGAAGAATTTCAGTTCTTCGTTTGAATCACCTTTTGTTTTGATCAAGGCACTTATGGTTTGCAAATTTAGAGAAGACGGTAGAGAAATGTTCACTTTTGTTGGCTTCGGTACAATTTGGCCAAGGTGAAGATTGTTGAATAGTGGCCAAATTAATGGCCAACTTGGCATCCACTCTCGGTTAGTAAACAAAGGAAAAGAAAAAAGGTGGACATCATTCCTTGTTTTGGGGAGAAAAGGGAAATGCAACAACACCTTTCATTATTGTGTTTGTTGTCATCAACACCCGTGAGTTTTAGCCTTTGTTGAAAGGCACATGGAATTGGGTTGTTTCGGCTTTTTCTTTTGCAACTTGACAAGTGCTTGTGCTTTAGGAGAAAGAGAAGAAAGAGAGCCTTTTCTTTTTGGTATATAGGGAGAAGAGCTCATTGTTTTCGGATGTGGGGGGAGCGGCAGATGAGAGAAACCAGGGAGAGCATTCGGCTCTCCCATTTGAAACAGAGCTGCTCCTTCCCACCATTTGTAATAATCCCATTTTGTTAGTAATCACTCAATCAAAGATGTTGGTGCTACTTGTGTAGCTTTTGGGAGAGAAGGATTTTGATATGTGTTTCTTCTTCTCCATTTGTTTCTTAGTTTGAGTGAGAGTTATTGGTTGTATGTGGGATTTGGGTTTGAGAGTTAAAACTCTATTTGTAATCTCCTTTTGACATTAGTGGAATTTCCTCGCCGTCTCGGAACTGGATGTAGGCTTACGCCGAACCAGTATAAATCCTTGTGTCTTTTTGGATTATTTGTCTTGTCATATTTTGCCGTATTAGTTTTGGTTTCATATTTGAAGCTTCCGCACAACAAATAGTCCTGAGAGTAGTCAGACAGCTTCAGTAAACCATAACTAGCGATAACCTTTATGCTTTGATCTACGTATCCGAGCACCCATAAGGCATGAAAAGACAATGTTGCAACTGGAAAGTCATTTATGCATAGCTTGAATTCACTGGTAACACAGTAACTTTCAAGGATTAACCTCATTTGTCTGCGATTACCAACACGCAAGGAACCATATAAACTTGAGATTTTTTACGTTTTTGCTAACCTTTGGACCTCTGAATGTTGTAAGATGTTAACTTTTGAAGCACACTTTAAGTTCAGCATCATCGTAAAACTAATTTGCTTGCATTCCCCTCTTAACCTGGTCATTTCAGGAAAAATAAATAAATAAATAAAACAATGCACTTAACTACATACTTTCGTGTATAATACCTCTGATTAATCCAAATACCAATAATATAATTTTGGCATCCATGCTTTCATAAACATGCTATCAGGATGCAACATCTGATTCACTTTCTCTTCCATTTCATTTTCAATAAATCATCTAATGCTTAAAACAAAACTGAAAGAATTTAAGCTAGGGTTGTAAATATTGATTGCATAAACTCAACTCAATTAATTATGAGTGAGGTATGAACTTCATTATATAGAGATTACAAGATGAGGTTGGTTACAGTATAAACATATCATCTGATTACATTTGAAATTCAAAACTAAGTTACACAGGAGTTTTAGATAAGGAAGGATTGTGATTCCTTTCTATCTGTTGAAGTGTTTGAAGAGTATCCAACTTGTGTAGCTGACTTGGAGAGTCCTTTACCATGCATTGCTGACGTGGAGAAAGATCCTGAATATTTGGTTTATCACGCCCCCGCAAGCTGAGTGGGCGTTGACGAACAGGAAGCTTGGAAAGGCGATAACTGACATGAGCTGTGGACAAGCCCTTTGTTAAGAGATCTACGATTTGGTCAGCGGATGAAACATATCCCACAACAAGTTCATTTCGAATTACTTTTTCTCTAACATAATGATAATCAACTTCCACATGACGCATACAAGCCTGATAAACTGGATTGGAAGCTATTGCCAGTGCATTGATATTATCACACCACAATCTTGGTGGATTGAGAGGAAGATGAAGATCACGGAATATGTGTCTAAACCAAGATAAAGTGGCGAAGGTATAGGCCATTTGTCAATACTCAGCCTCTATACTTGAGCGAGACACACCTCTTTGTTTTTTAGAAATCCAAGAGATTAAGTTATCCCCTAGAAAAATGCAATGACCACCAGTGGAGCGACGATCATCTGGGTCACCAGCATAGTCAGCATCTGCAAAGGTTGTTAGGGACAAAGAACTGGGTTTATAAACTATACCGCGATCATGAGTGGCTTTCAAATAGTGAAGAATGCGCTTGACTGCAGCCCAATGTGTAGTGCTGGGTGAACGCATATACTGACAGACTTGATTTACAGTGAAAGCAATGTCAGGCTGTGTGAATAAGAGGTATTGGAAAACACCAACAACACTTCGAAAATTTGTTCCATCATCCAAGGGTTCACCTTCATACAGACTAAGCTTGCATCCAGGGAAGGCGGAGTAGCCAATGGTTAGGCATTAGCCATCTGAGTACGTTTGAGTAGGTCCAGGATATATTTTGATTGTGTTAAATACATGGCTCTCGGTGTTCTCGTAATTTCCATTCCCAAAAAATAACGTAAGACCCCTAGGTCCTTCATGGAAAATTTTTGTCCTAATTGTTCAATCAATGTGGAGATTTGAAATGGATTATTACCTGTGACAAGAATGTCATCAACATAGATGAGTAAATAAATGATAGTAGTTCCATTGAAGAAAATGAACAGCGAAGAATCTGCCATTGGTGCTTGAAAGCCGAACTTCTTCCAAATGTTGAGAGAAGCACTGAAACCAGACATGCGGGGCTTGCTTTAATTAATTGCAATAAGTCCACTACATTATTGTTTTGAATGTTTCATATAACCTACCGTTACAAAACTCTATTAACTTAATCAATACACTTCTATCAAAATAATGATTATGTCTACTCAAATTCTTACATTCTCCCACTTGAGTAAACATAATCACATAGTATTGAACTGTATAGAATTAAGTTAACAGTGATCACTGAGTTTATATAACAAGATTATCAACTTAAACATAAATGTAATCAACTAAATCAAACCCAGAACTACAGAAATGTTGATGCATATCAGCTGCATCATTACTCTATGATCACCGAAGCTTAACTCAACTAATCACAAAGCTATATGCCAAATAATGTAGTATTGGAAGTGTCATATCTTAATACTCCCACATAATTGGTCCAGACTTCAAGTTTACTTAAAAACAAACTTGTTTATTGCAATCTCAACCAATATAGCTCTTTACAGAATGAGCAAACATTAAATCACAACATGAAACATAATTGAGAGGATATCAACAGAGAAGTGGACAAGATAAGTTTATTAGATGTAAATAAAAAATAATAACTTACTCCCATTAATGAAGATCATTAAAAGATTCAACAACTCCCACATGATTCTTGAGTACTCCCACAGGCAAGGGCTTTGTTAATGGATCGGCCACCATTGAATGAGTGTCGATGTGCTCAAGTTCAACAATCCCTTTCCTCACTTCATCTCTTAGCGATAAATACTTTGTATCCATCAACCTTGCAGCTGTGGTTTTCTTATTGTTCTTCGAAAAGAACACAGCTGCCTTGTTGTCACAATAAATCTTTAAAGGCTTTTGAATTGAACCAACAACCTTCATAGCAGTCACAAGATTTCTGAGCCAAAATGCTTTTTTAGATGTTTCATGATAAGCAATGAACTCTACTTGCATTGTCAATGTAGCAACACATCCTTGCTTAGCACTTTTCCAAGAAACTGCTCCTCCAGCCAAAAGAAAAATAAAGCCACTGGTTGATTTTCTATCATCTGTACAGCCAGCAAGATCCAAGTCCGTGTATGCAACCATTTCAAGATTTTCCACTTCATTATACACCAACATGTAGGCCTTTGTTCTTTTCAGATACTTGAGCACCTTTTTAGCAGCTATCCAATGAGGATCTCCAAGATTTGATTGAAATTTGCCAAGTACGCTAAACTTGAGCATACATTAGGCTTCCCACAAGCGGTTTATCTTTCATCTTTTCATTCTCTTGATCATTTGCAGGATATTGATCCTTTTTTAGTTTATCTCATTTTTCTATGGGCAACTCACCATTTGAACATTTCTCCATGTTAAACCTCTTGAGAATTCTACCAATGTAATTCTTTTGTAATAATCCCAGGAGCCATCTTGTTCTGTCTCTGGTTATTTTGATTCCCAAGACAAAATGAGCTTCCCCAAAGTCCTTCATTTCAAAGCTACTAGACAACATCCTCTTGGTATTTATCAGTAATTGCAAATCTGAACTTGCCAATAAGATATTATCAACATAAAGTACAAGAAAGATGAATTTAGAACCACTGACTTTGAGATAAACACAATCATCTAGCTTATTTTCCACAAAGCCAAAAGATGTAACGATCTGATCAAATTTGATAAACCATTGTTTGGACGCTTGTTTCAGACCATAAATTGATTTGTTGAGCTTACAAACCATAGATTATTTCCCCCTTTCAACAAATCCCAGAGGTTGTTGCATGTAGATATTTTCATATAAATCCCCATTAAAAAAAAGTTGTCTTGACGTCCATCTGGTGAAGTTCAAGATCAAAGTAGGTAGTTAAGAGCCATAATGACTCTCATAAAATCCTTGGAAGAAACTAGAGAAAAGGTATCAGTGTAGTCGATACCTTCTCTTTGAGTAAAATCCTTGAGAATCTCGCTTGGTTTTAAA
This sequence comes from Pyrus communis, assembly GCF_963583255.1. NCBI lineage: Eukaryota > Viridiplantae > Streptophyta > Magnoliopsida > Rosales > Rosaceae > Pyrus > Pyrus communis. Next base: position 39,300,210 of record NC_084803.1, read on the forward strand.
GACCCACTTACATCCAATAGGCTTGATGTCTAAAGTTCTTTCAACTAGTGTCCAAACTGAATTCTTTTGCATAGACTTAAGTTCTTCCTCCATAGCGGATTTCCACAATGCATGCTGCTCACTGTTCATAGCTTGATTAAATGTAATTAGATCACTCAAATCACCAAAATCATATTCTGTGGAAATCCGCTATGGAGGAAGAATCCAGCTTCAGTGTACCTACCAAAATACTCACCACCCCTATCGGATCGCACAATCTTAATATGTTTCAAGTTGTTTTTCAACTTCATTTTGAAAATTTTTAAAACATTTTAACACAACATATTTTTCAGATATTAAATAAACATAAGAGTATCTCGAAAAGTCATCAATAAAGGTGACAAAATAAGAATTTCCACATATTATTTTAGTCGAGAATGGACCACAAACATCTATATGGATTATTTCTAGGAGACTTTGACTCCTTGTAGAACCAGTTTTTCTAACATTTGTTAATTTTCCCTTAAAACAGTCCACACAATTAGAATAATCATTTAATTCTATTTTTGGTAACATGTCCTGCTTTATCAATTGCGCAATTCTTTCTTTTGAGATATGCCCTAATCTTTTATGCCAAATCATATAAGATTTTTTGTTAATGAGCATTCTCTTCGAACCTCTGCATTCAACATTAAAGCACTTATCCATATAACTGCAATCTAGTTGCCGTAAATCATCTCTAAGAAAAGCAGTGCCAAGCAAACACTCAAATTTATTTTTATGATAAAATTTGACACTTTCATCGTCTCCAACAAAAGAAAAACCTAACTTGACTAATTTTGAAGCAAAAACTAAATTCCTTCGCATGGAAGGTTCATAAAGGACATTATTGAGTTCTAAAACGAAACCTAAAGAAAACTTTAGTTTCACAATCCCAATAGACTTGACTGCTAGCTTTGATCCATTCCTAACGAAAACATTCTAGAAGTCCTTATTTCTTCCCTATTGTTTTGTGCAGCCCTGCGAAGAATTTGCAGTATGTACAAAACAACTAGTGTCAAACCATCAAGAGTTTTGAGGGACTAAATCAAATTTGACTCTAAGCAAACAAAAACATTTATTGTACCTTTCTTAACAAGCCATTCTTTGAAACCCTCACAATTTTTCCTTAAGTGATCAGTCTTTTTGCTTAAAAAACATGGCTTTAGTTCTGTTTTCTTTACATTATGATTATGTCCTCCTCTAGGGGGGTTAGCATTCTTAGAAGGCACATTTGAAGTGGCAAAAGAAGAACCTTTAATAGGCTTACCAGAGAAGGAAGATGCAACCTTTTTACCCTTTGTAGCATGGACCAAATTAACTTCTTTAGACTTCTCATTTTTCTATCTTTCCTCCTCTTGAGCACAAATAGATATCAAATCATTAATGTCCCATTTCTCCTTTTGAGTATTGTAGGAGACCTTATGTGACAGCCCATCCCGGATTATTCGTACCGTAGGGGTAAAATGACGATTTTGCCCCTAGTGATTTTGTTTCGTTGTGTTGTTGTTTTGGGGTTTTGGTTGGCTGCTTTTGGACCACACACACACACCCACACTCATTCTTATCACCTTCCCTGTCCTGTATCTCTCTTTCCTTCTTCTTCATCATTTACGTACGGATAAGAACCAAAGTACTCGAAAACGTTACAGATCGAGGAAGAATATTATACCTTTGTGTTCGTGAGGTTCATATGAGTTCAACCATACCAATTTCAGGTAAGGAAACCTTTGCTTTCACGTCAAACTCGAGATCCCCGATTTGGTCACTGTTCATGCACATGTAAAATCATGAGTTTTTTGGGAATTTCAGGTTTATAGGAAGCTTGGTGAGGTCCTTAGGCAGCTCGGGGTGGTTCGTTTGAAGGATTGGGACGTCGGGATCGTGAGTTGCAGGTTTGGCCAGATTTTGTGAAGTTTCTCCGTGAGATTCCGTTGGTTTTAGGGCTCCAAAGGGGTAAGGTTTTGTTCTATTTGTTATAAGCTTCATTTTGGTACCAATTTCGTGGAATTTGGTTGAAAAACGAGTGAGAAACGAAGGTTTGAAGTTTTTCCAGTTTTCCGACGATAGTGACGGCGCTGGAGGTTGGCCGGAGAAGACGACGGAATATTCTGTCAGTTTGGATGGAATATTCCTAACAGTGTTAGGTTAACTTTAACGGAATCTATTAGTTTTAACAGAATATTCCTGACGGCATTAACTGACGTTGTCAGTGTGCCAGGCACGTGCCTGCGCGTGGGCGGCACATGTGGTCGTGCCTTGGCCGGCCCGTGGGGGCGCGTGAGACGTCGAAAAATTATTTTAAAAATATGGGGATGTTCGTAAGGTTGAGTAGATCACGTTGTTGTATTCACACACCCCATTTGAGCATTGTATGAGAAGTTATTACCTAGTTTTGGTTATGTGCTTTAAATTAACGTTTTTATAGTTGTTTCGCATATAGGTGAGACCTATCCCGAGGATGAGCGCAGTCACTCGAGGCAAGGGGGTTACGATCGTTCTACATACCAGTGAGTGGGCTTTTGGTTTTCCGTATATACCTATATACTTGTGATTTTTCCAGAAAATGAAATGAAGCGTTTATATGTACGTTTTAAATGCCATGCATTGCGTTTGCCTATTTAATTATGCATTAGCAATTGCATATGTGTATGTTTGGTGCTATGGACGCACAGGTAAGTGTCAGGTAAGTTATGGTTTATGTTTGTGTTTAGTAGTGATTTGAGATGCATAGAAAGCTCACAACCTGCACCCCCGATGTTAGTGCTCCTGCCCAAAGTAGGGCACAGTCCTTCACGTGATGTTCACCTCCCACACCACACGCTCATCTTGGATCCAAGTTAGGTGCACAGTCCTGTCGTACAGACCACTTTAGGTGGTTTCGACTCGTAGGTGACCCGTGATTATTCGCCTAGTCTTCATGTGATCGTAGCACTTGAGCGTATTTATTTACACCCAGTCCTGTCGTACATACCACTTTAGGTGGTTCCGACTCGTGTGCAGGTATAGTTAATGAGTTGAAGATTTGAGCTCTAAATTCAGCCGTACAGGTCACGTTAGATGACTCCGGCTGATAGATTACATGACATTGATTGACATTACCTGAGTACTTACATTTCATGTAGAGGCATTCGACATGGCATATTTCTGAGCATGTTTTTATATATGTGTATATTCTATTTTCTGGGAAACTATACAGGTTTTATGGCGAGAGGTTAGAACTTTTATTAATGAAATGATTTTGAAAAGCTTTGTTTTTGCCCACTCACACTTTCTGTTTTGCGCCCCTCCAGGTTCTAGTTTGGATTGCTCTTTTGGTGGCTCACGAGGGATTCACGGCATATCTGACAGATTATCACCAATGTAGGACCACCTCTGGGTGTGTTTAGTTAGTGTTTGTTGCCCTGGACTGCACTAGGTCTTCTGTACTCTGAATATTATTTTTCACACTACCGCTTGCACATGTATGTTATCTACTTAGTGTATGGCTTGGTTTTTATTTATTCGTACTTTTATTATTATTCTTAGCTTCCGCATTGTGCACATGGTTGCGTCACCCTCACGTGACGGCCAGCATGACCTGATTTCGGTCGAGGTGTGTCACCTTAAGTTGTCCAAACACCACTAAAATGATTGAATTTGGGAAAACGAACTTTGAAAACGAATTCAGGACATCGAAATTAGTCTAGGAGGGTTCCCAACCGAAACCCCCCAAAAGGTAACCTAAAGTTAATGTTGACCGGTCAACAATCAACGGACGGGTCTAGGTCTTGGGTTTGGGCTTGGGTTTGGGTTTAGGCTTGGGCAATTGGGCTTGGGCTAGGGTTTCGGCTTGGTAGCTTGGCCCAAGGGATCTGGGTTAGGGTTCAAGGTTGGGTCGAGTTCTAACCTAGGTTTGGATCTAGGTTGGGAGGATTTGGGTAGGGTCGACCCAGTTTCAGGCCAATGTTTGGCTGGTTTCTGGGCACAACTTTAAACACTTATAACTTCTTCAATACTTAACCAAATTGAGTGATTCAAAAACCAAAGTTGTAGTACTCAATGAGATGAAGAGAAATGTACCTTGCACGATGGCTAACTTGCCATGGTTTGGTCAGAAATCGCTTCGAAAGTGGTAGAGGTCGCCGGAAACTAGGTAAACTTTGAAAGGTTGTAACTTCCTTATTTCTTAGCCAAATCGGACTCATAATATGTGAAACGAAGCTTAAGACGAAAGGAATATTTGGAGCCAAAAGGTGGCCGGAGATGGCTAGAAAATACCTACAAACACACGGGTCTCGCCGGAAAACTGGGGAAGAGTTCCCTCGCCATTTCTGGCTTCGTGGGGTTCACATAGAGGGTGAGGGATGGTGGTGTGCAGCAGCTGCTGTTGTTGTTGTGTTTGTGTGCTTTCCTAGAGAGAGAGAGGTTAGAAAGAGTGATGAGAGAAATGAGAGAAGAGAAAAGAGAAGAGATTGATGTGGTCCACAGGAAGAAGGAGGAGGGAAAAGAGAAAAAGGAAAGAGTGGGCCCGGCGACAACCAAAAAGGGTGGGCCCCTTGGCACACCAATTAAGACCTAAAACATAACATTTCAAAATATCTAACCCAACCAGTGAAATTACGAAAATGCCATTCCGTTCCATAAATTTCAGGACTGGTTGTTAGACAAATCCCTCCTTAGTTTTAGAATAGATAATGCTTATGTTATCATTGTGTTGGATATGTTAAAACTTCAAATTAATTAAATTTATTTTCATTTTTCAAAAAAAAAAAAAAAAAAAAAAAAAAACGAAAAGACAAACCCAGTGATTCAAAATTGGGAGCATTTTTGTTCACCACCTTCAAGTGGTGGTAATGCAAACCACCATATTTATCACCGTTAGATAAGTTTGAATTTCGAGATTCGTGTGGTGGACATGCACAAATCTTAAAATTCAAACAAATCTAACGGTGATAAATAGGGTGACGAACATTACCACCATTTGAAAGTGGTGAGCAGAAATGCCCTATTGAAATTTTAGGACAATTATTACATGGAAACCAATTGGAGAGAAAAAGAAAGATCCGAATACCTCTGATTAATCCAAATGCCAATAATATAATTTTGTACAATAATATTTTGTAAAGTTTCACAATCGAATAGAAATTGTACACATCGAAATTTCAGTAAAATAAATGTTAACCAATGTATTAAAATTACAACATTTATTTACTTCACCAACCTCACACACTTACTTCACCTACAACATCCACTTACTTCACCTACAACCTCCACTCACTTCACCAAAAAAATGAATGGTGGTGATTCACTCTCAAAGCCTATAAATAGGCTTCTCCATCAAGAGGAATGGAAAACCAATTCACAAATACATTTCTCTACTCCCAAAATGGAAGAGAATACTCCCTAGAGAGGGGGACCAAAACCTTGAAGCCTTAAAGTTCTAAAGCTCCCAAGAAAATCCCGAAGGATCAAGAAAGCACTCTTCGTTCTTCGTCAAATCCTCCTTCAAGATCAAGCCCCAACGGCCCTTGAAGAACTCCCACCAACTCAAGATCAAGCCCCGACGGCCCCTTGAAGAAAGTGTTCATCATTCATCATCCGTTCATCCTAAGATCAAGCCCCAACGGCCCTTTGGATCAACAACCTCAACAAATCCACACATCCAATCGTTCTTCAAGACTAAGCCCAAAAGCCCTTGAAGATCTGCTCATCCATCAACCTTCAAGATCAAGCCCAAAAGCCCTTGAAGAAATCCATACACCCATTCTTCAAGATCAAGCCCAACGCCCCTTGAAGATCCATTCATCAACTGTTCATCCTAAGATCAAGCCCCAACGGCCCTTTGGATCAACAACCTCAACAAACCCATACACCCATTCTTCAAGATCAAGCCCGACGCCCCTTGAAGATCTATTCATCAACTGTTCATCCTTAGATCAAGCCCCGACAGCCCTTTGGATCAACAACTCATCCACAAACCTACACCCTACGAAGATAGAATCGGGGGGACCAAAACCTTGAAGCCTTAAAGTTCTAAAGCTCCCAAGAAAATCCCGAAGGATCAAGAAAGCACTATTCGTTCTTCGTCAAATCCTCCTTCAAGATCAAGCCCCAACGGCCCTTGAAGAACTCCCACCAACTCAAGATCAAGCCCCGACGGCCCCTTGAAGAAAGTGTTCATCATTCATCATCCGTTCATCCTAAGATCAAGCCCCAACGGCCCTTTGGATCAACAACCTCAACAAACCCACACATCCAATCGTTCTTCAAGACTAAGCCCAAAAGCCCTTGAAGATCTGCTCATCCATCAACCTTCAAGATCAAGCCCAAAAGCCCTTGAAGAAATCCATACACCCATTCTTCAAGATCAAGCCCAACGCCCCTTGAAGATCCATTCATCAACTGTTCATCCTAAGATCAACTCATAATCTTCAATCCATATGATTCTTTAATATCATAAACATCATGGATAAGATTCGTGTTGGCATATTGTTCGATTCTATAGTTCAAGACAATATTTCTCTCAACACTTTATAATCTTTCTAGACTCTTCAGGAGTCCCAATTTAATATCATCAACTCTTGCAAGAGATTTTAGTTATGCTTTACCCTTCCGGGGCTTACTTCAAGCAATTTGAATTCTTCAGGGATTTTCTACACTTCATGACACATTTTCCAGAACAATTTGCTTCCATGTATATTTGAGGGATTTACTTATGGAGATATGATGTGGGCGACTCATAACCCTTCGTATATAATTCTCCATTCATATGAACTCCTTTACAACCATATGTCATATCATGTGAGTGTATTTCACGGTATTACAAATGCCCATATGTAACTTTCTAGGTTCAACATCCTTTGGCTATTTGTATTGTATTCAAGTATATAGGTCTATTTTTCCACGTTCTTACAAAATTGTAATGGAATTGCCTTTCTCCATTTTGGCCAATAATTTTATTGATGGAAAAAGAACGGGACTCAATATCACCACAGCTCATTGATGAATTTAGTAACTACTTGCAAAAACCAAAATTACCATTGGTTATCATCAATCTGTGATCCCATATTCTCAAGTGCATGCGCACGCATAATTTTTTTACCTTCATTTCTTTGGATATCCATTCCCTCTTCAAGGATATTACACTATCTCTTCCAAGATAGTCATAGTTTAGAGAATGCTGATCATAACCTCCTTTTAAGCGTTATAGAGCTTGGATTGTAATCTCCACTTCCAGGGGTTGAGTCATTGGAACCTATATGTCTATCATGCTTCATGCATAAGACATCAAAATTCCCATGTCCGCAGATTGTCCTTTCTAGGACGTGTATCCGTGCGGCGACTGTCATGCTTCCGGCATGTAACAGTTATGCTTTAGGAATGCAATAGTTCAGTAGTGTCATATTCTTCTTCTTTCGAATGACTGAACCTTTTAAGTCTGAGGATCTGCTATGCTTTAGGCATGCAACAGATAAATCATTTACTGCATCACTATATTTTGTCCAACAGGGACATTAATTCTTGTAAGTACATTTGCAGCAAGTATATGTGATTTGATCACTTTCGTTGCATCATTAAATGCATCTGGCATTTGATTTGCATATCGTTGCATCATTCAATTATTCTCACTTTGTTTTTACATTGATTGCTTCATGAATCAAAATAAGACAAAATCTATTTGTTCTTCTGGAACGTCTTTTCTCATCATTCTTTTGGAATGATATTTGTTCATCGTTCTTCTGGAACAAAGTTATTTTCTCCCCCTAACGGCGGAAAAATTGTCTTATCAAAATGATAGTCTGCAAACCACACGGTAAATATATCCCCAATCAAGGGTTCTAAATATTGAATGATAGATGATGAATCAAATGCAGCATAAATTCTCAGTTTGTATTGATGCCTTATTTTAGTACGTTGTGGCAGTACAACAGGCATATGTATAACACATCCAAAAACTCGTAAATGTGTAATGTTTGACTTGTGCCCAAACACAAGTTGTACTGAAAAGTATTGATGGTTGTCAATAGGTCTCAACCAAATCAATAATGCATCATGTAAAATGACATGTACCCATGTAAAAACTGGCAATTTTGTTTTCATGAGCAGAGGACGGGTAATCTATTTCATCCGCTTAATAAATACTTCTGCTAAACCATTTTTGAGTATGGACATAAGGAACTTCTGGTCCTTATTTAATAGTCTATAGACTGAGACTCTTATGGTTTTTATTACAGTTAAGTTGAGGTACTGCGACACTTCAAACTTAAGGTACTCATCAAGAAGCTTCATGTCCTGATCTTGAGGATCTAGGGACTTCATGCTCGATATTTTTGCATGATGGAACTTCAGGTCTAATCATTTTTATATGATGAGGATCAAGAAACTTCAAGTTCTGATCTGATCAAGGAACTTCGGGTCCAGTATGTACTCATCGTAACAAAAGAAGTACAATAAATAAATTAAACCAATAAACGGTAATTCCAACCATAATGAATAAATTGCATTTAAGTAAATAAAGCTTGTAAAAAGGGCTTTAATTCAGCACCATTCACGTAAATCAAAACTTAAAGCAGTAGGCGATAAAACCGTCCATGATAAATAAATTGCTTTAAAGTAAATAGAACTCGTGAAAGGGTTTTAAACCAACACCAATTCACATAAATAACAAGAAGTATCATACCTCCTTTTATTTATTATTTTTCTTTCTTTTGTTAGCACTTATTCAAACCTTATTATTGTTACTTTTCTTATTTCTGGAGCATGGTGCCATGCACCAACAGAAACCATTTATATTATTTTGACCAAATGGTGTCGTGCACCATTCAAATCCCTTTATATTTTTTTCTAGGGTGTAGTCAACACCCTTTTTTTTCCTTCTTCACATGTGCCTTACCATTCCATCAATCCCTCTTTTCTATTATTTTTCTTCCTTCTTTGTCTCTGCCAGTCTCGAAATGCAGGGCCAGCTGGGTCGTTGTGGAGGTTGCCCAAATTCAATTCAATCCAAAAGGCTATTAGAGACTGGCGTTGTTCTTGCATGACCCAGGGAACATGGCATCGTTAAGCAAAAACCTCCCTACAGAGACATAGATGACAATGGGGTTGACGGAGGCACAAGAGAGGGAGGCCTGTGTGGATTCATTCTTGCCATCACCATCTCAAACAACCAAGTATTCATGGGAGTTCTCAAGATCCGTCAAAAATAACGTGATTTGGGTTTCCAAGTCTGATGAGATTATCTCTGGAAACCAATTGTTAGGTACGAGTTTTCTCATCTCGTGACGACTTCAAGTCGTAAATTTCAATCTCACCGGAATTCGATCGGACGCTTCTGGCGCAGTAGGAGAGACGAAAAATGGACATATCTTTTATTCTGTGAAATTTTAGATGACGGAGGTGAGAGGTAGATAGTGCTTCACCGGATTTATGGCGTTGTACTTTCCACTGACATGAGAGCTTCTCGTGCTGATAACGTGTTGTAAAATCGACGATGTGTGTGCAGTGGAATAAATAAAACAAGACACAAAATTTACGAGGTTCCTCTACAGTCAGTGTGACTAGAGTACGTCCTCGGGCAGCAGTGGCATTATAATTTGGAATAATAGGAGTACAAAGATAACTCTATGTATTATCTCCTCTTTTCTTCCTCTCTTTCTTTCTCTGCTCTATATCCATGGATAGCAGTTGGAGTGCTCTATTTATAGAGCAACTCTGTATTGTTACATTTTGAATATTTACACCACACCTTTGACAAATGATCTCCACATATCAATATTCTACCAAGGTTTTCAATACTGTGGCAAGGTTTTCAATATTGTGGCAATGTTTTCAATACTGTGGGCATTCATTACCCACTGGTATTTTGAACAATTTAAACAATTTAACCTAGTCAATTAACTAATTTAATTGATCTCAACATCTTTACAAGTTTCCCAAAACTTAAGCTTATCGGTATACGATCTATTAGGTTCTAATTAGCGAGGTAGTGGGTGACTAGAACTCATACTCATCGATTGTAAATTGAATTACTTTACAATTCTCTCTTTAATGAAGATTAGTTAATATTAATCTTCAGGACTTCCACAAACTATGAGTGACATCTAAATATATGTCACGGCTACCTAAGCTAAGTGGAAGAGGTGGAGAACTTATTAAGTTTGGGATTACAATGCAAGACTATCCTTCTCTATATCAATACTCTTGAACGTATTGTTTGGTTGATAATTTATTCATGTCTACTATCCAATGTCATTCTCTTGTCTATATTATTACTTTGAAATTAAGTGATTTGGAACATATTTTCAAAATCTTATTCATGCACTCTAGTAAGAGATTCTTAATCACATCATAGAGTATTATCCCTCAACGGTTTGAAGGTTAGAGATCCCTTATTGTACCCTCACATGTCTCTATGAATAAATCAATGACTCAATAATGCTATGAATAGGCCCATGATGAGGCATGGTCTATGTTACATTGTCAAATGATCAAAGACGTGCCCATAAGGCAACTGTGGTGTCTCAGTTCTAAAGACTACTTTGCATTATCCCAACTAGTGAGTTATCATATGATATGAGTGTGAGAATTCTTGGTTGATCACGATCAGTGGACTCACAGTCTTTTGAGCACCTATATACTTGCCTTGGTGTCTATCACACCAATTACTTGAGACCAATCACTCTCCAGGGAGAAGACATATATAGTATGTACTGATCTATCCGCATTGTTAATGCCCAATTGACAATCTTATGATCAGGATGTTTAGCATATATGAATGAAAGAAAAATGTCTCATGAATCTAACATCTTTAGATCATACATTCTCTTTATTACATATTTCTTGGACTTATTGTTTAAGCGTATAACAATTTAATGAGACAACTTTGAACAATAATCCTTGTCTTTGCTTAAAATAGATTAGTTTAATATGTGAAATGTCTATAAAATATCATCTCATAATTGCCTTTAGGGTACAATTCCAACTGTTATAATTGTCAACAAGTATAAAAATATGCAAGATGACGCTCAATGAATCCTATTTAAGATATACAACATGTATTAAGAATAAATAAGTCAACAAATAATATTCAGTTACGTATTGCAAAAAATTTCATATTATAATAACAGTATAACTCTACGACACAAAACACCATGTCCTTATTGGTGGGAAAAAATGTTGCCTTTTGCACTAAAACCACTTTATTTCTTGAAACCTGTGGACTGGTACCTTAAAAATGGATACAAACCCTATACCATGTTTAGATTGCTGGCACCGAGTTGTATCAAGTTGTGCGGTTATCTCTTTACCAAAAGAAAAATAATAATAATAATAATAATAATAATAATATTGTGCTGTTATCTTGGAATGCACGCAATATCGTGTACGAAATTAGAAAGAAGATGAATTCAAGCTAGAGATTACCCCATTTGAAAACCCTAGCGTCCACTATGCTGACAAGAACATGATAATTAACTATAAATCGCGCACGAGTCAGATTAGCCGATGGACATCTGTTTTAGCTTGTATTATATCGAACACTAATCAACTCTTCATTATTCTGACAAAAACATTACGGCAAGATTGTCGGATATTAGATGTGTTAAGTGATGCTTTGCAATAATATAATTCAAATTATATTGCTCCTAGCTAAAGTAGTTCTAAACATGGTATATGCTTTGGGTTTGGTAAAAACAACTGCTTTGCAGCTTTAATTTAGTTGAAGTGTTCTTTTTAATTTTATCATATTATTCTCAATAATGTATTGTTCGAGACCAACTATGTTAAATAACTTGCACGCATTTAAAGTATTTATTTTGAATTATTATTCACATAAAATGGACGATCGATACTTTTTTTTTTCTTTTCATATCTGCTAAACTTATACGGATCTAGCAACTATTTTTTATATTACATGTATTAGTGCACCATGGATTGAAAAACTAATCCACATTAATCTCTTCCCTATGAATATGCATATGCTAATTTCTTAGTTAATGTGACAAATTAGAAGACCACAGTATTCCATTGCTTTTTAATTCCATTGCTTTTTAATTCCATTGTCCTTCATTTTTCTTTCTTTATCAAAAGATAGCTCATAATGTTTCTCACTTACAGGATGATGTGATCTGGCCTTGTGGTTCCAGCGATTATGTGATGTGGCCTCACTATTTTAACTGTGTGTGTGCATTTGATGCCTGATGCCTTCTTCATGACAAATTTATACTGTTTGCTCATATTTTTTTTGTGATAGCCGTATAGGGGTTTTATCTCATTTATTCTTTGTGCGAATTTCTCTTTAAATCAATAAATTGATCATGAAAAATGTACCCTTTTGGCACATTTCGTATCTGTTTAATTCTTGTTAATGAAATCCCTATAAACTATCGTTGCTCGTCAAAAAAAAATATCAACATATATCAGTCCAAAAAAGAGAACTAAATTATATGCTGCTGCACCTAAACATATATCCTAATTATAGTTGCATGATGTTTTTGTTATAAACAGCATAGCCACAATGGTAGGAATGAAGAGTCACACGTTGCTACACAGTGGTTAAATTATGAAAACCACAAGGTTCAAATTTGCATATCCAAAAGTGTGAGCATATTTATTCTCCACGTACGACTTTGTAACCAAAGTTGTGGCAAACAGAGGCCTGAAATCTCAGAATGCAATCTCTTTCACATATCTTCACACCCCACCTCCTCCAACCTTATCCCTCAGTTTCATATCTTTTTTAGGGTTATATTATTTACATGCACGCTGCAGCCTCTGGCCCTAGCTTCTTCCTGGTCATTGGATTCCGCTGTGCTGATGAGTGTACCATGCAATTCAATGGATGACATGGACCCAAGCATGATCAATATCAATGTTCAAATTATGGAGTAGGATTATCTCTCCTCCTTTTTTTCCCTCTCATTCCCTCTTCTCCTATTTGAACGGTCATGGTTAAGACACGTCAATATCTTATATTAATTTTTTATAAAAAGAGAAAGACAAATTAGAAAATGTGAGAAAAGAGAATGTAAGGGGATGGAAAGAGAAAAGCAGAGAATCCTTCTCCTCAAATTATTTCCGCATAATGTTTTCGGAAAAAAACATCAGAGTCAGTTCGAAAGAATTGTCATAACAATTTCAGTTTGATAATTGATACCCACTTTTGATTTTCGCAGAAGTTATCTGTCAGTAGTGAACTTGGTTCCATTGATAGTATTTGGACAATTGTTAGACCATTATACAGATCAAACTCAAGGTGTTTGATTTAAAATGTTTTTGGAATCCAAAATCAATTTTATTAAATATGCATTTAATCATTATAAAAGCACTTCCAAACGAACCCTATAGTTAGTTTCAAGTGCAGACGCATGTAAGAATATAGGAATTAGACTCACCTAGTGTAAGACCATAGCTTATCCTTTATCTTTTGTCAAATGTTTATCTTCTTATTTACAGCCAAATAAGTTTGGTCAAATGCTAATAGGAAATCTTATCTTTTATCCGAACAAGGTTGATATACTAGCTATTGGTTAGATTATTAACCTCTAATTTTGTGGAATTAGAATGATTAGAATTATTAACCTTGCCATTTTATTTTCAAAAGAAAAGTAAGTAAAGGGAAGACATAATATTTGGAAAATTCAATTTAAATTAAATCTCAAAATTAACTAATTTATTATCCATAAGTATGTGTAGTTCTAATTTTGACTTTACTTAATTTCTGTTATTTCACGGAAAATATATATAATATATTTATTAAGACTTTATTTTTTATCTTTTCATCCTTCTTTGTTCCCTCTCTTTCCTCTCGCTTCTCACCGAACTTCAACTCACAAAAGGTAATTAAAATGTTGACTAATTTGAAGAAAATTGCTATTGACATTTTAAAAAAACTCATTTTGTACTATGCATTTTTATAATTAGAAAAAAAATCACTTATACGATTTTTAAAGTCCTAATAGCGGTTCCTATTAAAGAGCAGTTCCCCATCTAATTCTCAATATTTTTATTCTTTTAACAAAAATAAAGAAGAGTTAGAAGAAAGAAAAAAAACAAGTGTAGTTATCAATTCCGTTAAATGATTTGCATAATCCCAAGGCGGGGGTCCCCAAACGGTGAAGAGGAGTGTGGATAAAACGTGTGTTCCATCCGCCAATCAGAACGCAGAGAAATCAGAAATCCCAAACACCCCAACCCCCTCCGGAATTCCCAATTGGCAAGGGACTCCCACACAGAGAGGGAGAGAGGGTCAATTCTTTTGTACGCCCACCAAACCCACACCCTCCCCCCTTCTCTCTCAAAACGCAAATTAGAACCCAAAAATCCAAATCAATCGCCCAGCATTACTTCCTTCGGCTGCTCCAATCCCAATACCACACTCCTCCAATCTCTTCTCTTCTCAAATTTTTGAGGATTTTTGGAAGCGCCTTCTCGTTTGGGTCAATGGCGGTGTCGACCAGTTTCGCCGGAGCAAAGTTGGAGGCTCTGCTGTCGAGATCTTCATCGTCGGCTGCAACCACGTCGTCCACGGCCTCTAGCGGTTCCTGTTTGGTGGGTTCTGTGAGGCCAATTAGGAGCCGAAGGCTCCAAATTCAGAGAGGAGTGAGGTGCGAGGTGGCTGCTTCTTCTGATGCTTCTGCTGCCGCGGTTCAGTCCGTCGCTTCCAATATCTCCGCTCTTGAGCAGCTCAAGACCTCTGCCGCTGACAGTACGTTTCTCTTTTCCCATTAATATCCTTCTGCTTTGTTTTGTTTCCTATTGAATTTATTAATTTTTTTGTGTGTTCTCTAATGGGTTTGTGTTGGAATTGATTTTTCTTCTTGCAATTGTGGGTTTTGTGAATGTATTTGTTCCAAATAATGTTAATGCATGATGGGTTTTGTGTAATGTTGATGGTTTTTTATCCAATATATATGTGCTCAAATTTTTGGAGATTGTCTGGGTTTAGAATTGCTGCATAGAAAGTACAGTTTGGGATTTTTCTCATTTTCCCAAACATCTTTTCAGTATGAATTTTGAATGCAAGAGAAATCACAGCCATACAATGTGTCTGTAATCCGGGGTTGGTATCGTATCTCATATGTACTTCTGAATGTATTATCTTTTACCCCCACCTCTTTTACCTGCGGTTCTATGATTCAGATGCTTTTGATGACCGTAGGATAATGTTTGGTTTGGTTGTGTTCATGATTCAAGGTTGTTTTCATACTTTATATAAGAATCTGTTTGGCGTACTTTTTTAGTGTATTTGTAATGTTGTCTAACTAAAGTTCCACTATTTTTCTTCTCAGGATACACAAAGGAAAGAAGCAGCATTGTGGTCATCGGACTTAGTATTCACACAACACCCGTTGAAATGCGTGAAAAACTCGCCATTCCAGAAGCAGAATGGCCTCGAGCCATAGAGGAGCTGTGTGGTTTAAATCACATAGAAGAAGCAGCTGTTCTTAGCACTTGCAACCGAATGGAGATATATGTTGTAGCTCTATCTCAGCATCGTGGTGTCAAAGAAGTTACCGAGTGGATGTCAAAGGTACTTTCCGTTTCTTTATGTGTTGTTTGTGGTATAAATGACAATAACCGACTCTTTTGCATGTGTATTGTGACATGGATAAGTCAATCATCTTATTTGACATTGGAGAAAATGTTTATTTTTTTTATTTTTGATTCCTTTCTTTGAAACGAAAAATTACACTCAATTTCTTTGTGGGTTACAGTTTGAGCCTGTACGGTTTTTCCTTTCTCCGGCTTATGAAAAGAGTATCCTGAATTGATCATGATCATTTCTTGCTCCAAAACATTACCTGACACTCTTTGCTTTGTTTGCAGACAAGTGGAGTCCCTGTTTCTGAGCTGTGCCAACACCGGTTTTTACTCTATAATAAAGATGCCACTCAGCACCTCTTTGAAGTATCAGCAGGTCTTGACTCTCTTGTCCTCGGAGAAGGTCAAATTCTTGCCCAGGTGAAACAAGTTGTTAAAGTCGGCCAAGGAGTTGTTGGCTTTGGTAGAAACATCAGTGGGCTGTTCAAGCACGCAATCACTGTGGGAAAGCGGGTTAGAACTGAAACAAACATTGCTGCTGGGGCAGTTTCTGTAAGCTCTGCTTCTGTTGAACTTGCCTTGATGAAGCTTCCTGCACCATCACATGCTACTGCAAGAATGTTGGTGATTGGTGCGGGCAAAATGGGAAAGCTTGTGATCAAACACTTGGTAGCAAAAGGTTGCACAAAGATGGTTGTTGTGAATAGAACCGAGGAGAGAGTGGCATCCATCCGTGAGGAGCTGAAGGGTATTGAGATCATTTACAAGCCTCTTACAGAAATGCTTACCTGTGCAGCAGAGGCAGATGTGGTTTTTACCAGCACCGCATCAGAAACCCCATTATTTTTCAAAGATGATGTGAAGGACCTTCCTGCTGTAGGTCCAGAGACTGGTGGTTTGAGGCTTTTTGTTGATATTTCCGTCCCTCGGAATGTGGGTTCATGTGTTGCTGATGTTGATGGTGCTCGACTTTACAATGTTGATGACCTTAAGGAGGTTGTGGCTGCTAACAAAGAGGATCGCCTTCGGAAAGCAATGGAAGCTCAGGAAATTATTACTGAAGAATCGAAACAATTTGAAGCTTGGAGGGATTCTTTGGAGACAGTACCTACCATCAAGAAATTAAGAGCTTATGCTGAAAGAATCAGAGCTGCAGAGCTTGACAAATGTTTATCAAAAATGGGTGATGACATATCAAAGAAAACAAGAAGAGCTGTAGATGATCTTAGCCGAGGTATTGTGAACAAGCTCCTTCATGGTCCGATGCAGCACTTAAGATGCGATGGGAGTGATAGTCGAACTCTGAGTGAGACACTTGAGAATATGCATGCTCTTAACAGAATGTTCAGCCTTGAGACAGAAATATCCGTATTGGAGCAAAAAATTCGAGCAAAGGTGGAACAATCCCAGAAGTAAAGCTACAACATCAAATTTCTTTCGCGACACATCTACTTCCTCAAACTCGAATAAGGGGAAAACATTCTCACATTGTCATTTTAGCGTTCCCTCTGGTGAAATCTTCAATTCCATAGACAAATTGTGTTGGTCCCAGCTGGTCTGGGCGACCTTCCAATTCATTCATTGGTGTAAGACACTAACCTGATTCTTATCTTCGTAAGTGGCTGTTCGGCTTCGTATCGAAATTATGAGGTTATATCTGTACTAGTGTTAATTCTTGTAATTAAAAGTAATTTGAGATGAATATAGATTGCAATTCATAATTTTGTCGAGATTATTGTCCAATTGTGTCTCATTAGTTGGTGAAACACCGCAACCCGTACCATTGGTATATTGGGCAAAATATGAAACTATTGCTGTTTCCCGTCACTGTCATCACTATCAATTTGGTTCCTTCCGGTGAGGAGCCTTATGTGATCACCTGGATAGCCGATTCTCTTGTGCGGACCAATTTTTGTGGACCAATGGTGTGAACCAAGTTTAGCCGTTGCATTTGATGTGAACGGCTCACAACAAAACTGAGCTCATTAGTGGGTCCAGGTCCTAAATGACCTGTGAATTATACGGGTCTATAGGACCCGGTTCTACTGAAAGACTCAGCTGATCATAGTCGTTCGATCTTCGTCCGCACCGTTGGTCCACATGAGAGAAACGCTCTCACTTGGATGGCCTCGTCAAATGTTTATGGCCCGCCTCCGTTAGATCATTTCTAATGGTTGGGCTAAAAGCCAAATATTTTAATCTGAAAAATTTAGCTTTTAGCCCAGAAACAACTTTTCTACTTCAACCGTTCTGGCCTAAAATTTTAGCCCGGGATTATTAAAGAATGAACTTAGGTTATTTTTCTTTTCTTAAATTAATTTTTTTTTTTAAATAAATATGTAGATTGTCGTAAATTAATTTTATAAACATTTGAAAAAAAAAATTTAATTCCGATAAATATTGAAAAATCACTAAATTTCCCACAAAGCAAGCCGTCAACTTAATTAATAAAGCACATAATTCATACACTACATAAACTTAACAATCATATCCACCATCTTTACTTGGTGATGGACTTCGTTGAAATGTTGGGATATAGGGTTGAGAAGATTCATCATCTTGAAACATACTCCTTAAGGCAGACTTTCGCATAATTACCTTTTGCTTACCACGTAAGAACTTCTTCCTCTCTGGAGTGTATTTGCAGAGGTCCTTCATCATGAATTCAATTTCAAACCTATTTTCCTCCCTATCCGAGATTTCCTTCATTTGCAAACGCATTCGGGCCGCTTCTTCTTGGCCAGCGCTATGAGTTTCGTTCAATTTTGTCATTCCGGTATCAAAGTGTCCACTCATCAGATCTTGGGACTTCCCTTGTCTCTTTGCTTCCTTTTGCTTATCTCTTCCTGGGGGCCTTGCAAAAGAAGGAGATGGGGTCATTTCATCGACACCTTCATCAACACCTTCATCTCCGGCATTTGTCTGTGCAGCTTCACGTTGAAATAATCTTCCCCATTGTTGGTCCGCATCGGTTCCCCACCTCGGACAATCCTTGAGGATGTCCCAAGCATGTTGCAACTTAAAAACTTGATTTTTTGGTGTTACTCTTGTCTTGTAAATTTTCATTGCTTTGTCACCCTATGCAAAAAATACATAAAAATAATTAGTTGCAACATAATATTATGTACATGACAAATAAAAATCAAGAACAAAACTCACAATTTCTATGGTGCTCCTCCCACTAGCCATGCCAACTACGGCTCTCTCCAAGCTTCCCTTCCATAAAGTGCATGCTTTGTTGATAGTCTTCCACCGATCATAAACACCACCACCATCCCGCCTGCTACCATTGTAGTTTTTGTGAAACTTTGCAATGATTTTATCCCACAAAACCTTCTTATTTTGATTAGTGCCAACTGCACCATCTTTGCTAACAGAAACTCATGCCAAGCATTGAGCAACATCTTCCTCACAAGTCCAATTACGACCTCTAATATGCTCTCTTACCATGTTGAACAATTTGGAAATGGAAAGAAATGGTAGAAAGATAAATTGGAAGAATTGTAAGAGAAATTTGAGTTTTGTGTGGATGTTTGAACAAATACATAGGTATTTATAGAGTTTTTGGGTGAATTTTGAGTTAAATAATTTTTTTTTTAATTATTTTAACCGTTAGATTTAAATTTGGGCCGTTAGATCTTTTTTTTACCGTTAGATTTGATTATATTTGATCTCAGCCGTTGGATTCAATGTATTTTAAAATAACATATTTTAAAAAATCAAATTTGAATCTGGACCGTTGGATCAACCAACGGTCCTTGAAACGCAATCGTTGGATTGCAAAAATAGCCGTTGGAGTTCATCTGGGTGGCCGACAACCCGCTGACAGCGGGGCCCACCCTGTCGGGCACGGACTACAAACGCTCCGCATGGGGCGCGTTCGCGAGTGAGCGGGCCGAGACTGGCCTTTGGGCCAGCGAGTCCAGTCGCGCGTGGGGGAAAATATGGGGGGTATTTGGCCCAACTTTAACATTTGGCATTTAGCCCAATGTTTTAGCATGGGTTGGAGATTGTTTGGGAGGGAAATTTGGCATTTAGCCCATTGTTGGAGATGGTCTTAGGAAGGCTATAAATAAAGGTCCATAAGCCATCTTCAATCGAAGGGGCTATGCTTAGCCCCAATTCAGATTATACTCATGCAAGAAATTATTTTTTAATAAACATTGTCATGCTATATTTATATACCATCTCTAATCGAGGGGGGCTAAAAATAGCCTCCTCAATAATTTATTATTTTAAGTTTGTTCTTTAATTTTATTGGTTAATTGAATTAAACTACCATATTAAAATAAGATTTTCGGACATATTAAAATAAGATTTCCGGACATATTTTGTGTGACATCCCACATCGTTCAGGCGAGTGATCCTTATATGTATATTCTCATCCCTACTTAGCACGAGGCCTTTTGAGAGCTCACTAACTTCGGGTTTCATGAGAACTCCGAAGTTAAGCAAGTAGCGCACGAGAGCACTTCTAGGATGGGTGACCCATTGGGAAGTTCTCGTGTGAGTTCCTAGAAACAAAACTGTGAGGGCGTGGTCGGAGCCCAAAGTGGACAATATCGTGCTATGGTGGTGGAGCGGATCCGGGAAGTGGTCTGCCCTGGGCCGGGATGTGACATTTTGAGTGCCACTTGAAGATGTGGCCGTTTGAAAATTATTGAAAAAATTAAAGGAAAAATTATTGGAAGAGATAAGAGAGGGGTGTGTATGAAAAAAATGTTTGAGATGAATATAATGTAAAGAATTGAAATAAAATAAGATAAGATAGTATGAAATGATGAAAAGAATGTGAGAAATGGTGTAGAAATGGTGTAGATATGTCTTAGGTATTTATAGGAAAAAAATTAAAAATTTTAATTTTTTTTTAGGGTAAATATCAGTTTACTACCCTCATATTTCGTGATTTTCAACATTTAGTACCTCAAGTTTTTTTTCGTCTCAGCGTCATACCTAAAGTGTTAATTTTGGGACAGTCTCATACATCCGTTAGTCAAATTGTTAAATTTGCTGTTAACTGATGACGTGGCGCCTATGTGGACAATAACTGGGCACCACGTGTCATTAAGGGGTCCACATGGAATTATTTATTTTTTTGGAGAAGGGGTTCAAAAAAAAAAAAAAAAGTGAATAAATAAAAAAAAAAAAACCTTGTCTTCTACCTCCCCTAACCCCCTGCACCCTCTCCCTTTCTTCTCTCTTCTACAACCCGCACCCCTTCCCTCCCTTCTCTCTTCTACAACCTGCACCACCCTCCCGTCTCTCCTCCTTCCTCCCTTATCCCTCCATTCTCTCCTCTGCACCAACCCACCAAACCCTCATCTCCTCTACACCACCATCCCTTCTCTCCACCAAATCAAAACACTAATTTAAAACCCAAAAAAAATAAATAAATAAATAAATTCCTCAACATTTGCAACTACCAAACAAACAAAAAATGCACAATTCGCAGCAAGATTCATAATTGACACCAAATTTTACCCTAAATCACAAAACAATAAATTTAAAAATTAAAAAGACTGAGAATCGAATGAAATAATACCTGCGACAAGCTTCAATGGGAAATTGACCAGCAGAGCACGGAGGTGCGAGAACTCAACGGTTCATAGAGAGAGAAAGAGAGGAGAGAGAGAGAGAGGAGAGATATTGCGTTTGGGTGGAAGATGAGAAACCTTAAAAGGCTATATAGAGAGAGCTAAAAGACGAAGCTGTTAATAATTTCGATGGTATTTTACATGAAAATTATAATCTAGATGAATGTGTAGGAGAGGTCGCCGTGGGGATGAAGAAGGCGATGGTGGCGTGGTGAGAGGAGCGCCGTCTGATTTCGCGCAGAGGAAGATGGGAGGGGCGAAATGAAGAAAAGGGTCACCGAAGCGAGAAAGAGGAAAAAGAGGGCGTATGCTTGTGGCAGCGTAGAGGTAGAGAAGAAAGCAACAGCAGAGAACAGTCAAACACAGAGAGGAGATGAGGGTTTGGTGGGTTGGTGCAGAGGAGAGAATGGAGGGATAAGGGAGGAAGGAGGAGAGAAAGGAGGATGGTGCAAGTTGTAGAAGAGAGAATGGAGGGATAAGGGAGGAAGGATGAGAGAAGGGATGGTGGTGCAAGTTGTAGAAAATGGAAAAGAGGGAAGAGGTGCGGAAGAAAGAAAGGAGGGAAAGGGGGGGGGGGGGGGGGAGGTAGAAGACAGTTTTTTTTTTTTTTTTTTTTTTTTTGAACCCCTTCTAAAAAAAAAAGAAAAAAAAAATCCAAGTGGATGCCTTAATGACACGTGGTGCCCAATCATTATCCATATAGGTGCTACGTCATCAGTTAACGACAGGCTTAACGGTTTGACTAACGGAACACTTTAGGTATGACTCTGGGACAAAAAAAACTTGATGTGCTAAATGTTGAAAACCACGAAACATGAGGGTAATAAACTGTGATTTACCCTTTTTTTTTTAATTTCGTCTAAAAAAAAGATAATAAGCCAACTGGGCCCAATTGAACGGGCTGGCTGGCTAAGGATTTGGATTTTGGCCTGGTGGGTTCCAAGGTTTTTAGACCCAAACCTCTATATTAGAGATTGGTTTTGTTTTGAAAAAGTTATCCTTTGGCCTATAACCCTATGGCCGGCCCGGTTAGAGATAACCTAATCTTCAAACTATAGATTTCAAAGTCACTATTTTATATGTTTTAGGATTTTATTAAAAAAAAAGAAAGAATATCAGAAAAAATACATTATTACTTGAAAATGAGCAAACGTAAGTGGATATAGTAGAATTTTCTATAATTATTACGAATCCAATGCAATGAGATAATAGGTCTGGCCGGAATGAGTGAATAACTTCCTAAAGAAAAAAAGAAGAAGAAATAATAGGCATATTATTGGTTAAGTGGTAGATCACGGGATCGTTCTCTAGTCTCTATCCGACTGTAGGTACCTCGGAGACTCTGCCATTTCCATCACTGAAAACGTATACACGATTGCAACAAAAATTCTCCAATCTAATGAATCCAGGCTTTAAGATGAGAACCGTAACCGCTGGGTTGCTCTTCTTGATTATCTCTGCAGCCTCCGACGCAGGCTTTCCAATTAGTTCAGGCCAAACATATTTGAATTCTGGAAATAGTGAAAATTAACGGCATTCAAATTATAAGTGCGTATTTGATATATAGTAAAACAAATAAAAAAAATGAAAGTAGTGGAAAAGAGAAAGAAGAAACCTTGACCACAACATGCAGCATTTGTACAATCTTCGCTGACACAAGGTGGGTAATGAGGCCAAGATGCTCCAACCATTTTCTTTTGATTTGTTGTGGTTTGATGCATATGACCTTCTTAAATTGTGTGTGTGTGTGTGTGTGTGTGTGTGTATATATATGCATGCATTGGTTTTCTTAGAAAGGGGTACTGTATTCTCCGGTAGCTAAATGAATTTGTTAATTTTATAATTTGGATAGATAAATATGATTTTTTTTTTTCACAAAGAACTGTGCTAAACCTCACACTTGACTAACCATAATATTGTGGTTTAAATTCGTTTTTACGAAAATTGAATTTAAAACTTCTCACTTACAAGTAAAGTAAAATACCACAAAACTGTAGTACTAAATCACATAAATATGATTAATTAGCTTACCGTTTTAAGAAACACTACACATGCTTGCATTTGTTGGATTTTTTAGTCAAAGGAAAAGAGATTTCCAAGGAAAATTACACAAGTGAGGTCACGGGTCTACAATCCCCAAATTAGTGTCTCGTATGTATATCATTTTCAACTTTTTTACATCTGTCTTCAACTTAACGCCAAACTTAAGTGGTAATCTTTCCAAAGATTAATTAAAAAAATCAAAACTGATAATTAAAGAAAAACAAAAACCAACCGCTGTGAAATCTAGGAGTGGGCACGGTACGGTTTCATTCTCAAAGTGAAACTGGAATTAAAAAATATCAACGGTTTAGTGCGATTCCGCTTAAATTTAGGGAAATTGTATTTGAATCCAGATAACCTCTTTCTACACCTAGCTTACTCTCTACACCCATATTATTTTTTACTAAACTATAAATATCTTTTTAAACCAAAATTTATTACCTAAACTACCCTCACAAACTCAATTTAATATATAAATTTATATTTATACCCATTTAAAAATTAAAAACCACATAAATTCATTAAACTTTTAAACTTTCCGGGCTGAAATATTTTCTTATGCAGTAACATACTTGGGAAGGATTTCTCATGCATCGAGTGATATTATCAATCAAAATAGCCTTTTGGATTATTTGTCTCAGTGCAGTAGATCCCTAAAAACATATATATGCCGTATAGTTCAACAATTTTTTATTTGAAAATGATGGTTCAACCTGTAATAGTCTAATAACAAAATGTTTGGTTCTGTTGAAACCTCTGAAACTGTGTCTCCAATAATAAAGGATCCAAGGGAAGTAGGAACTTCACTTGTAGAATACCAGCTAGAGGTGCATGATGAAATGACTGTCAGTGAATGTTGTTTTTGCAAAGGCGAAGGATATCTAGCCAATTGTACAATCAGGATTTGTGAATGAAGTGCCGAGGACTTTAAGGTAACACATTATTTTCTATCGTTAATCCATTGACAACTTGTTTTCCCTAAAATAGGAGAGAATAGACAAAATAAAAAGAAAACTAATGAAAATAACTTGAAATTTTTGGGTTTTAACGATAAGGACAACAAGTGAATAGTACCATGATTGACTTTTTGGTGTAAAAATGTGGTTTTTTGTTAAAGTGAATAGTACCGGGAGCTTTTCGTTAAAATTTACCAAAATAAAACAAGATTTTCCCTTCAGGCACTAGAAATATATGCATGCTTTGAGATTATGCATTTATAGCATCTAGTCGGGAGACTGAGCTGGTTTAACGAGATCATCCTACCAAAGGAATGTCTAATATATATTTCGAATATGCTGTTAAGGGGATCATCAGGCTTGCTTTGCATGTGTAGATGGAAAACCAGGTAATGCGGCTGAGTTGTTTGAGAGGGTTTCACAGAAAATAAAGGTGAATCATTATAGTGAGGCACTTAATGATCTTCAGCTTCTATAGAGGCACACCCAACACTATTAGAAGCATATTATTGATCATCTCTTCTTGTTAGATTGATATGCAGATACTTTTTAAATAATTACCATTCTAACAAGATAAATTTGGTTTCGTTGAAAACTGTTTCATCATATGTAATTTTCTATTTGAAGTTTTGGAGAAAATTAGAATGTTACAAGTAATTATTGATTGTACCAAATTTACGAAAACAAAACTTACAGAAATCGGTTTATAGCTTAGTTGGATGATTCAAAACTTCAAAATCATCATCCATCGGTCAACAAAAGCTTGGTTTTCTCTATAAGAGCGTCTTAGGATTTTAGGTCAGAAAAGCTTGTATGAGGGTAGAATTTGATTATTGGGTGGGTTCATTGATAAATTTTATTTTTATTGTTAATTTCATTTTGTACTTGATGGTAATTATGCAATAGGTTGAAAAAAACAATTCACATTTAAAATTTAAGTTGGCGGGTAGAGAGAGGTTATATGGGTTCAAATAAAATTTCCCTTAAATATATTACTAAAACTGTACGGTTTGGTTCACACCAGTTCCAATTTGGTTCATGCCGGTTTACGATTCCGAATACTAAATCATTTGAATACCAAATCAAAATACCCATTTAAAGTTTACTTGCTTCCTTTTCTTGTTTTTTGCATGCTTGTATTCAAATTCGACTTCTAAAATAGTTAAACAAAGTTACAAACAAAACATATCATTTCCAAATACTAAATCAAAATGTAAATGCCTTTGACACCAAGCAAACAAAAACAAAACACAATTCAGATGTACATATACATTCATTATACATATATATATATATATATATATATATATATATATATATATCCAACATACAAATATATCCACTATGTAGTAAGAATGTTAGTGCGAATACAATAATTTAAGTCCAAAAGGGGCTTATCCAGAGATTAAAAAAAAAGGCTCAGGAAAAAGGGAAAGAAAAAAATAGGATGTAACTTAACATTTTTAGATCATTCTATCCAAGAAAAATATGAAATCGAAACTTGATTGTCAAATTTGGAGATTTAGGAGAGAAAATGACCTCTTTTTATTTATTTATTTATTTTTAAATGTGCCTTATCTCAATAGGTGAACTGTGCAAGTGACATATCTAATTGAGAAATGCTTCCATGCAATCACATGAGGCGCAACCAGTTTTGATTTTCACCACTCATTTAGTGTACAACTATTAAATTTAGTTAATTATTTACATTCACAATTCGGTTCAATTTTAAGCAGTTCTACCAGCACGAGAATTAGAACCGGAATGAACGATTTGATCCGGTTCTTGAACCTACGTTCATTTTTTTTGGTCAACACGGTTTTTAACAGTTTATTTTGTCGCGATTCGATTCAGTTTCACAATTTTATGGTTTTTATGCCCACCCCTAGTGAAACCTAGCCCGATAGTCACTCACCAAACCACACCACCTTGTTGTCGTTGGTAACACTTCTCCTCACCGCTGTCGAAGCCTCTTTTACTCTTCTTCTTTCTTGCTGGTGAACCCACTCACTGATTATTATATTTCGTTTTTGACAAACCCTACCTTGTCGAGTCATGCTGGCCGTCACTCGAAGGTGATGTAACCAAAAGTGTGAGTGATGTGATTGACTCGACCCTGTGCCTGCTGTCGGCCTCCTCAAACCTTGTTTACTTGGTTACCTCGACCTTGATTTGTCCCTCGGCATACCACGGTGGTCCGCCACCCTGATACGGCGTATAGCCCCTCTGGTACTGGGGATAACTGCCCTGGTAATAAGGATCAGGTGGGTACTGATATGCTCCTCCTAGATACTGAGCTATGTCACCCTGGTAGTGGTAAGCACCACCATAACCTATCTGTAGGTAGGTACAATGTCTTTGAATCTGCTGGAGAGGAACTGTAGGTGGTAGTGTAGGAGACTGATTTTACTGACTATGCGGACACTGATTAACTCTGTGCCCCATCTAACCGCAAGTATAACACCCATTACCTCCCATTTTACACTCACCGAAATGACGATTATTGCATCTACGACAGAGCGGAGCACCAAAATTGCTAGGGTTCCTCTGATTCTGAATGCGGGAACTGCCTGTGGACTTGCCGCCCCTTCATGGCGTATTTGAATTTGATCCACCGCTCGACGATCCAGAACTATTACCACTTCTCTTAAAGTTAATAAAAAACGTAATATTAGGGATGGGTTGTCATAGTTTTACCCCTTAAGTGGGTTTACTTTCTTAAGAGTCAAACTTGGCCCATGATATACACAACCCACCACCGTAGTTAAACGTATGGAAATGAGGAATAAAGTTATTGATGGATAGGGTGGAAGAAAAAAGGGGGAGAGGACAAGGGACAAAAAACAAAAAGAAAAAAAAACCACACAAGAGGTGGTAAAAAAGCCACACTTGAGATGGCAGAAAAGCCATAAAAGAGGTGGCAATGAAGCCACCCAAAAGGGTAGCAAAAGTATCCAGAAGTATACTCACTTGACATTAATCTACTATTTGTCCTTAGATCAGGACCATTTTTCCCGCTGAATTTTTCCTAACTAATGAGGTTTTAACAAGGCACTTATCTTGGGCTAGTCATGCCCTTGTGTGCGTTCTACTTGTGTCGTGAAGGCATTTAGTTTTGACGTAATGAAACTTCTCAATTTTCTCCATAGATGGGTTTTATGGTACATTGGGTTTTTACCATAACGAGGTTTTGTGTGTTTTACACCTTATGCATTCTTCCGTTTGTTCTGAGACTCACATTCGCTCATTGTGCCTACGAGACGACTTCACCAACTACTTTCACATTTGCTTGAAGGTCTGATGTGTCCATTACTTGAGTGTTGAGTATTTACATACTCAAAAGGGAGTGTTGTAATTAATATTTCACATTATGTGATTGTGCAAGTCATAAGTAGATATAAGTTAGGAATCATTCGGAATCTATTAGATCTTTCCTATTAGACTTTGTATTACTTCAAAAGCAAGTTATTCTCTCTGTTTTATTACTATAAATAAAGGCACTATGCATGAGGAATCACATCCCAAAATTCCTCAAGCCATTCTCTTCTCTCTGCTGCACCTCTTCCCTTTTCTCCCTCTAAATTTTAGGTCACAACACAATGTCACAAGTAAAAGTTGTGAACTATTGAATTGATATTATTTAGATTTCCTTATCAAATCTGTAACTCTTTATCACAAATCTTTAAATCAATTTACATTAGATTAGCTTAGGATACTTGATATTGAAGATCAAAGTGCAAATGGCTGTGATTAAACACAACCCAGATTTGTTCATAAATATGTATTTCACTTTTAAGTCTGACTAGTGAAATTTTCAGATCACTTTATGCATGCGTTTTGCACGTGAATCTGACACATATGTTAAGAAAACCCATCATATATGGGCTTGTCTGACTCCTTCACTCTTGAGTGAGTTTCTCACCCTTGATCTTTTCTGATTGAATTGGCATTTAACAAGTGTCTTTGTGGGTTGTACCTGGCTAATCAAAACAAAAATATATTTAGGTTCGTTAGGATTATGTTAAGCTCATTTGCTCTTTGGTTAGAAAGCTTATAACTTTCAAGACCTTGCTTTAGCCCTTCTGAGTCTCCTCTCCGTGTTCTTCAAAACTCCTAGCTGGAAACACTTTTTTTATGCTTAAAATCTTTGTGAAAAAAACTACCATTGTTCATGGTCTAACGCTTACTTTAAAATATTCATATAGACCTTAGTGTTACATTTTCAGTTAATTTCTTCATTCCAAATCTTTGTATGAAGAAACTGACTTGTCAGTGTTGAATCCAAAATTGCAGATCGTCTTTTCATCTCTTCATATCATTAGCAGTTATATGCCTCATTTTGGTGCCACAAGGTGATGAGTTGAAGAAGTGAAGCTCTCTCCTTGTGATGACTAAAGACATATTGGTCTAGTGCAATATAGGCTTGCACAAAGGTATAAGTTGCTCCATAAAATAAGTCTAGGATTTGAGCTTCTTGTGGTTATGAACCCTATTTTACACTAGTGAACCGAACTCCCTAGATCCCCAATTTTTTAACATAGTTAGGAGTTTTTTCGGGCACATAACTAGAAGTTATTTTTTGATCTCATACGATTCTTTCAATGTAGTTTTTTTAATTTCATTTTCTCTTTTTATTTTATTTGTAAAGGGTTTTTATTTTTTTATCTCATAACTAGAAGTGTAAATTTATAACTAGAAGTATTGTAGTCCTTTTACCCTATCCATGATACTTTGATAAATAACATGTGCTTACTCGTTTATGAGAATTTTAACTTTGTTCAAGATGTTGATCATGCTAGAATAAAGTGTGTGAAATTTTTAATCATTTGCTTCCTAAACATGGAATAATATTTAAATCCGAATTTTTTTCAAAAGTAATCTAACTTTGGTGTAACGAGTAACAAAGTGAAACATGAACAAGCTTGTATGCTTGGGACAGAGTTCGAAGCCCCCTAGGTAATAATGATTCGAAAATATTACCTTCCAAACTTGGTGTTTGTAAAGATTTTCACTGTGATAATCGGAATACCACTTTACTCCAGAACTGTATCTAAGCCGATGAAAAATTATTTTATTCGACACTTGCCATTGTATTGGTCGGACTAAGGATAAGAAAGTGAGAGAACTTCGTCCGGAATGCCCTCGACACTTCGATTTTGATGGTCATAACATGTCACCAACAAGGGCCTTCATTCCTAGTTCAAATTGCATGTCCATCCCTAGTGAATCTAAGTCAAAAGTTGGTTAGGGACTTTGTTGCTTGTGTGTGGGTTGGAAGCACTTTTAGAATCCTTTTGTCGGATCCAACGTGTTGGACCTAAGAGTTTCCGATCGGACTACACTTAGGTGACTTGGCTAAGTTATTTCGTGTATCAGACTCCTTTGGAATAAAATTCCTCTTGAGCATTTCCAAGTCTGGATGCCTTCTTCAGACTTGTTTACCCATATGGTGTTGTAAAACATACTTGACTTAGTACGCTAGTCTGTGATGAAGTAATCGTACTTAAGGTTAGCACTGAGAGCCACCCTCAGATGATTTCCAGATCGCCTCTTTTATTATTCCCTTGAATGGCGTAGAGCCTGAGTTTGAATGTTAAAAACCACAACCCTTAGGTTTCATAAACTTTCCAGAGGCCAGATGGTGCATTGGACTTTCAGGCAAGAGGCCATGTCCCTGTGTCCGTAGCTCACCTGTCATAACCGCGCTTAATACGGAGCCTCCCAAGATGGTAACCGAATAATAAGAAGTAGGCTAAAGGAGATCCCTCTAACACTATCACTTTGAATTTTTAGAATATTTACACCAAGAAGTGAAGTATTTGGACTAACCCGCGATGTGGCCTGATAATTTGGTGGCAAACTTTTCTTTTACAAGAGTTGAACCTAAGAGCTCTCATTATACTGTGTTATTATTATTTTACATATAAAATGAGGATTTTATTCATAGGGAAAATTACATCATGAGCTAGGAAGGTCATCCTAAATCCAAGCTTTATTACAACTGTTATGCCTGTGATGAGATGATAGACTTAAGGACTAGACCACGGGACCATTCTCTAGTCTCTACCCGATTCTGGGTATCAGAAAGACTTTTCCATTTTCATCAGTGTAAACATACACACGATTGCAACAAAAATCGTGCAGTCCAACGAAGCCAGGTTTTAGGACAAGAACCGTAACCGATGGGTTGTCCTTCTTGATTATTGTTGCAGCCTCCCAAGCAAGCTTTCCAATTAGTTCTGGCCAAACGTATTTCAATCCTGGAAATAGTGCACACGACATTCAAATTTGAAGGAATATCTGATCTACAAACATTCTAAGTCAAATATATGTGTAGTTGTGTTTTTGTTATATTAAAAACAAATAAACAAAACATAACTTGAGAATGATAAACAAACCATGACCACAGCATTCGGCATCGGAACAGAAGCTAAAACAAGGTGGGTAAGGAGGCAATGAAGGTCTAGACATTTTCTTATTATTTGTTGCGGTTAGATGTTAGATGCATGACCTGAGATCTGGGCCCTTGTATATATATACATCTATATGTATGTATGTTTGTACGTATGAATGTATATGGTAGCTTAATGAATTTGTTTAAATCCTGAATCTATCACTAAAATGATTAGTAGCTTACCATTTTATGGAACAGTCAACAGATGCAAGCGTTTGTAGTTTAGGTCAATTTAGTAATTAACTAATGCAGTCTTTGTACTTAAATTTGAATTCTCTTCAATTTAAGTAGACATAGTTGATGGGTTCAACAGGCTTAGCAAAGCCTAAATACATCCAACAAATCCACAAGGCGCTGCCACTCCACATAGTTATTTTGTAGGTACAAATTCGTCAAGACAAAAGGCGGCAGATGTTCATTGAGAGCTTGGTTCAAATATCAAAGATGCTCTGACAATTCCTTTTGAATTTCTACCCGCTTCGAATTTCTAACGTACCCAATCTTCGAATTTTTAATTCCTTGATTTGTGTGCTCTAGAGAACGAAAAACTTGGTTGAAAAGTTTTGAAACCACGACGAATGACACTTGCTATGTGCTTGAAATTAGAACGGAGAAAGGAAACCATGGCGTGGTCGCACGCCACCGCTCCTTGTGACTGACTGCGGTGGCTGGACAACCTGCTGCCATCGCAACACCACCGGTAATAGCCACTGCTGCAGCGTTTGCAGCTTTCTCAATTATGTTGACTCGGTATGAAGGCCAATGTGGTTGAATCCACTTAATTGTTGTAAAAAAAAAGCTTGGTCACCTCAACTTTCAATGTTTAAAAAGTTTACAGAAACAAAAGATGGTGTATGGATTTCCTGAAATTTAAGATTCAAGTGAAGTATGAGAGGGATGTGCAATCGAAAAGCAACACAGGGAAGTGTTTCCTATAGTATAAACTTGGAGAGCTTCAAACTGATGTGTGTGATCTAATGAAAACAATTGCAATTGGTGGAAATAAATATTTCTTAAATTGTTTATGTTCTACAGTTCGGTCCCAAATTCAAAATGTAACGATTAATTTGTTATTCATAAGTAGTAGCCTACTTTAAATATTAGAAAACTTCACTTTAATCCTTAAAAAAGATGAATTTTAGACTATAACCTTGTGTAAGATTAAAATCCAATTTTAATTCTTGGTACATTTAATCATATCATTTATTAGTTATATTTTGATGTTTTATTTATCTTATTATTTTTATTTTAATGTATTAATTACACTTAAATTAAATTTTTCATAATATATTTTAATGTCTACATTTAGGCAACTAATTTTTTTATAATATATATTCTGAAAACTTTTTTGTATGTTCTTCATTTAGGTACATTAATACATTTGAATATTTCAGTATATGCATCGGTACAAACATATAGGTACATTGATTTAATATAATGCATTTCGATCAATATAATGCATTTCGTTACGTACATTTTGGTACACACATTTGAGTATTGACTTTTAGGTACATTAATTCAATATATTATATTTCGGTAAATACATTTAGGTACATACATTTCGGTATTGACATTTAGGTATGTATATTTTGGTACATACATTTCGATATCGATATTTAGGTACATTAATTCAATATAATACATTTCGGTACATACATTTAGGTTTATTATAATATATTTCAGTACAATCATGTAGGTACAAATATTTCAGTACAAAAAAGTCAATTTTATATATTTTGGCACAGTCATTTATGTACACTTATGTATTTATATATTTTTGTATCACAAATTTCTTTTAATATTTTCTCATTTACATTCATTTATAATTAGAAAAATAAATATGTGCATATTAATAAAAATAAAATTTAAGGTGGAGAGATTAAATACAAATACACATTAAATAACAAAAATTGAATGTAAATTTTGATAAAAGTACACTTTAAGGGATTAAATTGAATATGTAATCTAGCATCAGGTTTTTTTTAAATTTTAATCTTTTGCATGGACTAATGTTCAAAAATCCCTTTAAATATTTAGATTAACTGGACATGTAACGCTAATATTAATGCTATGTTGAAAGGCTAAGATTACTTTGCTTAGAGGTTTTCTATCTTATTTTTTTCCTTGGATAACTTGGTAGAATGTATGAAGATCAATTTTCAATGAATGAAACGTATGGTCCGAGCATTGTTAGAGCCAAATTTGTGCACCGCCGTGAATGATGTAGATAGATACACAAATTTGTTTATCTGTAATACAAACCACAACTGCGAGTCGCCAAAGACACCAGGGGGGCATGCTGGACCAAGGCTCTCTAATGCTCAAGTTAGTAAGCAATATAACACTCAAGCAGTAGGCAACTAAATATGAGATAATTGTGTTACTAGAGATGAACCCTAGAATGGGGTAGGGGTGTGATTACTTTCGGCGCACGCCAATCATTAAATTGTAAGGACTTCAATATTATAGGAAACCTGATGATTCCTTGCTGGATTAGGTTTTTATATCTTGTGAAACAAGCACAGTCAATCTCAGTGAAGTCGTCAGACTTCGCCCACTGAATCTGGTACAAGATGATGGTGGTATCGCTGTTCTATTTATTTAGCTCCACATCGCTTCTAAAGTATTCGTATTCTGATCTGCTTTACTCTGACCCTAGAAAATTATAATCCCACAATTGCCCCTAACTATGTATCTGGAAGGACTTGTCCCCTTGAGAATGAATATTATCAAAAAACCATGCCCTTTGGAGTAAGTCAGAATACGTACCGTTTTACTTCTTTTGACGCTTGGTTTCTTGACTTCGTAACCCGCAAACTTTTAACGTTCCTGATTCAACTGCATGAGAATCATAGTCTATAGGTGGCAATGATGAAGGATGTCATGATTGCAACACCAAGTTACCTCGACTTTTGGACACACAAATCTCTAGATGAGATCCTCGAATTTGAAGTTTAGATTTCTCATAAACTCCTTTTTAACTACCTCAGAAATTTTTTTATGCTAGGGGTGAGGGTTTGTCTCCCACAATATTGTAGTCCTTTTGCCCATGATACTTTGATAAATAACATGTGCTTACTCGTTTATGAGAATTTTAACTTTTTTCAAGTTGTTGATCATGTTAGAATAAAGTGTGTGAAACTTGCATATAGCACAAACGGTGGGTGCTCCTTATGAGGATCCAAACCAATCCATTGTTGCAATGCTCTCAAAATCAACAACTTGTTACCTAAAAAGGAAAAATTAAAATCAAGTAAATAAAAAGATACACACACACACACACACACACACACAAAAATAATTAACTAAGAATTGATAAACACAAATTATTTAAAAACAATCCCCAACCGCAACACCAATTTCTTGATAAGATTTTTACCACCTACAAAAGTAGGGATAAAAACACTCTAATACTTGCAAGAGTACAAGGTAATCCTAGTATAGCAGCTCTAGCAAGGTAGTTCGCCTCAGGGATTGAATGAATAATTTATGTCAAACCAAATCTTAATTAATTACTTAAAACAAAGTTTAAGAAAAGTTGATTTTGTGATTTAAAATAATAAAAATGAATTTAATATAAATAATTAAATAAATCGGCAAAATAAAATAAACTAAGAGAAAATGATTTTTTGAAAATTAAATTATGAAAACACTAGGGTTCTGCTGTCACCTTAACAATCCTATGTAGTTCTTCCCATTACTTATGAATTACACATGCATATATGAATGTTAGGTTTTCCTAATATATGCCTACTTGGGACCCCAACATAGAGCGTATATCATACATACAATCTGTCTGCGGTATTCAGATCAAATCTAAACATGCATGACTCATTAAGTTTTGTGAAACCTTTTGAAAAACCATACAACCCTTAAGATGTGGTATTCATCTTAAGTGAACTTGCACATATTAACCACAAGAAGCCTTCGTCAATTTCAGGAACCGACCTTCGACCAAAAATGCATCAAATTACTTTTCCAAACATCCTAATGGTAACTAAGCATTAAGACATTTAGACAGTATAAACCGGTGATTAATAATTCAAAACCTGCATGCATAATATCACAAGTAAATTGAAAAGAAACTACATATTCTTGCTAAGGCTCGTGGCCTCGCCCTAGCAAAAGGAAATTAGTTACGAATAATCATAAAACAAAATATTATTAAAAACAAGGATAAGTTCCAAATAGATGCGTTCTTCTCCCCTCCAAAACCCTAATGGCTAAAAAGCCTTATTTATACTACTACACAATTAAAATTCTTACTAAAAAAGGTCTCCTAAAAACTAGGAAACATAATAATTGCAAAGAAACTAGGAAACATAATCCTAATCAAATATGGCAAATCTGTCCAGCCACAAATCAGCCACGTTTTAGACTCATATTTGCTCCAAAACCGGCCCATAATAAGTAGATCTAAAGCTTGGAATATTCTAAACACTTCTCTAGTAGACCACGAACCCATCAGAGGTCATCTTGGGCTTCAAAACTCGCAATTAAGCCCAAAAATGTCACTTTCTAACACCTTGCGCTGCACCTTTATTTGATCACCATAAATAAACCACTTGCTAGAAAAATATGAAACTTTGATATGAGCAAGTTGAGATACACACGAATGTCCTCCAAATGGAATTACTCCAAAATTCATCCACTTGATCATGTTTTGTTCCAGATGAAGTTAGAAATCCTATATTGAAAAATACAATTTAAAATATCAAAATTCTTCCAAAATAATAACCAAAATAAACTAAGATTAGGGTAATATATATAATATAATATTGACTCATCAAAACTTTTATCCTTTACTTCCTAATCACGGAATAATATTTAAATCTGAAAAATCTTCAAAAGTAATCTAACTTTGGTGTAATGAGTAACAGAGTGAAACATGAACAAGCTTGTAGGCTTGTGAGAGAGCTCGAAGACCCCTAGGTAACAATGATTCGAAAAAATATTACTTCCCAAACTTGGTGTTTGTAAAGATTTTCAATGCGATAATTAGAGTACCACCTTACTCCAGAACTGGGTCTAAGCCCATGAAAAATATTTTATTCCTCACTTGCCACATTGTATTGGTCAAGCTGAAGATGTGAAAGTGAGAGAACTTCATCCGGAATGCCCTCCGACACTTTGATTTTGATGCACTCTTCTTTCTTCAAGTAAAGTTTCGTTTGTCTGTTTTTTCACCTTGCCCTATTTTGGGTATAAGGATTTTGATGGTCGTAACGTGTCACCAACAAGGGGCTTCCTTCCCAGTTCAAATTGCATGTCTGTCCCTAGTGAAACTAAGTCGAAAGTTGGTTAAGGACTTTGTTGCTTATGTGTGGGTTGGAAGCACTTTTAGAATCCTTTTGTCAGATCCAATACGTCGGACCTAAGAGTTTCCGATCGGACTACACTTAGGTGACTTGGCTAAGGTATTTCTTGTATTAGAGCTCCTTTGGAATAAAATTTCTCTTGAGGATTTCCAAGTCTGGATGCCTCCTTCAGACCTACTTACCCACATGGTGTTGTAGAACGTACTTGACTTACTACTCTAGTTTGTGATGAAGTAATCATACTCAGTGTTAGAACTAGGAGGACTTTATTGCTTGTGTGTGGGTTGGAAGCACTTTTAGAATCCTTTTGTCAGATCCAATACGTCGGACCTAAGAGTTTCTGATCGAACTACACTTAGGTGACTTGGCTAAGGTATTTCTTGTATCAGAGCTCCTTTGGAATAAAAGAGGATTTCCAAGTCTGGATGCCTCCTTCAGACCTACTTACCCACATGGTGTTGTAGAACGTACTTGACTTACTACTCTAGTTTGTGATGAAGTAATCGCACCCAGTGTTAGAACTAGGAGCCACTGTCAAATAATTTTCAGATTGTCATTTTGATTATTCCCTCGAATGGTGTAGAGCCTAAGTTTGTACGTTATAACCCACAACCCTTTGGTTGCATAAACTTTCTAGAGGCCGGATGGTGCATTGGACTTTCAGGCAGGAGGGCATGTCGCTGTGTCCGTAACTCGCCTGTCATAACCACGCTTAATACGAAGCCTCCCAAGATGGTAACTGAATAATACGGAGTAGGCTAATGGAAATCCCTCTAACACTATCACTTTTAATTTTTAGAATATTTACACTAAGAAGTTAAGTATTTGGACTAACACGTGATGTGGGCCGATAATTTAGTATCAAACTTGTCTTTTACAAGAGTTGAACCAAGGGGCTCTCATTAGACTATATTATTATTATTTTATATATAAAATGAAGATTTTATTCGTAGGAAAAATTACATCATGAACTAGGATGGTCATCCTAAATCCAAGTTTATTACAACTGTTATGCCTGTGATGAGATGATAGATAAATTGTTACTCAAGGACTAGACCACGGGATCATTATCTAATCTTTACCCGATTCTAGGTATCAGAAAGACTTTTCCATTTTCAGCAGTGTAAACAACATACGCACGCCTGCAACAAAAATCGTGTGCAGTCCAATGAAGCCAGGTCTTAGGACAACACCGTAACCGATGGGTTGTCCTTCTTGATTATTGTTGCAGCCTCCCAAGCAGGCTTCCCAACTAGTTCTGGCCAAACGTATTTCAATCCTGGAAATAGTGCACACGAGATTTAAATTTGAAGGAATATCTGATCTACAAACATTCTACAACAAATAAATGTGTTGTTGTGCTTTTGTTATATTAAAAACAAATAAACGTAACTTGAGAATGAGAAACATACCTTGACCACAGCATTCGGCATCGGAACAGAAGCTAAAACAAGGTGGGTAAGGAGGCAATGAAGCTCTAGACGTTTTCGTATTATTTGTTGCGGTTAGATGTTAGATGCATATGGCCTTGAGACCTGAGACATTGTGTGTGTGTGTATGTGTGTGTGTGTGTGTGTGTGTATCATATATGTGTGTATGTGTATGTACATATGTGCACAATCAAAACGTACGGTAAGCAATGTATCCTCTATTATATGGTAGCTTAATGAAATTGTTTAAATCCTGAATCTATAACTAATATGGTTAGTAAGAAGTTTAATTAGAGGCTTTTTTTGCTTAAAAAAA
Organism: Pyrus communis; assembly: GCF_963583255.1. Classification (NCBI taxonomy): domain Eukaryota; kingdom Viridiplantae; phylum Streptophyta; class Magnoliopsida; order Rosales; family Rosaceae; genus Pyrus; species Pyrus communis. The sequence goes on from NC_084803.1 coordinate 39,337,861, forward strand.
AAAAAAAAAAAAAAAAACACAAATATGGTTAGTAGCTTACCATTTTTTATGGAACAGTCAACAGATGCATGCTTACTGTAGTTTAGGTCAGTTTAGCAATCAACTAATGCAGTCTTTGTACTTAATTTGATTTCTCTTCAATTTTAACCTGACATATGGGCTCAACGGGCTTAGCAAAGCCTAAAATCAACCAACAAATCTAGAAGGACCCATTGATGGATTCAGCCTGGAATGACTCAACACGGAAATCCATCAAAATATATATGAGATAACAATTCCTATAATCATTGATAAAAAATTGGCTGACTTTCAATGTTGTTAAGACTCTTCCCTGAATGAGTCTGCTAATGGGTGGCCATATGCAGTTCACATTGAGGGTAGGTTTCTTGGTAAGTCGATTGTCTTTTCTTCATCAGTAAGTACATAAGTCTGGAGAGAAAAATAATTCAGAAAATTCTAAACTTGACGTGTGGACTTTATTCAGAGTTGATGAAAATTACCCTTCATGAAATTGGCAAGGTCCACATTCGTTAACACTAGAAAGACCTGAGACACTTTTCTCCAAGCTCCTATGCCCATGGCAAGGAGATAAGACAAGGGAATTATTAAATACTTATTCTTTTATTCAAGGAAGCACAATCAAACCCAATCAAAGATTCAAAGAGATGATTGTAAGATATCATTAATTTATTTAATAAAATTTTTGAGATTATTTTCTATTTCATCCAACTGATGATATACTTTGATTAACCAGATGTTGACATATGGCGTGAGATACATCACCCCTTGACTAGCCCTATGCTTTATAAGGCCACCTCCAACCGATGGCTGGCCAAAGGGCTCGTTTTAGCCCTTTGGTCCTCCAAGATCCTCCAAAATATTAATATTTTAATTAACAGTACATGGCCATATTTGCCTCCATCTCTAACCGAGGGCCAAAGGGTCATAGGGCTCGTTTTAGGCCATCTCCAACCGAAGGGTATAGAGGGCCGAAAATAGCCCGAAAACCATCTCTAACCGAGGGCTAGGCCAGAGGGCTCTGGAATCTGAGAGGACCCTACGGAATCGAAGAGGGCTAAAGGGCTAGAGGGCTGGCTGCAAGCAGCCAGCCAGCCAGCCCGGTGCTAGCCAGAAATACTGGGAATCCTGTCGGTTGTAACCGACAGGAATGCTTAAGAAAAAAAAAAATTTCAAATGCAACGACTAGCTGACATCAGCTAGTCGTTGCATTTAATTTTAATTTTAATTTTTATAGTTTTATTATTATTTTTTATTTACAAAATTTTTCCTATAACTTCTATTTTTAATGTTTTTTTTAATTCTATTTTTTCCTATAACTTTTATTTTACAAAATTTGTTTCAGTTTTTTTTTTTAAATTCCATTTTTTCCTATAACTTCTATTTCACATGGTTGCTTTATTTTATTTTAAATTCTATTTTTATCCTATAACTTCTATTTCACAAAATTTGTTTCATATTTTTTTTAAAATTATATTTTTTTCCTATAACTTCCTAAGCCATTATGCAACATTAAATTAAATTAAGTAACATGAAACAACATTAAACAATATGAAATAACATTAAATAACATTAACCAACATACAAATTATACAACATAAAAAAAAACATTTAACAACATGAAACTTAAACAACATTTTAAAAAACATTTAATAACATAAAACTTAAACGCCTACTCCATGCTTCTTTTGGCCCAAAGATGTGCAACAAGATCATGTTGTAGGTACTTGTTTGTGGCACGAGAACGTATCATTCTATAGCACCTCATGTACTCATTTATAGAGATACTACCAGTTCTTGGATTGAAAGGCAAATTAGGCCCATCATATATTTTTGCACGAGCCCTTCTTGACCTATTTGGATATTCTTGGTCGTCATCGGACTCTCCATCAATATACTCATCTCGCTTATCCTCCACTATCATATTGTGTAATATGATGCAAGACATCATGATAGAGTCCAAATTTTCTCGACTCCACCCTCTTGCCAGTTCGCTAATAATCTTCCCCCGTGCTTGTAGAATACCAAAAGCTCTCTCAATATCTTTCCGGTATGCCTCTTGGTGTAAGGTAAACAACTTTTCTGCGTCATTCCTAGGGTTTAGAATTGCTTGGACAAGTGTTGCCCACTTTGGGTAGATGTCATCTACCAAGTAATACCCTATATTGTATTGACGGTTGTTGATGTAGTAGCGAAGTTGAGGTGCTTTACCTTCCGTCAAGTTATTGAAGAGGGGTGAACGCCCAAGAACTGTAATGTCATTATAGGACCCAGGGACTCCAAAGAAAGCATGCCAAATTCATGTGTCATATGAGGCAACTTCCTCTAACACAACAGTTGGCTTTCTCGACCTTCCGCTAAAGCCTTCTTGCCATCCGGTAAGACAGTTCTTCCAATCCCAATGCATGCAGTCTAATGACCCTATCATGCCCGGAAACCCATGGTCTTCAGCTTTGCGAAGGAGCCGATTCAGATCTTCTTGATTTGGCTCGCAGAGGTACTCGTCTTTGTGAACCTGAACAATTGTGTCACAGAATTTTTGAATAGTATCAAGGCATGTAGACTCAGGCATACCATGGGTTTCATCCATCGAATCAGCTGGGGAGCCATAGGCCATCATTCGAAGTGCAATAGTAACCTTCTGATGAGGTGAGAAACCAGGGCGGCCTGCTCTGTCTAACTTCTGTCGAAAGTATGAATTGACTTGCTGGACATCACGAAGTAAACGCTCGAAGAAATGATGCCTCATTCGGAAGCGACGTCTGAAATCCTCTTCCGTGTACACCGAGTTGGGGTTGAAGTAATTGTTCATCAGATTGGCATGCGACATCGCTTTGTTTCGTGGTTTGTAAGAGCGACCAGCAATAAAGCTACCCCATTGAGGTTGTTCCTCAATTGGTTGACACATCATGGCTACTGCTATGCTTTTTTTGTTGCGCCTTACTTGAACTTCTTCATCACACTCCTCATCTTCTCGTCTCATTTGTGCCCATTTTGCTTCCAATTTGGAGTTGGATGAGGACCCCCAGTTGGAATCTGAAAAGGATCCAAAGTTGGAATTCATTGCAAACTTGAATTGAAATAGATTGAATTCAAAGTTATGTGAATTATAGTCCAATATCCACCCTATTTATAGCAAAAGAAAAATTCAAATCCAACGGCTAGCTGACGTCACTTAGCCGTTTTTCTTAATTTAAGTTGTAGTTTTTAAATAATAAATTATGTTTGGTCTTATGGCCATTTGGCCCTCGACTGGAGACGGTTTTTTGTGGTAGGGCTAAAACGAGCCCTCTGGCCCTCTGGCCCTCGGTTGGAGACGGAGGCAAATATGACCCTATACTGTTCATTAAAATATTAATATCTTGGAGAATCTTGGAGGGCCAGAGGGCTAAAACGAGCCCTCTGGCCAGCCATCGGTTGGAGATGGCCTTAGCCCTGTCACAAAAAACTGTCTCCAACCAAGGGCCAAAGGATCATGGGGCCAAATAGATTTTATTGTTTAAATTTAAAAATCACAACAACTTAAATTCAAATCCAACAACTTAAATTTAAAAACTACAACAATAACTGGGCCAAAAAACCAAAAAAATTAGAACTTAAATTTAATGAATGGTTTAGGTATTTATAGGAAAAAAAAAATAGAATTTTTAAGAATAAACAAATAAAAAATAAAATAAAATAACATAAAATAAAATAAAATAAAAAATGAGCTGACTAGCCATTGTATCCAAATTTTTTTTAAGCAATCCTGTCGGTTCTTTATTTTCTGGCCAACCCCGGGCTGGCTGGCTGGAATTTTTAAGCAATCCTGTCAGTTCTCTATTTTCTGGCCAACCCCAAGCTGGCTGGCTGGCTGTATGCAACCAGCCCTCCAGCCCTCTAGCCTTCTCCAATTTCATAGGGCCCTTTTAGATTCCACAGCCCTCTGGCCTAGCCCTCGGTTCGAGACGATTTTTGGGCTATTTTCGGCCCTTTAGACCCTTCAGTTGAAGATGGCCTAAGTACTTCTTTCTACACCAATTTCCTAGTATGCATTTGCTACCCATGCAATTAAGCTCTAAACTCTCTCTCTTTTCAGAGACATTAGCTTAGGCATTAGATATCTGGCCAAACCCCCCTCTTTGGTAGCGTGGTTTTGGTCCTTAAAATTAGGTGTTTAATTTGTTTTGTAGGTACAAATTTGTCAAGACTAAAGACTGTAAATTTTCATTGAGATCTTTCGTTCAAATATCAAAGACGCTCCGACAATTCCTTTTGAATTTTGCGTTAATCTTTGAATTTTTAATTCCTTGATTTGTGTGCTCCAGAGAAAGAAAAAACTTGGTTGAAAAGTTTTGAAACCACGACTAATGACACTCGATATATGCCTGAAACTAGAACGGAGAATGGAAACCGTGGTGTGGTCCCACGTCATCGCTCCTTGCAGCTGACTACGGTAGCTGGACAATCTGTTGCAATTGCAACGCCACTAGTAACAGCCATTGCTGCAGCGTCTGCATGCCAGCTTTCTCAATTATGTTGACTTGGTATGAAGTAGGGATGGCAACGGGGAGGATTGGGTTACCCATAACCGAACCCGTTTGTTTTCTCCGTACCCAAAACTGTAAAAAACCCGAACGGGTATTCCCCGTAAGCGAATTCATCGGGTAACGGTTTTCCCGTAATCGTAAAATTTAACTGATTAAACAATTAGAGGGACGAGGAGGCCGGTGGCGTTTTGGGGGAGTTTGAGGTGATGGTGCAAGAGGGACGAGGAGAGAGAGTGAGAGGTTGCAAAGATGGTGAGGGATTGAAGGGTGTGGTTCGAGGGCTCGCTAGAGTTGGTGGGGGTGGTGTGGGTGATGGTGCCGTGTGTGTGTAGCTCGGGATAGGTGATGAGAGTGTAATGAGGAGAAGGACAGAAAGACAAAGAGAGAGACCTGCAGAGAAGTGAGGTGAGGGAGAGGGCATGGGAAGAAGAGAAAGGTGAGGGATGACGGAGAGAAGATGGTGGTGTGGTGTGTAATGAGGAGAAGGAGAGAAAGATAGAGAGAGGGAGAGAGACTTGCAGGAAATGAGGTGAGGGAGAGAGCATGGTAAGAAGATAAAGGTGCTTGGGGATGGGAGAAGCACAGAACACAAAAATGGGACTTTTGTAGTCTCAAGACTTTTGCATTTGTGGGTACGTGTGTACATGTGTGTGGTGCTCAAGACTTTTGTAGTCTCCCATGTAGTATTAAAGAACTCAAAGGTTTTAAATATAATAAATATTTATATTTTTAAGTAAAGAATGAAAATGGAGCGAGTTCGGGTATGGGTTCGGACTGGATACCCCTATAACCATAACCGAACCTGAAATCAAAAATTTTACCCAAAGGTTACCCATAACCGTAAAAAACCCGAAATTTGCTCCTTAAAACTGAATTGTTCGGGCTGGTCACCTGCAGGTATTGGATTTGATGGATTAAATTGTCATCCCTAGTATGAAGGCCAATGTGATTGAATCCACTTTATTGTGGTAAAAAAATGACACACCCCGACCGAGATCGGAGCGTGCTGGCCGTCACACAAAGGTGACGTAGCCATGTGCACGTGCGGAAGCTAAGAAGTAGTAATATAAAAGTACGAATAATAAAAAAACTAGCATACAAGTACTAGAATGAGTGCTAGTTAGTGCGATACAAATTCAGAGCAGGTCTATAGCAGTCCAAATAAAACGACAACAGTAGTACGCCCGAAGGCGACCCTACAATGTGGAGTGTCTGTCAGAACGCCGAAAAGCTCACAAGGGAAACCACCGCAACGGCTAAGCAACTAGAACCTGGAGGGGCGCAAAACAAAAGCGTGAGTGGGCAAAAACAATTCATTCTAAAACCATTTACAAAATACTTTCTAACCCCTCGCCGTAAAACCTGTACACTTCCCAGAAAATAAACATATATACGTATGTGTAAACATGCAAAACATGCTCAAGGGTATACCAATCATGCTCAAGATATGCCATGCCACAATCTCAAAGTGATATGCAAGTGCCCAGGTATAACCATATCAATATCATGTAATCTGGCAGCCGGAGTCACCTAACGTGACCTGTACGGCTGCATCTAGAGCTCAAATCTCAATCTCAATATCTAAACCTGCCCACGAGTCGGAACCACCTAAAGTGGTCTGTACGACAAGCCTGGGTGTAACATATATATACGCTCTAGTGCTACGATCACGTGAAGGCTGTGCGAATAATCGCGGGTCACCTACGAGTCGGAACCACCTATAGTGGTCTGTACGACAGGCCTATGCACCTAGCTTGGATCCAAGCTGAGCGTATGGTGCGGGAGGTGAACAACACGTGAAGGACTGTGCCCTACTCTGGGCGGGAGCACTAACACCGGGGGTGCAGGTTATGAGCTCTTTAAGCATCTCTAACCACTAATTAATGCAATCATTAATTAACGCTTACCTGGCACTTACCTATGCCTCCACAGCACCCACATATAAATATGTATATGCATGCCACTACTAATGCATGTGATGGTGCATAAACAATCATAATATGGTGCATGGCATAACGTAAATAACCCTTTTTAAACAATTTCTGGGAATATAAATGTATATAGGTATATACGGAAAACAAAAGCCCACTCACTGGTATGTAGAAGGGTCGTAGCCCCCCTGCCTCGCGTGTGCACGCTCGTCCTCTGGGTACGTGTCACCTAAATGCGAAACAACTATAAAAACGTTAACTTTAAAGCACATAACCCGTTTCTCGTGATAACTTCTCATACATTGCTCAAAATGGACAAATGAATATACCAACGTGCTCTACACAACCTCAGGATCACAACCATATTTTTAAAATAATTTTTGGACCCCGCACGCGCCCCCACGCGCCAGCACAGGCACGGACCTACGCGCCCCCCACGCGCGGCCACGTGCCAGGCACACTGACGGTGTCAACAGACGCCGTCAGGAATATTCCGTTAAACTAACGGAATATTCCGTCAAATCTAACCGGATACCGTCACTGCCGTTAGGAATATTCCGTTAAACTTGACAGAATATTCCCCTTTCTTCTCCGGCCTACCCTCGCCGGACTCCGGTCGCCGGAAACTGGGAAAAACTTTAAACTTACTAATCTCCTTCGTTTCTCAACCATTTTCTATGATTCTTGGACCAAAAGAAAGCCCTAGACTAGAAGAATCACGTTGGACCACTTTTAAAGGCTAAAAATTACGAAATCTTACCTGTGCAAACAACCAAAACCGGCCAACTTCGAGTAGGACGATTCCGACGTCCAATTTCGTCCAACGAAGCACTCCGAGGCTCCTTGGGACACCACCAAGCTACCTATGAGCTTAGAAATCCCAAAAACTCAACGTATAAATTTTGCATGAACAGTACATAAATCGGGGCTTGTGAATTCGACGTGAAAACGTTGAGGTTCCTACCTGAAAGTGGTATGGTTGTGCTCGCCTCGACCTCACGAGTTGAATGGTGTCCTTAGTTTCCTCGATCTGTCACGGTTTGAGGGGTATGTGTGTTGGTCCGTACGTTTTTAGGAAGAAGAAGAAGGATAGAGGACTCGGGAGAGAGAGAAGACAGAGGGAGAGAGAGAAGGATAGTGTCCGTGTGTGTGTGGGAGTGTGTGAGGTTCCAAACACATGCCACAACACAACAAACAACCAAAACGTGACGAAAGCACACTAGGGGTAAAATTGTAATTTCATACGTACATTTCGGTATTTCCGGGACGGGATGTCACAAAAAAGGCTTGGTCATCTCAACTTTCGATGTTTTAAAAAGGGACATTTTGGATACGGTCTCTAACTATCAATATTATTTGATTGAAACCTTGTCTGTTTTTAGTTTTTGATCGAAGTCCCTGACATTAATAAAATAATGTAACTTAATTAAGTTTTTAAATTAAAAATTAAAATTTGAAATTTGTATTTGTTTATATTAATGAGATTTTAAATAAAACTCATAACTTATGGAATTAAAAATAATAAAATATAAATTATACTCTCTATTATATTGTGTGTGTATATATATATATACATACATATATACACACACACACACACACATACATATATATATATATACATATATATATATATATAGGGAAGTGTTATAGGCACTCCAAAAATCTCATTCTACACTCCTCACAAGTGTATTTTTCTTTCCAAATATAGAAAGTTTGGAGTGTAGAATAAGATTTTTGGAGTACCAATAACAAATCCCTATATATATATATATATATATATATAGGTACATTCATCAAAATTAACAAAAAAAAAATTATTGTACCAAAACATGGATACATCCTTCAAAACCACATGAAAAAAAAGATATTAGGCTTAATAATAATAATAAATTCTTCGATTAAACTTGATATTGATACATTCTCAAATCAACAAAAAAGAATGTACCCATATAAGTTTAAAAATGGATTAAAAATTTGAAAGAATTTTATATTAAAAAATTGTGTACATTTTATATTAAAAAGGGTACATTTTACATATAACAAATTGGTATATTTAAGAATGGGAACATTTAAGATTAAAAAAATTGAGAATCTTTTTTATAAAAAAACTAACTGGTACAAACTTATTCTAATTTTATTTATTTATTTTGGAAATGTTTGAATTGAAAATTAATTAGGAGTTTAATAGAGGTATGAGTATTAAAACCCTACATCAATTACTAATTTTTATTTAATAAAATTATGTAATAAACATGTAAATGTTGTAGGCATAATTTACTGAATAATTACGAAGGCCATAGAGAGAGGGGTGAAACAATAGTAGAGAGAAAGAGATAGATATGTAATTGTGAGGTGTGTGTTGTATCACTCCCCTTGTGCCTTTATTTATAGTAATAGGATAGGTTAAATCCTTACCCTTTTAGGTTACAAGTCTAATAGGATATTAACTACTAAGGGGAATATTCAAAGATATTCCAAGATACACTAAGATTTACACAATTACATTCCCAATCTAATAGGACTGCAACAATAAATTCATTATCACATCATTAAAGCTTGGAGAGCTTCAAACTGATGTGTGTGATCCAATGAAAACAACTGCACTTGGTGGAAATAAATATTTCTTAAATTGTTTATGTTCTACAGTTCGGTCCCAAATGCAAAATGCAATGATTAATTTGTTATTCATAAGTAACGGCTACTTTAAATATTTAGATTAATTGGACATGTAACATTGATATTAATGCTACGTTGAAAGGCTAAGATTGCTTTGCTTGGAGGTTTTTTTATATTTTATTTCTTCCTAGTGTAATGAAGATCAATTTTCAATGAATGAAATGTATGGTATGAGCATTGTTGGAATCAAATTCGTACACTATCGTGAATGATGTAGATACACAAATTCGTTTATTTGTAAGACAAAACACAACTATGAAACTCAAGTTAGTGCACAATATAACACTCAAGCAGTGGACAACTAAGAATGCGATATTTGTGTTACTAGAGATGTACTCTGGAATGGTGTAGGAGTGTGATTACTTTCCACGCATGTCTATCCTTGCAGACATGTTTGCAGTTAGTATATGATCCCGTTACTTTAGCTAGATTAAAGGAATGAGTCTAGAGCAATATTCTGAAAGCTCGAATTCATCGCAGTTGCTTATCATACTTATGCGGTACAGGGATCGAGATGAGACATAGTGGGTGACGTCCACGCAGATTCGCGTCGTTCTTCGGGAACGTTGACGTTCTTATCTCCCCCTAACGTTGGAAAGACTATCTCATTGAAGTGACAACCTGCAAATGAGCGGTAAAGAGATCATGTGCAAGGGCTCTAAGAAAGCTAGTGTAAAGGAGAATCATGATAGATAAAGATTCACATCCTTCTTTGAGGACCCATGTTGGTACGTTGTGGTGGCACAACTTGGCACATAGAAAGCACGCCCAAATGCGTAAATACGAAAAACGTTAGGTTCGTACCAGTAACCAACTGTAAAGTCGTATAGGTTAGTTGGCAATGGGCCTCAAAGCGAACCAACATAGTTGCGTACAAGATTGCATAGCCCTAAGCAGAAACCAAAAACTTGGTGCATTTACCAAGGTCCGAGTGATCATTTAAATAGCGATTTATGATTGCTAGGCGATGTTATATTTGGGGTGAACATGAGAATTCGATGTTCAATTATAAACCTAAAAGACATGCAATATTTTATCGAAAAACCGCCGATTTAAACTCTCTGGCATTATCCAGTCTCCCGGACTTTATGGGATAAGTAGGATGGTGAACCCTTAATCAACTAGGAGGTTTAGCAGCAATGTGTGTGGACAAACATGTGACCATTTTGTCGATTCATCAACCAAAACCATAAGTATTTATATGTTTCGTATTTTGGTTGGATTAGTCCACATATATTCCCTTGAATCCACTATAAAAAGAGAGTCGTGTTGTATCTTTGCGAGGAATGATATAGAAATCAAATTCCCCAACAAGCAGGCTTGGCAAAGTGTGCTTGTAGGCACAATATCTTTACTTCGGGTAAGGAGATGCATCATAGCATCATTGTTCAACCTAAATGTCCCAAAAGGTCATGCCAAAGCAAGTAAACTGCTCAATCACCGGGCTCCAAGCCGACCACATGTGGCGTGTTCCCAGTTGGGAGGTAGCCCATTGCCCCCAAATTAAAGCTTCATGCTCATTTTTGGAGGTGGTGCAAAGATATTCCACTCTATTTTCCATCAATGGTTTTATTCTTGATCATTGTCTCCTTGAATATCCTTTTAAAATTCAACGATGTTCTTCCGAAACAGAGAGAATATAAGGTCTCTAACATGGTAATTTAGTACCATTCATACAACGAGGAGCGTGCCAATGCTCTTAATTAGGTTGGATAGACCTGAAGTTGTTGCTAAAAATGTGATTTAGGTGTAAATTAGTATGTATAGTATCACTTTCATCCAAACAACTAACTTTCCCATATTCCTACCTAATCACGTGTTTAATTGAATTCGGTCACATGTATATAAGAAATATGATCAAATTAACTCATATTCGAGGACAATATCAATAAGATTATCCATAAGTAAAACAAACACCAAAGGTGAATCCAAGAACATGGAAAAATGTTCACAAAGTAAATGGTTTACTAAGGGGATTCTGCCAACAAGGTCATCCATGTCAAAATTCAGCTCTTTCAACAATGTTCAATGAAGCAAAATCAATCTCACATATTGACTACTACTAGAATGAGACTCCTTAACAACATTGGTAGGGGCACGAACAGGTTCATAGCCAATGATATATTTCATCAAGACGGAAGTAGATTCTGCAAGGTTAAGGTTTGGGAATACTATCCCTTATCCTTGAAGTTTTAGGTCTTAGGTGCCAAGGATCATGCTTCGGGCATGATGCCACACATTGGGAGGCCTTGATTCTACCATATGTTGTAACAATAAACTTGAAATTGGATTGTGAGAAAGACAGACCCTAATTGAATTCGATAGGATCTAGCCAAAGCTAGATGGGTCTATTCAGTAGGTCTCTGCTGAAGCAGAGAAGTACCGTTCGGTGCACCTTTACTGAAGCAAAGCATGCCTTTCGATGCATCATTGTCGAAGCAGGGCATCACCATTTGGTAGGCTTTGACCGAACTGGGTTGAGCCATTCGGTAGACTCTAACATAATTGGGTCTATACCTTTCCTTCACATTTGTGGTAGTAATTAGATCTGAGAATTTGGTAAACTTCAATTCTCTACACTACTGCCTCAGGAACGAGTTAGAAAAATGGAAGGACGAGAAACAGTATACTTGAGTCAAAATTCTATCGAATTTATAAACTTCAGAATCATACTCATTCATGGACATAATCATGGTGTGCTTTAGGCAATGTCTTGCATGATTAGCCATGGAATCCTCGTTCAGGAGGTACTTCCGTGGTAATGTTTCAGGCATAAGTCTTCGAATGAAGATCATGGCAGAGGCTTATTCAGCTCTTCCATGCCATTGTTTGCTTCAATGGTTTCTCAGCTTCTTAATAGTCAGGTGGAGATTCACGTTTTGTACCCACATAAAGTGGTTTCTATTAGAAACGTCCAAATAAGGGAAATCGAATTTGTGACGGTTTGACAATCCACTGAATTGGAGGGAACAAGATTATGATTGGTGCTATGGGAATGAAACATCCATATGCATCAAAGTTAGAACATTCGAGTTCTAAGACATGGTTTTCATGAAAAAGTTAGAACATTCGAGTTCTAAGACATGGTTTTCATGGGTGTATTGTTTTATGAAAACTTCGGGCTTCAAAGGCACTAAATTTGAAACTACAAGTTCAATTTAGTTTATGAATGTTTAGTTCATAAAAGAGAGGTTCATGTAAGAACACATAATGCAATATGCTGATTTAAGTGTAGTGGATTCGAGTTGCTTCGGGAACTCAAGTGTGAGCGCTTCGGGACTATGAAAGGATGTTAACGGTTCAAAGAAGAGAATTAAATTATTGAATTGTTCATGTCCAAAAGTGATCTTCAAGTCAACAATTTTGGATTTTTTGTCAGATTAATGGACTACCAGTCACTTTTAATTAATTTAATAGATCGAGACCATTCGGGGTCGATCGTAGAAGTAACATAATGACATTTGAGTCTTACTATCTTCAATTGGCAGTAGGCCTAGTGACAAGTGAATTATAGCTTAATTAGTGTTAACCAAAAACATCCCAAAATTATTTAGGTATGGTTAAGAAGCAAAGGATGCCAAAAATATGGCATTGAGTCGAAGAAAAAAAAAAGGATGCAGCCCAACACACTTTGGTTGGCTGCAATACACGGCCTTACAAAAATTGCAGGCCTTTAGGCTCGGGTCATGGCTACAAAGTAGCTCAGATGGTTGCATGTTGCAGCAGAGCGAGAGAGAGTACGGCTCCGCAAGTAATGGCTGCTAGTGGGCTTGGGAAAACAGGCCGAGCTGGAGCGAGCTGGAGCTAGAACGGGACATAGTCCAATAACAGCTAAAAGTGGGCCAAGCTTGCAGTTGAAAGTGGGCCAGGCTGGAGCGAGGTCTAGCAGCGCAAGGCTACTAACGATGAGCCGATGCGCGAAAAAGCCCAACACGTTTGTTGGCTTCTGGAATGGGCCGACGGCTTAACGCCCATGCACTAGAGATCCAAGTAGCAGGCCTAAAAATGGCTGTCCAGTCGCTTAGCCAAGCTTCAGGCTTGGTGCATTTCAAGGCTAGGCTTAACCGCAAAATTTTTCCAAAAATTTAATTGTTTTTTTTTTCTTTTGTTCGATCTAAGTGCTTCTAATTTCTTTCGATTCTTTGACTCACAAATTATACATAACAAAAATTGAGTAATGCATGAAATGTGTATATATATATATTGACAAATATATGAAACATATACAATATATATCGGAAGGTAAATATAAATGTAGGGGGTTCATGCATTATGGGGAATATTTTTATGCTTCATGGTCAGTTCAAATATCTTCCTTTATTTTAAGCATAAAAAAACGATAGAAGATCCTTCTCAAAAATCTAGAATTGCATCTCCAATGCGTTATATCATGTTCAACGTAGAAAAATTAAATTAGATCAATAGCATTTAGATCAACTCTATAAAATAATAAATTAATCTTAAGAAGAATGATTAAACGTAATAGTTCCCTAATTGAAGAATAAACTCTCTTTAGCACGGCGTCAAGGGCGTGTTGATAATGTGTTGTAGACATAATTTACTGAACAATTGTAGAGGCCATAGAGAGATACGTGTAATCGTGAGGTGTGTGTTGTGTCACCCCATTGTGCCTTTATTTATAGTAGTAGGATATGTTAAATCCTTACCCTTTTAGGATTACAATTCTAATAGGATATTAACTACTAAAGGGAGTATTCAAATATATCCTTAGATACACTAGGATTTAAACAATCACATTCCTAATCTAATAGGATTGCAACAGTAAATTCATTGTCACATCATTATAATGCTAGAAACTTCAATCAAAATTTGAAAACTAACAAGATCCCAGTTAATGAACATTAGTAACTAGGGATTGAATACTAATTTTTCCTTTAAAAAATTTACAGAAACAAGAGATGGGGGTGTATATTTCCTGAAATCTAAGATTCCAGTGAAGTACGAGAAGGGTGTGCAATCAAAAAGCAACATAGGGAAGTGTTTCCTAAAGTACAAGCTTGGAGAGCTTCAAACTGATGTGTGTGATCCAATGAAAACAACTGCACTTGGTGGAAATAAATATTTCTTAAATTTTTTATGTTCCATAGTTCGGTCCCAAATGCAAAATGCAAAATGCAACGATTAATTTGTTATACACAAGTAATGGCTACGAGTCGCCAAAGACCCCCGCACGGAGGCCATGTCTCCATGTTTGTAGCTTTTCTGTCATAATTACACTTAATACGGCTTGAGCCTCCCAAGATGGTAACCGAATAATACAGAGTAGGCTAAAGGAGATCCCTGTGACACTATCACTTTGAATTTTTAGAATATTTAGGCTAAGAAGTGAATTATTTGGACTAACATGCAATGCGGCCGATGATTTGGTATCAAACTTGTCTTTTACAAGAGTTGAACATAAAAGCTCTCATTAGACTATATTATTATTATTATATATATATATAATGAAGATTTTATTAATAGGAAAAATTACATCATGAGCTAGGATGGTCATCCTAAATCCAAGCTTTATTACAACTGTTATGCCTGTGATGAGATGATAGACAGATTGTTACTTAAGGACTAGACCAAGGGATCATTCTCTAGTCTCTACCCGGTTCTAGGTATCAAAAAGACTTTTCCATTTTCATCAGTGTAAACATATACACGATTGCAACAAAAATCGTGCAGTCCAATGAAGCCAGGTTTTAGGACAACAACCGTAACGATGGGTTGTCCTTCTTGATTATTGTTGCAGCCTCCCAAGCAGGCTTTCCAACTTGTTCTGGCCAAACGTATTTCAATCCTGGAAATAGTGCACACGACATCAAATTTGAAGGAATATCTGATCTACGAACATTCTACGTCAAATAAATGTATAGTTGTGTTTTTGTTATATTAAAAACAAATAAACCAATGTCTAGAGCTTCATTGCCTGCTTACCCACCTTGTTTTAGCTTCTGTTCCGATGCCGCATGCTGTGGTCAAGGTTTGTTTCTCATTCTCAAGTTATTAATTTGTTTTGTTGGTACAAATTCGTCCAAACTGATGACACGGATTTTTGCCACCATAAATTGGTGCTTTCACTGAGAGCTTGTTAGACAAATAAGGAATATGGTTGGAGTCCTTGTGTAATTGTATATAATATTATTATTGGAAGAATAAGGTGTCCTACAGCCGTCAAGCCGTCCTACCTTGTCCTACCTACACACTAGCCGTCCTACAGCCGTCAAGCCGTCAAGCCGTCCTACAGCCGTCAAGCCATCCTACAGCCGTCCTACCTTGTCCTACCTACACACTAGGACAGCTACCTTGTCCTCTACAGCCGTCCTACCTTGTCCTACCTACACATTTGTATCATGTATATATATCCTTGTAATCTTGTAGAGAAAAATTAATGAGAAAAAGCATTCTCTTCCATATTTTCCACAAAGCATTCTCTTCCATATTTTCTACATGGTATCAGAGCAGGTTTATAACCCTAGCCCTAATTTTTTTTCGGCAGCTTTCTCTGCCGTTCCCATGGCTGTTCGTGGCCCGTCCCGTCCCTCCTCTGCTCGTCCTCCCCTCCACTGCACCTACTGCAATTTTGATTATCATACCCGAGACACCTGCCATAAACTTCATGGCTATCCCGTTGGCCATCCCCTCCATGGCCAACCGTGGCGACCACCGCGCCGTGCCACTGCTTCCAGTTCTTCCCGCAGCCATGCACCTTCCAGTCCTCCCCGGCAGCCACGGTTTTCTGCTTCCCGGCCCCATAATTTCACCCAGGCCCATCACTTGCAAGGCACCCAGGCCCCCGCCTCCTCTTCTACTCCAGCGACCCACCAAGTGCACGGGGCCCAGCCCACTTTGCATGACTTGCAGCTTGCCATGCCTGACCTCTCTGCCGAGCAGCACTCCCGTGTTCTAGCTGCTCTACGTGACACCACCACCCTTCCTCAGGCCAATGCCATTCTCACTACTGATTTTGCCCAAGGTTTGTTACCTGTCACCTCTCGTCATGGTCAATGGATTCTTGACAGTGGTGCTACGGATCATATTACTTCTTCCGCTTCATGTTTGGTTAATCGTTCTCCTTCACATTTGCCGCCTGTTTCTTTGCCTAGTGGTGCTTCCGCTCCCATTACTTTTACCGGCACTATTCCTTTAAATTCATCAGTTACTTTGAAGGATGTTTTATGTGTCCCTAATTTCCGAGTGGACCTTTTATCGGTTGGTAAACTTACAGATGGATTATCGTGTTCCATAACCTTCTTTCCTTCTTGGTGTGTTTTGCAGGACTTGGTTTCGAAGGTGATGATTGGTGTGGGTAAGCGACGTGGCGATCTATATTACCTTGTGGCCCTTACCTCTTCTCTCCCCACCCGTCAACCTCTCTGCAACATCATTACCATCCCCTCCTCCCTCTGGCATAGGCGTCTTGGTCACCCCTCCTCCACTCGTTTGCAAGCTTTAGCATCTAGCTCTCTTAATTGTACTTTTGATTCTAGTCATATTTGTGATGTTTGTCCGTTGGCAAAACAAACTCGTCAACCTTTTCTTTTGAGTTCAATTTCATCAACTTTCCCTTTTGCTTTAATTCATTGTGATATTTGGGGCCCGAATCGTCAATCTTCTCTTTCTGGTGCTCATTATTTCTTAACCATTGTGGATGATTTTTCTCGCTTTACGTGGGTCTTCCTCATGAAACATAAATCCGACACTCAACAATTAATTAAGGATTTTTTTGCTTATGTCACTACCCAATTCCGCACTACCATCCAATGCATTCGTACTGACAATGGTGGAGAATTTTTATCTCTTCGTAGTTTTTTCTCTGATCATGGGGTGCTTTTACAAACTTCTTGTGTTTATACCCCCCAACAAAATGGCGTTGTTGAAAGAAAACATCGTCATCTTCTTGAAACCGCTCGCGCCCTTCGTTTTCAATCCCATCTTCCTATCAAGTTTTGGGGGGAATGTGTTCTTACCGCTACTTATCTCATCAATCGTCTCCCTACCCGTCTTCTCCATCATAAATCCCCATTTGAGGTTCTCTTTTCGAAAACCCCATCTTATGACCACTTCCGCATCTTTGGTTGTCTGGCATATGCCACCTCTGTCACTCCCACCACCAAATTTTCCCCTCGGGCTCATCGTTGCATTTTTCTCGGTTATCCTCATGGACAAAAGGCCTATACCCTTTACGATCTCGACAATCACCGCATTTTCACTAGTCGAGACGTCATCTTTCACGAAACTACTTTCCCTTATGCCGTTTCTCACCCTCCTATCCCATCCTCTTCGCCTACCCTACCCATCCCACCCCCTCTGGACTTTACATATAACCCACCCCTTCCTGCCCCGACGCCTCACCCTCCTCCACCTTCCTCCCCTTCCACGCCTCCCACAGATTCCCTTGCTACCCCATTACCCGTTCCTCCCCATGCCCCTGCCCTCTCGGCATCCCCTCCTTCCCCCCCCCCCCCCCCCCCCCCCCGCTACTTCCTTACCTTTCACCCTTTTACCCACGGACATCCCTACCCCCCCACTACCTACCAATCCTCCCCTTCCCCGCACCTCTTCCCGTGCCCATAAACCTCCATCCTATTTAAAAGACTACGTTTGCTCGCAGGTGATTCTGCCATCCCACCCATCTTCGACTTCGCAACCCGGTTCTACACAAGGTACGCGATATCCACTTTGTAATTTTCTCTCTTATCACCGTTACTCTCCCAGGCATTTTTCTTACATTAACTCTGTCAGTCAGACTGTGGAGCCTTCCTCCTTTGCCGAGGCTGCCACTAACCCCAATTGGCAACGTGCTATGACTAAGGAGCTTCAAGCTTTACATGCTAATGGTACTTGGACTTTAACTTCCTTGCCCCCTGGCAAAATTCTCATTGGTTGTAAGTGGGTGTACAAACTCAAGCACAATTCTGACGGCTCTATTGACCGCTACAAAGCTCGTTTGGTTGCTAAAGGCTTCACTCAGGCTGAAGGTATTGATTATCATGACACTTTTTCTCCTACTGCTAAGATGATTACGGTGCGTTGTCTTCTTGCTCTTGCTGCTAGTCAGTCTTGGTCTCTTCATCAGCTTGATGTTAATAATGCTTTCTTACATGGTGACTTACATGAAGAAATCTATATATCTCCTCCTCCTGGTCTTCGGCGACAGGGGGAGAATCTTGTTTGTCGCCTTCACAAGTCACTTTATGGTCTTAAGCAGGCTTCTCGCCAATGGTTTGCCAAATTCACTAGTGCCATCATTTCTGCCTGTTTTCAACAATCCAAAGCTGACTATTCATTGTTCACTAAAAAGTCTGGTATTTCTTTCACAGCTTTGCTCATTTATGTGGATGATATTGTGATTACAGGCAATGATGCTAGTGCCATTAATTCTCTGAAGTCTTTTCTCCGTTATCATTTTCGGATAAAAGACCTTGGTGATTTAAAATATTTTTTGGGTATTGAGGTTTCTCGTTCCAAACAAGGGATTTATATTTCTCAACGCAAGTATGCATTAGAGATTCTCAAGGACTATGGTTTTTTCGGAGCACGACCCATTGCTTTTCCTATGGATGACACAAAATTATCTGATAAAGGAGAACTTCTCAAGGATCCTGAAAAGTATCGACGATTAGTAAGTCGGTTAATATATCTCACTATCACTCGGCCGGATATCACCTATTCTGTGCATGTTCTAAGCCGTTTTATGCACAAGCCAAGGATATCTCATATGGATGCTGCGCTTCGTATTGTTCGTTATTTGAAGGCTACTCCAGGTCAAGGTTTATTATTTCGTTCTGACAACCAGACCAAGTTAACTGCGTTTTGTGATTCTGATTGGGCAGGTTGCCCTATCACTCGCCGTTCGACTACTGGGTATTGTGTATTCTTGAGCGGTTCTTTGATTTCTTGGCGGACGAAACGACAGAAAACCGTTTCGCTCTCTTCAGCAGAGGCGGAATATAGGGCCATGGCAGGTGCTTGTTGCGAGATAGTTTGGCTTCGTTTTTTGTTGAAGGATTTGAACATTCCTTTGGATGGTCCTTCCATTTTATTTTGTGATAATCAAGCAGCGTTACATATAGCTGCCAATCCTGTTTTTCATGAACGAACTCGTCACATTGAGATGGATTGTCACTTTATACGAGATAAGATTGTAGATGGCACAATAGAGACCAAGCATGTGGGTACGGCACAACAGTTGGCAGACTTGTTTACCAAACCTCTTGGGAAAGAAAAGTTTTCGGGTATGTTACGCAAGTTGGGAGTTCTTGACATCCACTCTCCAACTTGAGGGGGAGTGTTAGACAAATAAGGAATATGGTTGGAGTCCTTGTGTAATTGTATATAATATTATTATTGGAAGAATAAGGCGTCCTACAGCCGTCAAGCCGTCCTACAGCCGTCCTACCTTGTCCTACCTACACACTAGCCGTCCTACAGCCGTCAAGCCATCCTACAGCCGTCCTACCTTGTCCTACCTACACACTAGGACGGCTACCTTGTCCTCTACAGCCGTCCTACCTTGTCCTACCTACATACTAGGACGGCTACCTTGTCCTACCTACACATTTGTATCATGTATATATATCCTTGTAATCTTGTAGAGAAAAATTAATGAGAAAAAAGCATTCTCTTCCATATTTTCTACAGAGCTTGATTCAGATATCAAAGAAGCTATGGTAATTCTTTCTGAATTTCTACTCTATTTGAATATTTCTAACGCACCCAATCTCTGAAGTTTTAATTCCTTGATTTGTGTGCCCTAGAGCAAAAAAAAAAAGGTTGAAAATTTTGAAACCACAACGAACAACCCTTTATATGTGCCTTAATTTGGAACGGAGAATGAAAATAATGGCGTGGTCGTAACACCACCAGCAACAGCCACTACTGCAGCGTCTGTAGCCCAATTATGTTAACTTAGGTGCTACGATGCACAGATATGGCACATCTGTCGCATATTGCATGTAGGATACGCAAATGGACACGATACGCCTCTGATATGGTGATGTATTGATCCAGATGCGTATCCAATGGATACGGCGTTTGATAGATGGATAAGGACATCCAATGGTTTAGATACGGGCCTACTGTCTCGATACGGATATATGCACCATGGCCTTTGACGCGATTTGGTGGAAGAAAACCTCACGATGGAGATGACGCAATCTGGTGGAATGAGGCCTCACGAAGAAGATGACGCGTCTTGACGGAGGAGGGCGTCGCACGGAGACGACCCGATCTAGTGGAGGAGGCTTCGCGAAGAAGATGACTGCAATACGTCAACATGTTGTTTGTTTGTTTTTGTAGAGAAAAATGACACACGTTTTTAATTTTTAGGGTTTAAATGAGACTAAAGCCCCAAAACTACATAGCCAACGGAATCTACATCACTACCATCCTTTCTTTTTTGAGAGTTTGAATAATATAAATTTAAATTTGAGTAATTAATTTTTTTTTATTGTTATTTAAGATATATTTTTTAGAGTAAACTGTAGCAATAATTCCTTAACTTTAACTCAATTGGAGCAATGGTCCATCAGCTAAAAATTCATTACCATTAGTCTCTCAACTCATCAAAACGTGCAACTAGGGTCCCTCAACTAAAAATCAATTACCATTGGTCCCTCAACTTTAACCCAGTTGAAGAAATGGTCCCTCAACTGTAGCCCAATTGTAGCAATGGTCCTTCCAACATAATTCATTTTGACAAAATTCTGACAAAATTGATGAAAAGAACCGTAGCTACACGTTTTGATGAGTTGAGGCTAATTGTAGCAATGGTCCTTCGAACATAACTCATTTTGACAAAATTCTGACGAAGTTGACAAATATGACCATAGGTACACATTTTGATGAGTTGAGGGACCAATGGTAATGGATTTTTAGTTAAGGGATCATTGCTCCAATTTGATTAAAATTGAGGGACCATTGGTACAATTTACTCTATTGTTTAAATATATATTTATTATGTAAATTGCCATACCCATGCCGTATCGTATCTTCATTTTTAGAAATTTAATGTATGTCCTATTGTGTTGTATCTTCGTGTCCATGTCTTTATCCATGCTTCGTAGCTTAGTTGCTATGAAGGCAAATGTGGTTGAATCCACTTGGTTGTGGTAAAAACAAGGCCTGATCATCTTAATTTTCGAAGTCTAAAAAATTTACAAAAACTAGAGATGGTGCATGGACTTCCTGAAATTTAAGATTCAAATGAAGTATGTGAGGGATGTGCAATTGGAAAGCAACACAAGGAAGTGATTCAAAAGTACAAGCTTGGAAAGCTTCAAAGTGATGTGTATGGTTCAATGAAGTATCAGTTTGGTACTACTTAAATTTTTTTAAAAGTAGGGATGAAAAAAAAGTTGAGCTCAATATTGTGTATGGTAACTCAACAACAAAGTACTTATTTTCAAAATTGCTACGAAAAATAGCTGGAAAGTGGAAGCAACTATTTGCTGCTTTCAAAAACCAGCTTTTTATCTTAGAAACATGGGTTAACAATAATGTTTAATGAAAGTTTTCAAATGCAGATCCTACCCTTACCCCAAGTGCCATCCTCTTCCTTTCTCTGGCATCTCACTAGTTCTCTCCCTCCTGTCTCACTCGTTCACTCCCAACTCGTCGCCCCAAACCCATTCCCCAACCTAAAACTTCCTTCCTCCCAGCGATCTCTCTCGTTCTCCGGCTTGGCGTTCTTCTTCTGGTAAGCTTCTCTTGTCTAAAATTTCGTTATTTATTTGTTTGGATTTTTAAATTTAGGGATGGGAGAGTAAGTGAAAGAAGGGTGGGAAGAGCAAAGGGATGAGTGTATGGGTGTTGAAAAAAAAAATTGGGGATGGTGGGTCGGGAAAAAAATTAATTGGGGAAGGTGATATGGTTTGTGGAAAAAATTAATTGGGAAAAAAAAGGGTTTGTGGAGGAAACAAGAAAAATTGAAAGAGAAGTAAGAAAAATTGATTACTTCTCTATTCATTTTTTTTAGAAGGTCTAGAGGACACATGTTTATAGTTGTTGATTACATTTTTTAGATTAATTTCTTGTTTGTCATTATCTCAATTGCTTTGTTAACTGCTCTGAATTGGTGTGTGAACTCTCCTTCTGATTTATCTTATGGTTTAGGTATATATTTTGTAGTGAAAATGCGTGACCTTGAACCTCCCCTTAAGTGTATAAGCCTACCCATCCTTCAATTCTACAAATACATGTAATAGGATCGCTCTGCCTGCAACGAAGCTTGTCGTTCGAGCCGCTTGAACCAAGTCCAAAGGGGTCTCTCTAGGGTTCCGAGCTCCCAATTTTGAGGCACCACATATATACTTGTTCTTTTTAAATTGTTTTGAATTTTGTTCAAGATTTGTTCTTTATTTTGATTGTTTGGAAATTGGTTTTTGTCACATCCCGGCCCGAGGCGAATCACTTCTCGGGCCCGCTCCACTACTGTAGCACGATATTGTCCGCTTTGGGCTTACCATTCCCTCACGGTTTTGTTTTTGGGAACTCACGAGCAACTTCCCAGTGGGTCACCCATCATGGGATTGCTCTAGCTCCCTTCTCGCTTAACTTCAGAGTACCTACGGAACCCGAAGCCAGTGAGCTCCCAAAAGGCCTCGTGCTAGGTAGGGATAGGAATATACATTTAAGGATCACTCCCCTGGGCAATGTGGGATGTCACAGTTTTAGATTCCGGAGCCACTTACTGGGAAAGTTTGGAAATTGGAAGATTTTGAATCACATCCTGCTTTACTGGTGAGTTCTTGCTTTGTGTTTTTCTTCAATGGTGTTTTGGATGGTTATTGTTTGTTTGATTTTCTTATTATCTGTCATATTATATGTGATGTATTGGATATTGGCAATTAGTTAGAGTGGATTTTTAGATTAATTAACATGAATGATGGGTTCTTATGAAATAACAACTGCAAATGATTTTAGTTTGGTTTTCTTACTAGAATTTGAATTTAAAAACTTGTTAGAAGTGGCACAACCAAGTTGTAAATGGAAAATTCTTAGATGAGAGAAATGCAGTGCCCGTCTAAGCCGATAAGGAGGTTTCCTTTATTTCGTTAAAGAGGATTCTAGGTCTTATCATTGCTTTGAAATACTTGTAGATCAAGTACATATGTATAGAAGTTAGTTTGTTCATTCAAGTCACTTTTTTTTGTTTTATTTGGGAACAATTTACACTTAGGGGTCCGCTTGTAGTGTTGACAGCCAACGGCTAGCCTGCCAGATATCCGATTTTTTGGAATGTTACAAGCTTTATATCACTAAAAAAATGAGATGGTGTCTCGCTATTTTCCACACACAGCAGGCTTAGCATTTGATTAAGCTGGGGGTGAGAGCATAAACAACCTACTAGAATACCATTGATATACCAACCTTGAAAATGGATGAATTCTCTGGAGTCCTAAATAGTTTGATCACTATTATTTGGTTGCTAGAATACCACTTTAGTTCATTTCTGTAGTACAAGAAATGTAATATTCTACAGATAGAAATTTACATAACTAATGGCCAATAAATTATACTGAGCAAGATACTACCACAGAGCTTTTAGTTGAATATTCGGTCCAAGTGTCATTTCTTGAAGCAACCAATTTATTCTGATTTAACTGGAACCTTTTTACGCTTTACCATTAGTTATTTCCTGATTATATTACAATATCATTTGTTCTTGTATATATATATATATATATATATGTGTGTGTGTGTATGTGTATATATGTCTATATACAAATCACTGGTTGGTATCAATGGTAAAGAAAGGGGCATCTTCGTCAAATCCTTCAGCTACATGGAATGCCCACAATATATCTATATTTTATGATGTATGCATCAAGGAGGTTGAGGCCAGACATCGTCTGGGCACTACTTTAACAAAGAAGGATATGCAAATATTAGAGCTAACTTCAAGGCAGAGACAGGGCATGATTATGAAAGAGTGCAACTAAAAAATAAGTGGGATGCACTTAAAAATGAGTGGAAGTTGTGGAAATAGCTAGTTGGTAAAGAAACTGGCCTAGGGTGGAATTCGAGTAAGGATACCATTGATGCCTCTGAGGAGTGGTTGAATAATAAAATTCAGATTTGTGTATTTATCTTTTAATATGTATTATGATATCATGCAATATGTATTAACCATATTCTTTTTTACTTGTAGATAAACAAAGAATATGGAAGATTGAGAAAAAGGGCATTAGTCCTGAGATGGAGGACAAATTAGATAGGATGTTTTCGAACACAGTTGCTACTGGTGAACATGTCTGGGCACCTTCATTTGGATTACTACCACCAGAGACAAGAGAGGAATCTATAGGACAAATTGATTCAGATGATGAGGAAGAAACTGAGACTATGCAGAGGAAGGGAAAAAAAAAAGAGATGCTAACCAAGGAGAATTGCAAAAGAAGAAGGTTGATAAAAATGGGAAAAAAATTGGAGGTGCTGCAAAACTTTGTGGTCAAATTGACCGTCTTGTTGAAGCTTATGAAAATAGGAGTTCTGCAAACTCATTGATGAGGTCGTTGCATATAGGCAGTAGTAATCCGGAAGTAATAGCAGCTGTTGCACAATTACCTGGTTATGAGCCACCTAGCGAGTTAGGGTTGTTTGCTACATGTTTATTTTGTATTGCAGAGAAGCGAGAGGTGTTTCCCACAATAAAAGATCCTGAAGTCCAGCTAACTTGGTTGAAATATATGTTCAACAAACAACAATAAGGAGCTAAAACTATGAATTAGTACTATGTGTGGTTTTTACTTTACATTAAGATTATGTGTTGAATATTGCTTGTAATTTGTGTTTATTGAATGTTGGATTATGATTTCTTGTTAAACGTTGGATTATGACTTGTTCTTGAATGTCAGATTATGACTTCTTAGTGATTGTTGGATTATGACTTATGGAATGTTGAATTATGTGTTAGGTTACATGTGTATATTCAATATGAACACCTTTGAAGATGATGTTGAGGATTTGGAGGACGGTCTAATTATATGTGTTGTAGCAAGAGCTGTTGAAACATATTATTTAAAATATGTCCACAAAACTCCTTGTATGAATTCTTCCCAAACAAGTAATATTTGGTTGATGGAAGTACTATAAGGAATGATGTGCGATGCTATAGAATGTTTAGGATGAACAAAGATGTCTTCTATAAATTATCCAAAGACTTGCAAACTAATTATGGATTGAAAAGTTCAAGGAGACTGAATGCAACTGAAATATTAGGAATGTTCTTGCATATGTTGGGACATGGTGTGAAAAATAGATTAGTTCAAGAGAAATTTCAACATTCTAGTGAGAGTGTTAGTAGATATTTTGGTGCTATGTTAGATATCGTACGTAAGATGACAATAGATATTATCAAACCGATGGATTCGGAGTTTCATGGCATTCCCCAAGAAATAAGGAGAGATACAAGATACATGCCTCATTTTAAAGTAAAGTTTGACTCATCTTCTAAATTATTTGCAAACTATAAGTGTAGGTTGACGGTTTTCTTCTATGTTATTATTCTTAGGATTTTATTGGTGCCATAGATGGAGTACTTGTCGAGGCTTCAATACCAACTCTGGATCACGTTCCATACATTGGTAGGAAAGGAATGCCGACTCAAAATGTTATGGCTGCATGTAATTTTGACATGCAATTCACATTTGCTTGTGCCGAATGGGAAAGCACTGCACATGATACAAGGGTTTTTCTATCCGTTCTACGAAATCCAAATTTAAACTTTTCTAAGCCTCCAGATGGTAATCTTCATAGTTATTGTAACATTTTACATACTTGCTTTGTATAATTATTACAATACAAAACAAAATTTTCAATTGTCAGGAAAATATTACTTGGTAGATGTGGGGTACTCACAAATGAGAGGTTATTTGGGACCATATAAAAGTGAAAGATATCATCTCCCGGATTTTCGTAGGGGTGCCGAACCAACATGTCATAAAGAGGTATTAAATCACATGCATTCTTCTCTTAGGAGCATCATTGAATGAACTTTTGGGGTATGGAAGAAAAGATGGGCAATTTTAAGGGATATGCCTAATTACCCGTTCAATAAGTAAGTGAAGATTGTCATTGCTACATTGGTTCTTCATAACTACATACGAAGGTATTCTGAACGTGATCGTCATTTTGATGACCTCAGGGACTTTTGTGAAGAGAGCGATAATAGTGATGATGATGATGAAGAATACCAAAATTATCAAGTTGAAAGATCACATAAGATAGAAACATTAAGAAATAGAATAGCGACAAGTTTGATGAATGCATCTAATTAGACTACTTTCAAGTACATTAACAATATTGTACTAATGAATCCTAGCTATTTGGTCTAAAATATTTCAATTGAAGTAGTTTGTCATACTAATTAATATTTAAGATAAAGTTTATAAATATTTTTCTTTTAAAAGTAAAGTATATTTAGTCATTCACCTTTATTTGTTTGGAAAAATAAATTAATGACACATCTAGTATTATACCCTTTTTTATCATTTCACACCGTTACAACTATTTTATATAAAAATTTACCAAACATTATCATACTGCTTTTTTTTCCAAAATCACTTTTACAAAAAAGTTTACCTAACACTCTGCTGCTTATTCTCACAGCACAGCAGAATCAGTTTTTCTTTTTTCAAAGCACAGCAATACCAAACCAATCCAAAGACAACTGCACTTGGTGAAAATAAATTTTTTTTTGTAAACGACAGTATCTACACTAAGGATTAGGGGAATGAGCTACGCTTTACATTGGACTTGTAATGATAATGTGGTTTAACTTCATACTTGGCGAGAATCGAATTAAAGTTCTCTCACTTGCAAGTGAAGAGAAACACTATTAAACTATAGTACTAAGTGACATAAATAAATATTTCTTAAATTGTTTTTGTTCTACAATTTGGTTATCCAAAATGTAACGGCTAGCTTGTTATTCATAAGTAACGGCTAATTCAAATATTTAGATTAACAGGGCTCATATTAATGTTATATTCTAAGGCTAAGATTACTTTGCTTAATTGTTGCTTTAGAGGTCTTTAGAGGTCTTTCATCTCATTTCGTACCAGAATAGTTTGGTAGAATGTAATGCAGATCAATTTTCAATGAATGAAATTTGTGGCATGAGAATCAACAATTTGCTCCGTTGAGATCAAATTTCCAGCTTATTTCTTTCAACTTTCAGTAGCAAAATCTTCGAAAAAATCATTACAAAATCTTATCAAATACGTGGTGGTGGTACTAGTAGTGGTGCAGTTGGGTTGTTATCGAATAGGAGGCTAGGAGGTGAGTTGGGAAGATTACTATTCTTAACACTATCATTTGTATTATCTCTCTTATAGAGATATGGTCCATCAGCCCCATCTTTTTTCCAAGTTTTTTACAAAAATGTTATTTTTACCATCTATTTGTATCATCTCTTCAATAGAGAGGAGACCCACATATTTGGTACAAATGATGGTACAAATAGCATTAGTCAGGTTTTTTTATTAATATTCCTAATTTCTATTTCGAAGATGAATTTTTACAAGAATTAAATTAACCAAATTAAAAACACAGAAATAAAATTATCAAATAACGGGTTGTCAAAAAAAAGACAATTGTCAAATAACTTATACACAGTGAACATTTTTTATTGTTGATTTAGCCTCATCCAAAGCCTTTCCAAGAAGTTCAGGCCAAAAAGTTTGATGTCCTAAAAAACTATTTGGGAGGGCGATAAGGTCAGAAACACATTCGTCTGATTCTGATTTGCTGAGGTTTGATGCATACCTTCAGGCGCTGTCCATATATATGCACAATTGTCATCCAAATGGCAAGCCTATTAACAATATCTTCCATCTAAATTCACTAAGCTTTTTTTAGTAAGTAATCCTCTATAATTTAGTATGTTCATGAATTTGTTTAATTCCTAAATCCGATTGAAAAATATCATTAATTGGTTTACCATTTTTAAAGGAACAATGCATTTGTTCTTTTAAAAAAGGTATAAACCAATTAATAATATTTTTTTTTATTTTTTTTTCTATGTATTAGAGTATCGTGTTTTGAAAAATAGAAAATGAATAAAATTCATATATAATAAGACCATGAGCTCCTCCATTCTCATGATCATATGAAACTCTAAAAAGTTCCAACTGAACGACGAAAGGGAAATCTCAAAAATGTCTGGAGTTTTATAGCTGTGTTATGGTCAAGTTTTGCCTTTTTTTTTTTTTTTTTTTTTCCGATTAATTTTGGGGTTTTTTCAATATTTTATGAGAAAAAACACAAGACAAGAGCCACTGAAAAACCTATTCATTTTGATATACAATTTTATGTACAGAGTCTGACAATTGTGTCTTTAATTTACTCTTTGTTTCTCATATATATATATAGTAACCTGAAGCTAGTGTTGTTTCTTACAGGATACACATATTTGGCCTGAACTAGTTGGAAAGCCTGCAAATGAAGTAGAAGAATTAATCAAGAGGGACAACCCCTCGGTTGTAGTTCTGAAACTTCCAACAGGCATTGTGCGACTTGAAGATTTTTGTTGCAACCGTGTGTACCTTGTGATTGATCACAACAGCAACGTCTTGATAACACCTACAGTGGGTTAGAGACAAGAATACTCTGCTGCGAAGACCCTAATCCAGTATTAGAGGACCATTGAGAGGACCTAATTACGTGGGTTATTAATAATAATGCTGTGTCCATAAATATTAAATAAGTTTCATTACTTATTGACAGATATTATGTATGTAAGGTAGTTAAGTTTGTTAGGATTCTATGAGTACAGATTATGACAAGTGTCAAGATCTTGTGAGCTTTGTAATAGCTTAGTAGTTAAGCAATGTAACTAGATAATATATATACACCTTGTATAACTGTAAAGAGAATTACTCTCTATTCATTCAATACAAAATATACTTTCTCTCTACAACTATACTTTCTTTCTCTGCAAGAATATTGCTATCATCTCTGTTTACATGGTACCTTTCGCCTAAATAGCTTTGTGCTGGATGGTTTCTTGATCTTGGTTCTTCTGCTTTTGCTCAACTACTTCAATTGATGGTCGTTCCTCTTCTTCTTCGGATCTTGATCATTCTTTGCTTCCTCGATTGGGTGCATCTTCTTCTTTGCACACCAAGTGTTTGTTCTAATTTCTCAGAGAAATTTTTATCTGGGATTTTTCTCTTGATTTGATATAATGGTGACATCTGCTCAGTTACAGATTCTTCAATCTCCTATAACGTCCCTTATATCAACAGTCTCATCTTCTGTGATTGTTAAACTTGACGATTCCAACTATCTCACTTGGAATTTTCAAATTGAATTGCTTCCTGAAGGTCATGGTCTCATAGGTTTTATGGATGGGTCTCATCTCTGTCTTGCTCGCTTTGATGTGTCCAATTTTGGGGATTTTTCTGTTTCTTCAAGTGGTGTGTCTCCGATAGTTGAAAGTGATGAGTTCAAGATTTGGAAAATGCACGATCGGGCATTGATGCAATTGCTTATAGCTACCTTATCTCTTTCTATTATTTCTTGTGCAATTAGTAGTACTAGTGCTCGTGATTTATGGGTTCGTCTCAAGGAACAATTTTCGATTGTTACTCGAACCACAATCTTCCAAATGAAGTAGTGACTCAAAGTCTTATGGTGATTCCTCCAAGGTTGATACTTCTACACATTAGTTACATGTGTGTCTGTTGTCCACAAGTTGCCTTCTCCACACTGGTGGCTCAGATTAACAAGCTTAGGGCTCACCACCCTGATTATCTAATCAAATCTATTTGATTGGATAAGTTGGAGAATTTCCATTGAAAACTTTCGATGGATATTCCATGTCGGTTGGGTTTTGAAGTTAAACATCCAATGCTCCATATTCATACCCAGAATGGCCCAGCATAAGCATTCATTAAACGCCTTCAAATGATTGCGTGATTATGAGTCATACGTACCAAGTTCTTGATCTTTGCTTGGGGCCATGCAATATTGCAAGCAACCATGTTGGTCCGCTTGAGGCCCGTCACAACCTAACCTTACAAAGTGCGTGTCAGTTGGTTACCAGATAAAAACCTGACATATCGCATTTGTGTGTCTTTGGTTGTGCGGTCTATGTGCCATTTGCGACGCCCTTATGTACAACAAAAATAGGTCCTCAGAGAAGGATGGAAATCTATGTCGGTTATGATTCTCCTTTTAATATTTTTTTACTTAGAACCTTTGATAGGCAATTTCTTTACCGCTCGTTTTACAAATTGTTACTTTTATGAGATAGTCTTTCCGTCGTTAGAGGGAGATAAAAACATCAACGTTATGTTCCTAAAAAACGACGCTAATTATCGTGGACGTCCCCGATATGTTTCATCTCGATCCCATTCTAGATTGTTAGAGTATAACCAGACATTTCCTCTGATCTAGCAAAAGTGATGAGATCACATATATCAACTGCAAATGTGCCTGCAAAGATAAATGTACCAAATGCACTACTGTGGCCGACCTTTGTACATTGGCGGCTAGCTAATCAATCTATTATGCACCATAAGCATGACAGATCACTCAGTTTGAAGGATTCACTTCCCAAAAGTGAAGGAACGTGGCACGAACGAATCCGACTCTCGATCGCTGTCTAAATCCTTTCTATCTCATGAGATTAAATCTGGATTACTCCCGAGACCTGAAGTTCTTGGTCCAATATACTAGTTTGGATGAGATATGGAATTGGAATGAGATTATCATAGATGATGTTTCATTTATATGGTAACTACTCACATAAACGAAAAGTGAAGTTATCGAACCGCGTTTCATTAATTAGTGCCAACGTAGAATTGATTCGTCAATTAGAAGAATCAATCTATGATAAATGAGATGAATGAAATAGTGCGAATGATGCCTTGTGGCACAAGGTTTCTTTCATATGTCGTGTGATTGATTGCAGCATTACAAATGTGGTTGTAGTATCTATGTAATCCTAATACGAAACCTACATAGAGTTTCCAAATGACTTACATGTACTGATTCAAATAGTTCTCTATTCTAATGAGGCCTTCACTTTGTGGATGCAGTACTATCCGGGCGGATGTGGTATACCCGTCTAAGTGAATATTCGATCATTTAGGGATATATGCCCCTGCGTGTACAAAATTTGAAATTGCTAAAGTTAAGAAAACTAACTCACACCTGAAGTTGGACTTGAAGATGAATGATCTCAGGAAAACTCAACATTATCTTGACCTAAAGTTTTGAGCTAGTTCTGATGGTATTCTGGTCCGCCACTCAAACTAGACGCTAAAGGTATTATGTTCGAGTATACCCTGATCGTCTGTACGCTAGATGAAAATGAGACCTTTACAGAGGATATGGAGCATAAGGCTCCACATTGGAACATGATGCAACCATATCTAAGTACAATTGGTGTTTGTTGTACTTAGCCCAATGCATTAGATCAGACATCTTATGTGCTGATAATCTTTTGGCATAAAGCAGCACTACGCCTACATGACACCACCAAATTAGTGTTAAAGACGTTTTTCCGTTACTACAGATTTGGGCTTATCTATCCTCATGCATCTCATAATAGATTAAACCCCTTTGACCTTCGGAATGATACCTACCTTGTGGGATTCGCTGAATCAAACCATCTGTCTGACCACACAAGATACATTCTAGAATGGTTATGTCTTTACCATTAAGGAACACCACAATATCTTGGAGGTCAACAAGATAGATATTTTGTTGCGAAACCTTTGCATCGTTCCAAGACTCGCTGGATCTTATCAGGTGAGAGATATGGTTGAGAACTCTTGTTGAGCGTATTCAAAGTCCCTGCGATTTTCATCTATCGTTGAGTCCCAACAATGATCAATGAAGACAACGCCGTATGTATCAACCAGATCATGATACATCCTACAAGTGAAAGCCAAGCATATTGTCCCTAAATTAGCATGAGCATCAGAAAATTGAAGTCAAGTAGTCCGATCCCTGACAACCTGGCCGACCTCTACACGAAGTCACTACCGAAGTCTACCTTCTAGAACCTTGTTCGAAGAATTGGTATGCGTAACTTTCTCACTTGCGATGCTTGTAGTTTTATTTGGAAGTTCTGTCAAATTCAGGGGAAGTATCCAGAAGTATACTCACTTGACCTTAATGTACTCTTTTTTTCCTACAATTAGGAGCATTTTTCTCACTGGGTTTTTGCTACCTGACTAGGTTTTGACGAGGCACCCATCCTAGGTTGGTCACACTCTTGTGTACGCTTTACTTGCGTCCTAAAGTATAGTTTTGACTTAATGCAACTTCTCACTTTTCTCCTTTAGCTATGGCCTTTTATCTCCCCTTGGGTTTTGCCATAGTGAGGTTTTATGAGTTTTACCACCCATGCATTCTTCTGTTTTTTTTTTTTAGACTCACATTCACTGCTTATGCCGACTAAACGGGACTACTTCATCAACTGCTTCTACATTTTCCTAAAGATCTGATGCACCATCTACTTGAGTATTTGTGCACTCAAGGGGGAATGTTGTGACATATGTTTTAATACATGTTGTGATTGTGTAAATCTTCAGTAAAGATAGATTAGGAATCCTTTGGGATCTGGAAGATCTTTCCTAATAGACTTTGTATTACTTGGAGAACAAGTTTCTCTTCTCCTTATTACTATAAATAAAGGCACAAGGACTGGGGAATTAATACACAATTCCTCAAGTCCATTCTCCATCCTCTTTCTCTCCATGCCACACCCTTCAGTTAAATATAAGCCACAACATGTTTGTATTTTATTTTATATTATGCTATTTTTGCATTAACAAGTGAAAGATTTGGATATGATATACAATGAGCCAGCCATTATATTTAGATCGAGCTCATCGTCTTGAAAATATATTTTTTTTTTCTCAAAATCCATCTATATAGCCTCTGAATCTGACCTAACAAGTTTTCATTTAAAGCATAATAGAATGTGTGAATATGAAGTATGTTGCTTACATGAGAACCTAAATTTAAGCAACTTATAAATCAAAGTCGGGAGAAGAGTTTGATATAGGTTGTTTATATTTCTTAAGTAATTAGAATTTTAATTCTCTCCAACTTAATGGTTGAAAGTGGAACATAAATTTCAAGAATGTCAACTTGACTTGAACGGTATATGAACTGTGGAAACATAAATTAACCACGCTCACTTAGAGTGGATCACGTGGATTATGAGTTCAATATAGGTATGCTTGATGGCGTGAACAGACCTAATTCTCAACTATAATGGGCTAAGCAGACTAACTCACTGAAGAATAGTGATAGCCCACAACTATCCGGCCCAAAGGCTCAAATCTTGTCGAGCACTCATGTAGACAGCTTAGACACATAAAGGCATTACGACCTACTTTGTAGGACTCGTCGACCTCTCGCTAAACTTGACCATTCATGAGTTAAACAAAGTATTTCAAACTTGAATACATCTTTATTCTTCCACATAAGAAGATATTTATAGAGAACAAGACACAAGCGTAATTGAATAAGTAAACCTAATTCCTTGAGAATAAGAAAACCTACATCTTAATACAATAACATAAAATAAAATAACTACGTAATAAAATAACCTTATAATAAGATCCTCTACCAAGGGAATATCCTTCCACCCGATAAGGAAGACTGCTACGGAGTAGGATTCTCTCCTCTTTTTTTTTCCTTCCCTTCCCTCCCCTCCTATTTGAACGGTCACAGTTAAACCACATCAACATCTTATATTAATTTTTTTTATAGAAAGAGAAAGACAAAATAGAGAATGTGAGAGGAGGGGATGGAAGGGGATGGAAAGAGGAGGGGAGAGAATCCTACCAAACCTGCTACAGATGACCAAATGACTTTCTCTCTTATAAATAGCCAACTCACCCAACTCACAAAAGGCGACTGGTAAGGGTTTAACTGGCCTTTTACTACAATGGTGGAAAAGAGTTAAGCCTTTTCATGACGGCGTAGGTTCAAACTCCGTCAGTAGCTAATCTAACAAAAATCTATCATTTGACACAAAAAAAAAAAAAAAAAAAAAAAAGGGGTCTAACTGAACTCAAAACCCTCTTCTACTATTCAATTTCTCTCGAACACTTTATTAGGTGAGGCCATTGGGAAAACACCAAGGGGATTTTGTCAACTGATCATACGGGTTTTTTCTTTTATTTTTTATTTTTATTTGCGAGTTCTCCAGTCAATTCCTACTTTGTCAAATTTCTATCCACAAGAATTAAGTGACTTTAATAGACAATATAATTGTCATTATAATAGATTTTGAATGTGGATTCATTTTTGTTATCATTTGCACCTAGTTAAGATACTATTTAAGCCTGTTGCTTCTGCTATACCGGTCTATACTATGCAAACTGCTAGCATTCCTATCAATTTTTATGATTCTCTTGGTAAAATCAATAGAAACTCATTGGGGTAATATGGATGATAGAGCCAAACCGCACCTAGTGAGTTAGAATAAAGTTTGTTGTTCTATGATTAAAAGGGGTCATGGCATTAAAAAAATCAAATCAAATGAATAAGGCCCTTCTTGCTAAATCAGGTTGGAGGTTACTTAATAAGGACAATGGCCTATGGGCTAATATGTGCAAGAAAAAGTATCTCAAACATGGTGAGGCTGATATTTTTAACATTACAATTTGGAAGGGTGTTTCTTTCTTGGAGGAGTATTACTCATGGTGTTGAGACAAATGATACCTTAATTAATTGTGCTCTGCTTTCAGTTCATGGTTTTGATCCAAATTTAAAAGTTGTAGACTTCATTGAGAATGGGTCTTGGAATGTTGATAAGTCTTATGATTCCTCCCCAAGTTATACAGAAAATTCTTTGTATTCCGCCAGCTTTGTCATGTGGTTGCAATGATTCTATGATTTGGAGTGGCACCAATAATGGAGAGTATAGTGTGAAAAGTGGCTATCTTATGAATTTTCCTAACCAAGAATTTGCTGACAATTCTTGGGCTTTCATTTGGAAAATCAAGTTGCCTTCTAAAGTCACATACTTTCTTTGGATTTTGACTTATGGTAAGCTGCTGACTAATGAGCAACGTTTAAAAGACACATGTCTAGCAACACTTTTTGTCATATTTGTAATTTTGCAGTGGAGAATATTTCGCATGTTTTCTCAAGTTGTCATGTTGCTATATAGTTTTGGAGTAATATTCCTTTTCCACATCATCCTCATGGGAACCAATTTGATTCCTTTCTTGGTTGTGTGGAGGCAAATTTAAAATGCAAAGATCCGCATGAGCTTGGATTATCTTGGAATCTTGGCCTTATGTCTCATATGGAAGTGGAGGTGTTGTGCTATATTTTGTCCTAATTTTACTAAACCTCCTGATCCAAAGAAATGCATCTTTGAGTGTTCTATTGAATGGCTCAAAGCTAATGTTAGCATCTCTAGTAAACACAACCATATGCAGGTTCTCTTGGCTTGGGTTCCTCCTTCGTCTGGGACCTTTAAGTTAAATGTGGATGGTGCTAGGCTTGGTTCTAATGGGGTGATTGGAAGTGAAGGACTAATTAGAGATTGGCAATGGTAACTAGATCACTGGTTTTATTGCTAAATAAAGGAGTTCAGGAAGTTCTCCTTGATGAGCTTTGGGTTTGTTTTATGGGTTGAAAATAGTTAAAGCTACAAATTTCGCTCATCTTATTGTCGAGGTTGATTCTGCTTTGGTGGTCTCTCTCATTTATGGTTCGCCAAGCCTTAATAATCATCTTCTCTATGATCTTATCTCGGAGTGCAGAAGTTTGATCATTGAGAATTGGAGTTGTGATATGCAACATGTTCATAGAGAATGTCATTTTTCAGCTGATGGGTTAGCCAAATTGAGTTTAAATAGCGAAATGGAGTTTCAAGATATTGCGGAGCCTCCTCCTTATTTAGTTTAAACTCTTTTAAACGACTGTTGTGGAGTCACTACAGCTAGATTAGTTATTCCTTAGTGTTTCTTTTTTCCTTCCATTTTACCTATAAAAAAAAGAAAAAAAAAACTATTTAACCCTATCTAATAAGATCCAAAAACTAAATTGGTTTCGGAGCCTCCATAGTTTACATAGGACATCCTTTATTATGATTGTAATCCGGTTTCAGTCTCTAGATTTAAATAAGTTTCGTTTCTTGAAAAAAAAAAAAAAAAATCAATGGTAGACTATGTTAATTAATATTTTCTGATATAATTTATTGAATAGGAAGAATATCAGAGAAAAGTACATCTTATGTCAGGATCATCCATTCTCCCTCCAAACTAGAAAATTAAAAAACATAAGCGCATCTGGTAGACTTTATTATCATGCGCACACTCTCGTCTCTACCGAACAAATGGTACCCGCGAGACATTCCCAGATTCATCAATGAAAACATACACACGGTTGCAACAAACTTCCACCC
This sequence comes from Pyrus communis, assembly GCF_963583255.1. Lineage (NCBI taxonomy): Eukaryota > Viridiplantae > Streptophyta > Magnoliopsida > Rosales > Rosaceae > Pyrus > Pyrus communis. The sequence continues at coordinate 39,374,418 of NC_084803.1, forward strand.
CTATAATTCCACTTTTTTTTACCACAATCGTAACCCCTGGGTTGGTCTTCTGGATTACTGCTTTAGCCTTACTCAAAGGCTTTCCAAGCAGTTCAGGCCAATCAGTTTGATGTCCTGCAAAAACGTGGACACCAAATTTAAATTTCCCCGAAAATCTACAACCCTTCTACACCAAACCATGTATACATAGTTGTGTTATTATATTAAAAACAAATAAACATAACATAAAACTTGGCAAAGAAAAACAACCTCGACCACAACATGCGGGATTGGTGCAGCCATTGTTGGCACAAGGTGGGTAACGAGGCCAGGTAGACATCTTCTGATTCTGATTAGCTGAGGTGTGATGCGTATGACCTTCAGACGTTGTACCTATATATATGCACTATAGTCATCCAGAATGGGAATGCTATTAACAATATTTTCCATCTAAATTCACATTGATTCAGATTAATCACATTGGCTTTTTTAGTTGAGAAATCCTCTATAATTTAGTATATTCATGAATTTGTTTAATTCCTAAATCCAAATCGAAAAATATTAGTGATTAGTTTACCATTTTAAACGAACAAATGCATGCATTTGTGGGTTAGGTCGATATGGAGGCCCCTAGCACCTAAGTTTTAATTTTCCTGTCTGTAAATTAATGTAGCTGACAATATCGTATTGTAAAGACACAAGAAGAACAAATTCATATATAAGAAGCCAATGAGCTAGTCGAAAATATACACAATTTTATTGTACGAAAGCTAATCATTGTTTCTATAATTTATTGTTTACTTCTTGGGAATTATTATTAGCACTCCAAAAATTTCATTCTACACTCCAAACTTTCTATATTAGGAAAGAAAAATACACTTATGAGAAGTGTAGAATGAGATTTTTGGAGTGTGAATAACATTTCCCTACTTCTTTTCATTAAAACTCTTTTTCGATGTGACATTTACATAGATTTAGCTAGGGTGCACTTTTGTTCACCCACATTAACTTTGGTGTATGCTCACCATACACCTTAAATCTTGAAAAGTGCTCTCTGACTTGACCATGATTTAACTATTTATTGTTAATATTTTATTTTAGGAATTGTATTGGCACTCTACAATTCTCATTTTACCCTCCAAACTTTTTTGGAGCGCTAATAACAGTTCTCTTATTTTAATGCATTATCATCATTTTAGCATTTATCTTTTAACTTTTTAGAGAGGATAAATTACATATTACTACCTCAACTTTGGGTCAAATCACAAATTCATACCTTATTTTTTAAACATTGCAATGCTATACATCAACTTAGGAAATAATTGCAATGTCAAACCTTCAATAAAAAATCATCAATTTATCTGTTAACTGCTGATGTGACAGGTGTAGGTGCCACATGATTGATGACAAATCATCAAATTCATGCCACGTGGCAAATAGATATTTTTTAATTTTTTTTTAATGATTTAACACCAATAAAAAAGAATATTAAATATAATTACATTAGTTAATTTAAAAAAAATTGCAATAATAAAAAGGATTAAACACCATCAATCTCAATACCACAACACCACAATCATTTCTTCTCAAACCCCCCGCCTCTTCTGGATAGCCCCGCACTGACTTGTCGTTTTCAACTCCATCCACTTTCCCAACGACGTCGGCCCTAGCCTCATCGACTAGCAGAACTCGCACGCCATTCTCAACAACACCATCGTCTCCCAACAACATCACCCTCTCTAACAAACTCCCTCGAGGAGGAAGACGGATCTTGGCAACTTGACGAACCTCGTGGTCCTCTGACTCACCGATTACAGTTTAGTCGGTGTAGATTCCAACTTGCTAGGTCGACTCATAAACCTCAAGGAAATTGTCGAAATTGCCCTCTTTGAACACCTTAGTGAGGTTGTTAGCATTCGCAAGGTCGTTGGCCTTGGCGAGGGTGAAATTGTCAAAATTATCCTCGAGCTCTTGTTGGGACTCTTGGACGTCAATACTCGGGATAGAGTGCAACGACTCATCCCCAAATATTTCGGTTTTTATAATTTTAAAGCGTGAATTTACGAAAATTCTCTTTGAGGAAAAAACGTTGACTTTTGTTGATCGTCTTGTTGTATTGCGTAAGACTCTTTTTCTTGGCATATCCTTGCAGGACTTGTCATTATGAACGCGTGTGTACAAGAGGAATTCAATTTGGAGCTCAAACAAAGATTTTACGAGATTCGGAGCAATAAGGGCATTTTGATAATTTTTCAATTGGAGATATTTCTCCATCATAGACCATTAGGGTGGTGACATGCCCCATTTCTGGGGTGTTCATTTTTCTCCTCCAATCTCTTGGACCTTCTCGAACATTATCTCTCTCTCCTTGTCTTTCCCCCTATCTCTGCAAACTCCCTTACCTCTCTTCTCTCAAACTTTCCCTCTCATTACTCTCGCTTTCTCTCCGAGCACAGACACACACACACACAAACACCACAATGAAGACTGGATCACCACCACCGTGGCTCACACTCCGGCGATCCCACCACCCTCGAGTGGATGTTGGACACCAAGATAGCTTGGGGGAACCTTCCTCAATTTCAGGCGAAAAACCCAACGACCTTTGAGCCCTTTTCTGGCTAACTCTAGCCACGGACGAGAAAACCAAAGGTATATTTCAATTCCTTGTCTCCCGAGCTTCAATTTGATGCATTGGGTTACAAAGTTTGGTTGAGATTTAAGCTCAATCGAAGCTCGAGAGTTTCCTAGCCAAGAATTTGGCCTTCTCCTTCATTGGGTCCAGCGGGTGCGACCTACGAGCCTAATCGGGTCGACCTGACCTGCAACCCAAAAACCCGATTTAAATAACCGACCTAACCCAATAACCCTAACCCAGATCCAACCCAATAGCCTAAGCCCACCCCAGCAACCAGCCCAACCTAGCAACCCAAACCTAAGCCTGTTCGTGGGCCGCCCGTGGTGAGCTATCATGGTCGGCGTGTGGAGCACACGTGCCTCCACCGGAGGTACTGTGCTCCATCGCCGTCCACGGCGATGCTGGTTACTTTTTTGGCGAACCATCTCGGCGCATGGCGGCACATGTGATCGCCCGTGGCCTCTCGGGCCACCGCCCTATAGGGTGCATAGGGGAACCCAAGGTCTCTCTTTAGATTTTTTGACGTGCCGAATGCAAATATGCTGCCCATTTTCCCAAATTCTATCGTTTTAGTATAGTTTTTTTAAATGGTCTATAATTGTGTATAGGTGTGTCAGTGAAGTGATCCCGTATTCTCTAGTTCGAGCAGCCCCCCGACAATGGAATATCTATGAGTGGACATCTTCTTAACTTGCATGTTTTTATAAAATATTAGGCTTGCATTCATGAAAAGTATGATTTCACGATTTAACGTTTTATGCATTATTTATGATTTATCGAGTTTACGTTTTACCGAAGGTTATGAATTATTGGATTTTCGTATATGAAATTCTATGGATTTAAGAATATGAATTATCATGGATTTATGAGATAAGGCTTTGAGTTTTGAGCTCTGGATTTGATATGAGGTTTTTAAGATATGTTTTCGGTGCTTATCTAGTAGGTTATTATACAGCACATCTACACAACACAGGTATATAGACGTCTATGGACATAGGACACAGTTGAGGATATTTATGCCATACCCCCCCAGCTTTACTGGCGAAACCAGTGTCAGGCAGCTTCACTAGCCATGGCTAGTGTCGGTGTGTAATGTTATATGTATATGTTTCTTCTCTGGCGTAACCCAAAGTCGTACAGCTTCACCTGTGGGTGATGGGGCCTACCATGTTTCTTCACTGGCGTAACACAGTGTCGTACAGCTTCACCTTCAAGTGATGTATAGGTACTGCCTTCGAGCGACTATGATACCCCTAGTTGAATATGTCATTGAGGAGATTTACATATTTGCCTTCGGGCGGCTATACTACCATTTCTGAGCACTGGTTTATATGTAATTGTTTTACGAACGTTTTTCATGGCAGGCTAGAGTTTTTAGAAAAACCTACTACATAGTCCTATATATGTGTTTTCAAAACAAGGGGTTAGTATGTTCAGAAATAAAATGATTTTCTTATTATTAGTATTTGTTTTATAAACTTTGGTCCACTCACCCTTTGTTTTGCGCCCCCTTCAGGAGTTAGAATCAAGGCATCTTCGAGTCTCCCCCGTGTAGGACCCACTCCTTTGTTCGTACTTTTTTATAATAATTCTTTCACATTATTCTTGATTAGTTGTATGCTCTGAACACGGTTTTGCATTGGTGTATTTCTTTATAATTACATAATTTATTTGTATGCATTTTTTAAATGGCATCCTCGGGTGTCGGTCAGCACGTGCCCATCCTAGTATTTGGGGATATCAAAATCGGAGCGTGTCATTAAGACTTTGGTGGGCGAGGGACTGATTTTAATTTAAGGGATAAAAGTTTTTTTTTATTTATTAAGTTTCATTTTAATTTTTATTAATATTTGATTAATTTTTATCTAATTGGGCAAGGGAGTGAACCCTTTCCTGCCATGTTAGCAATTAACAGATAAATTGATAGGATTTTTTTAGAGGTGTGACATTGCAATGAATTCCTAAGTTAAGGTATGACATTGCAATGTTCAAATATGAGGTATGAGTTTGTTATATAACCCAAAATTGAGGTGGTAAAATGTAACTTACCATTTTAATAATATTTGTATCTCAATCGTCTCGTCCCCTTTCCTCCCACCTCATTCTTCCTTTCTCGCCTTTTCCCACCGATGTTGTGGTGGTGAAATTCCGCCATCTTCGATCTTGACGAAAATGTAACTATAAGAAAAATTAACACCTTTGATCAAGGCCAAAGCCTCATGCGCCCATGAAGTGGGGATGGGGGGTTTGGCCAATGGATCTCTAATGCCTAAGTTAGTTTATCTGGAAAGAGTGAGTGTTTAGGGCTTAATTCTGTAGCAACAGTTTACCATAAATTAGTGGAGCTGAGGTATTTATAGGAAGATGGCCAGCTTATTTGTATGTTTTTTACTCAATACATGGCGACTTCCCTTTTGGCCTCCTATCACTTTGGGCTGAGAGGGAAAGAGAAAAAGGGGGAGGCGTCGGGCAGGCCCCCCTTGTTTTGGGGCAGAAGGTGTTGAGCTGCGGTCTGGTGCCCTGCTCCATGTATGTGTGTGTCTATATATATATATATATATATATATATATATATATGTAATTTTTTTTTTCCCTTCTCCTTCGAATTATCTTCTAAATTTTCTCCTGGCATTTTTCATGCAAGAATTTTTTAAGATGCCTCTCTCCAGTGGTAAGGGTGATGAATATCCTCCACCCCTGTATCACTAAGGCTAGTGTTTTGGTATGGTGGGTTACCTCCAAAGGAAGAGATCAAGAAGATTAAGGATGCAGTGCTTGCTCATCCGATCACAACTGTTGAGCCTGAAGATGTCTTTGCCGCCTGCTCAAGAGTCACCAGCTTGGAAGAATTTATATAGGTTTTTAATATTTCTTGAAAGTAATAGGAATTTAAATTCTAAAAAATTAATGGTTGAAAGTGGTAAATAGATTTGAAGAATGTCAACTTGACTTGAAACGTATAAAAATCATGGAGACATAAATAAGCCACGCCCAATTAGAGCGGGCCACGTGGATTATGAGCTAAATATGGCACGCTTGATGGCGTGAGCACACCTTATCTGAACCATTACGGACCAAACAAGCCAACCCACAAAACAGTAGTGATAGCCCACAACTAGAGGTGGAAAAAATTTCCAAAAATTCTGAACCAATCCGAAAAAATACTAATCCCAAACCGAAAATGTCCCAAACCGATTTTCCCAAAATTTTCGGTGTACTATCCCGAAAAAATACCAAAATTTCGGTATGAGAATCGGGATTTTCTTCCCAATATTTTGGTATTCCCATACCGAATCGAAATATATATTTTTATTTATTATATATATATATATACACACACATACAGATAATAATATATATATATATATATCATGTTGGCACAATAATGAAAAAATCATGTTACTTTATTTTTCATCCCTGCAACATAAAGATATGAAGGATTATGATATGTGTTATGTGTCATTCTATTTCATTGATAGGAGTCACCTTTACTAGAAGTAACACAAACACCAGTGTCAAAGTTGTTGAAGAAAGTAGAGAACATAAACACCGAAAGTGTAATGAGTATTCCACAGAATCACAAAAAGGTATATAACTTTTGTAATAGGTTTTCCTTCTAGTGTATTCTTAAATGGTAAAACAACTCCGTTCTATAGGTTATAAACTTATAAATGCATCTCAGTACTAAAAAAGAAGATATCATATAAAACTTATATGCGGTTGCACTGGTGGTTGTTTAAGAGTTTAATGTTGTCTACGGATATCGTTTGATCAATTCATGCATTATTCCTTCTACCTCCTCAACTTCATGCCAGGTAACTCATCGGGAGTATGAAGTTGAAACTAGTAATGGAAAAACAATCACGAAACGAAGGAAAACAAGAAGCACAGTAATGTTTGAAGTATGTTGCTGATTATTTCAGTGAAAATATAACAGCTATGGGAATTGGGAATACAGAATCACCAAAAGCCCAAAAATATTTCAGGATTCCCGATTGTCCCGAAATACCGAAACTATTTCGGGATTCCCGAAAATTAGGATTTCCGAAATTTTGGTTTAGGATCGGTCTTGAAATTGAGAATACCGAAAATTTCGGTTTGGAAATCGAAACTAAGGTTTTAGTTCGGTATCCCATACCGAACCACCCCTACCCACAACTATCCGGTCCAAACGTCTCAACTCTTGTTGAGCACTCATGTGGACATCTTGGATACATGCAGACATCACGACCAACTTAGCAGGGCATGGTTGTCAACCTCTTGCTAAACTTGACCTTTCAGGAGTTAAACAAAGTATTTCAAAATTTCACACAATCGAATACATCATTATTCTTCCCCATAAGGAGGTATATATAGAAAACAAGATACAAGCCTAATAGATAAGTAAACCTAATTCCTTGAGAACAGAAAAAACCTACATCTTAATAAAATAACCTATATTAAGAGGTCCTCTACCAAGGGAATATCCTTCCACCTGATAAGCGAGACTGCTCCACCAGTTAGCCTGCTGAGCATTGGCACACTACAGATGACTACATGACTTTTTTCCTTATAAATAGCCAAGTCACAAAAGGAAACTGGTAAAGGCCAAACTAAACTCAGAATTCTCGTTTACTATTCAGTTTCTCTCGAACATTTTCTTACGCGAGGCCACAGGGTGTTTGTCAATTGGTCTTATGGTGTTTATCTTTTTTGCAAGTTCTCCAGCCAATTCCTACTCGCCTACATTTCAATCTACAAGAATTAAGTCATTTTAATAGACAATATAATTGTCATTGTAATCCGGTTTGAGTCTCTAGATTTAACTAAGTTTCCTTTCTTGAAAAAAAAAAAAACAATGGTAGACATATTAAGGGTTTCTGATATAATTTATAGAATAGGAAGAATATCAAAGAAAAGTACATCATATGCCAGGATCACCCATTCTCTCTCGAAACTTGAAAATTAAAAACATAACCGTATCTGGTAGACTTTATTATCATGTGCACACTCTCGTCTCTACCGAACGAATGGTACCCGCGAGACATTCTCAGATTCATCAACGAAAACATACACACGGTAGCAACAAACTTCCACCCCTAAAATCCCACTTTTTTTTACCACTATCGTAACCCCGGGTTGGTCTTCTGGATTACTGCTATAGCCTCACCCAATGGCTTTCCAAGTAGTTCAGGCCAATCAGTTTGATGTCCTGCAAAAACGTGAACACCAAACTTAGTACTGGTTTGTTACTGAGATATTTTTATAAAAAGTTTGTATAAAAAAAAGCTAAGCTCAAAAAGGTGTTTGGTAAACACTTAAAAACAGCTTATTTTCACAGTTTTGGGTGAAAAAAAAGCTGAAAACGTGAAGCAGCAAAAATGAGCTTATTCTCATAGCACACCAAAATAGGTTTTTTTAAAAGCGCAGTAATACCAAACCAGACTTTAAATTTGAATGAAGATCTACAACCCTTCTACACCAAACTATGTATATATATAGAGTTGTGTATTGTTATATTAAAAGCAAATAAACATAACATGAAAACTTGGCGACAAAAAAACAACCTCGACCACAGCATGCAGGACAAATTCTAAAAAAATATCATTAAAATTCTAAAAATACAACTAACATCCTATTAAACATAACGTACCAATTATGAACATGATATATGAATGCACGTATGTATTAAACATAACATACCAATAACTTGGTACATAATTGGTACATTATATAATCTTAGTTTTGGTACGTATTAATATTTTGGTACATTATAGATTACTAATTTTGGTACGTTATGTGATTCTTGTTTTAGTATGTACCATGGTATTGGTACAATGTGTTAACCTAACTTTGGTACGTACAATCTAGTGGTACGTTATGATCTTTAAAAAAAAAGAGAATTTTTCATATTAAAACTTTGTATTGAAAATTAATTATATCAAATTCTTAACAATTAATTATTGGGATAATGACTCAATCAAAATTTTCAAACTTATTTTCTTTCCACAAATTTAGGGATTTTAGATCGTATCAGTTTCAATATAAATAACTCTTATTTTCATTTTTTTTGTTTTCTTTAAAATTTACTCAAAATGATGAGTTGGAAATTAAAAATGACATGGATAAAGATGGAAGTACCTTAATCAAAATACAAAGTGTTTTAATAAAAAATTAAAAAAGCACAAATGTTTAATTAATAAGATATAGAATTGGAGCGCTTTTATCTAATTAATCCAAAATCATGAAAAGACTGATCATCAAACTGCAGAACAACAAAAGGTGTGTGTGTGTGTATATAAACTATTGTGTAATTATTTCATCAGTCAAATTGATGCTTATCTAAACAGACGGTGATACAAATTTACAATATAAAACGTAAGTACCTATATGACAACATTAATGTTTATTTCAAGTTAAATTTGAGGATGGTGATCATTAATTTTTTTTTTTTTTCAATTGCGTTGTATTAATGGCAAAAAGCATTTAGTTTGCAAATGGTTTGAAACCAAAACCAAAACCGTTAATTTGAAACCGCACCTAACACAACTAAATGGTTTGATTCCATTTCAGTTCAAGCTTCAAAATTGCACCGAAACCAAATTGCAAAAAAAATTGGTTGAGGTCTTGGTTTTGGTTTCACCCAAAATGGCACCGAACTAAACTGTGCTCACCCCTAGTTTGTGGGATAAGGTTGGTTCGTTGTTGTTCTTGTTATTGTTGTAGTGATAGCATTACTGACTTTAATAGTTAGTTGGTAGGAAGAAGAGAAATGGATGAGGATTGAATCCACACCAAGATGCATAAGCGAAATTGTTTTTCATCGCTGTGATACAGCGTCATCTGCAGTTGACATTTTAATCTAGCTAGCCTAAGTTCAGCAACTTATTGTTTTTCAAAAGTTCAAATTAAAAATAGAATTCTTAAGTTAGAAAACTATTAGATCCTAGCTTTATTTATACTACAGGATCTCAAACCTTGTTGTTTACCTCCCGTTGCACGCCTATACTCGTGTTTCAATGAACGCAGTGGAATGGTGAACCAATTTGTTCAAACCAAATCGTACGATTGAAACAGCATTACAATCCTTTATTATATTCATGACGATGTTAGGACGTTAGCCAAGTTCAATCCTGAAATATACCAAGGTTTTACTGAGGTATCAAAATCTGAATGTAATTAGGGTAATTTGATAATCAACTTGATTTCTGTTTCTATTATACTTCACTAATTCCTAAACTATCAAGTATCGGTCAATTTCATACCTTCAAGGACCTTCTGAAGGACTCGTGGTGAGGTATCCCTGCTGAAGCATAAGAGTTTCTCTCCAACCATGAGGCCAATCACAACGGGACACATGTTAACATCAAAATAAAGCACCTAAAGTCCCCAATCGACCGCGAATGAAACCGAGCAACTCTTCTCAACAATAAAGGTAGATCATTCTCCTACAATTAGTTCCTAATGTTATTATTATATTAAACTCATCAATAGAACTCACTAATAATGATTATGCTTGAACCTATGTATTGTGTAAACTCTTCATTATGAATGAGAACTCCTCTACCCGTGGACGTAGCCCAATTTAGGATGAACCACGTACATCTTGTGTTTGCTTTCCTAGCTCCATCTCTTTACATATTATCCTCACTAGGTGATCGGAGTAACCTTGCGAAGGCCACAAACTTTACACTTTACATTGTTCTAAAGTCTCACTGATTTTGTACATCAACAATTTCAATTTGGTTTCAATTCCCGATTTAAGTGCATTAGTAAACAAGTATATATGAAATCAACCACACTTCTACTCACTATTCTAAAAATCCCTGCCTAGCGCCGCCTAGGGATTAGATGATTGGTCGCCGCTCCGATTAATGCCTAAGCGTTTGAAAATTAAGAAAGAGCGCCTACACCTATTGAGACAGCTGCCTAGACCGCCTAGGCACCCGCCCAAACTCACCTAGGCACTAGGATCCAGCCCGCTGCCCGACTAGCACCTAGCGCCTTTTAGAACCTTGCTTCTACTATGATTCTAGATAACTTCGACCCCCTTTGGTATTGCTTTTTTCACCAAAAGCTGCTTCACTTTAAAGTTAACTAGTAAAAAAGTGTTTGGTAAAAGTAAAATATCCTGCTTATTTTAAAAATAATGTTCTTCGAACAATAACTTTTAAAAGCAGCCTGTAGATTGCTTATTAGAGCTGCTTTAATAAAAAACTAACTTGAGCCTTTAATAAATATTTTCAATTATTGTAATACCTTCATTAATCTTTTGAAAACAACAAATTTAACCTTCTACACACATTTTATCTCTTAGAAAATAAAGTGATTGCTACAACCTCAGACCACGATTGTTGTCACTGCACCACCATAACCACAACCTCCATTACTGTAACCACAAAAACAACCACCACTACACCATTGTCACCACCATCATTACCACACCGCCACCACCATCATTACCACACCGCCACCACCACCACCACCACCGCAACCGCAACCCCCACCACTATCACTGCAACCACAACCTCCATACCACCATTGTCACCACCATCATTGCCACCACAGTCACCACTATAACAGTAACTGCCACCATTGCCACCGCAACTGCCACTACCACAATTGTTACCTCTGCACCCCAACCACCATATCTCACTATTAGCATCACCATTGCAACTATCACCGCCACCACTATTACCACCATTGTCCCTGCCACTACTGTCGTCGCCTCACTCCTATTACTTGTCGTTGCATACAATTAATTATATCAATTTTACATTAAATTTTACCAAACGCTCTTACACTGCTTTTTAAACTCACATCACTTTTAAAATACGGTCAACCAAACGCTTATCTACTTTACTTTACGTCTGATTATTCTCAAAGTACAACATAATCAATTTTTGTAAAAAGCACACCCATACCAATATTGTTACCTTTGCACCCCAACCATCATATCCCACTATAATTAGCAACACCACTGTACCTCCACCATTGCTGCTACCATCACCACCACTGCAACCACTACCCCCACCACCATTACCACCACTATCCCCGCCGCTACTATTGTCGCCCCCACTCCTACTACTATGTCCATTATGTCATTGTATGAACTAATTATATCACCTTTACATTAAATTTTACCAAATGCTTTTATATTGCTTTTTAAACTCACAACACTTTCAAGATACATTTAACCAAATGTTCATCTTCTTTGCTTTACAGCTGATTGTTCTTAAATTGTAAAAATCATTTTTGTAAAAAACACAACAATCACAAACTAACCCTTAATAAATAACTTCAACATGAATTAAATTATCAGAAGTTGAATGTACCATCGGCAATGTCGGCATCGATAAGTAGAGGAGGCTTAGGACAAAACTTAGTACCATTTTTGGACACCTACTGATGCTGGGTGTGGGTATTATTGGGGGAAGAGCAATCAGGGCCCTAACTAGAACCGGCCTTTTCCCTATCAATTTTTTTTTTTTTTTTTTTTTTAAAGTTGCTTTAATTTCCCTCTAAAACAAGAATTAAAACCCAGCATTTTCAAAGCCGTGCAAGTCGCCAACTCTATTCAGCGATTTCTTCATCATGGCCACCTTAGCCAGCTTCTCAGCCGCTCTCCAAGCCGAAGTCGGAGTGAGGGGCTCCTCATTTTCATCCAAAACCGCTGTCACCGCCGCGTCCTTTTCACCACCGCCTCTCCACCGTTGGATCATCATCATCTGCTGCTCCTCCTCCATGATCTTGTGCTGTCTTCTGCAATGCAGCTCTGACAGCTCAGCTTCCAAGACGCGCACGTACTCGTCAGTCGATACTGAGCCGGACTTCATGAGCAGAGCCCGAGCCGACGCAAGCAAATGATGCGCATTAGAGTAGTCATTGTGCTCAACCAATCTCCGTGACTCGGCTACGGCGCGGGTTGTAATAAACAGCCCTCTCAACCGTTCACTCTTCGGACACGACGAAGATCCCACGGCATCCGCGAGAGGTACTAACAGTGCCTGTTTTCTGCCATACACTATCTCCTGAGTAGCAGGATCCTTGTAGAGACACCGGACGGATATTACAGTTCGGGGTCCACGAGCTCCAGAAGCTCGTGGAACTCGCAACTCCACAAGAAGCTCCCTCTCCTCCTCAGCGTATAAGTCGCCGAGCCGAACAGAAGCTGAGCCGTGCATTGCTGGCCCACCATTGCACGAATATATAGCGGATATCTCCGCGGGAGCCGAGCCGGAATCGAAGCCCAGCTGAATTCTCAAGTCCTGCACCACCATACTCACTATTCCACCAACGCATTTGGCGAAGGCGTCCTCAGCCGGCTTCTGGCCAACGCCGCCGGTTTCGCGGAACCCGAAATCATGAACCGGGATTTCAATGTGAGCGAACCGGATGGACGATACTTGGCTTGAAATTTGACGATGATTGCCCGATGTTTTCACCCTCTCATCATGACCGTCGGATAAGAGCATGACACTGGCCACTGGATTCTTCTCCCTCCGATCATCAAGCACCTTAGTCGCCTTCCTCAAGGCGTCACCCACACTCGAACCTTGGCCGCATGCAAGCCGGTCAACGACCCTTCTAGCCAAACGTTGACCATGAGCCGTCATTCTCTTTAACGACAACAACCGTTTCGTCGAAGCGGAAAAAGCGATTATCGAAAGCCGGTCGTTGGAGCCGAGCGATGAAATGACCAAACGCATGGCGCGTTTCAACATCTGGAGCTTCGCGCCGGTCATGCTTCCGCTGACGTCGAGCACCGTTACCAAATCGATCGGCGCGCGATGCGACGGGTTTAAAATCGGCGGCGGTGGTGCCTTGACCCGCAACGCCACGACGTAAGCGTCGGAGCCCCGACCCGAACAGAGCAAAGCGGATTCGGGCAAAATCCGCACCTGAATATTATTATTGGTTTTAAAAACTCTGCAGTTGGTCTGGGCATCGGAAGATGAAGAGTTGGGATTGACGAAAAAACCCTGGAACTCTTGGACGTCGTCGGTCTTGGGGTCTGCAACGGCCTCGTCTTCTGCCTCCTCGTCGTCGGCTTCTGGGATGGGGATGATCCGAGACGTCGGAGAGAGAAGAGACTCGTCGTCGTCGTACAATGGCTTCGACGAGGCTCTCGGTGATGATGTGGACTCCATTACTATCTTTTTGTCGGCCTCGGCGGGCTTGGATTTGGGTTTCTGCTTTGGGGTGGTTTGGCTTCGGATGACGTCGTTCTGGGCGGCGTTGTTGTTGTTGTTGTTGAGGTTTTGGTGGATGGCGAGGAGAGGGGCGTCTTTCCAGGTGGAGTTGCAGACGGGGCAGACGAGGTTGCCATGGCTGCGGACATGGGTAGCAATGCAAGGGAAGTGAAAGGAGTGGCTGCACTCCGCCGTGTAAATGGCGGTGCCTTGGCCGGTTTTGACGCTGTTCAAGCATATCCCACATCTGCTCTGTAAAAGTTCAAAAACACGTCGAAATGAATTTACTGGGTAATAAACTGATTAACGAATTAATGGTTGGATTAATCATTAACATAAGAGTTAATTACCCGAAATTTGAAGCTGTTTCGGAAGAGGGAGAGCTTGAAAGGTGATCGAGGAGAAGTTGGGTTGGAGCTCGAGAGAAACGACGTTCTAATACTGTTTGGAGTACTGTTTTTGCACTCAAGTTTTCGGGGATGTTCATGGTCGCCAACCTGGGTTTGCAACCTCGAGGTAGTAGGATTGCTGCCACCGGAGAAGAAACCGAGCCTGGTACAGCTTCTGGGAGTGGGACTTGGGCTGGGACTTATCTTTTCAGAGAGTGTGGATTCTTCGGCTGGATCTCGAGGGATTGTAGTGCAGAAATGTTGCCTCCAACCAGCTCCCATTTCTCAATTCAAACTCACAGAAAAATAAAAGATCATAAAAAGCAGCACAATAATCTTATGTATATAATTAATCTAGTTTAACTTTAAGAGAGCAGACGAGAAAGAAGAAGAACATAATTGAGAAAAGGGCAGAAGACAAAAGGGGAAGAAGGAATTTAGGAAGAAGAGAAGAGAGAGCATGGGATTAATAACAAGAGAGAGAGTTCCTGGTCCTCTATGCTCTGGGTCTGGCCTGTAGACTTCCTTCTCTCTCCTTATTATTTTTGCTTTTTATTTATTTTTCTTTGTATTGAGAGCACCAGAAATATCTCTGCAACCAAAAGACCAGAGATCTACTGCTGCTCTCTCTCTCTCATTTTTACGTGTTTAGCTTAAGAAATTTTCTGAAATTCAATATTTATTCGCATTCATTGGAAAAGGTGATTTAGGATTTTACCCTCGATAACCACCAACCCAAGTCCCCAACGGATGAAAATCATTCGCATCCTCACAAATTTATGCAATCAATTTTTATTAAATATTTTTTGGGTGTAACTGTAAATAAAAAATTAAAAATATTTTTTAATTATATAATGTACAATAAATAGATAAAATATAAAGATGACTAAGATTCTCAAAAGAGAACACCCAGATAAAATTCAAATCCGTCCCCACCCCACTCACCAGGACTCTCTCTCCTCATCACCATTCTCTCCATGCATTGTGTAAGAGACTTGTCGTCTCACGCGCCTGCTGCTTTCCATTGTGTAAGGGACGTGATCCTTGTGGAGATGACATGTCATTTCAATTTTCATTTTTCACCCTCCTTGCATCAGTAGAAATGATGGTGGTGATAAGGAAAAAAGGAGTACATGGAATGAGAGAAAGAGAGAAAGAGACAAAAATGGAGTATACGGAATGAGAGAAATAGAGAAAAATGGAGCACATGGAATGATAGGGCTGTAGAATCCAAAAAAATATGGTAACAACTCTGGTATAGTAATACCACTTAATATTACGGTATAGTAGTATTTTTCTTCATTTATAAGTGATAGATCTTAGGTTCGATTCTCATCAAAGACGTGATTGAATCACATTATTATGACAAATACATTGTAAGGTTCAGTCCACCCCTACACCTCCACCTCCTTAGTATAGATATTATCTTTTGTTAAAAAAAAATCTGGTATAGTAATGTATTGTTTTTTTTTTTTTTAACAAACGATATTATTTCACTAAAAATATAAAAGAATCAAATATAAGACTTCTTACTTGGAAATAAAGAAAAATAATACTAAACTATAGTATTAAGTGTTGTATTGTTAATCCATCTAGCTCATTAATATTTCAATGCACTTCGAGCCGCAGAACATTAGCCACACCCAACCAAAGCAATGGCATAACAAAATGGCATGTAGCAGGTGTCAACCAGTTCAAGGTTAGTGTCAAAAAGTTAAACATGTATATGTAGAAAGGTGTCAACAAGATCAAGGTTAGTGTTAAAATAATTATTTTATTCCAAGACATAAAATTGACACACTCAAAGATATCTGGGTCTTACAATCGTATATTTGGTCTATATGTTTTAGGTAGTGTGTTTGTAGGATGTGTCCAAATAACATTGCACGTACCAAAAGGTTTAGCCTCTAAGAATAATATTGAAAATCGGATTCTTAAGTTTTAGCATATGATACCATATGTAAAAACTTCTATTTTTATCTGTGGAAACCGAATTTCATCGTCATATGAGGGAGTTTCCCATGGATTGAAAAACACTACTCTAATGAGATTGCCTCACACAGAATACAATAAAGATTATCCATCATGCATTCAATGAGGATTAATGTTGCACTTATCATATTTTTCATACTATATTTTTATTACATCTCTAATAGAGATAGAGTCCACCAATACATGAGGTTCTCATCAATATTACAGAGATAGTACAAATATGACATGAAAAATATGGTAAAAGTAGCATTTTAGTTTAGGGGTGTGCTATCCACACACCCCTTTTTACTTCTCACACATCTCTTGTTGATTTTTGTCCCTTGATCTTCTTCAATTCATCTGATCTGATGGCCGAAAATCAAAAGGGTGTGTGAATATCAAATCCCTTTAGTTTAACAAGGCAAGCATGGCCTCGATTTACGGGCTACAAGTTCTGGCCACTTTTGTGCAGCTCACGTATTAGACGTGTTGGATATGACCAAAGGCTCGTGTTATTTTATATGCAATAAAATTAAAAGGACGAAGTATGTCTTAATGAAGAAATGAGATCAAAGAATTGACAATTCAATAGTTAATAGATTATTTGTTGTTGTCATATCCCAAAAGTGGATGTTGCGAACTTTTCATGTTGTACATATTGACCCATCTTTGGTTTGGCATGGCTGTTTTGGGTTTGTAATAAATGGATTCAAAGAGAGCATCGAGATACACAAGACTCGATGGTATGCATGAAACCAGTCAAAGTTTGAGTGAATTATGTCGTTTACCATGTTTTGTTCGAATTTTAATATTTTAAGATGATTTTATATTTTGTTATTTGTTTAAGTTCTTTCCTACTTCGTATTGAGATCCAAAAATGTCACATGTAAACCAAATCATGTTTCAAAGTCCAATTGTTATACAAATCTCAAACCAAGCCCAAAATACATGCAAGGGTGCGGAGTTGAGAAAGGATAATATTCAGAATCATGTCATTGTACGATAGTTATACAAGACGTTTGTATAAATCACGCCAAGCTCATGCAAGTCCATGCATATTTTCACGTCATGTCTTATCACGCTAACTACTATTCACGCTAAAATAAACCCAAGTCACGTGCTCGGGGCTTGCCAAGTGAATTGTGGTGTGATGGTTACGAAAGTTTACCGGGCCTATACAAAGCCAAGATTATGGAAGACTTTGGGTTGCTTGGGGGACCAAAGATCCAAGCCCATAATTTTTGGGGGTAAGTTTGAGATAGAACAAACTTAGTTTCCTTCTTTCCCTAGCAAGCCAACTAATCTAATTGGAAAGAACCCAAATCTCCCTTAAGTTCACATGAGAATCCAGCCATACATGCATTTAATGAATAGAGAGTACTTTCCCTTCCTAACTCACGTAGAAGAATGACACATGAAAGCTAGGAGACGCGCTACTAGAAGTAACGCATATGGAAGCTGACCCGAGAAAACAGCGCCTAAGGAATGAGGTGCACTACAGTCTTCATGAGCGCAGTAGCGCTCAGCTGTCTTACACCAAAAGGGAAGGTTGCATCTATGCCAGGATAAAGAAGGAGGAACATTTAGACACAATGAGAGATTCCTTAGGAAGCCTAGAAAGGAATCATTCACCTACAAAAGGGAGGTCAAAAACCTTAGGAAAGGATCCAAGAACTCACACAGGGAGAAGGAGAGAACGTTAGGATTAAGGATTATGCTGTAACAAGCTAGGGAAATTACTTTTTTAGTGCCAACAACCTAAAACCCTAGTAAGCATCACCCCTACAACCATAATTAGTGTTTTCCATAACCTTCCTTTGTGCATTTCAACCATTAGAAACCTTGTTATTACCCTACGAAACCCAGATTACCCCACATAAAACACCATGCAACCATGCAAAGTCTCTCTCTCACGCTAAATTGATAAACTTCTAGCTTCCACACCATAACTCACTTGAACAAACCATTATTTGCTTAATCATGCTATATATATATATATATCGTTGAGTCATTGATCCAACCGGGGTATTTCCTAAGACATGCTACTTCTTACAATATATTCAGGGACTTGTACGAAACCAAACCAAGGGAGACAGGAAGACATCTGCAAAACCCAAGTCCACCTCGACCTAAAAGTACCCCAACATTTGGATTCTTAGGGTTTCTAGAGTAAATTTACATTATAAATAGGTCATCTTGGCTTTAGGTTTGTAATCATTCATATTATTATCCATCCAACTTTAAAGTTCTCTATTTTCTGGTAGATTCCGAATTGTTGATGGATTTCAACTTATTTGCCAGTGGATTCTAGCGTGGGAATTTCGTACGATTTTTCTTGTCATATATTTGTTGCATCATCGAGTAATTTTTTTTTTTCCAATCTAAGGGAGGGGAACTGATCAGGGAAGAGAAGAGTTGATCTTTGAACGTGAGAAATGTTGTAACACAAGAACCATTAAATGGGAAATTTGGAACTATAACCATTTTAAAGACCAATTTTTGAAATATAACCTAGTTTATTCAATTCTTATAAAACTAACCAAAATAGATGTCCAGAAGACTTAGGCTAAAACTCTCTCTTCCTCCCAACATTGTGATTTTTTTACCCTAAGGCTCATCTCCACTAATGAATCACCAGGGTCTAGGCACCACTGCACTACTTTGTTATTTCTACTCCAAAGCAATTAAACCAAGAGATCAGCACACAAATCACTTATCCCAAGCAAGTGCCACTTTTTCCTTACCACAAACCTTGTAGTTAGTTAATGCCCTTGACCACATGATGAGTACTTTCATGATTGATACCCAAGTTGTAATAGAGTAGTCATTTAGATTTATAATAGTTGGAAAAAGTAAGCCATATTTCAATGGGTTGTGATTTTCACACATCCTTAATTACTTTTTCCACACTCTTTCTTATTTTTTAATACTTAATTGGTATCCTACTATTTAATCTTCCATATATACCCTTCCTACTTTTTGATGGTAATTAATGAAAGATTAAATAGGAAGGGGTATTTATGGAAGATTAAATAGTAGGATACAAATTAAGTATTAAAAAAATATGGAGGGGTGTGAGAAAAGTAGTTAAGGGTGTGTAAAAATCACAACCCTATTTCCATACGTGGTCTCTAAAATGGCTATATTTCCAAAATTTCCCATTAATTAAGTGCCGCAAAAATAATAACGGATGTTTGGAGAAAACAACTCTTAAGCATGGGGATTTCGTTCGACTTCCTTGTTCAATATAACCGCTGCGTCAAAACAAATCTTAAGCATAGCAATGCCTGATAAGGAAACCCAGTATGGTTGGTTGTAATCAACACACCCAAAAATTGTGGCACAACCATGAATGTTACCAAGAATGTCTAGTATGGCGCCAGGCGTTCCTCATTGCGTCTCTCCAAGTCAAACAACTAATTGGCTCGATAGGCAAAATAAGGAGTCTCAAGCCAGTGACAGGGTCTTAAACCGACCATCAAAGCACCACTGCACCACTGCACCCCTGCACCACTAGGAGTAACCATCGAGTTCAGCTCGTCAATCATGAGCTATAGGTAGTTTATCTTGCAACAAATCTTAAGCTCTTAAATCGTCATTTATTTTTAAGTCTAGCTAACTTAGATATTCAAGATCCCATCACTTAACCCACACTGGTGTTGATAAATTGGTGTACATATATGCTGATATATATAAATAGCAGGAGGCTTTTTAATCAGTTGTTTAAGCTTTTGTATCGGTTGGTTTAGGCCAACAATGCCTTATAAATATGATCGTCTCTACCTATAACTTTGTACCCATGATGAACGTAATCATTAAAATTCAATCTAACAATTGATTCTTATGAAAAAAATAATGTTATCCAAGATTACCAACAAGTTGTGCACTCTCAAATATACACGAATTTCTCCCTTTATTCTTTATCTCTTTTTCTCTGTAAGTATAAGTTTTCAACCTTCGTCCGTTTGTATGACCACCTTTATCCAAATCTGACTTGTAGTCTCGTTGCCCTTTCCATCTCAGGCTTGTTTTTTTTCTCTTTTACTTTTTTTTTAATATCTGTCATTGTAGAAGGGAATCGAAGGGAAATACTGATCTCGGAATATATTTTTATTCTTCATCTCGTAATTGACACTTAAGGGAGAAAGCAAGAACAAAACTATGTCCTGTTAAGATCTAGTAAATCTCAGTAAATCTCACATTGCGGAGGAAAGAGATTTTGAATGTATTAGTAAATAGAGTAACTATTTCTCATATTGTCATCTAATGTGCATTGAATGTCCACAAGCTTGAAAAATTTTCACACGTGATTAAAAAGATATGAGTTTCAGATAAGTCGTACTCCTTGACTTAAGCACTCTTAGTCAGTGGCGGAATTAGAAATTTATAACGATGAGGTCATAAAATAGCTAGAAACTTTCAAAAAGTGATCATACCTTTACTTATAGTTTCCAATTTATAATTTTTTCTGCAAAATTTTCATTCCAAATCAATCAATCAATACAAAAACCCTAAAAACCCCCAATAAGCCCAAGATGAAAAAAAAAAAAAAAAAAAACTAATATGATTGGGATTTCGTGATACAACTAAGCACGATGAAGGGCGCCTCACCAAACTTGAACACCGGAAAAGCTTTGAATTTGGAGATATGAAGTCTAGGTGAATAAGAGTTTTGCGTGTTTGATCAATCTTCAGCTTATTTGAGAATTAGCATGCTAGACTTTTTCTTAAGTAAAACAAAACACAAACAATGCAGTTTTGGTTTGTATCAACTTAAAGAAAATTGATTAAAAGTCTCCTTATTTCATTTGTCTTAAGCTGGTACAGAGGTCAAACGAAATTTCAAAAGTGGGATTTTATATATTATTGAGGTTAGCAGCAGCCAATGCCCCAAATTGGCTCCTCAACTGCTCCCAGTAAATTGTAATAATCAAATCTATATACTTTTCTTTACGAGGTAGATAAATAAGAAATGTTACGACAATTCTCTTAAAAGTGGGATTCTATGATTTTCTACAATCTCATATTTCATAATATTTTATAATGTTGGTGCGAAAATTAACATATAAACTATGAGATGTTAAAAAATCTATGAAGAGTTCTACTTTTGAGATAGTTCCTTCAGCATTATAATATTTTACAAACGTTGACGCAAAATTGACCTCAAACTATGAAATACCAAAAGGTCTACAAAGAGTTATATTTTTTTATATCCAACAGGATCATCTCCAGATCCTTTTGGTGAGGATCATGGAGATTCATGAATCGTGTCCGTTCATCGTACATCGTGCGATCAATTTTTGTTAAGTACTGTTTATGTTTATTTTTAAATAAAAAAATTTTAAATGATTTCTGACCGCGCTATGTACGATAAACGGACACGATTTACGGATTTCCAATATCCTCACAAAAAGGATACGGCAAGGATCCAGACTCTTTTTATATAGTCCCTTAGCATTTGTGGAGGTAAATTCCTGGACTCAGCAAACCAAGGCACTGGTGAACTGGTAATACCATAAATTGAATGAGATCCTCTCTATCAGGATCTTGAAAATCCTCAAATTGTATTCGTTTATTGTATATCATGAGATCATAAATTATTAAAATTTTTTATTTAAAATTAAACCTGAACAGTACATGACGAAAACTTACCCCACAATGTACGATAAACGGATACGATGTAAAGCTCCCCTCACAAAGAGAGATTTTTCAATGTGATTGGCACACGAGGTGGTACATCACGTGTCATTATACAAATGATAAGATATGTGTGTTAAAAAGTTAATAACTTAAAAAATAAAATTTCTTACCACTTACATAAAAACACGTGATCTACCAAACGTTTTCCATTACAATAAAAAATTTATCAACAAAAAGGATCCTCATTCCCATAAAATTAGGGTTCGCAGAGGGCCGTGAGGGGAGAGTAGTGTAGTATTCGTACCTTCCCAAAAAGAGCATCACAGAGTGGCACGGAGTGATTTGGACAGCAGAGTGTGACTGTAGTAGTAATCAGAGGTCAATAATTTAGACACACGCATGGGGTCCCCATAGCTCTCTGACTAGTCCAACCAACGCCGTTGGCTACTATGTATACTACCAACCCTAGATAGCTTCTTCCCACTGCTGACGTTTTTTTTTTCAGGCCCGATGCTGAAAGGGATTGTCAATGTCAACTCCTTGAGGAATAAAGTATGCAAAAACCTAATCTTATTAGTACCTAATCATTTTTTAATTACCGATTTTAATCTTTTCAAATCAATGTTAGGCAGAATGAAACTGTAAAAGTGGCTTTAACGTTTGTTTACTAATTTCGATTGCAAGACTTTCTTCTTGCGGATCGCTTCCGTGTAGAAGATGAGTCTCTGTGTATTTTGTTTGCCAGTTTTTCTGGATTGATGGGCTACAGATGTAGGTAATTTTGAGGTTATGGTCCTGCTTCACCCTATGTTAATTATTTCTTTATTTTGTTTTGGGAGACAACACTCAACCTCTAAATTTCTTTGCTGTTATATATTTGGCTAAACAGCTTGGGATCTTTTTTGAAAGATGAGGTTTCTGGACCATGTTTGATTCCAGCTCCAATGAGAAATTGTTGAAATCTAAATGAAGATATTGATTCTTTTGATGGGTACTTAATTAATGTGGTACATGCAATTGATGACATGTGAGATCAATTAAACTTAGTACGTGAAAAACACATATTGGGTTATGTTGGAGCATGTAAGTCTCTTAATCAATTCCTAAGTAGGAATATGAGGCGGTGTAAATACACTATGATGCCATGAATGAAAGGTGATGTTCATAGCATTAGAGCAGATTAACTTACATATTGAACTCAACGTCTCATGATTTCACATCACTAAGTATTTGTTTCCCATAAACTTGATTCACGCCACATATAAGGAGGCATGCTGAGAATTTGAGTCTCACATAAAAAAATCCAGGACTTGCGTGTGTTTATTAAAAATTAATTCACTCTGGATATTGCCAAATCTGTTTAATGGTCAAACCTTCGAAAATGCAAGAGAGACAAACCAAATGAACGTGACCCCTAGTCGAACAATTTGTGAACCAATTTAGTTAATATGACAATTCTTGAGCAAAACCGCACCTACCGAACGGATTTCGCGGTTCGATTTTGATTAAGAGAAAACTTGAACGGAATATACTTTGTCCATTCACAATGACTATCAACATGTTTCATGCAAGCTATTCTCCAACTGTTAGACTATCTGAGCAATAATATATAGTAGGTAAAATATAGAGAAGCATAATCCATGAAAAACAAAGGATATTATATGGGACATGATAAACTCCTAAACAACATTTTTTATTTTTTTTCCGGCTTATTATTTGATTTGCCTCTTGAAATTGTCAGATAGTCTCAATTAAACCCATAAAACTGATTTTGTCTCGCTTGGTCCTCTGAAATTACAATTTATATCTCATTTAGTCTCAGTTTTGTCCATTTCGTCAAATAGTCATTATATTAAAGGTAGTATCGATATTTTTATAAGAAAAGTAAAAAGCTGATGGATATTTTTGACACGACTCTTTGCCTCCAACTTAATTGATAACAATCCCAATTTTGTTTAATTCATGTAATCTAATTGTCAAAAAAAAAAAAAAAAAAGTGAAAATATAAAAAATTCTTACAATCTATTTGTACCAACATTTTATGGCATCTCTCTAATAGAGATGAAACCCAAAAATATTTGTGGACTTTAACTCTATTAAAAATATAGTACAATACAAATAGATAATAAATATAGGGAAGTGATACTGACACTCTAAAAATCTCATTCTACAATCCTTATAAGTGTATTTTTCTCTTCAAATATAGAAAATTTGGAATGTAAAATGAGATTTTTGAAATGATAATAACAATTTCCTAAATATAATACAACTCGTATAAATATATTATATTCCCAATTAAATCGAGGACCACTGCGCGTGGTCACCGGAAGTGGGCTCTTTAGCTCCTACGTATGCAGCAGTCCGTTAAGTAAATGCATGCATGCATGTCAGTCATGATTGTGATTACCGAGGTAGTTCGGTTTTAGTGGTCTGTATCTAATTTCTCCGCGCGTGGACCCTTTTTACTTGCCAACGTGGCACTAGCATACCATGTGGGATACCATGTCATCATCTTCACCATCATTATCATCAACAAATGTGTTTGGCTTAGGGGCGAGGATTCTCTCCGGATCTTGTTTGTGAATATCTCAAAGATCATTTTATTATATTCATTTATCTTATATCATGCGATCAATTTTTATTAGTAATTATTTGTGTTCAATTTTAAGTAAAAAATTTAAAATAATTTTTTACTGTAGAATAATTGATGAACGAACACAATAAAATAATCTCCAAAATTCTCACAAAAAAATCCAAATAGAATCCTATTCCTTTAACTTAGTCCATCGCCTCGTGGCACAGCCGAAGTCAGTTGAGTCAAAGATGTTAAGTCGTATATTCATGAGTAAGAAATCATGAAAGGAATGTTTTGTTTGTCTCGAGACAACTTCTAAATCCTTTTTTTTTTTGTTTAATAATAGTAATCATTATCTTTCTAACCGACTTTTATGTCCATTTCCAAAATCAACCCACGCGGTACTGTTTGGGCCGAAAATTACACCATTGATCCAAGCAATAAAGACTGTTGAGTTAGCATAACTTCCAATCTTCGGATGGAAAAGTGAAGATAATTTTGTTAACAAATAATATTATGGTTTTTATCATAATAATTATTTTCTTTAAAATGAATTATCTTGGTATTTTGTTAACAAATAATATTATGGTTTTTATCATAATAATTATTTTCTTTAAAATGAATTATCTTGGTATATTCTTAAATGGGATAGATACGATGCAAATTATATTTCTAAGCAAGCAATACAGTTCAAGTTGATTTCGGGTTCTTGGAATTTAGACGTGCGGAGGATTAAAGCATCAGAGTATTTTATCAAGAGTCCTAATACATTACTGCAGTGTTGGTAGATGGATACGGATTGGCATAGATATTAGTGCAAGATGAGGATGCCAGATTGGAGTTGGTCATCTATGTGTGCTTGGATTTGGCCAGCCATGCATGGTTACGGCTGAAGGTTTGATTAGAGTTGTTGAATGCATGGTTATCATGCATGCATGTGGTATTTGGCAGAAGTTTATTATGCATGGATAAGGGTTATGATGGTAGAATAAAAAGTATTGATGGATATTCTTAGAATTATGCCGATAATCTAGATTGCATTAGGTTGCAGATGACGGCAAGTCTTGATTGATAAGACGTAGGGTTAGCAATCAATGAAGACTCAGAGTCACAGTGTGAATGGAATTGGTTTTCGCGACTTGGCCATGCATATCTCTATAAATACCAAGCGGCAAGCAACGTAAAAAGGGCTCCAATTCAACACACAATTGCCCTGCGCAAAACCTCTCAAACACCTTGAGATTTTTCCCTTTCTTTTTTCGCCGACACATCTTCAGTTTGGATAAACAGCACTGTGAAGGCAACCGGCGAACATCTTCAGTTTGGATAAACAGCACTGTTGCCGTAGAATCAGCCGTTCCCGAAGCACCTTCAGTTGGGATAAACAGCACTGCGTCGAGGCCGACTGGTTATCTATCCAAGTCTCGGTCGAGAAGGATTTTCAAATCCTTATTGGCAGAGGTCATCTCATTATCCTTTTTGGCGAAGTGAGGTGTTACCAGGTTACTACATTCGGCACCCAGAGAGCCGAATTTAATGTTGAACTTCGTAGAACTAGCAGCCTTGTCTTCAGGCTCGAGAATCCAAAGGCCGAGATTTGTTCCTTCCTCGGCCGCAGCCGCAAGATAAAGAAGTCAGCAACGCGCTCAACGCAACATCAACAAATTTTACTCCTCGGCCTAGCTCGGCCGACGAGTTGGCATGCCCCGCATTCAACCGAAGGACGTAGTTAGCTTATTAGTTACTCGGCCTGCGCGCCACGTAGGCTTTGTAATTTTTAGGATCAACAGGTACAAAAGGTAACTTAGTATTACATTCTAATAAAAAAAAATTTTACTTGTAAGTACGTAGTTTTAAATTCGATTATCGCATAAATGAATTTGATCACATTATTACTAACTTATTATGAAGCTTAACTCATTGTCTCACCCCTTTATGTAAATAATATCATCTGTTAAATAAAACATGAGGTATAAGAGGTTGTCAAAACAAATGCATATAAACGTACAAACAACAATCAGGGCCATAGTAGATTTCGAGTAATTCCAACAAGGTAACGAGGCCCCCATACATATAAAGTGGAACTTGGAAGATATAAGGAAGTTCATTTGTTTCTTTACTACGCTTGTAAATTATTTGATGTAACACGTCACATTAATTAATATATTTATCTCATTAAATATTAGTTGTATATATCACTTGTCACATAAAAGTATAAAATTCTTTGATATATATGTATGTACTCCTTGGCATTACTCGATTAGTTTTATTGATTTTCTATTTGCAAAAGACCTTTGACATGCATTATTACGTGTTCTCTCTAGCATTATTTATTTGTAAAGTTGCATACAATTTTTATGACCCTAGTTCGTGTAATAAAGCAGCTCACATTGTAACTCATTTGTCACAAGGAATGGAGGGTCTTTTCTTTGGATACAAATTAACACGTTCCTCCTTTATTAAACAACCACTTCTTTCGTCACTTGTCATGGTCTGTGTTATCTGATTTACAGACCGAAAACTGTTCAATTGCATGGCTTCATTTGTGTATTTAACGGGCTTTAGCGAGGATGACAAACTTTGATGAAGTCCATATTATATTATATTATATATTTTACCTTATTCTTAGTTATAATTTATTTGTTATTTTTGATAATTTATGATATATTTTGAAGGAATTTTGAAGTAAATCCAATTGGAGAGGGTTCTTGAATCTTTCAAGATGATCGTGTTAAAATTCCAGATTTGTATTACCAACCGTTTGACCGTGATGAAAAAATAAGAGCTCCCAAATTAACGTTTCTGGATATTTTGGCCATTTTGACAGTCAAGATGGCAATTTTAGAGGAAGGTTCATTCTGAGGATTGAAAGAGGACACATTAAGCTTTAAAAACAGACTTTCTTGGGACCAAATTGAAGCTGATTTGGTTAATTAGTCAAAAGTGTGATCCGAATTTTACTTTGAATAAGAAACCTTTATTTATTGTGCTAATTAGATTTCTAGATTATTACAAGATCTTATCTAGGTAGGATAAGGAATAAAGCACTATAAATATAGTGTAGCCGTGTATTATGGTTACTTAGGAGAACTCAGCATAGCTTTTGGATCATACACGCATTCATAACAAAGGGTTCACAGACAATTGGCACTTCACAAACTTGAGGATCCTGCATGGGAACAGGAACCTGTGCGCATACAACTTCAGAGATTTGACTTTCGGTAGTTTTGATAACGTCAATAAGTTAGACACAGAACTCTCAGAAACATGAATCCATGGTAAACAAAAAACACAGATGTAGCAATAAGATAATAAGACCAGCCACCCGTGACGTCCCGTCCAGCCCCAAGATCTACAAATCCTTGCACTCCGAATAACCTGGTTGCCTGTATTTAGGCCTTACCTTCATTCCAAATTCATAGACTGTTGGATGGAAGGCATCACAATGTATATTAATGGCTAGTTCCTGTTCCTGCACTTCTCCATGGCCCTCGGAGCTGCACAGAAAACGAACAAATATAAATACAAAGACAAGAAGGAAAAGTTCCATCCTAATTATTTGTTCAATTTAATTATGTACTAATGAAAAAAAAACACCATAATCAGCAACCAATTAGTTCTACCGTTTCAATCCTAACAAGGAAAAATTCCAAATTTACGGATAAAACTAAACTCCGATTATATAGCTGGAAAAAAATCATCAGAGTGCACATGTCAATAGTAGGGGAAAGTGAAAGGCTGACTTAATTATGTGATACTGATTAATGATAATCCGTGGAACATATACTATGCGCACCTAGGCCGATGGCATCTGAGCTCTTCATAATCCTCATCCTTTTGCAGGTATCAGTAAACATGCTGTCAAAAGTTCATATTTGCATCAGACTTGAAGAAAATAAAATAAAAAAATTGCCCTGGTACAAATTCAAAATTAACAGCATTACACCTGAACATATTTTATTGAAGCAAAATGACAATTAACTATATGCAGGGCAACACATTAAAGCACACCATGCCCACATTTTGAAACACTCCAACCATACCTATCCATGACCATGAGAGGTCAGCGCTATAAAAGAAAAGAGATCACATTCCTAGAATAAGAAACAATCTATCTTATTAACGGTTAAGACGTTTCTTGAAAACTATAGTAGAGCAGAACTTTGTCAAAAGACTCTGGATTCCTTTTTGCGCCATAATGCATAAGCTGTTTTGGGTAGTTTCCTTCTCGGTCGTAAAGCTAATTTTCTCTCATCATTATGCAAATACAAGTTTCCCATATATTATTTATTATGATAGTTGGAATTTTTAAAGATTAGGTCTATGAATATCATAAAATAACATCAATGAAATGTTGGCTTACAGCTAATAGATGTAACAAAGATGCCAATCTTGGTGAAGCTGCCTTATTGACTTCAATCAGTAACGAACAAAGTAAGTAAAATGCATCTACATCTATAGAAGTTGATGGTTAACTAGGTAAATGCAATTACATCAACATTCACATCTTTATAATTCTTTAGATATACTTTAATCGCATTGCTCAACAAGAGTGCCCATAAATACGACTAACATCAAGTTCTATGGGTTACACATTAAAATATCACGTTTTGCCTCCATTCCCATGGTTCATCAGTTTTCCACATGTTCTTCAAGTTCAAGCCATCCCAAGTTAATATCAAACTGATGGCCCTAATCTTCCAATGGAACAACTTTAATGCGCGCATTAAAGTTACGTGCATGTTGTATGCAGTATATAGAAGCTCATATAAATAATCCACGTAGATATCTAACAACCATCCATGAAAGTTCACCGTTTTGCTGAAAAATAAAAGTTCACCGGTTCATTGACTTGCAGGATTTCAAAATCAATTCAGATTTTATATTGGGAATGTAATTAGCACTCAAAATAGTCATCTTGCACTCCTTCCGCCATTATATTTTTCACTAGGGCGGAGTGCAGATAACAGTTCCCTTTAAACTATAGCCAAAGTAACGTAACACTCTTTACCAAATAAGTAACGTAACCCTATGCTACTTGATACAAAGTGTAACTCTATTGCCAGCCTATGGGCAAAAGTTAAGTTTTAAAAGGGCCGTTTTTGAGATTTAAGCTTTTTTGAATCACTAGCAAGTCAATTATGTACATAACCAAAGGAACTTAGTAGATAAACAAATGTGCAGATGAATGAGAACTTACTCCCAAGGAACATCGCCCACAAGCATCCAGTCACCATCTTTGTCCTCGTAAGTTAGAACATATTCTGAGCCATGAAGCAGATCTTTCAGCTTGCTTTCGCTAATCTCTCTGCCCGGAGTTCCATGAGATCCATATTGACCTGAAATCATACAACCATAGCAGTAACTAGATCCATGCAAAATGCAGAAACTTTCTAGTTAAACTCATAATTCAGCCAGCGTAAATCAAATGTATGAAAGAATAGACCAAGACATCTGTAAACATTGAATGTTTACAACTGCTCACCTATGGTAAAACAGCTGAACATCTTTTCAAGAGCAGAAGAAAGTTCCTGGTATGCAGAGTAATTTTTCAAATCTACTTTCCTCAAATAAGGTGCACCATCCAAGCTGACCTTGACGAACAGAGCACCAGGGTTTGATTTTCCATCTACTTCCTCAGTGTTTTTTGATGTAGTGGCCAATGAGTTCTTCCTAAATGATCTTATAGGTGGCCAACCCACAACCTGCGCCCTGACATATAAGAAAGCTGAGACTCCATTTTCATTGTGAAAGGCCAAAGTACAAATTTCTGCCAAATATATTTCAATGGTCTGGCAATTTTCTCGAATCACTTACTTGGAAGCAGGCGCACTGCTAGTACTATTTCCGGTATGATTTGGTCTGGTATCATTGACAGCATGAGGCCTCTCTTGTAAAACCTTTGCTGGTGCCACCTCTTTTGTTTTGGGTGGATGAGTCCCAAGGTTCTCAAGTGTAGAACCAGATTTCAGTCCCAAGTTTGGAGAAGGTCTGGGTGACAGCAACAGGTTTACCTCTGAATTAGCATATTTCCCCTGCATCACAAATCGGGTGATTGTAAAGCCAGACATAATAAAGAAATAAATAAACATATCCAATTCTCTCCTCAAACAAACCAGTTGTTTTTACCTCTGAGAACTCATCCATAGCATCGGAGAAACCTCTCTTGTTTCCCGAAACAACTATTTTCTGCGATGAAGAATAGTGGCCATCCTTTAAAGGATGCAGCAGGAATAGGGGCTTCTCATCAAGTTGAGTGGTGATTACCCTCAAATCTGAGTCTCTCTCGGGAGACTGGGATCCAGGAAGCCCGAGTCTAAGTTCTGTGGCCTTCAAATTCAGACTACTTTTACTTCCATCAGAGGCAGTAGAGACCTTTGAACTGCCTACAGAAGAACAATCAGATAATCCCATGTAATTTCGCTCCTTCAATTCCAAGCTGTTTTGGCATACACTCTCCATAGAACCCGAAGAAGAAACAAATGTAACATCGCTCTGACCCTCCTCCTCACCAACACCAAGCAGTGGCGGTGACATCACAATTCACAATGAAAATCACTTTTAAAGGTTTATTTTAAACCTGCTAAAAGGAACGAATTTTTTTTCAGAAAAACACCTATAAAACAGAAGTTAATGAGAAACAAAAGAACTCAGAAACCTGAAAAGAGGACCAAGAAGCACCAAAAGTTGCATTTAACAAAAGCTGTCCACCCTTAATGAGAAAACAAATCCAGCAGAAGTAGCCGAAAGATTTAACTTGAAACCTTCTTAATTTAATCAAGCATTCCTTAAAATAAAGAGATTCTTGTTTTCTGCCCAGAAACCATGTTATAAGCAAGCGCCATGAAATAAATTACAATGAAAATTTCAATATTCTCAGATAACAATTAATCAGTGGATACACTAAAAAATTAAATGGTGTGAAGCTGAAGAATTTGTTAAATATTAACATCCCTGGTAAAGGGTTAGCATATCTAATTAAAAGACAGATGTACAAAACTGAAATTTTACCACTAAGCATAGAACTTGTTTCAGGTCAGACAACTGAAGAAAATTAAAGACTAATCTACTGATCAAGTTGCAATCATCATATCTACAGAAATTCAGATCCCGAATCACAGCAAACAGCTGAGGAATTATAAAATAAAATAAAACAAAACAAAATAAAACAATTTGATGGTGGGTTTTACAGATTTCAGGACAAATGGTTTTAGAACTTTGAAATAAAACTAGAAAAAAGAAATTCAAATTGATGAGCCTTGATTCTCTGTGTGCTAAAAAGAAATAAAGGGTTTTGTGGGGAAATTCAATGCAAGTAAATAACAGAATTAATACCAGTTAAATTTAAATCAAAATTTCAAAACAAGAGACAGAAAGAAACCCAGCAATAAAATGGAAAAACCAGATATTCATGCTTTGGCTGAAAAGCAATATAAAATTATAAAATGTAAATTAAAATCCGTGCCTTTCTGTGAGATTATGGGTAAAACCCCAGAAATTAGTAAACTAAACTAGTCAATGTACAAAGCAAGAGTGGATTTAAAGCCATGTTACCTTTTTTTTCAGTTCTTCCCTTCAAAGTCTGAGATACCCAAAACCAGAGCAAAAGAAAGAAAGAGCTGAAATCAAAACAACCAAAAAAGAAAAGAAAACTCACTGTCCGTGTCTCTGGAAGGGAAGATTACCATAAACTGAATTTCCAAAAATGAAACGATTCGGCGGAGCTGATTGGAGACTACGGCGAGTATACCTTAAACGACTGGGTGGATCAGTGGCTGAACAAAAGGCAAAACAAATTTTGGATTGAAGAAGAAGAGGTCTTTGATTTGGCTGACAGTAAGCTGAGAGTCACAGAGAGAGCTAAGGACCCTCCATACGGCACAAGCGAAAGCTTATTGGCTGTCCGATGTGTACCTCTCTCTGCGTACTAAAATAACGGGTAATGTTATTCATATATTTTTGTATTATATTTTCATACTATTTTGGTATCATTTGATGTGAATAGCCACATCATTTGAATTAATCAGATTTTTAAATTTAGTTCATTATTCAATAAACTAATAATTAAGAAAAACTAGTTAATTAAATGATGATTGTGGTATACTTGAAGTTTTTCTCCTTCATTTCCTTGGATTTTGCAAAATTTTCAAATAATGTGGTTGTCCACTTCAGATGTTACCTAAAGAGATATATAAATGTGGTATAAAAATATAGTATGAATAATATTACTCTAAAATAACATAATTTTAATAAAACAGGGATAATGTTGGAGGACCCAAATTTTAAATCAAAGTGTTATGAAAATATGGTTTCATTCAAGTTGACTAAAATACTGTCTCGCTCTCTAGACTCAAATCTCTACACCTGGAGACCTAAATCCTCCTCTTTACATAATTTAAATAAAGTGTTGATAAACACATCCCATTGTCTTATCTTCCCATCCCACCAGTTTATAAAACTTTTACTACCATTTTTACCCTTTTGTAAAATTACATCAAAGGACTTGGAAAATTTTCCCCACCCATGCCCGCATCGCCGAGGAGGTATACGCTGTCATAGCTCTCAAGCGCGTCCTTGCTAACATCCGATCCCATGGTGGCCTCGCCTGAATGTCCAACCCCTAGAGAGGGAAAGAGAGAGAGAGAGAGAGAGAGAGAGAGATCGCAAACCACCACGACCACCATCAAACCCACACGCTATCGGTCACTAACAACCCCAACACCTCGTCGGGTCCCTTCGTCAATCTCAAATTGCTCCAAGAAAATCGAGTTCTCAGACCCACCATCTGCCTCCACAATATTGACGACGACAGTTGATGGTCTAGTTATTCCAGGTTAAGTCTCGTGCGCAGCGACCGCATCTCGAGATTATTCCATGGTTGTTTATTGTTCCGTTCAGATTTGTCATAAAGTTGGTATTAGGGGTTCGATAAACCTATCATCATTCGATTTGTGTGTTGTAGATGTAGTTGGAATTTTGAGGAGAGAACCTCTCATGTCCAATGGCGACTGCACAGCCTAACGTCAACTAGCTTCAAATTGAGCCCGTTTGACTGATGATGCAGTTAAGGTGAAAAAAAATGGATTTAGATATTTTAGGTTATTTTAGGAATAATTGGGGTGGATTAATAGGATTTTAGTTTTTTTATTTTTTATGGTGGGTGAGATTATAATGTGGGGTGTAGAAATAGGACAATGGGGTGGATCTAGTAGCATTCTTTAAATAAAAGCTTTTAGTTAAAATGGTTTTTGAAATTGATTTAACTCTTTATGTTTTTTTTTAGCCACTCAATACTACTGCCTAGTAGTATTCCTCTTTATAGAAACTCAGAGTTCTTGAGAGAGATTTTCTTAGATATGAAGAAAGATGTATTTTCTCATTAATTGTAAATGAATAATACAATTACATATATATAGCCTTTTGGCTATTGACTGTTAACTATCTAAGACTAATTACATTGTGTAACAAACTAATTACATTTGTAACAAACTTATAACAACTAATAACCAACTCTAGTCATGATGTGACATCTTCATCTTTACTCCCCCCCTAAGCTAAACTTGGAAGAATCAAAGGTTCCAAGAGAAAGCTTAGACTACAGAAACAGAAACCTACTTTTAGACAAGGCTTTGGAATGAATATTTGCAATTTGATCCTGGCTACAAGCATACTGAACTGCAACTAAGTTTGCAAGCACTAACTCACGAATATAATGATAATCAATCTCTACATGCTTAGTTCGAGCATGAAATATAGGATTGGATGCAAGTGAGATGGTCAAGATATTATTACACTAGAGAGTGGGTTTGTGAGATAGAGGAAAACCAAAATCTTTGAGCACTTTGCATATCCAAGTAATCTCTACAACAGTGTGAGCCAAGGATCTATACTCAGCCTCAGTGAATGTATGAGCCACAGTGGATTGCTTCTTGGCACTCCAGCTAACTAAATTGGTGCCCGAAAAACATAGGAACCACTTGTAGACCTTCTGTCATAAGTACAACTAGCCTAATCTGCATCAGAGTAAGCTAACAAGTGCATTAGACCTTTCTTAAACCAGAGGCCATCAGCAATTGTACCTTTGAGAAATCTCAATATGTGTTTAGCTGTTTGCATATGGATAACAGTAAGGGCATGCATGAATTGACAGACTTGATTCACTGCAAATAAAATGTCAGGTCTTGTCCAAGTTAAGTATTGGAGAGCACCTACAAGAGATCTATATTCAGTGGGATTTGCAAGTAATTCACCACTGTAATCTAACTTCGGAGAGCTAAAAGGAGTGCAGCATGGTTTAGATCCAACCATGTTTGTTTTCTGTAACATATCAAACAAGTACTTGCTTTGATCAAGAAACATAGCATCAGTGGTTTTTTGGACTTCTAAACCCAGAAAGTAATGTAATGGCCCCAGATCTTTAACAGGAAATATAGTACTTAACTTTTCTATAAACTGGTTGCAGACATTATAATCAGGGCCACTAACTAGAATATCATCAACATAGACTAGTACTATAACTCGAGTGACCATGGGATGCATATTTGGTGCAGATAAAGAAGAGTGCACAGGTTGGTGTATAGGCACAGGTTGAGGATAATGCACAGATTGTGAAGATGCATTATGCTGTGGAGAAGTGGAGGATTATGGTGATGGAGGCATAAGTGTAGTGGATATAGATGATGTGGGCATAGAAAAGTGGAGATCAATAGGTGATGACAGAGAGGAAGAATGATCAACAAAGGATGAAATAGGCTTGACATCTTTAAATGGAAAAGTTCCCTCATCAAATGTGACATGCCTTGAGATATAAACCTTATTGGTGTTCAAATCCAAACATATATAACCTTTATGTTGTAAACTATAGCCTATGAAAACACACCTCTTACTCTTTCCATCAAGCTTAGATGAGATATATGGTTTTAACCATGGATAACAACTGCAACCAAAAACTTTAAGTTTGGAATAATCTGGATACTTATGGAACAACAACTCCCATGGTGATTTAGTATTTCCAGATATAGGTAGCCTATTGATGAGATAAATGGCTGTGGTAAAAGCTTCAACCCAATAATGATGGGGAACACTAGAGTCAACTAACAAAGTCCGAGCTGTCTCAACAAGTTGCCTGTGCTTCCTCTCCACACAACCATTATGTTCTGGTGTGTGTGAACAACTAAATAGATGCACAATACCATGAGTATGTAAGATTTAAAGTGTAAACTTGTAAATTAACCCTTTGAGTCTGAACGTAAGATCTTGATTATTACCAACAATATTCTCAACATAAGCTTTGAACAGTACAAAAGTAGAGTACACCTCCGATTTAGTCTTTAAAGGAAAACACCAGTTCTATTTGCTAAAATCATCATCTATGAGAAAATAATACCAAAAACCACTCACTGAAGTGATAGGGGCTAGTCCCCACAAATCATAATGTAATCGCTCAAAAGAATGAGAGGTTGATATAGTTGATGAACCAAATAGCAGTTTATGATTTTTAGCTATAGCATACTTGGAGCAAAAGAAATCAACAGATGTTGTACCTTGAATAGCAAGCTTATTACTAGAGATTGCTCTTCAAAATATAGTAAAGGAAGGATGTCTCAACCAGCTGTGCCAGAGTGTAACTAAACCTTAGGCACTAACAAGAGCATAAGAAGATCCAAGAAATTAACTAGTAGATGGACAACTTTGCAAAGGGTAAAAGCCATCTTTAACTTGACCCTGCAAAAGCGTCATCCCCGTAGCATGATCTTTCACAACAGATCCATCAGAGTCAAGAGTTAAGGCACGGTAGCTATCTTTAAGAATTTAGGATGCAGATAATAGATTATGTTTCATTTGAGGAACATGAAGCACA
This sequence comes from Pyrus communis, assembly GCF_963583255.1. Classification (NCBI taxonomy): domain Eukaryota; kingdom Viridiplantae; phylum Streptophyta; class Magnoliopsida; order Rosales; family Rosaceae; genus Pyrus; species Pyrus communis. The sequence goes on from NC_084803.1 coordinate 39,410,641, forward strand.
GTGCTTATCTTAAAATCAACATTAGAAGAATGCAAAAAAGAATGACCAATATGGTGTATAGAGAGACCTTTACCATCACTGATGTAAAACTTTGTCATCTCCAATGTACGATGTTGGTGAAGAAATGTTGTCAATGTCATTAGTGATGTGAGATGTAGCCCCAGAATCCAGAAGCCAAGATGTGGAAGGCTTGGAGGTATAATGTGCACACACTGCTGCAAGTTTTGCAGGAGGAATCTTCCTAGAAATGTCAGGGTTAATGTGATTGAAGCATTTAATGGCTTCATGGCTTGTAAAGCAACAGATTTGGCAAGGAATATGAGTGCCAGAAAATGAAGAGTTGCAAAACCCTTGCTAATGACTGCGATTAGAGTATTGACCACGATAATTTCCTCTGTGTCCACGATTAGTGTTAAACCGGCCAGTATTGTGATATTGATTGCCCCGATTGTTATTCTTTCCATGATTAGAGTTGAATAAGAAAGACTGTTAAGGTTGTGTAGCATAAATTTGAGGCGGTCGAGTTGGAAGAAGAGGCGGTTCAGACTGAATAGAAAATGCCTAAAAAGGCTCAATGCTGGAGGAAGAAAGCTTCTTACGACGAGACATTGAAAGCTCATTGATAAGTAGAAGGCCATGTAACTCATCCAGAGATGTTGAAGAGAGACATAACATGACAGAATCAATAAATGATTCGAAATCATAAGGTAATCCAACGAGAGTAGCCGCCATTAAATCTCGATCAGAGATAGGTGCACCAGCAGCAGACAGAGAATCAGAGAATTTTTTTAGTTGTTGAAGATAATATGCCACAGATTAAGTACCTTTCTAAATTGCTTGAAGACGAGACCGAAGCTGATGGATGTGAGCATTGGAGATTCCACCAAAACGCTGCTCAAGCTTGATCCAAAGATCTCGAAAGGAAGACACACCAACAATGAAAGGAATTACATCTTCCGAGAGTGTAGAATTAAGCTAAATCAGAAGATTCTGATCCTTTTCATACTAGAGCTCAAAAGATGGATTAATGGATCGATCTGGAAGAAATGACAATGGACACGGCTCAGTACCGTCAACAATTTCGAGTAGTTTGTATCGCCGGAGAATTGGTGCAAACAGAGCATTCCATGGAAGATAGTTAGATCTCTTGAGCTTAATTGGAACCATGCTTCCAATGTTCTGAATTATGAGAGAGGCATACGAATTCGACAAATTAGGGTTTGTTGAGGGATTTGGGGCCGAATTCTGAAGAGATTCATGAGGAGAAGAAGAATCAGACAAACAAGCCATGGCAGTCAGAGGCAAGAATTACAAGAGCAGATCGTCGAGAATTAGAGAGACAAAGCGGAAGTGAAGATCGAAATGGTTGTGAGGCAAAAGGCGAAGGATACCATATAGAAACTCAGAGTTCTTGAGAGAGGTTTTCATAGAGATGAAGAAAGATGTATTTTCTCATTAATTGTAAATGAATAATACAATTACATATATATATATATATATATATATATATATATATATATATAGCCCTTTGGCTATTGGCTATTAATTATCTAAGACTAATTAAATTGTGTAACAAACTAATTACATTTGTAACAAACTTATAACAACTAATAACCAACTATAGTCATGATGTGGCATCTTCATCTTTACTCTACACTTGAAAATGAGAGGTCTTAAGTTTGAATCTCATGGATGGTGAATTTGATACCAAATTAGGCTACCCATTGTGTGGCTTTGCCGAACTCCCATTCCCCTTAATGTAAAAGTATCGATGTACTAAAAAATATATATTCCTTACTGTTATCTCTAATAATAAAATTCGATAATCTTGTTCTTGACTTTAAAAGCGGAATATCGCCACTTAGTACTATGGTCTGGTGGTATCCCTCTTGACTTGTAAGGAAGAGGTTTTAGGTTTGAATCTTGTGGAAAGCGAATTTGATACGAAATTAGGTTACCAAATGTATGGCGTAGCTAAACTACATAAATTCCATAGCCTCTATAGGGCAATCATTTCTTTTTGGATTTGCTCATAGCAACTCACATCACATGCTTGTAGTCTAATATCTTAATGAATATGGTATTGAATTTCTACCCATTCATTTCGAGTCCGAAACCCCCTTCAAATTAATGTAATAGTTTTCAAACTCATATCCTCCCTGAATATAATGATAAAATAATAATAATAACCACAACGACAACAACAACATTTATTAAGAAAGTAATAAACCACAGAAAGCCCGAAGCCAAGCAGAACGCGCCTCAGGAGGAAGAGTATGTCATCATGACCAACTATTAGAAGAAGACTAACCAATACTAGCAAGAGCATCCGTCACAAAAACTTGCTTCACGATAAATAATAAGAATAAGATATCTTGGAATTTGCAAGCTAGTTTTTGGACATTGTTCATACAAAAGATTACTACTCCAATGGTGGAACAAATACAATAGAAAAAGGTCAGGTTGCCTTTATCTATAGATGAAGAAAAGAGTAAGGCTAGCAATCTTTGCATTAATCTTTGTATTTGGATATTTTCACTTCTTCACATGATATGCGTTATTTTTACACAAAAAAACAAAAGAATTATTTGTTTCTTTCTGCAATTTATATTCTTCAACTAATTTTTTTTTTTTTCTTTCTGCAATTAATTTTCTTCAACTAATCATTATTTTTATTTCCTTTTGCAATTAATTTATTTCTTTATGTAGATCTGCATTTTATTTATTTATTTCTTTCTGTAATTAATTTTCTTCAACTGGAACCCAAATAAGAGTTTGATCGAGAAGTAAACATCCACGCGTCAGCAAGTCGCAGTAGACTCGCTTTTTGAGCCAGTCCTGCTAGCATTCCCCTTATTTTTCATCATTAATTCCTAGTCTAAAACAAAAGTCTTGTTTTTTGTGAAGCAAAATAACGCATGCCATTTGAAGAAGTGTAAAGATTTAAATGCAAAAGTTAGTGTAAATGTTTCTAGTACTCCCCGAAAAGAAAAAGTTAAGTTAAAGGGTAATGTTAGAGAAATTAAATTTATAGATAAAATTTACAAACTAAATGATATGTCAGTGTCACCAAAAGGAAATGAGTATGTTTATCAACGCTTAAACAATAATTTAAGGGAATACTTCCATGTCATTTAGTGTATAAAATTTAATCTCCCTAACATTACCCTAAGAAACGATTACCAAATCATTTTTTATTCATTTATTAATTTTGTTTTAAGGATAGAAAAATGATTAAGTTCAAGACATTCCTCGCTAAATAAGTTCAATACATTCCTCACTGCATAAAATTCCCACATGTTATAAATACAAATCGATTTTATGAAATAAAAAGTTTGGTAAGACGTCAAAGACATAAAGCTCAATAAACAACACGAGCTGATTTTTAAAATTTTTATTTTGGTTAAAGTGGTACGAGTTGAATTTTTTTATAAGAGTATAAACTCGAACTAAGTTAGTTTTTGCAGATCTAGGTTTAGTGGAGTTTAAATTCATTCTTTTGTTGTTTTGTTCTGTTGTTTAGATAAATTTAATGTAATAATCTTATCATTTGTTGGAAAAAAGGAATTGAGTTAGTTCTTAATGTACATATATATGTACTTTAATATGAAGAGCACATTTGGAGAAGGGGATCACAATTGAGAATTTCGAACTAATTAAGTGGTTGTTTGATATCCTAATTAAGGGCTTGAAATAATAATCTTATTAAGGGTTTTTATGTGAGAGCCCCATAATACGATTCAACAATGTGATTTTTATGTTGAAACTAAAAGATTGATTGATATCTTTCTTCGATCTAATTTTTAGTTTCTAAAATATAATAAATGTGGCTAAATTACTTAGGGTACGTTTGTTACATTTTGTAGAATAATACTTGTTTTACACATACAAAAAACGAAACAAGTGTAAAATGCGCTTGTCACATGGTTTGTAAAGAATGAACTCAAAAAATGAAACATGCATAAATCAACGTTTAAGCTAAGTTTCGTAGATCATCACATTAATGTTTCATATGTTTTTTTTTTTTTTTAATTGAGAATCAGGGGAATGACTGTGTAATCAGACCGCCCCCCAATATCCAAATACTAAAGAATATGATCAGATATTTTAATTCATTATATAAAATTATCGATGCAAAACTTAAAAGAAATATAAAATCATTTAATCGTCGAACTATATAAATTAAAGGGTTCTTTAGAAAAAGACCTTTGAAATTCTTATTTTCCAAACAAAAGCCCACATAATATTAAACTTCCAAATAAAACCCAAATTTCAAATAGAGTACCATGTAGACAAATATGTAACCAATTATTATCACATATTTACAACTTATGCCACAAAACTCTAGTTATGTCAATAAATATTATTACTCACCCTAATTATGATTAGCAATTAACCCCATATGAAAATTTTACCTTTCTTGTATGATAAATATTAGGAATATATATATATATATATATATATATATTTAGCCATGTTCATAAACAATTATGGGCACATTTTTATTTTGGAAAAAAAAATCCTTTGTACAATCAGTTATTTTGCATCAAATAATAATATTGTTTTATAAAACAACAAAAAATCAATTAATATTCTTTTATGTTGTAGGTAAATTATTTTACCTAGATTATTACATACATTAGGCATTTTTTGTTTGTTATCGTATATGCTTGTTAAAAATAATTTATCTATATTTATATGTAAAATATAAGTAAATTAATTTTGAATCAAATAGTATTAATTTTGTAGGTAAATTAAACTAGTAGTTCCATTATTTTGGGAAAGTTAAACAGTGCCTAAATTATTTCGTAAAAATTAAACCAAGATAAATTATCTCCATTAAAATAAAACAGTACATATTCGACATAAAAATAAATAAATAAATAAATAAAATAAAATAGTAGATACATTATTTTCTTATAAGATTAAACAATAGGTAAATTATATTGTAGGTACATTATGTTTGTAATATAAAAAAAGAAATTGAAATTCATAAACAAAAAGTAGTAGATATATTAATTTTTAATCAAATTTCCCTTATTTGTTGGTGAATTATTTTCATGCATTATTATATATATTGGGCACATTTTACTACTAATATATATGTGTGCAATAATTTACCTATATTATCATATAAAATATAGATAAATTTATTTTGAATCAAATAACATTTTTTATTCTATAAGTAATTTTTTTTTTTTTTGAGTTGAAACGATAGCGACTTTATTAATGTCGAGAAGGCGACATACAATAATCCAAGAGGGTACCCTGGAGTAAATTATTTTGCATGTATCATTACATATGCAGGGCAAATTTATTACTAATACACATGTCCAAATAATTTACCTATATTTTTTAAATATAGGTAAATTATTTTATAGTGCTCTTTCAAATTTTCATTTGGTAAGAAAATGACAAGATTAAATTAAAATTGTCTAATTTTATGCAAATTTAAAAAACAATTACAAACTCTTAAGGAAAGTATTAACATTATTAGTTCTTTTTTGCCTTAACATACAATTTGTTTTGATATATTAATGCAATGATTTTAAACATTAATACATTTCTTTTCATTACTCTCTCCCTTCAAATCTACATAGAATTAAATATCTACATCAAAACTGTAATTAGGGGTATTTTAGGCATCTGAAAAATGCAAAATGTGTAAAGGCAAACAAAATTAATGAATTTACTTATGTGGAGCCTAGTCATTTGGTTTTATTCAGATAAAAAGGCTATGTCAGGTTTTATGTAAAGAAACTTGAGTTTCAAGGGCTAAAGTCATATTTTTAGTAAATTAAAGGATTAGAATCGGTTGTAGAGCCAAGTATCCATGTTATTTCAAACAGCTCCTCCCCTCTTTTCTACTTCACAAGGTGAGTGTAGAACCAATACCAATTTGCGAGTCTCAGTATTTAATTTTGTGAGATAGGATAAAGTCTTTATTTGCCACAATGAAAACAAATATCTAAGTATGATATTTTTGTAATTGTGCATTTCTATTTCAAGTTATTTGATACATTATATTCTTCTTTCGACCTATCGAATCCATACAAGAACCTAGGTGGTCTCAAGACCTTCCAAAGTCTAGGAGAAACGCATATGAGGATATTTCGAGCGCCTCTAATTGTCTGGGCAGGTTGTCGCGGTAGTTGAGAGTTATTGAATGTATGCGATTTGTTCAATGGTTCCTTCACGGAGCAGTTTTAGCCCAGCAATTTTGGTACATCCATGAAGGACGCATGCAGTGGCGTCATTGCAAGGAAGAAACCTCCGAAACTCTTTCTCCTATACGTCGTCGTTTCTTGCTTTTACTAACGTTAAATGAAACGAGCGTTTTGGATGTTGAGGTTCTTTAAACCACATGGAATTATTTACTCTATTTTTATTTTATTTTTATAAATGTTTTGTAGAGACGGATTAGGTGAGATTAGCTCTTCGCTAACAGTCGTGTGCGAGACACCAACCCTCTCCTGAAGGAGAAAAGACCATTGCACCCAGAAACCCTGGTTCGTCCCCCCTCTACTAGGTTTTATTAATAATACGAAGAAAAAAAAAGGAAAAGTAAAACAAGAGGTGGGGACTAGGCCAATACCTACTAAAAACAATTAACGAAAATTATATGTTCTAGTTTAAGACTTCTTCAGCTTCAATCACCTGAAATTGATTTCCCATAATTATGCTGCTTATATTTCGTTGCCAAAATCCACCTCCACAACAACAATTTGCTCCTCATGACCTCGAATGGAAGAAGGGAAGCCCGACACAGTCTCTTCTATAAGACACATCAGCAAAATTAGGTACCAAGTCACACCACGTAAAACTACAATTCATTGCACCAAAATTAGCAAAAGCATCTACCAAATAATTCCCTTCCTTGAAAATATGGGAAAAACGCAAGCGCAAGCAAGCAATATGCCATAAACAATGTGCCCAAGAAACTTTAAGAAACCATGGAACATCCATAGAGTGAGCTGATAGAAGGCTGATGACATGCATAGAATCAGTCTCTAACAAAATGTTATGCCATTCTTTATCCCAAGCAATTTGAATTGCCTCGATCACAGCTACAATATCTGCAACAATTGCACTTGGATAAGAAGATAAGGAGGCAAACGCTCCTAAAAAATACCACTAGGGTCACGAAAAACACCACCAATACCCACCTGACCATTCCCTTTACAAGACTCGTCTGTGTTAATCTTAATCCACCCAATGGGAGACGGACGCCCAAAGACAGGCACAAAACTAAGAGCATCCAAAGGATTAGTCCCACTAAGTTGACATTTTTATTTATTTAAATCACCTAAACCTACTAGAGAAAAATAGAAAGAACTCTTTTTCTTTTGTTCAGAAAGGAAGATCTCTTTACTCTCTGTAGAATATAGAAAGCTTTCAACCTTTGTAAATAAAGAATTATACAGGCATAGGCTGTTGTACATTATAAACTTGTACACTTCAAATCCCAACTCTAGCCCCAAACCAAACCACGTGTTGTCATGCCATCACCACTCAGGCAGTTGCCTTCAGCTGCTCACTTCGCGTCGCTCATTCAATTTTTGTCTAAAATTTTTTTGGGAACCCCCTAAAATAATTCTGAATCCGCCACTGGACCAATTAATTCTATTTCACATGTATTATTCTTAATATTCCATACTTTTTCACATGTATTATTCTTAATATTCCATACTTTTTAACTCTGATCACTTGGACACACATTATGATTGTGTACACTTGTATAATGTGCACACTTTCTAGTTATAAACAAGCAAATGATTAGGGCTTAATTTCCATTACGAAATACAAACCAAAAACAAAGACATTCATATCAATAGCCAGAAATTTCATAATTCAAGTTCAACCACCCCACTCGTTGATTTCCCTATTCTCCTATACTAAACAAGAGATTCCCCTTCCTGATTGCCCCATGTTACATCCAAACTCCTACTTAAACCATAAACACTCTTCACATGACATGAGTGCACTGCTACGTGACGTTTCATATTACTATTTAAGAACATAGCACATGTACACCATTATGTGGCGTTTTATGCTAATAAAATAAAGACATGTGAACAAAAAATTTACACATACTTTTATGTTATTGAAATGAAATGTCACCATAACGGTATACGTATGTCGTGTAATTTCTTCTCACAAATTCACATGCATGACTTTAGTTACATTGAATCCCACAGCCCACGGGCTGCATTCACATGCCCTATTTTGTACCCAACCGGGGCCCCACCTTACATTATTAAAGGGCAAATGTGGGAAACCCTCATCATAATGTCCGTACACACAAATTGATGCTTTTGAGAAAATTATGATGCCAAATCATTTTTAGACATGCCTATATGGCAAAGAATATTGGGGAAAAAAACTTGGGGTGCAGGTGGAATTAAGGTTCTAAAAGACGCTAGGTGCTAGTCGGGCGGTGAGCTGGGGCCTAGTGCCTAGGCGGATTTAACTAAATTCATTATATTTCATGTAAATAAATGTATGTTTATACTTAAAATATATATAATTTCATCATAAATTACAAAATAGAATAACACATATATTATGAAGTATTGGAACATAATGAAAACATGGGGAACAAGCATATAATGTGTGCTCATTTAAGTATTCGACAAGTCTCTTACAATTTATTGAAAAAAAATAAAATGCAAAATGAAAGTTATCTATTTTCTGCCTAAGTGAGTCGATACCTAGGCGGGTCTGGACGGGTGCCTAGTGTCACGGGATGACTCTTTAAGCCTTCCGCCCGTGCGGCACTTAGACTTGAAAACCTCGATGAACAAGCTAAGTAAGCCTTTGAAGCCTCGCTTCCCCGGATTGAATCACAAAGAAAGCTAAGATAGCTTGGAGAATGCTAAGATCACTTAGAAGATGGGAGAATGGAAGCTTTGTATTGAAACTTAGGAGAACTTTACAATTGCTTACAACTCTTGGATGCTTTGGCCAAATGGCCTTGCCTCCTATTTATAGGCCTAAGTAACCTCCTCAATGGAGGGTTCTAGAATTGCCTACTTACATCCAAAAATATCTAGAATAGTTCTAGATACAACTTGCCTAATCTAGATTGTTCTAGGTGAGGCTTGAATATGTACACTTGTGTGGATTGTTCCGGAATGCCCTAGATTATCTTGAACGCTCCGCCATGTTCTTGATTTTTCCGGGATGTTCCGGAAGCTTCCATGAAGACAAGGCTTTATGGGCTTAGATATATGATGTCTTGGGCATTTTCTTTGTTTGTAACATGTGGCCCGTGACATCCTCCCCCACTTAAGCCGTCGACGTCCTCGTCGACTCTTGCCCCTCGAATGTATTAATCAAGTCCTTATATTGCCATAAGGACGTCTCCTTCTCCCATGTCGCTTCGGAGTATGGTAGCCCTTTCCATTTGACAAAGTACTCCACATGCTTTGGTTGTCTTGGTCGCACCACGACACGCTTGGCTTCGATGCTCTCCACTTCTTTGTCAAATGCCTCCGTCATCAAAGGGGGTGCTTGATGAGACTCACCTCGGCTTGGTTCCTCATTGTCTGCATGATAAGGCTTCAAGTTGCTCACATGGAACACCGGGTGGAACTTGAGACGGGGTGGGAGTTCCACGACATAAGCGGCTTTGCCAACCTTCTTGATGATAGGGAATGGTCCCTCATATTTCCGCAACAAGCTCTTGTGCAAGCCACGAGTACTCTTGTGCTGAGACGCATTAAGCTTCACAAAGACTTGGTCGCCAGTTTGGAACTCCACATTCCTTCGCTTACGATCCGCCCATTTCTTCATCTTCTTTGAAGCCTTCTCCAAATGAGCTCGAGCAAGTTCGTGGGCTAATTGCCACTCCTTAGCGGTTTTGAAAGCGGCTGGACTATTCCCCGTGTAGCCAGTCGCGACCGTGTTCGGGGTCAAGGGTTGTTGCCCTATAGCCAACTCGAACGGACTTTTTCCCGTCGACTCCGAACGTTGCAAGTTATAAGAGAATTGGGCAACATCAAGTAACTTAGCCCAATCTCGTTGATTGGCACTAACATAGTGCCGCAAATAAGTCTCCAACAACGCATTAACCCGCTCCGTTTGTCCATCAGTTTGGGGATGAAAAGCGGTGGAGAAGTCTAATTTTGAGCCAAGTAGCTTGAAGAGCTCCTTCCAAAATCTACCCGTGAAGCGAGCATCTCGATCACTGACTATGCTCCTCGGAACTCCCCAATACTTCACCACGTGCTTTAGAAACAAGCGTGCAGCTACTTCGGCTGTGCACTCCACCGGTGCGGGTATGAAAATGGCATACTTGGTGAATCTATCGACCACGACGAAGATAGATCCACATCCATCAGACTTGGGCAAATGTGTGATGAAATCCATGGTTAAGCACTCCCATGGTCTTGATGGGGTGGGAAGCGGTTCCAACAGTCCTCCCGGTTGCCTTTGTTCCACTTTGTCTTGTTGGCACACAAGACAAGTCTTCACGTAGGAATCTACATCATCCCGCATTTGGGGCCAATAATAAGCATCACTCACCAAGGCCAACGTGCGGTGAGTGCCAGGATGTCCTGCCCACATTGAGTCATGGCACTCCTTCAGGATTTCTCTCCTTAAGCTTCCCCACTTTGGGACGTAGATCCGCTTGCCCTTGGTGTATAGCAGGCCGTCCTCAAGCCAAAACCTTCTTGTCTTCCCATCCTTGACAAACTCCACAATGTTCTTGGCTTGGACGTCATGCGATAAACCTTCTCGGACACGGCCCAAGAGATGGCTTTGCGGCTTGAGTACCGTAGCCATTAACTCTACTCGTCTACTTAGAGCATCGGCCACCACGTTCTCCTTTCCTTGCTTGTACTCTAGTTTGTAATCAAACTCCGCCAAGAACTCTTGCCACCTTGCTTGCTTAGGTGTGAGCTTTTGTTGGGTTTGAAAGTAGCTAGTGGCAACGTTGTCCGTCTTGATGATGAAGGAAGTACCAAGCAAGTAATGCCTCCAAACTCTAAGGCAATGGACGATGGCGGTCATCTCCTTTTCATGGGTCGTGTACCTCTTCTCGGCATTGTTTAGCTTGCGACTTTCATAGGCTATCGGGTGTCCCTCTTGCATCAACACTCCTCCTATGGCAAAGTCGGAAGCATCAGTGTGCAACTCGAATGGCTTACTAAGGTCGGGCAACCTTAGTACAGGCTCCTCCATTAGGGCCTTCTTCAACCTCTCAAAGGCCTCTTGACACCTGTCCGTCCATTCCCATGCCTTGTTCTTCTTGAGAAGGTCCGTTAAGGGTGCCGCTATAGCTGAGTACCCTTTAATGAATCTTCGATAGTAGTTGGCTAGCCCCAGAAAGGATCGAAGTGTTGGTACCTTGGTCGGCGGTTCCCACTCTTGAATGGCCTTGATCTTGCCCTTTTCCATCATAAGTTTCCCATCCTTTATCTTGTGGCCAAGAAATTCTACTTCTTGGGTGGCGAAGGAGCATTTCTCCTTCTTGACATAGAGTTCATGTTCCCGAAGGGTCTTGAACACTATGCGCAGGTGCTTGACGTGCTCCTCCAAGGTCTTGCTATAGATAACGATATCATCGATGTAAACAACGACAAACTTGTCAAGATAAGGATGGAATACCTTGTTCATCAATGTGCAGAATGTTGCAGGGGCATTGGTCAGACCAAATGGCATAACTTTATACTCGAACGAACCATATCTGGTCACCATCGCCGTCTTCGATTCGTCTCCAGGGGCTATCCTCACTTGGTAGTATCCCGATCGAAGATCTAACTTTGTGAAGTACCTTGCTTCACCAAGTTGATCGAATAAGTCGGCGATCAACGGAAGTGGGTACTTGTTCTTGATGGTAATCTTGTTCAATGCTCTATAGTCGATGCACAGCCTTAGGCTACCTTCTTTCTTGCGTTGGAACAAGACGGGTGCACCATATGGGGACTTGGAGGGTTGGATGTAGCCAGCATCAAGTAGCTCGTTGAGTTGCTTCCTCAATTCCTCCAACTCGGGTGGCGACATCCTATAAGGTGATTTGGAGGGAGGCTTAGCACCAGGCTCCAACTCAATCGCATGGTCGACCTCTCTCCTTGGTGGCAACTTCTTTGGCAGTTCCTTAGGCATCACGTCCGCGAACTCCATAAGGACTGCTTCCACTTGTTTCGGCAAAGGCCCGTACTTCTCCTCCCCTTCATTCAACATTAGGGTTGCAAGAAATGTGGCCTCGCCTTTCTTCCAGGACTTGGCGAATTGCATTGCCGACAAGTGCTGGGTGCACTTCTTAGCTTGCCTCTCCAATGGCACCAGGCAAGGTTGTCTTCCTTCGTCCAAGATACAGAAAATATTGTAGAAGGGAATGGGAAAGGCTCGTACCTTGTCCATGAACTCTAACCCAATGACTACGCCATAGTCGTCCATCTTGACAATGGTGAAGTCGATCTTTCCCTTCCATGCGCCAATGTCTACTTGTACATTGCGTGCAATTCCGACGATGGGGGTGGCAGCGGAATTTACCGTCTTCACGCTACCGGGCTCCTTTGTGACTCGGAGGCCAAGCCTTATAGCTTCCTCCGACGTCATGAAGTTGTGTGTTGCTCCCGTGTCCACCAACACACGCGTCGTCTTGTCACCAGTCTTGACGTCGACGAACAATGATCCTCCCTCAACTTGAGCCTTAGGTTGTGGAAGGGTTGTTTGGATTGCATTCAGCAGACGGATGCATCCCATCCTTGCATCGTTACTCTCCTCGGTCTTGTCCTCCTTGAAAGCTATGGCCTTAAGGGCGTTCTTTTGTGGGCAATCTCGCATCATGTGAGGGCCGTTGCATAAGTAACAAGAGGGTTGCCAAGACTTACCCTTGCCTTTGTCATGCTTATCGGCTTTCTTCTCCTTCGGTTTGCTTGTCTCAGCCCCTTTGCTTGTCTCCGCCTTATCCTTCGGCTTATGTGCTCCCCCACTTTTCTCATGGTTACTCCTCTTCCCCGTGGACTTGGAATCACCTTGGTGGCTTGATCTAAACTCAATCAAGGATTCGGCGGCGGCAATGGCATCAGACAATGTTTGCACGTGCCTCCTTTGTAGTTCGAGTTTTGCCCAATTTTGCAGTCCACTCATGAAGTACATGAGCTTGTCTTCCTCTAGCATGTTGGGCACCTCGAATAACAAGCTCACGAAGGTGTTGACATAGTCTTTGACACTCCCCGTTTGCTTGAGCCACCTTAGTTTCTCCTTAGCTTCGTACTTGGCATTTTGGGGATAGAAGTGCAACATAAGATCTTTCTTAAATTCATCCCAAGTGGTGAGGGAGAACGTACCTTGTTCAATCTCCATGCTCCGGCGACGCCACCACATAAGGGCATTGTCAGCTAAGAACATGGTTGCCGTTGCGATTTTGGACTCCTCATCTTCAAGCTTCAGGTACTTGAAGTATCGCTCCACGTTCCACACGAATGTGTCGAGCTCCTTTGCTTCCCTTTTCCCATTATAGGATTTGGGTTTAAAGGAGTCGATTACCTTTGAGTCCAACGTCTTGATTTCCCTCGGCCCTTGCACGAATTGCTTCACAATTGCTTCTTTGCAAAACGCCACATCTCCCTTAAGTTCTTTTGTGTCTTTTACCTCCTCTTGAAGCGCCACAAGCCTTGCCTCCATGTTGTCAAGGTGAACCTGGACTTCCCTCCGCATTTTGTCTGCCATGGTATTGAGGGCGCCAAGGAGCTCATCTCGTAGCCCTTCCACCAAGCCACGTAGTTCATCCTTACCATCTTCCACCATGGTTTGGATTTCCTCCTTGTCGACAACGTCCTCATCAAGTCGAGTATCGAACTCGAGTATGGTTCGTTCCACCTTCTCGAGTCGCTCCTCCATGGTCTCCATTGATGCTTGCAAGTCCTTTAACTTTGGCTTGCTCTTGGCAACATCTTGCACCTCGGCAGTACGCTCCCTTGGGTCGGAGACTCCGGACACCATTTCTCCACTTGCCATATCCTACTTTCTTTTAAGTGATTCGCGAGCTTGGCTCTGATACCAGCTGTCACGGGATGACTCTTTAAGCCTTCCGCCCGTGCGGCACTTAGACTTGAAAACCTCGATGAACAAGCTAAGTAAGCCTTTGAAGCCTCGCTTCCCCGGATTGAATCACAAAGAAAGCTAAGATAGCTTGGAGAATGCTAAGATCACTTAGAAGATGGGAGAATGGAAGCTTTGTATTGAAACTTAGGAGAACTTTACAATTGCTTACAACTCTTGGATGCTTTGGCCAAATGGCCTTGCCTCCTATTTATAGGCCTAAGTAACCTCCTCAATGGAGGGTTCTAGAATTGCCTACTTACATCCAAAAATATCTAGAATAGTTCTAGATACAACTTGCCTAATCTAGATTGTTCTAGGTGAGGCTTGAATATGTACACTTGTGTGGATTGTTCCGGAATGCCCTAGATTATCTTGAACGCTCCGCCATGTTCTTGATTTTTCCGGGATGTTCCGGAAGCTTCCATGAAGACAAGGCTTTATGGGCTTAGATATATGATGTCTTGGGCATTTTCTTTGTTTGTAACATGTGGCCCGTGACACTAGGCGGTCTGGGCGCCTCAGTAGGTCTATGGGCCCTTTCTTAATTTTCAAACACCTAAGTATTAATTGGGGCGGTGGCCAACCGCCTAGCGCCTAAGAGGGGGACAGAGAAAAACAGGGGCCAAACGAAATGATGTTGGGGGACAAAGAAAGCGGCTTTTTTTTTTTTTTTTTTTTTTTTTAGTATTGCCGGCCTCAGAACCCGACATATGACTTGCTTGCTTCACTCGCCACCCTCTTCATAGGCTCGCGCACGATACGGCGGGTGAAAGTCATAATCCAATCGATTCCAGGTTCAAATTACCAACTAAACCGCACACTTTGATTTGTCTAAATTTTAAACCACAAGGCTTAAAACTGAGATGATCAATTCATCAATATTGCGGTTTGGTTTGATTCGTTTTGCGGTTTGTCATGCATTTACTACTAAACAAAAAATCCATAGCCATGTTGAAGTATGTGTTCGAAAAAACTGTAAACTTATCAATTTATTAAAAAAAAAAAAATCATCATTAAAATATTTGAGGAGCCAAAAATATTCAAGAAAAATATGGAGGCAACACGTGGATTCTTGGGTAAAAAGACAAGATTACCCTCGAGGCACATCGAAACCCCTACACTCGAGCAACGGACAATCATCACTCAATCAAGGTCAAAAGTGATCAAAATATGTATTTATTTAAAACCTATTTTATCCATCCTCATCAAAACCTTCCCACAAGATAACATCCAAATATTCATTTAACCACCACGGCAGCCACCCTTGACAAGGCTCACAGCGCCACAAGCAGGGCCCAAATGGTGCCATTCAAGCCCACACGAGCCCAAGCCTAAGGTGATACGACTCGAGCTACTCAAGCTTGACGCAAACCCAACGTGTTGCCAAGCCGAGCCCTAGCCTCACACCCACATGCGCTATACGCCGAGTAGCTTACTCCCGTGGCCCAGCCCCATGGCCCAGCCTGCTACCGTGGCCCAGTTTGCTCCCGCGGCCCAATCTGCTTCCATGGTCTAGCCTGCTCCCTTGGCCTTCCAAGCAGCCCAAATCGGTCAAAGATTAGTTCAACAGTCCTGGCTTTAAATTTCTAGGCCTACGATTGAACCATGGGCATTTTCACCACATTTCTCCTCGGATTTGACATTTCCCAACTTAAATCTTGCGCCCGGAGTCTACCACACTTCCACTGCTCAAGGAGACGCATTTCTTCCAAGATCTTCCAACCCAAATGGAGAACAACACTTGTCTCGACAAGTCATAGAATTGATGAGCGCCCTCGCACAGCAGACAACCTTGGTCAATTAGCTCTTACAGCGCACCTAGATGCAACGTGCCCTAGACGAGGTGTCCCGAAGTAGGACAAGGGCAGACGAAAAGCCTCTCCAGCAATGTCCCAGCAAGCAGCTACTCGACTAGCCATGAACTGAATGTTCGAGCAGTGCACACTTCTGATTGGGCCCCCGAGATAGCGTATACTCCCGTTTTAGCGCGTAGAGGAGCATGCAATCTCGACTAGGCCCATGGACAATTATACATTCACCGTTGAGGTCACACTCCAGTAGTCAACATGAGCAACCTTCTAGGCAAAGTGTTTATTCACAGCTAGGCCCGCAAAGAGCATTCTCCACCTCACATTGGAGTAGGCAGCACGAATGACGGAGAGAAACAGTCACTCAGTCCGGCTCAAGCTCAACTAACAACCTACGAACAATTCCTTCGCCTGCTAGGAACGAACCACATGTATCGCAGTTGCGGCATAGACGAGTGGAGCATGTAGAAGAACAGCCTAGACCAGTAAGTCATGACCGGGGGCAACTGAAAGCTCCGTTACCCTAACAAAGGAAAATTTAGGAAAAAGTAAAAAGGCTCATGACTGAGCGATTACACGATTTCCAACGCAACAAGGTCACTAATAAGGCACTACGATGGGACATGATCAATATAAGCAGGTCACCCTACACGGACGAGAACAAGCAGGTAGAGCCTCCATGCAAGTTTAGCATGCCACATTTCACATCTTTCAAAGAGGATGGAGACCCGGGGAAACACCTAAAGCACTACTGAAGCGCAATGATCCTCTATCGAAACAATGACGATCTTATGTGCAAGATATTTACCACCACTCTACAAGGCGAGGTGCAAGATTGGTTCTACACCCTGTCGCCACGATCCATTTGGAGTTTCGACGAATTTTCTTGGGTTTTCACCAAAGAATATTCATCTTATAGCTCGATCAAGAAAAAGTCCTACCACTTGTTCAACGTCAAGAAGAACCCAAAGGAGTCGCTTCACGACTATGTGAAAAGTTTCAAAGCAAAGAAGGCAAAGATAGTCGGATGCAACGACTCGATAGCTAGAGCAGCCTTCCAAAACAGACTCCCAACAGACCATCCGCTGTTCAGAGAATTAATCATGAAAGAAAGATATAACTCTGGCAGAGTCTTTAACTCTAGCAGAGAAGAAGCATGTGCTTCGGGACGAGGTTTGTCGATGCACATTCAAGGCAAATCCAAGCGATCTTGAATATGAAGTCCCCCGCTACTTTGAAGGAAATGCAAGGTCTGACTGGACAAGCAACCACATCTGAAACAATAATAAGCTCTACCTTTATACGAGAAAAGCTGGGGGCCAAACTACCTGTATTCCACAGTTCAAAAGCTAACCTCAAAACAGAAACCAGCTACCAGAAATTCAAAAGCTAACTTTGGCGATAGTTGTTGCAACCTGGATGCTCAAGTTATACTTTCAGACTCATGCAGTTATCCTCATGACGTATTATTTCGCCCAATCCAAATGCGTGACGATAAATGTGCAGACGTTGATGGTGCAAAGTTTTTTTACGAACACAACAACTCAGCTCAAAAGGCATGCCAAGGGCAGACGAACTCTAGAATGACACTCGGAAGCAAGTTTTGTCCTCGTCGCACCAGAAGATTCTATATAGGAGCAACTTGTACCGACAAGTTGAACACCACTTCCTGCTGCGCGTCACACGGCCCCAGTCGACCCTTGCTCCATAATTCAACTCTAGAGCAGCTCGATACCGGTAGTTGAGCATCTCCTGCTAAGTGTAACATGACCCCAGCTCCACGGCTCCTTAACGCACCTTCACGCCTTGCTTAGGCGACACAACAAAGCAACTTAATGATGCTCCGGAGGTAGTCGAGCATGCCCTAGCCATGCCTGCTTTGCCTGATGGAGACTTCTGGCATTTGCACTTCAACGGCGCATCCAACTACAAAGGTTTAGGAGTAGGCATGGTCTTTGTCACCCAAGACGGTTCGATGCTCGAGCAGACGATTACTTTAGGCTTCAAGGCATCCAACAATGAAACAGAGTATGAAGCCTTACTAGCAGGCCTCCGAGTGGCATAAGACTTAATGGTGAAAAAGCTTGCAATTCATTCCGATTCTCAGTTAATCACCAACTTAAATGCTCTATCCCGGTGGAATATCTAGACAAGCCAAGCATAGAGGCAGAGCTGGCAGCCGAAATGTCACAGGTTAGTATAACTCCAAACTGGCAAAGTTATATTATAGACTACCTGGTCAATGGCGCATTCCCCACGGAAAGGTTGGAGTCCAGAAAGCTCCAAATAAAGGTAGCATACTATTATATGTGGAATGGCATTCTCGCCCAAAGAACCTACACTGGACCACATCTCCACTACCTAGTGCCTCATGATGACCTAAAGGTTCTAAGCACAATCCACGAAAGCGTTTGTGGAAATCACTTTAAAGGCCGATCTTTAGTGCAGAGGGCTCTTAATGCAGGCTACTACTGGCCTACTATGCATCAATACGCAAAGGAGTTAGTGCAAAAGTGCAACCACTGCCAACGTTACAAGCTGGTACCAGCATTGCCTACCAGCGAGCTACACCCACAGACGAGTCTTAGGCCATTCATGCAGTGGGCAATCGACTTAGTAGGGCCAATGTCGCTGGTTACTAAGGGCAGAGGTATGATTATCACGGTAACCCATTACTTCACCAAATGGGTGAGAGCAGAGCCCATTATAACTGCAACTCAGGCAGACATAGAACGCTTCATATGGGGGAACATTATTTGCCGATTTGGCATCCCCAATCCATCGTCACCAACAATGGCCCGTGGGCAAAGATTTGGCGAAGTTCTTCCAAAAGTATGGCATCAAGCAGCACATGTCAACACTAAAACATCCTTAAGGTAATGGGCAGACTAGAGCATCTAGCAAGACGATTCTCAACTACCTCAAGAAATCCCTCTCCGACAAGAAGGTAAAGTGGACAGACGAACTCCCCGGATGTCTATGGGCATATCGCATGACCAAATTCACTATGGGCGCATAAGGCTCTTGGCCTTGACCTAAGGTGTTAATTGTTTTTGCAAGTGTATTTTCATCCAAGAACAAGAAGGAAGAAATTTGCATCCACACTATCAACTTCGGAACTTAAATTTAAAATCTCATAACTTTAAGATACATAATCTCGAAATTGAACTAAAAGGCTCAAACTTCTAATAATTATCTAAAAGTCTCCATATTGTCAATTGATTTTATAATAAACTTCTTTCATGCTAACGAAGCAAGTTGACTCATGTGTTAAGCCCAACAGCTAGACGTGCCCCATACCACTCAATTTGTGTTGTCTACATGTTAATCTTTAAAATTGCCATATGTGAAAGGGTGTGTTGAGAGTTTGAACCCTCTATCGGATAAAAAAGGGGCATTACATGTGATTGTAAGGAGTTTGACTATTCCCTATATTATCAATTGATTTTATAGTATAACTTCAATTTTCATGCCCATCATAGAAAAAATAGCTACATCACATTGTAATCTATATAGATAAACAGAGAAGGCAAAAAGGATGAAGTTTTCATAATACCCAAATTGCTCTTCTCCGATTAAAATTCCGAAAAATTAAAATTAAAAAAAAAAAAAAAGACAAGTAAAGTGATTAGTAAGTTCATTATTTTCTAAAATATATTTTAATAAAAAAACTATATATCTATAATAAATAAAATTAAAACAATACAAAATCGCGTACGGCAAAAGGTTACAACATTAGGAATTCTGAAAGCTACTTCTAAAGATAAAATGCTGGCCATCGCCACAATAATTTACAATTATCATTGACTCCTTCACGAAATTGAGGAAGCACCATCTCACCACCTTCATGTTTTTCTTTTGTTACTTATTCTTTCAACAAACTTCATGTGTTCTCTCTTTAAATGCATAAACGCTCGGCAAAAAAAGGAATAACCTTCGAGAACAAACACTTAAACTAAATAATTTTGAAAGTTAAATTATAGTTGCAGTAGTTTTATATACTAAAAGTTTGAGAAATCAGCAGTGAGAATATATTCTATCAAATGGCAAAAGAGTTACCAATTTATAGCTTAGAACTTTTTTCAGTTACAAATACTTTCTTATAAACACCATGCATGAATCAAAGGAGTGCAAAAGATATGTTGTCCTTCAAATTTGTCACTTTGCCAGAAATGTTGGAGGGAGAATCCAAAATTTTCCCAAATTAAGACTGTATGCCGCTACTTGTATAACGTATATATTTTTTGAATATAAAAGGGAGCAATTCCTTTGCATACGATAATTTTCTCTAGAATTATAGGTAAACCATATATTTGCATTATATTGATATATCACATGATGCGTTAAATAATTCATACAATCATTATTCAATTAGGCAAATTCATTAACAGATATGACATTTATATATATCTGGTCACACCAATATAGTACAAAATGTAATCTGCTTAATTTTACTCTTTTTCCTTAAAAAATCAAATTTCTAACCAAATTTTGTTCATTAATTTGTCCTGTGTTGGCCAGGATTGCAAATTGGGCCATAAAAAAAGAAGGATCTAAGAGCCCGGCTTGATAAATTTAATCATGTTTGCAAGATAGAATAGTATCTAAGGCTAAGGCCAATTTGGAATTGTTGTGTTAAAAAAAAAAAAAAAAAACTGTTTATATTGTGTTTAAAGAATAATTAGTTGTAAAATAAAGATGATGAACGTTGATAAACTGTACTTTAAAAGTGTTGTAAGATTGAAAAGCAGTATAAAAACATTTGGTAAAATTTTAATGTTAAAGTGACAAATATGGACATGGTAGTGGGGGATGGTGGTGTTGACAATAACAGCAAGTGCAGTGGTGGTGGTGGTGTTGGTGGGGTATGGTGATAGTGTCAGTAGTGGGGTGTGGTGGTTAGGGCGCAAAGGTAACGATGCTGGTAGAGGCGGTGATGGTGGTGGCTATGGTTGTGGTGACAATGATTGTGGTTGTGGTTATGGTGGTGGTGGTGATGGCTGCGGCGACAACAATGGTTGTAGCAATGTCGTGGTTGTGGTGGTGGGGGTGCTAGTCCTAGTGGCAACAATGGTGGAGATAATTGTTGAAGAACAATTAAGAAATTAAAATAATAATAAAATTTGAAATAATGATTCTTTATTAACGAAATATACTTGCAATACATAATGAAGCAATAACAAAAATAATTACAGAAAATAAAATGATACTAACTTGATTGATAGATAGAAGCTAGCTCAAAGTTATCTCCTTCGAACAATATTTCCGTCTCACACTTGTGCTTGTGGTTTGATGACTTCTGCCTGACCAAGATACAACTATTTAATCCTACAATTTGCACCGAATTATAGAATTCTGACGAATTGCTTTTGTGTGTTTACTCTCTGAAATGTTTTGTACAGAGGAGAAAGAAAAGAAAAGAAAAAAAGAAGAGATGATTCAACATTGAAAATATATAGATTGTTTCATACCCTTTCAAATTCCTCTTGAATGTATCTGAAAGTAACCAACTCTTTTGACCCAATTTTGTCTCTTAATCAGAACGTTCTTAATATTAATTAAAAAAATAATCCGAAATTAAAAATTAATTAACCCTAATTAATTTAAAATTCCAATGCTCGCTTGTGTTGATTAATTAATACATTAGGTATAGTTACACAAGCCTAATCTACAACCAGAGGCCCAACTAGGGATGGACAACGGTTATGGTGGACAGGTAACCGAGGTTATTTACCCATAGCCGTTTATGTTCATCCCCGCATAACCGTTTACCCATTGGGTAATTGCATAAACGGTTATACTCATACCCATAACCATTTATAAACGGTTAATCATATCCATAACTGTATAACCATTTAACTATAACCGTTTAACCATTTAATCATAACCATTTGCCCGTTTATCCTTTTTTTTTTTACCCTTTTACCCTTTTTTTTCACCCGTCTACGTGTTTGTTTGATTTGTATTTTTTTTTAACAACTTGAAAATTACAAAAGAAAAATTTGTCATAATTTTCGTTTTCGAACAATTAAACACAGCTATAGGTACATTTTAGTATGCATTTCCCTATTTTAATCATTTAAGTCCTCATACAATTCCAATAATTGAAATAATAGTTTACGAACAATATTTTTCAGCTACACCCAAGCAAGTCTTTAATTATAGTCCATATGATTACAAAGTAAAGCTTCTAAAAACAAAAAGTAGTCATTATCTTGAATACTAGGTCATTCAAAGCTCCAAAATATTCCCAAACTAAACACTTTCGAACACTAATGTTTTAGCACGTTCAATCACAAAGTCTCATCGACTTGTTATCATCAAAAGACGCCTACAAAAGAAATGTATAAATTGAATTAGTATCCCATTTAGGAACATCGACACCAATTAGCATGAATCCAACAGAGGTAAGTGATCACAGAAGGTTTACATTGTATACTCAGTTATTAGAGGAAAAAAAAAGCAAACGAAAACGGAGTACCAAATCAATTGAGTTAGTATCACCATTCATCAATATGCATAAACAGAAGGTATACATTCCATGATTTTTCACACACCCATACGCATAAGTTGAATTAGTATCACCAATAACTCCAAAGTAAAAATAAAAAATAAAGATCAGTTTTTACCACTTTCGCATTAGTATCATCACCGAATGAGGAATCTTCAACACGAGGAGTAGAGTTGAATCTGGTTCAATAGTAAAAATTTAAAATTAGGCTAAAATAGTAAATTTTTTAACATATACATAATTTATATGAAATTTTACAGTAATTACCTCGCATCTGACTCCACAACTAGTCTCGAGAACACATGAGTGCTTCCATTTTGCTTGAATGAAGTCGTCTACGGTGTGGACTAATAATCCTACCACCAGTACTAAATGAAGAATTTGAAGCTATTGTAGATACAGAAATAGCCAAAATATCTCGAGCTATCTGATGCAAAATGGGATATTTAATCCCATTTGTCTTCCACCACAACAATATATCAAAATCTTGAGTCCTAGGCAAGACTTTCTCCCCCAAATATAGGTCTAAGTCAGATTGTTCATTACCGATGGTAGAATCCATAACAAACTGGCCATAAGATGTTAAAGGATCACCAACTATGAAATCACATGACCGTGATAGAAAATCAGTCGAAGAAGAAGATTCAGAAGACCGAAGCCCAGGTTTATGCTTCAATTCATACTCTTTGACCAACTTAACAGCTAAGTCAAAGGCTTTCTAAATTTCCGATGGAGCATTCTCTTTATAAATAAGAGAAAAATAATATTGATCAATTTCATCTTGAACCTTGGATCTAGAATAGCTACAATTGCCATAGCACCATGAATTTTATGCCAATACTTTTCAAACTTGCTTGACATCTTTGTTGCCATTAACTTGACATCAACATGGTCAGACTCAAGCCATTTACAGATTCCAATCCTAATCTGACACACGTTTGGAAAATAAAGATTTGATGCGGGATACTTGATCCCATAAAATAACTCAGTCACTTGGGAAGAGATCCCATAAAGATTTGATGCAAACTCATCATTGTGTATGTGCACCAATTTCTTCAAAATCACATCATATTCCCTACCAAGTGGGAAGAGATCCCCTCTGGATCTCTCCCACCAAGTCCTAGGGATCCAGAGATTTGGACTTTTAAAATTTGATCCAACGCCTACAATTATTATAACTTTAGAGGAGCCCTTTATTTGTACCCGTTGGATCAAATTTAAGGGTCCAGATCTCTGGATCCCTAAGATTTGGTGGGAGAGATCCGAAGGGGATCTCTTCCCCACTTGGTAGGTAATATGCTGTGATTTTGAAGAAATTGGTGCACAAACACAATGATGCGTTTACAGATAATCACATTGATGAAACCTTATTCCCCTTTATTCTCTCTTCTTCTTTTCTGCAATTTTTTTTTTAATTTTTTAATTTTGTTAAGTTGAGTTCTTCCAACGCCATGGCCATGGGCTATTCCACTTTTTGCTGAAGTCTCATATAAAATAAAAAAATAAAAAATAAAAAAAAGGTTTTATCATAATTGGTCTTTAAAATTAACTCATCACTTCAAGATGACCTCTGAAATTGAAAATCAATTAATGTAGTACCGGAAAATGGATGTCACAAATCAATGTGGTCCTTCTGTCATAATTATGTTCAAAATTTTGTTATGTGTTGATGTGGCACATAATTGGGTCCTACAAATCTAATTAAATATTGCCATGTGAATTAGAAAATATTTAAATAAGTTTATTTTTATTTTTTTATAATTAAAAACTTAAAAATAAAAAGAAGACGATGATTGTTCAACATCTTCTTCCCCTCCCCAAAAACTCAACCCTGACTCCTACAGTGACACATCCATCAACCCAAGCACTGTAAAAACACACAATGCAATTGCCATATGCATATACCCCCACACCTACCCAACATTGACCACCAAACCCACCACCAATGTCTTCCTCTTCCTCCTCCTCCGCTCCCAACCTTTCCCCGCCATCCAATGAAACCACCACCACCACCACCCACACCCGTCTGATCACTCCAAGCCCAGCCACATGCCCTCCCCAACCTACATCTCTCATCCCACGATCGTATCGGCGCCGTCGGCTCCAGCCAATCGAATCAGTCGCACCCCCGTTCTCGCGGTCCTTGTGCTCTCCGACGTTGATAATCGAACCGAAACCTCTCTAGTGTCACTCGATCCAGAGGTGCAGTCGACAAGGTGGTGTGGGGCTGTAGTGGTTGCTCAATGGGAGTGGAAAGAAGATGGTGAACAATCATCTTTTTTCTTTTTTGTAAAGATAAAAGTTTTTTTTTTTTTTTTATTCAAATATTTTTTTAGTTCATATGGTAATATTTAATAGATTTGTGGGACCTATTTATGTGCCACAGCAACACTTAACATAATTTTTAACGGAACTCTAACGGAATGACCACATTGATTTGCAACACCCATTTTCAGAGACTACATTGATCGATTTTCAATTTCAGATACCATTTTGATATGAGGGGTCAATTTCATTTACTATTTGTGATAAAAACCCTTAAAAAAAAATAAAAAAAAATAAAATAAAATATAAAAAAAAGACTGAACCATACTTAGCCATGGATAATTGTATACAGCAATGATGAGATAAAGGGCATATTTGATTAATTGGATGGGATGAAGTCTGGATAGAGATGGGAACATAGTGACGAAAAATAGTCGGGAGGGTTGGATCGCGTATGGCGATCTCTTCCTCAGACGGCGTCGGTGATGGTGAGTTTAAGTTCGGTGACAACTCTCTATTTGGCTTTTAATACATTTGATATTATATGTTTTTGTTGAGGAATTGAGCTAAACCTCACAATAAGTTAACCATATTAATTTGGTTAGAATTCACCTTTGGCAGAATCAAACCTAAAAACTCTCATGTGCAAGTAAAAAAGAATATTATTAGACCGTAATACTAAGTGACAATAGAAATTAAATTTAAAAGCATCTTCAATGAAGATGTTAAATTTCGATTGTCAAATTCCATTGGATCGCTGATAAGGCAATTTGAAGTTAAAAGTTAAATTTCTTCTGTTTTTTTTTTTTTTTTTTTTTCCAAAGGATGAGTCAAATTATTTTTTTATGTTATAAATAATATCTACTATGTGGCTGTTCACGTACTGGGTTAATATGTAATATGTAGACATTTTCTCTTTTCTACTCAACTGCCTCCGCACATGTACCAAATTTGTGGGATATGCAGACTCTAGATACCTATCTGATCCACACCAATGACGCTCCAAGACTGGGTATGTCTTTACTTCTGTAACACGACAATCTCATGGAAATCTACCAAACAATATATGGTAGTTACTTCATGCAACTATGCAGAGATTATCGCTCTCCATGAAGCTAGTAGATAATGCATTTCTTTAAGATCTCGTCTACTTTTACTTTCCTTTTCTAGATAAATTTGATATAAATTGCCTTAACGAGTACTTTTGTTAGTTTGAACTGAATTATTTTGTTGCAACTTAGCTTAAAAGATTCAAGTCTATGATCAAATTCTTGAAGAGCCTACAAGGCTATTTGCATATATGGTTTATATTATTTACCATGAAGTTTTATACTACTCATAGTTTATTTTATATTCTAGATTTTTATTTGTCCTATGCAGGAACACAAACAACTGTTATCAATTCTCGATAAATTTTCGCACTTCCCCATGTCAAGATCTACTCAAGCTTAATTTCTTGAAGTCCAAAGTTACATAACTTCAAACTTGACAGTGATGACCAGTTAAATCAAGGGTCACTATCATCAAATGGAGTCACTTACTTAGCAGAGTTATTCATCAAAGGGAGTCTTTGACAATATGATATAATGGACATATAAGCGCGTTGTGCCCTTTTCTCTTCGACCAAGTTTTTATCCCACTGGATTTTTCTTGTCAAGATTTTAGTGAGGCAACATTATGCAAGTCGAAGACAATATCAATATTTCATAACCATGGTGCCCAATTACTTTCCTTCGCTTAGGTTTTTTCCCACTGATTTTTCAAGTAAGGTTTTATTGAGGCAACTACCATTGATTGATGAACATCCAAGGGGAAGTTTTATAAATAACATTTATTATGTGAATGTTCACATTCTCGATCAATATCTAATATGTAAATAGTTGAGACATTTTCTATGTAAATCCGAAGCCTATAAATATGCAATGTAATAAGAAAGAAATGGACTTTGTTTCATTCTCCATTTTCTATCTTGTCTCTCTATTCTCTCAGATGCCATACTATATTTCTAACATTTTATTATATATTGTGGGCCTAGTGGTACAAAAATTGTAAAAAATTGTGTAAATTGGTTGGGGTACGGTATGTGATCTATGGATAGTTTGAGACATTTATTAAATAAATCAAATTAATGGATTTGACGTTATTGGACTATGTTGTGGAAAAAGCCTGGGATATTAGTCCTCAAAAACTCATCTGTTGGAAGAAACTGCCGTTTTTATACCATTTGGCACTTTTGAGTTTTGACCTCTTTTGGAGAGGGTCAATGTGCTCAATTTCTTCATTTATTTGAACATTTATAGTTTTCCAACTTTAAATTAATGCACTTTAGGGCTCGTTTGAAGAGTACTTTGAAATAACTTTCAGTGAAAAGAAAAAAAATTGGATTTCAAAAGCACTTCAATTACTTTTCTAGGATTAACTTGCATTCTTACTAAGGATTGTGTTGAAACCAAATTTGTGCATATCTATAGACTGGGGCAAAATCCAGTTGGAATTGCCAATGATCTCTGCAAGGGGAGAATATGGTTGATTGGAGGGGTGTGATTAAATCAGATCAAACTACCTACATATCTCCAGGGATGGAGAATTAAATTATGCGTACAATTCTAAAGAAGAACTAATGCGATGTGCAGTACATCGTGAACCATTGTTGACGAATAGCCTATGGCGGGGCTTTAAGAAGATGAGTTCTCTATGGACGTGTCTACGCGTAGATGGTCACGTATATGAAAGAATATGTGTATGGTAGTCATGTAGAGAAGATGATGAATCGTCTTGTATGGTAGTCATGTCGAGAAGATGATGAATCGTCTTGTAAAATATATCAGGCCCAAGAGATATGTATCTTTAGTTGGGGTTGATTAGAGAGATAAATGTTCAAGTTAGGGTATTTATAGAGATCTTGAGAGTCATTGTAGGGAAAGTAATCCTAATTAAATCAGGAAGGAATCTAGGATAAGATATCCAATCCTCCTAGGATTTTGATTACGTTGCCTAATTCCTAAGATATCCTAATTTGACATGAATTAGGGTTTCCTTACTTGGGAGATAAGTAATACAAGTTGTGGAATGGTTGTCTGACTAGTCCAATCGTCTGAATTTCATGGGCTATAGCGTTCCGGTCCTTTTTGCCACCCAAGGTTCCACGTGTCATGGTCCCACAATTGCCCCTAACTATACTTCTAAGAGTGCGCTTTACTTGTTTGATTTAGAGCTAGCCAAGTTCAGCTAGTCCTTCTTGCTTATCTCTTAAATATCTGATCTTTCAAAGTTTCGAACCATATTATGGACCCCTGGTCAGAGTTCCAATGCATAGCTGAAAGTTGGATGCAATGCGAAATGCACCTATGTATTCCTGGAAGGACTTAGATGACTTAGAAAATATTTTCTTAAGTTTATTTTATTCAAGTCATCAAGCCTATTAGAGTAAAACACTTCCTTATTGCGTGATATAGGTTAATCCGACAATTTTTCCTAAGTAAACTACAATCTTTCCTAAGTTAACTAACTTAGGAGTAATAAGTAAGAGTCAAACGCAAATAAGCTTGTAGACCCACGACAGAGCTCTAGGCCCCTCGAAAACATTGAAGTCTGGAATGTCATCTCTCGAACTCAAAGCTTATAAAGATTTCCACTACGATAATTGAAGTATCACCCTACTTCGACACTGGGTCTAAGACCCATGAAAAATCTTTTGCTTGGAACTTGTTCTAATGCCTTGATCGGATTAAGGATGAGAAAATGACCAATTGTGTCTGAAACGGTCTCCAGATCTTAATGTTTGTTCGACATGTTTGAGATGCTGTGTTCGTTGAGTAGGAATAGTTGATAACACTTGTAGAAAATTAATCTAAGTGTTGTTGTGAAAAGCATGATTTTGATTTCATTTGTTTTTTCAGCTTGCCCCATTTTGTGTTTGAGGATTTTAATAGCCACAACATATCACCATGAGGGGTTTCCTTCTCAATCTGAATTGCATGTTCATCCCTAGTGAATCTTTAACGAAAATTCGTTAAGGAGAATCCTTTCTTTAGACCCTATATGTTGGACTTGAGCATTTCTGATCGGACTACACTTAACTGACTTGGCTAAGACATTTTTGCTTATCGAAGCTCCACGTAATAAATGATGAAGTTGATATCGTTAAGTCACCAGCCTTAAGTGGTGACTTTACCAACATTAAATAATGAAATTAATAGAGTTAAGTGATGACATGCACAAATATTAAAACTCGCTTTCACTAATCGTTGTCTTTGGAACTCTAAATTCGCAAATCGCCCCTTTTAGCCAAACTAAACCCTAATTTTTCTTTGCTATAAGGGTTCAATTTGCATATTCAAAATTTCATTGATAACATGAGAGTCAGGAACTCCTTCAACATTTATCCACATCAACACTTATCGCTAGCGACTCAACATATGTTTAATTTTCAAAACGTTAGGTAGTTCTTTGTAATGTTATAAAAGATTGAAGACCAAATTTAGAATCACCCCTAAAGACAAACTTACAGAGTACGCACAAATCTTATTTCAGACTTATCAAATAAATGGTAGCTTAGAACTGTTACATGAAAATTAACAACCAAATACAACCATACAATATTAAGCTTTATGTGAACATTTTGACGAAGAAAAAAAAAAAAAAAAAAAAGAAGCTTTATGTGAACATTGACATCCTCACACATTCTACACTATGTTGATTCGGTTATGATTTGGGTTCCAACAATCTGGTACGCCAATTTCGAATCCTCGGTGTAGAAAACTATTGATGATCTGGTTTTACAAATTCAAAGGTGCTTAGAAGCACAAACAAGTTTGCAAGTTTTTATTTTTTTTATTTTTAACCAACTATATTCTTTACACTAAGGAGGAGATGAGTGTATTAAACTGAATTAACACAATTTTTGCTATTATCTCAAATTAAAATTAAAAAGAAACTGCATTCGTATCCAGTTGGGATAGAACAATCAACAAGAGACTAATATACATTGTTGAGATCTTGCTGCTTTTCTCTCAAAGGGTTCTAATTCCAAAATTTGGCTGAAGGCGTTCACACATTATTTGAGTAAAGACATAAGCTTTAGCTAAACCCTTATTAGTTCTCCCAAAATAAAATAATCAGATTTTGATTTTTACAAGAAGGAAAAAACAATCTGATATCTTTATGGCCTGGGGATCTTTTGAGTTTCTTTGTTTGTCTTGTGGTGATAATAAAAGAAGGAAGAAATAAAATCGGGAGTCATCTTGATGAGGCTTATTATACGTAATTGAGCTTTAATTTTAAGGGTACTAAGGTCTATTTAAATAATAATTCGGCTATATCTGAAAGAAATTACAAAAACTGACCTATATGAAATTAGGGTTAAATTTTGGTTATTTATGATGAAAACCCGTAATAATGTGATTCAAATTTTCCTTTGATGAGAATCAAACCTAATACCTCACTTACAAATGAAGAGAAATATCACTAAAGTGTAGTACTAAATGGCAATAAGTTTGTAAGTTGATTGGTGGCTAAACCACTACATGATATTTTTCATGATCTAAATATATTAATATACTACGGTCTAGTGGTATTTCTTTTCACTTCTAAGTAAGAATTTTTAGACTCTATTCTTGTCAAAGACAAATTTGAACCACATTAATGCTAGCCCATTATGAGGCTTAGTGCACTCGTTCATCTCCTTAGCGTAGATAATATATATCATTTGTTCAAATATACCTTGTTGCAGATCGTCAATGAAAAATCATACATATATAAACTCACTCAATTTGAAAAATATCTGACCATGACAAATAAAAAAGTAGAGGGACAAAATCGCGTCGGTGACAATGTCGATAGATGAAGAACGGGTAACAAGTAAATAGTGAAAAGATTTCTGATTTAATTGATTTTTTTATAAATATAATTTTTTTAATAATGACTTAAAAATGAACCTTTCAGACCATAAGATTCAATTATGAGATGAAAACAAGTTATTAATTAGCGGTGTATTAACTTACTAACTAATTAGCACCCGAGTGATAGTTCTACAAATTAAATTAAAATCTTTAACATCTTACGAAAGATTACTGGGTGGTTGTCATGTATTCAAGGAAAAAAAAAAAATTCTGAAAAATCAGAATTAAGAACGAAAAGGGAAGTTAGGGATTAGCCTCAATATATATGTAACTGATTTGCACTATGATGGTTTGTGTTGAATGAGCTCCAAAATCTAACAACAATGGACCATATTTTCTTCTTTACAAATAATATTGTACAAGAATATATACTTCCTTTTCAATTTTCAACTTTTGGATAAACCAAAAAGTTAAGAATAGGGAAAAATCAACTTGAATTAAGCATTTGAAACTAGTCAGTTACTAGCTATATACAGTAGCACCATTAAAGAAAAAGGGTAGGCTTCTGCACAATCACAGTGAGCTTCTCCATTACTGGAGCCTGACATGGACAAGCAATTGCTATAAACTTTGGCACCTGATCTCCTGGCATCAGCACTGTCAGGCTCTTCTGCTGATTTTGCTTTTCCATCTATCACATGAACAATTAAAACCAATCAAACTACAACACTTAATTTTTATTAAAAAAAAATAAAAAAAAGGCACAGATTTACTTATTTGCGTACGTACCATGTTTGGACGAGTAGATTTCTGATCTAAATCTGGTAGGATATGATCGTCAGGGTTGCCTTCTTCCACAGAGGACAGAAATAGAGACCGAAGCTTGTCCCATTGGAGGCAACACAAGAAGAAGATGCTGGCGCTCAATAACAGCAACACAAGCAGCGCTAAGCTAACAGGAAAAGCTAGCGATGGCCGAGTTGAAACTTCATCGTTTCGCTCCATACTTGTTGCCCTGCTTAATTTCTCACCTGTTTTTTATGACCTATAAAACATTAAAGATTGATGAAGTGGGTTTGCTTTATATAGATATGGTTACATCCGGAAACACGTACTTTTAACGCATTTGACACATATTTTGTGCACTGTTTAAAAAATCCTCACCTAGCGCCGCCTAAGTGTTAGAGGGTTGGCCACCATCCCAATTAATGCCTAAGAGTTTGAAAATTAAGAAAGGGCACCTTGACTTGCTAAGGCACCCACCTAGACCGCCTAGGGACCGGCCTAGGTTGCGACTTACTTAGACAGAAAATA
Organism: Pyrus communis; assembly: GCF_963583255.1. Lineage (NCBI taxonomy): Eukaryota > Viridiplantae > Streptophyta > Magnoliopsida > Rosales > Rosaceae > Pyrus > Pyrus communis. The sequence goes on from NC_084803.1 coordinate 39,442,437, forward strand.
GATAACTTTCATTTTGCATTTTATTTTTTTCAATAAATTGTAAGAGACTTGTTGAATACTTAAATGAATGCACATTATATGCATGTTTCCCATGTTTCCATTATGTTCCAATACTTCCCAATATATATGTCATTCTATTTTGTAGTTTATAATGAAGTTATATATATTTTAAGTATAAACAGACACTTATTTACACGAAATATAATAGATTTACTTAAATCCGCGTAGTCCGCCTAGGCTCTATCTAGCCGCTAGGCCCCAGCTTGCCGTCCAACTAGCGTCTAGTATCTTTCAGAATCTTGATTTTGTGTAGCTCAAATGTATTTCAACGATTCAAATTGTTGATCTTTTTAAACATCATTCATACATTATCTTTACAAAAAATTAGGCAAATATAAAATTATTAAGACATTCATTTGTAATAAAAAAAATTGACAAATATGATTCTACAAAGAAACACTAAATTTAATTCAACGCTTATAGAGTTGCGGATGTGTGTGATTTTTTATAAACATAATTTTTAAAGAAGGACAAAATATAAATAATCATATCTTTTGCAAAATGAGCTTTACAAAAATTGTGTCAAACCGAATCCTAATCATATATATGCAATGTATGTGTAAGTGGCGCAGCAGTGCTGCTTATGATATTTTTGCTGGGGATGAGATGAGATTAGATGCGTGTCTGTGGGGGCGTGTGTCTGTGGGCTGGTTGGGTTTCAGTGTAAAACTATAATACATGTGATTAGTAGTGGGTTGGTTGGATTTCAGTATAAAACTATAATATATGTGATAGCGGCAGTAGTGCTCGTACGCTTATATGTTACAGTACGGAAAGTGACGCAATTTCGGTTTTGAATTTAAAAAGCATGCAATATCATTGATTAAAAAAAGTAAAAGGAAAAAGTTTCTTTAGGGAAGAAACTACGAGCCTTACTAGATAGACTGTTGCAGAGTAGTTATTAGATGACCAACAGATTTCGATTAGTGGTTTAAAGTCCACAGTTATTTTGTTTATTATTATGTGCCAATGGGTAGAAAGAATAGACATACATGCATTGATTTAAAAGAAAACTAATAAAAAAAAAGTTTGAAAACTTTGAGTTTTAAGAATAAGAACAAAATAAAGGATAAAGTGAATAGTATAATGATTAATTTTTTAGTGTAAAAATATGATTTTTCATTAAATTGAACAGTACCTGAAGTTTTTTGTTAAAATTCCCTTGATTTAATTGTCACATAATACCTATGGTGAATTGATGTGATCAATGGATAATCAAAGGTTGTTGACTATTATATATATAGAATTGTATAACTAAATGAATATTATTGATAGCAGTGCGTTTATATATACGTGTAGTATTTGTCGTACAAGAAATAATAGCATACAGTACAAAAATACAATTATAATAAGGACTTCTAAACTTGAGGAGGGCCGGTTCCCTTAAAGATCACGCCATCTTTGTTAATATGGGCCGCAAGAACATATAAGATGGTATACGACCATTACACTTTTAAAAGAAATGAAGTAAAAATCACAAAGAAACATTCATTTTATTTAAAGATTGTTTAATCACACATACATACATACATACATATATATATATATATATATATAAATGATTAAACGATTTTTTATATTATCTTCATGATTGATATTGTGTAACCAAAGATAAGTACTTTATCCAAATCAATCATTTGTTTGATGGCTAGATTGTCTAGATGATTGATGAACCGTACAAGATAAACTTAAGTAGGAGAGCACTCACAGATGGATACAATAGATCATAGAAATTGATGGCTATCTAACTAGCCAGATATAAGAAAATGAACGAAGAAGTATTAAGAACAGAATACACACACCAATTATAAAGAAGTAAGATGTTTGTCGCCTAGTTTACATTAATTTCTTGAATCTTGATTATATTATATGTCACCTGCATCTACCGTGTAATTTACTCCAGGTTTTAATTGTTGGAATATATTTCTGAACTTCAAAATCTTTTTCGTAGTTGCCATTTGTAATTATTAATTGTAATTAGTGTAAGATTTCACAATAAGGATCGTTTTTATAATTTAATTATATGGTATCATCCTATTTAGGTCCTAGGCCTTTTCGAAATTTTTTGTCCACCCTCAAACCATCCCTCTTCCTTTGCTCTCGAGGGTATCTTGTCTCTTCTCTTGGCTTCCTCATCCCTCTTTGACTCCAACGCCACCCACTTTTTCAAACTCACTGAATCAATTACCTCACTGAAAATTTGTGGACGGCTCTCACTTCTACCACCATCTCAAATTGCCGACCCTAAACATAAGCCAAAGAAAACGCCTCTTCGCCATATTCCCAATCCTGACTATTTTAATTGGATTCAACAAAACCTATTGGTTATTATTTGTATCACCGGTGTTATCTATAAGCCCCTTCTTACTCTATCTATTGGGTATGATACCACCTCGGATGTCTGGAATCAGAGAGGGAAAGAGATGGGCCCTGACTGAGTCACTAGGTTTGATAAGACCACCTCCAATCCTTGGGTTAAAACTTAAAATTTTTAACTCAAAAATAGTTTTTCTCCTCCAATCCTTTTGGGTTAAATTTTTGGAATTATTATTGACATTCCAAATTTCTCATTCTACACTTCAAACTTTATATATTTAGAAAGAAAAATACACTTGTGAGGAGTGTAGAATGAGAGTTTTGGAGTGCTAATAACACTTCCCTAAATTTTTTAGCTCAAGATTATTAAAGAATGAATTTAGGATAATTTTTTTCTTAAAGAAACTTTTTTTTTTTAAAACAAAAAAATTATGTAGTCTCTCCTAATTTAATTTTATGAACATTTTAACCTAAAAATATTTAGACTCCGCTAAATATTAAAAATCACAAAACCAACACCATGAAACTTGTGGAACATTATGAAAGAATATGAAACACATAAAATATTTTTTTTTAATTACTTTAGCGGTTGGATTTAAATTTGAACTGTTAGATTTTGTTTTTTTTTTTTTTACCGTTGGATTAGATCATATTAGATCTTAGCTGTTGGTTTCAATGAATTTATGAATATAAAACTAAAAAAAATACACATATATGATGGGTCAGCCCCACTAGCCCAAGGGAATCCTGAGCTAAATTTGCCCCAGAAATGAGTTTTGGGTTTTAACTCATATTTGCCCAAAGGATTGGAGCAATTTGGGATAAGTTTAGAACCTAAAATTTGAGTTTTACTCCAAAGATTAGAGTAGGTCTAAAAGATGGAGAGCACTGCGAGAGTCAGGGATGAGAGTAAGAGATTAAGAATCTGTGAATCTGTGAGTGGGTGCTAAGCTGAAAGAAGAATACAAAATTTCATTTGAGTTATGTTTGTATATCCGCTCAAAGTGACAACTTGATTCCTCACCCTGAGATATTATATGTGACAACGAGTGAAATTTCAATTGAAAATAAAAAGGTTTCTAGTAAACTTTAGAATTATCTAATAAATCACAATCTCAAATGCATTATTCTTTTCCATAAGATGGTTTTTATGAAATTACAAAGGAGCAGCAATAATAAATCAAGTCAAACCCTTGTCCATCCGACAAAAAACCTAGACCTAATCAAATCAAATTCCTCCTTTCACTCCCAACTCTTGATTTGGAATCATGAGTGGAAGGAAATCAAATCTATGTAAGTTCAACCACCCCTCGCGTGGGATCACTCATTTTAGAGAGTCATATGTGTAGGACATCCTTTGTCAAAATGTTAAAACTAACACCAATCTTTTTGAAAGAACAACAAATCATAATATGCTGGAACTAAAGTCTTTTTTCGAACATTTAATTAGAACTAACGCCAATCTTCTACTAGGAGCAAACGATGCTTTTCGATACCCCAACAAAATCTCTTAGCATGGTGAAACTAAGGTGAACCTTTTTTGAAAACCCCATCAATAAACTCTTGTTATGTTGGCACTAACGCGAACCTTTCGGAAAGCGCAGCAATCAAATCTTTTTTTGTCATGCTACAACTAATGCGAACTTTTTCGAAAGTGCAGCAACCAAATCCTTTTTTCCTTTCTCTTTTTTTTTTTTTTTTTCATTTGCTTTTCTTATTCCAAAAAACATGATAAAAAGTATAAAAATAAATTGAAAACTAAGATAGAATTATAAAACTTCATGATGGAGAAAACACGCCTACCAAGACTTATCTTCTGCTATCGCTAGGTTTGCAAGACTTTTATCAATCGGGGCCACATGGTAAGGAGGGAATAACACCAGGAGGACGTAAACAAACTGAGTGTAGAACCAAAACCCGACAAGAAAAGATTCAATTTTTGTCAAAGATCCATAAATGAAGACCTTTTTTCAGAAAAAAAAAAAAAAAAAAAAATCTGTTTCTCATCCAATTTTTTCTTTACTTATTTCACAGCAGCGGAAAACACAGAAGCAATACTTTTTCTTCTAACAATTGTAGACAATCATAGTCAGTGGGTGCACGAACAGAGAAAAACACTCACAACAAAACTCAACCTAGGATGGAAATCTTCTTTGATACCAAGTTGAAATAAAGAGTTTGTTGTAAATTTATATTTTCTAATAATCTCACAAAACTCAAATACTGACTCTATTTTTCTCCATAAGGAGGTTTTTATAAGATTACAAAGAAGCAATAATAGGAAATAAATTAAATCAACATTTGTCCGCAAAACAAGGAAACCTAGACCAATCAAATTAAATCCCTAATTAAATCAAATTTCTCAAATACTTTCCTTTATTCTTTCAACAATGTTGTCACATTTAGATTTTAGTAACATGTCAATATTTTCCGCTTTGGATCTTATAAGTTTTCTAAAAAGATTTATGTGACTTAGACTAAAAAGAAAATATTTATGAGACGAGTTAGTCATCACATAAAAAATGAAAATGAATGACTCGTCAAGCAAATGTTAGAGAATCGAATGGACAGAGAGCACATACTTTTGACGAACTTACAAAAATCCTCACACTGACGAATATTAGTACGTCACAGAGAATTTGTGGCAGTCTCTTTGTTGATGCGTATCTCCAACATATCCAGTACATCGATGATAAGCTCCGCTCAATCAACCATATATCTTTGACAAGGAGTTAGTTTTGAACATACACCGTGGTATTGATCATGATTACTGGATTCTCACATTTGACCAATAAAATCCTGAAAAGCAACTCTAAGCTCAATTGCTCAGAGTAAAATCTTCGTCTCTAAATTCTTCAACATAATGATTCTTCATTTTACAATTCCAGTCAAACCGTTATGATGGTAGACCCACCTGACCCTCTGGATAATTCCCATTGCGCTGATTGTAATTTTTCAAGCTGTGGTCGTGGTCGCGGTCGTGGTGGCTAATGAAAGGAGTTGTATTTTACACAACCCTATCAAAACGATATTATCACGATGCACATATGGCTCAATTTTAGTGCTCATTAGCATGATAGCTACTTCTACTTAGTGTCGATGGATCTATTCACGCACTCATGTGGGTATAAACACTACTACGTTTAACTATTTGCGCAACAAACAAAAGTTGGTCGCGCAAAATGTCATTCCATCGCACAAATGTATGCGCGACGGATTTAAAATCCGTCGCGCAAAGATCATGAAGAGAGAATTTGCGCAACGAACAATAGCTTTGGTCGTAAAAACACAGTGCGATGGTTTAGCCTTCGTCGCATAAAATTTAAAGGGAATAAACGTGGGACAACTAGTATTCGTCTCATGAAACTTTGCCCGATGACAGTTTACAGTTGCGCGACGAGACCTTGTTAGTTGCTATAATATTGCGAGACGAAGGTATTCATTGTGCAAAAATAAATTTTTTTTTAAAGTTAATTTTTTGTTTTGTTTTTTTTTATATTTTGTAATAAAATTAAATTGCAATTAAAAAATGTAATGAAGCGAAAAATAATTTATTTAAATAAATATACATGTATGTACAAGGAAAATGTTTAAAAAGTAAAGGAGTACAAAACTAAGAAAATAATGCGGCATAATCAACAGGGTCGTCATTCGGAGGCGGCTAGAAGGTCTCGAGGTTGGGGACGGGCTCAGAGGTTGAAGGGGCAGAGTTGTGGGCATGCTCGGGTTGGAGGGGCTCGGATGTCGACAGCTGATGAAGATTCGTGAGACGAATGTCGTACTGACTGAGAGCCTGTACAATCTGTCATATCTAGCTCTTATACGAGGCCAACTCAGTCCTAAGTCGGCCACCTCTGCTGCCAAAGCTGTCACTTGGCTCTTTGATTGAGATGATGAAGAGGCTCTAGGTTCTCGCCGCTGGGCATTCCCCATCCCTAGACAATACGTTCCAGGCCTTCGCCCAAGAATTTGATCGAAGGTCTCTGTAAGGATCTGAAACCCCGCATCCTCTGGGGGATCCACAGACTCAAATGGAGTCTCGAGAGGAAGCTAGGAGGCGGACTCCTGAAGAACCAACTGTCTCTTCTCCATCATCGTCGCCTGTGTAATATAACATGAAAATATTAATAATAACATTCAAATAATAACCATGATACTTGAATGTGTTGTAATTACAATTGAAGAATGCTTACATGAATTGACTCGGCCAACTCATCCCCAGGTCGAACATAAAAGTCGCTGAAGACATCGATTTCCGAGAATTTTGAACCCCCCTGAATAGAACAAGATACAAAAATTGTTAGTACGAAAAAAAAAAAATATTATTGACATATTAAAAATTGAATATGAAAAACTTTATTATTACCTGCCGCCGCGCCTCCATCCTATATGAGAAGGGCCTCAAACCAGAATGATGGAAAAAAGTCTTCTTCTCCCGACTACTCTTGTTGGCTTTCACATTTTTCTATTATACAAAAAACAAACGTATTAGTTCTAATTTAAATGAAATATAAAAAATCAATAAACATTAGTAAGAAACGTATAATACTTTTAAACTTAATATAAAAAACGTACCACATAGTCGGCCTCCTGAAAATGATTGCCGAGCCACACCTAATTATCTTCCCGGTCCTCAAACTCTTTCGGACAACCCTCCTCAAGAACGACTTACGGATCATCAAGTGTCTCAAAATATTGGTGCAGGTTGCTCTTCCATTGCTTGTACCGTTCAGAAAAGAGTCTGTTGACGTACGCCAACATATCGTCTTTAATGTGGTCGAAATTGTAGTTCGCCTGCTATGTAACAAATTAATTACATACATTAAGTAATATAAATATATAAAATTTGAAGGAAAAACAATTAAAATGTAGGATACTTACTGACAACTGTGCATGCACCTTCATCCTCACCTTGTCCAGCATCACCTTCCAAGACTTCCATTGCATAGGGCAATAAGTCCGAACAACGTGACCAATGTCGTAGGCCAATGTGCTATGTTGCTCCGCCGCTAGTGCAGCCCAATGCCAGTCGTTGTATCCAATAGTGATACATCCGTTGGTCACTCGGGTGACCTTCGCCGTCTTCAACTGGCGACAAGGTCCCCGGGTATTTTTCTTTGCTGCAAAAAAAATAAAAAACATTCAAACACAACAAATAAAACCGAAATTCCGGCATAACCTCCCCCAAAATTGTAACAATTCCCAAACCCTGGAAATTGTAATGAATAATATATGATATCCAACAACAATCACAATAATTGAATGCTTCAGTAGTGGATGCCAAATGAAATATTACATAGATATCTAGTTTCGAACCTATCCAGAATCAAACGCCAACTAAAAATTTTAATCGGAGGAGGAACATTTAACATCCACATTCTATTTAGCAACTCATTTTTTAAGTTATTTCTTGCTACATTATTTTGAATTCAATTCACAGGTTTGATAGTAAATCAACCATTGGCATTATGCCCTAACAAATAAAATCATTTATATCAAACACTGGTAACAAAAAACAGTAAATTTGATTAGCAATATAAATATTGACAAAATTTAGCAAAAGAGATTTATTCGAGCAGTTATTGCATTTATCACATGTTTACCTAGTTGGGACCTCGAGGCATCAATAATAAATGCCGATGTCGCGTTAGGCGTGTGGGGGCAGCAGTGACTACACCTGGCACTAACAATTGGTAGCACAACTGAAGACTCTAATGATGCTGGTGTCTGGGAGGACTGGGGAGCAACTGCATCAGCCGCATCAACCAGATTAACCGGTCTGGGCTCCATATCTGATGGAGTAATGGTAGCTGAAATAAAAGGTAGGGGAATCGGACGGGGAGCAGTCTTCACTGCCTTACAACTTCTAATAAGCTACAACATCTGCACAATTAGGAAAAAATCAGTGCCTATTCATTAAAGTCAATGTGCCAAATCTTGTGCTTATTCTCTATTACATTTGCATATAAATTCCAAACCATGGTTGCCAACATAAACATTTTCTCATATTACTTGACCCTAACAAAGCACCAACTCCTTAACTCATAACAAAACACGTGTAAAATATGAACACCGACAATCATTTTCAAAGTATTTGAAATTCAAGAAAAATAAAACAAAGCACATTTAGAATCAAAATAGTACTCAAATTTGACAGCAGATCATCACCCTAGAGTTGAATTGTGATGAAAGTCTAGTACAGCAGCCATATTATAAGGTAAACAAAAAATTGGCATCCATTGTTTCCTAATTGATACATGTTGAAGGATATAATTGATCGAACAAGGTACAATAATTGGTGAGTCTTTTGTGAAGGAAAAAAACTGTACAGAGCAGAATCAGTACACCCAAAACCAGCAAGCAAAGCAAAATAATGCTATGTGCCAATGCAGAAACTACAACAAGACGAGGACATAATACGAAAAATTTGCAAGCATATCCGAACAAAAGAATGCAACTTCAAAACCCACCCAGAAAAGATGGCAGAAATCTTTTATCCCCAATCTGACCAAATGAAAACCTAACACAAGGATTCCCAAATAAAAATTCAACAAACCAACTTTATGAAGATAAAAACTTATGTTGTTAAAATATCAATTATGTTGTTAACAGAGGCAAAGTTGAACCATTAATCCATGTTTTGAGCATTGGAAATCATGAACCCTAAAACAGTCTTGGCCGTTTTAATAATTGTAAACATGACAAGTTCAAGAATCCTAACCATTTTGATCTACTATTCTGCCACAAATATAGGTTTTGGGATTTGACCTATTTTTCTTTAAAGCTTGAGATCATAAAAATCAATCAAATAAGGCTTTGTGTTCTCCACTTGTAATATCATTTCATAAAGATTTGAATTTTTCTAATATTGTGTCAGATTCACACCTAAGTGACATACAATTAAAAACCATGATAATGTAAACAAGTTTCATACTTTGACACAAAGTACTATAGACAAATATTGGCAACCACAAAATTATCTAGTCCAAAAGGAATACCAAAAGTCGAAATGGCAAGGAAACTAGTGAAGCATTCAGAAAAGAAACAATCTTTCGAACTAGATAGTTCGATAATTTAGAGAGGCTAGCCAACAACCATAAGAACTACAAACACAAGTTGCTAGCCCAATATATCACAGAAAACAACTAATACTAAATGACAACACAATTCCTAATTAAAACACCACTTAAGAGAAATCAATTTAATAGGAATATTAAATCGAATTTGAAGCAGATTTCCTATTCTTCCTACTAGGATGAAAACTGAACCTAAAAAGACCTCTATTCCACGACAACACAAGCTCTAACACTAACCAAACGAAAGAGAACAAGAAAAACTGACAAATGTGCATGCAGATATTGCATTATTGCAATTTGCATTCCACGCAATATAAGAAACCAACAGAGATTCACAAAAATATACAAAAAACTACCATGGCATACATACATTCAATTATACACAGAGGACATATAATCTATGTACATATAATCAATCTAGAACCCTAATTGGGAAAGTGCTCACTGGTCTGCACATATAATCAATGTACTAGAAAACATATATTTATATGGCTTCATATCAACCCACAAGCCACCATAGTCAAAGCTAAAGGTTCAAATGCCAGGGGTTCGTAGCTCAAGCGGTTAAGAACATTTACCCTTGCACCCGAGATCCTAAGTTTGATTTTCCCTCCCCCAAATACCGCTCATATAAAAAAAAACTCCTTAAATTCAAACAAACCCAAAGCATTACACAATACGATATGAACAACGTAAGATAGTTGTAAGATTGAAAGAATCTCATGAAGAAACTTGAACATGAATCCTACCAAAAATGGAAAAGTAAATTCACCGGCAACGAAAGGTTGTAACAAACACAACAAGTATCCTCCACAACTTGAACTTCACAAGCTTAATAGGAAATTTTGCTACTTTATGATATGATTCCATCAAAAGCTAAACCAAATGCACATTAAAAACAAATTGAAAAGTGAATCGTGCGTATTTATACTTTCTTGAAAAGGAAAAGGTCAACTGGGTTTTTACCATTTAAAAAAAAAATGAATCTACTTTTTCTCATCTCCCTAAATTTTCTAGGAAACCAAACAGAAAATGAAAAAAAAAGAAGTGAATTTTAGAACCCATTCTTCCTGATCATATTAGAACCCTAAAGCATATTAGAACCCTAATTCAAAGCAATTATCAAATCAAAGAAATTATTCAAAACATGAGAATCCTAATTCCTAATTTGACTAGAGTTAAGTAAATTGAAATTTACCTAAGAGGGAGAGCATTGTCGAAGGAGGAAGAGAGAGGGTTGCCGGAGGAGGAAGAGAGAGTGCAAAGGAAAGTTGAGGGAGATGATCATCGGAGGGAGAGTTTACAGAGATGAGAGGTGAGGGGAAAGTGGGAAAGTGTTTGCAATTTCAGTTTAATCTCAAAGTTATTGCGCGATGAACAAAAGATATTTGTCTCGCAATAAATTCAAATTTTCATGAAATTATTTTCGTGCACGCCCAATTTTTAGCTCATTGCACAATGAAGAGTAGTTAATTGTCATGCAAATGCCATTCGCACGACGAAGAATATTTTCTTCATCACACAATAAGTTGAAAATTTAATTTACCCAGGTAAATTTTTTAAAATTTATATTTATTCAAATAAACCAATTTATTTATAACAAAAGATAATTAAATTACAAAAAAATTCATTTACTATATTTTATATGGCAAGTCGCAAATAAATTGCATTATTCATCATCCGAACTATAATAACTTTGCTATCGTCGCTATCATCATTTTCGGTCTCCCAATCCTCCTCCTTGATAACTATGTCACCGTCGTTGTTTGGGCCCACTGCAACATCATATCGCAGAAGATCACCTAGGTCAATTGTAATTGAGTATATCAATATTTCAATTGAAGACACTCCTTGTATCTGAAACGGTTCTTGGATAAGATTTGTATCTTGGAAATGTTTCCATATCATTTTTCATTAAAGATTTTAAATATTGGTCAGCGACATTGTCGACATCGTTGATAGTCGGGGTCTTTTTATGGTATAACATACACGTTCCTCTGATCCATCTTTTGAACAACTTCCGACCTTTCCCGACTTTAAGGTCATCTAGATACACAATCTGTTTTGCCATGTTTGTCAAAATGTAAGGGTCAGCGTCATACCAAGTTCTGTTAATGTTCACAGATAGTAAGCCATGGTCGATTTTAACACTTCTCTGCCTATTTGGGTTTGTATCAAACCATGGACACTTAAACATGATCACTTGGTATCGGTCTTTGTAAAGCAATTCCACAACAATTGTTAGTTTGCCCTACAAATCAATGTCTGTACTTTCACCTCCACCAGGGACATGGACACCACTGTTTTGCGTACGCAACTTGTCATCTCGTGCAGTCCCAAAAAACTTGACGCCGTTAACATGGCAACCCGAGAACAATTCAGCGCGAACCGGGCTAAATGCCAAGTTATATAACTCTTCACTGTAAGTGGGGGAATTCGACGCTTTCAATTTATTCACCTACTATTATACAAAAACATACACATGTTAGTTTGAGAAAATTAAATACTATAATATATATGTTAAATACAAAACACTTATAACTTACATATTTGAGAAACCACTGTGGAAACAATTCTCAGTGTTTCTTGGCATACAAATGTGATGGATGTTCTCGCTTCATCATCTCTTCATGCTCATCTAAGTATGCCATTATCTCATCACAATTGTTCAGTACGAACCAATGTGCTACCACCATGTCATTTTTAGAAAACAACTTGCCTTATACAGGATCTCTAAAGGGTCGTGCGATTTGGCCAAAAACAAAAAGTTTCTCCTTTCTCACAACCCCATTATAATCGCACTGAGGATGATTGAAAGTCGTCTCCACATCTTTTAAATACATTCCATAGAAAGTAAGTGACTCATATTGAACCCAAGCCTCTATAATTGATCCTTCAGGCTTCGCCCTGTTACGTACACTTTTTTTCAGCACCCCGAGAAACCTACCAAAATAAAATGATACAATACAAATTAGTAAGCGTGGGCTGCATAAACAAATGATGAGGATTGTATACCTTTCTATTTGAGCAAGTGAACCATCACGTGGATCATACTTGCAGAGGACTTGGACAATGTCATGTCGCAACTGGTTAACGTCTGTCTTTCACAACGTTCTTGTCATTAGTTGGGAAAAAAATATGGACAACAACATAATTGACTTCACTAAATCTTTCGACAATAAGTGTCGAATACCCACAAGAAGTAGGTGTTGCATAAACACATGGTAGTCATGACTCTTTAGTCCAGCAAATTTTCCCCCGTCAACATTCATCCAACACGCAATATTAGAAGCATACCCATTGGAAAACTTTACAGACGATACAAACTTTAAAAACTCTTTTTTGTCATTCGGTTTCATGGAAAAAATGCAAGATCCCTTCTGGCTTTATCACTGTCCCTATTCATCTATAAACCCCTCCGTATGCCCATTCTTTCCAAATCAAGACGAGCTTTGATCGTGTCCTTTGTCTTGCCCTTGATAGCTAGAATGGTGCCCAACAATGTGTCAAAGACATTTTTCTCAATATGCATCACGTCGAGGTTGTGTCTCAATTTTAGTTTTGATCAATACGGGAGCTCAAAAAACATAGGCTTATGCGTCCAGTTCATATGTGTAGAAGGTCTAGTCCGACTCACTATTTTCCCTAACAGAGCAAAATCCAAACGGTTAAGCTGTTCCAAAATCTGATAACTAGACCATTCTCTAAGTCTGAGGCGATGCTCTATGTTCCTGTCGAACTCTTTATCCTTTTCCTGCCACTCGTGGTCCCATAGGAACCATCTACGATGACCAAGGTAACAAAATTTTCCGGCGTGCCAACCAGATGTTACATCATTCTTGCATACAGGACATGCCATATAACCCTTAGTGCTCCACCCAGAAACCATTGCATATAGGAGAAAATCGTTCACAGTTCACATAACTGCTGCTCGCAAAGTGAACATCTTCCCATTGGACTTATCGTATATGCGCACACCGTTTGTCCATAAATCATTTAGCTCATCAACCAACAACCTTAAGTAAACATCGATTGACCTCTTAGGATCCTCAGTTATCAAAACAGTCATCATCATGTATTCTTTCTTCTTTCATGCATTTCCAAGGTGGCAAATTATACGGGAATACAAAAATCGGCCAAGTGTTGTGGTATTGGTTTAGAACCTCGAACGGATTAAATCCATCAGTGGCAAGTCCCAATCTAACATTCCGGGGATCAACAGCAAACTCGGGGAATGTTCGATCAAACTCTTTCTATGCCTCCCTATCTGCAGGATGCCTCATTAATCGTCGTCTACCCATTTTTTCCTTATACCATCTCATGTCTGTAGCAATATGCATTGACATATACAATTGCTGCAACCTAGGTGTTAAGGGCAGATAACGCATGAATTTTTGTGGGATCTTAGTCGTTCTATTCTGAGGTGTCATTTTGAACCACGACTCATTGCATACAGGGCATTTATCCAATGCTTTATTCTCTTTGTAGAATAAAATACAATTATTTTTGCAAGCGTGAATTTTTTCATAACCCAATCCAAGACCATTCAACACCTTTTGCGCATTTTTTAATAGTTTTTCATATTGTTCAAACTCTGCACTGTCCATTGGTGTAGGCACGTCATCTTCCCTTTCCTGATTGGTGTTTGTCGATGCAAATGGAAAAGCATCATTTATAATATCCATGACTTGTTCATTAGGATCTACAATAGGTACAATATTGTCCACTCTTGTGGCGTTTGAAGATGAAGCATTGTCTAATTGTTCCCCATGATGGTTCCAAGTATTATATGTCTCAATCATTCCATTCCTTACTAAATGAAATCGAACATTTTCAATTGTCTTCCTTAATGTGTTGTGACACCTCCTACAAGGACACCGGATTCTAGTTGCACTCAGGTTGTGTGTACGTGCAAAAGTCAATAAAATTCTCAATTCCATCCAAGTATTCGTCCGCGCATCTATTCGGGTTCTGTATCCACGTCCTGTCCATAATTCTTGGAACCACAATAACAATACAACAATCACTACAACTTCATACAAATGATAGTGTCACCTTATGCCTTCGGTAAGGGCCCTATCCCATTCGAGAATGCATAGTCATGTCATGTAATTTACGACTACATCAAATTAGATTTCGACATGGATGAATTTCGATAGCATCTCAGTACAATTCTTCAGGTGTATGATGTAGATATAAAATACCTAAATGCCACCCGAAGAACGTACAGAGATGACATCGAAATCTCCATAACCGAAACCTAATCCTTCAACCATAAACTATGCGCCATAACTGTGCATTCCCAAACTGTCCAAATACTGGGACAATTCACGAATTAATTGGACCGCAGTCATGCTTTTGCAGCCATGCGCTAAATCCAACTAATCCTCGGATGGGAAACTAAATTTTACTAAAAATAAAAAAAAGTACAAAGTTAATTTCAATTAATTCCGTACATCACAACACATATTTGTACGTCACGTACAAATTTAACAACATAATATAAATATAATTTCACAACACAATATAAACATATCAAACTAAGTTCAACATAATTTAATTAATTTGATATTTTAAAAAAATATATCAAAGAAAATACCTTCTCAATCATTCTCCACCAATCGCTAATCACACACAATATCCCAATAGACAACGAAATTAATGGCGTTAGTATGAATTTACATTAATACTTTTACCCTAACAAAAAAAAAAAACGCTTACCAGACACACTGAGATAGCTCGATCAACCTAGAGAAGAAGATGGAGGGAGTATTAGATGATGAAATTGAGAGAAAATGGAAATGACGGATGCCGGATTAAGCAAAATCGAAGGGATTAGTGCAGAGGCACAATCTGCAATTTTTTTTGTAGTTTGCCTCTACACATGGCTGAATCCAGATTAAAAAGTTCACTTTTGGACGAATGATTTTGCGCTACGAACAATGTCTTCGTCACACAAATGCAATTTGTGAGACTAACATAGTCTTTGTCGCGCAAATTACGTTTGCACGGCAAAAAATAATCATTCATTGCGCAAGTTTACCATTTTTTTATTTTATTTCCTTTATTTTATAATTTATTCTTTTCAACAAATTGCACGATGAAAACATGTATCGTCGTGCAATACATATTTTAAAATTTTTTTTTATCTTTTTTTTTTGTTTTATTTGTATGTATTGTAAATTTTTATTTTATTATAAATCAAAAACTCAAACATAATTAAACATTAAATTAATTAACAAAACTAATTTACTATCCCAAATAGAAATTATAATTAATGTAAATATTAATACTCATCCACATAACATAAATTTATTAATTAAATTAATTATAAAGTCCACAAAATCTTTAAAAAAAAATTAAAAAAAAAACCCTCCTAAACTTCAATCCTCCTTCGCCTGCAACACATCAAACTTCCACTACTGGAAAATCTGCTTAAAAAACCCATCCACATAAATCCGTTGTTTCTCATTGCTTTCATCAACATCCCAATGAACCCTACATTAATGCCATTAACAATAAATTAGTAATTTAAAAAATATTACGTTTTAATAAAAATAATTGTTCATTATTTACTACAAACTTACATATAACTCCCTCAACATGTACTTCTTCAACTCCTCAAGGACCTTTTTCCAAGACTCAAACTTGGCAGAACAATCCCTCTGCACCAAATTTCCAATGTCACACTTAAATTCTGCGTACGCCTCAGCCTTATTTTTGCCTTCAAAGTACGGCACTTACTTCCGTCGATACCTCTTTATTCACACAACAAGTTTCCTTTTGCCAGAACCTTCTCCAAAATCAGCCATTCTTTTGAAACAATTTTTTTTGAAAACTAGGGTTCTAAAATTATGTTTATATAGCACTAGGATACCTTTGCGCGCGATGAAACCATTAGTCGTGCAAATCTCCATGTTCGTCGCTCAAAACGCGTCATAAATGCGCAATAAATGGGAATATTTGAACGCAATCTGATCGTGCTTTGCGCGATAAACATCTGATGTTCGTCGTGCAAAGTGATCTTATGCGACGAAACTAGCGTCGCGCAATATATTTAGCAACGAATGGAATGAAACATATATATCTATGTTTACGTAAACTTTATAATTGCAAACAAATATTCAGAAAATATTTAATACTTTAAATATTTATTCTAAAAATAATTAATACTTTAAATATTATTCTATAAATAATTAATAAATTAAATATTTATTCTATAAATAATTAATGCCTTAATCCATACAATTATTTTGAGCATAAGTATGATATTCATTGAAGATTGAAAACACGTATAACCCGAGGATAGGGTGCTTACATTAGGCCTCAATAAAAAAAAACCCAACAGGAATTAAAACCTAATTAAGTCCAAATACATAACTTATAAAAAAAAAAATTA
Source organism: Pyrus communis (assembly GCF_963583255.1). Lineage (NCBI taxonomy): Eukaryota > Viridiplantae > Streptophyta > Magnoliopsida > Rosales > Rosaceae > Pyrus > Pyrus communis. Next base: position 39,459,288 of record NC_084803.1, read on the forward strand.
AAAAAAAAAAAAAACCTTAAATTTAAATATTTTCATACAAAACATAAATTTAAAACTACCATTTCGATGGTCTTGGTTCATTCCACAAGACTTCATAACGCCACCAATTGTAACCTCCTTCCAATGCATCATCCATCAACCTCATCAACTGTTCATACGTATCATCATCAAGAGTATACTTACACTGTTACACATATATGCAAATAATTAATTCCAACATATAACTAAAAATTTCACAAACTTAATTATTGATCCATCAACAATATACTTACTAATAGTTCATCCATCACAACTTTCTTCACAATTCCGGGCACATCTTTCCAAGAACGCCACTCAGCAGTGGGACAATTATTCCCCATGGCTACAGCAATCGCATGTGCGAACTCAAAATGTTGTCTCAAATCATGCGGGTTGGCGTCGTGGACACTCTCATCCTTGTTTTTATCTGTCATCCCAGCACGAACAGAATTGCGAGGAATAAGGACAGCAGAAGCGCATATTTATAGGAAGGTTAGGGCCTTTGCGCGATGAACGCTTTGTTGCGCAAACATCTGTATTAAATGTGGTATGATTCCTCTGATTCACCTGCAGTAAATGGTCAAAACTGACAGGAACTTGCGCAACAATTCCTTGGTCGCGCAATTGTCCTATTTTCGTCACGCAAGTTTTTCGCGCCAAAAAAAATTACCCTACATTTTCTTGCTGACTTTACACGACAACAACAATTATTCGTCGCACTAAGCATTCTTGCGCGATGAACATTTTCATCAAGCAATTTTTTTTCCCCTATCCAGTCTATTTTGCGCAACGAAATATTTTTTCTGTTGCACAAGTACGTCTTGTGCGATGAAATATTGTTCTCGCGCAAAATATCGTCGCACAAGCTGTTTTTTCTACTAGTGAAAAGAATTTCAACCAAAAAAATAAATTTCCTTCTCTCATCTAATCTAAAATGTAGTTTACATCTGTCAATTCTGCTGAAAATCAGTCAAAATAAATACCATGTACATAAACTGTGCAGGTAAACATCGCCCATCTAATAAAATTGAAATGATAACGATGCTAATAAAATAGCCAAACAATTTTTTTCCGTTGTTAGCTGATGACCTATAGAAATGATAGGAATTTTAAAAACAAATTGTCATTAGACTTAAAATTGAAAATATAATCATGTTGGCATTGTTAATTTCTTAAATGGGGACGTCTTGAATCTTCTTTGATCATAAAAGTTTGACCTATTATTATTAAAGGAAAACAGTAACTACACACATTTTTTCTCCTCTTATACACTCTTGTTTAATTATACTTATTTTATTTGATATATTCAATAAATAAATAAAAATAAAAACGAGAGTGCATAAGGAGGGAAAAAATATGGTTATCATTTCTCGACTAGAAATTTAGAACCCATCACATTGCAGCAAATGTATGAAAAGACGATCTCCTAAATTTGCATTATTGCCATTACTTGTTTTACAAAACCATGCTTGTGTTTCAACATTACTTGCACGTAAGAGAAGGATGGTTCACGATTTCTTGTTCACTCCCCCAATATTGTGTCCACAGTATGACCAATAACATTGCTAATTACACAGATGCCTTATTTCCACCCTGTGAAAGAAACTTGGGCATGGGCATTATGTGGTTGAGCATGTCAAGCAATTCATTAAAAAATTGTCTATGTCCACATTAGCAGATTTGAAGAAAGTTAAAGTTTTACAAAAATTAATAGATAATATGGGGAGTATTCAATTACTTATAAGCACATGCAATATCTCATTTTTTTTTTTTTTTCTGATATGAGATTGATACTTGCAACACCCTCTCTCACTTGTGGTGAATTTTCAAGCCTAATAGGTGGACAATACAAATATGGTGACGTGGAGCACATGTAGCTATTGAGCTTCACACATGGGACAACATGCTCTGATACTACGGAGAAAGTTAAGGTTCCACCATAAAACCAATTGACAATATGAGAGTAGTTTTACTACTTATAAACACATGCAATATCCTTCATCTTCCCTATGTAGAATTGATACTCTCATCTCTCAACTAGAGTTGAATATAAGAGAACAACTTACAAGAAATAAGTTCATTTAATGTGTACTTTTGATATGCATTTGATAAGCCTCGCGGCTCCGTTTCATCTAAATGAACGACTCTACAGGTAGTCATCTCTCGTTATCTGGTCACACGATAAGAACCTGGTAATAACGGGTCCTTAACAGGTTTACACGATGGTGACACACGGGTAACCTGCTTTGACACGTTAAGAAAAAAGTCTTTTGATGATTTTAATTTTTTAAACTATTAAAGAAAAACTTACTATAAAATACAATAGCCATATTGTACATGTATATATTGTATATTAATATGTCTTATTGTATTATTTTTCTATATAAATTTAAAATTTTAAGTTTTATTTATTTATTTATTTTTATAGTATACTATAGGCAAAGAGTGAGATTAAAAAATTATAAAACAAATTAAAAATAAAAATATCAAGAAATTTAAAAATACCAAACACATTAAAAATAAAAATATCAAGTAAGTTAAAAATACCAAACACATTTGAATGGTTCTTAATGTTTGATTTTTCATGCTTAGTTTATGTGGATGAGAGTGCTAATGTGGAAAGTATTAATGAAAACATTGTCAATATGACTCTTGAAGACAATATATCAAGCCAAAGTTCCAATACTATATCAATTGGTGATTGATAAAAATTGAAGGGTTTTATTGTAAAAAACATGAAATGTTCCTACCTTGAAACGCAACTCCCTTTATTTTTGCATATCCTTGAACATTTGGTATTTTGTAGTAATGTACTAATGTTTTTTCATTATGCTCTTATTTGGGGCATGTAATACTTGAAGACAAATGATTTTTTTATGTTTTGAAGTAATATTTATGTAACAACGTGATATGCATATACTAATTTAGTATTATGTTTTGCATTTTGGGTCAAATTTGTTTTTCATTTTCATTAGTTATTGATTTAAAATATATTTTTTTAACGGATAACGGGTCTGGTTATATTACCCATTTACTTTACGAGTATTACTCAACACGACACGACCCGTTAAGATATATGGTATGTCACGAACATAGAAAAACAGGAAACGGATATCAGGTCTAAAGTTTAAAATAAATAAAATTCATAATCATTAATGTACAAGTCTAAAAATATGAAAGCATATATAAACACTCGTGATTGCATCCTCTACGTTTAGATGATGGTTACATGGTCGTTTAGATTTTTAAAACCCTCCAAATCTCATGAATAGTGTTTTTTATTTGAGTGCAAAATTAATAAAATAATTATTGTAGGATTGTGAAAAATGTAAAAAAAAAAAAAATATATATATATATACACACACACACACACAATCACTCGTAATAACAAGCTTTGCAACTTTCGTGAAGGTGTCAACTTCGAAATCCGACACCATAATCCATAAACCTTAAATTAAATTTAATCATCCATTGTTGTTTACGCTTTATTACTCATCGAATTTCATTTTTTAAGATTTTCATTATTTAAAATATATTTTCTTTAACAGGTAACGGGTCTGATCATAGTACATGATAATATTAACCAGTCGATTTCAGATCGGGTCATATTATCCGTTTACTTTAACGAGTGTTACACGACACGACCCCATTAAGATATTGAGTATGTCACGAAAACTACACAAACACGAAAAACACGACACCAATACCAGGTCTACTCTCAAGCCCCATAATTTGAGTTACATCAAATTCATAAGTGAGACAAATTTTATTTGAACCCATGTAACATCTTTCTACACTCAACTTACTATCTTCACCCATATTATTTTTTTTATTAAAGAATTAATATCTCTTTAAATCCAAATTTATTACCTAAACTACCATCTCAAACCCAATTCAAAATGTAAAGTTATCTTTACACCCATTCCCTTTATAAAATAACATCTCTAATTGAATGTTTTTTTTTCTTTTCAAAGAGGCGTCATTTGCACCCCCTTCCCACTAACATTTCCATGACTACTTTGTTTTCTTTTTGCTACTAAACCCACATTTGCTTTTTTTCTTTATGTTGATGCGCATAAGCAACAAATCAAGCAATTGATCCCCTTCTATTTATCAAAAAGTAAGCACGTTTATAATCTAAGAACATTAATAACAAGTTTCTCCTTGGAATTTTTTCAATTACAAGGAGGATTGCAGAAGTGTTTCTGGACAAGTTAGAGTCAGCGAATGCTAACCAAATAAATACGTCTTTCGCAATCTGTCCACCTATCTGATTGCTGATACTTTGTGATGACACATTCATTTGCTTAAAGTCCAGAGGAAGTCTGTCAATCATCCCATATACTCCTGTTAAATCTAGGAAATGTTTAGAAGTTGATATTTTAGAGAAATATCAGAACTACAACTTTCTGTTACAAGCTATCTCAGCCCTTAATTCATAAAACAGAAATCTAAGCCTACACTTGTCCTATGAGACTAAGTAATGACTTAACAGTTGATCCCTTCCTTGTCAGCCATTAGATCAAAAACAACTTTCATTTGATTCCAACACTCCCCATCAAATGAATTTTGGTTTTGATCCCAAGCATTTCTCTGAAATAAACAAATCTGTCTTTAGGTAGATCTTTGGTGAAGATGTCTTCCATTTGATCCTGAGACTTGCAGTAGATCAGTTCAATGGTATTCTCCTGCAATGCTTCCCTTATAAAATGAAACTTCCTTTTGATATGTTTAGTTTTCTGGTGAAAAATAGGATTCTTAGTCATAGCTATTGCTGATGTGTTGTCACACATAAGTGGTGTAGCATCCACTTGCATTTCACCAAAATCCTTTAACACAAACCTTAACCATATAGCTTGAGAGGTAGCCATTGCAACACTCACATACTCTGCCTCAGCCGTAGATAGTGCAACACTTTGTTGCTTGACAGAAGCCCAAGAAAATATTCCAGAACCAAATGAAAATTCATATCCTGAGGTACTTCTCATGTCATCTTCACTGCCTCCCCAATCACTGTCACAGAAGCCAACTAGGATTGCTTCTTTTCCCTTCTCATACTTGATCCCATAGTCTAAGGTCCCTGAGATATACCTGAGTACTCTTTTAGCAGTTCCCATATGAATTCTTGTGGGATTATGCATGAACCTTGATAAGAGACTGGCTGCATATATAATGTCAGGCCTTGTTGCAGTCAAGTAGAGTAGACTCCCAACAATTTTCCTATATAGATTTTCATCAGCAGGTTCAGAACCATCCATTTTGCAAAGCTTCTCATTTGTGATCAATGGTGTTCCCACAGATTTGCATCCTTCCAGATTGAATCTTCTAAGCAGAGATTGTGCATACTTTTCTTGATGTATGAAGATTCCAGTAACATCTTGTATTACTCTAATTCCCAAGAAGTGATGCAGCAAACCAAGATCTGTCATCTCATATTGCCTCATCATGTATTTCCTAAATTCTTCAATCATTTTTTCACAATTTCCAGTAAAAACCACATCATCAACATATATGGACACGATAAGCATATCAGTTTTCTCACCAGTTTTTGTGTACAATGTAGCTTCACTAGGACTTTTGTTAAATCCACATCTGTTGAAGTAGGAGTCTATCTCACTGTACCAAGCCCTAGGGGCTTGTTTGAGTCCATACAGTGCCTTGTTTAACTTCTACACTCTCTCTTCTTCATTTGGAACTTCAAAGCCTTGTGGTTGATCCACGTACACTTCTTCCTCCAGTGTGCCATTCAGAAAGGCTGATTTAACATCTAATTGATGAAGTTTCCATCCCTTTTGAGCAGCAAGAGCAACCAAGGTTCTAATGGTGTCTAACCTTGCCGCAGGGGCAAAGGTTTCACTGAAATCAATCCCTGGTTGTTGTGAGTAGCCTTTGGCTACCAGTCTTGCTTTATTCTTCTTTATAGATCCATCCAGATTCAGCTTGGTCTTGTAGATCCATTTCACACCTATCACAGGTTTATCACTCGGTCTGTTCACTAATTTCCAAGTAGAGTTTTTTTCAATCATAGTGATTTCTTCACTCATAGCTTTCTGCCAAGATTGATCCATTTCTGCTTCTTCAAAACTCTCTGGTTCAGCAATACAGTAGTTGCAGACTGCATAGATCTCATCTAAACTCCTTAATTTTAATGGAGTTGTTCCTGGGGAGGAACCCTGCAATTCTTGTCTTTCTGCATTTGAAGTAGTGGACTGAGATCCTTGTGATGGTGTAGAGAAGTCGATTTGACTTCCACCTGTTGTAACAGGTTCATTTTCAGGTTGCACAGTTGCTTGTGTTCTTTCCATTGTTAATGGAAATGAGATGGTGTCAATGTTCTTGGTTTCCCAATTCCATGCTTCATTTTCTTTGAACACCACATCTCTTAAGATTATAACTTTATGTGTCTCAATGTTGTAGAGCCTATAGCCCTTTTCATAGCTTCCATAGCCTACAAGAACACACTTAATACTGTTGACTTCAAGTTTGTGTCTTAATTGAGATGGTATCTGTGCATAGCAGATTGATCCGAACACCTTCAAGTGCTTTACATTTGGTTTTCTGCCACTAAATGCCTCAAATGGTGTTTTCTTCTCGAGTGCTTTAGTTGGACACCTGTTTAGAAGATACACAGAAGCATTGACTGCCTCACCCTAGAAGGAAAGTGGCATTTTCTTATCATGCAGCATTGACTTGGTCATTTCAACCACAGTCTTATTCTTCCTCTCAGCTACACCATTCTGCTATGGTGTGTAAGCCACTGTCAGTTGCTTCTGTAGTCTTGCCCCTTCACAGAATTCTTGGAACTCAATGGAAGTGAACTCACCACCTCTGTCACTTCTTAGTCTTTTGATCTTCAAACCACTCTGAAGTTCAACCATTACTTTGAACTTTTTGAAAATAGTAAAAACTTCACTCTTGTTTCTCATGAAATAAACCCAAACCATCCTGGTGCAGTCATCAATAAATAACAGAAAATATCTGTTCCCACTGAGTGTAGGTGTTTTCATAGGACCACACACATATTTGTGAATGAGTTCTAGAGGTTGGCTTACTCTCCATGCATTTCCAGTTTCGAAGAAGTCCCTGTGATGCTTCCCCAGTATGCAACCTTCACAAGGTTCTTTTGTTTCCTGTATCTCGGGCAGTCCAGTCACCATTTGTAATCTCTCCAAGTTCTTCAAACTGTGAAAGTTGAGATGTCCAAACCTCTTGTGCCATAACCACAAATTCTTTGCAACACTTGCTTTTAGAGCAACTGAGTTAGTGTAGTCTAGCATAAGTGGAAAACTTTTGTTTTCAATCATGCCAACTTGTGTTACCAAGTTTTGGAGACTTCTGTCATCAAAGATCTCCACCATGTCATCCCCAAAGAGTAAGAAATAACCATGTGCAATCATTTGTCCCACACTAAGGAGATTTTCATCAAGGCCAGGTACTAGTATCACATCCTTGATGAATCTTCTTCCACCCTTTGTCTCTAGAACAAGAGTTCCTTTTCCAGTAGCTTCCACAAGTTGACCATTTCCCATTTTAACTCTGCAATTGAAGTTTCTGTCAATGTTGACTAACAGTGATTCATATGCAGTCATGTGATTACTGCATCCACTGTCAATGTACCAAATTCCCCTTTTATTTTCAGTTCTTGCAACACTACACGCATAAAAAACATTTACTTCCTCTTCTTCTGCTCTATGTGCATAGTTGACAGCTTGGTTCCTTCTTGGATTATAGTCCTTTTCCAGATGACCAAATCTTTCACACTTAGTGCATTTAGGCTTTCCCTTATACCAGCAGACACCATAGTGTAATTTGTCACATATTTTGCACTTGGTTTTAGTGGAATCACTGCTAGTTTCTGATTTTGGTTGTGGAGTGAACTTGTTATCCCATTTCTTCCCTTTTCCTTTCCAGAATTTCTTTTGATTTGAGTTGTTCCCCTGAGCCTTGTAGCTGTTATCTCTGTCAGTCACACTTAGGCTAGTAAAAGCCTTTTCAGCTAAGCTTTCAGAGTGCATGTTTAACCTCTACTCATATCCTTTCAGTGTACCAATCACTTCCTGAACCTCAATAGAATCAAGGTCCTTAGTTTCTTCTATAATGGATGCAATGGAATCATAGGATTTGGGCAGGCTTATAAGTATCTTTTGCACTAATCTTTGGTTTGATAGTTCTTCACCAAGAGTTTTCATTTGATTCACTATATCAGTCATCCTTGTTAAATAAACAGATAGAGATTCGCCATCATTCATTCTAGTGTACTCAAAATCTCTCCTTAAACATTGTAGTTTGACAGATCTAACCTTTTTGTCACCACGGAATTCTTGTTGAAGAACATCCCACGCAGCCTTGGATGATTCAAAGTTTGAGATTCGAGGAAATATTTCGTCAGAAACTGCCCCTTGAATGATGCCAAGAGCTTTTGCATCTCTGGTTTCATTAATCTTCATTGAGCTCTTAACTGACTTTTGATCTTCATCACTGGAATCATCACCAGACTCTGCATTTTCGATACCCTTGTCCACCAAGTTCCAGAAATCATATGATTTGAATATGGTCTTCATCTTGATGGACCAAAAATCGTAGTTGGACCCATTGAAGATAGGAGCCCTCAGATCTCCTCCACTGCTCGAAGTAGCCATGTGAGACTTTGTAAGAGCAGTAAGGTTTTCAAAAATTTTGGAATTGAGTTTCCCTCCTTTTCAGTAGTACGAAGCACACAAAACGCCCAGTTCTTAATTCTTGATCAGAACCTAAGCTCTGATACCATGTTAAATCTAGGAAATGTTTAGAAGTTGATATTTTAGAGAAATATCAGAACAACAACTTTCTGTTACAAGCTATCTCAGCCCTTAATTCATAAAACAGAAATCTAAGCCTACACTTGTCCTATGAGACTAAGTAATGACTTAACAGTTGATCCCTTCCTTGTCAGCCATTAGATCAAAAACAACTTTCATTTGATTCCAACAACTCCGTCGGATTTAGGGGTGTAATTTGTCAAAAATAGTTGACAAAATTCATGGACCTCGTTGTCCACCTCGATGGAACTAGCCCCAGGAGGTTTCTGGACTCCAGAGCTCCTCATTTGCACTCATTTGCAGTCTCACACTGGCAACATTGGCCCAATCACTAGCTGCAGCATAACTATTTGACAACGTGGAAAACCCTAATATTTAAAAAACCAAAAAGATCCTGCAATTTAAAAAACCAAAAAAGACCTGCAATTTAAAAAAACCAGTGTTAAGGTGTAAAGATTATTAAGGTCCTTTTGATGTCTGCAAGTCTGCAAGTCCTTGCAGTGTGCTGCTTTGTGCTATAGGTAAACTAAAAATTCTTGTATAACTCGAAAAATTAAAAGAACAAAAATATTGGTTCTTGTATAAGTAGTATAGTTTCCTTTTATATTGTGTTTTCATCTCGAAAAGAATCTCTAAGAAAGAAAAAAGAAATCTTACGAATAGATGTCACCCGGGTAGTTAGTAGTTAAGGTTAATGAGGTTGGGCAATCTTTATTGGCACCAAGAATCAAGTTATATGTCTTTGCAGTATTAATCAGAAGTCCTTTCAATGGTGTTTTGGTGCGTAGACAGACACTGACAAAGAAAAACAAATACAATATAATATAAAAAGTATGAAATTTGACCCAAAGAAGAAGCAAACGAATAAAATATCCATAAATCGAGCCATACCTTAGTTGGAGGATTCAAAACTTCAAAATCACCATCCATCAATAAAAAATCTTGTTTTTCTTCATCAAAGCTATTAGGGTTTTAGCTGGAATGAACGTAGGATAAATAAAGGGTGATGCTCGAGTTTAATTATAATGGGTGGGTTTATTGATAAATTTGAATTTTATTATTAATTTCATTTTGTACTTAATAGTAATTACGCGATAAGGTAAAATAGACAATTAACATTTAAAATTTAAGTTAGATGTAGACAAATGGGTTTAAATAAAACTTCCCCTTTCATAATTTATAACCTGATCAAAACCCCTTGGAAGTTGACTTGCAATTCAAAGAGATGAGCAAATAACCCGCTGGGCTTACCCTACCAAGCCCTGAGGCCATCTCCAACCAAGGGCTGGCCAGATGGCTCATTTTAGCCCTCTGGCCCTCCAAGATTCTTCAAGATATTAATATTTTAATGAACAGTACAGGGCCATATTTGCCTTCATCTCCAACCGAGGGCCAGAAGGCCAAAGGGCTCGTTTTAACACTGTCACAAAAAATCGTCACCAACCAAGGGCCAAAGGGCCAAACATAATTTATTATTGAAATTTAAAAACTACAACAACTTAAATTTAAAAACTACAACTTATATTTAAAAATTACAACTAAAATTTAAAAACGACAAATTCAATTTAAAAACTACAAATTAAATTCGAAAACAACATTAACTTAAATTTAAAAACTAAAACAACTTAAATTTAATATCTATAATCAACATCATCCGCCATCGTAGGAGTATAGTCAGAGGTAAATAACTACCGTCGGCTCATAATTTCTTTTCTTTTTCCTATCAAAATAGGCCTTACTCATTGGAGTGTAATTCGAAGTGTTCCTTTCCATATTCTTATCATCCATCTCTTCTTGTATTTGTTTTGCCTGTTCTTCATGCCTACGCTTCATTTCTTCAACCTCAAGGGCATTTTGCTCCGTCAATAATCGCAATGAGGCCGCCACTTCATGTTGAACGGCGTAATTATCATTTGCCTTGCCCTTTTCCTTCAACCTTTGTGCCTTGTTTCGTCCCATAGCCCTAGGTATGGAACATTCACCCGAAGACGGATTTTCTACCCTTTTTTGTTGAATGGTTGGAGATCCATCTTCATCCATATCTACAGCTGAGGATGCAGTTTCGAACACTGGCGTAGGAACTCTCTTTGGTGGATCTTCAAATAACACCCACCTTTTACAAATTTCCCAACAACTGTGAAACTGAAAGGGTTTCGAGCTGCTCTCCATATACAATTCCTCCACTTCACGTACCTAGAAAAAAAATTGAAGGAAATTAATTTATGAAATTAAATGTAATATAATTAAATATTTAAAATAAATTGTGAAAACACTTCCTTCGTCGTAGTAATTAGCACCGCTTTCATGTCTACTTGCGGCTGCTAACAATGCTTGATGCCATTTGTTCAAACTTGGCTGAAGATGTTTCTTCCATCTTGAAGAATAACTCTCGTGGTTTCGAATATTCACTGGAGTGGTGCTTTCATAGAACTCTAAGTATTTTTTGGACACACGAGTCCAAACACCGTCATTTGTTTGACAATTCCCCTTCACACTATCTTCCGACACCCATCTATAAGCCTTGCAAAGAGCTTCATCTTCTTTTCGGGTCCAAGCCTTACCTTTCATTGCAAAAGAGGCCATTTCAAAATTATTAAAAAAATTGAAGGATAGATTTTTGAAAGAGGAAGGAAAATATGAGAATTGAAATGGTAGGAATGGTGAAAATTTTGTGAGGAATGGTTTAGGTATTTATAGGAAAAAAAATACAATTTTTTTTTTTTTTTAAAAGGCCCAAAAAACCCTTAAAAAAAAAAATTGAATCCAACAGTAACTAGCGTTAGCTAGCCGTTGGATTCAAAATTCTTTTTAAAAAATATGTCGGTTATAACCAACAGGAATACATTTGTATTAAATAATATAACCGAAATCATATAAATGAAATCCTGTCGGTTATAACCAACAGGATTTCTAATTTTTCTGGCCAGCCCCGGGCTGGCTAGCTGGCTGCTTGCAGCCAACCCTCCAACCCTCTAGCCCTCTTCGATTCCGTGGGGCCCGCTGAGATTCCATAGCCCTCTGGCCTAACCCTCAGTTGGAGACGGTTTTCAGGCTATTTTCGGCCCTCTGGCCCTCTGGACCCTTCGGTTGGAGATGGCCTGAGTAACCAGTTTGAAGAAATGGGCTTCGTAACAATTTATTTTCATTTTTAGTTTAGGGAACTGTTATTGATACTTTAAAAATCTCATTCTACACTTCAAACTTTCTATATTTGGAAAGAAAAATACACTTGTAAGGAGTGTAAAATGAGATTTTTAGAGTGCCAATAATATTTCCCTTGGTTTATTATAAGTTGTTTTTCTTTTCAAATTTATGTTTTTATATGACCTTAATTTCTTCTCAGTTTCCCACACCAGCTCCCTATTAGTATTGGAAATTAAAATTAAAAACTAAATGTAAAATAGTCATGTTGAAACGAGTTCTAACCCTATACTTTCTAAGGAAAGAAGAAAAAGATATATTTATTGTTGTTCTCTCTCTTCATTTTCCCAGCTATCAACACTGGAGGGGTAGGTTTTCGGCGGCAGGGGAGCAGCAGTTTCCAAGCGTCACTTCGGTGCCGCTCCTGGAGTTATTTGCAGTGAGGTACGGTTTGCAGGTGGCACAACAACAAGGTTTTCAACAAAATGTGGTAGAGAGTGATTCCATGAAGGCTATTGCAGTGCTTAATGGGACCTGTCCAAACTCATCGGCTATAGATACGATCGCGGAGGATGTGTTGCAGTTCGCTTCCAACTTTTCTATGGCAAGGTTTCTTCATGTCTCACGTTTATGTAATGAGGTTGCCCACCATATTGCTAAGTTTGCTTTGTCTAGTAGCAATAATCTAATTTGGATTAAGGAGCCTCCTACTCTCGTTCAGGAGCTCCTCTTCTAAGACATATAACTCTACATGAGTTTGATTAATCAATACAACATTTTCCTTTCAAAAAAAAAAAAAAAAAAAAACAACAGATCATATAAATAGAAGAGAAGGTTAAGCAAGGTCCTCCTTGACCTCTCTCTGCCTACGACCCCGTGCTTTCTCACTCTCCCACAAAAAAGCCTACATCTAAGAGCCTCTGGCCATCGGCCCCTTGCTTCGGCTTGGGGTCAACGGCAACCTAGTATCCACCACACTCTAGTCCTCATCCTGTTCTCCTTTCTTTCCCACCCTCTGATCTCTTTTCTCGCCCACAGCACCCCACCCCCCACCCCCCCCCCAAAAAACAAAAAAATAAAAAAAAAACCTCTCTCTGCCTACGACCCCGTGCTTTCTCACTCTCCCACAAAAAAGCCTACATCTAAGAGCCTCTGGCCATCAGCCCCTTGCTCCGACTTGGGGTCAACGGCAACCTAGTATCCACCACACTCTAGTCCTCATCCTCTTCGCCTTTCTCTCCCACCCTCTGATCTCTTTTCTCGCCCACCGCACCCAACCCCCTCCCCCCCAAAAACAAAAAAAACAAAAAAAACAAAAAAATAAAAAAGCAAAAAAAAAAAAAAAAAAAAAAAAAACTTCCCTATTTTTGGTCTCCACTCCTCTTTCCAAACCCCCTCTATTTTTTTTTTCCTTTCTTCCCTATCTTTCTAGGGATTTGCTTCCCAGCTATATCCTTTTTCTCTCATTCACCAAGGTCCTCCTCTTCTTTCCTTATTTTCTTTCCCTTTTCACTTCTGCTTACCCTATATTTCCCTGCGTTCTTTCCTTACTTTACTTTCTAGCTTCCTTGAGCCTTGTCTCAACCTCCCTGAGCTTATCTCAGATCTGCGTTTTGAGCCCTTTTTTACCCCCGATCTTTCTCCCCATTGTCAATCCTCCACCACCGACCTCTACTACTCAGCCCATTGCGTGTCTCCTTTCGGCGGCGCACCTTGGTGTTAGATAGTTGTTAAAGTTCGCTTAGTACTATTTGGTAGGATTATGGGAGTGCTTTTTGCGAAGGTGGCTCGCTCACCCTCATTTTCCGTTCATATGGTTTGTTCATGGGTTCTTTCTCTTGGTAGTAGTGACGGATCGGCGATGGCGGCGCAGCTAGCGTGGTGGAGTGTGTACTCTTCCAGATCTAGGGTTTTTCTTGTTGTAGGTTTACTCTTTTTGGGTTTTTCGTTTGTAATTACTTTTGGCTTATGCTTTTATTTAGACTTTCTTTGGGCTTTCAATTTCATGTATTAGTTTTATTAATGAATTTTATCTGTTTGACCAAAAAAAAAAAAGCAACAGATTATGTAAATGCAAATGAATCCTCCCTAAAAAAGCATAAAGGAGAATGCGGATTTAACAATTTAGAAAAAAACATCAGCACTGTAATTGAACACAATGACAATCACTTATTTTTTCAAGCTTTTAGGTAATAACAGGATAAGTTATCACCTATCTGTCGGACTATCACACATATATAGGCGACTCTTAAACTTAGATTATCCTATTCATCTTACGCACTTGTTGACCCTAAAAATTACAAAACCTACGTGGCGCGCAGGCCGAGTAACTAATAAGCTAACTACGTCCTTCGGTCGAATGCGGGGCGTGCCAACTCGTCGGCCGAGCCTGGCCGAGGAGTAAAATTTGTTGAATTAGCTTTGAGCGCGTCGCCGACTTCTTTAACTAACGATTGCGACCGAGCAAGGAACAGTCTCGGTCTCTGGGTTCTACAGCCTGAAGACAAGGCTGCTAATTCTGCGGAGTTCACAAACCGTCCGAGCCCGATTCGGTCACTGTGATTATATTCGTCAGAGTATAAGCACGTCGAATCGAGACCAAGGTGTATGGGCACAGGTACTCGAACGTGATGTATGTCTTAATGGTAAACGTAGTTCGGCCGTCGGAATGCCGAACCCTGAAACTCACTTGTGAGTATCCAATCATAAAACCACTCGGCGACCAGTACGCCGAGCAATGTAATTCGTAACACCTAACTATGCCGAGAAGGCTAGCAAGGTGACCTCTGCCAACAAAGGTTCGAAAACCTTTCTCGACCGAGACTTGGATAGATAATCGGTCGACCTCGACGCAGTGCTGTTTATCCAAACTGAAGATGCTTCTCGGTCGGCTGATTCTGCGGCAGCAGTGCTGTTTATCCAAACTGAAGGTGCTCGCCGGGCGCTTCTACAGTGCTGTTTATCCAAACTGAAGGTGTGTCGGCAGGAAAAGAAAAGGAAAAAATCTCAAGGTGTTGAGAGGTTTTGCGCAGGGCAATTGTATGCTGATTTGAAAGTCCTTTCTGTTTGCATTATTTCCTGTATTTATAGTGCCCCATTCCTTGAAACCGACTCCGACTTGGATTGGGAGTCCTTGTCCCATTTCGCCTCTTACTCGAACAAACCTACTCCTACTGGGATTCTGAATTTTCCTTCTTTTCGGGACTTCATTCCTTGCTGGTCGAGAATCCTAGTTGCACCAGGACTTCCTCGACATTTCTATTTATCTGGACTACTTAGGATTTGGTCGACCCTGCCAGCTGGCCCGGGCCTTATTATTCGGCCCATATTATTTGTCATCACCTTGGGCCGAACGCATCCTGCTGCTCGGCCCAGCAATAATATTTTGGGCCCAAACATTGCCCCTTCGCTTCTGAGGTCGCCGACCGTTAACTTTTGGTCGGGCCTCGACCTTGAAGAAGCGAAAACGTTTATTGCTTTTTTGGACTTTACTTCCTTAATGACCGTTATTCCTGCGCATTTATTAGACATGATTGCACTTTCCTCGTTGCACCCAACGCATGGCCACGTGTCGATTCTCCGCCGTTCTTAAAACTTTCAATCGTGGGCATCGAGACCGTGCACTAACTGGAACGTCTCATCCTCATTAATGCCTTAAAACTGGCGCCGCACGCAATCGTGCGTCCTGGATTTTCGACTCCTCGATCCCCTCTTCGCAGGTTCCCAAAATATCCGAAATGATTGAGCCTTTCCCGGTTAAATTTCCCCCCAATTTGAACCAGTGCTTTTCGAATCCCAGACGTTTGACATTCGTCCTGAAAGACCTATAAATACCCACATTTCTGCCATTCGCATCTTACGCTTCCAAAAACTCCACCATCTCAAATTCTTCATCCTTGTTCGCTCAAGTCAAAACCTTCCAGCTCTTCCTTCTGCAATTATTTTCTCCAGCTCTTCCAAATTCTCTCCTACCATCTCTATTAATGGCCTCCTTTATCTCGAAGCTCTCTGACGAGATCAACAAATGCACAGATTTCATCGATCGGAATGCGATCAAAACACTACACTTCGAGAATGACATGGCCACCACCCATCAGATCCTGGGCCCCCTCTTCAGGGATGCAGTGTCGTCGTGCATCACCAACCTCTTCAATGAGCAGTGCCTAACACCCCTGCTTCAAGGGTTTGACTGGTCCAAATGGTGCTTGGCTCGGCCTCAAGGAGCTTGGCCCTCGACCACCACAGCCTGGGCCGCCTGGGTGGATCGAATGAGATCATTCTTCGGCGAGGAGTGGAAAGCCCTCGGCATCTATGATGCCATCCTGCTCTCGACAATGGAAATTACCATGGACAAGGAGCTGCTTATGGCGGCCTTGACCCTATGGTGTTTGGCCACCAACACCATGGTCCTTCCATTCGGACCCCTCGGCCCTACAATCCTCGACATTTCGGCCATTCTTGGGACTCCACCATCCGGTCTCCCAATCGACGCCGCTCTCTCTGGATGCCCCTCCCTCCTTGACCTGAAGGCGCTTTTCGACGAGCGGGCCGTCGAAACACTCAGCCGAGGAGATCGAGAGCCTTCCAGAGAAGAAGTTCAGAAGCTTCATAAGAACTTCTTCAACTATAATACTCTGATTCTCCACTTTGCCGGTCGAGGCGATGAGAGTCTCAGGAAGGGAGAACATGAAGCCTTCCTCTTCTATTGGTACAACAAATTTATTTGTTGTACCAGGTCGAACAAGTGCCTGGTCGAGAATATGCCGGTGGCCCAAGCCCTGGCTAGTGGTCAATCTCTGGCGCTTAGCCCGGCTATTCTTGCCAACCTCTTTCGTTGCTTGGCCGAGACGACCATCAACAAGATTGACCCGCACCAGAATGGGCCCCTCTGGGTTTTCCAACTCTGGCTGCAGGTCTATTTCCCCACTCTTCAGCCTGAGGTCCCCGCTTTCCAACGCTCGGCCGCCCTCGGCCCCCAACTGGCCTCTCGACCGGCTCCTCCCCACCGGGCTGACGAGGTCCTTAAACACTTTTTCAGCCTCGACGTTCTTTCGGACGACGAGTTCTTAGTGTGTCGGCGCCAGGAGTACCCTGCTTCAATCGGGCTTCCAACGGCAACTTGGGCCGCGGCCGAAGATGCGGGCCTTTGTCAGTCCTGGGGCTCAATCGTACTGGCTCGCGACCTTCCCCTTGGTTGTGATGCCCGCCGAGCCGGTTGAGAGGTCTACCAGCCCCATTTTGTCGCCCGGCAGCTCGGCTACCTCCAAGGTTGCCCCGTACCCCTGATCGTCTCTCGTTCCCTCCTGAGCCGGGGACGTCTTTCTGGTTCTTCCGAGAGGGAGTGCCGGACGACGGAGCAAGAGTTTCAGGACCGGTGCAAGAAGTTTCGTCTTCGGCCAACCGTTCCGGAATCCTTGGGCACCGACACTTTTGGGGACTGGTGGGATGAGTACACCGGCGACTTCTTCAGCGCCACGGCCGAGGACGTGGTGAGCAAAGTGTTTGGTGACCGGCCCAGACCAGCGCTCTCGACCCAACCTAAGGAGTCGGCCCAAGGTATATTGTTGACTACTTTGCTACTTCAGAAAAAGAAACTCACTTATCCTCGTTACTAATTACTTTGCTATTTCAGGGGGTCGCGGGTCGAAGACGGTCGAGGTGGTTGCCGCGGTGGCAAGGGCGAAAAAGGCGTTTACGAAGAGGACCCTTGTCACCGGGCGGTCGGTCCCTGCCAAACGCCCCCACCGAGGGGTCGAGCTGGCGGAAGAGATCCCTCGCCCTTCTAAACGCGTCAAGAGATTGGCGAAGAAGGGCGACCGGGAAATTCATGTCGTCCCCAGTGACACTACTGGGACGCCTGCTCCTGCCGGCTCTCCAACTGTGCCGGCTGCCCCGGCGTCTCCAACCTCAAACCCTCCAGCCGTCTCCCAGGCCGATCCAATCGTCGCACCCGCTCCAACTTCGGAGCCGGTCGTGGCGCCTGTAATGGGGAAGTCGGCTGCGCCTGCCGAAGCACCCTCCTCTCCAACGGTCGTTTTGGAGGTATAACTCTGCTTTCACTTGTTTCCTTAGGTTTCTGGTCGAAATGCTAACTGTTTTCTTTTTCGTTCAGGATGTCGAGAGCGAGAGCGACGAGGTCCCGCTGCAACGCCGCCGTCGACCAGTTAACTTTCCTCCCGTCCATCCTCCTCCGGTAATCGAGGCGACCGCTCGGCCGCGTTCTTCTGCGACGGATCGTGGCAAGAGACCGATGGCCGATCCTGAGGCTACGGCCGAAACGCCGATCCATCCGCAGGATGAAGATCCTCCCATTCCTCCACAGGAAGTCTCTTCAGCCTTCGTAAGTCTTGCTTTTTCTTGTGTTGATTTTTTCTTGACACATGTTTTCTTAAAAGACTATTAAATGTCAGGTGCCCGAACATTCATTTCACCGGCAATTTTATGCGCCGAGGGCGTTGTCTATATTTCCTGGCCGCCGTCGTGGCCATCAAATGTAGATGACCTCCATCGGCCGCGTGAATTGCGTAGCGGTCTGAGGCACTGGGCTCGGCCATTAAGTTCCCTGGGTTCGAGCAATGACCCAGAGGGCATGGCCGAAGTCTCCTCTCGGCAGGTCTAAAACAATTCCCTTTTTCTTGATGCACTATATCATGATGTCTACTTTCCTTCACAAAGTTCTCTTTTTATGTGCAGCCATCGTGGGAAGTGGAGCTCGACGCTCTTCTTCAGAGCACGACCGGTGAGGCCGGCTCTTCTGCTGCTCCCGCCGAACCAGCGGGCGCTGTGCCCGAGGCTGAAGTCTTCGTGAAGCTGCACGGAGTCTTGTCTCTGACTGCCTCCCAAGCTCTCCGGTGCAAGGGCCTTGACTCCGTTGGAGAGTGTCTCAATGACCTCGCCAGCGGTGGTCACCTGAGCCCGGAGGGCATCTCTTTCCTAACCGACCTCCTGCAGCGGACTCGGCAACACTTTCTTATCTTCGAGCGTGCCCTACAGGCCGAGGACGATTTGAAGGTGGCCAAGGTCGCGCATGAGGCTGGCCGAGTAGAGATGGAGGCTTTCAAGGCAAAGAAAGCAAAGCTGACCGAGTTTGATCGCCAGATCTCTGACCTCCAGCGCCAGATTTCTGACCTTCAACGCCAAAGGTCGGCTGCTTCTTCCGAGCTTGAGAAGGATTTTGAGGCTAACAAGGCTCGGCTGACGGCCTTCGCTGCCGGCGCACGGCGTATCCAGCAACTACAGTGCAACAAGAAGACGCGGCAGGCTGAGATAATTTTGAGCAAGGCGAAGTGGCTGGAGCTGAAAGCTGCCCTTGAGACTTTCCTCCCCTCGACCCCTTAGGAATTTAGTCATTGTATTTGTTTTCTTGTAATGATTTTTTGTTATCAATACAATGGTGGTTTTGCTATTAATACATACAATGGTCTTACTCTTGCATTTCCCATGTAATTGGATAATACTTCTTTAAAAACTTTCCATTAATCGGCAACTTATGAACTGAACCCGTCCGATCTCTTAGATGATATGCCCCCTTGCCGAGGACTTTGTGAACGATGAATGGCCCTTCCCAATTCGGCGACCACTTACCAAATCTGGGGTCTTTAATCCCAACAGGTAACACAGTTTGCCAAACCAATTCTCCTTCACCGAACGTTTTTTGTCTCACACGCTGGTTATATGCTCGCTCGGCAATTTTCTTTTGTGCAACCAATAAGTTACCCGCGTCGATTCGACTTTCTTCTAAGTCTTCCAACTCTTGGCGCATCGCTTGACTGTATTCAATACTGCATAAATCACTCTGCTCGATTACTCGTAACAAGCTTATACTCAACTCGACCGGTAACATAGCATCGTGTCCATAAGTTAACGCGTAAGGAGTGGTTCCAGTGGCCGACCGGGATGAAGTTCGGTATGCCCATAATGCTTCACTTAACTTCAAATGCCACAAACCAGGTCTCTCTTTTACCATTTTTTCAAGGATGCCGATCAACACTTTGTTGCTTGCCTCGGCCTATCCGTTTGCCTGTGGGTAGTACGGCGTAGATTGCTCGAGTCGGATATTCAAACTTGCCGCGTATTCCCTAAACCTATCGGCCGTGAATATAATGCCATTATCAGTTATGATTGTTTCTGGCACGCCGAATCTGGTCACAATATTCTCCTCTACGAAGTTGCATACCTCTTTAGCCGTTAATTCGGCGTATGACCTGGCCTCGACCCACTTAGTGAAATAGTCAGTTGCTACAATTATCCACGCGTGTTTCGCTGCCCCCGATGATGGCATGATTTTGCCAATTACATCCATTGCCCAACCCCTGAACGGCCATGGTTTAGTAACCGAGTGTAGTAATTCGGCCGGGGCTCTCTGCACGGGTCCATGAATCTGGCATGATACGCATCTCCGTGCATATTCGATGCAATCCTTTAATATATTGGGCCAAAAATAACCGTGTCGTCGGAGCAACCAGTGCATCTTTCGTCCAGATTGGTGTGCCCCGCAAATTCCTTCATGTACCTCGGCCATTGCTTGAGCAGCCTCGTGTGGGCCGAGGCACAACAGTAGTAAACCATCCTCGCCCTTGCGATATAATTCATTTTGATACGACACGTAATTTGTCGCGAGCACCTTCGTTCTTCGGTCGTGTTTCCCATTGGGGTTATCGAGGTACCGTAACATCGTCTTTCTCCAATCATCTGGTTCTACTTCGACGGCACATACTTCTATGGGATCTCCTCGTTCTAATAGGGATAGGAGCGACATTACCCGTGTACGTATTACGTGCGCGCGTTGGAGAGTTTGCTGATTAATCAAAACGGGGTACGAGCATTGACCTGTGTTCGCAATTCCCACAATTCGACCTAGTTTACCCCCCATGAGTTGTGCTTCGGAGGCAATCTGGGCGAGTTCGTCGGCGTCAGTATTGTGGATACGTGAAATGTGTTCAAATGTGATTCGTTCGAACGACTCGGCCAGGTAGGTGGCGACCATGTGATAGGGAGCTAAAGTACAACTCATGCAACGAAACACATCGTTCAGTTGGTTAATCACAAGTTCGGAATCACCAAGGGCAAGAACGCGGGGGGCCCGCAGATCGTGTAAAACATGGAGGCCGATAATGAGGGCTTCATACTCGGCCTGATTATTGGTGCAGCTGAAATCTAACTTGAGAGAAAAATACCAGCGGCAGTGATCAGGCGACTGAATTGCGATACCGACACCTACCGAGGTCGAAGTACTGGAACCATCAAAATGCATAGTCCAATGGTTATCACGTGTGGTAACGAAACCGATGTCGACGTCGCCCCCCTCAAAACCATAAGGGGATGGGTGTTGTGCCAGGAAGTCGGCGAGGGCTTGCCCCTTGACGGCCTTTTGTGGTACATACTGAAGGCTGAACTCGGATAAGGCGAGTGTCCATTTCCCAATTCGGCCTTTGACCATAGGCCGAGTCAGCATGTAACGAATTACGTCGGTTTGGGCGATGACCTGCGTGACTGTGGGGAGCATGTAATGCCGAAGCTTGGATGCGGCGAAAAACAACGCTAAGCAAAGTTTTTCGACAGGGGAATAATTAAGTTCTGGTGAATTCAGGTTTCGGCTAAGGTAAAAGATAGCTTGTTCGCGTCCGACATTATTATCTTGCGCGAGGAGGCAACCAATGGATTCGGCGGCTGCCGAAATGTATAATTTAAGGGGTTTGTTGCGACAAGGTGGAACGAGCACGGGCGGAGTGGAAAGGGCCACCTTGATTTGCGTAAACGCAGTTTGATGCTCTTCGCGCCATTCAAATCGGTCATTCTCCTTCAATTTAAGGAGCGTAGAAAATGCTTTCATTTTACCGGCCGAATTGGCTATGAAACGTCGGAGGAAATTTATCTGCCCAAGTAACGACTGGAGCTATTTCTTTGTCGTCGGAGGTGGGGCGCTAATGATGGCGCGGGCTTTATTTTCATCGACCTCGATGCCGCGATGGTGCACCAAAAAACCTAGGAAATTACCGGCCGAAACACCGAAAGCACACTTGGCCGGGTTCATCTTGAGGTTGTTTTTGCGCATGCGAAGGAACGCTTGCCTCAGGTCGTCCAGGTGTGTTTGACGACGCTTGGATTTTACGACCACATCATCGATATAAACTTCGACGATTGTACCGATTAAGTCGTGGAAGATCATATTCATGGCGCGTTGGTATGTGGCGCCGGCATTCTTGAGGCCGAAAGGCATGACTACCCATTCATAAGTACCAAGTGCCCCCGGGCAACGGAAAGCCGTCTTGTGGACGTCAGCTTCGACAATGAAAATCTGGTTGTAACCCGCATGACCGTCCATAAAAGATAGTAGTTCATGATTAGCTGCGGCATCAATTAATAAATCTGAAATCGGCATCGTATATTCGTCCTTGGGAGTAGCCAGATTTAGATTACGGAAATTGATGCAAATGCGAAGGGCACCGTTTTTCTTTAACACGGGGACGATATTGGCCAACCATTCGACATACCGAGCGGTCCTAATAAACCCGGCTTTCAGAAGCCGAACTAATTCTTCCTTAATGCCGAGTTGTACTTAGTTCGAAAATCGGCGAGGAGGCTGTCGAAAAGGCTTACACCCCTCCTTGATGCGTAGCTCATGCTCGACAAGGTTTCGGTCGAGGCCTGGCATTTCATGATAGCTCCATGCAAAGCAATCTTTAAATTCGTGGAGTAGCTTACGGAGTTCGACCTTCATGGACGGTGGGAGTAACGCACTAATAAACAATGTTCGAGGATCCTCGGTCGTGCCTACGTTAACTTCCTCTAACGGATCCTTGACTTGAGGTCGATGGTCTTCGAGTTCAGCCGGCGCAGCCTGAACTTTATCGAAAGATAGAACGGGGCCGTTATCTGCTTCGGCCAGAAATTCGATTAAATTGATGCCAGAATGTGGTTGCTTGGTAATGGCGTACCAATGGGCCAGCAGACGTTCCATTGTAGATGAAACCGTGGCCTGACGCCGTTCTTGTGTGGTGTGCTCAATCATCGGTATTGATAACCAAGTTCGCCAAGCCAAGTCTCGCCGAATCCTGTTTGACAGTCTCGGCGCCGACCTCAATCACTTTTTGTACCGAAATTCTCGTCGGCCGCCCATCCTCGTTGAGGCCTTGGAGGGTGATGTAGCCGACGTGATCATCATAATAGCGAGCCTGAATCATGTTAGTTTCAAATGGTTGGTTATCGGCTGGGTGGACGACGACCGATTTGCCATCCCAAAAGATGAGGACTTGGTATAGTGATGAAGGAATGCAACTGGTTTGGTGGATCCAGTCGTGGTCAAGTAATGCGTTATAATCGGTCTTGGAATCAATGATAAAGAATGTCGTCATGTGTTGACGACCGGCTATGCTAACTTCCAACGGGAGCACCCCTTTGGTCTGAGATTTGTCACCAACAAAGCTGCTCATAGTGATCCCTGACGGAATGAGTTCATTATCAGAACGGCGTAAAGCCTTCATGACGGATATTGGCATAATGTTGACTGTGGCTCCACAGTCGACAAACACTTTAGAAATGGGAAATCCTTCGATGTGAGCCGTGATGTACAACGGCTTCAGGTGTTGGAGATTAACTGAAGGGGAGCGGGGAAATAGCTCGGCCAAAGCTGCCTTAAGGTTGTCCCCGCTTTGGTTTTCTCTATCGTCGTCGTTTGCGACGAAGTCTACTTGTGTTGCTTCCTCGGCAACTACGTCCCCGTCCAAGAAACTTGACTGGTGGGTACTCGGTTGGAATTCAGCCGGTAGAACGTGTACCATACTAATCTCCATATGTTCGAGGACCGAGGGGCCCATTGGGTCATGGTCGTCATCTTCCGGAGAACTATCCTCTGTAGCAGTCGTCGAAAAATCCTCGATTAAACTTTTGAGTTCCTCGGTAAGAGCCGGTATCCGAGACGTGGGAACCAAATCGAGTGCGGGTGAGCCATTTCCTTCGACGATGTGGACTGCCGAAGATTTCCGTTGGTCCTTTGTTACACGGGCTCGTTCTTCATATGCAATACGGGCGTTCCTCCTGTCTAGATAGGTATCCAATCGTGCTATCCGTTTTTCCTCCTCGGCCGTGAGGCCGAAGAGCGCTACAGCCGAGAAGACTTCGAAATGATAGCGTAAATGCTGAAGGTCTTCGAGCGAAAAGGGTAATTCGGCGGCGTCGATATCTGTATAAGGATCGACCTCAAAACCAAGGACCCGAGCCTCCCGTATATGTTGAAATCTAGCTTTAATGGCTGGATCAGAAGTTTTCTGGATAATTTGCTCGGCATCAGGACAAGTTAGCGCTAAGTCGAGGGCTTCCTGACATGCCTTGGGGAGTCCGTACAAGTCATTTGCGGAGTATTTCTTATGAAATTCTCGCATGTATTCCATGGATGCACCGAGGAATGGAGGGTGTAAGTTGCGCCGTATTTTGATAAACGGCTCGCGCGGTGGTAACGGAGAAAGTTTCCTTTCGGCCTCTTGTGTAAAGTACTTTAGACGAGCTCTCGTTTCCCCAGGCCGGAGAAGGATCTTAATACGTTTCTCAGCCTCCTCAATGGTGGTTTCGAAATCAGCATCCACTACTTTCTTCCCTTCGGCTAACTCGGTCATGATAGTCGGGGTTGGCCGTTCGCTACTATCTTCCACGGCCTTTTTTGGTTGCCATTGGTTGGCCGGGCTGGCCTGCGCTTCTCGTCGCCGAGCCATGCAATCTATCCGTTGACGACGACGTTTTTGGGATTTGGACAGCGCCGTATACAAACCAGTCGGAGAATTGTAACTGTACCAGCGTTGATCCGATGTCCTTGGTGGTTTGAAAGTTTTGCGATCGGCTGGTAATCGCGAACTGTTGGCATTGCGCGAGTAATAATCCTCATTATAGAAAGGTGCGTCGAAATCAAGACGCCGCCTGACCGAGGTCTGGTCTTTCGACTGTACTTGTGGGCCGAGTCAATCAAACACTTGACGTCGTGGACCTAATCCCTTTGATGATGTTATAGGGGTCGTGGGTGGTGTTGAAGATTTCTTCCCAGGTTCGACTGGTGTTTTACAATGGTCACATAAAACCTTCGATCCACAAGTTTCGTCGGATTTTGACCTTGTCATCGGCTCATCGGCGGGTCGCACCGATTGTTCCGTTGGTGGTGCATTTGAAAATATATCAAGCTTTAGTCTTGTTCGACCATTTTGTTGACGGATATGTTGCATCGGGACATATTCGGCCTTCCCTTTGTTTTTGGGAAGGTGAGCATCCACCATACCAATCGTTGTTGAAGGGAAAGGATTAACGTCGACCGCCATCTTTTCCGGAAATTTCAACTTTCCTTTTTCGATCCAGCTTTGAATTGTGTCCCGGAACACAACACAATTATTGGTTGCATGCTTATTAGAATTATGATACTTGCAGTATATCTTTCCTTTTAATTCATCGGCCTTAGGGATAGTATGCCCCGGCCGAAGCTTGATGATTTTTGCTGCCAATAACTGATCGAAAATTGCATCAGCTTTGGTGATATCAAAAGTGTATACTTTTGATGACTTACCCGTTTCCTCAGCGGTCAAACGGGTTTTGGCGTCTTTGGTATATACTTGCGCCAAAGCCTTGCAAACATAGGGTTTGTCTATTATTATCTCGGCTGCATCCACACTAGCATACTGAGGGTCTTCACTTTCGGCCGATCCATAGCTCACCGTGGGGTTCTTATACAACGTCCCCCGGGATGGTGACTTTGATATCTTTTCTTCTCGGAGCAGATACTCATATTGTTCGACGTGCTGAGCAAGTTCGTACATATCTTGAATATTTGCCCCCAGAAACTTCTTTTTGTACTCCACGTCTAATCCGTTGAGGGCGATCCTGACGAATTCCACTTCGGGGAGTGGCACTCGGCACCAATTCCTGGCCGATTTAAACCTTGTTAGGTATTCCATTGGAGATTCATCAGATGCTTGAGCCATCCTGGCCAAGGATGATACGGACATCTCCATCCCTGGCCGATAGAATTGTTCATGGAACTTTTCGACCAACTCTTCCCAACTCTGCACGGAGTTGGGTGGAAGATTAATGTACCAGGCGAAAGCTGAGCCTGTCAGTGAAAAGTTAAACAGCCGTAGTTTGTAGAAATCACTATCGACGTCCCCACACTGCGCTGTGAACTGAGCCACATGTTCTAGTGAGGATAAAGATGATTCCCCGGCGAAGAGGCTGAAATCGGGGATCTTAAATCCTCGTGGGTATTCAAACCTTTCCACATAAGCCGGGTATGGGTGAATGAATTTTGGAAACTTCGGCCCTTTCTTTAGGGCCGAATCAATCATTCTCTGGACTTCGGTCACGTTTATGGAAGCGACTTCTTCTCCCTGGCTTGGTCCCTCGGATCTATTTCCTGGTCCTCTTCTTTCTAAGGGGACTGGTTGCGGCCGAGCGGACCCTCTCTCGGCTGGTATGGGCACATTCGTCGGGAGCTGCCGCGGTTGGCCGACCTGGCCATCTTCGAAGGCTTTACTGACCAGTAGTTCAAGCATTCTGGTCTGTGTATCGCTGTTACTACGTATTGCGTCTAGCAAATCATTCATCTTCTGACCAATCGACTGCTCGACCTGACGATATTGTTCATCCAGTCGTCTCCGAAGGAATGTCCTAGTTGGTGGATCGGAACCTTCTCCACCATCGTCATCGCAATCTTCTACAATCCCTTCCATGAACATTCCAGCTGTTTGATTCGGGACTGCGGGGTTGTAAGGTTGCCCGCCGAGGCAGACTTCATTCTCTCGGCGTGTTACACTTGTGGCCTCGGGCGGCGTAATTATGATCGGATTTTTTGTAGAATGCAAATCCTGCCCAAAGCCTTGCACTGGCAAGTCAGTCGTTGACTTTCCCATGGTTGTTTTCTGCTTCGTAGATCGTGTCTCAATGGTCATGAACTCCGAAGGTTTAGCACAAATATGGTCCCACTGGGCGTGCCAAAATGTTGACCCTAAAAATTACAAAACCTACGTGGCGCGCAGGCCGAGTAACTAATAAGCTAACTACGTCCTTCGGTCGAATGCGGGGCGTGCCAACTCGTCGGCCGAGCCTGGTCGAGGAGTAAAATTTGTTGATGTAGCTTTGAGCGCGTCGCTGACTTCTTTAACTAATGATTGCGACCGAGGAAGGAACACTCTCGGTCTCTGGGTTCTACAACCTGAAGACAAGGCTACTAATTCTGCGGAGTTCACAAACCGTCCGAGCCCGATTCGGTCACTGTGATTATATTCGTCAGAGTATAAGCACGTCGAATCGAGACCAAGGTGTATGGGCACAGGTACTCGAACGTGATGTATGTCTTGATGGTAAACGTAGTTCGGCCGTCGGAATGCCGAACCCTGAAACTCACTTATGAGTATCCAATCATAAAACCACTCGGCGACCAGTACGCCGAGCAATGTAATTCGTAACACCTAACTATGCCGAGAAGGCTAGCAAGGTGACCTCTGCCAACAAAGGTTCGAAAACCTTTCTCGACCGAGACTTGGATAGATAATCGGTCGACCTCGACGCAGTGCTGTTTATCCAAACTGAAGATGCTTCTTGGTCGGCTGATTCTGCGGCAGCAGTGCTGTTTATCCAAACTGAAGGTGCTCGCCGGGCGCTTCCACAGTGCTGTTTATCCAAACTGAAGGTGTGTCGGCAGGAAAAGAAAAGGAAAAAATCTCAAGGTGTTGAGAGGTTTTGCGCAGGGCAATTGTATGCTGATTTGAAAGTCCTTTCTGTTTGCATGATTTCTTGTATTTATAGTGCCCCATTCCTTGAAACCGACTCCGACTTGGATTGGGAGTCCTTGTCCCATTTCGTCTTTTCCTCGAACAAACCTACTCCTACTGGGATTCTGAATTTTCCTTCTTTTCGGGACTTCATTCCTTGCTGGTCGAGAATCCTAGTTGCACCAGGACTTCCTCGACCTTTCTATTTATCTGGACTACTTAGGATTTGGTTGACCCTGCTAGCTGGCCCGGGCCTTATTATTCGGCCCATATTATTTGTCATCACCTTGGGCCGAACGCATCCTGCTGCTCGGCCCAGCAATAATATTTTGGGCCCAAACAGCACTTCAATTAGAAAATGAGGGAAATACAAGTTTAGTTTTGGAAAATTGCACATTGCAAACCTATATACCTTTTGCACTTTTGGCATCTCTTTACTATAAAGGTTAAAACTGTAATTTGCTTTTAAGAAATAACGATATTCAAGAAAAATAAATTTTAACAATATATTAAAGATGCATACAAAACATAAATTTCAACATAACTGTGAAAACAACAATTCTTTTTTTGTTATCAAAAGACAATATCG
Organism: Pyrus communis; assembly: GCF_963583255.1. Classification (NCBI taxonomy): domain Eukaryota; kingdom Viridiplantae; phylum Streptophyta; class Magnoliopsida; order Rosales; family Rosaceae; genus Pyrus; species Pyrus communis. The sequence goes on from NC_084803.1 coordinate 39,487,577, forward strand.
TATTTCTTTAAAGGCCAAATGGCTAGCTAGTACAAGGAAAGGATTGTTCCCCATCAAGGAGATCCCATATAATAATCGGAGGATCAACAATCCAAGTACAATCAACCCTCGAATGGAGCCCAAAACGAGTAAGCCTATGAGCTACGTTGTTGGCTTGACGACGAATGTAAGTAGCACTGACTTCAGCGATCGACCACAGCAAAGTCTTGGCATCTTCTATAATAAATCTCAAAGGAGACAAATCCATAGATGAACCATTCAAAGCTGTAATAAGCTGAAGCGAATCACTTTCAACAATAACATTATGAAAACCCCTTTCAACGGCCAATTCAAACCCAGCACGATTAGCCAAAACCTCAACAAGAGTAGGAGAGAAAACATCAGTAAACATCCTGGAAGGAGCCACAGGACAAAGGCCATCAAAGTCCCTTACCACAATCTCCACTCCACCCTGCTTGGAATTCATGGTCCACGCACCATCAACATTAAGTTTGAGTCTCCCAGATGTAGGTCTGACCCATTTTGGCGTGATCAGTGGACCTTTAGAAGCAGTTGTAGTAAAAGCAATGCTTAGGAATTCTTGCCACCAGTGGAATGCACGATTTACGGCAACACGAGGCAGGGGATTGACAACTTTACCCCAGAATTTCAAGTTTTTAGCAGTCCAAATAGCCCAAAACATCATAAGTACCCCGTCAATGTCTACTTGCTTTACATTTTGTGACAAAATGAGTTCCCATTCAAGCACAAAACCATCATCAACATGAAATGGTTAGACACCCAACGGAGAAGACAGCCAAAGGCATTGCACAAAATGACAATCAAGCAGAAAATAAAAGGTGGTTTCAGGTTTAGCACCATAGAAAGTACATTAGGGTTCCACTAGGATCCGTTTGCTTTTCAAGTTTGCTCCCGTTGGGAAGATATTAGATATCAGACGCCAAGCCATCATTTTGACCTTAGGAGGTAAGCAAGTTTTCCATTGTTTATCCAAGAGCCCACCGAAAAGAGAAACCGAAGAGGAGGAAGCTGACACTGAGGATAGGAGAATCCAAGTGCAGGTAATATGGTAAGCACTTTTAACTGAGAATAGTCCTTTCTTGTCATAATGCCAAACAAGTTTATCTGTAGTGGGAAATTTACCCAATGGGACAGATCAAACCATGGCCGCTTCTTCCGGCGATAATACTTAGTTTAAAAGATCCCTATTCCACCTATACTCATTAGTAATAAAGTCCTAAACCACCAAGATAAAGATACCCAATGTTTTGGGAGAAAATACCTGGAAAGAAGACGGTCAAGGAAGACAAGGATCACCCCATATCGAGATAAACATGCCATTCCCCATCTGCCCTCGCAACCCCCCTTTGTTGATTCCCTAGCGGCACATATACTTCTCCAAACGAACGAAGCTTACAGCAAACCTCCAAATCCATAAAGGAGCAATTCGGGAAATATTTCGTTTTAAGGAGCCTTGCAACAAGAGAAGTGGGGTTCGAGATAATTCTCCAACCTTGCTTGGCAAGGAGACCAAAGGTAAAGGTATAGAGATTTTGGAACCCAAGACCACCATCCGCTTTTGGCCCGCACAGTTTATCCCAAGACATATAATGTATTCGCTTTTCATTCCCATTTCATTCCATCAAAATGAAGCCATGATTTGGTGTAGCTCATCGTAGAAATACTTAGGCAGAAAGTAATAGTACACTGAGTACAACAGAATAGCTTGGGCAACCACTTTCACCAATAGTTCCTTACCGGCAGCACTGAGATATTTTCCTTTCCACCCTTGTAATTTTTTCCAATGCCTTTCTTTAATGTAGCTAAAGCAGGCTCCACGGTTACGCCCCACGAAGGTTGAGAGTCCCAAGTACTTCTCATGCCGATCAACCATATTGACATCGAAGAGATCAACCAAGGCATTTTGGTTACGGCGCTTTACATTTCGGTTGAAGCAAATTGCCTTTTTTTTTTTTTTGTAGATTTACTTGTTGCTCCGATGCCAATTGGTAACTATGGAGAAGGGAGTTGACTACTGAAAAATCAGCCTTATGAGCCCTAGCAAAGACAAAGAACTTATCGGCAAATAAAAGATGGTGGATGAGAGGAGTCGCTGGACAAACAGAGATCCTTGAATGGCACCACACTATTCCTTTTTTTTTTTTTTTTTCAATTAAGGCAGAGAGGTTTTCTGCACACAACAAAAACAGATATGGTAAAATAGGGTCTCCCTGCCGTAGCCCATTGGACAGGAGTACATAGCCTTTAGGCAAACCATTGATCATGAAAGAGTATGACACAGAGGACACACACATCATCAAAAAATTCACCTACTTGGTGTTGTAACCAATCTTCAGCAAAACACTCTCCAAATAATGCCACTCGATTTTATCATAGGCTTTACACATGTCAAGCTTAAGTGCAAAAAAGCTTCTTTTTTTTTTTTCCGTTTCTTTCGTTTGTACAAGAAGTTGACTATCTCAGAGGCTAAGATAGTGTTGTTCGAAATGGCCTTTCTCGGCACGAACGCATTTTGGTCTTGTGAGATAATATGGGGTAACAATATCTTAATTTTGTTGGCCAGAACTTTGGAGATAACTTTGTACACCACATTGCAAAGACTAATGGGGCGTAGCTGAGACATATCGCGAGGGTCCTGCTATTTAGAAATTAGTGCCATGTGTAATAACTTGTCCTTAATTGTATAATTTTATTAAATTTTAAAAAGTGAATTGACGAAAATACCCCTAAAAGCGAGATATTGACTTTCATTATTGACCATCATGTCATTACGCATATGAGCTTTATTTTATCGTATTCTTGAAGTACTCGACGGCACAAATGCATGGGCACAAGAAAAATTGAATTCGGAGTTACGACGAAGATTTTATGAATTACGGAGCGTGATGGGCGTTTTGGTGAATTCAAGTTTACAAGAGATATTTTTCTGTATTGTCTTTTGTGACTTTGTGTTGTGTGCCAAGTGGGGCCTAACCCTCACCATATTCTCTGGCCACCCATAACAAGTCACCATCTTCACTTCTTTTCTATGAAAACACAAAGGAATCCAAGGCCACATCTTGGACCCTCTATTTCAGCTCCTTATCTCCTTCACTGCACAGATGCAAGTAGAGTGACACCGTCACCCTTTTTAACGGCAACATTCCACAATGCACAATCAAGGTAATCATCGGGACCCTAAACCTCAAATCCTTCTTATTTTGAACTCCCGGTGATGTTTTAACCTTAAATATGAGATTTAGAGGTGATCTAATGCATAAAGCATCTCGGGGAAGGATTTCCCCAGATTTCTGGAAAATGAATCATGGTCGTTAAGCCATCTTTAGGCCATTTTTTCGGCCAAGTCCAACTATAACTCAGCAAGACTTTTGTATACATCTGTTCCTTACATTTCCTAGTTCATTTAGGTCTTTGAATCATTGATTTTTGTTGAGTATCGAGCTCGAAATGGGCTTTGGAAGTCGGACCAAAAACTTGCAAAACCAGGGCTTTCGAAAGGAAGACAAGTATGCTGGTACTCGCGCGTGTAGGCTCTCATGTCCTCAGCGCGTGGCTGCCTGTGCGGCCACCTTATGGTGGCGCATGCGGCGGCCCGTGAAGAAACCTGAGGTCTCTCCTTAGGTTTCTCAACGTGCCAAACCCGAAGCCGTCCTCCGTTTTTTTAAATTTGATCATTTTAAAATAGTTCTTTTATTAGCCAAACTTTGTACAAAAACACGTATTTACATTAGTACGTTATACATTTATGTAAATGGTTTCATTTCTAGGTGAAATGCATATCAAGGATTTGCGGTGACCGCAAGGCAGGTTCGACCCGACGACATGATTTATGAGTAGGTCTTTGCTTTTAAATATTAAATATTTATTTAGTTTCCATATATGCTTAATAAATAATTTTCTACGTTATACCTTGATTAGACCAACGTTTTAAGAATTAGCATATTAACAGAATTTATGAAATTATGCTACATCCTGCAAGATGCACAGGTATACGTATTATTATGGGATGCCTTAATCATATATACTTTATATGCTCATCTTGTACTACACTAGTGTTAGTATTCGCTTGAGCCAGGGCCAGTCTTCACGTGTATGTTTACATCACACCGTGCACTCACTTGTGATTCATTGTAGGTGCCAGTCATATTCTATATTGCTATAGGCAATTAGAACTCATATGTAATGCCCATAACGCCAATTTTCAAGTGATTGTAGTACTAGAGCGTAAATCATTTCTTTTCACCCAGTCATGTTCATGTCAGAATACATCTGCATGAACTCGTGTGTCAGCATATGTCGATGAGTATTCGATATGATATGTTTGTTTATATATATTGTGACTATCGAGCATTATGTGTTTATTTACAAATTATTATGAACTATTACGTTGTTGGGATATTACTGGCTACGGTAAGTATTTTCATACTATATGTAGTTGTTATATGTGGAAACTATACTTGTTTTACAGCAAGGGGTTCATATGTTTTCGAAAAGGTTTTTACAATGCTTTATTTTTAGGCCCACTCACCCTTGTTTTTCGCCCCTCCAGGTTTTAGAAGCAAAGCTTTCATGTCGACAAGGATTCTTGTCAAATCTTGGTATAGGTGATTACCTTCGATGGTATAATTCTTATCCTACCTTTATTGTACTTTACTTATACTCTAACATCACGTGTGAATTGGGTTCAATTCCGCTCACATGCACACTCTTGCATTTAGACACTTTAGGTTTAAATTTATTCACATTTTTCACATCACTACACTTTATGTCTTCATCACCTTTCCAGTGTCAACCAACACAGCTCGATTAGGAATCCAGGTAAACCTTTTGGGTCGAGGTGTGTCACACGTGCGTGAAATTAGTTTTTCCTCAACATTTGGCCGAACAACATAATAGAAAGCATTGCCTCATTCACATCCACACCAGTAATAGGCCAATACTGCTAAAAGAAAAGCGAAGACATTCCGTCCAAACCAGGTGATTTGCTAGGGTGTATCTGGAATAAAGCAACCTTGACCTCTTATGCTGTGAATGGCAAATTGACATTACAGATCATATCCTCCATAACTCGAGTCTCCAAGGCCTCAATCGCCTCATCAGCTAAGGAAAGGTAAGACTGAGAGCGAAAAAATGACTCAAAGTAATTAATTGCAACCCTATCAATCCCATAATCATTGTTCTACCAATCCTCATTCTTATCCATCAGGGCCACAATTCTATTTTTTTCGTTGCCTAATATTCACTCATTGGTGAAAAAAAAAAATGGGTGTTTCTATCACCCACTTTCATCCACATCACATTTGACCACTGTTTCTAATGACTCTCTTCAACAAGGCGAAAAGATTCAAGTCGCTGCATAAGACCAAAATGCTCCAAGATCGACAAAGCCGAGTAGGGCTAGGCATCAATCGAGGAAAGCTGATCCCACACTTGCTCCATCTCATTTTCACAAGCCCTAAATTTCACCTATTGCCATTCAAGAAGGGTCACCCTAGTCGCCTTAATCTTTTCACAAACTTGAAACATGGGATAGGCAACCACATTTAGGCTCCAAGCCTTTCTAATAACCTCATCACAATCTTTATACAATCTTCATGATGAGTCCAAACCTCTTCGAATCTGAATACATGATGATTTTGTCTGACATAAGACTGAACAAGCTCTAACATGACCTGTATATGATCTGGTTTGCCAAATTTAAGTTGGCTCACCTTCAAAATATGGAACATACCTTTCTAAGAAGCCGAAGCACAATATTGATCAAGATGTTCTTTGATGCCTCTCTCACGAGTCGTCTTCCATGTGAAAAGGGTTCCCCAACAATCCCAAATCCGTAAGTTGGCAATCCGCAATTACTCCTCTGAAGGCGAACATGTCTCAAAGGGCAAGGAGGCCTACCTTCCTTTTTCGACTAGTGGAGAATTTCATTAAAATCCCTGCACAAACCCAAGAAAGAGAGCTAGTGGACGCAAGTCGACAGAGTAATGGCTAAGACTAGTGGCGTTCAGAAGTGTTTGGGGTGTTATAGAAGCCCATGAAACGCCAGTGGTTTAAGTCACCGATGCCCCCAATTTCCGCATCAATATGGTGAAAGGATACGGAAAAGACTCGTAGGTCAATATCCTTCTTCTACAAAAGACTTAAACCCCCAGATTTGCCCATAGAATCCATACCCCATAAACTAGAAAAACCCCAACTCAATTGTACTTTCTTCATAGAACTAACGTTACATTTGGTTTCCCATAGGAAAACCATAATAGGAGCTTGCTACTTAATGAAACTCAACAGATCTTAAACTTTCCAAGGGTTCCTAAGCCCTCGACAGTTCCAAACTATGATTTTCATTAGACTCGGCAAGGCTGACGAGGCCAACCTCAACCGATAAAACATGAGAATTGTCTCCACTCTTCTTCCTTCCAAGCCAACCTTAAAGTTCAACATCTTTGAATTCCTTATAGGGGCTAATGGGCACCTCCCTAATATCCTCATCAGCAACCTCCACCAAAAGTTTCTTATTACCCCTTCCATCGTGCCTACCATGGCCTCCATGTTTCTTAGATCCCCTATTGCATAGAATGGATGAGCAGGAGAGTTTTCCACCCAACAGAGTTTTGCGGCATTTCTCAAAGGAAGGGGTGGGTGAGACCTCACGCGTTTTCCTCTTTTGAAACAGTGTCATGCCATGTTTCGGAGAAATCTAGAAGGATGCAGTTTCACCACGCATAAAAGGATTGATCACCGAGTCAGTAGACCATGTAGGGCTTCATTCCTTTCCTGTTCAATTATTTTCAATAAGCTCACTGACCCAGTCATTTCAGTAGTTTCCAAATTCTTTTCAAATGAGCTTACCAATAAACTATTTGAGTTGGTAAAGGCCCAATGGGGGGATCTTACGAGGACCAAACCAACTTTTATCCAAGGAAAGTCTATTAACCATAAGGGTAAAGGTCTCATTGTGGTGATGGGTCCCAAGGTTATCTAGGTGGTCCATGTTTCCCCAATCGAGCAGTGACACCTTCCTCAAATAACGCCGCCATGTCAACTACATCAGTACTACTATGTGATGTCTCTTTTGCAAAGTTTATCGCTACAGTACCATAGCCAGCAAACAGCGGGGTACCATAAGTATCCTTCCTACACACGACTATGGCATTATCCCTAAGATGCTCTCGCACCTTATTGATTGCATATGCACCCTCCATGTGACAATCCAGCTCTCATCTTTCTCGCCAAAGATTATTATTTTTCCAGGCCGGGGACGCTGAAAAATCCATCTCCAGGAACAAGTTCATGGAAGCTTTAGAAATGGCCACCGTACAAAGCTCCGCATTATACCTATTTGCATCATCCCTTCTCGTAGGAACCTTCCAATTGCAATTTCGGACATGACCCAAGTGTCTGCAAGTGTAGCAGCAATCCCTCAAATCTTCATATTTCAAGAGGAAAGTTATGCTACAACTGTAGGGACAGGGCATCGAAAAATTGGTAAAGAGGGGTTTAGTAGCATCAATATCAACCTAGATGCGAAGAATGCCCCGAAACCCAGTAAAGGCTAGGTCTTCCACCTCAAGAACAAAACCACACTTCACATTGAGCATCCGAGCATTTTTTGTAGTACAAGAATTCCTCAGAATTTCATGGACTTAGATCTAGAAAATAGCTATATTGGTACAAATCTCATCCAACGACTGATATAGATGCCAAAATTTAAGGGTAAAAGGCGCACCTTTGATAAACCAAGGGTTCCCTTATAGGATTCTTCATGCTACCTTTTCTTCACCCACTTCAATCGAGTAGACGTTTGGTTTGGCCTTAGAAACCTTAATATTGCCTATTTTTCTCCAAATACTTCACAGAACATCATTCACAATCAGTTAGGAAGGCTTCTGATCTGAAATGAGAAGGCCTACTAGATGCATCGATTCCTTGTTTATTTCCTCCAAATCAAGACTATCCTCGAAGTTCACAAAGAGGAAGTCAACATATTCTTCATCAATGGGTAAGTCTGAGTTCGGCATACTGGGAATAAAAAATCACCTGAAAGCTTGAATCTTACACAGAACAACAAATAGTCACCAGAATTCCAAATACGAGACAACAGTATTCAGATTCTTCTCACGACAGAGAGAGGCAGATAAATTCGCTCTCAAGTATTATTTTTGGCTTCTAAGTTCTACAAAGAATTTCCTCCTATCTGACATATTATAATCAATGGCAAACCAAAGTTTAAAGACAGAACGACGTCGTTCCCAAACACCAAAACCTCAAAACTGAGCAGTGAGGGCGTGAAGTAGAGAATGTATAGATAGGTGAAAAAGACTGGCTAGACGAAGAGCATGCAACTTGCTATGTTGATTGGGTTGTTGTGGTAAGCTTTGTAGAAAGCAAAGTGCTTTTTGAGATAAAAATTAATAATAATCTGGTCTTCCCTATTTGAGAATTTCTGAGAAAATTAAGACTTTCTGTTCCGAATTTTATCGGGAATTTTTTTTTGTGGTTGAAGGGCGATGGCAATTTCTTTGGCTGGAAGAAATTGGGTTTTGGGATTTCACTAAACTAACAATTAAAAAACTCATAATAGAAAAATCTAGCATAACTCACATTCGAGCCCAAAACAACCAAAACCCAAAGTGAATCCATAACCTAAATCATAAATATCAATACGAATCTAAGCCGCACCACTATTGAACCCACCACTTCTAACAAGGGGAAGATTTGAAGAATAGTAATCGCTAATGTTTCAACTATGCATAATAGCGGAAAGTGCGTAATAGCGACCATGAGTCGTCATTAGACAAAGTTGGCCAAAATTAAATGGGAAAATCACACTAAAGTCCTTCAAATTGAAGATAGAATTAGTTAGCGAAAATGGAAAAATTTAGAGAGGGCGTTCTTGGGGACAGATTGAAACGAGGGATAAGCAAAACAGAGGTGATTATTGGGTACTAAAATTAAGTATAGTCACCCCCCCCCCCCCCCCCCCGGGGCGGAACCGTACAAGATAGTTTTTTTTAATCAAGAAAAATATATTAAAGGGGAAACCCATGAGTACAACCGTTCCCTACGGAATCAAACTAAAGAGCATGAAGAGCAAATGAAGGAATACAATGATCCCAAATATGACAATCAACAATAAGAAGGCCTTGGCAAGCGAAGGCATCCACCACAAAGTTAGCCTCTCTATAAATATGTTTCTAGTCAATGCAATCAAAATTGGTCACCATCCACTTGATATCTTCAATAATAGGAACTATATTCCATGGTGTCGTACCCCGGTCCAATACTGACTGAATGACCAACTCAGAGTCACCTTCAACCATAATCTTTGTATAGCCCTTCCTCTGAGCAAAAAAAAGGCCCTCTCTGAGAGCCATAGCCTCCACTTCAGAAATAGTGGCACCATCTAGATTTAAAGCTCCACCTCCAATAATCTGCCCGTTATGATTCCTTAAGACAAATCTCACCACCATCTTGTCCCCCGCCACCGAACCATCAAAATTTAGCTTAACAAATAAATGCATTTGGTCCTCATCTACAAAATTACAAAAAGGACACATCTTATCACTATTAATTATTAATTACAATATGACTTAATCTTTTTCTAGTTTGAAGTCTATCACGAATGAACAACCACTCAAACATCTTAACTTTAGGAGGAATATAAAGTTTCCACATCTTATTAATTAACTTATGCTTTGTAGATTGAGTCAACGTCCCTTTCTGGATCCAAGTAGCTGATTTAACAGATAACCTACCATTTGTATTTGGACCCCAAACTAGGACATCTTTGGAATCCTACAAAGGAATTGTAATATCACAAATTTTCCTCATCACAATCTCATTACTAACCACTTGCGAAAGCTTTCTCCTATCACAACAATAATTATCAATAAATTCATTAACTTTCAAGTCCCAATTAATGTTTTGGTTGTCAGTATTAGGTAAGAGATGGAATAATAGGTAAGGAAAATCCTAATTATGGGACCAAAACAAAATGTCCTTACCATTACCCACTCTCCATCTCATACCCTTAAGAATAACATCCATATTTTTCAAGATACCTTTCCAAGCAAAAGAACGATTTTGTCTAATTTTATTATCTAGAAAATTTTCCTTTCTAAGATACTTATTTTTTACTAACTTCACCCACCAGTTATCCTCCTTAGTCCTTACCTGCCAACCCAATTTAGCAAGACAAGTATTATTAAAATGATCAAGTCTTATAACTCCCAAACCTCCCATTTTCTTAGGAGCATAGACCAAGTCCCAAGCCACTAGAAAGATTTTATTGTCCCTACCCTAGAAAGGTTCCCTACACTCTTTATTAATCTTATTGACAATCTTGTCAAGACACTTAAAGTAAGACATAACATGATTAGGCATACCCTATAGATTAGAGTTAATTAAAGTAAGCCTCCCCGCTCTCGAAAGAGTGCTTGCTTTCCAACCAGCTAATTTTTGCTTAACCCTCTTTAGTAACTCATTCCCATTAACGTGGTCTTTCCAGAAAACAATATTATGAATTCCTAGATACTTGCCAATAGTAGTTTTATGTTGAATATGTAAAATATCAACAATATCAATTCTAGTTGGAGAAGTGGTATTCTTGAAAAAAATACCAGGACGACTTATGAAAGTTTATTTGTTGGCCCGCCGCTTCAGAAAACATTTAAGGATTTGAAGAATATTCCTCACACCCCAAGGCGTGGCCTTAGCAAATAGGAGACAGTCATCAGCAAACACTAGATTAGAGATTTTAAATCCTCTAGGTGAGGAAAAAAATACCAATATGAGACTTCAAATTATTTGTTAGGGTATTGAGGTATTTAATTAAAAGTTCCATGCAAATGATGAAATTATAAGGGGACAAGGGGTCCCCTTGTCTAATTCCCCGCTTCGGATAAAGATAACTATGAGGTCGCCCATTTATAAGCACAGAGAAGGAAGGAGAAGTAATACATTCCATAACTTATTCAACCCAACGATTATCAAAACCAAATCTAAGAAGAACATACCGAATGTAATCCCAGTTTAAGTAATCATATGCCTTTTCCAAATCCAGCTTAACACCCATAGCTCTAGTTCTTCCTTTCATCCTATTGAAACCAGCAAACATTTCATGAGCAATAAGAATATTATCTTGAATGGCTCTACCCAGAGCAAAAGTACCTTGATTTTGAGAGATGCAAAGATCCAACAGAGGTTTTAGTCGTTTAATGATGATCTTTGTGATAATTTTATAATTTTATAACTAACATTACACAAACTAATAGGCCTATAGTCACTAACAGTTTCCGAATTATCTATTTTATAAACTAAAGTGATGTTAGTATGATTTATGAGTCTTAAGCTGGAACCATTTTGGAAAAAATCTTTGACCAAACATGAAACAGATTCCCTAATTTGGTCCCAGCAACCATGAAAAAAGGCCATACTTAAACCTTCAAGACTCGGGGCTTTAAGAGCTCCAATACTACTCACAGCATCCCAAATTTCCTCGTCTATAACAATAGACAACAAAATTTCATTATGATGATTAGAAACACAAGGTTTAATGATATCCGTTAAATTACTTAAGTCAGCACCCGAGGGAAGACTGTCAGAAGAAAAATGCTTTTTAAAATCGTGTACAAAAACCTATTCAAGGCCCTGACCAACAAACCACCAAAAACCATTCTCATCTTTGACTTTTGTAATTTCATTCATTTTCTTACGAATAGTAGCCACAGTTTGAAAGAATTTAGTATTCTTATCCCCAAGTTGCAGCCAATTAGTTTTAGCTCTCTGGACCCACATAATTTCTTCACAAAGTAACACATGATTTAATTCATCTCAAAGAGATTTTTCCATCATCAAATCAACAGAGTTGTTACTCATAATTTGCTTTTGAAACTCATCAATTTCATTTAACAATTCTTTCTTTTTCTCCTTTAAATTGCCAAAAGTGTCCTTGTTCCATTAACAAGCGAGAAATTTAAACTTACCAGCACACACTCTGAATTTATCTTTAGGATTAATAGCAGGGTCACAATGTCAAGAATTTTGCACAAACGTTTTAAACTAAGAATGATTAAGCCACATAGCCTCAAATTTAAATGAGAAGTAGTTATTCTTCTCCTCACTAGAATTTAGAGATAATAAAATATGACTATGATCAGAACCAAAAATAGGATAGTTATGCAAATGATAATTAGGGAACATATCTAACCATAAAGGGTTAGCCACCACCCTATCCAATCTCTCGAAAACAACCTTATGATCCGTATGACAATTAGTCCAAGTAAAAGGAACTCCATAAGCATTTAAAGACAAAAGGTTGCCAAGATTAAGAAAATTGATAAAATTGTTCATGACCGTGGTATGGGTTTGATTACCTCCAACCTTCTCTTAAAGATTAACAATATTGTTAAAATTTCCAACTAAGCACCAAGGACTATGAATTGGATCTAACTTGAGGACCTCCTCCCACAGGTCACACTGCATATGTTTTTTAGGAAAGGCATAAATGAAAGTAACTAATTGCTCTAAATTAGTAACTAAGTCCTTCACAGAATAATGGATATATCTCAGACTAGTTCCCGCAAAGAGACCTGGTAGTAGTTGTTATGTAGACCCGCTTATGCATTTATAGGATTTGAATTTAATGTTTGGACTTACAAGTCTTGGTGGTTATTTTAAGGCCTTGATTTTTCTTCCCGTAACTGGACCATTTAAATCGTTTTAAGCGTGCTAAGCGTGCAAATGTAGTTAATTAAGCATTTGGTGTAATCCACTTAAGCCCAAATGGTGTTGGGCTAGGATTTAAGGGGACTGTTAAGAAAGTATACGACTATTAGGATTTAATTTTACAATTTGAGTACCACACGCTACTTTTTGCTAGCTAGTACTATCTATCATCTATTTTATTATTTACACATTTCTTTTCAATTTTCGATTGTCGAATTGAATGAATTGAAGAAGATCAATAGTAAAAAATTAACAAAAATATGTGGAAGGTAAAAATAGGTTTCTAAATAGCACTATCCAACAATTGTTTTAAAGATGTGATCAAAACCATATGAAACAAACATGGATCGATGCAAATTTTGGATATGTTGTAAGTATACATGTCCAGCAAACATCAATAAAATATTATGGCCAGATCATGTGTGATTTATTTATGATGCGGTGTAACTACGTCTACATTAGGGTTTCACTAGCCTAATATTGGAGGTTTGGTAACGCGATGTTTTGGATAATTGTTTGAGGGAAGAGATGGCTTTGTCATCATTAACTGTGATCAATATATCGTCAACATAACTAAGAAGAGCAGTAAGAGACTTTCCTTGTTTACGAGTGAAGAGAGAGTAGTTTGCTTTAGACTAAACATAACCAACTGGGTGAACAACTTCCATGAACTTTGCAAACCATTGGCGAGAGGCTTGCTTGAGGCCATAGAGTGATTTGTTAAGGTGAAACACTAAGTTCTCCCTCTGTCGCTGAAAATCAGGTGGAGAAGACCAATGGTGTAGCTAGAATTTTCAAATAATGGGGCCATAATATCAACTAAAAAAACTTTATTAGGCCATTTCGTCAAGCACCTAGTCGGCTCCTGCCAATTCGTACCAACATATGCCGAAAGCTTATGCTAACATATGTCGAAAACTACTATTATTTTTAGAGGTTTGTCGAGGGTGGATGTATGATATTGTGGAGTAGTGTTGAAGACTGCTAAGACTTTTCAACTAAGGTTCATCAAGCTCATGGTGCACAAAATAGAGTTGCACACAAGAAAAGAAAAAATGAAGACAAATATGATAGAAGATAGAAGAAGTAGGAGGAGGATGCTGTAACTTAGTTTGTCTTAACTATTTATGGGTCAAATACAATACACAAACAAATATATTTTGACGTTGTTAAGGTCAAGGGCAACCAATAACCCCATACTGGCTCCGCCACTGGAGAAGGACAACAAGCTGATTAAGTGACATATTACGTGCAGCGGCAGGAGCAGCAACAAACTACATCCACCTCATTCTTATGTGGATATCCACATAAGAACCAGCAGGCGACAAACAGCATCCATAGAAAAGCTTTCTTACATCATTATATCCTTTTCTCCATCTAATTTTATTTGCAATCAACAACCAACATTTCGCGTCAATTCAATTCTACATAGCTTTTAAACCCTAATTTGAGCTTCTTCTTTTTTCAGCACTTCAAATGTAGAAGACACTCTTTTACTCTTGGAGAAGAAAATAGAAAATACATTGTACATGAATTAACATCTCCTACTACTGAAGCAAATGCTACTCCATGAAATGACACCAATTATTTAATAAAAGAGCATTATAAACTCTCAGTTGCAACTGTCACTGAAATTCCAGAGATTACATAAAAAGCCATCTCTTCCAAAAATTTACCGCAAAGTTCTTACTTTCTTGCAATTACAAGCATCTTCCTCCATATCCTGCATTTCTATATAGTGCTTGCTTTATGTCTTCAGAAGTTACCATTGTTCTCTGATCAAAATCCTGTTTCCAGAACAACAATGAATCACCAGACAATAAAAAACATTAATTTAATACTTTTCCAACTACGCAATCCACAAACAGATTCTATAGATATATATTATTGGAAAGCCAAAAAATACCCAGTGCCATTGTGGCATCAGAAAACAAGGAGAAAAAAAGGCAATTCACATACCTCTGAACAAGAAGCTTGCATTGCAAATTCATTGAAGCAGCTAATAACACACTGTTGAATCTGAAGGCCTAAGGCTTCCAAGGTAGATACTGTAGATAACAACAGCCCTGGCTTTCCTGTACAGCATATGTCAATCTTGGTGTCCACATTCCTCCTTTGCACATCAAACTGCAAATCAGTACCACAGCAATGTCAATTCAGGATTACTTTTTTTTTAGTGATATTCTAATTTAATCTAAACTGCAGGGCAGGGGACTCAAAATTGGGTGCAGAAAGAAGAGCACAAACTGCTCTAGTCAACTCGGCTACGTCATTTTGAGATTTAAATTTGAGGATTTAAGAAGTGCTTGAAGTTGATGCGTTGCAGAGTACATACCTTAGGTGAGTTCCTGACTAGCATTTCATTTGGTTTTATATCCTTGAAAAGGCTCATCACATTTAACTGATCTGGATCTGCTTCAATTTCTTGTTGCAAATTGTTGATTCTCTCCAGGAGCTCCTTCATGTAATCTATAGTGTCTCCAAGTATAGATGTTCTATCCATCTACAAACCATTTTAATAAATTAAGCAAGAAAATTAGCCTCTGTATTCAACGTTAATATCTACATGCATTCTGGAAAAATGGGGTTAATTGAACTTAATTACCTTACTTATCTTGGGCACAATTGATCTTAGCATCGAAAGCCGGTCGTTCAATCGCTTTCTTCTTCTTCTCTCAGCCATTAGATTCTTTGATGGCTGCCCCTGCAACTTCTTATTATTAGCTCTGGTATTTCTCTCCACACACATTCCTATGTTGAAAGCTGGGACTTGGTCAGGGGACTGAGTTGGCTCCACTTTGCAGCCAGCAGCTTCAGCTTGAGTCTCCAAGTTGTGCATTTCATCACCAGGGAAACCCAACTCTTCTTCTTCAAGCATGGACCATGGATTGTCTTCCGGGACCGGAAACGGTGGTGTGTCGAGGGTGTTATAGGATGAATCAGTGACCTGCTGGTGAGCTGAGAGCAGTGCTTCATCAGTAATGCCAAAGCCTAAGGGATAGTAGACTTCTTGATTGACGGTGGTGTTACTGTTGAAGTTGCTGCTGTTAAAGTTGGGTTCAAATGAAGGTGAGAAATCATGGGTGCAGGAAGAAATTGGGAGGAAAGAAGATGAAGGGTTTTGTTGATCAAAGTAATCAAAATTTCCCCAGCTACCACTACTAGACAACAATTCATTCATTTCAGTTGGAATATTGGTTTCCCATGTACTGCTACTACTACTGTCTCTTCTTAGAGCTAATAACTCCTCTAAGAAACCATGTTCATTCAACTCCATCTCTCTCTCTCTCTCTCTCTCTCTCTCTCTCTCTCTCTCTCTCTCTCTCTCTTGTGGGAATGTTGATGTTAGGTTAGTGCCCTGATAACAAGATGCACCAAGTGGAATATTTATATAGGAACGAGTTTTCAAAAGGCTTCCATTATTATAATACGTTTCACTTCTATTATTTTGTTTATTTATTTTAGGACCCTCAAAAACCTAAGATTAATATGGAATCTCTCTCAGCTAATACTCCTTGCTATTGTTCATGATTATACATAATACTATTTAACTTCTTACATTACATGGAGGAGAATTCTTCTTTATTTGCAAACCACGCGTGTGTAGAAATGACTTAAGCATATTTGATGTAGTCAAACGGTTCAAGCAGCACGCTTTTCTTTTTATACGCAAGTTCGAATTTTTTTTAACACGTTAAATTGTAATTTGCATGAAAAAGCAGCTGAACTAAGAAGACAAGTATCCTTTGTCTAAAGGAGGGATTTCAAGTCTTTTTCACCGAAATCTCTGCAATCAAAACAACACACAATATAAAATTGATATGCTCCGAAAACTTTGACCCACACTTTCAAAGGATGGGGTTAGCATTATAGACCCTGTCCGGTTCTTTGTATGCTTGAGCTCAGTAATATTACCTGGTCACGAGAGATTTTCAGTGTGTTGGAATACTACTCGGTACAATAAGTATTATAATATAAGTGGTTTAATATTTAAAAAATAAATAAAATTCAACTACTTGTATTATAATATTTAATGTATTAAACTGTGTTTTCGGCATACTGAAAAATTTTTCCACAATCATAAATTTTCTCTCTCTCTTGAGAAAAATGGCTGAGTTGGGTCCCATGCAACAATGCCTCCAAAATTTGGGTGAGCTCACTAATTCAAATTAGTTGGTGGGCCTCGTTTGTTTTCTTTCTGCCTCTTATTACTAAAGTTAGAATTATTCGTCGACATTTGTTTTTAATCTTCCTGTGCAACTAATAACTTGATTATTCTCTTCCTTTTCGTTTTGAGATTTAGTAGATAGATCGTGGGTTTTTCCTTCTGTCCTCACCTATGTACATGAATCAAGAGTGTAGAACATTTATTGATCATTTTGATGACGGTCTCTTTAACAAAGATGAACATCATTTTGGTTAGCAGCCATTAAAAGTGGTCTACATAACACCAGTCAAAATAAAACTTTAATGGTAACTTTCCAGCACTACTAGGTTAAGTACTTTTGTAGGTACCATATCGAGTTACACTTTGCCAGGTATTTAAAGTTTTTGTTTACAATTAAAATTTTGTCATCCAAGAGAAATTTTAACTAGGTGGTAATTACTAATCAATCAGCATCTCACATCGCAAGAAAGTCTTCATTGAATAATTGTAATTAAGAGTAATTGCTAAGAAATTTGTATCGTACCACCTTTTTAATATGGCTAGAATTTAAAAATACTAGTGGTATCCCTAAGGTTATCTTAATTGTAAATACCATTGTATATTAAAATAGTGGTTAGCTAAAGACCTATTTTGGCATTGTGTTTGTGTGTGTTTTTAGTATTTCATGAATATGTATAGAGGCTGCATAGTCTATCATGTGTGGCTGTTAGCGTTTGGCTCATACCACCAATGCACAAATTGACATTAAACATATGGGGCAATTTGTGTTGCATATATGAATCCTTAGTACTAGTATACTCCTATCAAAACAACGGTTCTTTGGTAGCTTGTGGATTTACCAAGTCGACAATATTACTATCGTTTACATTAGCAATTTTCTTGGTCGGTAAGCTGGGAATCTGAATAAAACTTGTAATTTGAGAGTGGCGACATAGAGCCCCATCCAAATGCTGGTACAGGGTGTTTGACTTCGCAGCTTTTATGAGATATTGTATCCTTGTCCAACTGTAGTCATGGACTGGTGCCACACAATGTGTAAGACACACGGCCGCAAAGGATAAGTACTCCGTTAGATAAATATATATATATATATATATATTTAACAATACAAGCAATTGTACAGGGTTTAGTACTATCTGGTGAAGGAGAAACATGATTTTAACAATAAATGTTTATGTTGCAAAACTGTAAACTTAAACTGTATATTCAAGTGAAGATCAAACGACTTAGTGGTATTAAGATCAATGTTTTGACATTATAAGTATATGTCATTTTGTTATCAAACAGAATAGTACTATGATAAAATAACATTTTTCTTTAATTGTGTATAGGTAGGTATGATACTTCTGCTAGATTAGGCTCTAGCTTCCTCATTACAAAGTTGGATTGCATCCACACCATGTGTAGCTCTAACTTTTTTCTCGGTGGAGTTCTTACAATTTTGCAGATGGGTGGTACATCCATGCAGGGGTACATTATATATCCTTCATTTTGTTATTAATTTTTAGAGTCTTATAAAAATACCCTCCACTGTCAGAGTATTTTGCAAGGAATCTAATATTATATATAATTCTATATACAGCAGCTGTTTTAAGGGTTAAACAATGGAGATAAGCCTAATTACGTTAGCCAAAAGACAAAGGTGGGATCTATAAACCTAAAATTGAGTCTGGTTTATGGGTAGAATTGTTGAGCTGTATGGAAACGTGAGCTAGAAACTAAAATTGATTCTGGTTTATTTAGCCAAGGGCAGACAAATTGTGTGTTTTGCTACTAATTAAGTTTAAAGACTATAAGTACTTATTTATGAACCCGAAATGCTACGAGCAATCTGAGCCACATGCTAAAAAAAAAAAAAAAAACAAGCAGCAGTGAACAGATAGTTGTTGACATGTGGTGAAGAGTCCAGCGAGCTAGCTACTTAACCTAGTAATTATGCAGCTGGGTGCATGTTATGCACAAACGCGCTAAAGATTAGTTATGATTAATTAAATGAAACACCAGTTCCCTCGATCATAAGAAATTAGGGAAAAAAAAAAGAAGGCAAGTAATTCTCTTTAAAAACATTGTACCGAGATAAAAACATATAAATATTCAGGTGGCAAGAGAAAAGGTTGCATTTGGTTTCTATTGAAGTTTGAGTTTCTATTTGATACTGTTGACTCTTTGCTATTTTCTTAGCATCCTAGCTGCCATTCTAGGTATGAAATGATGAAACATCTAACAAATGATTAAAACTTGTTAGAAACTAAGGGAAAAGGATCATTGTCGTGATCTCACCCATTCATCGTACATCATGCGATCAGAAATTATTTTTAAATTTAAAATTTAAAATTAAATATGAATAATTTTTAATAAAAACTGATTGCACGATATACAATGAACAAATGAGATCACAAGATCCCTAGAAAAAAAATACGGATCCTTTTCCGAAACTAAGAACCATTGCAATGATGGTAAAGTCAATTTGAAATTTAATATACGTTTCGTACTCGAGGCTATTTGTTCGATGTTAATCCTAAGGGTTATATTACTGGATTGAAATCCTCAAAAATAAAATGATGAAATTAGACATAAAAGAAAGATATATAAGGTATACAATTGTTTTTTTTCTTTTTTAATAAAGAAGATATCTCACTACATACATATTGATAGCAAATTAATCGATCATCCTCCCACGCAGTCGCGCTAAACAACATTTTCTTTTTTTAATTGTTGATAAACAGTTTTCAAGCATATACATTAAGATTAATTTGTGTTCCACTTTGGGAATGAGCTCGCTCCACTTTTTGATATAGATCAATCATATATTGACACGTGTGCAATATTTTAAAACGAAAAAAATAGATAGATCCAAATTAGGAGTTTGAGTATGATTAAGAGTTTATTTTTTAAAAAGATAAACATGTGTCAATTTATGATTAGTTTATATCAAATGCACGAACGAGCTCATCCCCAAAAAGGAATTTAAATATTATCGTTACACAATTGCCAAATCACATTGTAATTTACGTGTCAAGTGCACAAATTAGAAAACGTGAGGTAGAATATGTAGAATTATCAAAGAGGCGGGCCAAAGGTCCATTTCCAATACTGTTCCCAACTTTGTAACTACCACATGCCCAATCCATCAGGTCACACGTGGGAGATCCACATATTGGCAACCAAGTGGAGCTAAGGGGACTCACCCTACACGCAAGGTCAAGGGACCCACCATCATTGCGCGAGGCCAAGGGAATCCACCCATACCCATCACGTGGCAATACAGGCTGACTCTCTGGTTCTGATACCATGTAGAATTATCAGAGAGACGGGCCAAATATCCACTTTCAACAACACCGATACGATCCCCGACTTGATAATTACCATCTACCTAATCCGTCAGGTGTAAAGTTTTATTACAAAAGACTTCGGTATTAGTTGGTGTAAAGTTAAGATATGTGGATATTTCAACATAATATACTTTCATAAATCGTGTGCATATCTCAATTACCGCACAAGTTTTTTTTTTTTTTTTTTTTTTTTTTTTGGGCAAACAAAATTTGATGGCTGATTTCGAAACCGTCCCCAATATCAACCCAAAAATAGCTGACTATTCCTATCTACCCAACACATGCATTAGAATTAGTCTTAGCCTAATAATTAGTTAACTATATGTTTTAGTTTCTTGTTTACGATTACTCGTGTACAGTATAACTAAATATATGTATGTATATGTCGGGCCATATATCCTCACTCATCTTGTTAACCGTACTTTCATGCACAACACACCAGTAATATTTTTATTGTTACATGACTAAACCATGCCATTGGGCAAAGAAGATCCTTTTACTTGCATGCTTATATACCACATTATTTGTACTTTTCATTATAATTAAGTCCACTGGTCCATATTGCATATAAGGTTAATTCGTCCAGCTAGATATGTATTATGTAATCCAAAAAAAAATCTAGATTTTTGTTTTGTTGGCTATAATTTTGTCTTGATTATTTATATTTAAATGATATAACTAGATTAGTTTTGTTATCTATATAATATTTCTAAGGCCTGATTGGATAAACGATCCTCTTGGTGATAAAGTAGTCAGAAAATAGCTCATGTGGTAAGAATTCGTATTTAAATCATTATAGTAAAGTCCGTTACGATTTAAACCCAAAAAAGAAACTTCCATTTTTTTCTCCGTTAAATGCATTAGTCATGGCTTCACACTCAACAACCAAACTTCTTCCACTGCCATTGCCAGTTCCGGCCTACGATAGCTTGGAATCAACTTGCTTGTTGCCTCCATGTCTTGCACTTGGGATGCTAATGTCTGAGGACAACACAAGGAAAGAGAATTCATCTCTTTGTACATCTTTACTCTAACACAAGGAAAGAGAATTCATCTCTTTGTACATCTTTACTCTATCTTTGCTATGAAATTCTAACTTTTATTTATAAAAATAAAAAATAAAAAAAGCAAGCAAAAAATCAAATGGATAGAGCAAACATGGAGCCGTGGGATAGGAACTGAGGAGGAACTGAATGGGAAATTCAATGACCCAATAGTGTCTCGATTATATTGAGCAAACAGATTTAGGGCTCGTTTGTTAAGTTATTTTAAATGACTGAAAGTGTTTTTAATGCAAAAGTTTTTAAAACCAGTTCTTAGTAAAAATGCAAATTAATCATGGAAAAGCACTTGAAGTGCTTTCTACAAGTGCTTTTGGAATTCAAAAATATTTTCTCTAAAAACATTTATCATTTAATGCACTTTCCAAAGAGTCCTTATTGTAAATTATTTTAATGTAATATTAGTAGTTGTAGCTGTGAATTTTCCATTCGCAAATTTTTTGAAGTACAACTATCTCCGACTGGAAAATTCACAACTACAACTACAAATATTACATTAAAATAATCTACAAGAATGACTTGTTTGTAAAGACAGTATCTGGATTCAATTCATCTATTTATCAAACAAGGTTTGCTTAATAAAGAAAAATGACAAATTTATCAAAATCAGTGCTCAAAGATTTTGATTCACTGTTGCTCATATAGGATTGTTGAAATTCAAACTTGTTCTTAGTTAGACTGAGCTAGTAACTTTTTACAATATTGATGAGAAACTTGTTGAAAAAGTTGCACTAAATAGTTATCTAAGAAGCTTAACGGAAAATTAACGGAAATTTTGATTTTATGCTTAATTTTCAACAAACTTCACCATAAATATGTTTAAATTCTTTTTTTTTTTTTTTTTACCACAAGGATTATCTTCCAAATAATATATCACCATAAAGACTATTTATATATCCAATTATGCCTATTTCTAATTTCATAGACAGTATTAGTATGCCATCATAGGCTAGGTATGAGCTAAAGCTGAAGATATATGTATTATTTATATATACATACATACAAAAGTATATATGTTATCACCCATCAGTTGATGGATTTTTAGATAAGCTTATTTGAGAGATTACTTATAGGACCCACTTCTTATTGTATTTCGATGATTCAATCGTTTATTTTTTACGTTTTCTCAAAATTATCTGTACTAAAAATCACTCAAAGCCAAAACTATATTATGTTAGATGCAATACATCTGCCAATTTGAAAAATATAATTAACGTGCTACGGAACCTCACTTTGATTTTAGATTTCTAGTATCGTATTGGTCGCTTCGGTGTTAAGTTTTAAGTATCATAATTAAGATTATAACTAGGATAACTTTCGGATCGAAATTCCATTGATATCACAGTTCATCTAGATTTTTTTTTTTTTTTTTTGGTACATCAATATTTTAACACTAGGAGGAAGGGGAGTTCGGCTAAGCCATATGAACAGCCTAATTTGGTATCAAATTCACCATCCACGAGATTCGAACCTTAAGACCTCTCACTTCTAAGCAAAGAGGAAACTATCAGACCGTAGTACTGAGTAGCAGTTCAACTAGAAATATAAGTAGTAGCTGGAAATTACAAGACCAAATACAAAATTGAAGTAATAGTGTCATATAAAAACAGCAAAATTAAACTATCCATAGCTTCTTTGGGCCCAGAAATGATGGATAACCGTGACTTGTCATCAGTTGTCCTCATTAAAAAAAACCAAAAAAAAAAAAAGAGAGAGAGAAAAACTATCCATCGCCATGGTTATGATAATTATGATGAATAGAAACTTGAGGAATTTGAAAAGAAAAAGGAAGGTTATATTTTATTTCTATGTTTAAGGAAAAAAAACAAATTTTATTTATCAATAGGGAGAAGGAGGATGTACAATCAAGATTTAAAGAATATTTTAATTTCCACGGCATTTACACATAAATATGATATTTAAGATATGGTCCTTACATTATTGATTGTACAAAAAAAGTGTACGTAGAACGAAAATTAAGTTTCATTTGATTTGATTTTTATTATTAGTATTTTCTACTCAAGTATACACTAAAAAGGAAAAAGGTTTGAACCAGATTGTAATAAGAATACATTAAACAACAGAGCAATTCACAACTTGTAAATTAAATTAAATTTTTATTTAAAAAAAACTTGTAGTTCAAGTGGCTAAACCATGCATATAAAGTTATAAGTTTTTGTTCAAGTAGTTTATAGTTCAACGGCATCAGCCATAACACATTATCTAGGTGTGCGTTATTCATATTACCATTAGCATCAGCTATAACATATTATCTGGGTGTGCGATATTCATATTACTATTAGCTATCAATAATAAAGATGAGACAAAGAATAACATATTAACATCGTAGTAGTGAACATTTGATAAGGATGGACTTCTTTTGACTTTAATTCACTACATACCGATTGAATGAAGTTGAGATTTTACGTACCATAAAATTAATTAATACGAAGAATAGTCCAACTTTTTATAAATCTTTGCTAAATTTCTTATTTCACTAATTTAGAACTCTTTTACCTTTACATCTTCACACAGTATAGCCATCCTAAAAAAAATAAAATATATATATATTTAATATGGAGCTAATTATGCGGTTGTTAGTGTCATTACATCTGTGGATGCGTATTGAACCAATCAAAAAACATAAAATCAAAGAAATAAGTCATGAGATTTAAGAGATTAATTAACAACAACTGGAGATCAAACTATAATTAAGCTAATCAAACTCTAAATGACAAGACTGGTACGACCACGAGAGGCACAGGGCACCGTTGTTATATGGCTCCTCTGGGTGGTGTGAGAGAAAACCGCGGCTTCATCCCCCTACCACCCCGACACTAAGCGGTTTTCCAAAGCGGTTTCATTTGCATAATGCATGCACGCACGTCACACAGAAAACAATACAACTTTTGACAGCCCACAATATCGGAATGGGGTGGTGAGGTCGTCTCCAAAAACTACTACTGGTTTTCTCTCCCTCTCTCTCTCTCTCTCTAAGTTTTTGTCTTGTTATGGGTTGTTTGTTAGCACCATTCACAGTGGGTAGGGGGTCCAAAGGGGGCGTAGCGGCCAAAGTGCCACAGTGCTAGGTCTGCGTACTCGGCCATTTTCTATAGAATAGTAGTAGGTCGTCATTTTTTCCCTTTTTGGAGACACAAGTTGCTTCCTTGTGTCTATGTGTATAGCCGTATGTGGAAGTGTGTGAGTTGCAAAACTTACCATTATACACATATATAGGTCGCTTCTGTTTCACCTTCTTACATCATCTCTAACTCTTAGGTTATAATATAAAAATTTAGGTTTTAACCAAAAATCAATTTTTCTGCTCCAACCCTTCTAAATTAAATTTTTAGCTCTACATTATTAAAGAATCAATATAGTTTATTTTTTTTTCTAAAAGTAACTTTTAAAAGAAAAAATTATGTAAACTATCCTAATTTAATTCTATGAACATTTTAACCTAATAATATTTAGATTTCGATCAATATTGAAAAATTACTAAACCGACACCATAAAACTCGTGGAACACTATGAAAGAATATGAAACGCATGAAAGATTTTTTCTAAAATTATTTTAGCTTTTGGATTTAAATTTAGACCATTAGATCTTTCTTTTTTTTTTTTTTTTTTTTACCGTTGAATTTGATCATAATATACATAGCCGTTGGAATCAATGAATTTATAAATATAAAACTAAATAAAATACACATATATAGTGGGCTAGCCCACTAACCTGGGGGCAGAGGGTTCTGGCCTAAATTTACCCCAAAAATGAGTTTTGGGTTAAAACTTATATTTTCCCCAAGGGTTGGAGAAAGTTGGTATAAGTGGGATTACTAGTATGAGGTAAGTCTTAGGTGAAAGTCGGCTAGCTAGGATTACTAATTCCGTATTTAGTATGACTAAGAATTAACTTAAATGAAATTAATCCAGACTCACTTGGACTGCTAATCTTAGGCCATCTCCAACCGAAGGGTCCAGATGGCCGAAAATAGCTCGAAAACAGTCTCCAACCGAGGGATAGGCCAGAGAACTCGTGGAATCTGAGAGGGCCCTACGAAATCTGAAAGGGCTAGAGGGTTGGAGGGCTAGCTGCTTGCCCAGGGCTAGCCAGAAAACTGATTAATCCTGTCGGTTATAACTGACAGGAATTCTTAAAAAGAATTTTGAGAATATGAAGGCACCACTCCAGTGACGGTGTTTGGACTCGTTCATCCAAAAAATACTTAGAGTTCTATGAAGGCACCACTCCAGTGACTATTCGAAACCACGAGAGTTGTTCTTCAAGATGGAAGAAACATCTTCAGCCAAGTTTGAACAAATGGCATCAAGCATTGTTAGCAGCCACAAGTAGACATGAAAGCGGCGCTAATTACTACAACGAAGTAGGCGTTTTCACAATTTATTTTAAATATTTAATTATATTACATTTAATTTCATAAATAATTTCCTTTAATTTTTTTCTAGGTACGCCAAGCGGAGGAAGTGTATATGGACAGCAGCTCCAAACCTTTTCAGTTTCTCAGTTGTTGGGAAATTTGTAAAAGGTGGGTGTTATTTGAAGATCCACCACAGAGAGCTCCTACGCCGATGTTCAGAACTACTTCCTCAGCTGCAAATATGGATGAAGATGGATCTCCAAACATTCAACAAACAAGGGCAGAAAATCCGTCTTCAGGTGAAGGGTTCATACCTAAGGCTATGGGATGAAACAAGGCGTGAAGGTTGAAGGAAAAGGGCAAGGCAAATGATGATTACGCTGCTCAACATGAAGTGGCGGCCTCGTTGCGATTATTGGCGGAGTTAAATGCCCTTGAGGCGGAAGAAATGAAGTGTAGGCATGAAGAACGGGCCAAACAAATACAAGAAGAGATGGATGATAAGAATATGGAAAGGAACAATTCAAATTACACTCCAATGAGAAAGGCCTATTTTAATAGGAAACAAAAAAGAAATTATGAGCCGACGGCAGTTGTTTCCTCTAACTATACTCCTACGATGGCGGATGATGAAGATGATGTTGATTATGGATATTAAATTTAAGTTGTTGTAGTTTTTAAATTTAAGTTAATGTTGTTTTCGAATTTAATTTGTAGTTTTTAAATTTAATTTGTCGTTTTTAAATTTTAGTTGTAGTTTTTAAATATAAGTTGTAGTTTTTAAATTTTAGTTGTTGTTGTTTTTAAATTTAAGTTGTTGTAGTTTTTAAATTTAAATAATAAATTATGTTTGGCCCTATGACCCTCGGTCGGAGACGGTTATTTGTGACAGGGCTAAAACGAGCCCTCTGGCCCTTTGGCCCTCGATTGGAGACGGAGGCAAATATGGCCATGTATTGTTCATTAAAATATTAATATCTTTGAGGCTCAGAGGGCTAAAACGAGCCCTCTGGCCAGTCCTCAGTTGGAGATGGCCTTGCTAACGCGTTATCTAATCCCGAGCAACTTATTAGGCGGGAGAGAGGAGGAGGCCGAATCTGTTTCCTTGTGTCTATGTGTATGGCTGTCTGCGATAGTATGTGAGTTACAAAACTTACCATTCCACATAGAAAGGCCCTTTAATGGAAAGGATCCCCTATTTTATTTCAAAATTAGGGATTAGTTGTGGGACACACTCCACATTGAACTTCAATGATCCAAGCTATTTATTTTGTAAGTCTCGATTCATGGATCATCTTTACAAAAATTCAACTCAATCCGAAACCATTTTCCTATTTTATTATCACGATGAAATTTCAATGTTTTCCTAAAACAAAGTGTTCTTCAATTTCTTTGAACTCAATTAGGTGTCTCAAATATTTTCGATTTAGCTAATATTTTGTAAGGATAACCTATGAGGTGCAACTTGAAAAATAGACCGCTTAGATCGTTAAAGTTCGATGTGGCGTTGGCCCTACAACTAATTTCCATTTTTATATATAAAATAAAAAAATAATATATATATATATATATGCCCATGTGAAATTAGAGATTAGTTACTCCTAAGTGTTTGGTGCCCCCAATATCAATATAATCGACACCCTTGCATTATATTTCTTTCTATCACCTAAAAGATATCACTCAAACATGGACCGAACGTCAACAATGTATCATATAAATACAATATTATATAAAAGTGATAATAATCATTGTCCTTATCATTAGTTTTTATGTTTAAGCCTGAATTTATACCCTAAGTTGTGCCCAAAAGAATAGTGAACAATATAATGAGATACGTACTAAAGCTGAGACCACACGGCAAAAAAATAGTGAACAACATAATGAGATTCATAACCACACAGGGTCACTGCTAAAGCTAAGACTACACAAACCGCTAGACGTTACAAACATACACAAAACACAATTAAATCGAAAGAACAAACCCTCGACTTATTTTCACAGCTGACCAATATCATTTATATACAAAGTACTACAAATCGGTACCCGGTTACACGTAACCAATCAGTGCACTTGATATTATCATTATTGCAGTGTAAAAGTTGATGCACTGCAAAAATGAGCTTTTACTTAGATGTTGGGTTGGCCCTATGAAATTTTGTGTACGTTTCCATGGGTGGGAAATCCTTGAGTCCTCCTTCACGAGTCCTTTACGGCCAAGAAAACGAGATGCATGGCAACCCCACCACATATTCATATTTTCAGTCAGATCCTCCGCAGATTCACTGATTCACTCATCATCATCAAAAGGCGTGTCAATTCAAATAATGAAATATCCAGATCTTTCCCTGCCGTCCGGTCACTCGATCTGCTTATGTAATGTTAAATTACATGCATGTACCAATTTGGTTGCTACTTCATTTGATTTTATATATGAAAGTCATACAAAAATCATGAGTGATGCTTCTACGCCTTTCTTTCATATGTCCACACTTCATTCGCTTGTGTGTAAAGTTTGTTTCCTCACAACCCTAGCTAGTCTAATTTATTAATGACATTCTCTTTTGTTTTTTTTTTTTTTTAACTTTCTTTTCTTGGTTAAAAGAACACTATTACATATTAGGTTTTTTTTTTTTTTATCGAAAACTATAGAATTAGATAAAAAGCAGCTTACACAGCCCTTATGACCCACCACAACTGCGACTTAAAAAGTGTCTACATTCTTATTTGTCACCTAGTAAAAATTATTGACGCTGTTGTAAAAAGAGGAAAAATTATTGACCCTGGTACATAATAAAGTTAGTAAATTTCACACCATTCAATAAGAAATTGTTTAAACAGAAAAAAATGATCAAAAAGGAGAAGTAAATTGAACACATCACAATTTTTTACATATAGGAAAGAGAAATTTCGACAGATAAGGAGCTCCTTTATAAATGATGTTAAATGTAACAGTACTGCTAAAGAAAAGTTGTTAGTAAACCATCTCATAACTTTCTGCAAATTTCGTGTTCACGAACTTAATTGTTGGATTTTATATTTTATCATACATGTGCAACACATTTTATATTTTATTCATACTTAACAATTCTTGATATGAAATTTTACATTGATAATTCCAATTATTTTGTAACAAGATGAAATTAAAGTCGTAGATCTTCGCTCATTGTGAACTCATTTATGTGAATTGCATGCTCTTAACTGTTTTAAAAAAATTTGTTTCTCCATCCTACTGAAAAATTTGGATCGTATTAAATTTGGGACGTAGAACCATGTGCATAACCTTTTGTTGAACTCAACAGCTAATCGATGGATTGGTAAATAAAAATTAAACTTTAAAACGTTGAAATTATGAGATGGTGTTACTTTTACAGCACTGGTGCGTCTGATCATTATGCATATTATTCCTGGTTTCTCTTGTTAGGGTTTGGTATGGTTAAATACTAAAATAAAGCATGCAAAGTATACATACTTATTAAATAACATCAATAGAAGTGCACGGAAGCTCATAACAACATGGCAAAGATCGAATGAATTGCAATATTGTCTGGAACAAGCATCTGTTTGTGTAATACTTTAAGAAAATATATGTCAGGACTGTGCTTAATTATTGGAACAAAAACATGAAACCGTGTTGATATCCTCAAAAGAGAATGCTTATAGGAGCAAAAACAATGAAATCTTGTTGAGGGGGACGTTATTGCTAAACATCAAAATATTCACACAGAGTCCATTTTAAAACTTTAATTAATAAGTTTCTTTTTTTTCGCAAATGGTTTGACGTTTAGGCAACTAATCACTACCGTCCTTCACATTTCAAATTGATAAACATCGTCCCCACGCCTATTATTTCGTCGGCAATTTCGTCAAATCCTCGACCCACGACTTGGGTGACCTAATTTGTCAGTCATTTGCCTCTCTTCACCTTCAGTTTGACGTCAAATTGTCCATTTTAAAGGAGAAGAAAAATATTGGGTTGGCGGTTACAACTCTGAAATTTTTCAATCATTGTCAGCCTTTGGTTGAATTCATTGAGGGAAGAGGATGCGATCCAGATCTCTCCCATCAAAAGCTCAGGATTAAGTGATCCAGATCGTTGAAATTTGATTCAACGGTTACAATTATTATAACTTTTAGAGGGTTCCTTGTTTGTAGCCGTTTGATCAAATTTCAACAGTCCGAATCACTTAATCCTGGGCCTCTGATGGGAAGGATCCGGACCAGATCCTTCCTCCTTCATGGAGTTGTTATTACATATGATATTATATTTTGTCAGATTGCGCCGGCCTTTGAGCAAGACTTGAAACAAATTACAGAGCACTCATTTCTCAGGTAGGATATTAAGCGAGCTAGAGTACTAATGTTGAAAGATACATTGTATGGAAGGCGTTTTCAGTCTACGTTTACAAGGGATTAGTTAAACTTAACCCTAGCTATATATATTGGTTATTATAAACATTTAACGGTCAGCTTGAGATGGAAATATATAAGATTGTTTATAAAATAAGCCCACTAGTTAGCAAAAGACACAAACAACATATATATATATTTAAATATGGGCTTGAAACTAGAGTAATATAAATACATAAAACCTGTTCTAGCTAGCTAGGTTAATTAATGGAGTATAAAAGATTGTGTGCAAAGATTTAGTTGTTGAAGTACTTGAACTGAAAATTAAATGCATGGCGACGAATTAAGATATGCTAATCAAATCCCCACTTGTGGCAGCACATCAGATGTCTAGCTATGTTTTTTAAGTTTGAGTTCAACAGATTAGTTGGAAGAGCGAAAATATTTGTCAATGGCGGGGGCAGCTCTAAGGAAAATTAATTGGAAAATTAATTTGTCAATGGCGGGGGCAACTCTAAGCTCTAAGGAAATTTAATTTGTCAATGGCGGGGGCATCTCTGAGGAAAATTTAAAGTCCCGACATATTAATTTGGACGTAAATCCAACTGTCTTCCTTCGACGTATATCAATCTAACATCTATACCCGGTTCCTTCAACATATATCAATCCAACAGCTATACCCGGTTCACAGAAAATAAACCAACACATGTCGACAACAAGATCTCACGCTCACCATTCTTCCCCGAGATACTTTAACGACTCAAATCATTTAGTTAAAGTTTAGGCTCACACTTGTTAGACATATTTTTTAGTGCACATGAATTTTACACATTTTGTTCAAATCTGAAGTAGTGGTTTTGTAGTTTGTGCGCTTGTGCACATGGCAAAGATGCATGAGAAGAAAGCTCATCATAGGATGGTGCGACCTTTTCTTGTGGTGCCAGTTGTGATGGTTTGAGGGGATTCATAACCAGTTTTTTGTCGTTTGTCTTTGTAAGGTCTTCAATTGATGGTATGGTGTTCACTATCATCCTGCTGTTTGGTTGGATGTGGTTATGTGGTGAGATTTTGTATTGACTTTTTATTGTGTCTGTAATTTTGGAACTGTATTCTTTATTGGTTTTTAATAAAAACAATATTCTTACTTTAAACTACACTAAGTGGAGATAGAGAATTTGAACTTAAGACACAATAGATAAAAGAAAAAACCCTAACTACCAAAGCAAATGAGCAATCCACCACTTGCATATTCTTTATTGACGATGTTTCTCGTTTTCTTTCATTAATGGAATGTTCCTTATCTTAAAACCAAAGAAGAAGGAAAAAATAAAAAATAAAAAATAACCACTAATAAAGAAACACAACCCATGCTATATACCAAATTTGAGTGCAGTACAAGGGTTTAACTAGACCTGACATTCGTGTTGTGTAACACCTGTCAAAATAAACGGGTATATTGATCCAATCTGAACTCGAACTATTAATATTAACGGGTAATATGACTCAACCCGTTACTCGTTAAAGAAACTATATTTTAAACCAATACTAATCAAATGAAAAATATGATACTAAATTAGTACGTATATACATGTCACATTGTCACATAAATATTACTTCAAAACATAAAAACACATTTGTCTTCCATTCCATGTATCACATAAATATTAATTAATAAAGAAGTGTGAATGATATAAAATAGGAAAAACTAGGTTCTCATCCCTATTTTTCCTACTCCATTGATTAAAAATCTTATTCCTTTTCAATTTTAGATCAATGCCCCTAGATTTTAATAAACGTCATTAATTATTTCAATAATTAAATATTTTATTTCTAAATATATTCACTTAGTGTTATAAACGTTACATTTGGTATATTTATATTTATGGCTAAAATTTTTTATCATATATTTTTATTTTTAGTTTGTACCTATTTTTAATTTGCGACCCTTTTTTTAATTTGTACCAATTTTCTTTTCAGTTTTAATTTGTACCCATATATTAATTCTTTTTAGTGCCCATATTTTTTGAACTTTTATTTGTATTTGTACCCATATTTTTTAATTTATTTTTGCCCATTTTTAATTTTCCTAAATGTACCCATGCTAATTATATGTATTTATTTTATGTTTAAAATATATCAATAGTTAATTTTTAAAATATGTTAATAATTATGTGATCAATACATTATTATTTTTTTTTTTTTTGCTATAATCTTTGTGAAGAACAATATTACTCTAAATTTGATTTTTAAGTATTTATTATATTTTAAAATATTAATTGAATTTGTTTAAATTTCATAATTTGTGGGACATTAAATGTATAAATTCATGAATTAAATCTCTTAAATGATACTAAGGACCTCAATCAAAATATTTAAACAAACAAGATTTCAGTCTAACAATTAGGTTGATTAGGGACCGGAACCAAAATGACCCTATAAAAAAATTTATATATATAAACGCTCGTATTGACAAGCTTTACAACTTTCACGAAAGGCTCAATTACGAAATTCGTCACTATAATCACATAAACTATAAATCGAAATTTAACCATTGATTATCATTTACATTTACGCTCCATTCTTCTTATCAAATACCAAATTTTGTTTTTCTTCAGATTTTCTTTTTTGAAAGCATGATCTTTTGGAGGATGCAAGAAGATGAACAGTTCAAATTGTTGATATTACATTTAGAGTTTTACCATTAGTGAAATATTGCTCAGAGTTTATAAACTCTCTAAAAACTATATAATATCGACTCATATTTCAATTAATTAACCATAAATATTAGACGTGATATCAACCATTCGAACTGTTTATTTCTTTACATTCACTAAAAGATCATGTATTCAAAAAGCAAAATCTAAAAAATAAAATTCGATGATAAAATAAAGCATAACTGACAATCGACAGTTAATTATAAATAGATAGTTTATAGATTGTGGTGCCGGATTTCAAAGTGATCCTTCATGAACGTTGTAAAACTTGTCATTACGAGTGATTGTATATTTTTTTTTTAATTTTTCACATTTCTACAATAATAATTTTATTAATTTTGTCCTCAAATAAAACACACTATTCATGAGGTTGGAGGTTTTTGAAAATCTAAACAACAACAACAACAATAATAATAATAATAAGAAACTCTCGTAATAAAGGTAAAAAAATATAAAATAAAATAAAAATTTGTCAAACAATAGATTTTGTTAAATTAGATATTAGATTAGTTACCAATAGAGTTTAAACTCACGCCGTCATGCAAGCTTAGTATTAAAAGGCCTGTATGGGTTCTGCAATTCGAGAAGCTCTGGATTTGCAGAAAGGAAGGGTTCAATAACCTGATTGTGGAGTATGATGCACGTGTTATGATTCGCATGGTAAATAAGGAGATTGTCGTCGATGCATCTTTGGAAAGTATCATGCATGATATTTGGTCTATAGTAAACGGTGTGAGGGCTGTTTCGTTCGAGTTTACTCGTCCGTGGGGATGGAAATCGAGTGACATATTCTGTGGCAACGTTCCAAAAAGGTGGGGGGTCGTTTAGCTGGGATTGTATCAGTCTAGAATTTCTTTTTAATATCTTAACTGAAAATGTAAGTATTTCAATTAGAATCTAATTAATAAGCTCTATCTTTAGATTAAAAAAATTAAAAAAATAAAAATAAAATAAAAAAACTAATGAAAATGGCTTGAAAACTTTGAGTTTAATTATGATAAGGACAAAATAAAGAGTTAAGTGAATAGTACCAGAATTGACTTTTTAGTGTGAAAATATGATTTTTCGTTAAAGTGAAAAGTACCGTGGGCCTTTCGTTAAAACTCCCTTAAAAAAAAAAAATGGCCAAACCAAGTTTTCCTAAATATGCCTTGTGTACAGTGCAGAGCATAAAATTAATTAAAACAGTTGGAATGTATTAGAGTTTCTCTAAAAACTTCATACGTTCTTGGTTTTTCTTGACGACTCCTCTCGTACTAACATATAAAATATTTACTAAGCCAGTGAGTCACATCCAGATGGATCATCATCATCGAAGGTGATTAAATATTGATCTGTTAATAAGATCATTCCACATTGACTGTTGACCATAAACTCTGTCCTTGGTGGGTCTCCTTAGCTTAACATGCTTATTGCGTGATTGAGCATTGTCCAGACCAGTATCTTGCTCTAATATTATTGAACACCGTACGTTTTTAATTAATTTTCTTGCTAAGTAAAGTTGGTGTATGCTAATCATACATAATAAGACTAGTTTATGCCCAAACTGCACATATATGAACTAGCTAATAATTATAACGGGATTATTTTCATCCAGTTCTAATTTTCTAAATTAAGCATTAACAATTGCACAACAAAAATTGTCGCGATGATGAAATATTGTGTGGTCCTGGTCCTGGACATGCATGCATATTAAAAATTCGCTAAGGACAATACGATACTGACCAATATCATTATATACATTCATCAATTTACCTATATAATTACCAAATTAAAGGGTCTTCTCTCCATGAACATTACTCCCAAATTGAGCGGTTGTCTGCTGGGTGGTCACACTACACTCAAATCTAATTTGTTTTCTTACAAAGATTGAGAGTGCATTTTATGTTATTAAAGCAGCAAGTGTAAACCCTATTATTTCAAAGTTGTACAGATATATATATATATTTCTTAAAAGAAAATTATAATATATACAGCAACAAAAGGAAACTCTATGCATTATATATAAAGGTATATAAAGTTTTTTTTTTATATATAGTTCTTATAATTTTCTAACTTAGAAACTAATCTACTATAATTAATAACTATAGCAGTCCTCACGTTTTGACAATACCAGCCGGTTGGCTAGCTGCTGTTCACCTGAGGACTGCACTCATCTTCCTTCCTTCTTACAACAAGCGCTTCACACAGCTAAGGTTAGGTTTATGGTTCCTTAAGGGACATGTCGCGGCGCCGACTCTGCATTTTAACTCAATCAAGGATAATTCTTGCAGAAAGTGGGTTAAATGGAAAATCACTGAGCCATTTATGTCAAGTAAATAGATAAATATAGTTTTGTGGCTGGATTTTTATGAAGTTATCATTAAATGGGGACTTGAAAAATAAACGGCTCAAATGATTCAACTATAATTATTGGAAATGAGACTCCACAATGTGCGAATCTCTTGAGTTCTGTATTTTCAACAGAAGAGGGATAACTCAGCTCTATCTTCATTAAGAAATAACAACTGGAGACATGATGAGTTTGAAAATCCATAAGAAATATTAGAAAAACAAAATATTTGAAAACTGGCATTTATGAATTCATTCCCAGTGATATTCTCATTGAACCATATTTTGTCTCTTATATGTATTTCAAGCATCTTAGAGCAGTGTTTAGCAACCTATCATCAGTCAAATTATAAGGTGTGGCCTACCAAAATAAATAAATCCTTAATCAAGATTATTGGTTGATTAAGGATCCACTTTGATATTGATTAAGATTAGAAATTTGACATAATTAAACATATGTAACCCAACTTGGTCATTTTACTGAATACATGAAGAAAAATTGCTACGCGTTGAATTAAACTTGCATTGCCAAAAAATCATTTTGCCTAAGCTAGAAACATACGTAATTAAACTATTAGCTGTCTAAGAATGATATAGAAGTGGTAACCCAATTATTTGGGAAATTTTAATCATAGTAGATGACTTAGTCGTTGAATTTATATATTAGGGTCACGGGCTTTGTTTTGTCGTATTTTTTGCAATCTCTAATTCTCTATAAATGCCTCTACTTTGGAGGAGGGAGGGTTTGAATGCAGTAGGTTGATAATGAATGGTAAGAATCAAGACAATCCATTACTTGCAAAGTAAGAGTTAATTGGTTACAAGCATATAGTCTGTTGTGTTGATAAACATAAACGCATAATTAACTTGGTTTTATTTGAGTTTTAATGGAGATCATCAAATTAAAAATTCATATGTTGTCCACTTCGTTCCATTTCAGAATCAGAATACAAGGTAATAGGTTATT
Organism: Pyrus communis; assembly: GCF_963583255.1. Lineage (NCBI taxonomy): Eukaryota > Viridiplantae > Streptophyta > Magnoliopsida > Rosales > Rosaceae > Pyrus > Pyrus communis. Next base: position 39,523,623 of record NC_084803.1, read on the forward strand.
ACACAAAATAAGACATTTGGCAAACTAAACCTCTGCTTTTTAAAATATACACACAATTGTCCCAAAATGCTTTAGATTTGAGAGTGGGCTGGGCACCTTACCAAAACCGTTGGGGTTCAAAACTTTCTCTAAAGTCCAATATTCAACGTTGCAGAGCGTCGGACCTCGATTTGAAATAAAGCCCACCTGTTAGCATAATAATTTTTCGGCTCATTTTCCAAACATAAAAATTGTTTTCAAACAAAACTTTCTTCCCTACCGCTCAAACCCCTCGTATAAGCATTCCAGATCAAAATTGAGTAATGATAAGAATACCAACTATTTAAATTAAATTTTATAAACTATATGATTTGACTATTGACGATTGAATTATTACTTAAGTATTGACTAACGTATTTATTTTCTATTTGTGACACTCATATGATTTACTAATTTGATCTAAAAGTTGATCTACCAAGCATTACTCATCAAATTTGCCATGGCTCGTAGCTAGAATGCCAAATGTGATACATAACTATGGCTCGTAGCAACGGTATGCTTATGTTATTCAACTATGGCTCGTAGCAACGGTATGCTTATGTTATTCCTTCCCCTAAATTGTTTTATAAAGCTTTTATTTAGTTTTAAATTTTTAAGAGATTGTGTTGTGTTTGATTCAAGATTTTAGGGATATATATGAATTAAGTAAGGCTTGGATCGGAATTAGCGGCTTGGGGAATTAATGATGAATATTTTAGAGTTTATTTAGTTAGTTCTTACAAGATTTCAGATTGGGTAGTGTGTTCAATGTTGTCAATCACTATTCCTTTCAATTTTTTTTGCACTATGCATGGTTGTGCAATGGAATAGTGAATTTGATGTTAATCTGAAAAAAAGAAGGATACGAGCGCATTGCTATGTATTAATAGATGCACGGTGGAGATTGATTTATAATTGAATGGTGAAGATTGATCTAACTGATGAAAGCTATTAGAAGAGTTTGTTATAAGGTTGTAGAGTGAGTTATTTTGTAGGCTAGGGTAAAATGTAAGCACTTTCTCATTTTTTTGTAATGAGTTCAACTTGGAAGATATCAATACTAGCTTTCAATTTTTTTTTTTTTTTTTAACCTTCATCTTCTTCTCTATTCGTGATTTGGATAGTTCTCATACCTTTTTCAATATGGTTATTACTATGTTCCCTATGTAAGACATGTAAGCAACACGGTACATAGATCACAGATATACCATTGAATCACAAAACTCAAGAACAATATGACAACACAAGAACAAGGAGAAAAATACCTGCATAACTCAATGCAGAAGATGAAGCCATCACAGCTTTGAAACTACTAGCCTTCTCCTCTTTAGCAAAACACAATTGCTCCCCAAATATCAGGTCTTTGGAACGAAATAAGCAGAGAGATCGCAAGAACAGTGGCTACGTTCACATATATACTGAATGTTTTCCTAACTATCCTCCTATTAGAATCAGTATGGGAATCAAACATTCAATCCATATTCGACACTAGAAAGAACTTACAGTCCTAATACAAGTCAAGCCCCTAAACATGAACCAACTTTCAATACTTTCAATCCCACAAGAAAAAGGATTACTTCAAGCTTATTAACAAGACTTTTCCATATCGAACTCATATACTATAACTGGTTCAATATGTCAAAAACATACTCACACTCTAACACCCTATACTTGCAGATGGAGAATCGATACACTGGCTGATTTTCTACTCAATCTTTTTTCCAATTGAAGTGTCTAAATATCTCTTCACCGGTGCATTTCGGAAGAGTAATGATGGGGGAAGGCTGAAATGTCTATGTGAGTCTTCCGGCCGCTGAAAAGGTGGACTACAGTGACGAAGCCAATAGCTAGTCCCCTATTTAAAAGAAGAAGAATATTAAATATAAATATACAGCTGTGTCTGAACACAAAATGTGGACACATTTTTTCCAGATAAAAACAACATAACAAGTATATGTCTATCTACAGAATATACAATTTACAACAGCTCAAAACCTTGTCTGTTTATTCACTTTTAGGCATCAATAAACAACATAGCATGTCTATGTCGAGCTACATGATTTGCTAAATATCAAATGACCAGTAGACCGTCGAATGGAGCTCCTTTAGCTTTTTGTTCCAAAGCGATAGTGATATTTCATTAAAGTTACACCACGATTACATAAAGGGTGCCAAACTGGATGCATTTCTTAAGTGACCAAATCCTTAATCTGCAGTGAGTAAATCACAGAAAACAAACATAGTAAATCCCTTACATGGCCACCACAAACAATAGAATACAAAAGAACTAGTGGCGCAAATCTACCACAATAGGTACCACACAACCCCTAACGGCACAAACAAACACAAATTACAACGAAGCCGAGAAGGAAGCCATTGACGGCTCATCTCCACAGCAAAAAACAAGGCAGATCATTCTCGAACAATTCGTAGTAACACGACCAAAGCAAGAAAACCCGCTGCAAATAAGCCCCCCTGTGGAAGGCTTCTTGGCCGAAGAGCAAGCGTTGGCTCCGTCATAGGTCCACACCACCGCCGAATCAAGATGGATCCGCATCAATTATGGCTCAAACAAGGTGAATTCGGCTCGAATTTGAGCATGCAAGGTGGCTCAGCCACTGAAACTGCCAAGGAGCTCACGACGACCTCGCAGCCAATGACGCAAAGGTAAAAGAACCGCCAATTATGGTTTTGTACGTCTCTCTATGGAGAATTAATTTGTAGCGTCAGACAGGGGTCATGTGTTCATGCAGCTACACACTATAGGAGTCCCTTGTATTTTTTCAACAACCAGGTCTATGTGGTAGTTTCATGCATGTAGAATGTTGATACGACCGGTTGTACAGAAGAAGAATTTGCTCCCCTTGAATGGCCGAATGTCATAATCGGATCTTGAGACAATAATACAAGAGGAAAGTCTTTCCTATTTGCCTTCTCCAATTACATTTTCCACTGTGGTTCACTTGCACAATAACAATAGAGAAATCGACATACAAAGTGACAAAAAATGAGCGAGAAAGGTTAACTAATAAAAGATAAATAAGAAATATAGTTAGAATTCATGATAATACAATATCATGTGCATATCTACACATTGCTACGTAGTATTACAGTTTAGTGGTATTCGTCTTCACTGGTAATTAAGATGTCTTAAGTTCGATTCTCGTCAAAGGAAAATTTAAACCACATTATTACCAGTCTATTGTGAGGCTTAGCTCACTTCTCCATCCCTTTAATGTAGATAATATCGTTTATTAAAATAAAAAATATCATATGCATCACACATATTGCATTTATACGTAAGTTATTCTCGTCTATAGAAAAAAAAATAACAACATTTGTCCAACTTCTAGGTTCTTGGTTAATCTTTGGTATGCCCCCTGAAATTTAAACCTTTCTTCTTTTTTTCTTTTTTTTTTTTTTCTTTTTTTGGCATTTCAGTCTTTTTCGTTGAGAATGGGATATTGGAACCAATTTTTATTTTTCTCTTGCGCACGGCGCCGTCAGATCCACACTCGAAGTGGCTTCAGTGTGGGTAGATGGAAGAAGATCCAAGAGAAGGAACAAGACGATGATGGATTTGACTGAAAGAGATAGAGAGTGGGTTAAGTTTTATAATGAACTAATAACAATACGATTAAAATCGTCTTTAACAAGAATTAAACATAAAATCTCTTAGTTAAAAATAAAAAGGAATATTATTATACCGTAATATAAGTGACACAAAATGATGATATGTTTAAAAAACTAAATAAAATTAAGTTTCACTTAGGTCATACCAAAAAATAAGCATTTATAATCCGGAGAGATTTTTCAAAGTGTCCGAAACACGGCGTATCTCTATACAATTGGTGAGATTCTTGTACTAAAAAAATTAATAACTTAAAAAATAAAAAATTTTACCACTTATATAATAATACGTAATGCATAAAAAATAAAATTAATAGCAGAAAAAATAAAGTTCCCACCACTTATGTCATGTTAAAAGGAGTATTTATCAATAGTAGCCAAAATTCAAGTGATTTGGATTTCATGGGTATTCACGTCTATTTAAATGAGTTTTTTGATATATTTAAAAAAATTTATAAAAAATGACATTTATGAAATTTGATGTTAAATTTTTTTGACTATTATTAATAAATACTCTGTTAAAAGAGAGGCCAATCAAGTTGCCCATAGAATTTTTGTGCGGGGATGGGTTGTTGTTGTTGTGGCATGAAGAACCTTCGGACATAATTGCGGATGTACTAGTTGAAGAAGTTTCCTATTAATCGTTTTCCATTGTAATTTGTTTGTGAAGGTATCTTTTAGTTAATTGTGCGGGATTTTTTTTTTTTTTTTTTTCGATCGGGTTGAAATCTCCGATAAGATTTTTATCAAAACTTATATATGCACAATATCCTCCTATTGTATGGTTTCCAACTTTCTTAACAAATATCGTACTTTCTCAACAAATCAAAAAAATAAAAATAAAAACGTAGTGTAGGCTTCCTTGCTTTCGTACGTGTCACTGTAAGTTAACCAATCATCAATTCAGCCATCGACCACGACCATTTCCATTTCTCCTCTCCCAAGATCGCCCCTTTGTCCCCGCTCCCATTTCTAAGTTCCAAAGGTTATCTCACTACCACTACCACTACCACAACCGCCGCCGCGTTCTTCCGCCGTCTGCTTCTCTTCTCCTCCAGGTACTGCAGTTGTCTTCCTCCCTAACTCTTACCTTCTGTATTTCAATTCTGCGTTTTGATTTCTTAGTTTGATCTTCCATCTCTAGCGTTAATTAGTTAGAATCAAGGATTTTGCTTTACGGTATTGGAACCGCAATTAACCATTTTTCTATGATTTTATTGTTTAGTTTTTAATATTTTTATGTGTTTGTTGATGATTAAGTAGTAATGCGATTGGACATCCATCAGTTTATTCCTTCTTAAGACCCTCTGCTCGTAGAGTCAAGTTGGCCAGAACAGTGTATATGGGCACAAGTTCGCATCTCATTTTCCTTAATTTAGATTAGTTAATTAACAATATTGCACCAATAAAAAAAGGAACTAGTCAAAAAGGTGGAATCTTTTTTTTATTCCTTCTTTTTATTTGTAGAGCTTTAGTGCTAAACACGAATGTTATGCCATGTTCTTTTGAAACTTTTATGTCATTCATTGTCGTCGAATATGCTTCTGAGATATGGTTGTGCTCTATATCGTGGATTTTTTTGTGTGTTAATTTTTGGGGGTTGGGGGTTTGATTGAGGGCAGATATGGATGCCAGTACTGGTCCAAGTCTCTACCCGTTGCACCGGTCTAAAACTCTTCACCTGGTTTGTTACAGGCTTAATTCCTGTTTTCCTTCTTCTTTTTTTGTCCTTTTAAATCGTGGTCTTTGAAGTGCATTCAGGTGTTTTCTGACTAAGTGATCATATATCCAGGTAAGGCATGGACAAGGGATTCACAACGTGGAAGGCGAGAAGGATCAATCGGCATACTTGTCTTATGATCTTTTTGATGCACATCTTACCCCTCTTGGCTGGAGTCAGGTAATTACTAATGAAACTGATTAGTTGAGTTTATGTTTGGTATAAAAAATGCTATTACTGTAAATCTTTTCAAACTCTTCAAACCGATAAGAGTTTTAGGGTTCATTCAGTATATGCTGGCTATACTAGAAATACTGTATTTTTTTTATTTTTTTTAATATTTCTGTAAGTTTAATGTTGTACTGAACCAATATTTCTATAAGTTTTTAAGTTCCTTGTGTCTGCTGCTAAGTTGTCTTTTTATTTATCCCACAATAAATCAACAAATGCCATGTAATAAAGTTTTTCTGTCATAACAGGTTGATAATCTGCACAAGCATGTTCAAGCATGTGGACTTTTCAAGAAAATTGATTTGGTCATAACATCCCCTTTGTTAAGGTATCTCCTGTTCAAATTTTATTTTTTCCTAAAACTTCTATGATCAGGTTCTGCATGGATATCGTTAGAGCAGTCCCACTTTTTCTAGTGTTTTTTTTTTTTTTTTTTTTTTTTCTGTGAACTTTCATGACACTTACTTTTATGATAGAATTTTGAGGAAGAAATGCATACACTCGTTCTCTAATACATAAGCTTGTAAAAACCCATTTACTTTGTGGAAAGAAAATAACCAAAAGCATTATATGACAGATTCCATGAGACAGGTGAAATTATGCACCACTTTAATCTTTAAGATCATCTTTGCTTCCATCTTTGAATGAAGAAGGATACTACCTTTTCAATTAGGTTGGTTGGGCTCCTTTCATGTGTCAAAAAAGAGCTTTGTATCTTGCACTGTATAATTATAACATTTGTTTCTTGTTTTTTTGTAAAGGAAACAAAAAGAACAGCTGCAGGTACTCTTGCATCAATGGATTAGTTAAGAATCTACATTTGTTGAAGCGAGTTGGATTCAAATAGACATTAAGATGACGAGGTGCTGTTGAAATGATTTAGAAACTTGACACTGCTAACCATACAGTCCTTTAGATATCTCTCTTTTGAAAACTGATAATGGCTATGATAACTAATTGCCAGCTAGAGATTTTTTTTTTTTTTTTTTTTTTGGTGGTTTGATGTAATAGAGTGAACATTTAGTTTTGCTTTTAGAATTATAATTTCAGTTTTGCAATTGACTAATTATTGAATGATTGGATAAGTATATGTTCCTTGAAACCTTAAGCTGCTGTTAAGGCACTTTGGTTTTTAACCAATAGTTGCCTTGTAGGACCATGCAGACAGCAGTGGGTGTTTTTGGGGGTGAAGCATACACAGATGGGATAGATGTACCTCCTCTAATGGTTGCAAATGCTGGGAACAGTAACCATCCTGCAATTTCAAGTCTAAACTCCCCACCATTTATAGCAGTGGAGCTTTGCCGCGAACTTTTGGTACGCCATGTTAAAAGTTAAAATTAGTAACAGCTATGTAGGCTATGCATAGAAGATACAAAGAAACACACAGAGAGATGGGGTCTGGTTTGGGTAATTTGGACTCCACTCATGCAATAACAATAAGAAAATGAAAGTGGTTCATTTCAAAATTTCCTTCTCTCACCCTTCACCCAACCACTGGGTTTTAACTGGACATTGTACTTAAATGTGTGTTTTTCTCTTCTCCTGCAGGGTGTTCATCCATGTGACAAGAGGAGAAGCATTAGCGAGTATCGGCCTCTTTTTCCTGCAATTGATTTTTCACTGGCAAGTGACTTTTTGCAATTAAATTGACAAAAGCTATGGCCGTCGGTTTACTAGCTTTGGTTTTAGTTGCTTGTCTAACCATCAACTTTGATTGATTGTTTAGATAGAAAATGAGGACGACATTTTGTGGTTGCCTGACATTAAAGAGAAAACTGAACAAGTGGCAGCTAGGGGAGTGGAGTTTTTGAACTGGTGATCTCTTAATTACTCTTAAGTTCCATTGCATTTTGGTAACTGCTTTCTTTATTATTCATGACCACAAAAAGAATCACTGAGGAAAAGAAAAGGTGAAAAGAAAGAGAATGATATCTAAACTTAACTTAAAATTGTGGCGAGCAACGGGAAAATTGTTATGCTGCGGGTATGCTGCGCCAAATCATGTTTTTAAGGCGTTGGCATGCTGTCTCGTAATCCAAGTTTTCTCCAGAGTTGAGTTATAACTTAAAAATATTCCTGTCATGCTGTGTTCTCACCTCAAGATTTAATTTATTGGAGAAATTTGTGTATAGTTTTCGGGTGTGTCCCATGAGTTCATTGCATAGGTTTTGACCGAAGTACCATTACAACAATTTTCTTAACATCCTCCTGTTTCCGACATGTTCATTTTCATAACCACTTTTGTTTCATGTTCATTTTCATAACTACTTTATTCTCCTAAGTAGAATCTAGCATAATTCTCAACATTAGCTTACATTTGTTTCATGTTCATTTTCATAACCACTTTTTGGAATTGATTGGAGTGATAATGTAATTGTTCGCTTTACAATAAATCTTGTAGATCACACAAGTTCGTCAAGTTACATGTTAATGATTTAAGTTATGGATTTCAGCTATTTTGACAATTGTTCTTGCATTGGCAATGTGGAAAGGTGGTAACTGTTAATTCTTTCTTTTTCTCTTCTCTCAATTGGTCTAGGTTGTGGACGCGTAAAGAGAAGGAGATTGCAATTGTTAGTCACAGTGATTTCTTGTTTTATACCTTGAGTGCTTTTGGAAATGATTGCCACCCGTCTATCAAGAGCGAAATATGCACTCCGTAAGTGTTATGGTGGTTGTTTTATCCCAACTTTTAAGTCAAGAGCATGCACATTACATTCTGCAGCACAGGGTAATGTTTATTCTTTAAACTAGGGAGAACCGGTCCCTTTCTTTTTCTCTTTTTAATTTCGGAACTGCTAAGCTTAAGAGTGGAATTCGGTTTGTGCAGCTTTGCTAATTGTGAGCTTCGTTCAGTGGTGTTTGTTGATAGGAGGTGAGTTTCTTGTTCGCTAAATTTAGACGCGCGCGCGCACAGAGTCACACGCACACGCATTCTAGCTTATGCAGAAGTTTAATATTCTGTCTTCTATGTGCAGTTTAATGGGGTCTGATTCTTCAATAACTAATTATCCTGGAAAGATCCCTCGTGGGCCTGATCTTCCTAGTGACGTTGCTGATGAGAAGAAGTCAGAGAAGGGCGCTTCCGTGTAATTATATGCACGCCACGATGATGGATGGACAGTCTTACATAAATAATACCAGATATCCTATTGGCAATAAACTTATGTAGCTTGAAGTTTTGTGATCAACCGCTTTAATGGAGTGCCTTTACTATTGAGGTGCGACCTATGTAAGATCCCATATTGTTCAGAGGAGTGATCCTTATACGTATATTCTCATCTCTACTTAGCACGAAGTTTTTCGGGAGCTCACTGGCTTCGGGTTCCATGAAAACTCCGAAGTTAAGCGAGTAACGCGCGAGAGCACTTCCATGATGGGTTACCCACTGGGAAGTTCTCGTGTGAGTTTCCAGAACCGTGAGGGCGTGGTCGGGGCCCGAAGCGAACAATATCATGCTACGATGATGGAGCCGGCTCGGGATGTGACAATTTGGTATCAGAGCCTAACCCTAACTGTGATATGCCAACGAGGATGTCGGGCTCTTAAGGGGGGGTGGATTGTAAGATCCCACATCCCTCAGAGGAGGGATCCTTATATGTATATTCTCATTTCTACCTAGCACGAGGCTTTTTGGGAGCTCATTGGCTTCGCGTTCTATGGGAACTCCGAAGTTAAGTGAGTAGCGCACGAGAGCACTCCCATCGCTTTGGGTTTCATGTGAACTCCTAAGCGAATAGCGCACGAGAGCACTCCCAAAATGGGTGATTCATTGGGAAGTTCTCATCTGAATTTCCGAAAACAAAACCATGAGGACGTGGTCGGAACCCAAAGCGGACAATATCGTGCTACGGTGGTGGAGAGGGCCCGGGATGTGATGGACCCCGGGCCAGGACGTGACAACCTACCTCTCCTGGTCTTCATCTTTCTCATACCAAGTATGTTGATCTACTAAAGCGCACCAATATGCTTGTAAACTTTGCACTACTCCTATTGCTTCGCGAGCGCAGCTTTCAAATCACGATGGTACTCTCCTCTCTGATTTCGACACCTATTTTGGTTCCTTACAGTATCTTACCTTAACTAGTCCCGACATTGCATTTGATGTTAATCACATCGCTCAGTTTATGTCTCGGCCAACCAATACACATCTTATCAAGGCCAAACGCATTTTGCATTGTGTTAAGGGCACTGTTGATCAAGATATTGTATTTTTCGCTGGTTTACTACACCACCCTTGTTTCGTGGGTATTCTGATGCTGACTGGTTGGGTGTCCTTATATGCGACGCTCCACCTCTAGGTATCTTATTTTTCATGGTCCTAATCTCACCTCATGGAATTCTACAAAGCACCTTTACTGTGTGTCGAATTTGAGAACCATATTATACGTGGAATCAGAGACTAAAGCAAAAGGAATTCCAAGAATTTATCATATTAATGTTCAATAATACGTAATCATTGGTATCAAAAATGCTCATCACGTCTTATGCAACGGCATATTTTTACCGTAAAAGTAGTAGGAAATTCAATGGAAGTAAATTGATTTTATAGGACCACAAAACATTAACTAGTGTGAACAAGTGAGGCTTGCTTTAACTATGATCTCCTTACGAATATGAGAATGTATCCTATAACGATAGAGAGAAGAAGGAATATACCAGCAGCCATGATGTTGACATTAGAGAACTCTGTAGATTTTCGGCTACTTTCTCCCCTTAATTTTTCGATTCCACTCTTCTCCAAACAGGAGTTAGATGCCGAGGGAAGCGGCACCACCACATCCCAGAAAGATTTGGTCACTGCAGATGGGGCGTCTATTTCTGGTTCCAAGATTGTTGAGTCATCTGCTGGAGCTTCCATAGACAACAACTCGACACATCGATCTTTCAGAACCTAAGCAACCATGGAAGGCAAAAGGTCAGAACTGCTTAGACATTGAACTAAAGAGAGTAACTGAAAAACTCGTGCTTGATTGAGTCCGAATAGAGTTCTTCAGAACCAAAGAAGGAAAGGGAGCGTCATCTTTTTTCCAATTTCCTTAATATATCCTTAGTTTATAAGTACAAACCTCAAACGTCTCAGATGGCTGTAGGTAGTCACACACAAATGTACCCGCTAACCAAGGAACAAAGACTCTTCGGGGAAGTGAAAGATTGCATGATTGTCTGTTTTAAAATGCATAACAAATGTGGTCAGTACGGTGACCTACGTTCAGCAATGTGAGCGGCAGATAACAGGACTAGGGAAAATCAGAGTGGCATATGATCAGGTGTAATTCGAATTCGTAGTGAAAATCTTGGTTTATTAAAACATAACAGCCCTAACAGACCTGAATGATTGAAGAACAATTTGAGAAACAGGTGTTTCACTGGATCTCCCATCTCCTGGTTCCTGAGTATCAGCACCATCTCTTGATTGCTGGCCACTGGTTTCAGTTGGACCCGCCTCGCCATCTGCCTCATCACAGATGATATCTAGTCTACTCTGCAGACTCGTGATTATGTCATCCTACAAACATACAAGCAATCCATGACTTTAAAGGATATGAGCACTAAGAGGAATTAAAACTAGCAAAAACTATATCGTGGAAATATCAAAACAAGGCCTTTGTGCGATAATTGCAAGCAACACCACATTTAACACAAGACACTGCAAAAGTTTTATTTCTACCACATCAGAAAACACTTGGGCCTCGTTTGATAGAGAGGATTGGCTTGATAGGACTACTCACTATATTAAAGGTATTTTAACGGGAGAAATGGATGACAAATTCCTTATTTTGTCCAAGTTGAAGGTTACTCATGAAGAATAGTTGTCCCTGTTAATAGTATCATTTTTGTGGGGATTAGTAGGGACAAATATTCTTCATGAGTAACCTTCAACTTGGACAAAATAAGGAATTTATCATTCATTTCTTCTTTTAAAATGCCTTCAATTATAGTGAATAGTCCTACCTAAACCAATCCTCATTATCAAACGAGGCCTCAAAGTTTAAAAATTTTACATCATATCATGGAAAACAAAAAATTCCTTAAATACATAGACCCTTGGATTTCCACAATGTGCACAAGATACTGCCAATTGATTCAAATGACGTATGTCGATAAGGATTCAAATCTAGTAGAATGAAGCTTCTCAACGTCTTTACTGCAATTCTGAAACCAAAATGCAATGGATATTTATTAAGTACGTGTCACTGTAAGTTAACCAATCATCAATTCAGCCATCGACCACGACCATTTCCATTTCTCCTCTCCCAAGATCGCCCCTTTGTCCCCGCTCCCATTTCTAAGTTCCAAAGGTTATCTCACTACCACTACCACTACCACTACCACAACCGCCGCCGCGTTCTTCCGCCGTCTGCTTCTCTTCTCCTCCAGGTACTGCAGTTGTCTTCCTCCTTAACTCTTACCTTCTGTATTTCAATTCTGCGTTTTGATTTCTTAGTTTGATCTTCCATCTCTAGCGTTAATTAGTTAGAATCAAGGATTTTGCTTTACGGTATTGGAACCGCAATTAACCATTTTTCTATGATTTTATTGTTTAGTTTTTAATTTTTTATGTGTTTGTTGATGATTAAGTAGTAATGCGATTCGACATCCATCAGTTTATTCCTTCTTAAGACCCTCTGCTCGTAGAGCCAAGTTGGCCAGAACAGTGTATATGAGCACAAGTTCGCATCTCATTTTCCTTAATTTAGATTAGTTAATTAACAATATTGCACCAATAAAAAAAGGAACTAGTCAAAAAGGTGGAATCTTTTTTTTATTCCTTCTTTTTATTTGTAGAGCTTTAGTGCTAAACACGAATGTTATGCCATGTTCTTTTGAAACTTTTATGTCATTCATTGTCGTCGAATATGCTTCTGAGATATGGTTGTGCTCTATATTGTGGATTTTTTTGTGTGTTAATTTTTGGGGGTTGGGGGTTTGATTGAGGCAGATATGGATGCCAGTACTGGTCCAAGTCTCTACCCGTTGCACCGGTCTAAAACTCTTCACCTGGTTTGTTACAGGCTTAATTCCTGTTTTCCTTCTTCTTCTTTTTTCCTTTTAAATCGTGGTCTTTGAAGTGTATTCAGGTGTTTTCTGACTAAGTGATCATATATCCAGGTAAGGCATGGACAAGGGATTCACAACGTGGAAGGCGAGAAGGATCAATCGGCATACTTGTCTTATGATCTTTTTGATGCACATCTTACCCCTCTTGGCTGGAGTCAGGTAATTACTAATGAAACTGATTAGTTGAGTTTATGTTTGGTATAAAAAATGCTATTACTGTAAATCTTTTCAAACTCTTTAAACCGATAAGAGTTTTAGGGTTTGTTCAGTATATGCTGGCTGTACTAGAAATACTGTATTTTTTTTATTTTTTTTAATATTTCTGTAAGTTTAATGTTGTACTGAACCAATATTTCTATAAGTTTTTAAGTTCCTTGTGTCTGCTGCTAAGTGGTCTTTTTATTTATCCCACAATAAATCAACAAATGCCATGTAATAAATTTTTTCTGTCATAACAGGTTGATAATCTGCACAAGCATGTTCAAGCATGTGGACTTTTCAAGAAAATTGATTTGGTCATAACATCTCCTTTGTTAAGGTATCTCCTGTTCAAATTTTATTTTTTCCTAAAACTTCTATGATCAGGTTCTGCATGGATATCGTTAGAGCAGTCCCACTTTTTCTAGTGTTTTTTTTTTTTTTTTTTTTTTCTGTGAACTTTCATGACACTTACTTTTATGATAGAATTTTGAGGAAGAAATGCATACACTGTTCTCTAATACATAAGCTTGTAAAAACCCATTTACTTTGTGGAAAGAAAATAACCAAAAGCATTATATGACAGATTCCATGAGACAGGTGAAATTATGCACCACTTTAATCTTTAAGATCATCTTTGCTTCCATCTTTGAATGAAGAAGGATACTACCTTTTCAATTAGGTTGGTTGGGCTCCTTTCATGTGTCAAAAAAGAGCTTTGTATCTTGCACTGTATAATTATAACATTTGTTTCTTGTTTTTTTGTAAAGGAAACAAAAAGAACAGCTGCAGGTACTCTTGCATCAATGGATTAGTTAAGAATCTACATTTGTTGAAGCGAGTTGGATTCAAATAGACATTAAGATGACGAGGTGCTGTTGAAATGATTTAGAAACTTGACACTGCTAACCATACAGTCCTTTAGATATCTCTCTTTTGAAAACTGATAATGGCTATGATAACTAATTGCCAGCTAGAGATTTTTTTTTTTTTTTTTTTTTTGGTGGTTTGATGTAATAGAGTGAACATTTAGTTTTGCTTTTAGAATTATAATTTCAGTTTTGCAATTGACTAATTATTGAATGATTGGATAAGTATATGTTCCTTGAAACCTTAAGCTGCTGTTAAGGCACTTTGGTTTTTAACCAATAGTTGCCTTGTAGGACCATGCAGACAGCAGTGGGTGTTTTTGGGGGTGAAGCATACACAGATGGGATAGATGTACCTCCTCTAATGGTTGCAAATGCTGGGAACAGTAACCATCCTGCAATTTCAAGTCTAAACTCCCCACCATTTATAGCAGTGGAGCTTTGCCGCGAACTTTTGGTACGCCATGTTAAAAGTTAAAATTAGTAACAGCTATGTAGGCTATGCATAGAAGATACAAAGAAACACACAGAGAGATGGGGTCTGGTTTGGGTAATTTGGACTCCACTCATGCAATAACAATAAGAAAATGAAAGTGGTTCATTTCAAAATTTCCTTCTCTCACCCTTCACCCAACCACTGGGTTTTAACTGGACATTGTACTTAAATGTGTGTTTTTCTCTTCTCCTGCAGGGTGTTCATCCATGTGACAAGAGGAGAAGCATTAGCGAGTATCGGCCTCTTTTTCCTGCAATTGATTTTTCACTGGCAAGTGACTTTTTGCAATTAAATTGACAAAAGCTATGGCCGTCGGTTTACTAGCTTTGGTTTTAGTTGCTTGTCTAACCATCAACTTTGATTGATTGTTTAGATAGAAAATGAGGACGACATTTTGTGGTTGCCTGACATTAAAGAGAAAACTGAACAAGTGGCAGCTAGGGGAGTGGAGTTTTTGAACTGGTGATCTCTTAATTACTCTTAAGTTCCATTGCATTTTGGTAACTGCTTTCTTTATTATTCATGACCACAAAAAGAATCACTGAGGAAAAGAAAAGGTGAAAAGAAAGAGAATGATATCTAAACTTAACTTAAAATTGTGGCGAGCAACGGGAAAATTGTTATGCTGCGGGTATGCTGCGCCAAATCATGTTTTTAAGGCGTTGGCATGCTGTCTCGTAATCCAAGTTTTCTCCAGAGTTGAGTTATAACTTAAAAATATTCCTGTCATGCTGTGTTCTCACCTCAAGATTTAATTTATTGGAGAAATTTGTGTATAGTTTTCGGGTGTGTCCCATGAGTTCATTGCATAGGTTTTGACCGAAGTACCATTACAACAATTTTCTTAACATCCTCCTGTTTCCGACATGTTCATTTTCATAACCACTTTTGTTTCATGTTCATTTTCATAACTACTTTATTCTCCTAAGTAGAATCTAGCATAATTCTCAACATTAGCTTACATTTGTTTCATGTTCATTTTCATAACCACTTTTTGGAATTGATTGGAGTGATAATGTAATTGTTCGCTTTACAATAAATCTTGTAGATCACACAAGTTCGTCAAGTTACATGTTAATGATTTAAGTTATGGATTTCAGCTATTTTGACAATTGTTCTTGCATTGGCAATGTGGAAAGGTGGTAACTGTTAATTCTTTCTTTTTCTCTTCTCTCAATTGGTCTAGGTTGTGGACGCGTAAAGAGAAGGAGATTGCAATTGTTAGTCACAGTGATTTCTTGTTTTATACCTTGAGTGCTTTTGGAAATGATTGCCACCCGTCTATCAAGAGCGAAATATGCACTCCGTAAGTGTTATGGTGGTTGTTTTATCCCAACTTTTAAGTCAAGAGCATGCACATTACATTCTGCAGCACAGGGTAATGTTTATTCTTTAAACTAGGGAGAACCAGTCCCTTTCTTTTTCTCTTTTTAATTTCGGAACTGCTAAGCTTAAGAGTGGAATTCGGTTTGTGCAGCTTTGCTAATTGTGAGCTTCGTTCAGTGGTGTTTGTTGATAGGAGGTGAGTTTCTTGTTCGCTAAATTTAGACGCGCGCGCGCACAGAGTCACACGCACACGCATTCTAGCTTATGCAGAAGTTTAATATTTTGTCTTCTATGTGCAGTTTAATGGGGTCTGATTCTTCAATAACTAATTATCCTGGAAAGATCCCTCGTGGGCCTGATCTTCCTAGTGACGTTGCTGATGAGAAGAAGTCAGAGAAGGGCGCTTCCGTGTAATTATATGCACGCCACGATGATGGATGGATAGTCTTACATAAATAATACCAGATATCCTATTGGCAATAAACTTATGTAGCTTGAAGTTTTGTGATCAACCGCTTTAATGGAGTGCCTTTACTATTGAGGTGCGACCTATGTAAGATCCCATATTGTTCAGAGGAGTGATCCTTATACGTATATTCTCATCTCTACTTAGCACGAAGTTTTTCGGGAGCTCCCTGGCTTCGGGTTCCATGGGAACTCCGAAGTTAAGCGAGTAACGCGCGAGAACACTTCCATGATGGGTGACCCACTGGGAAGTTCTCGTGTGAGTTTCCAGAAATAAAACCGTGAGGGCGTGGTCGGGGCCCAAAACGGACAATATCATGCTACGATGATGGAGCGGGCCCGGGATGTGATGGATCACGGGTCGGGATGTGACAATTTGGTATCAAAGCCTAACCCTAGTTGTGATGTGTCGACGAGAATGTCGGGCTCTTAAGGGGGGTGGATTGTAAGATCCCACATCCCCCAAAGGAGGGATCCTTATATGTATATTCTCATCTCTACCTAGCACGAGGCCTTTTGAGAGCTCATTGGCTTCGCGTTCCATGGGAACTCCGAAGTTAAGCGAGTAGCGCACGAGAGCACTTCCATCGCTTCGGGTTTCATGGGAACTCTTAAGCGAATAGCGCACGAGAGCACTCCCAAAATGGGTGATCCATTGGAAAGTTCTCGTCTGAATTTCCGAAAACAAAACCATGAGGATGTGGTCGAAACCCAAAGCGGACAATATCGTGCTACGGTGATGGAGAGGGCCGGGACGTGACAACCTACCTCTCCTGGTCTTCATCTTTCTCATACCAAGTATGTTGATCTACTAAAGCGCACCAATATGCTTGTAAACTTTGCACTACTCCTATTGCTTCGCGAGCGCAGCTTTCTAATCACGATGGTACTCTCCTCTCTGATTTCGACACCTATTTGGTTCCTTACAGTATCTTACCTTAACTAGTCCCGACATTGCATTTGATGTTAATCATCGCTCAGTTTGTCTCGACCAACCAATACACATCTTATCAAGGCCAAACGCATTTTGCATTGTGTTAAGGGCACTGTTGATCAAGATATTGTATTTTTTGCTGGTTTACTACGCCACCCTTGCTTCGTGGGTATTCTGATGCTGACTGGTTGGGTGTCCTTATATGCGACACTCCACCTCTGGGTATCTTATTTTTCATGGTCCTAATCTCACCTCATGGAATTCTACAAAGCACCTTTACTGTGTGTCGAATTTGAGAACCATATTATACATGGAATCAGAGACTAAAGCAAAAGGAATTCCAAGAATTTACCATATTAATGTTCAATAATACGTAATCATCGGTATCAAAAATGCTCATCACATCTTATGCAACGGCATATTTTTACCATAAAAGTAGTAGGAAATTCAATGGAAGTAAATTGATTTTATAGGACCACAAAAAATTAACTAGTGTGAACAAGTGAGGCTTGCTTTAACTATGATCTCCTTACGAATATGAGAATGTATCCTATAATGATAGAGAGAAGAAGGAATATACCAGCAGCCATGATGTTGACATTAGAGAACTCTGTAGATTTTCGGCTACTTTCTCCCCTTAATTTTTCGATTCCACTCTTCTCCAAACAGGAGTTAGATGCCGAGGGAAGCGGCACCACCACATCCCAGAAGGATTTGGTCACTGCAGATGGGGCGTCTATTTCTGGTTCCAAGATTGTTGAGTCATCTGCTGGAGCTTCCATAGACAACAACTCGACACATCGATCTTTCAGAACCTAAGCAACCATGGAAAGCAAAAGGTCAGAACTGCTTAGACATTGAACTAAAGAGAGTAACTGAAAAACTCGTGCTTGATTGAGTCCGAATAGAGTTCTTCAGAACCAAAGAAGGAAAGGGAGCGTCATCTTTTTTCCAATTTCCTTAATATATCTTTAGTTTATAAGTACAAACCTCAAACGTCTCAGATGGCTGTAGGTAGTCACACACAAATGTACCCGCTAACCAAGGAACAAAGACTCTTCGGGGAAGTGAAAGATTGCATGATTGTCTGTTTTAAAATGCATAACAAATGTGGTCAGTACGGTGACCTACGTTCAGCAAAGTGAGCGGCAGATAACAGGACTAGGGAAAATCAGAGTGGCATATGATCAGGTGTAATTCGAATTCGTAGTGAAAATCTCGGTTTATTAAAACATAACAGCCCTAACAGACCTGAATGATTGAAGAACAATTTGAGAAACAGGTGTTTCACTGGATATCCCATCTCTTGGTTCCTGAGTATCAGCACCATCTCTTGATTGCTGGCCACTGGTTTCAGTTGGACCCGCCTCGCCATCTGCCTCATCACAGATGATATCTAGTCTACTCTGCAGACTCGTGATTATGTCATCCTACAAACATACAAGCAATCCATGACTTTACAGGATATGAGCACTAAGAGGAATTAAAACTAGCAAAAACTATATCGTGGAAATATCAAAACAAGGCCTTTGTGCGATAATTGCAAGCAACACCACATTTAACACAAGACACTGCAAAAGTTTTATTTCTACCACATCAGAAAACACTTGGGCCTCGTTTGATAGAGAGGATTGGCTTGATAGGACTACTCACTATATTAAAGGTATTTTAACGGGAGAAATGAATGACAAATTCCTTATTTTGTCCAAGTTGAAGGTTACTCATGAAGAATAGTTGTCCCTGTTACTCGTATCATTTTTGTGGGGATTAGTAGGGACAAATATTCTTCATGAGTAACCTTCAACTTGGACAACATAAGGAATTTGTCATTCATTTCTTCTTTTAAAATGCCTTCAATTATAGTGAATAGTCCTACCTAAACCAATCCTCATTATCAAACGAGGCCTCAAAGTTTAAAAATTTTACATCATATCATGGAAAACAAAAAATTCCTTAAATACATAGACCCTTGGATTTCCACAATGTGCACAAGATACTGCCAATTGATTCAAATGACGTATGTAGATAAGGATTCAAATCTAGTAGAATGAAGCTTCTCAATGTCTTTACTGCAATTCTGAAACCAAAATGCAATAGATATTTTGCTACCTGACTCTGCTTAGGAAATCCTAGTAACATGGACTTTGAAAAATGAAACTGGACACCTTCCACAGAGACAATGGACCCCAACTCCTTATTTACCAGAACTAAATTAAATATCAAAATTAAAATTAAAATTAAACCTTTACATTTGGATAAAAGAAAACATTTACCCGAATTTCTAAAAAGGCAATGCAACAGCCAATGATCAATGGGATGCAGTACAGTCAACTAATGATAAAATGTGGATTTCAAATGTTGTGTGTTAGCAGACTAAAACCGATATTAATTTTCAGTGTAACATCAGGAATGGCTAAATAACAGTGACTATCTCTTGTGTACCTTAATATCAGCAACAGCTTGTGAAATTGGTTCTTTGGGATTTAAAAATGCAAAGGAACACACACAACCGCTAAAATCAACAACACCAACAGTATCTTTCTGGCTGCAAGCTTTACACAATATAGATGCATATTAGGATAGAAACTCAAAATGGAAGAAGCAATTCATGGAAAGAAGAAAAAAAAAGAACTGAACAGGAAAATTAATAATGCATAAACAAACCTTCAGTATCTTTCATAAATGGTAGAAGCAACTCGACTTCATGCAGACCATCCGATGTGCATAGATCATCGTTAACAACCTAAAGTTGTATGCAAAACAGAGAAATCTGGATGAGAACTTGAGGCTAAAAGACTCAACAAGGGGATAGCACAATTCAAACACTCTGCTTTAAGCTGTAAATATGATTAATGGTTTAGTCTGCATCAGTTAAAAAATGTAAAATTAACCACAAGGTTCAATCAAAATTGAATTTTTGCAGTAAAGGCAATTTGAGAGGGACTTGATTACATATGTGATGTTGGTGTTGAAATTGGTTATTATCGCATGCAAAAATGAAAAGGCAGAAACTCAGGGAAAATTGCAGCAAGCAAGCTTAACTCAAGGACGATAATAATTTACTCAAAGGCAAGGTCATATTTTGTTTAAAAGAAGTTGAATCTATGACTTAAAGTGCACCACCTTATGACACAGATCAAGGTTTTATTTATTATTTTTTTCTGCTGACTGCCTTTTGATGAATTTTTGTTTTATTTTTTGCCACAGCTAGAATATGGTTAAATTCCTCATATTTAGATCTGTAATCATAGAGGTAGCAATAAAATTAAAAGAAAAAAGTTACTTCACAAACAAGAACGTGGGTTTCTAATATCACCTATAAAGGTTTAAATGATAACGAAAACTTTTAAGAGTCCGGATGATTGCTTTAAATATAGTCCCTACGCCCTAGAGTAGCAAGAGAACACTAGTACACCTTGAATTTGTCTTGGAGCCAAATTAGGTTCACCTGAATAGTAAAAAAAAATATATAGGCTCGAACCTAGTGGTAACCAAGATTCCGTCAGCCTACTAGAGATATATTGAACCTCTGTGGCAATTGCATATATGTCAAAGCCAGGTCCAATAAAGCACACGGGAATTTTTTATCCGCAAAATGATGAATGTTTATTCATCACTTTGTGGATAAATTTGTGCTTATGAGTAAGTCTATTTGCTAATAGATGAAAATCGTTGTTAAAATCTAGCTTAAACCTAATTTTGAGAAGCACAAAACAAAATTCTAATATGACAAGCTATATCAACTTTCTCACCTACAACAACTTGAAATAAACAAAACAGACCTTAACAGTCTAGAGATATTATAGGTAACTTTCTACAGCACACTCCTACAGGCATCACACCAGATTTAGTATAATTTAATCAACTTGCAACGAAAACATCAAAGTTGAAAAGAAGAAGTTGCGCATGCACTGCAGACTGAGAAAACTTTTACTTTGGACTTTAAGACATATTATGTTATACTATTACATCACAGATATCATCAACATACGAATCAATAGAACCAACCCATGGTCATCCAAAGCATTAACAAAGACTCCATCCAGTGCACTAGCTTACACACAAGAATCCAGCAAATTAACAGGCATTCGAGGTACCACACTTTTGCATATTAAAAAAATGTGCACGGTAATTTTCACTTTCAGAGGAACAATTCAATGAGCTACTTACCAAATTTCCATCAAACATGGCTTTTGCACTTCTTAAATCTTTTGCATGAACTGAAATACCATGACGAAGGGCTTCACTAAAAGTTCGGAGATTTGATGAATTCTTGTGAAATATGGGCAATCTGGGAAAGAATAACTACCATGAGAAAACCCAAACACCACTATAGCACTAGTGTTGTAACAAAGCATCAATAACCAAAAATACTATTATTAAATTGGATAGACCCCCAGTACTATGAGAATGCAATCTATCAAGTGGGAGAGGTAGAAGCTCAGTACAAGTTACATTCAATTTAGGATTACGCGTAACTGGACCTGCTTTTACATATCTCTCGTTATTTGATGCCAGAAGGTCAAGGAAGTGGGTGACCTAATGACAGGGGAG
The DNA here is from genome assembly GCF_963583255.1 of Pyrus communis. Classification (NCBI taxonomy): domain Eukaryota; kingdom Viridiplantae; phylum Streptophyta; class Magnoliopsida; order Rosales; family Rosaceae; genus Pyrus; species Pyrus communis. The sequence goes on from NC_084803.1 coordinate 39,545,129, forward strand.
ACGGCGACCGAAGCCCCAGTGAACAGCGGAGCAAAATGAAGGTTGCATTAATGATAAAGATCTCTGGGGAAACCGCTAAAAAAAGATTGAACATGTGGGAGGATCGTAGCTTAGATCTGTGCCAAGGTTTTAAGACGAAAAGAAAATAGAATCGTGATCTGAATGTCGTCTGTTAACCAGTTTTTTGGAAATTCTTTATTATGTGGATTCTGTCCAATCCATCTGAATGTCGTCTGTTAACCAGTTTTTTTGGAAAGTCTTTATATGTGGATTCACTCCAATCCAGGATCACTGTCAAAGTGCTTAAAAGAAGGGTTATACTGACATAGGTCTGCTTCTGGCCGGTTTAGCAATCTAAAGTCTTGAAAGCTCCTATGAATATTCGAGCGCTGCAAAAGGCAAAGGGTTTAGATTTAAGGTTCAACATCAGTGTTGGCTTTGGATATGACTTAATAGTGGATAAGAAATCAACTGAGATGATAAATAAGGTATGCCACTAAGATTTAAGATTCAAAATGGCCTCCAGTAGCATCTTGGTTAGATATTGATAGTTTAATATACTTGACAGTTGGATAATCAGCTCACCGTTTGCTTTTGCTTGAACTGAGCTCATTGTTTACTTTATGTTTGAAGGAATCTGTATCCTTTCATGTTCTTTCAATCAACAAAATTGGGTGTTTTCAAAATCAAAACAAATGGCATCGGGTGTTTTAAAATTTCAATCCATGATGAAAAGGGGACTTCAAAATTATCCTCAATTGGGCTACTGAAAGGAAAAGTAGATTAAAAAAGGGTCCTAAATTTTAGGTGTGTGTGAAAATCACAGGAAAATTTTATTTTTAAGTTTTAAGAAAATATAAATATAGCACAAGAGCACTCTGGTAGGCAGGACTTTCAACAACCTGAACTATTGAGAGGAAAAACAAATTCCTACATTTTCAGAAGCCATAAATAAAAGAAATCCTCCACTTTCAGTTAAATAAAGATCATTAAATAAGAAAAGCTGACGGTACCTGATATCAAAGTTGTACATGCACCTAAAATGTTGAAGGGAATTTAGGACCCTTCCCATTTTGAAGTCACAAGGTCTTAGGCTGCTTGACGTAATATTTGAAGCTACTGGACAATTTCGACATGTCCACCTACAGAAATAACCTCTTTAGTCAGCCTGATATAAAATTTAACAATTTAAGAGGGAATAATTGGGACAATTCAGGTTGGGAAGATACCTCCTTGGACTATAACAAATGTGAATAAGCAGTCTCTCATCCCAATCAATCTCTGAGAGGGGCGCTGCTTTGGCAACTCCCATTACAGTCTGCAAGGGCCTTTTCCATTAATAAATAAAAAATCATTGTTTTCCACAGATTTGCATATGTTAGCTACAAGTTTAAAATGAATATAGGCAGTCCCGAATTGATCATAGCTGACCCATTATAACCAGCCAAGATTTCTTTACTACTTGATTTATGGTAACTGTAAAATTTCCACATGTTGTATAAGACCTAATTTCATGAATTCCAGCTTTACTTGATACGCCTAACAGATCGCTTCAACATCCAACAGCCAAAAGCTGACTATGGAAACCAAGCCTTCACCAATCAATCTCATATTTATCCTTCCTACATATTTCACCATGACTAGGCAGGGATTTATGCACAGTTAAACCCACCATCCTTTTGATGCGGAACCAAAGTGGAGTCTGGCCTAAATCAAAGGGTGTTTTAATCTTTTAATCTCTAGGCTTTTAGTATCCTAATATTTAGGGTTTTTAGTCTTTTGATTTCCTAAAGTGTCGAAATCAGATATCTTTTATTTTTGTTTTAATTTCAGTTTTTTGCATTTTCTCTTCCGCTACACTACCTAAATTCGCTGCCCAACTGTACCCTACATCATCTTCTAGACACAACCAAGCTCAGAGAGCACAGTCCACAGAGTAATGCTTGAACAACATTTTAGCAACCAGAATCAAGCTCTACAAAGAAACATCCACATATCAAACAAGACCAATCCAATTCAGGACAAAAGAATACCTGGTAAAGCATGATGTTCGAATTCTTAAAAGCACTATCACTAGCCCAAATGTATATGCCAACTACTTTCATGCCACCCACTAACATTCTAGACACCTGAAACATCAAACAAATTGTGCCGTCACAACCCTTACAAATACACAAACACAATGAGCAAAACCCAGAAACCAGATCAAATATTGTAAATTACACACACACACACAAATAGGAATATAAATATGCAAGCATAGATATACACAGGAACATTTTTTTTATATATGTTATTGCTTACCTGACGGGCATGTTCAGCGACCCAGTCCTTGTCAATGGAGAGAGAGAAGGAATCGGAGAGCTGAGATTTGGGTTTAGGCCCCTTTCTCTTGTCGTCCTTGGCAGGCTCGAGGACGGAGCAAGCAGGCGCTCCGGCGTCGTTCGGCGGCGTTGGGATCAAATCGAAGACGAAGCCTCGGTCTAGAGAGGAGCTGAGCTTGCCTATGAGGAGCCCCACCTGAATTTTCATAACCAACAAGTCAAAAACCGTAAAACTCAGAAGCAACAATCTTTAGAGAGAGAAAGAGAGAGAGGGAGAACCTGCACGGGGGTGGAGGATTTCTCGAGGCGATCCTCGGCTAGTTTGAGCTGGGTTTCCTCGCCGACGACGGCTTTCACCATTGTTGCACGGACGCTGTGATTTTGTGGCCGGATCAATGAGCTTCTTCGCAGTCGGTACAGGAGTCGTTTGTTTTGAGTTAATGGCCGGGCCGGGCTTGCGAGTCGCGCAAATTAGAGCATGATCACGGGTCGGCCCATTAAATCAAAATCAGGTGGTGACATAAGATTTTTCAAAAGTTGAACTGTATAGCATCAAGACCATTTTTAGTGTCAACCAAGCAAAGTTGAATTAACTTACAAAATTATAATTTATATGCCAACAAAAAAGCTTCAACCGAAAGAAGAGTAAAGTCAACGCTATAACTCATTTTTACAAATGAAAAACACCACCAAATTTCAAGGATTGTTATTTAAAATTTTATACGTAGCTTAGATAATATGAAGTGTAGTACGTAATATGTGGATAAGCGAATATGGACTATAAATCATGTTAAGTATGGGCTGATGTGGAAGGCAAGGTACAACCAGCCCCGACAAACAAAAGATCTAGTTGAGATCGCGTTGCGTGCATATGAGTTTTTACTTCGTTTTAACCAACCCAATTGAATTTAAAATAAAATTTGACATGGCCAGTTAAGTCGATCCAACCTAAACTGCAACCCTAAGCGTAAAAGACTTGCTCAAGCCTAAAAACTATTATGGGTGTGTGTATTTATCAAAAAGGTTTTTTTTGGAGCTTCTACCTATACCCAAATTCTATTTCTTCCTACTAAGCAAACTTTTGATGCTCAACAAAAGTTTAATGTTTTAAAATTTTACACTTTTTATCTAACCCCTCCTCTAAAACTACTCATAACATATCGCAAACCAAACTAAGGGGTGAAGTGTTTTGAGATTTAGATGAACTTTAGTTGAGTTTTTTAGTGATAGACTTTCACAGATTTGATAGATTTTTACTGACCAGTAAAAGCTCTATAAAATTTCATACTTTTAATGATATACTTTTGTGAAAAAGAAAGAGTTAAATGATAGACTTTTGCAATATTTTTAAAGAGTTGCTTCTGTTGTGTTAAATTGATTAGTAATGTGGCTTTGCATTGGGATCAAATCAAAGATGGCAATTGAAATGAACAAAGTTTTGGTGATTGGAATTGGGGTTTTGGAGTTTACTACTCCATTGTGAAGAAGTTGATGCGGTAGAATATATAGTGGGGGTGAGAAAGGATGGAGCCCTCGTGCTGACTTATCTCATTGGACTCAGGGCAAGAAGTTCAAGGCTGGAGATGTTCTGGGTAACAAGACTTGTTTTCAATTTGTGTTCATGCATCCTCAAGTTTATTAGTTGGTTTTACTCAATTTCTTATGTTTGTTGTTTTTGGAACAGTTTTCAAATATACCGATCCTAATCTCTACGTAGTTGCTATATCGAACAAAGACAGCTTTTGATGCTCAAAAAAAATCTCTACGTAGTTTTCAAGCTAAAATCTCTACGTAGTTTTCAAATATTCTGATCCTAATCTCTACATAGTTGCTAAATCAAACGAAGACAACTTTTGATGCTCAAAAAAAATCTCTACGTAGTTTTCAAGCTAAAATCTCTATGTCGTTTTCAAATATTCCGATCCTAATCTCTACGTAGTTGATAAAAAAAGTTTTTTTTTTTAGCTTGTATCTATACCCAAATTTTATTCCTTCCTACTGAACAATCTTTTGATGCTCAAGAAAAGTTAGTGCTTTAATATTTCTGTTTTTATCTAACCACTCTTCTAGAACTACTCATCACATATCAAATTAAGTTTTTACCTTCTATTATTCCTTGCCCAACAAATCCCAACCAAACTAGGGGCGTAGTGTATTGAGATTTGTATTGACTTTTGTTTGAGTTTTATATGGACTTTTGTTTTCAATTTTTAAAGTGATTGACTTTCACGAATATGATAGATTTTTACATACTATTATAAGGGAGACTATGGTTCCATTACTTGGTTGATCAAAATCTTAGATTGAATCATATTATTTTGAATACTTTACTTGAGGAACAAAATATTAAATTTCAGTATTAGTTAAAAAAATTAATAACAAAAATTAATAATTCCTCTCTAAAAGCATGCAAAGATTAATACCAAAGGGACTTTTAATTTTTCGATCAATTTTAAGTTGTGTGAAATCTGATTAGATTTTTTTAGGAAAAATTGCACATAGAATATACTTTTAATACTTAATTTTATATTGAGATAACACTTTTTTAACATTTCAAGGAGAAACAAAAAATAATAAATGTGAAAGATGACATCATTTGCTTTTTTTTCTCTGGAGTTTAACTTACGAAAATACTTTTTATTTTTGGTATCTTTTCACACTTCTCTCTCTAGCGTTGAAGTTGTTCGTGCCACCTAGGCGCCTTGTTTCTCGAGGTTCAAACTTCAAAGAGATGATGCAGTATGTAAAGGTTGGGCATCTACACCTTTTTGCCGCAAGAGAGAGCGTCCCATCATTAGGTGAGGTTGACTAGTACAAAAGCTAAAACAATTATATTTACACTTAGGAATGAGACTTTAGAAAACCCAATTCAAATTTATTTGTTTCAGGTACATCAAATATGCCCTCTAGCTTTTTAAAAGGATAAGGAAAATTGATCCAAGTGAACAAAAGACCAAATTACAAAACAAGCATCAATCTTATATCCTTATACATTTAGACATAGCTCAATCAACTTTCAAAGGATAGAACACATGATCGAGCCTGCACAAGAGAAATTAAATTAATACACAATGACTAATTTAATTTGAAGGAGGATGTTACTAAACTTTGAAATTAATTTGATTGATAAAAAAGTAAATTCTTTGGAACTTACAAGTACCGAGTAAGGATCAATCTAACCCAACTCAACACAAATTAAGCTTCCCCATTTACTAATTCTTCTAAAACTATACAAGTTGATTCTATTAAAAATATATATATAACTTATTCAATTTCGTGCTCTATGATGCTCTTGATTCTTCCGCAACCTTCACCTCCCTTGCATGAGTAAGAAAGTTGCATATTTTTTTTTAAAGTATTAAAGTCAATTAAGTTGCATATTTTTTTTTTAAAGTAAAAAAGTATACAGAACTGGTTTTACATGTATTTGAAATTGATTCTACAAAAATGATCAAAGACAGTTTGAACTGATTTTGCAACAATGGTCAAAGACGGGTTGAACTGATTTTGCAAAAATGGTCGAGGACGGGTTGAACTGATTTTGCAAAAATGGTCGAGGACGGGTTGAACTGATTCTACAAAAATGGTCGAAGATGGGTTGAACTGATTTTGCAAATGATCGATGATGCGTTGAACTAATTTTGCAAAAATGGTTAAAGATAGATTGAATTGATTCTGCAAAAATGGTCGAGGATGAGTTGAACTGATTCTGCAAAAATGGTTCAAGACTAATTGAACTGATTATAGTAATAAATGAACTAAACTTATACTGCATAAAGTTTCAAAACTTGTTCTGCATCAATAGTCGAGGATTGGTTAAGTTTATTGCACATATTAATTTTGTTGGAGTTCTGAAGGCAAGGTTCTATTAAAAGCCTAAAATCTTAGGGGTATGGTTAGTATTTTAAAACATTGTTTTCATGTTTTTAGGCAAGACTTTAATTATTTTTATACTATTGTCTCTCCTTGACATGTTTAAAAACTAGTGGAGTTCCTTGAAATATAATAAAAATTATTCTATATATAAAGCTTCCATTTTTTGTGACAACCCATCCGTAGTTCTATGATTTTATAAATTTGAAAAGTGTGAATTGACAAAAATGCCCTAAAGACAAGGATTTTGACTTCCGTTGACTATTGTTGAGAGAGAGATGTATGACTCATTCTTCTACTGTATTCTCGAAGTACTCGATAGTACGAATGCGTAGACGCAAGCAGAATCTAATTTGGAGTTAGGATGACGAATTTACGAAATTACGAAGTCAAATGACATTTTAGTCATTTCATAATCCTAAATAATTGGCCTAAGTTATTTTATTATTTTTCCTTTCAGATTTTTATGAGTGGGACCCACATCCACCACTCACCCTCTTCCACATGTTCCTTTTCTCCCTCGGAAGACTCTCTCGAACACTCTCTCGTTACCATCTTTCTCTCGGCTGTCTTTTCCGCCCATTTCTTTTTGTCACTTTCATTTTGTCCCCCCCATCCGAGCATCCACCACCACAACTACCATCACCCTCACCAGCTCCGACGACGGCGACGTGTTCTTCACTCCTCCTCATGTCGGCTTCAACTTCCTCTATGTACTCACAGCGAATAGAACTGAGCTGAGACCATCCGTCGACTTCTCCGACAAGTTTGGCCTCGACAATGACGGGGTGAGCTTCCAGTGAATAGGGTTGTTTTAATTGCTAGTAATATTTTATGTTTGAATTAGGTTGTTTTCGAGTAAAAAACCAAGAGTTTTAAGCCTACTTGGGTTTGTTCTTTGTTTTCCCAGATTCCAGCGAGAGATCCGGCGGCTTCGAGCCGTTTTTCGGCCCGTTCTAGCCACGTCAGGACCGTATGTTGGTATATTTCTCTTCCTCTCCTTTAGAGCTTCAAATTGGTATATTAGATTGCTAGTTTTAATTAAGTTTCGAGCTCGAACAGAGCTCGGGAAGTTTCCCGGCCAAAGACCGGTGTCCTTCTTCGCTCAGTCTGGCGGGTCAACCCGATCCGGTTCAAAAGAAAAAAAAGGGGAGGGTGGCCTAAGCCGAAACCCAGCCCAAACCTTTGCGCCACTAATCCGGCCTAGCCTAATTCCAAATTGGGCCTGAAATATTGAACAATATTCTTGGAATATTCTAGGGAATATTTCCTGTGTTGACTTTTTCGAAATTTTCTCGGAAACTCTCCTAGGCTAGTTTCGACGTCCCGAGTCCGTTTTTGACATCTATTTAGTGAGATTATAAAGTTTTAACGCAGTTGACCACCGAAGCGTCTTAATTGACTGTTGACTTTTTATAAAATTTGTTAAGGACCCTTCTTAGTGTATTTCAACACTCTGGTTCCGAATCCGCACTCTGTTTTCTCAATTTTAATTGTCTTAGTAGAGTTTTACTAATGGATCCTAATATTATGCTTAGGTGCGATTATTATCTGTGACTCCAGATTTCTTAGTTCGAAGGTGTCACATCCCGGCCCGGGGGGACCATTTCCTGGGCCCGCTCTACCACCGTAGCACGATAGTGTCCGCTTTGGGCCCCGACCACGTCCTCACGGTTTTGTTTCTGGGAACTCACATAAGAACTTCCCAATGGGTCACCCATCTTGGGAGTGTTCTCGTGCGCTACTCGCTTAACTTCGGAGTTCCCATGGAACCCGAAGCCAGTGAGCTCTCAAAAGGCCTCGTGCTAGGTAGGGATGGGAATATACATTTAAGGATCACTCCCCTGGGCGATGTGGGATGTCACAGAAGGGCTGCGACCTCACAAATATCTGTGAGTGGGTATTTTCTTTAATATAGTATATATATTTGACTGTTAGTTTCCAATTATACATTTGAAAAAGAATTTTCTACGTATGCCTAGATTAGACTAACATTTATAAAAATTAGTGAAATAACGGAAAATTACGAAATTATCATAAATCCTACAGGATGCACATGTATGCGTACTTTTATAGGGTTTTGATTATGACCATGATTAATATTTCATTTATTACTAGTACGACAATGTGAATTATCAAATCACTAAGGCATGACTATATTTAAGTTATCTGCTCATCGTTTGCTACATTGGTGTTGGTACTCGCCCGGGCCAGGGCCAATCTTTCACGTGTATGTGCACATCACACCGTATGCTCACTTTGGATCCATTGCAGGTGTCGATCCTGTCCTAGATTGCTATAGGCAATTAGGACTCGTACGTGTTGCGCATAGCACCAATCTTTATGTGATTGTAGTACTAGAACATATATCATTGTTACAACCAGTCTTATTCATGTCAGAATACCTCTGTATGAACTCGTATGTCAGCATGTGTCGATGAGCACTCGATATGATATGTTTGCTTATGCGAGATTATACGATTACTAACGTCATGCTCTTATTTACAAATTATTGTGCCATATTGAATTCTTGAGATTTTGCAAGTTACGGTAAGTATTTTCTTATTATACATAGTATGTATATTTTGAAAACTATACTTGTTTTACGGCGATGAGTTATAATGTTTTTAGAAAGGTTTTATTAAAACTTTATTTTCAGGCTCACTCACCCTTGTTTTTTGCCCCTCCAGGTTCTAGTGGCTAAGCTTTTGTGTCGATGAGGATTCTTGGCAATTCTTGGTATTGGAGATTACCTTCGATGATATAATTCTCATCCTACTCTATTGTACATTACTTATGCTCTGACATCACGTGTAAAATGAGTTCATTCCCTCTCCCTAGCACACTCTTATATTTAGGTACTTTTAGGTTTAAATTTATTCACATTTTCCACATTACTACGCTTTATGACTTCGTCACTTTTCAGGTATCAGCCAACACAGCTCGATTCAAAGTTCAAGTGAACATTCTGGATCAGGGTGTGTCATTTTTTTATAGTTTAAAATAAAATATATATTTTTATTTTTAAATATGGTACGTTTTAAATTAAAAAGGGTACGCTTTAAATTAAAAAAAGGGTAAATTTTTATTACAAAATATACGTATTTAATCAATAAAATAAGTGAACAGATTTTACATTAAAAAAATGATATATTTTACATAAAAAAGTGATTCATTATTTTATGAAAGATGGGTACAATATAGATATATGAATGGGACCAATGGATACATTATATGTGACATCCCATATCGCCCATGGGAGTGATCCTTATATGTATATTCCCATCCCTACCTAGCACGAGGCCTTTTGGGAGCTCACTGGCTTCGGGTTCCGTAGGAACTCCGAAGTTAAGCGAGAAGGGGGCTAGAGCAATCCCATGATGGGTGACCCACTGGGAAGTTGCTCGTGAGTTCCCAAAAACAAAACCGTGAGGGAATGGTAAGCCCAAAGCGGACAATATCGTGCTACGGTGGTGGAGCGGGCCCGGGAAGTGATCCGCCCCGGATCGGGATGTGACAATTTGGTATCAGAGCCTTACCCTGGTCACATGTGTGCCGACGAAGACGTCGGGCCCCTAAGGGGGGTGGATTGTGACATCTCACATCGCCTATGGGAGTGATACTTATATGTATATTCTCATCCCTACCTAGCACGAGGCCTTTTGGGAGCTCACTGGCTTTGGATTCCGCAGGAACTCCGAAGTTAAGCGAGAAGGGGGCTAGAGCAATCCCATGATGGATGACCCACTGGGAAGTTGCTCGTGAGTTCCCAAAAACAAAACCATGAGGGAATGGTAAGCCCAAAGCGGACAATATCGTGCTACGGTGGTGAAGCGGGCCCCGGAAGTGATCCGTCCCGGGTCGAGATGTGACATTATAAATTATTGGTACAAAAAAAAATTATGTATGAGTACAAATAAAAGTTTAAAATATGGGCACAAAAGAAATTAAATATGTGGGTACAAGTTAAAATTAAAAACGAAATTGGTATAGATTAAAAAATTGTTACAAATTAAAATGGGTACAATTAAAAACAAAAATATATGTGTCACATCCCAGCCCGGGAGGGACCACTTCCCGGGCCCGCTCCACCACCGTAGCACGATATTGTCCGCTTTGGGCTTACCATTCCCTCACGGTTTTGTTTTTGGGAACTCACGAGCAACTTCCCAGTGGATCACCCATCATGGGATTGCTCTAGCCCCCTTCTCGCTTAACTTAGGAGTTCCTACGGAACCCGAAGCCAGTGAGCTCCCAAAAAGCCTCGTGCTAGGTAGGGATCCCTGGCTTCGGGTTCCATGGGAACTCCGAAGTTAAGCGAGAAGGGGGCTAGAGCAATCCCATGATGGGTGACCTACTGGAAAGTTGCTTGTGAGTTCCCAAAAACAAAACCATGAGGGAATGTTAAGCCCAAAGCGGACAATATCGTGCTACGGTGGTGGAGCGGGTCCGGGAAGTGATCCGCCCCAGGCCGGGATGTGACAATTTGGTATCAGAGCCTAACCTTGGTCGTGAGTGTGCCCGACGAATTATCACATCCCGACCCGGGGCGGATCACTTCCCGGGCCCGCTCCACCACCATAGCACGATATTGTCCGTTTTGGGCTTACCATTCCCTCACGGTTTTGTTTTTGGGAACTCACGAGCAACTTCCCAGTGGGTCACCCATCATGGGATTGCTCTCGAGCGCTACTCACTTAACTTCGGAGTTCTCATGGAACCCGAAGACAGTGAGCTCCCAAAAAACCTCGTGCTAGGTAAGGATGAGAATATACATATAAGGATCACTCCCCTGGGCGATGTGGGATGTTACAATTCACCCCCCCCTTAGGGGCCCGACGTCCTCGTTGGCACACCACGGCCAGGGTTAGGCTCTGATACCAATTGTTACATCCCGGCCCAGATGAGACCACTTCCCGGGTCCAACTCCACCGTAGCACGATATTGTCCACTTTGGGCCCCCAGCACACCCTCACGGTTTTGTTTCTAGGAACTCACACAAGAACTTCCCATGGAACCCGAAGCCAGTGAGCTCCCAAAAGGCCTCGTGCTAGGTAGATATGGGAATATACATATAAGGATCACTCCCCTAGGCGATGTGGGATGTCACAATATGTACACAATTTAGCCATAAATACAAATATATCAAATGTTCTAACAATAAATGGATATACATGAAATGTAAAATATAAAATATCCTGACATGTAAATCTTTTATTATTGGAATAATTGTGTGGATAAAAGTCAATGCACCTTAATAAAAAATGGAAAATGAATAAGGTTCCAATCAATAAAATAGAAAACTGAGGGATGAAAACCTAATTTTTCCCTACTAAACTCTATAAAATACCATAAACTTTAATGATAAACTTTTGTGGAAAACAAAAGAGTTTTTTTTTCTTTTTTGAACAAACAATATTATCTACACTAAAGGATGGGTAAGTGGATTGAGCTTCATAATGGGCTAAAAATAATTTGGTTCAAATTTGCTTGTGGCAAGAATCAAACATAAGACCTCTTACTTACAAGTGAATATGAATATTATTATACCGTAGTACTAAGTGGCGTGGAAAAGAAAAGAGTTGAACTTATAATGATATACTTTTATGGAAAAGAAACGAGTTAAATGATAGCCTTTTTGTAGAATTCTAGAGAGTTCAATGCTAGAATTTTTTTGTTTCCTCCACACATTTTTTTGTGCTCACAAATTTTAGCAGTGTGACTTTTTCCTCAAGTCACCTATGAATCTTGAAATTAAAAGAATGCCCCGATGATGGAGCACACGTGGTACACACTACGTTCGACAAAAATTCTCCATTTTAGGAATTTGAACCTTATTATTACTGGCCCATTGTGAGGCTTAGCCCACTCTCCCATCACTTAGCGTAGATAATATCGTTTGTTAAGAAAAAAAAAAAGCCTCATTTTGGGCGGTTAATTGTCAAAAGAAATTGATTTCAATAATCCCTTCTCTTCTTGAGCTTTGTTAATATTGGAAACTTTTAGGCCCACAAAATGGTGCAGGGCGGGTAAGAAGCCATGAAAAGCCCAAGGTAAAGTCAAAGTCCAAGGTCCAAGAGATTTAGAAGATAATACTTTCGTGCGCTAAAAAGCGACCATTGACTAGCTCAGCCCAACTAGATTATGTAAAGTGCTTTTCAACCAGCAAAGGAAAGTGGCAAACCTAATAACTTTATAGCACAATGCTTCAAGAGTAAGTCTACTCAGATGTCAATCAGGCCTGTGGGCAACTCCCAATCAAAATCAGAGGCCTATGATGGGACACAAAAGTGGTTGGGTGTTGCTCAGAGAGGCAGGGTTGGATAAATAAGACCAAGCAAGCTGCTCGACCGCATCACTCTGAAAAAGGGTGCCAACTCGACTGAGCATCTGTCATTCACTGCTGAATATCCTTTCAATAGGTGAAAAGGTGTCAGTATGCTAGTCTACATAGGTGGCACATTAAATGTCAAATTGGGGAAACCCAAGGCTTGGAGGTCCACTAAGAGCCTATATAAAGGGGATAAGAACCTCTTGCAAGGGGGTCGAACGGCTGAGAAAAGAGAGAGCCCATGTAATTTGCCGAGCGCTATTTGTAGTCTTAAAATCCATACAATTCGAGCAACATAATGTTTATTGGATATGGATAATTAGATAAGATGATTCAAATACAATCCGAATAATTCAATCATAAATGAATTTGAATACGAATTAAGACTAATTTGTTTCGAACTCAATATATATTTTTTTTAACAAACGATATTATTTATGCTTACAAATGAAAAAATCTTAAGTTCGCTTATCCTCAAATACAAATTCAAACTCAATTATGTTTACAAGTTTATTTGTACACACCTCCAAAATGGATCTTGCAATTTTTACAAATTAAAAAAATATCAGTGTCTTAATCAAGAATTGTATTGTGAAAATTAAAATACAAATTCTCATCTCTACTACGTAAACCAACCAAATCAAGCCCGAAAAGAAAATTCTTTCCATTTTTTCTCATCACCGCCCACCGAATCCAAAAACCCTGACCCTTTCCATTTCCAATGGCTCCCAAATCCCCAACCCTAATTTGATTTCCTCGCTCCTCCGTGTTCTCCCTCCTTTCTCACTTTCCGATGGAGAACTACTCCAACCACTCCTACCCGGACTCCCGCGACTCCTCCCCTCGCTCCCGCGAAATCGACTGCGACACCCCCTCATGGGACGACCAACCCCTCTCCGCCACCTCCACCTACAAAGTCAAGTTCATGTGCAGCTACGGCGGCAAAATCCAGCCCCGCCCCCACGACCACCAGCTCACCTACGTCGGCGGTGACACCAAAATCCTCACAGTCGATCGCAATATCAAGCTCTCCGCTTTCATCTCCAAGCTCTCCTCCCTCTGCGACACCTCTAACGATGCCGTTTGTTTCAAGTACCAGCTCCCCGGCGAAGATCTCGACGCTCTCATCTCCGTCACCAACGACGAGGATCTCGACCACATGATGGTCGAGTACGACCGGCTGTACCGCGCTTCAGCTAAGCCCGCCAGGCTCCGACTCTTTCTCTTCCCTCTTGACAGCAACACTTCCGCTAGCTTCGGCTCCAGCGAGACCAAGTCCGAGCGCCAGTGGTTCGTCGACGCTTTGAATTCGGTTCAGATCGGGTCGCCCGATGGATCCTCTCCGACGGCTCCGGTCACGGCCTCGCCGACAAACCCCGATTTCCTGTTCGGATTCGATAAGGGATACACGGCTGTACCGGTTGCGAAATTTCCCGACTCGGTCACTCCGCCGACGGTTCCCGATTTGATTGTGAAAAGCACTCTGGTTGGATCTGGGGATCGCCACACCGGAGAAGCGGTGATGTCTCAGGCGGAGATTCAGAGGCAGATCCAGGAGTTGGAGAGGATGCAAATCGTTGCTGGTCACGAGCCGACCACCATCTATCACCGGAAAAGCGACGAAATGGGAAACCCTAGGGGTTACACCGCCGATTATTACACACAGAAACTTCCAGAGAACATTCAACCGGCGCAAGGGTCGTCTCCGGTGGGAGTGCCACAACCTGTGCCATTTCCAACTGCGTATATGCCAGAGAGGCACATGAACACTGGGGGTTATCCGGTGACGACTGCCCCATCTGGACCGGAGCAGCCCGTTTATTTCATTTCTACTCCGACCGGTGTATACCAGGCTCCCGCCCCTAGACCGGCGACCGGTCCAGTTGGTCAGGCATACTATGGAGTACCGCAGAGGATGGCACCAGAGGTGTACCGGGACGCTCAGGTGTACAATACTGCCGTGGCAGCACAGCAAGCACAACAAGCTCAGCAGGCACAACAAATTCAGCAGGCTGCAGCTTATAGTGAAGGGTTTGCACAGGTTGGGTATGATGCCGTCGGGAGGCAGGTATACTACACTGCAGCAGGAGGTGTCGTTTCTTCATATCAGACGGTTGCTCCGGTGCCCGTAGATGGGAGACAAGCTGCTGCTGGTGTATTGAATCAAATTCAAGATGGTAAGGTTGTTGTTTCCATGGCACCCCAAGCGTCTGCTATGTGACAAATATAAATAATAAAATTCATATATAATGTGTTTGTTCTTTTGTTTTCTAATGGTTCTATAGTTTAAATAAGAAGAAATAAGAATTTAATTGTATGGGTTTGTGGTGGATGCTTCTCTGGTTTTGAAATCCGAAACCTTTATTGTTGTTCGGATGGTATGACAATTAACATTGTTTCTTGTGTATATGAGGAATTGTTTTAGCACAAAGTTTTGGGTTTCTTTGGATTTTAGTTGTTCTTGAATCGAAAGTAGTGAAACACTGAAAATACTTGATACAGAGATTGGGATTGAGCCTTTTGCATGAAATTTAGCTGCTTTAGTTACCCAGAAACATGACAAGAGCCTCGATAAAGATTGTAGCAGCGTTTTCTCCTGATATGTTAGCCGCTTACGTTACCTGAAAAGTTGATTGGTATATCGATATAACTGTCATTCAGAATGTAGCGAGTTTTGCATCTGTTCATAATTAATCTACAGTTTTGGTGTAACTTCTGTGCTTGCTCTCTTTTCTATATTGCTCTTAAATTGCTAGTAGAAGAATACAAACACATGAATGTTGTTATTGAGCTTTTTGAGCACCATGCTGCTACTTTGGGTACAAAGAATGGTGACAAGAACAAGGAAAAGATGGTGGAAATATTTTAGATGTTAAAGTGAGTAGTCGTAGTTCGAATTATGATGCATATATACGTAGACCATGTGGCGGGATCTGCATCAAAATATTTTTTGACCTCAAACGAGATATCGCTTGATAGTTTGTTCATATTAACTTAATGTAAGGTCAAGTCTACTTTATATTGTAATAAAATGCAGCAATGTGTGCTATGATGTATGAACTTAATACAAATGAAGTAATTGTTGATTCTTCTTGTCCAGCCTGGTTATCATGTGTATCCGAGGAATTTTTTTAGTGTATTTATTTCGTCTGTTTTCGGTTTTTTGGTCTTGAGTTGAGGATTGAGATCCAATCTCTGTGTCCGGAGCACGTGGAGGAGGAGATCCGAACTGTTCAAGAGAGAAAGATATATAAGTCTGAAGTTTTTAGATTTTTGTGAAGTGGGTCAGTGGAATAGGCTAACAAGGTGCGTATGGTTGAAATTGAGTTGTCCAAATTTCTTGATCCGCTTGCTCCGGACACAGATTGAGAGTGGATCTCGATCCTTCATTTGAATGCTGACTTCATGGATTAACTACAATAATGTGTGGATCATGGCAAGTTGGATAAGAGTGCGGCGTGGGTTTGGTGGAATCTGTCTGCATTGTATTTTATATGCAGTCTTAGTGTTAACTATTGGTGTTTGGTTTTTTTAATGTTGGTCTTTGAATTGGAAGTAGTGTAGTAAAAGCTTAAAAACACATGAATGGTGTGATTTAGCCTTTCGAGTGAAACAAGTTGCTGATTTGGTTACTAAGGGCTGGTTTGGTATTGCTGTGCTTTGAAAAAAAGCTACTTTTGCTGTGCTGTGAGAATAAGCAGCTGTGAAATAAAGCAGCAGAGTGTTTGGTAAATTTTTTTGTAAAAGTGCTTTTGAAAAGAAAAAAAAAAAGCAGTATTAGAGTGTTTGGTAAACTTTTATGTAAAACAGATAAGAAAAAAAACCGGTTTTTCAAAGTTGGGTTTTGCATCTTCTTGTTTTTGGCATTTTTTCATCCAAAACTATGAAAAAAAGCTGAAGCTGAGTGTTTACCAAACACAAAAACAGCTTCCAGCTTTTTTTTAAAGCAGCTTTTTTCAGAATCATCTCAGTACCAAACCAGGTCTAAGAATGGTGACAAAATACAAGGATTAAGGATAATAACATTGTTAAGTTTAATATTTGTAGCTCGATTATAATTTGCATTGCACGGTGGCGGTTTTGGGGATATTCTTCCAAGCACATGAGTATATCTCGTGTGAGTATAGCACTCACGTGACCAGCCAAGTTGTTGCCACTGTGGTGGATGTAAATAATTTATTTTGGGCCTTTACGTTGCAAATTGCAATCAAAAGGAACTGCAACTTAACGTTATTATAAAGGGTTTAAATAATTGCTGTTGGGTTGCTCTTTTCCAGCCTGGTTTTTGCACTATTGATTTTGTCTGCCATTGTTTTGTTATCCAAGTGGACAATTATTATATTCATCGTCATTATTATTATTCTAGAGGTGAGACTAGATTCTTTAATATGAGAATGAATGATTTATATGATATAGGTATATTGATAGTGTATTACGTTTTAATAAAATAAAGACATGTGTAAGTTTTTTATCTACATATTCTTATTTCATTGAGTAAGACAAGCGCGGAGATATGTGGAGCTTTGATTTGTCTATAGCACAGCCCAAAATTTGATAAAAATGATATAACATAAGGTCATTTGATTGTTTTGACTACATAAATTTATTAATTTGAAAATTTAACCCACCAAACTAAGAGCATCTCTAATCACTAATGCTCGTCTTAGTGGTGGAAATGAATTATGTCTTTGCATTATGTTGGATTTGAATTCTGTCAACTTCCTAATCTAATATCTAATCTAACCACTAATGCTATCACCTTATAAAAAAAAAGGAGCATCTCTAACATCCTAGTTAAATGAGATCTTTTGGCTACTTTAACAAAAAAATGCAGAAAAATCAAGCTCCAAAGCTAAATGACTAGCTATCTTAACTTTGGGGAACACTAACTAGCTAAATTTAGTTAGGAGGAAAGAGTTAAATTTTTTATCAACATCAAAAATTAGAAAATTATATTGTTTGTGGGCTTCAAGAGAAGAAAAAAAGGCTTGGATTTTTTTTTTTTTTTAACAAACGGTATTATCTACACTAAAAGAGATGGACTAGGCTTACCCTCACAATAGGTTAGCAACAAGGTGGTTCAACTTTGCCTCTAGCCAGAATCTAACATAAAACCTCTCATTTACAAGTGAAAAAATATCACTAAACTATAATACTAAGTGTTAAAAAGGCATGGGTTGTTAAGTTTAGGAAAAAATAACTGTCAATATTTTAGCTTAAGCTAAAATTAACATTTGACGGGCCACATGGCTAGCCCACCCTTTTAGTGTAGATAATATAACTTGTTCTAACAAAAAAATTAACATTGATTGGACATTACTAAGTGTGATGTAAGTTGGTCTCCTCTAATCCTCAGTGAGCGTCTGCATCCAAAAGTTGGTCAACAAAGATGGGACGGAAGAATATAAGAAAGGGAAATGAAATGATGAAGAATTTGGCTTTGATTTTAATTTTTTCCCTTTATTCTCCCTTTTGTTTTGGCTAGTGATTTCTGAGTATCCCTTTTCAATTTTTGCACACCATTCTAAGTTTTGGTTCGGGAAAGAAGTTTGTGGATGCGCTGCTTAGTTAACAAACATCGAGTTAGGAGTTGGGACAGCATGGATACAAGACTATTGAAGTTAATTTGGAAAAGTTTTGGTTTTCTATCTTCATATTACAAAATTGGAGACTCCACCAAGGCCTTTCAGCGATTCGACGCGCCCCATAAGCTTGACTTTCTTTTGATTTGTTGAATTCAATTGCTAAAAATAAGAGGGGTGCATGCCACGTGGGATGAGAAAATTGGTGTCCACAAATTATTACACTTTGTTTGCTTAGCATTAGGATCAAATAATCAAAGAAGAATTAAGGGACATAAACAAAGAGACGATAGACACTGATGGTGGGAGGAATCAAATCTACGACTTCACGTGCATGAGTAAATACCTTTAACCACTTGAGTTACAACGTTTTAATTCCAATACTCAGATGCTAGAAAAGGAAGTTTTAAACTGTGGAAATGCATTCGGTTCGGTTACAGGAAGCGCAGTCTTGATCATCAAAGTTGAAAAAGCCCGACTGCAACCTGACATAGAGAGCAAGAAACTGGAATTAACAATGTGCCTTCCGGTAGGGGGCTAATGGTTCCGATTCGACGGAAGCTATGTGAAAATGGCGGAAGCTTGGAGTACAAGAAACAGAACACAAAGAGTAAAAGTCTTGGAGAAAAATCGTTTATTGAAAGCTTGTTATTTTCTGGTACATTGCATTACAGAAACTAGATTCAAGAGTGAAAATACAAACAACATTATTTTTGCTAAAGACTGACGCAAGTGTAGGAGGTTTCCGTATCTTCACCACCACGCATGCTACCACATCTACCACTGCATCCACAACTGCCACTATCTGCCTATCTTCACTACCATAGCTGCCGTCACACCCACCAATTGAGCTGTATTTTTCCAGGGCCTCATGTCCATTGGCTTTTCCATCCACCTCCTCCAGTAGCACACCATGACCCGATTTCTCCGAGTCACTGAATTGGTTGGCTATTTTCCTTTCTCATTGAACTGAACTAGATCTTCCTTCAAATCATTCTCCATCGATTCTTTTTGCCTCTCTACATTGGTACCGAAACTGCCATACCCTCCTTTGTCAACTTATCAGCAAGTATAAAAGCCAAGGTGATCCCTGGCAGTAACAGCCACCCTTCCTTGATCTGTTCATCAAACAACCTTAGCTAGAATCATGTGTTTCTAATGAATTGTGTATGTGTATGTGTGTGTGTGTGTGTGTATATATAATTAAAAATAAAAAGATTCATTATCTCGAGGAATCTGGATTTCAAATCGAGCATAGCTACCGCGTTCCCTTAGGGATGTTTTGCAGAGAATTCGATAGCTGTTATAAAGTTCTGTTCATATTTCTACTTCGAGCAGTTCTTAGTTTCATACTCTAGTTTTTTGCCTGGAAGTGAAAGTATATGAATTTCATCAAACCTATCCCGGAGCTGAAAGACCAGTCGTTGTTCATCAAGGACCATCCAGTTCCAACAAACTCAGCTAGCACATGGGTTGCACCTGAGGGAGTAATGCCAATTACTTCCCTTCCGGGGAGATGATTCGTTCTTGTTTCTGCTACCATTGGCTCCCCGTAATGCACAATTTCAGGATCCTGATTAAGGATCATAAAGATCGAAGTTCCATGAATCATTCATATTTGTAAGATAAAGGGGAGCATCCTCATTTGCATGCTCATCCACAAAACATGTCCAGCTTTTAAAATTTTGTATCCTTCCTGGGAGTGAAAAAAGCAAGACTTTGAGAACGGACCGTCTGAACCATGTGCAGTGCATATGGCAGTGGAATCGGAGTAGTTGAAGTGAGAGCAATGCGTATGGTGACAGGCTTTGAACCAGGAACTGCAGATGTGGGAGTCAACTCAAACCATTTCCCCACTTGGAGTTTAGAAGCTGGCTTGAGGAGGTGCTCTAAACTGAATGTTGAAGTTCCCAACATATAGGAGTCTTTGACATTGACAGAATCGAAGGGGAATATGACATAAGGAAGCACACAGCCAAGGTGTTTAAATTACAACCAACCAATCTCCAGAGGCACTTGAATACGGACTTTGCCACCCTCCAGGATCGACATGCTCGAACTACTTGGGAATATCACTTCCAGCGAAAAAAGGCTCACCAAATAAACAAATACGATGTATTAAATACACAAATTCATTTAGCTACCAAAGAATACAGAACCCCTTTCCTAAGAAAATACCAATGCAATTCATCTGAATTAATGCAGATTTAAAGAGAATATTAATTTGAATAATTATTGTGCATATATATATAGACACACACACACCATGTATGAAGATCATATACATCACACAACAACAAAATCAAAAGAAAATGGTTGGAGCTTCTTGGCCTCATTACCCACCTTGCGTCAGCGAAGGCTGTACAAATGCTGCATGTTGTGGTCAAGGTTTCTTATTTCTCTATCTCCACTACTTCTATATTTTATATAATTTTTTTTTTTATATATATGAAATACACACCTACAAATTAGAATGTCGATAATTTTTACTATTTTCAGAATTCAAATATGTTTGGCCGGAACTAGTTGGAAAGCCTGCGTCGGAGGCTGCAGCCATAATCGAGAAGAGCAACCCATCAGTTACAGTTCTCATCTTAAAGCCTGGATTGATTAGATTGGACAATTTTTGTTGCAACCGTGTGTATGTTTTCAGTGATCAAAAGGGCAGAGTCTCGGCGGTACCTACAGTCGGGTAGATACTAGAGAATGATCCAGTGATGCAGCCTTCACCAATAATATGTCAATCATCTCAATGTATTCATAATAATTGTGGAAAATTCTACTGCATCCACTTACGTTTACTTATTTTCAAGCTTTCTTTCAAGATGGGACTTATGATGTACTTTATCTCATGTTCTTCGTTATTTTGAATAAAAGGATTAGAATTCCAAAAGATTATGGATATGATTTCTTAGCTTTCCTAACTGAGGCAGGGCCATAAACATTTGAAGGGCAATCCAGGTGAGAGTGTTTCCCCAGGCAAGGGGGTGAGGGACTAGTCGCACGCTATGCATGGAAATACAACCTTAAGCGTTGTTTAAATAGTCTTAAATTGGGAATGCTTTGGATCGGATGGACTCAACTACAATGTAGGTCATGATGATGACGGGATTGTTCTGCATTGTTTGATTAACAATCGGACGTTCAGACTAGGATGAGTTAGGTAAATTTGAAACTTCAAATAGGAACATTTGCAATTTTTCGTTTCCAACATGGTACAAGTTTCTGGATGTCTTTGAATGCTGCAGGAACAGATGTGCCTCTTAGTGCAACGACATCGATGTCTCAAGCGACAATATGGTGGTCCTGTTACTGGGACGTCTTTGAATGCTGTAGGGAATACAATGATTTCAATTTGCTCTTCATAATTATGCAAGCTCTTATTTTTCCTTTGGATCTGAACTGGTTCTATACTTGAGTGATTAAACTTTTCCGAACAAACATGTGATCGATCTTTTCTTGGCTACGACTGAATATTTACAGCCACGGATTCTTTCATTGTACTGCCAATGAGTTTCTGTGCTTTTTCATACTTTCAATTCATGTTAAAAACCAACTTGTCAGTCTATACATTTATCATTATAACGAATTTGCTCAAGAATTAACTCAATAACAAGAAGAAATCAAAGAAATATCTTATATATAAACTAAGAAAGAAATTACAATCTCTCGTGATCAAAACTGCGCTTCTCCTCTCCTGATCATTGAACACAATTGCCCAACCACAAAGAATCGTTCCAACAATTCATCCCATCCAACGGCAAAGGCACTTGAGTTTCGTCAATTCGAGGGCAGCTCCTCTTGCAACCATGCAGATTCACAAGTCTAATGGTGCAAATAAATCGTCGAGGTCAAAAAACATTTCTTCGCCGTTCTCAAAAAGAAAGTCTTCATCTTTCAAAAGTTGCTCACCACCTTCGCTGACCAAGCTTATCGGCACATAATCATGATCAGAAAAATTTGCGGGCATCGTACTACCGTCAATGTTGCTTATGCACTGCTGATCATCATTAGTAGCGTAACTAATCATCTTATAATTGCTTTCATCGATGGTATGGGCGATCACACTAGTAGTATTTTGTGATCCCACTTCGTTTCTTGCCTTTGTTTTCGCCGGCTTCTCGTTCGCTTCTTTTCTTTCTCTCTTTTTCACCGGCTTCTCCTTGACTTCTTTTCTTGCTCTCTTTTTTGCACGCTCCTCGTTCACATTATATTGGGTTGCATTCGAACAACTCTTCTTGTTTCTACTCCTAGAATTCTTTTTAAGTCGGCAGAGAACCACCTTTCCAATTTCGTGATCGGAGTCATCAGTGCCACCAACTACACTAGGAAGCATACTGTACTCTTCCAGGAGCCAGTCACCGTCGTGCTCACACCCTTCCTTCTCATACCGCAAATTCCTCTTTTTCCCAATAGGTTTTTCATTCTGAAAATCCCTAACCGGCTTTGAATTGGATTCGCTCCACGTTCCTCCGGCGTCAATTTCGCGTTTGATGCGCGCCTCGCTTCTATTCTTGAGTTGGCAGAAGAAGAACAAATCTTGAGCGTCAAGGGACGGTCCGCCAAAGTTCTCCCAAACCACCCAGGGTGGAGTCTTGCCGAAGAGGTCGAACTCATAGATAAGCTTAAAATTGCTGCAGTACGCCATTAACGACTCTCTGTGGAGGACTCTGTGATAAAGGAAGAAACTGATCAAATCCTGATCGGTCGGATGAAACCGAAAACCCAACGGCATACCGTTAGAACCCAGTAGCGGATTTTCATAGAAACCCAGCGGCACAATACCACCATAACCCTCCTCCTCCATTGTTAAGACGTCGTTAGGTCTTCTGTTCATGATCGAGTTAGGGTTTCTCGAATTAAAGTGGAAGAAATTAGGGTTTGATGAGGACAAGGACCTTCTTTGTTTTGGTGCGAAATCGTCTGTGAGATCTTTCCTTGCAGCAGTGGGTGATTATATACTTTTTCTTCCCAAGCCTCTGCCGTTGGATCTAATGTCATCCAACGGCTGGGCGCGTTTCACATAAGTAGCCGTTGGGTGTGCAAAATAGTCACGTTGTTAGGGATTCAAAAGAATTTGATATATCCTACGGTGCATAGGAAAAGTATATCTATATTTCTCCCGCGTTGTAGCTCGCAAGCGCCGCCTCTCTCCCGCCACTGGAAGTCGGAAACCGGGTCGGATAATAAAATCACGCGGGGTATTACACAAACTCACTCTCTCTCTCTCTCTCTCTCTCTCTCTCTCAGGAATGCTAGTGCACTGCAGTCTGCCGAAATGGTAATAATTATCAGTTTTTGCTACCGAAGAATTTATGAAATTAACAAATTCATTTATCTACCGAAGAAAACAGTACCCCTTTTCCAAGAAAATGCCAATGCAATTCATCTGAATTAATGCAAATTTAAAGAGAATATTTGAATGATTATTCTGCATATATATATACACACACACACACTCAGCATGTATGAAGGTCATATGCATCAAACCAGAACAAAATCAAAAGAAAATGCTTGGAGCTTCTTGGCCTCATTACCCGCCTTGCGCCAGCGAAAAAAAAAGTAGACAAAAATTGTTCAAAATACCTTAATGGCCATGATTTTCGTTTGGGTAAAGTACAAAAAACTACCTCAACTATTGGTGTCACGACACTTTCATACCTTATTTTTTAAAATTGACAATGTCATACCTCATCTTTAGAATTTGGTCCAATGTTATACTTTCCGTTACTTGGCCGTTTACTTTTCAGTTAAATGCTGACGTAACTCGATTCGGGATCCACTTTCTATTAAAAAATCATTAAAATATTATTAAAAACTAAAAAAAAAATATTTAATATTATTTAAATATTAAAATAATAATAAAAAGTAAAAAAAAAAAAAAAAAAAACATCAGTTCGTCCTTCCCCTCCCCTCTCTTCTCCCCATCTTCATTTTCTTCCCCCCCACCTACAAACCCAAAAAAAAAAAAATTTGAAAACCCAACAACCCCCCCTGCGGAAGAACAAGAAGGAGAAGGAGGAGGAGGAACAAGAAGAAGAAGAAAAAGAAAATTGCCCCCCCACCCCCGGTCGGTGTGGAAGAAGAAGAAGAAGGGAGAAGGAGAAGGAGGAAGAAGAAGAAGAGGAAGAAAAGGAGGAGGAGGAGGAAGAAGAAGAGGAAGAAAAAAAAAAAAATTTGAAAACCCATCAACACCCCCTGCGGAAGAAGAAGGATAAGGAGAAGGAGGAAGAAGAAGGAGAAGAGGAAAAAAAGGAGGAAGGAAAAAAAAAAAAAAATTTTGAAAACCATCAACTCCCCTGCGGAAGAAGAACAAGGAGAAAGAGGAAGAAAAAGAAGAGGAGAAAAAAAAGGAGGAAGGAAAAAAAAAAAAAATTTTTGAAAACCTATCAAACCCCAAATCCACCACTCTCATCCATTCTCCACATCCTCTTCCGCACCCATCTTCCCGCTGATGGGATCTGGGTTTTTTTTTTTTTTTTTTTTTTTTGTTTGTTGGGATTTGCAGGTGGGGGAAGAAGATGAAGATGGGGGAGAGGAGAGAGGAGGGAGGAGGGGGGAGGGGAGGGACGAAATGAGGGTTTTTTTTTTCTACTTTTTATTATTATTTTAATATTTAAAAAATATTAAATAATTGTTTTTTAGTTTTTAATAATATTTTAATAATGTTTTAATAGAAAGTAGGTCCCGAATCAAGCAACATCAGCACTTAACAGAAAAACTAACAGAAAATTTGACGGAGGTATGACATTGTCACAAATTCGTAAGATGCGGTATGACATTGTTAGTTTTAAAAGATGAGGTATGAAACTGTCGTGACCCCAATAGTTTAAGTAGTTTTTTGTACTTTACCCTTTTCTTTTTAATCTTTTCATTTCCATCACTGTGGTAAAGAGTCGCTTGTACAAATAATGTTTTGTTAATAGAGCATTTTGATCTAGATGCTTTATTTTTTTTTTTAATTTCTTGGACCAAACAACTTAGACATTTAAAGATTTGAACAAACCACTTTCAACAATTTAAATTAATTTTGGCAAAAAAAAAAATTTATTTACTAATTAAATAAATAAATAAAAGACAACACACTCCTAAAATCTTGTAAAAGAAAATTTTGTTAATTTATGTCCCATTAATTCAATATATTTCAAAAAAACAAAAAAACCAATAAAATTTCTGTAAAACAAAAAAGCATTTTAATGTGATATTTTAAACGTACAAATGTATTGCATTATTCCAAATGATATTACATACATGGTGTGAGTATATATATGCATGCACATATTATTAAACGTAACGTAAGAAGAAATGTACCACAAATAATTTGCTATATTTTTGGTATGTTATGTAATCAAAATTTTGGTACGTTATGTAATTTTAGTTTAGATACGTACCAAACTACTCGTATGTTGTATTATCATATAATTTGGTATGTAAAAAGCTAACGACACGTTATGTGTAACCCTAAAAGAAATTTATGTTAAAACTTTATACAATTTATATATTACGTAAATTCTTAATAGGAAGCTTTACCTCTAGAGATAAAAACACAAAATACATTTCATAGAACTTCACTAGTTTTAAATCATATCAAGGAGACGGAAAAACTCAAACCCCAATTATTTATTGACATGATGACTCATATTTGTTTTAAGAAGGAAAAAAAGGAAAAGGAGATTATTTTCCATGAAATGGATGTAGGTCATGTTTCCGAAGAAAAATTAAACTCTTCGATTCTCGTCAAATGCAAAGTTAAATTACATTATTAAGGCAAACCATTGTAAGGATTAACTCATTCCCCCACCTCCTTATTGTGGATACTATCATTGTTAAAAAATAAAAAATAAAAACTCATAATTTTTTAAAATGCACATAAAATATTTAATTGGAAATTAAGAAAAACACATAAATAAAGGTTAAGTAGTTTGATCAAAACATAATGAAAGTATTACTACATTATCATATATTCAAACGCCCACGTATGACTTTTATCTAGTGTTTAATTTATAAAATGTTGAATCTGAGCAATTGAATTTAATTATTTTTCAATTTAAAGGTAATATCGATAAGAAAATGTAAATGCAACAAGAAAAATTTACATCATGTAATTACTAATTTACCCTGGATTTGAACCGTTTGGGTAGATTGTTGCTTGTCCGTATTCAATTAAAGGACCGCCTTCGAGCGCGTTATTTCTCCCGTCAGCGCCCGCTTTGCATTTCAAAATCCCATCTCCCTCTCGCTCTAAAAGTCCCAACGGTCGAAAAAACGTGATCCGACTCTCTCAACGATCAGTACATCAATTAAGTCATCTGAAATCCGATCGGTGTTTGCATTTCGGATCTCTCTCTCTCTCTCTCTCCAATTGCTTGAAGATACCCAGTTTTCAATCGTTCGAAGGTATTTTCTGTATCGCTCTGGTTAATTGGCAATTTTAATCGCTATGTGTTGTGCAGGAAAGGGACGACCCCAAACGCAGTGGCGATTGGGTTTCTGAATTTTGTGATTTCTAGGGTTTGTGGTTTATAAATTTGCAGTCTTTCTTATTACATCCAATTTTCTTCGTTTGTTTGTTGGGTTTCTTGAGTTGGATCGTACACACTGATTAGTCATTAACAAAAATGACCCACTTTAAGTCTTTAAGTGTGATCATGACGCAGGGTTCCTGTACTTACAGTTTCAGTTCAGTTGTCCTTACTCTCTGTTCTCCCAATGCCCCTCCTCTAAAGCCTATGCGCATCACCGTCCCCAAAACACAAACTGCCAGCCTCCGCGGGCAAAAGAGGAAACAAGAAGCAGCCCCACAAGAACAAGGACGTCAAAAGAAGCACAGATCGAAGAAGGTGGTTCCTGAAAAGGAGGAGGATCCTTACAAGGAGCTGGGTCCAATAGGTACGATAATTGGAGAACAAAAGCCTGATCATCTTAATGATGCTGATATATCAGGTAAAGAATGCATACTTCAACCCTAGAACACATGCAATTTGAAAACAAGAACATACCAACTGAGAAGAAACCGAGATAAAAGTATCAACTCATATCTTACAATGTACATGTATGCATTTCAAAACTTAAAAAGAAAATAGTTTCAAGAGTATGTATTTGATCTCAAAAATGTATTTCTCTGCGGATAAATTATGATCCTCGGTTCCAGTAAGTTGCCACTTATGGCTCAACCTTTATTTTCTGTCATCGAGGTCTTACTCTTACAGCGCCAATATTACACTGAACTAAGATTCAGTTGATGATGCAGCATCATCTTTGTGCTTAACCATCCCAGAATCCACAAGAACGGGAATCTCTGCCGCAAGCCATGGTGCAAGACCCAAACAAAGTGCATGTGCTATACCAAATTTTGGACTGCACAACATGAGAAAGATCATAAGTACTACTAGCCGATAACTCCAAACATGTTTATTTAAACAAATGAGCACGTTGTTTGTTTGCATTAATGCTTTCCAGAAGAGATTAGAGTAAGTTCCTTGTTGGAGATTAAAGGAAGACTAACCCTTTCATGGTAATCAATTACTATGTGAATGCCATGAAAAGCAAAAGTTCCACAGACGGATGTTTCTCACTACAATTCAAATTAAGGAAAAAGAAAATGCGTTGCGCAAGTTTTACAAAAATTAATTTCCATCCACAGAAAAGAATACAAACATAATTCTTTCACAAAGAAAATGCAAGGTAAGTCATGTTATGCGAAAAGAAATTCCTCTCACAGAGGCAAAGATACTTAATCTAAATGCATAAATTGGTTTCAGTAACAGAAGACTAACATATTGAAATATACAAACCATGGATCCTAATTTTCTGCTCGAAGCAAATAATCAAAAAGCCAAACAAATTTCGAGTTTTCTTTATCAGTTGCAACAACATTCGAGTTTTTATTGTTCTGTTATGTCATATCTTTTAAAGCGAATTAAGAGCTGAGTTCACAGCTGATTTCGAAATCTCAAGTAAACCCAAATATTACAAATTTCCCAACAAATAAAAAAAATAAAAAATAAAAAATAAAAACTTTCCTTTCATTTCTTATAATTTCTCTGTGACCGAACAGATAAAAAAAATTCACAATAATTCAACACATACAACAAATTAAAGACAGCAAGATAGAAAAATCACCAGTTCTTGGCCCAAAGCGGCTTGAAATGCACGGTCAAGCAGATCTTCCCCCCTCTATACATCTGAACCAATCCAAAATTACCCAGAAATTAATGGACTTAAATTACAATCAGAAAACAAAAATGGGGGAAGAGGGGAAATCGTAAAATCAAAATAAGGCCGACCTTTTGGGTCTTGCCGTCTAGCTGAGGGAGCTCGAGTTCCGGTGCGGTGGCGGGGTAGGTGATGGGGATATCGAATTGGAGATCGAACTCGTACTTGAGGAGGTTGTAGACGTACCAGCACTTGCCAGTCCACCGTGTACCCTCGGGATTGGAGGCGGAGATTCGGAACCAATCGTTGTCGTTGGACTTGTTCATCTGGGTGTATGCGATCAGCGCCTTGTACTCCTCCTTCAGCCGCTGCGTCCACGCCGCCCCATCTCTGGGACCGGCCTTCGTCGTCAAAAGTGGTATCTGGGTCAGCGTCGACTTGGTGTTCGGGTCCCAACCCTCCATTTTTGATCTTCCACTGAGCAAAACCCTAACCCCCAATTTAATTCGACTCGCTCCGTCTCTGTCCCCGATGATAAAATTGTGGGCTTCCTTATTATTCCGGAAAAAAGGCTTTCAGTTATTCGCCAATGAACTTTTTTTTTTTTTTTTTTTTTTTGAGTCTATTGATATTTCATTGATATTTGTACATTAAAGAGATATCAAGTTCGGCTAAGTTACATAATGAGAAATCTAATTTGGTATTGAATTCGTCGTCTAAGAGATTTGAACCTAAAACATCTCTTCCAAGCGAAGAGACCAAAAACGAAAAGAAAAAAAATCTTTAACGAAATGAAGAATAATTGAAAAAAAAAAAAAAAACAAGTGGTTTAAAAATGGGAGAAGGGTTCTCTCCCCTCCTAATCTCTCTCCCCTTCCCTTCCCTCCTATTTGAACGGTTACTGTTTAAACACGCCAACATCTTATATTACTTTTTTTTATAGAGACAATATGACAAAAAATAATATGTGAGAGGAGGGGAGGTGGGAAGTGGATGGGAATAAGAAGGGAAAAAATCCTCCTCTTTCAAAATGACCAAACATTTAATTAAATGAATACCCAATAATCCAATAATTGCCCCTTTTTGTGGGGTTAGAGGACAAGGAAGGTAACATATTTTTCAAACTTTTCACCTCAATCATTTAATTGGAAGAATTCTTTGTTGGGTCAACTTAACGGACTTCAGAATCTCCTTTACAAGCATCAAGAGTCAACTAAACAGTTGACAACTTCTTTTGAGAGGACATAACAAGTTGACGTGAAGAATAGTAACCAAGGCAAAGTTTTCTTCCCTTCCAATAGGTTCTCAAGGCACATAAACGCCACCCACATAAGCGTTACTATTATCGACCTTTCCAACGACAGACCTTCTCCCACAGCTCACTCTAGGCTAATGCAATCTCGTTCATCTTAACCAAAGTGGAGTCCAAGTTGATACCGCCCAACTCGAAAGGTATCCATCACATTCTAGCTTCACATATATCACTTTTTGTAGGTTATGAAATCTTTGAAGTGTAATTCCCATTTGTTGACTTTGTAATTGCCCACCATGACTTTCTCTTTAGCTTTCTTTAGAGCAACAGCCCGGGATTTTGACTTTCTCTTTAAGGCGCGAACTAATCGAAGATTTTGGCTTGGCGAAGTCAAACTTTCACAACACCGGCAGATGATGGATCATCACTTAGGAGATCAAGCAAATACAATGCCTTTTTTATGAATGACAACTCTCTATTTGGGAGCCAAGGGTTGCAAACGTGAAAAAAAACAACAAAGGAAAATTCATCTCTTTGTAGAAGCAGATTGATAGTTGAAACAGCTTTTTCATCGCGACTTGAAGATATAATAACTGGCACAAAACCCTCTTTTCTGCTTAATGCATGGAGTAGTGGCGATCCTTTTCTTACTCGTTTAATGCTAACACTGGCAACTGTTTCCTTAACCCCTCCCCAAGATGTGGAAGATTTTGATGACACAAATATAGACCTCTCTGCTATCATCCAAGTCATCCTCATTACCAAAATCATGCTTACCATAGGGATCGCAACTTGTTGACGTGAAGATTCAATAACTCGTGCATGATTGTCATCCCTGATTGTCCGTCACCGTCAAGATTGTTTGCTTGACTCTTCTCTAGCCTTACACTTCACAAGGCTAAGTCGCAAACCAATAAAAAGTCCAACATTGCATCCTCGTTCATCTCACATCGAAACAAAGAAAAGACGATCAACAATCAACATCATTATGCCAACACAAGGTGCATAACTTAGGATGCAAAGCACAAAGATTAACAAGTGCAGACTCAACACGAACTTGTAGACCCGAAGATTCATTGTTTTCCCAATTCTCGGTAATCTTTGGGATGCCGTAGCAGCAGACCTTCCCTGTTTGCATAGAAGAGGGGCAACCATCAGACTCCATACGCACAAAACCCAATAACCATCCACATCCATGAAGATACTCCAACGAAGTCATTGCTCTTAATAGCTTAACATCATCTTTCGAGTTTCGTGCTCACTTTAGCAAGCTAGTAACTACGCCTACGCGCCTTGCAGACAGCATGTCGACATTCTGCCTATACATGCCATGATAGCAGAGCTGCTCACTTAGCTGGTTCATAAGAAGAAGGTGGTCATATGCTCATAATGTTCGTTGAGCATAAAGACATCCCACTGCACAAAACACATCCTCGATTAACCGAGCAATTGGAAGCTTGAAATGAAAAGAGATGAAAAGAATTAGATAGTCATCTACTAGCCTCACGCCTGTTGAGAGTTGTCCCACATCGATGAAGGACAAGGTTTGCTATGTGCTTATATGATATTGGGCTACTCCCCCATATAGTCAATTAGTTTTATGGTGGAACCTCAATTTCATCATGGTATCAGAGCAAGGTTGTCCACTTGTGAAGCCTAACGGCCACACGCGCTCCACATCACCCAGTTGTTGTCCACATGTAGGTTTGAAAATCTGCCACACGTGCGGATGGGTGTGGAGAGTTGTCCTACATTGGTGAGGGACAAAGTTTGCTATGTGCTTATATGATCGTGGCCATTCCCCATGTAGCCAATTGGTTTTATGGTGGAACCTTATTTTCATCAATGCCAACTTCCGAAGGGAAAACCACATCATTGCCTCACATGTTAGCCTTAAAACATTTTTTTTCGTATCTAGCCACAGCAACCTCAGAACAAATTTTCTTACTTCAATTAATGTTTGCATCATTGTTGTATTTTGGAACCTCGATGCAGCTTGCAACCTTTTTTGGAGACGACATCGCACTCTAACTCTATCGCGAACACCTGTTAAAGTAACGAATAAGTCGTAAGAATATAGTCACAAGTTTTTAATTTAATTTATTGCCACTTCTATTGATAGCAAAGTTAGAGACGAATTGACTTATTGAATTAGGAAGAACGGTGAGACATAAGAAATTTTGTAGCTAAATGAGCCATGTCCTCAACTTGTGTCACATTCTGCATCGCAACCTTCTCTAAGTCACGCCCACTTCGCTCACCATGCCAGTCGACCCCATCAAAACACTTTGCCTAATTCTTTTGAATCCCGACCCAGTTCTAAAACATAAAGACTCTCGAAATCTAAAGGACTCGATGTATATGTACAAATGAATACATAAATAAGTAAGAAGAATATAATAAGGATCAGTTTTGACATGAAATGGATGTACCCTTTGCATGCTTGGGGTAGCATCAGGCCAAGCCATTTTGGGCCAAACAATGTTCTAGCCCAATTGCATCACAGACTTACAACTCTTGGGCAGCCTAGCGGCAACATCTTATGTGTAGCCAACTTGAGGATACTAGGGGTGCCGCTCTATTGCCCCATTACTTGTGAAGATGAGGATGGAGGAAGAAGTGAAAATATCATACTTATAATTTTTCTTTGTGAATTATCTACACAAATCCTAAATTTACTAAGCAAGGAATTTGCGAGAATTCAACCAAGGGTAATCTTCTATTTATATTAAGTCCTTGTGGGAAAAGAAAAGTAAACATTTTCCTTCTAAGACTTGAAAACCTACCTTGTCTTGGAAGAAAATCCTATGCATTTAGGAAGTCCTATTCAAAAAAGAAGTACATCTCTTTTTGTTTTCTACTTAAACACAAGATGACGGTTTTATGCTTGACGTCATGAGTAGACCGCAAAATTACCTAAAGGGAGTTTATCTTATAGTAATTAGGCTTTTATGCTACTAACGGACCATAGGCATTTCGAGCTGCTTATGGTGTTGGTCATAGACTATTCGGACCACCCATCCCTATACCGATCTAATGATAGCAGGGCACCAACTCTCTAGAGTCTCTCTTTGGGTGTCCATCCCATTCACACTCTTACCAACATAGACCTTGAAAACTACTAGCTGAAAGGTTGCGAAGACTAGCCTACATCATCAAGGACTGCTTAGGATGCTCTGCTGCCTCCATTCCAATTGCTTGCTAGCGTTTTTCCTTATAAATAGCCAAGTCATACAGAGAAAACTGTGTTCGCCACTTACTACTCAGAATTCTTTCAAGTTCTCTTTTATCTTTACTACTTTTTTGATTTAGGGATCAAAGGCTATTTAGAGGACACCATCCCTTTTTTTTCTTTCAAGTTGCACAATGTTTTTTTTTTTTTTTTTTTTTTTTTTTTGTAGTAGGTGTTATTTTGTCAAATAAGCCATATACGAAATCTGCATCTGGATATTGCATCAATGGTATTGACTTTATTTCCATACTATTATCATAGGAAACATTACGAATATCGTACCTATGGTATTGACGCTATTTCAATATTATGTATATTATCACACTAAATGCGTTGGCACCCAGTCTAAAAAAATGCGCTAGCACCTAGTCTAAAAATGCGCTGGCACAAACGATCTCTACCCTTACAAAATGCACTGGCACGCGGCCCATTTAAAATATTTTAAATTTTTTTATAAAAGAATAAATAAATAAAATAGTTTAATTTCGGATAAGATTTTTAGTCAATCTTGTAACGCCACGTGTCATTATCCGAACGTACTATTTTGTGAACAGATTTCCGCTAAGATTTGTAACCAATCATGATGCGCCACGTGTCACTATCTGTTTACAATAATTTAGCCAATATTACGATAAGATTTTCAACCAATCCTAACGCGCTACGTGTCACTTCCTGTGTGCAATAATTTAGCCAAGATTTCGATAAGATTTTCAACCAATCATGTAGTGCCACGTGGCATTGTCCAGAACCTCATCATTTCTTTCGTTTTTTGTCCATATAAACCTTACATCTCTACATCTATCCTCACACCAAACTCAATCCTTATTTTTAGCTCAGAATCCTTCTTCATTGTTTTCAAATCTTGAGTTTTTTTTACAATGTCTTCTTCAAGGAGAACGTATAAACAATTTGTGGAGTAATAGAAAAGATTGTTGGCACAACAGGAAGAATTGATCAATCTCGAGGAAGGTGGAGATGGAGATTAGGCTTTCGCAATTGAGGAAGACTCGGATGATGACCATAAAAGGCAAAGAGCATCATATTCCCATATGTCATGGAAGCTGTGGGTCATATAGCCGAACCTAGACGTGCCGCAAACTTCGGTAGAAAAAGGAAAAGACAAGGTAAAGACCTTTTGGAAAATTATTTTATTCGCAACAGCATATTCCCTGATCATGTTTTTAAACGTCGTTTTAGAATGCAAAGAAGTTTGTTCAACAAAATCATGAGTACTATTTGCAACCATGATCCATATGTTGTGCAAAAAGATAATGCTTTTCGTGTTCTAGGTCTTCTTCTAGAATAAAAAATTACGGCTGCCTTGCGAATGCTTGCATATGGAGCATCTGCAGATCAAGTGGATGAAATCGTGAGGATAGGAAAAACAACTGTTCTGGAATCCTTGATGCTGTTTTGCTCTACAATTGAAGCCCTGTACACCAATGAGTACCTCCGAACGCCCATGCCAAGGGACATGCGAAGGCTTCTGAGGAAGGGTGAGATGCGAGGCTTCCTTGGCATGATTGAAAGCATTGACTGCATGCACTGGACTTGGAAAAATTGTCCAAGTGCGTGACAATGAGCTTATGGTGACAGAAAATGAGACAAAAGTATCATTTTGGAAGTGGTGGCTTCATTTGATACATGGATGTGACATGCTTTTTATTGTGTTCTAGGAGCTCAGAATGACCTAAATGTCCTTACTCAATCCAGTGTTCGACGATTTGCTGCAAGGAAAATAACCGAGATGCACATATTGGGTTAATGGAACTAAATATGACAGACCATACTACCTTGCAGACAGCATTTACCTAAGGTGATCTACATTTGTCAAAACAGTGCCACATCCACAGACTGAAAAAGAAAAATACTTCGTAAAATGTCAAGAGGGGTGTAGGAAAGATGTGGAGCGTTGTTTTGGTATCCTGCAAGCTCGTTGATTGATTGTCAGGTTTGCTGCTAGATTGTTTGATATCGAGGCTCTTAGATCCATCATGATGACGTGTATTATTCTCCATCATGGCGAACTATATAGACTTATACCGTGCATGACAACTTCTGGACCGGTTGACACAATTTTGTATATGGGTCAATCTTTGACAATTTGCCAACATTCCCATTTGTTGAATGATTTGTTGTGGTTCTTCGCATTGTAGAAAGCTTGTGCTTGTAGTGTCTATAAATGTGGGATAAGACAGTATTATAAAAAATGTGAGTGTAACACAAATAAATAAATTAAAATATTGATGCGGGTGGAATACATATAAATAAATAAAAATATTGTCACCTGATCTGCTAAACTTGTCCCACTACGTAGATTACTGGAAGCATGAGAGATGGCGTTTTTCCAACAAGTAAAGGATGCGTTGAGTTTTTTGCAACGACCTTGAAGACCTTGACTACTTCTGACATCTTTTCCATGTGCATCGCAAAACGCTTTCGTAATTTTACTCCACATTTCTCGCTTATCCATCTTATTACCCGTAATCGGGTCATGAGTTGTGTGAACCCAACATTCACACAATGTAACATCTTCAATGAGCTTCAACGTAGACATTTTTTTTCTCTCAAAGTGTAGAAAATATTGAAATGTAGAAAGTGTAGAAAGTATTGAAATGTAGAAAGTGTAGAAAATATTGAAATGTAGAAAGTGTAGAAAGTATTGAAATGTGGTGTAAGGTAGAAGATGAGGGTTAGGAATTTATAGAAAATTTTTGTTTTTTAAAATTTTTATGTATTTTTTAATAATTTTTCTATAATTTTTCATAATTTTTAATAAATTTTAATGTAGTTAATTAATCTGGACCGTTGGATTTGAAAAATATTCAAATCCAAGACCCAAGGAGCTGCTACGTGGCCAACGGTCATAATTCTGACCGTTGGGCATTTTTATTTTTGGGGGAAAAACGTGGATCGTTGATCTATAATTGGACGGTCCGTTTTAAAAGTAAAATTTAAAATTTTTTTTACCGTTGGAAATCCAACGGTCTAGAAAAGCTAGCCGTTGGAAATCCAACGGCACTGAGAGGGCCATGTCGCCTATTTTAGGGTGAAGAACAAGTGGGCTGACATCGGGCCCCGCTGCCTGCACCTATGTCCCCTACTCGCACCCAGTCGCGATTGAACTGCATGCGCCAGCCAAATAGGTCGATCTTTGGGTCTTTCAAAAATGGGTTGGTTTGTTGCCTGGCTTAGGTTGGGTGCGAGGCAAGTTTGTGGGCTGAAGTGAATGGACTAACCCCCAGCTTGGTTTTTTGACTGGGTGCTGGCACATTTGCACCCCGGTGGAAGTGCTCTAATATCATTGTTACCTTTGCACCTCAACCGCTACGCTTCATTATTGGCAGCATCACCATACCGCTACTGCTACCATCACCACCATCACCGCCCCAGTGCCCCACCACCAACATCACTGCCCCGCAACCGCTATCATCATCACACCCCACTACCATGTCCATTTTTGTCATTATATACAATTTTATCACTTTTACGTTACTCGACATGCTTTTCATATCACAACATTTTAAAAATACAATTTATCAAATACTCAACTACTTTAGAAACAATTTCTTTAAAAACACATTAAATTCCAAAACTATATATTTTTTTTAACAAACGATATTATATACATAAAAAAAAAAAAATGAGAGAATGAGTAAGCCTCGTAATAAACCTAATAATCCCAAAACCGTACCTCTCTCACAGGAACACCACAACTCTCAAAATCCCGTTAGCAAAATCACCATCAACCGAATCCAACCCACCCAAAATCCACATCAACCGAATCCAACCCATCCAAAATCCCCTCTCCCTCTAATTTCCCCCAATAAAAAAACCGCCACCTTCATCCCATGCTGCTGCTCCATCAAAATCCCCTCTCCCCCTTTTCAAAACCCTAATACCCCCAATTCGATTTTCCCACCCTCTTCCACTCCAACCGCTCACAGCCGCTTTCAATGGCCGGAGCAGCTTCCAACGACCAGGCTCTCTCTCTCCTCGCCACCGTCAACAACCACGGCGATTTGGCCGTCAAGCTTTCGTCTTTGAAGCAGGCCAAGGATCTTTTGCTGTCCCTCGAGCCCTCTGTGGCTGCCGACCTCTTCCCCTACTTGGTCGAGCTCCAGTCCTCCCCCGAAAGCCTCGTCCGCTTGTCTCTCCTCGAGTGAGTTCCCCAAACCCTCAATTCTACAATTCGCAAGTGCTATACGTTGATTGCGAAAAAAAAGCATGTTATAGTTGCTTTTGAACTTTGTAGGTTTATTTATTCTTTTAAATTTTAGGGAATTCAAACTTTTTTATCGTGTTCGTGATATTTCCGGGCTGCATTGTGTTCCCCCATTAGGTCCTGGTCCTGTTGAGTTGGTTTCGTAGGTGACCTTTTTTATATACAACATTGGGTCAGGAAACTCTGGCTCTGCGAGTTTTGTGAAATTAAAAGTTTGGATCTTGATTCTGTTAGTATACCCAATTATACCAAAATTTGGTAGCATCTTTCTTCCTTGGGATTGATGAGTATTTTCACTCAGTGAAAAGATTTATATTTCTATGTTAGCTATTCATCTTTGCAATTCATATAAACTTAGATTAGAAGAGAACTGTCACCTCCATTGTACCGTGATTATCTTGTGGACTTTATGTTTTCATCTTTTAAATGTTTTAGCTATCTATTGATGCTTTTTTGTAGGAATGTGTAGACATGGGAATACTCACTGCGCATTTCAGGTTTTATTTTTTGGGGTTGAACTTAATCATGATCTGTTGTTCTTTTGGCTGGCAGGGTCATTGAGGAGGTTGGCATGAAAGCAATGAAGGAATCTTCTGTACTAATGTCTGTCTTATTGGCATTTTTAAGGGACAGTGACTCTATTATTGCAAGGCAATCTATAGTTAGTGGAACAAATTTCTTTGTCACCGTCTTGGAGCAGATGACGTTGCAGGTATCTTCTGTCTGTGTCTGTACACATATCTCATTCACATGCACAAAAGTATAAATGCATATAAACATATCCCTTTCTACTTGTTCTAGAAGAATACTGTTATACTTTCCATAAACACAATAAGAGCAAAGGCTTCTTTCTTCTAGATAATGAAATAAGTGCTCAGGACTCTCAAAGGTTCAAGTTAGTACCGGACAAGATATAGATATTTTAATTAGCAGGGCCTTTGTCTTCAAATAAATAAACCAATTCAGTTTTACAAGAAAACATATAAAGAACATATTTCCAGATTTTATGTATTCTTAAGAAGTAAAAGGACATGTTTGCTAGAAAAAAGTAATCTATGACTTCACGCAAGTGTATGATATATGTTCAAACACTATCTGATATACAGTTTAACTCTTATTTCTCTCTTCCCTTTTCTGAATCATATTGTCTAATTTGCATGAATACTATGGGTCTTAATTAGTTTCACCGGCGTGGTAAAGTTGAGATATGGCTTGAAGAACTTTGGTCGTGGATGTCCAAGTTTAAGGATGCCGTTTTTGCTATTGCAGTAGAGGTAGGTGGTAACTTCCTTATGTTTGTCTGTATTTTATCCTTTTCTAGGATCACGGATGCCATTGTTGACATTGTATTATTATTAAGGTAGGTGGTAACTTTGCTTCTCTGACCATCCTTAAACTTCCTAAGTGTGTCTGTATTTTTTTTCCCGTTCGAACATTTGTAATGTATCTATTGGCAATAAAATGCTTTATATCCCCTTTCGTTTTTCTAAGTGTGTCTATAATATATATATATATATATATATATATATATATATATATATATGCATCAAGGATATTTCAAGAATTTGATTGTCAGGATATTCATCATCAAACGTGCCTACTCCTTGGATACATGGCAACAGTATCCATACTTCATTAAAATGCATATACCTTTTTAAAATTGAAAAACTTGCATATACCTTTTTAAATTTTCAATTTTAAGTTGGAATCCAAAAATAAGTATTAAATTTACTGCTGATGCTAGAATGCATTTCTATGGCATTGTGATGTAACTGTATAGTGAGAAGTTGTCTACTGCATATCTTGGATAGGATACAACTTGATGATGCTTATGTGTTGTAATTTTTTATTTCATTTGATAAGAAGCAGAACATCTCTTAAAAAAGAAAACATACAAAGATATTAAACACCGCCATAATGCATATATGCTTATATGATGCTTGTCTTGCCTTGGTGCATCTTATGATCAATTTTTTTTCTTCAAAAATTTGTCTGACCTGAAATTTGCTTTGATTTGATATTGTAGCCTGGTCCTGTGGGGACAAAGTTGCTTGCTTTGAAATTTTTGGAAACGTATATTTTGCTCTTCACATCTGAAGGCAATGATTCTGGAAAACCTGTCATAGAAGGTACTGCTTTTCAGCATTAAAGGTTGTTTGCTTTATTTTCTCAAATAACTTGAACACAGAATAGTCTTACAGTGTTGCCAGAAAGAAAGAACTGTCTTATGCCTTTTTACCTAATTGCTTTTCCAGAATCTTATGGATAATGAGCTTTCACTAATTTTTAAGTTTGATTTGGGTGTTAATTTGGTTTTAGATACAGCATCAAGTAGAAGGGATTTTAACATTTCATGGCTTCTTGGTGGACAACACCCAATTCTTGACCCGTACATGCTAATGTCAGAAGCAAATAGGACTCTTGACATTCTATTAAATTTGTTGAGGTCATCTAGTAGTCTCCCAGGTTCCGTGACAATTGCCGTTGTCAATGGGTGAGTGCTCACTTGCTGGTAGTAAGATTTTTTTTAATCATTTTGTTTACTGCCATGTATTTTGTGTAATTACATAATTTTGTGGTTAGAAAGATCTTTTCCTTTTCTTGTCATGGATGTGGAAAAACATATAGGAATTAAATAAAATGACACATGTCATGAAAAAATAGGATTAAACATGTGGCATCTAAAGATTAAGGTTTGTTGAGTGTGGCCCGGACTGCTTTCTGCATTCACCTGTTGTATATCTCATGTTCTTGATCAGCAAGGTAGGAATTGATTAACATTCGGGGGTACCTAAACCTTCATCCTAATTGGCAATTTATATTTGTTGGACTTTTATGTATTACCTAGTGCAGGAACACAAGAGAGCCGTGGGTTTGCATAATTTTTTTTTTATGGATTTTTATTTCTAATTGAGATTGAAAAAGTTATAAAATCTTTATTCTGGATAACACGCTCTCTACATGTGCATGGGTGTTATCGATACAAAGTTGAATAGAACTTAAATTTACAATATTTTCGGATGCCTATGGTTGCTGGTCACTGAATGTCATCAAGCATTTATTGCTTTAACATGATAAAAAGGAACAGAAATGCATAAACTCATGCACACTTTGGTTCTTGATTGTAGCTTTACTCCCTCCCCTCCATCTCTATTTTGTCCAGAACTTATAGCTGATAGAATCCAAATTTATTCTAGTTTAATCTTTCATCTTTCCATGAAAAAGTGACTAACCACTGGAAGTTTCTGTATTAATGTATTTGGTTGTAATTTAAGGTGATTTTATCATGTCTCTTCACCATTACTGATTCCGTTTAATATCTTCAGACTAACGGAGGCCTTAAATATTTAACATATAGACGGTAAACACTTTTGTCATCTGTTTAACCATCTTGAAATATATGGAGGGATCACTGAAGCTTGGGAACAGCTTTAGTACAAGTTCAACTGCTTGTTTGTGATATTATTGCAGCATGCTGACCAGCTCTCTTATGAGGAGGTAATGGCATTGGGTACTGCTGCATTGGTGGTTCAGATAATGGGAGTTACAGGGCTAGACATGTTAAACTGCAATTTTTTTGGGTACTGTGGAGCACCATTGGCCGGTGATAAGATTGGATAACTGATGGATAAAATGGTCATCTTATGTGCCGAGGGAAACATGGTGGTCAAGCAACGCAGTTTATGGTTGTAAACTGTTAAGAGAGACCATTTCCTTTACCATTGTTTAGTTTATACGCTGTATGCGCATACAGCTAATATTGTGTGATCTATTTGAAAATGTATTGATTATTTTATAACAGCTGATACACATACTACAAATTTAATAATCAAAATTTCTTCTTAATCCAGGATTGCTATTCAATATATTTCTTGTTTATTCTCCATCTCACATTCTGAGTTCTTTGTAACACTGGAATATTTGCATGGAGTTATAACAGATTTATTTAGAGTTTTTATGTGATCAACAGTAAGTTCACAACAGTATAACTCCACTGAGTCTTGAACTGTTTTCTATTGCAATTGTAAATAAAATGTGTTATAATATCAAATGTTTCTGGAAATTTAGGTGATGCAGACCTGGTTCCTTAAGATTGAATGACCTTTCAGACCATCAAATTGGTCTTGAAACCTTGAATGATTTTATTAACTTTTCTATCGCTAATATATCAAGCGGTTATTTGATGAAGACTGAAAGAGGCTAACTGTAGAAATTATTCACTTAATGCTTGTGAGTCCAAATCATTGTTCTGAGGATTATGTAATTGAGCAATTTAGAGATGCAGTTTGAAGTAGAGTAGTTGATTGTGTTGTCGATTCTCAAAAATTGTTTGTCAGTTACAATCAATAAAATGGCTAAAGTTTCAGTGGAAACATGTTGAATTTTTGTATTTTATAGGAATTTCAGTTGAATTTAAAAAGAACAAGTGTTTGATGTAGAACAAGTTTTCCATCATGCATCATTTTCTATTTCATGTCTTTGCCAACAAAGCTTTTGTCTCAGCAGCTATTCTTATAGTTTACATCTCATATAGATAGGAATTATTTTCTGTGTTTGTTTTCTGGCTACATAGTTGAAATTTCTGCTATATAGTTGAGTTTCATGTTATATTGTTGAATCTCTTGAAGCATTGAAATAGAAAAACTTTGGCAAAAAACCTAGAAAATATTTATGACAGGATTGCACAGGAAGGTGGGTTATTGGCAAAATTATGTTTAGATGTGATTTGTGTAGTGATTTTGTCTCGGAAGTAAGGTGCTAATATGTTGGTATTTTTGGATATATGACAACTTGAAACACTCTGCTTAATTGTTGAAAGTTGTGTAGATGTTGGAAACAGTGCCCGTGTTGGTAGTCATCTATAGCGAGTATTTTATCTGCACCTTTTTACAAGTAACAACACAAAACCAAATAGAATTGCACATGTGTACTTGTTTTATCTAGTGATATGTTGGTTATCCTACCATGCTTTCAGTGAGTAGGTTTATTGAAATCACATCTTGTGAATATTGTCAGACTGCAAAAATCAAAATACTTGCAAATGTTATTATCAGTTTTTTGTGATGAATTTTTTATCTGCACCCTTCTCAGCCAGTATTTTGACTGTTATTTTGGGAACTGGATGGTAGTACTAGCGTGCTATAGCATTTATTCTTTGTGTCAGATTTGTCTCCTGAGTTAAGCTGAGGCTGTTGTGATCAAGGTGCTTGTGGCTGAAGTGTGATGAAAGTGGTGGTTGGTATAGATAATTCATCAGGATCCTTAGAAATCAGTTTTTCATTTCTTATGTGACTTGGTCCATTTTTTGGCCACTGAATTCTCTTAGGTTAGAAAATAGAAATGTGCAGAGAGGCTCCAGTTGGTGGGAGCTGTGTCTGCTTGCCCTTGGTTGTCTTGCTGCTTGTCCATGTCAACCTATTTCTGTATGATTTTTATATGTTCGAAGTTTGGATTAGGACTTAGTGGCTGTGATATGCAGTTGTGGCTGTCAACTTTAGTAATAACCATATGATTGCATGATGACTATCTGTTATCCCCTTTGATTAGCTTGTGTCCTTGTAACACAACTCCTGTTGTACTGTAGAAAGGCTGAGGAAGGTTGAGTTGTACTGTTTTATCAAGCAACTAAGCGGCATGTATTGATCAATTATCTTGGTTTTGACAAGTTATTTGATTGGATCTTTTCCCTCATTTGCTTCTCCATAGTTCTTATTGACTCTGGGAAGCATATACAAAGACCAAAATACTCTGGAAAGCATATACAAATACTCCTTTTCTGCTGTGATTTTGACATTTAGGTTCGAGTTTGTTGGTGTGTTTTTCTCTTGGCAGACACGATCCTCATGCTATGAGATTTGGATTTTTCTGTTCTTGAATAGTTATATTAGTCTAAATAATGCAGGGAACTAAGTTTTATGTTTAAAAATATTAAAATAGACGATATTTGTGCCTTGAGACATTTTAGGAGCAAAAGCATGGTTGAACAAAGCCATCTATATTTGTAGGTTTATAGGGATCCAAGTAGGAAATTTGTTAATCAAGACATGGTTAAATAGAATGAAAGAGGGATGTGGTGGAGGACTGGTCCTTACAGGATCTACAAAACATAATGTCTGTTGACATCTGAAGGGTGCAGAGGGTTCTAACTGTGTATCTGGGCTGGAAATGGGGATCTTGAGGACTTTGGGTCAAGGAGATTCTCTTGTGTAATATGGTGAATCCTCCTTTAACATATTTATCTATGTTTGGTGCAATTTCTTTTGAGGTTTCCTAGGTGGGCAC
Organism: Pyrus communis; assembly: GCF_963583255.1. Taxonomy (NCBI): domain Eukaryota; kingdom Viridiplantae; phylum Streptophyta; class Magnoliopsida; order Rosales; family Rosaceae; genus Pyrus; species Pyrus communis. Next base: position 39,588,385 of record NC_084803.1, read on the forward strand.
CTCATATTGTAGTACCATGCTGGCTGTCATGTTTGCTTAGCAGTTTAGTCTTTGTACTCCTGAGAAGTTGTCTTTCCCAAAATGAAACCTATGAAACTTGAGTCTTGTCAAATTTATTGGAGTTTTTCTTAGTCCCTGTGCACTCATAATTAAAATTTTAAGTTTCTTTGATCATATGGAGCTAGTATGTTAAAGAGTGTAGTTGATCAGTTTGATTTCGGCTTTCTGCATGTTTTGTTCCTTGTGTTTGCCTTGTGTGCTTAGGGTTTATGTAGATGCTGTGTACTGAAAACTTAATTTCATCTGAAAGAGCTTGAACTTATTTTGTCAATGAAGTTGTCATCTCTTACTGTTTTAGTTTGAATACAACTCTTTGTATTCCCCTAGTGTTCTGCGTTTGCTTTTTAGTTTTCATGTTGGTCTTCTTAAGGAGTTATTTACCTTTCTTCTTCCTCTTAGTACTTCTTATTATTAAGTATTTTTCCTCTGACATGTTTCTTTTGGTTCAGTCTTGCAGCCATAGCGCGGAAGAGGCCAATTCACTATAATACCATTCTTTCTGCACTGTTAGATTTTGATCCAAACTTTGAGATAGTGAAAGGACGCCATGTGGCCAGTATCCAGTATTCTTTAAGAACTGCATTCTTGGGATTCCTTAGGTGTACTAACCCGGCCTTAGTAGAGGTAACATTTTATATTCTTTATGTTTTTGGTTTGTTGTGGTTATTATCAAGTCATCACTGTTATTGCATCCCTTAAGATTGCATTTTTTACGGAGGAATTTCTTATTTGTTGTTATTATGGATTTTCTGATTTAATCAGATAAGGTATTGCGGTCTTACAAGTAACGGAGTATCTAATGCTTTTAGCTTTTCCACTTTTGTATCATGTAGCATATGCACATGCAGCAAATGGGTTTGTTTCTGTTGATTGATATGGCCTTTACAGTTTGTTTTGGTGGAGAGAGGCGGAGATAAACACGACCAAGCTTATAGAGAAGTGAAGATAAGAGAAAATAATTGTTCGAGTCTAGTTTATTCTCATAGCCCATTTTCATTCTCTTCTGCTCTCACAAAGTTGAGAGTTTTGGAGAGAAATAGTTTATTTAGATGCTCCAAATACATTCCCTTAGTTCTTTTGCATCCATCCAAGCAAAAAGGAGAGAAATAATAGTATCTCCTTTCTTCTTTTCTTGCACATATTTTCTCCACTTTTAAGTCACAGATTTTTCTTCTAACTAGAATTTCAAAGCGAACTTAAAAATGAGAATTTCTATTTTGTTTCTTTTAGGTCCTATATTAGATTTGTCTTAAAATCTTTTGTCATTATGTCACAAAAGAGCCAGAATCATATCTTGATATGCGATAAAAAGCTTCCCTCTATTTTGGTTTTTTTTTTTTAATTTATTCTTTGGAAGTGGATCATCTTGTTTTCATCTTAAAAAAAATAATTTTGGCATATAATGAGAATGGGCATGGAGATGTGGTCACATTCTGTTAGGAAATGTGGACATTCTTCATTCAAATTTAGACTTCTGTTATTTGCGTTATTAGTTAAAACCTTGGTGTGTTTCATTTATAGAACTCTGGATTTTGGCGCACAATCCTCCAGGGTAGATTCCTCATAACGGGGGAAACAGCCGAACTCTAGAAAATGACAGTAGGCTCTTGTGGGCATTTGTTTTTTCTTTTCTTTCTAAATTGCGGAAAGAAATTTCCATCTGGTATGGTGCATGATAAGTTCGTCCCTGTTACATTTCAGTCAAGAGATAGACTGCTGAGAGCTCTACGAGCTATGAATGCTGGGGATGCGGCTGATCAAGCAATCCGTCAAGTTGAAAAAATGTTAAGAAATGCTGAGCGTGCTTCACGTGATGCTCGGTTGGCCAAGGTAAAATAAATTCAATTTTTTTTCTTCTGATATATAGAATCCAATAGCTGAAGGTTTTTTTTTTTAATTGCCTCACACTTTGAAATTCCTATCATCAGGATGATCAACAACCAAGAGAGTTGCCTGTCCCAGGGGATGTGTTAAAGAAGAGACCTACACCTCTGGATGTTGAAGAGTCATCGAATAATCATGAATTGCCGTCCAAGAGAATTCGTTATGGTCCCGACTCCTATTCGACTTTGCCATTTCAAATGAATTCTTCTGGGTGGGATGCCACTTCTGTCAACGGAGTATCCTCTGACCTTCCTATGTTAGATGGTGAATCGACTCCTGTGGAGCAAATGATTGCTGTGATTGGTGCTTTGATTGCTGAAGGAGAAAGAGGTGCTCAATCCCTTGAAATTCTTATTTCAAATATCCATCCTGATCTATTGGCTGACATTGTCATAACTAACATGAGGCATTTGCCTAAGATGCCCCCACCCTTGACAAGGCTTGGGAACTTGCCGATTCCCCAGCAGATAGGATCCCCAACATCTTCTGTGCAGTCTCCAGTTCCCACTGTACAAATGCCTTTTTCTGCTGCAACTGTAACCAGTTTATCAGTTTCTGATATGTCCAATGTGAATAGTCTTCCCACTGATTCCAAGAGAGATCCACGGAGGGTAAACTTCAATAAATCTTAATGTCTTCATGTGATATTTACTATAATTTTAGGATGTTTAAATGCATTCATTTAATTCTTGGTTGCAATTTCAGGATCCCCGTCGCCTGGATCCACGGTATGTAGCAGTGTCTTCTGGACTGGCATCCACACCCATTGCAGAAGATAATACTACTATGCATTCTGACTTTGATGGCTCAAATTCTTTAAATAAGCTTGATCCGCTGCCTAATGTGACGACTGTCGAGACTCCTTTAGCGACTCCCATGATCAAAACGGAAATCGATGAAAGGATTTTGGATAGTCAATTGGTTTCTGGAACTGGCCCACTAACTCCGAAGGGGGAGGTTCTGGATAGACCTGTTGAAATTGATGCTGATCCGGAGGTCAAATTATCTTCAGATCTCACAGATTCTCCTGTGCAAACAGTTGATGAGGACCTTGTTGCAGTGAAGCTGTCAGATATTGAAGTGAAAGATCAGGTTGAGGACCTTGATACCTCATCTTTTCTAGAATCTGATCAACATTCTCCGGTTCTTTCAAACACATCTGCATCGGAAGATACTTATGAGGATTTGCCTCAGGTTCCCATATATGTTGAGCTTACCCAAGAACAGGAAAGAAATGTGAGAAAATTAGCAATTGAGCGAATTATTGAGTCATACAAGTATTTGCATGGCACAGATTACAGTCAGATGCGCCTGGCCTTACTTGCTCGGTTGGTTGCTCAGGTAGTGAAGAATCTTATGATTGTTTGAACTCCAATTCAAATTGGCAAATCTTTCTCTGAGCAGATCGAATTAAATAGTTGAATATACTTGTTGAGTGATGAAATCTTAACATTACTGCCTTACTTTTGTGTGTTGAGACGAGTGGCTTAAAAAATTTCATGAAGAATCTGGATGTTTGAACTTCAAAGCATTAGTCAATAACTAAATAAACACCCACACAAGTGGTTGCTTTAGTTTTGGCGTTAAACTATGCATCTTCCTAATTTGGAACATCCTTTTTAATGTGCATTGTCGAATTAGGTCTGAATGGTAAATTTTCTGCTGGAGATATATTGGTAAATTTGGCATTGCTGTTATGTAGACCATTGTGTATCTGTTGTATGAACTCATACGGCATACTCTTTTTTACTGTGTGATTAATGAAATAGAATAAGGAGGTAATTTGAAATAATGTTAAACCTATTTATCTTTAATTCTTTTAATCCTTACCTCTATGATTCTTTGGAACTGGTTTACCCTTCTTGAATAAAATTTGGCGGGTGTCTTTTATGAACCTGTAGTGCAGCATGATATATTAATGTAATGCATTATATAACACAGTATATAACGAAGAAACATGGTATTGATTCTCGGTAATAAAAAAGTAACTTATTTAATCATGACAAGAAGGTTCACGCATGTACACAAAACATATAGACAAGTTAAATGGAGGTTTAATATTCTAAGTAGCATACTAAGATGCATAGCATGTCTTCTTTGCCCACTTGAACAAAATACTAAGAACCTAGCGCCTTCGACTAAATGAATGGATCTTCATCTTCTTCAGATTCTCTATTGTTTTTATCTAACTATGAAGAACACAAATGTTCAAGGAGCTGCTTGCCGAACTTGTTCTGTTTATAAAGAACAAATTTACCATGCCATCCAAATAGAGAATTAAATAATCAATTGAACTTGGTAGGATTCAAGAGATCCCGAATGAAGATATAATTAAATCCCATAGCTTTTATGCCAAAATCTGCTCTCTAATTATTGAATTTTCAGATGCAGAATCTCTTACAATAACCTTTTTTTTTTTTTTAATATTTCATTTTTATAGTTTTTATCATCTGCTTGTCATTTATAGCATATGCTAAATAATCTGTAAATATTTTGATGTCACAGATTGATGCAGATGATGAAATTGTTGTAATGCTGCATAAGCATATCATTGTGGATTACCAACAGAAAAAGGTAACTATTACTTGAATGTTGCACCTCCTCTTGTATGTTTAAACTTTAATCCAATAACTTTCTTGAACTTTTTTCCTCAAGTAGTACAGGGTTGATTGGGCTAGATACATTGTATTTCAAAAATTTTGTTAAAACTTTTTTTTTTAGAATTTTGTAACTTGTAACAGATTGGAAAGAGCGTGCTTAACCTTGGTTAGGTGATTTGAGAAACTAAGAGTTGGTTTTGCAAATTATTTCCATTGTTAAGCCATCCCATAATGTCTTGAGTGTACATGAATATTTTAAAAGGATTTTACTTTTGAACCAGGCATGTGTGAATAATGTTGTTCAACAGAAAACCATTTTCAACCATCTGTATGTCATGATTGCAATTGGGAACTTTTTATCCCTTGGTGAGCATCGCAAGAAAACTTTTAATTACTCGATATGATATGCACAAGATTTCTATTTGAATATGTTTCCCTGAGGAAGGTAGCGTGGTGGCATTGCTTTGAATTTTGATGTGATATCCTCAGAAAACATGTTTCTAGTAGGTTGACTGATCTTCTCAAATATTACCAGCCATTCACTTTGGTTAAAGCAGATTAATTCTTGCTGTTAGGTCGTGGTGGCTATTTTTCCACTGATGTTACTAGTTTATTTTTTATCATTTTTCAAAATAAATAAAAAATTACATTTAACAATGAACAGATAGGTTTGTTTTTTATTTATTAATAGTATTCTGATTTGTAAGAATTGATTTCAGGGCCATGAGCTAGTACTGCATGTCTTGTACCATTTGCATGCTTTGACAATGTCTGATTCAGTTGAAAACTGTACATTCGCTACTGCCGTATACGAAAAGTTCCTCTTGGAAGTGGTAGGCACCTATTTTTCTGTTTCCACCTTGTTTTAATTTGTGTGAGAAGTGGATATATTATGTCTTTTAATTGCAGGCTAAGTCTTTGCTGGAATCCTTTCCTGCCTCAGACAAGTCGTTTAGTAGACTTCTTGGTGAAGTTCCAATTTTGCCTGACTCCACTTTGAAACTACTTGATGATCTATGCTATTCTGATGTTATTGATCAACAAGGGAAAGATGTTCGTGACATTGAGCGCGTCACTCAGGGCCTTGGGGCTGTTTGGAGTTTAATCTTGGGGAGGCCACATTATCGACAAAGCTTTTTAGATATCACTTTGAAGGTAACTTGGATTGAACTTTGAATAATCCAATTTATTAAATTTTTGGATTTATCTGTAGGTATTGTTTGTTTGTTGGGTGTGCTTCTCTCTTAAAAAAACAGTATAGAGGTGGGGAAAATGTCCCAAAAAGAACTTTTATTTTAATCCAGGTGATCAGGGGAATAAAGAATTACTGTTTACTGATGTTTTGTGAAATGGCTAGTGAATCTATAATGTTTTACCTTTGTTCATAAATGGATGTATGGGTATGAAAGAAATTTTATGAAACAGACCAAGAATTTCTTGCATTCAAAGGGAATAATATCATTATGTATGAGGATGTATGGTTAGATTGTTTGTAGAGATGACAGTGTTGGAGGTTTAGCAATTTAGAATCCAGTATCAGAGAAGTTTTAAAAATGACCTATGGTCCTCTACAAAGTTAGGTGTAATTGTGTAATAGTGATTATTTTAGGGAATTGTTGTTAGCACTCCAGAAATCTCATTCTACACTCCTCACAAGTGTATTTTTCTTTCTAATTATAGAAAGTTTGGAGTGTAAAATGAGATTTTTGGAGTGCTAATAACAATTCCCTTATTATATTATCAAGAATGAGTTATTTATGTCTCTCTCTCTCTCTCTCTCTCTCTCTCAGACACACACACGCACAAGTACACACGCATACATACAAGTGAAACTTGATAGCTGGCGTTCTTATATGCTAGCCTGCTGCATCATAAAAACAGCAACTGTATTCTACATAAATGTTCCTGCTGGCAATGTTGAGGGTTGTATCAAAGACTAGGAAGTTATGACTGATTTCTGTACTAGTCATTAGCATGGAGTTAATATGGGTGCATGGACAATTTCCGTTTGTGTATTCTTTAAGTACTAAAAAATTACTTGCATCCAAAATTTTTTTGTTTCTTCGTAGCTAGAAGAAAAAGAAACGTTCCACAACAAGGTTCTTTGGAGTGTTGTAATTTTGTGATGTTTTCTCATGTTGATGTATTACATATATGAAATTTTTCACAGTAACGGGTAGTCTGGGTTTAGTCTTATTTTGATGTGCTTGTCTTCCGTATGAAAACTGTTTCTACTCATGTAGTCTGCTTCTTGAGCTATTAATAAATATCACAAATCTGTTTTTTTATAATTTTTTTATGAAAGAGTGCATAACTCAAATATATATTTCTCAAATCTGTTTTTTTTTTTTTTTTTTTTAATAATTTTTTAATGAAGGAGTGCATAACTCAAATATATATTTTCTGCAGTGTGCTGTTCATCCACAAGATGAGATCCGAGCCAAATCTATCCGGCTGGTATGGGATTTACTTTTCAAATGCTATCTGAAGCCTTCTAATGGCCTGGTTTCAAGAAATTGGCCGGGTCCCTTTTTTCACTTAATTTTCGCCTGACTTGAAAAGCAAGATATGTAGTCAGTTTTCTATTTTCTGATAATGCATCAAGTCAATTTTTTTGTTTCTGTCCAACAGGTGGCAAACAAACTCTATAAGTTGAGTTACTTATCAGAAATGATTGAGAAATTTGCGACAAATATGTTGATGTCAGCTGTTGAACAATCTCCTTCGGGTATAGAGCATTCACAATCCGAGTCCACAGGACAAAGAGTTGAAGGAATGGTATGCTTCTTTCATTTGCTCCTCTATTTCCTTTCTTGTCCATGCAACTGCATGTTGCAACCAGCTGTGCGAGATCTTGTATGGTGAACAGTCTCTTTCTTTTTATCTACTCGGTCACCATTCTTTGGTAAATGCCACAAGCAATATAACAGTAACAGCATATCAATTGGCTAGACTGAAATTTTACATTTGAAATTCCTTTGGTATCTTAAGCTTAAATGATTTTGATACCTGATAAGCCAAAATTTCCGAGTTGCCTTCTCTCATGTTTTTTTGGCTTTGGTTTCTAAAGGCAGTGATATCTTTATGAATCAATGGATAGCATGTTCATTTCCTGATTTTACTTGCTATTTGTTGGTTGCTCTTATTATCTTCATAGTTCCTGGGGATTCCCATACTAAATGTCTCTCATTTAAGTTGCCATTTTGTACTTGGTGATATTAGCTTCTTCAGTTATTTGTGGGGGATAGCTTCTAAGTTTAGCATACCACGCACAATTAAAGTAGTATCTGCCTTGAACGTCGCTAACATCTCTTGCCCCCAATCCTTTTCAGGTTGGAGGCCAAGAAACATTGATTGGTGATTTTGAAACTTTGGAGTCTGGAAATACTGAAAATGATTCCACCAGAAAGGATCAACCTGTACCAGCCATGTCATTTCCTGAAGTTCAACGACTCATATCTTTGTTTTTTGCTTTATGTACAAAGGTTTGTCTATGATTTCTCATGACTGGTATAGACTAGCAACTTGTCTTAATTGTTTTTTTCCTTGCGACACTAATGTGGGTTCTTTTCATTTCTATTTTAATACTTGCAGAAACCTAGTCTTATTGAACTTGTATTTAATACTTATGGACATGCCCCAAAAGCTGTAAAGCAGGTGAGACTCTCGTTGCTTCTGTTTATATAAATATTTGTAGTAATTGGTAGCATGTTAGATGAGCTAATATGTTTAGTGTATTACTTTCCATAGTTGGCAACTACTTAATGCATATACTTTGTTATAGATCTACAAAATCTGAGTTTGGGTTACACTGTTGTGCTTAGTTCACCCAGCCAAAATTAAACTATTAAAAGTAAACATTCGGAAAAACATGAGAAAGAAAGGTACCAGTCAAATTAATTATTACATGATGGGTCCCCACATCAATTCCCTCATGCTCTTATCTCAGTCTCAACACCCACCAGTTCTTGACAACCTTAATGTTGAGAGTGAATCCCAAATTGGGGACAAGAGGGACCATGCATGTGCTTATAAGTAATTGGGATACTCCCATATTGACAATTGGTTTTATGGTGGAACCTCAATTTTCTTCATGGTATAAGAGCAGCAGGTTGTCCTTGTGAACCCCAACAGCCCCATGTCCTCCACGTCACCCGATTTGTGTTGTACACGTGTTAGGCTTGAAAATTCGCCACACGTGAGGGGGTGTCTTGAGAGTGAATCCCACATTGGGTAAAGGAGGGACCTTGCATGTGCTTATAAGTAATTAGGCTACGCCCCATATTGGCAATTGGTTTTATGGTGGAACCTCAACTTTCTTCACTTTATTGCCACCGTCGCTAACACCAGCTCCAAGCCACTTAACTGAAACAAATGCACAGGGCAAGAAGATGCAGAACCGAAATTGACCTTACCGCTTCTCTTGGTAATTGCTTCTTGGATGTCCAACATGGGACTCATAGGACTCCAACTTACCACCATCTTCATCATCATCATCTTTCACAAAGCCTCTAAGCTCTGATTTGTTTTGACTGGCTCACCCACAATAATTAGTTACCTTTGTTTGTTATCAAATGCCATAGTTGAGCTACTGCACATTATCTTCTTGAATCTATCTGCTGTCTTACATGTTTTAAACTTTTAAGACAGCAGTTAGATTCCAAACAAATCATCTAACATCTAAAAGAGTCAGTGCACTTAGTAGACCTCTTGCGCCAAAGAAAATCACAAAATTTGAGCTACTGCACGTTTTCTTCCTCATAGGTTATCATGTAGTAAGAGTGTCTGCCATGCTGAGATAAGTGGGAAAGCCATTCATTTTAAGGACCGGGAATTGATAGTATCTTTGTGCTAATTTGGGTCAGCATATTTCAATTGTCCTGTAGTCATGATCATTTGAGTTGGGCTGTTAGGGAAATCAACTCTACATGTGGTGCATCATTATGATTGCATGACTGAATTAAAAATTCTAAAGCTTAAATTGATAGAATTCTGGCCCAATAATGTCACCCTAAGCTCAAACAAGGACACCACTATTTCTTGCATATTTCATAGCATCAGATTTTGTTGATTCTTATGCTGATTAACAGAAGCAGGTCTAAGCTACGGAATGATGGTTCAGTTTGATTTCTAGTCTAAAAAAATTAAATCGGATTTGCAGTTATGTATCAGTGTTTGGGATAGGTCTGTTCTTGTGCTGAACCTCTAAGGTTGTCTGTTTAGGCAAACGTCCATTCTACTAAGGTTAGACAAATCAGTGCTCCTGCCCTTCCACTTATTGGGAGGTGTAACCTATTCAGTACTTGCATTTGATAATTAATTTAGGGTTTTCCTTTGTTAATTAATTTATTTCTGTCTGTTAAAATCTGAAGAACTTATTTGCATTTGATGGTGGATATTAGTTGTACAGAGGAATTGGAAACTTTTGTGGTCCTCTAAGTTTGCTATTGGATTTCCACGTGCTGCATATTGTAAAAAAATTATATCTTGTTACCAGTAAATTAGCCTCATGTGAGAAACGATCTTATATGCTACTTATCCTCATCAAATTAATTGCTAATGCTCTACATCTAATTCTTATGTGTGCTTTCTGAATGCTGCAGGCATTTCATCGCCATATTCCAGTCCTTATAAGGGCCCTAGGGTCATCTTATTCTGAATTGCTAAAAATTATCTCTGATCCACCTCAAGGAAGTGAAAATCTTTTGATGCTGGTGGGTGTCATATTTCCTGTTTTATTATTAGTGTTTCTAATCTTGAATACTGTTTGTATTTTTTATTTTGCTTTATCCATAGATTTTGTGGACATAGGTGATACTTATCATTTTGTTTATTAACTTATTTTCTAAATGACAAGGTGCTGCAAATATTGACTCAAGAGACATCGCCTTCAGCTGATCTGATAGCCACTGTTAAACATTTGTATGAAACTAAATTAAAGGTTTTTTTCTATTAACTAAAGCTTCTTCTTTTGAATTGTACTTAAATCTCTCGCTATTTCCATGTTCAAAACTGAGTTGGATAATTATTGGCTGCAGGATGTCACAATTCTTATTCCAATGCTGTCTGCACTTTCTAAAAATGAGGTTTGTTTCATAGGTTCCGCGTCTCATTCTCTTGTACCATTTTGTCAAGTTATATTGGTTTAAAACTAGTTCCTAAAATCTAAGCTGTTATAACGGCGGCAATAATTGTTTTGTAGTCTGGCATGCTCGTGTTTTTAGTATAGCATGCTTGTGTTATTGAAACCAAAGCATGATGGATAACCTTTTAACTTAGTTAAATTACAAAATTACGCTCGCTAACATGTTTAAACATGATTCACAGTGAACATTGATCTCATCTAACAATTAAATATAACGTCTTATTGATGTATTAGTTGAAAACACAATGGGTGCATGCTAGAGCTTTCCATTTTTTTCCGTATTCATGTCTGTAGAATCTTGCTAGGCGTAGTTTGGCCCAACCATTGGAGAATTCGAATCCGTGTGATTCAATGTAAAAATGGATGATTGCAATCTCAGGAATTTGAACTAAGGATCTCCCTTTATGAAACCATGTTAAATTGGCACCAGGTGGGATTTTATTGTTCAGCAGCAAGGTTAAGAATACCCACTGTGAAACTTATATTATCAACATAACCCCTCCAGTGTAGGCCCCCTGAGGCCAAAATATGGATCACTCAGGTTGATGATTTGGAGTACCGGATAGTGAATTTGGCCTTGCACATGAATGGATGACTTCTCCTGTACTAGTTGGGAGTGTTCATCCCAAAACCAATAGGCAATCATGAAGTACCTAGGATTTAAATATATAAGATGGAGGCTGCTCACTAGCTCAACCGATTCTCAAGTGACACAGATGTCAAATCAAGTTTATAATCAAGTGAGACTAATGTCAAATCAACATAATTTTTAGGGCTTAAATTATGCAAAATCTTCTGGGGAGAGCACGCTTCAATAGCTGAACAAAGGCCCTTCCCTTTTCCTTTTTTAGGATGTGGGCCATATCTATGTAAGTTGTATATCTCTGGCAGAAGTTCAGTTGAGCAGCTCAGAAGCATAATCAGCTTATCTATAAACTTTTCAACTTGAGTGGAGCACTTAATGAGTCACTTTTGGTAGTTTTTGAGCTTCACTTACGGGCCTAGTTGTGTTACTAACAAACTATACTATACCATGTCCTTGCTTGTAACAAGTAACAAAAATAAACGAACTCCAATTGTGTTTTTGTTCACAATAAAAGATATGTTATTTTGTTCGCATAGTTTATTAAGTAATACCCATGAAACAGTATCACATATTTTGTGTTATTTTTTGTTAATGCAAAGTAGAAATTATTATGATGTTAGTTTCACATGGATTTTCTCTATTTCTATGTAACCATTTTATGGCCCCAGGTTTTACCTATATTCCCTCGGCTTGTCGCTCTTCCATTGGAAAAGTTCCAGACAGCACTTGCTCACATACTGCAGGTACATACGTTTTTCATTGTCTGATTTTCACAATAATGCTACTCTCTCTCTCTCTCTCTCTCTCTCTCTCTCTCTCTCTCTCTCTCTCTCTCTCTCTCTCTATATGCGTGTCAATAATAACATTTATCAGTCTAGAAAAATATTGCGATTTCCATTTTTTTTTTTGAACCTTTCTTTTACCTCCTAGACAACAAGTTCCATGAACGAAAATACCGATATGTTTGCCATTGTCTTAAAGAAAAACACTTCATGTTGGAGAAATGTACGACACAAAGTTTGACAAAACCTAAGTCAATAATTTGTTAAGATTTATATCCTTTCAATTGCAGGGCTCAGCTCATACAGGCCCAGCTTTAACACCTGCAGAAGTGTTGGTTTCCATCCATGGTATTGTCCCTGAGAAAGATGGACTCCCACTTAAGAAGGCATGTACTTACCGAATATATTTCTTTTATACAAGCCTTATCGAGTAGATGGTATTAATTTATGAACTGCCACTTATTATGCTCACACTGCATTGCCATCCCGTCCTATCTTCTATCCAATATTTTACAAGTGGTTATGTGCCCAAAATTTAGATAATATAATGGTTATAATAATTTGATATTGTAAGTATTGATCAATGTGGACAAATAAGGGTGTTGAGTGGAAATTGGACATTTAGCATTAGATAGGGCAATCCAGAACCATCACAACATTTTGAAGTTTCCCTCATCCAAAATAGGTCTGCCCAAAATTACGGTGATGTTGTACTCTACTTATTAATCATCTTTACATTATATAAGGAGGACATGCTTTTCTAAGAAATACAACTCGAACTGATTAAACCCTGAAACATATTGGGATGATCAGTTTGTACTGGCAAGGTGCAACTAATTTTGACTTGTCAAGCTGCAACTAATTCTGACTGAGGTTCAACTAATTTTGACTTGCTTTTGCCAAGGTCCATCCCTAATCAATTTGTCCTGGCAAGGGGCGTCCACCTGTTGGGTTTGATTTTTTGTCTTGTCAAGGTGCATCCCTTGCAGTGTTTTAAAAAACTCGCCTCGGGGCCCGCCTAGCCGCCCTTGGAGGCGGGGCTTCACCATTTTCGCCTCTGTTTTGTGGGGCGCGTCTAGGCGCCTGAAGCGTCAACTGGGCACCCCTTTTTCTTTTTTAGGTTGCAGAAATCTGGATTTCTTTTAGTTGTAGGGCTGTTTTTGAGTTGCAGACCAAGAAACTAGCGAAGGAGATGGAGATGAAGACATCGGTTAGGGTTTTTTAGGCTGAGTTTGTTTTTTAATTTTTGTCTTTAAATACCCTATAAATACTCCACTCAACTCTTTATTTTCGTCATTTATTTCATAATACCTTATAAATACTCCAGCCCATTTATTTCATTTTAAATACCCTATAAATACTCCACTCAACCCTTTATTTTCCTCAAATTCCCATAATTATTGCTTTATATCATTTTAAATACCCTATAACTACTTCACTCAGCCTTTATTTCCTTTTAAATTACTTATAATTGCAACATTAAGCCTTTATTTTGCTTGAAATTTTCCTATAATTGTGACCATTCATCCTTATTTTCCTTGAAGTTCTCTGTAATTGCTTACAATAAAATAAATAATTATAACATTTTGAGACCATATGACATAGTTTCCAAGTACAACTAGACTTAGTAATAAAGAAGATGATATTATCTTTGATTTAGTTATAGTTATATTTGCTTTTACAAAGTATTATATTGTTATAAATATACTTGCATATAATATATATTTAAATTTTAGGTTCCATGAGGCTTAGCCTCACGCCTCACACCTAGGCCGGGCTTCCTCTCGGACGCCTCGCCCACGCCTCATGCGTTTAATACATTGATCCCTCGTCAATAATAAATGGTCTTACTATTGTGGCATGGATCTTAGTGTATTTGTACAACTCAATGAAGGCTCCCCTTAATTTCTTGATGCACTTTACATGGTGCACTTTGTATGGTGATCGTATGGTTGCTCTCTCTGTAACATGTGCCTTGTATCATTATTAACAATTTTGTCTGCTTCTCTTGTTTGCAGATAACAGATGCTTGCTCAGCCTGTTTTGAGCAACGCACAGTTTTTACACAGCAGGTCTTGGCAAAGGCCCTGAATCAGATGGTATGTATATATTTTAAATAAATCTTTGTCCAGTACATAGTATTTAGTTGTTTCAAGCAACGGTTTTGTTTTCAGGTTGACCAGACTCCTCTTCCTCTTCTCTTTATGAGAACAGTTATTCAGGCAATAGATGCTTTTCCTTCACTGGTAGCTGCTCTCGTTCCTTTTCCTTTTCCTCTTATTACCTTTTCTTTTCGAATGGTGTCCCTGTTTCCTTATTCATGTAATATATGGTTTCATGCTTTTGTTCTATCCAGGTTGATTTTGTAATGGAAATACTTTCCAAACTTGTAAGCAAACAGGTACGTGTGTCCTCTTCGTCTGCTATTTGGTGCTGTGCACTCTTTCAGGTCGACCTGTCAGTATTGGTTATTAACATGGCTAGGGGTCTTATGTATTGACTGCAGGTGTGGAGAATGCCAAAACTGTGGTTTGGATTCTTGAAATGTGCATCACAGACACAGCCGCATTCTTTCCCTGTATTGTTACAGGTATCACATCATTGTTTATTTATATAGAGAACTTCCCCTTGCTTTCAACTGGTGATTTTAGTTTACAGCTTGCTTCCTATTTCATTTCCTTGCAGTTACCACCCCCACAACTTGAAAGCGCTCTGAACAAATATGCGAACCTCAGAGGTCCCCTTGCCACTTATGCTAGCCAGCCTAGTGTAAAAGCTTCACTCCCTAGGTATACTTTTGGGCATCTCGTTGACCATCAACTTTACTTCATGGAGGTTAATTAACATTGTTTTAGGCTAATTATAGATAGAAGTTCAAAGAACAGAGTCTATGGATTTTTTAATCACACTCGACCTCCTTCTCTGACACGTTTGTTTTATAAACTTTTAGAAGTAAAATTCTTTGACTACAAGAAATGCGATCTCTGTTTGAGTACATATTACAATTGCTTTAAATGATTCAGCAATTTACATGACATCACAATTGTCTTGTTTCTCCGATAACTTTGTAGGTGGTCGAGTGTCCTTCATTCTACATTTTCTCTTGAACATGACTATATTGTTCCAGTTTTTACCACAATCGACATATATAGCAGTTTTTATCTTCTATTTAAACTCACTGCATGTGTTTTGGCAGACCAACACTTGCCGTCCTTGGTCTAGCAAATGAAACGCATTCACAGCAACCACATTTGCCATCATCCTTTCACCCTGCAGACACAAGCTCATCAGTACATGGAGCAACTCCAACGTGATAATTAGAAAGCGTTCGGACACTGAGAAGTGACCGGCTATGTACAGTACAAATTGGGACATCTGATAATTTGAGAGCCACAAATCCACAAATGTCGGGAAGGAAGATATAGAGTGACCACGTATATGGCAGCTGATTACTTAGGGGTATTTGATCGCCGATTGGTGGAACCTAAAGATAAAATCAGTCCGGCTGCATATGGAAATATCAGTTCTTCGGAAATATTTCGGGCAAGAAAGAACCGGAAAAAACAAGAATTTATGTTGAAAGATGCATCCGAGCCGCTTCGTAATGCTTCTCTGTGCCATAAAATGGAGTTTGAAATATATGTATCTGTATTTTATCCTTCTGAATTTTGATTCTTTTAACCTAATCCTCAGGCAGGTTTAAATTTTGAGTCAATTAAATTATAGGCTCCTGTAAATTATAGTTGTATTTTTGCTTTAGTTAGTTCATATTCTTTTGAATTTTCGTTCCTTTCTTTCTCCAGAGTTATAACTATTTCTTCCATTTTTGATCTAACATTAAACATGTTTTGATGAAGGGGACTGAAAATCATGAGACAAAACGACCCTAGTTTGCACCTACAACTTCGTCGTTGCCGTCTGTTTGTCAACCTTGTCATGTACTGAGACTCGAAGTATACCTAGTTTGCACATCTACCATGTCAAGCCCTATATCTACATGCCACATAAATATTACTTGAAAACACGAGTTTTAAATATTACATGTAAAAAAAAAAAGAGGTTCATTAAAACACATCACTCTTCACAGCAAATCAGTATTATTGCAAAATAATAAATGTTGGAAGGAAAATACGAGTATCTAAGAGACTCAAAGCTCTTCTGAGAAGTGTTTATAAATGGCTGAAAATGTATTTTAAAAAATGTTTTTGTCACCGATCTTTAGTAAAAGTTTTAGTTAATCATAAAAAAAAAATAAAAAAAACACTTGAAAGCACTGCAAGTGTTTATAGAACTCAAAAAATATATTCTCTAAAAACGTTTGCCGTCATTTAAAAGCATTTCTCAGTCTCAGACAAGGCCTTAAAGAAGAGAGAGCTAGCTAGGGCTTTCTTGAGTAAAATTATCAAAACAATCCATCTTAACACGTTGATATGGTTAACGTGAGTAACACTCAACCACACAACACGTTTGTTGCATGTTTTGGATTATGCAACTGGCACTGAAGAATTTGGGATTACTTGTAAGTTCGTGCATCATAGAAAGACAAAAAGAAATCAAGAGCTCGTGTTTTCTATTTTTTTTTGTGCGTGGAGGTTGCACATGGCCTGCAGCGGTTGTTGAATTTGAATATGTCGAAGTCTTTCAGGACAAGTTGCCATTTTGCTTTCCTTGATTGGAATTTGGGTACAATACAAGGCGGTCTACATCACGGAGTATGGCATCCGTAACAAACCTAACTCGTAACAAACCTATCTAACTCCCACCTATTTCGGAGAGAGCTGTGCTAACTGTTCGAGCATTAAGCAATTTAAAAGAACAATCAAACGACACCAAACCCCGGGAGATGTACAACAAACAAAAATTTCGTTTCAGTAAAAAGAATATCACGCAGAGAACAACACAATTCGACAACCACGAATCTTCGGTTTGTTTGCCATCACCGGCTGAGTTTTTTCAGGCTTGTTGGTGCTTCGATTGTACCACAATCAAGCAATGATCCGCTCAGCGAGCGGTGAAGCACCAACATGAAAGTCAAGAACTGTCATAAAACAAAGGATATATATGTTAGATCGCTTTCTCTACTGGGGTAAAAGGTTTTTATGTCGTAAAATAAAACTACATGCCCACTGCCAAAAAGAGGGTCAAAACAGTTTAATTTGTTAACAGTTATAGTTAATTTGAGTTTGATTTTGAACTCTAGGGAATGGTCAATCTATTCAACACAAAAAGTTGAAATACAAGAGTTCATGGTGCTTGTATGCAGAGAATAATTTCATACCTTTCTCAAGCTATAAGCATCAAAACTGCACGGCTAGTGAGTTCTATCGTTCAATGGGGAGAACAACATCAAGGTTCTTCGCAAGTTGCCAGCCTTTGGGATAAACAAGACTATGAGCTTCCAAATGAAGATGCCAGTTCATTACTTTTGAACAGCCGGCTGGGGTACCTTCCATTTCACTCTCATCTTCCACAACTTGTTCGATAAAAGTGGTCTCCTGAAGATGAAGGGGGAGAGAAATGTCAGTGCTTGAAGATACAATAAAACATTGCCAATCACAAGTACGGGAACATTTCGGATGATATGAACCGTACTTGGAAACCCTCCTTCACTGTATCTAATTGTCGAATTGGAGCAGAAGTGGGGCGGTGCCATCTCTTTGGATCCCATAATATTGTGCTATTAAATGCAAACCCTGACATATCAACATGAAACCTACGAAGTCTTTTGCTTTTCTCATTTGTGTGCCATCCGACTACTTGGCTCCGATTGCATACTGGACCTTCCAATATCGCCTTGTTTTTGCTTTGAGCTAACATAGCAACAGGCCAAGTTCCAAATCGGCTTCAAAACAAATAAAACACAAATTAGCTATTAAACTAGTGTGATAAATGAAACTAAATTCGCATCTTTCCAGCTGAACGACTTAATTTAGTAAAAGAGACCAAAATTTGGATGAAAGAAGTGGACATTATGTTCCACCAGATGACAAACAAACAGACAAATGTACATGAAACTGGTGAACTGTACATGTTCCACCAGGACCACTACCTAAAGTTAGTAATACTGGCAAATCGTACATCTTCGCTTGAAGACGAGAATAACCAAATTTAAACTGGGAACAATATTCTAAGGCATTTGATTATGTAAATCTATCAACAAATGAGAATTCCCACCAAATGTAGTTTAGTGAAGTGAAAGAGTTGCCAAGCTACGATTTTGAATGTATGAAAATATTTGGGCACAATCGAATCCAAGGATCAACAAGGAAGACATGGCATCTAAAATGCAGGCAGAACCAAGTAGCTGTAATTGTTAAAATTGCACTAGCAGACACATTCAGAACAGAAATCTCGAGAAAACCATCATTCTAAAACAAGCATATGAATCGAAAACAAACACCAACAACAGAAAATGTGACTGAAATGAAGCTCAATTTCGAAGATAGATTAGATACCTAATGTCTCTCAAGCGATCAAACAAGTCGAGGGAGTATATATTATCATCGTCTGCAAAGTAAACAATGCCATCAAGCCTATGCCGCTCAATGTGCTCCAAAGCAGTGTTTCTCTGATAAACACCCCGGTCCTTGGCCCTAGTCGAATTGTTGCCGCACACCAAATGCCTATACATCACGCCGCTCTTCCTCAAAATCTCCGCCGTCTCCATCGACGCAGCGTTGGTCTCCACCACAATCCAAAGCAGTGGCCGAGGTACAAGCCCCAGCAGCTGCCCCAACCTGTTTAAGAAGTAGGCCTGCAGTGCGCGGTTGTACGTCGGCGTCACAATAATCAGCAGCTTCCTCGGCACCAAATCCACCCTCCTCTCCACGACGCCGAGCCTCACGTCGACGAGATCTTCCCTCCGCTTCACTGTGCGATCCGCGTTGTCGGTGTCGAACTGGACATTCCTCCGTTTCTCTGCGCGATCCACGTTGTCGGTGTTGAACTGCACATTCATCCGTTTCACTGCGCGATCCGTGTTGTCGGTGTCGAGCTGGACATTGACGTGCGGCACCTTGATGTCGAAATTGAAGCTCCGACCGCGAATCTCGTCGTCGTCAACGTGGCCGAACGGCAATAGGCCGAGTAAAAACCCTAAGAAGAAGAAGAGCAAGCACCTGTAGAATCCTCGACGCCATTGCTGGCCTTTGCGATTAGGTCGGTGAAAGAGAACACCCGCGACGAAACTCCGGACGGAGACGGAGAAGGCGAGAATCGCCGACGGAAAAGGCGGCGAGTATCTGGAGCTGGAGAGAAGCTTCTGCGACGGCGATGGCACTGAAAATGGAGAGCCGCCTCCGTTCACGTACGGCCGGTCTTGGAAGGCTGGCGATAGAGTTCTCCGGATCGACGCCATTGATCGATCTAGGATATAAAAAAATCCTCAAGGTTTCCACGACATGATCGAAATCGTAATCCCTCCCCCAAAATCCACAGAAAACGATTCGACACTCGAAAAATTGAAGAAAAAAGTTCAAAAATTGGGGAAAGTAAAATCGGGTCGGACTTTTGTCAAGAAATGGTAATCGGGTCTTATGCGGTGGACAGAGAGAGTGTGCGGGCGGGGGAGGACCGGAATGTCAATGGTGTATATGCGAGGATTGTGAAATAATTTGGACTTTAGAAGAAGCACTTTTGCAGAAACGGGAGCTGGGTTTTGGTTAAGCACTTTTGAAGCAGTAGGGAGAGAGAGGTTCGGGAGGGTTTTTACCGCCGACGGGGAGTGTGCTGTCGCTTTTTAGATTGGCTGCAGACCGTGGACCCAATTTCTTTTAGTTTAAGCTACGCGTTGGGCCGCCATTGAGGAGTCAACACGTGTCCAGCCGTGGTCCAATGTGTCCATTTCTTGAGTTGTTGTGGTTTGGTGGTATTTACCCATGGCAATTGGTGGTACACTAGTGTGTGTGTGTATATATTTACTCTAAGGTACGGAGCAGATCCAATTTATTTTATCTCTACATCCCATAATTCCAAAACTAGCACACCAGTACATTCCTCCATTATTTCTGACAAAACCCATCCAAATAATAGCAAAATATTCTCCCGTGTTCATCAACGAGTCAGCTTGTTAGAAACCCTTATCAGCCCTCATTTATAATTTCATCGTAGGTTTTCAGCTGATATGTTTGCTTGTTTGAATCATTATCTGGGAGTTAGCTACTTGCATAAATTATTAAAACTAACAAGTTAGCTTGCTAGAAACCCTTGTTGCTATCTCATATAAATAGACACTGACATGGAAGCTTTTTTTTTATTCCCATATTGCAGGAATTTGTTTTATGTCCAACAAATTGGAAGAAGTTTTCTCCGAAATGAGGGTTGCTAAAGGTTTCATGCAACAAGAGTTTCTAGCAAGCTTACTTGTTGATGAACTCAGGATTATATTTTGTTGTCATTTGGGTGTGTTTCATGGGAAATAATGAAGGAGTGCATATATGTGCCATTTTTTTTTTTTGAGTTATTGGGTGTTGAGATAAAAACATCAATAGTTATTTTATTTTATTTTCTTATTCTTATTTATTTACGGGCAAACTTGAAACTTTAGTAGAGAAAATTGTTCAGTTGGGTGTAGAAGTAGGATAGTTGGGTCCAAATAATTTTTTTTTTTCTTGAATTGTTGTCGTTTGATGGCACTTACCCATAGCAATTGGTGGTACACTAGTATTTCAATTTAATCCCAAATATAAATAAATATATATATAATATACTTTTTGAAAAAAAAATTAAAAGCATTACTCTAAATAACTAAATCGAAATGATGTCACAGTAACGTATTCATTGTAATTAATGGAAAAGGATCATCGCCGAATCATTTTCTTGGAGATCCTAAGGATCCTGCAATCATGACCGTTCATCGTACATTGTGCAGTCAGTTTTCGTTTGATACTATTTATATTTAATTTTAAATTTTAAATTTTGAAATGATTTATGACTGCACAATATACGATGAACGGACACGATTACGGGATCCCTAGGATCCCCAGGAAAAGGATCCGATGAGGATCCTTTTCTGTAATTAATTAATCTCATTGGTAGAATAATTGGTATAAAGACTATTTAAAAAGTTTCTAAAAGACACTAGGTGCTAGTTGGGCGGCGGGTTGGGGCCGCCCAGGGGAGTGATCCTTATATGTATATTCCCATCCCTACCTAGCACGAGGCCTTTTGGGAGCTCACTGGCTTCGGGTTCCATGGGAACTCCGAAGTTAAGCGAGTAGCGCGCGAGAGCATTCCCAGGATGGGTGACCCATCGGGAAGTTCTCGTGTGAGTTCCCAAAAACAAAACCGTGAGGGCATGGTCGGGGCCCAAAGCGGACAATATCGTGCTATGGTGGTGGAGCGGGCCCGGGAAGTGATCCACCCCGGGCCGGGATGTGACATAGCGCCTAAACAGCTAGGCGGGGCCTAGGCAGATTATGTTAATTTATTATATTTCGTATAAATAAGTGTCAGTTTATACTTAAAATATAAACAATTTCATCATAAGCTAGAAAATAGAACGACATATATATATATATATTATGAAGTATTGGAACATATTGAAAACATAGGAAACAAACATATAATATGTGTTTATTTAAGTCTACAATAAGTCTTTTACAATTTATTGAAAAAAAAATGTAAAATGAAGGTTATCTATTTTCTGTTTAAGTGAATCGCGATTTAGGCAGGTTTGGGCGTGTTAGGCAGATGCCTAGGCAGTCTAGGTGAGCACCTCAGCAGGTCTAGGCGTCATTTCTTAATTTTTAAACACCTAGACATTAATCGGGACGGTGACCAGCTACCTAGCCCCTAGGCAGGGCCTAAACAACAAATTTTTAGAACAGTGCTATTTAATACTCCTAACCGGATTTTGTTTGTTAAGGGGAAATCTAGAAGTTTGATTTTCTTTCCTTGAAGAAGGGAAATTAAATTCTATTTAGTGGAAAGTATTTGTTGTTGCATATATAATTTAGTAAAAGGTTTGGTCTTGATAGTGTGAATTACTCACATTGATTCATCTGTTGGACGTTTTGATTTAAATAATGAATCATGATCCTTGTCGGATTCTCTTTGTGAGGATCCGTCAATCATATTTGTTTATTGTACATCATACGATTAAAAATTATTTTAAATTTATTTATTGAAAATTAAAAAAAAATAGTACATGAGAAAAATTGACTGCACGGTGTACAATGAACGGACACGATTCACAAATTCGAAAAGGATCTTGTTGGTAAATAATGACTAGCCTCTTGCCACACGCATACGCATGTGACAATTAGCTATTTTTATTTTTTATTTGAAAAAACAAAAAACAGAAAAAATAAAATAATAATATATCTAAAAAAATAATAAAGTTAGTTACTAACCACTTTGTGGGATTCTAGGGATCCCGCAATCCTGTCCGTTCATTGAATATCATGCGGTCATAAATCATTTAAAATTTAAAATTCAAATATAAATAGTACCTAACGAAAACTGACCGCACGATATACGATAAACAGACACGATTCTTGAATCCCTAGGAAAAGGATCCGGTGAGGATCCTTTTCCTACTTTGTGGGTTGGTTTTTTTATTTTATTATTTATTATTTTCTTATTTTATTTGAAAATTTAATAGGAGAGGGCAATTTTGGAATTATGAATGTTTCGCTATTTTTGCCTTTTCAATTTATATGTACTAGCCTTCACGCGCGTGCAGAAGACATTTTTTGAATCACAGCATGCTACGCGCGACTTACATGTATTAAATATATTTATATGCGTAAATTGACAAAAATAAAGTTAAATATTTGAAGTAAATGAATAATTTTAGATCATGCTAGAAAAAACCCCTCATAAACCAATTAAAGCAGCTGAATTCACATAATAAAATCGATTTCTATAGAATTTACATTAAGAATAAAGAAAATAATATTTAATAGATAATTGATTGAATCACATTATTGATAGCCCATTGTGAGGTTAAGCCTACCTCATCCCCTTTAGTATAGATAATATCGTTTGTTAAAAAAAATAATCATTTGACAATTAATTTAATCAGATTATTATCCGCATGCAAAAGACCTTTTTTATAAAGAAAATAATATTGAATAAATAACTGATTGAATCGCATTATTGCTAACCTATTGTAGGGTACTAATAAAAAAAAAAAACTTTACAAATTTATTACCTGCACTACGCACCTCTCAAGATGTTTTGAACACAATATTCATCATTTTCCTTATTTTTTATTATATTTTATGATGATCAAATTACCAAATTACCCTTGCATTATTTGATATATTATATTAGGCTGCTTTTGGATTTTTTTGGTTGAGGGGTAATTTTGTCCTAATATTTTTGTCGAATGGCATGACCCCAAATTTTTGTTGGCATGCGTGACCCCATTGGGGCACTGGCTTTCTATTATATAGATAGTTACTATGATACACCCATTTTTCGGTAATATGAGATATTTATGCTTGTGGATCACCCTCATTAATTAAGTTGATTCTTGTTAAAAAAAATTAATCTAGATTTATAATTTGACAAAATAAATATTGACGCAACATGAGCGCAAGGTTACAAGCGTATGCTCTCAAAGAACTAAGTTTTTTGGAGTCCACTAGAGTTGAGAGAAAACCCAAAAGGATAATAGACTAATTTTGAATTGATCATTCCAATGGCAATCAAGAGGCTTATGGCGGAAGCTATGGTAATACTGCAAGGCTGTACGCTGGGGCGGTACATGGGGTGGAATGATATTATCATTGAATCAGATTCTTTGGATTCAGTCTCTTGTCTCCGGTATTTGAATACGATGGGTAGTTGGGAAGCTTTTCCTATTTTAGCTAAGTGCAAAGGTTTGGGGAAGGCTTTTCATGACTGCTGCTGGTCTTGGATTCCAAGATCGGCCAATACGGCAGCGGACATTTTGGCGTCGCGGCAATCTAGGGAAGTATGTGATTATGTTAGGGTCAACCGACCCCCATCTTCCCTTGTACATATTCTGTGTAATGATGGTCTTCCTTGTCCTCCTTAGGCTCTTAGTGGGTAGTGCAAGGAGTGACACTTTTAGCATTTGATGCGGTGTCATATGTACCTCCTTGTATTGCTCTTCTTCCTTTGCCGTAGCTGGCTTGTTTGCCTCGAGGTAGGCTTTCTTGTAATCTTTGGCATCTTTGCCCGGTTATTGCATTTTCTAGTTCTCCAAAAAAAAAAAAAGGCTTAACTTAACCCTCGGGAAGTTAAGGGGAGTATTAAGAAAATTTGTAAAAAAAGTTTTAGGAAAGAGTAATGCTAAGTAGATTAAATTTACAAACTAAATGTGTCACCAATAAGAAATAAGCACGTTAATCAATACTTAAGTAATAATCTCATAATTAACTTCCATGTCATTTAGTTTACAAAATTTTGTCTATAAATTTAGTCTCCCTAGTATTACCCTTTAGGAAATGTAGAGAAGTAAATTGGACGTTAAACGAAAAGTTCGATTTTTATTATAAATGATCTTGGATGACTAAAATCATTGGCCCACAGTGGACCTCGAACGCCAAGTCTTTATTTTCCCGTCCTTTTGTCTTCATTTGGTCTATTTCGACTTCAATTCACTCGGCCATCTATTATACATCAAATAATTATGTGACGAATATTACTCTGCCAATAGAAGAACACCCTTTTGAAGTTAAAATTGGTGCTGCAAGGTCTGTTACAATGGAGTTGTAAGTCTGATTCCAATTCGAGTATAAAGGTGCGAGTGGAGTATCAGAAGCAAACCTTTGATGGGGCGCTGATCCGTGCCAAGGAAGGACGATGAGATAAACTGGAAAGCTAAAAGGACGGTTCAATGGCTAAATGTGGGCATACTACTGAAGAACCCTACGAAATGGAAACATATAGTCTTGTGCTCGTCCCAAAAGTGATGAACCTTACAAAAGTAACACATTTGCGTCCTATCTCTTTGTGTAATGTTATTATATGTAAGATTATTTCGAAATAGGTTTTTGTCACAAAGTCTCTGAAATTAACCTATCCTATCAAGATGGTCATTAAAATTTTAAAAATCGATCAATGTAGTCCCTGAAATTGAATGTCGCAAATCAATGTGATTATTCCGTTACAATTCCGTTAAAAATTCTATTAAATACTGATGTGTCAAGTAATTGGGTCTCACAAGTCTAATTAAATTATATAAATTAAAAAATATTTAAATAATGAAAAAATTATTTTTATTTCTATATAATTATAAGCTTGAAAAAAAGAGAAGAGGATGATTTCCCCTTCCACCCCGACAACCACCACCCTACAACGCCCACCGCACCTCGTCGCGTCGACAACACCAGGGAGGTTTCAATTTGGATTTATCGCCACCGGCAAGCACGAGGACCGTGGGAAAGGAGTGCGACAGTGACGTTTGAAGGGGAGGAGAGCCCCCACCCCACCATGTCGCCTGCACCTCCGGGTTAAAGTAAAACCGGAAAGGTTTCGATTCGGATTATCGGCACCGGCGAGTGTGAGGACTGCGGGAACGATGGTGCGACAGGGGGTCGAGCAACACCGGGGATGTTTCAATTCACATTAAATTATTATTGTGGTTAACATTTGATTTGGTAATTAACTCATTCAACTAATCGAGTTTGCTGGTTTAGTACCGTACGAGAAAATATGCCCGCGAGTTGCCGCGGGACTTGAATGTATTAGGCGCAATAGGCATGAATAGTTTCTACAAAAAGCAACTAAAAAGACATAGCACCTAAGAATCAATGAACAATTGGGACATCTTACTCATATGTGAGTCTCAATCCCTAGTGAACAAAAGTACTATTTCTTCTTCAAATTGAATCGAAATCATTGATCAAGCAATTAAACATTCCTACTGGCAAATAATTGACCCCTAAGAGTTGAGCAGATATATAGTGACTGGAAAAATACAAAGTGAGCACCAATGATACTGCACCAGTACAAAGAGCATCACTCTTCAGCTAATCTAGCTTGAAATGATGGGGAAAGAACCTTGACTAAGATGTTCAATCACTGAGACAACCCAAATGAATAGAGAAAAACACAAATAATAAACACGGGGACAAAGAACCTGAGAAGTAGAAACAAACTTCTATGCACAAAAAATTTGTGCAAGTAAACAAACATCCAGTTGTACTGAGGCTTTAATGATCCATGTTTAATAATATAACTTAAACCCAACCATGAATTTACAAAAAATTTAGGTAGAATTATTAACATAACTCAGAAAAAAAAAGACTCAACTTTGCAATTAAATTTCTTACATAACTTAAACCCGACAAATTTAACTAATTAGATTCATCCACAAAATAGATTTTAACATAACCTCAAAGAGTTTCTTCTAACCAAGTAAACCATTACCCAACAAAAAACATGTAGACAAAGCTCTTATCAAAATCATAATATTGTAATGAACAGGAACTTCGCTACACACATTTCCAAAACGAAGGAAAAATCTACTTTGTAACTTAACTTAATATACGAAACCACCAATTTAGTCACCTAAAATTCATAACCAACAAATAAAACAACTCCAAATCCTCAGGTTTACACATGTATGAGCCAAAGGTCAAGTTTTTACAAAATAATCATCCCACAATATGAAAAAGCAGATCGAAAAATTTAATTTTTGAACAGAAATAAGCCAAAGGTTCAATTTTTACAGACACGGATCATTTTATACACAATAAGCATACATAAAAACATAAAACTTGACAAATTTTCATTAACTTATCAACCAATACAAAGAACTTAGTGGGTCCTGATGAATGAAAAATAATTCAGAATTGTTTTTACATTTTTATTATATTCTAAGTTTTTCACGGAGCCAAATTAAACCAACATGCTTAAAAGAAAAAATTGATACCTGTAAGGCTGGAGACTGCTTTCAAGGCCTTTTTATTTTCTCTGTCGTTATGTAAATCCAATTTCACTACCACCTTCTGCAGAAAGAAAACAATTTTCAATTAACAAATTGTTTTGGGAGAGAAATGGAAATTCATTAATACAAATACCAATACCGATTTCTGGGATTTTAGGGTTCTGTTACCCTTGCAACTGAAAGCCTAAAAATGCCAAGAAGCTTAAGCATAAAAAATCATATTTTCAACAACCAAAACCCAACGTCGATTTAATCATAAACGAAAGAAGAAATTAAAATCTAAACAAAGTCACAAATTAACGAATTGAAAACCCAAAAAAAAAAAACATAAAATAAAAATAAGCAACTGACCTTAAAACAAAGAATAAATACACAGAACAGAGAAGAGTACCCAAAATGAGAGAAAATGAAACAAATATATAGAGAGACAACCATCCCCAAAAACCTGACCTAACTGTACTAAGATATATGGCCAATTAATTGTTCAACCGGTAATGGATTGCTGGATATTCTTAGCTGCCCTTGTAGTTCTTGTTTGTCATATTCGAACACAACACAGGAAAAATAAATATAAACACAAAGAGGGAAGAAGATATAAGACAATTACCTATTTAGTGAGTTCTTAGACCTATTTAAAGAGTCACTGGAATGAAATGAAGCCAACTCTGCAACAGAGAAGCAAACTAAAAGTCAAAATCCAGAAATTCAAGTTTAACTCAAATCAAATATAATAACCAATTAAGTGAAACTTTGCTTGCTATATATGGATATGCATGCTATAAGAAACCATTCATTTGTAGATCATATAGCATCATCAGTATTATACTCATTGTTTCATGTAATAAGCCTACTACATGGGGAAAACACAGAAAAAGGAAAGTAGAAAAGTAGAAGACATAATACTTGAGTATTTGGCAGAAATAGTTAGCTTTTGAAAAAAATTGCTGAACTGTGTTACAAATTCAATCGTTAGAGTTGTTAAAATTCACTTTCATCTGTACAATTCAAACTTCCACACATGTATTCGTACAGTTTACCAATTGGCACACACTGCTAATTGCCAATATAGCAAGATAATGAATTCCGTTAACGAAAAAAAGGATATGCAACTTAACTTACCATGCCAAAGAAGCTCCATAAGAGTTCAAAAATAATACTCACTTAAAACAATGAGTACATTCTAATCCAACAAATACTAAAACAGAAAAGTGCCAGCATAACGACTTGGCACGTTAACCTTTAGGACATCTAAATTATCATATAATTTCCAATAGGTCACTATAGATTTTAGGGGCTCATAAACAATTAGCCTAATCTTTTTCTTTCATCTTGGCCTATAAATATTAAAATGCAACCAAATCTTCAATGTCAAAAATGAGAAGATGACTTTGACTTCTTTATAAGAAAAGTCAATAACCTTCCAATTGGCCGATGCTTATCCAATAATCCAAATATATTTGTATTGAATTATGATATGACACCGTAAGTTTCAAGCATTTAAATTAAATTTGTAGTAAAAAGCGTAGGCAAATGAAGAATAATGTTCTCTTCCATATCTCAACCTTATGCTTGCAATGTATCCTTTGCTTCTTTTTTGTCTTCAGCATCTACAGTTCTTTAAGGCAGGTTTTGCAGCGTCTGCATTCACCTATATAGGGTTTAAAATTTTTTAGTCAGAGAGTAAGGAGAAACAAAATGAAATGCTCCAAGGGGTAAACCCCAGCAAGCAATAAGAGTATATTTTGAATGCAAAATGGCAATTAGGAGTCATAAGTACCTTAAAAAAATACTTCTGAAGCGCAAACAGTCCCATATAAGGGTAAGAAAATTAATAGAGCAGAGAACAAAGTACTCACTATAAAACATTTTAGTTCTTTAAGAAAAATAAAGCAGGGTTCAAAAAGGATAATGAAGCATACCAGTAGGTTCCCAATATCAGATAATGATTTCTTTCTTGGCCCAAGATTGTCATTTGATTCTGCCGGCTTCTGAACTAAAGCATTCTGAAGTAGCATTGCACCTTAGGAAGCCACTGAGCTATCCTTCTCCACTTCAGTTGTATCTAAGCAGTTCAAAATGCCATCAGCCGTCTCTGATTGTGACAACTCATTCAACTTAATTTGGTTATCATTTATAGCCTAAATCAAACTACAACTTTATCCCGTGAAATCAAGGAAAACTACCTGTGTCCAATTTCATGTCAACACCTCAATTTATATCGCATCCAAATAAACTACTACAACAACATACTGACAAAGTGAACATGGAAATTCATATACCATTTGACAATACCAAATCAAGCAATTTCTAAAGACCATAAATAGATCCTACAAAGCAAAAACCCTATCTCATATGCATTAAAGCGATTAACTAACTCTCGGTGAATCATCATAAAATTAACCCAATTTCTCAATTCCAAAAACAGGAAAGATTAAGAAAGGGTTCTGAGTTCTCACCATAACCAAAATAATCATATTGTTTCAGTTTGAACTCGGGTCAATTTCCGTCATCTGCATTAACAAAAACAATAACTTATGTCAGTGCATTCCACCATAAATCAATTCCTAAAATCAACTGCATATCACAAAGTTACCCAAAAGACACAAATTACCTGAAAATTACTATATTAGCACTCCCTCCCCCCCAAAATCAGAAATCTAGAAAATAGAACTTGATAACATTGTACGTAGAAAGCAAGGTATCAATAATTTAGGTGGTTTCCCAGGACAATAATGAGCTTGCAGAGATCATATTCATACATGGATGCACAAACACACAGAGACACTACAGAGACCATTTGATGAAAAATAAAATAAAAATAGAGATGCTCAGAGACTCAACACACACTATTCATAGATCCATGACTTAGAAATTCTCAGATCTGGTTAAAATTAATAAAATAAAATAAAAAATTAAGGGATGTGAAATACCTCTTATGGTCTGGGCTCTGTTACCCTGATTCCTTCACTGGCTTGAGGCAAACCTGAGGAGATCGGCGATTAAAGGATAAGAAAACTGGCGGCCATGTTTTAGTTTTGTGATAGAGAGAGTTCAAGAGAAAAAAGAAGAAGGGGATACCCCTTCCCTTCTGAGATCATCTATAACATCTGAATTACTTAACACCCATACACTATATTTACACAACTACACTAATCAATACTCATAACACATCAATGCTCCAACAATTATGGAGCTCGAAATTTCTATGAGGGCCAATCAAATCATAAATTAAAATGAAAACATGTAAGTAATTAAGAATTATTACTTGCTCAGTCAGCTCCTTCTTGTCACTTCAAGGATTATTCAATTCAACTTGATTCGATCAAACTGCATCACTCAACAAAACAAACAAAAAATAAATTAAAAAAGAAAATCAGGGGAGCTAAATAAATATACACTGACCTACTTTTTTGCTAGAAAACCCAAAAAGAGCAATTAAACAGCAGTGCATAATGACGGAATTTCTATGAAAAAATATGAATGAGTTTTCAATTAATAATTGAGCCCGAAATAAAGAAGGCCCTTCTCATCTTGATGCAGGGCAGATAACAAAAACATTATGTATGGATTAATGTATAATATTTGAGATCCTATCTGTTTTTTATTGACTGATGTTTCAACACCAGTCAACTAATTCATATCACACATCCATACATACCTGAGAACGCTTATTCCCACCACCATAATGTTGTTGCTTTAGTATGTTTTTTCACTGAGAAGAAAAGGAAAGAGTATCATGAAAAATTTAGTTCCAATATACCTGAGAACAATTCACATGTTATTACCTTAAACAAGAGTTAAAATTACTCACCCTTTTTCTTTTTCATCACACCAAGACAAAACTAAAGGAAGACTTCTAATCCTATAAATTAGCAAATACTCTACTATCCTAAATTCGTAATCCCACGTGACTTCGCTGCCCCACGCCTTTGTCCCCTGTCTCCCATTAACTAAAAACACTCCCAAATCACATCAGCCAGCCATACAACAAAGCCACTGGCCACATCAAATATTAGGCACGATTTAGGTAACCAAATTCAACGAATAGAGTTCGGATAACGAAATGCAAAGAACACGATACATAATTGTAAAATTCAAGAACATGATTCAGAGGATTTGAACTATATTGTGTTGAAAACTTACCGAAGAGCGACGATTCCAGGTCGGTAGCGGTCAGGCTTCTTGACTCCTCCAGTTGTGGGTGCTGATTTTATTGAAGCCTCAAAATTAAAACAATTAGCAACTTAGATCCAATAATCTGATTGTTTCTCGGAAAAAATAGCTTGCAATTATTGACCCAACACAGATTTTGCAGCATTAATTAAGAGAGAATTATAGTTTTATTTACTTGTGACTAAATCTTTCTTGTTTTGTGGTAATTTGTATAACAGACAGCCAAACAATATATATAATTATTCAAAGAGATTAAGACTCGTAATCAAATCAAATCGTTTCAGGTGCAGCTGCTGAACAATGAAGAGCCGAAGCGACTCCTGCTTTTGAGTGACAGAAAACTCTGCAGTGACTCGAACAGACAAATTGAACTAATAATAACAAAGAGTTGGGATCACGATACTCACCAAGACCAGATCGAAACGAAGCACAGCCTCTCTCCCCCTTGAAATCTGAAATCCCCACCCAAAAAACCACGCATGGGCCTCCATGATGCAAACGATGGAGTAAGACGACATAGGTGAGGGAAGGCAGACGGCGGTGAGAGGAGGATAGGATGGACGCGAGACCGTCTGTGTCGTTCTCGTCGAGTCTGTGAGACGGAAGAGGCAAGGAGGGTTTGAGAAGGAAACGAAAAAGACCGCCTTTACCATCGTTCTTCCTTCCCACGATCATCAACACGTATGCATCAAGACTAACGGCAGAGAGGGCCAGTGGTAGTCTTGTAAATAAACTGAAATGTCTTACAAAACACTGTTCATTTCTACAGTGCAATTTTGCCAGCTTCTTTAGACTAAAGTAATTCTTGGACTTTAGTTGCCAAAATGAGTGGGCTTTTATCAACCATGGCAGATAGAAACTCTAGAGCTCTCCCCCCCATACCATTTTCTTTGGGAAATATTTGAGAGAGTAGCTGTTTCAGAATTTTCTTTTCTTATGTAGGCGACGGGGTGGGGTAGGGGTGGGGTGGGGGCTGGGTGTTGTCGGATGGGGTGGGGAAGAAGATGAAAAACAGTCATCTTCTTTTGTACTTTTTTTAATTTATAACCATATGACTTTTTAGCCATGATCATAACACATCATTTTGGTCTCTGAAATTGAAAATCAATAGAAATAATTCATGAGATTGTCCATCATCCATTATTTTGGTCCTTCAGTTAAAAACTCCGTTAAGTGTCCTGGAGCTCTTGATCGAAAGTTTGGGTAATTTTCAAAGTTTTGCAACTCAATCGTTTTTTAACCAAATTCAACTCATAATATATCAAAATGAAGATAGAAAAGTGTAGAACAAGATTATACCTATTTGGAAGCCCAATGGTTGCCGCAGATAGCTGGAAAATAAACTGAAATGTGACTGGTCTGCAGGAAAATTGAAAAACTCGTCGGAAACTGGGTAAATTTTAAACGTTTATAACTTCTTCAATACTCAATGAAATCGAGTGATTCAAAAATGAAAATCATACTTCTTGACGAGACAATGAGAATGGTACATTTCTCAACGTCTAACTCGTCATAGTTTGATTGAAAAATGGCTCGAAATTGGCTATCATAGTCTCAAGTTAGCCACTTTCGAACCGTTTTCTGGCCAAACCACGACGAATTAGCCGTTGAGAAATGTACCATTCTCTTTGTCTCATTTAGAAGTATAATTTTGTTTTTGAATCACTGATTTCATTGAGTATTGAAAAAGTTATGAACGTTTAAAGTTTACCCAGTTTTCGACAAGTTTTCCAATTTTCCAGCGCACTAGTCACATTTCAGGCTATTTTTCGACCATCTCCGACAACCATTGGGCTTCCAAATAGGTATAATCTTGTTCTACACTTTCATATCTTCATTTTGATATATTATGGGTAAAATTTGATTAAGAAACGATTAAGTTACGAAACTTTGAAAATTGCCCAAACTTCCGGCCAAGAGCTCTGGGACACTTAATAGAGTTTTGAACGAAAATACCAAAATAATGGACGGTGGATGATCTCAGGGACCATTTCTATTGATTTTCAATCTCAGGGACCAAAGTGATGTGTTATGCAAGTCCCAATGACCATTTTGGCTATAAAGCCTAATTATATAGAAATACAAATTATTTTTTATCATTTAAATATTTTTAATTCAATATAATGATATTTAATTAAACTTGTGGGACCAAAGTATGTGACACATCAACACTTAACATATTTTTTTACGGAATTGTGACGGAAGGATCACATTTATTTGTGACATTTATTTTCAAGGACTATATTGATCGATTTTCAAGTTTAAGGATCATCTTGATGGAATGAGTCAATTTCAGAAACTATTTGTGATAAAAACCCTTTCGGAATTGTCGACTAGTCGGTCCAGACTCCAAACACAATTTGGGAGAGTTTGCACTTCACATAACACAAACAGAGTCATCACACCAAATGAATGGGAATCAGTAAACAATTAAGAGCCTAAAACTCATTCTCTTGGTAATCTCTTAATTTATTATTGTAACTTTACCCACAAAGGGAGCTGGACAACTAAGAAAACAAGAAGCTTATGAAACCACAACAGTGTGTATATAGACGAATTAGCCGAAAACACCTAAAAACCATTCATCTTTCTTCTCTTTCACATCACTTGTGATAGCAGAAAAATATAGCTGAAATGGTCATCTTTATTCCAACTCCTTTGTTTTATGTCCTGGATGCGGACATCTGATAGCATACAAAAATCATTGAGATATTGGGAAGAACCAGTTTTGTTACGCAGGAGTTCATATTGAGTCCGTTACAGTTCAGTGTACCCTATTCTAGACCACGCTATTTTTGCCTCGTACCCTCCTCTCTATGGTTGTCTAGGTCATTCAAAAATGTGAAAATCTCATGTTCTTGTTTCCAAGGGTTTTAACACATATTTATTTATCTTGCAGGCAAAGAGGGAACTTTGAACCTTTCACAATCAGGTTTTCGGTAATCAGCTTCTTTGCTCGCTAGGGCCATTATTCTTCATTCTGCATGTCTGCCAAAGGATATTTGAGGCTAAAGTTTAACACTCCTCAATTTGGGTTTCTTGTGTGTTTTTGCACCAGTGGTTGCATGGGAGGCCGAGAAGCCGTTGGTGATGGAGAGGGTGGAGGTTGCTCCACCTCAGGCCATGGAAATGAATGTCAAGGTCAAATATACTTCACTTTGTCACATTGATCTCTACTTCTGGGAAGCCAAGGTCAGCAGCAATACATACTACATACATACTTTGAAATTTGTAGAATTGTAAACTATGAGTAGAGTTTTCCAGGCAATTTAGCCATTTCTTTAATTGACAATGAATAAGGTTTTAAATCAAAAAGTAAATTGCAAATGTCATTTGTGATGATAAAGTTACAGGATCAGTAGTTCTTAGCGTATGTGAACTTTGACAACAAATTTGTGAACCATGTGTGAATTTTAACCACAAAGTGCGGTTGTACTCAAAACTAAAAGACTGACATTTAATTGTTCTCCGATTAATCACTTTCTTGGCACATCTATCTTCAGTGAAATCAAGCTTTCGTAGCATCTTTATCTTTTGAACAATGAGCAGTTGAAAACTGCTAATCTTTTGATAACTATGAAATTATGTACATAAATCTAGCTTTATTAGCATCCCTATCTTTGAGCAATGAGTAATTGAACACTGTCAATCTCTTGACGACTATGAATTTATCTATATATTTTCAAAACATTTTATACACCCGCAATATCGTACGGGCACTTTTACTAATTTTACCCAAAGATTAGGTATGGCATCAGCCATTTTTTGGATTCGTGTAAGTTGGATCTACTGAAGGTATATTTGCTAGTTGCCGCTCAAAGTACGATTTTAGCGACATGAAAATCTCTTTGTAATATTACAGAGAAATCTGCTCACTAGTATCCATATATAATGCCCATCATTCCTGTTCAATTCCTGCGTAAAACAAATCTTTTAGCCTAAGTTTCCAATTCGAAATCACATATCCATTTCTCTTCCATTTCAAAAAAAAAAAAAAAACAAAAATCCATTTCTCTTTATTCAGAGCTACAAATATATGTCTATCCAAGATTTCATTCAAGATCAACGCAAGGATCAGGGACCTTAGAGAGGAGAGTATTGAGAAATTAAAATTTTCAATAAAAAATTTGTGCCCTTTATTTTTCGTTGATCCTAATCCTTTATGTATTCAAACAATTGTAAGAGAAATTGGTAGCGCTTGTCGGACTTGGGGATTCTTCCAAGTTATAAATCATAGGTTCCAATTTCAAAACTAGAAGACGTTTGACACACATTCATAAGTTTTTTTTCTTGATACATACTGAGGAGAAGAGAAAATATAATAAAGTTGTCAAAAACATCTTTTTGGATACTTCAACAATGAATTGATGAACAATGTCAAAGATTGGAAACAATCATTTGACTACACGGTCGATGAGTCAACAACATTCCCTACTTCTAGTGACCCATCAGATAAGGGATTGACCAAGTGGAAAAATAACTGCCCTCCTTAACTACGGCAAGCCAATGAAAACTTAATTCTTTGTGTTGCAACCTCATAATTATTAGAAACTTGGTTTATCATATAAAAGAGTATTTTATTTTGACTAGTGATGTATGTGAAGATTATGCTAAGAAAATGAAAAAACTAACCTTTCGATTGGTGGAGCTAATTGGCTTGAGCTTGTGTTGCCAACCAATAAGTTTGCAAGCTATTCTCAAGAGCATACAAGTTACCTACAATTTAATTCGTATCCCCCTTGTCCTTTTGCAGACTTAGCTCTTGGTGTAGTCACTCATAAAGACGCATATGATCTTATCACTAACTACCCAAAGAGCTAAGTCTGCAAAAGGACAAGGGGGATACGAATTAAATTGTAGGTAACTTGTTGTATGCTCTTGAAAATAGCTTACAAACCTATTGGTTGACAACACCAGGCTCAAGCCAATTAGCTCCATCAATCGAAATGTCAGTTTTTTCATTTTCTTAGCATAATCTTCACATACATCACTAGTCAAAATAAAATACTCTTTTATATGATAAACCAAGTTTTTAATAATTATGAGGTTGCAACATAAAGAATTAAGTTTTCATTGGCTTACTGTAGTTAAGAAGGGCATTTATTTTTCCACTCGGTCAATCCCTTATTTGATGGGTCACCAGAAGTAGGGAATGTTATTGGCTCATCGACCGTGTAGTCAAATGATTGTTTCCAATCTTTGACATTGTGCGTCAATTCATTGTTGAAGTATCCAAAAAGATCCTTTTTGACAACTTTATTACATTTTCTCTTCTCCTCGGTATGTATCAAGAAAAAACTTATGAATGTGTGCCGAACGTCTTCTAATTTTAAAATTGGAACCTATGATTTATAACTTAGAAGAATCCTCAAGTGTGACAGGCGCTACCAATTTCCTTACAATGGTTTGAATATACAAAGGATTAGGATCAACAAAAAATAAATGCCTCAATTTTTTATTGGAAATTTTAATTTCTCAATTATTCTTTGCCTCTAAGGTCCCTGATCTAGTTATTACGTTAATCTTGAATGAAATCTTGGATAGACATTATTTTTAGCTCTGAATTGAAGAGAAATGGTTTATTATTTCTTGAAATCGGAGAGAAATGGTTATGTGAATTGAGATTAGAAGCTTAGGCTTAAAGGTTTGTTTTATGCAAGAATTGAAGAGGAATGGTGGGTTTATATAAGGATATTAGTGAAAGTTTCTTTGTAATATTATTACAAAGAAATTTTCATTGTTGCTAGAATCGTACTTTTTAGCTGCAACTAGCAAATATACTTTTAGCATGCTGTAAGAAATAGAGATAAAAAGTGGATAAGTTCCAATTACACGAATCCAGAAAATCTCTGATGCCATAATGTATGCCAAATCTTTAGGTAAAATGTCAGCGTAAAAAATGATATAAATCGCTATATTCAATTTGTGTGTGTGTTTTCTTTTCAACAGAGAAGACTCTCTCATGAAGGTAATCGGAACTAAACAAGTCTAAGGTGAAAAAAGAGTCTCACGTGAAAGCACACAAGAATATATATATATATATATATATATGTGTGTGTGTGTGTGTATGTATATATGTACCTGGGTATGTGTCTGTGAGATAGAAAATAGTCCAGACCTTTCGACGGCACGCATAAGCTGCGTGCAACAATGAGACTAGTCCAGCACATTCAAAGTAACAGCCTGCAGTCAGAATTTGATCCTACAAATAAATTGACAGAAGACTTAATCACAAAAAATCAAAGATGTGAAAAGGAAGCTTTAGTTACAGCATATATAAGTTCGAAATGTCGGCGTCCATGATTCTAGGCTCATAAGTTTGAAATGTAATACATGAAGAACTAAGGAACTAACTGAACAATGGATAGATACCGTGATGATGGAAAAGGAGAAAATGCAGAATATCAGCAACCTGATAGTTGACACTCAATATCACAACAGAAGCAGGGAAATAATTAATTTAAACACAAGACAGACGAAGACTATTGAAAACATTAATGAGATAAATTTGTGAGTGAATAGGGACTGATATTTTGAATTAACATGAACAAAAAGACGCGACAACGAAAATGACAAAAAAATGTAGTATAGTATCCTGGTGGATAGGGTATTGAATTTCTATCGATGTGTTAGGTTTTGAAACTCCCCCTTTCTATTATAATAGTTTCGAACTCTCTTTTCTCTCTTTATTAATAATAAATTTATAAAGAAAAAGAAAATGGTAAAAGGAGTGTGGTACCGGCGAGCTCGAGCTCAACAAGGTGCCCAGCGAACAAGGCCTGGTTCTTGGCCTCGATCATCTACACCCAGCGAACAAGTTTGTTGTTCCAAGCTTGAGAGAGAGAGAGAGAGAGAGAGTTGGGGTCTGATTTGGTAATGGATGGGCAGGTAACGTTTATATAGAAAGTTGTTAAAGTTGTTAGGTCTCTTAGTTTTTAGGATTTGTTTAAATAATGGTGAATAATCCCTAATCTTGACGGACACGTTTGTTACATTATCTGTTTAAGACTTAGTCATATACCACCATCCTAGGGTTGTAAATCGTGGGCTGTTATTTCTCTTTCAGTTTATTTTTGTAAAGCTATTATATAGCTACTGCAACTTTTTGAATTCAATAAGAAAGTTCTCCCTGCATTTGAGTGTTATCAAGCTATTGTTTTGCAAGTTCTTTGTTGCTCTTCTTGGTTTTAACAAAAGGGACTTGGGAAAAACATTCATGAAAATTCATAATTTTAATTTGCAGACGTGCGTCATCTGAAGATGACAGGAAACCAACCCAACAAACAAGATTCCAGTTGTATGATCATAGAAAGATAGTGCACATGGATGTGTTTCATCATTTTTCATTAATTGAACTACAAATTAAAGTCTCTTTTTTTCATTTCCAATTTGAGGATACACAAATGTAGGGAAAAGACGATTCCATGTTGAGGTCATGTTCGGTTACACGCTACATCAATTATTGTTCAACTTTTATACGATTTTTTCCAACGAGTAACTGAAAGATGAAAATTGCATTCACCTAAATAACACGTTTTGGTGGGAAATATATACAATCAATGTTAAGGGGTGGGAGGGTACGAAAAAAACCGGACCGAACCCAACAAAAACTGAAAACACCAAGCTGACAAACAAAAAACCGAATCCAGACCAAAAATCAAACTTAACCCATGTAACCAATTTTGATTTCCGTCTCTCTTACGTTAAACCAAACCAAACTAGACTAATTTGTTTATAAATACTAGCATTTGTTTACATAGTTTGTGTGTATGAACACATTTTTTTTTTTTAAAATGAGAAGGAGAGTGAGAGAGCGTAGGGGAAATGAGAGATTTTTGTTTTTGGTTTTATTTTTTTTAAATATTAGAGATATTTTAACATTACATGTAGGTGAGGTTTCAATAAAAAACAGTAAAATTTAGACCTGTGAAATTACATTACTACCCATCATTTTTTTTGTATGATAGAAGACTAAGTTATCTTTTCACCATTTTTTTGTTGACAAAGAGGGTTTCATTAATTAATAGAGATTAATAGAGATAATTTCATGGTGTATTATTGGACCTCACCTGAAGCCCAACTTCAAAACCCAACCCTTTTGTGTAGGCCCAAACCTCAACTCAAGATGTGAGGCTTCGAGGCTTCGAGTTCATGATTCGATGAAAACTCTCCCTCTCTCTGTCCATTACAGTCCTCTTTCTGTTTTTGTTGGACATTTTTCATTTTTGGACGAAAATTTGAGGTTGAAAAAAAAAAATAATAAATGGGAAAAGTTCACACCAATAACCGGTAGAATTGAACAGGAACCGAGTTGCTCTGATTTAGTCTTGTGTTTCTCTGTAGGATTTTCAAAATTGAACCGAACCGAGTAAAGCCTTAGGTTTGGATCACATTTTAGAATAAACCAGTATGAACCGAATCAAGCCCATCCATAAACTTATTGCAGGCATTAGATTATTTAACGGTTGAAACTCTATGACTTATTCTAACACATTACACCTGAATAAGATTGCGCTTAGGCCAAGTGGAAGTTCTATTCAAAATTATTGCAGACATTAGTTTAATTGATGCATTAGTAATTGGTATTACATTTCCTAAAGTTTAGTTCAAAGTTATCGGGTTTTCATCTACGCATAATTACGATAGTTTCTACTCATATTGGTTTTAGTAATTAATGCATTAGCATTGATACCTTTTCTTCTTCTTCTTTTTATTTTATTTTATTTTATTTTTTATAAAGAAGAATGTCTTAGAAATTCATCTTTCTCTTATCCTCTTCAACTTTTTGTATCCTGAGTTCAAACCATCCGCTTTGTGTACACTAGCAGAGCCAAAGCTCCCTTAGGCTATATTATAGAGAGAGTTTTGGTTCTTTTAAGCTTAAAAATATTAATCTTTTTTACTATATTATGATTTTTAATTGTCATATTCCACTTAGCAAATGAAAATTTTGAATCTTAAGGTTGCTTTTTCAGGAAAATAAGAGCTAATAAATATCAACTAAACTCATCAATTTAACCAATACTATAATTTAATACACTACTACAAAAGGGCCTTATAGTGTCAGTAGGTGGTGTCGGTTTAATATAATATAATGGCGGACAAGACAGTTGCGACACTAACTGAATATGACGTCGGATTTACTGTCGCTTATAAACGTCATAAAATGTCTATGTCGCTTTTAAACCGACAAAAAACATTTAATGTCGCTTATAACCGACATATATTTTAATAATTTTTAAATACTGGTGTCACTTTAAGCAAAACAGTGTCGCTTTTAAGCGACATAAAGTATTGTTTTTAAATATTTTAAATTCATATATTTTGAAACCCGGTCACTAACCTTTTGCAAAATTTCAAACATTTTGAAATTTTCACACCACTCCGGTAGACTCCCGCACAAAATTCTAAATATAGAGGAAGAGAACACAACCCCTTCAGCAAAGTAGCTCATTCTTCGTAGCTACAACAACATCAGCAATCATTTCAAATTCAACAAAGCCCAGACCGTGCTCTTGCCCGTCACAACGGAGGTCGCCGATCCCGAGTTTCAAAATTTGCGTGGGGCTGCCGAGTTGAGGCAGAGGATTGTCATTGGGAGCGCCGGTCTTCCACGAAGGGTGCCCTTAGTATAAGAATCCAATGGAAAAGAAAAGGTGTTGTTTCATCTAGAATTCGGTGGCTCAAAATGTTAGAACTAATTATTGTGGTCTTCATCCTTTTTTATTTTTGCAGATTGCCCCATTTGATCCTACTAAGAAGAAGAAAAAGAAGAAGGTTGTTATTCAGGATGATTATGTGGAAAAGTTGGCTGAGAAAGCGGAAAGCTTGATAGGTAGTTCAATTGAACAACCATTTTTTATTTGTGTTGTATTATTTTACAAGTACATTTGTTAAGACTTGTATGTTTTGTCATTGCAGTTTCTGAGGGGTAGGAGAGTACGTTTGCTGGTTTAAAAAAGAAGAAGAAGAAGCCAGTACGTTTGTCGGTGGAGTCATGGAAGAGACGGAAACACCGTCGTCTCGTATTGAAGGTGAGGCCAAGGAGGAAAGTGTGGCGGAGGGTGGTTCGGCGAGTAAGCAAAGGAGTGAGCCCAATGGGAACATGATTCCAAAATTGTAGACTGCCGAGTCATTGGATTAGAAGTGGCTTATGACCGAAGATCCAAATTATGAGTCCTTTTTCTTTTCCCTCGTGCAATTTCTGTGTACAAATTCTTCAAATTTTGATATTTATCTTGGCTTCTTCTCGCAGATGTATTTTTAGTGGACAAGTTGCCGGTGCAGTACTTCATGGAAGAGATGTCGATTGACAATTCATTGAAAACGAATGCAGAGACAAATTTTGAAATATTTTTACTATTATTAACAAAGGTGGTGTCGGTTAAGACCGTCACTAGTTTGCATATTTTATTTATTTAATTGTTATCTAACGTCGCTTTAAACCAACGTAATGTTAAAGTATACGTCGCTTTAAACCAACGTCAACATCAGTGTTGCTTTTAACCGATGCTGATTAGTGGCGGATTAAGAGAACAAACCAACACTAAAGCCTTTTAGTGACGCTAGCAATGGTGTTTTATGTCGGATTTTTTGTCGGTTTTTGGTCCGCCGGTGATAGCCTATATTGTAGTAGTGATAGTAATAAATTAAAACTTCCATACCACAAATGGTTCCTTATTTTATTCACTTGAAAGTTTTGAAGGCTAGAAGTGACTAGTAAGTGAGAGGTCTTAGGTTCGATTCTCGTCAAAGGCGAATTTGAACCACATTATTGCTAGCCCATTGTGAGGCTTAGCTCCCTCTCTCACCCCCCCTATTTGTAAATAATATCGATTGTTCAAAAAAATAAAACTACTATTTTCAAGTTTACTATTATATAAATTATGTAGGCAATAAAAGATTAAAATTTGATTTTGTAGTAGTTTTAGCAAAAATAATTCTTGACTACGCCATTGTTGGTGTATAATTGTTTTTGCTAAGAGCAAGTCCACCCCTAAAAATGTGCTGGCACCCAACCCGTTTAATCCACTCAAATGAATAGTGATTGACCCCAATGAACAGTAATTGGCCAAACGCATCTCTACCCCTAAAAATGCGCTCGCACCTAGCCCATTAAAATATTATTAATTTTTTTTTTTATAAAATAAAAAATAATTAGTTTTAATTTCGGATAGGATTTTTAACCAATCTTGTCACGTCATGTGTCATTATTCGAAAGTACTATTTTTTGAATAG
The DNA here is from genome assembly GCF_963583255.1 of Pyrus communis. NCBI lineage: Eukaryota > Viridiplantae > Streptophyta > Magnoliopsida > Rosales > Rosaceae > Pyrus > Pyrus communis. The sequence continues at coordinate 39,630,719 of NC_084803.1, forward strand.
ATATTCGAAAAGATTTTCAACCAATCTCGACGCACCACGTGTCACTATCTGTTTACAATAATTTAGCCAAGATTTTGATAAGATTTTGAACCAATCTTATCGCACCACGTGTCATTATCCGAAAGTAATATTTTGTAGATAGATTTACGATAAGATTTTCAACCAATCACGTAGTGCCAAGTGGCATTATGCAGAACCTCATCCCTTCTTTTTTTGTCCATATAAACCCCACATCCATCCTAATTCATACACCAAACTCAATCCTTTAGCTCAGAATCCTTCTTCATCGTTTTTAAATCTTGAGTTCTTACAATGTCTTCTTCAAGGAGATTGTATGAAATCGATGAGCAACATAAAAAATTGTTGGTAGAACAAGAAGAATTGTTCAAACTCGAGGAAGGTGGAGATGAGGTTTTCACAATGGAAGAGAATGAGGATGATGAACATAGAAGGCATAGAGCCTCACATCCCCGTCGTGACATGGAAGTTGTGGGTTAGATATCCAAACTCATACGTGTTGTAAACTTGGATAGAAAGAGGGAAAGACGAGGTAAAGATCTCTTGGAAGATTATTTTATCCCTAACAGTTTATTCCCTGATCATATTTTTAGATGTCATTTTAGAATGCAACAAAGTATGTTCAACAAAATCATGATTGCTATTTGCAACCATGATCCATGCTTTGTACAAAAAAAAAAAAAAAAGATGCTTTCATGTTCTACGTCTTCTTCCTGAGCAAAAAACTATTGTTGCCTTGTGGATGCTTGCATATGGAGCATCTGCATATCAAGTGGATGAGATAGCGAGGATGAGAAAATCAACTGTTCTGGAGTCCCTAATGAGGTTTTGCTCCTCAATTGAAGCCTTGTACAACAATGAGCACCTCCGAAAACCCACGACAATGGACCTGCGAAGGCTTTTAAAGAAGGGTGAGATACGAGGCTTTCTTAGCATGATTGGAAGCATCGACTGTATGCACTGGACCTAGAAAAATTGTCCAAGTGCATGGCAAAGAGCTGATGGCGACAAAAAATAAGCCAAAGTATCATTTTGGAAGCAGTGGCTTCATTTGATACACAGATTTGACATGCTTTTTTTGGTATTCCAGGAGCTCAAAATGACCTTAATGTCCTTGCCCAATCTTCAGTGTTCGATGAGGTGCTGCAAGGAAAAGCACAGAAAGTCATATAGTTAATGACCATAAATATGAAGGAGCATACTACCTAGTAGATGACATTTACCCAAGGTGGACAACGTTTATCAAAACAGTGCCACATCTAAAAAGTGAAAATGATAAACAGTTCGCAAAATGTCAAAAGGGGTGTAGGAAGGATGTGGAGCATTGTTTTGGTATCCTGCAAGCTCGTTGGGTGATTTTCAGGGCTGCTGCCAGAATGTTTGATGTCAAGGCTCTTCGATCCATCATGATGACGTGTACCATTCTCCACAACATGATTGTGAAAGATGAGTATGATTATGATTCCATTGATGAATATGAGCCGAATACGATGAACAACTCCAAAACACGTATTTATTGTGCTCATGACTACACCAAAGATCCCGTGCAACATGAGCCATTGGAAAGAGATAGACGTTACAAGCAATTGATTATTAATCGGTACACTGCAATGCAATGACCATACATGCACTTAAGCCGTCAAAGTGACTTAATTGAGCACCAATAGGGATTGAAACAACTTGAAGTAACTTAAAAGGAGCTTGTGGGCGAGGAATAAAGTTCTTAGTTTATTTGGTGTGTTTATGTAAGTTTTATTTGGTGAATTTATGTAATTTTATTTGGTTTGTTTTTTAAAGTTTATTTGGTTTTTTTTTTTAAGTTTGTTTGGTGAGTTTATGTAATTTTATTTGGTGTGTTTAAATAAAGTACTAAAAATATATAACAAATTACATATAGAACTAAAAATAAATAGGAAATTACATAAAGTACTACAAATAAATAAGAAATTACATAAAGTTCTAAAAATAAATACGAAATTCCATAAAGTACAAAAATAAATTAGAAATTATATAAAAATTCTGAGGAGCTAGGATATGTGGTGTTAGGATCTTGGTTGCTAGGATTTGTGTAGCTAGAACCCTCTTCACTTGTTCCCTCGTTTCTTGCACGCCTCCTTCACACCACGTCATCTTTTTCCGATGTCCAAATGTAAAACCCCTCCCCAAAATTATTATCTAATTTTACATTTCCCCTAAAAGTTTATGTAATTTTACATTTCGGACCCATATCCTAATCCAATTTGGACCCTCCATTTAGATTCCCTCCCCTTTCCGTTTGCCACGTGGCGCCACCTTGACTAATCCCTTATCTCTCTCTCCCCCAAGTCAACTTTCACTTCCTCTCTCAACTCTCTATCTCTCTCAGCTCTCAACTCTCTCTCCCCGATCTACCTACACACCCACACAGACCCTTAGAGACACCCCGACGATAGAGTAGCATCACCATCACCCTCGTCGACTTTCTCTCACTTTCCCTCGTCGCTGTGAGGCATGGCGAAGCCCAAAGAAACTCCGGTGAACCTTGAGTGAAAACTAGGTCACCTTCGATTGTTTCACGGTTAACTTCATGTACCAACCTCTCCTTCTTGTCTCTATCTTCGTTTTGCTAGTTAGATCGAATGTTAAATCGATCGATCGTCGTCGATCGAAGCTGAGGAGGCTCCGGCCTCCTTCCCCTGTGATAAACAAAGACCCAGGGCCTTTGGGCCTAAACCCTAAACCCAAACCCTTATATTTCAGGCCTTCGAGCCATGTGTGGAACTTGGGCCTTCGGCCCATGGAACTCGAGCCCAACCCATTTAGCTTTTTATTTATTTATTTATTTTATTTTCTAAAAACCTAAAACCCTCTTATTTGGGCTAGGCCTTCAGCCCAAGACCAAAGGGCTTCAGCCCGTGAGCTCTAAACCCAAAACCATTAGAGGCTTAGGCCTTCGGGCCATGTAAACTTGGGCTTAAGCCCGTAGACCCTAAGCCCAAACCTAGTCTAAACCTTAGCCTAGCTGCGAGTGGGTGGCTGTCTGTGTTGGCGCGTAAGGTGAACGCGCAACCATCCATGGCGATAATGATGGTGGCGTCGGCAAAAATTTCAACGACTTTTCCAGCGACCCATGATGGCTCGTGGCCGTCGGAGCCGCCACCTTATAGCGGTGCGTGACCGTACCTGAGGTCCATTTTTATGTTATTCGACGTCCTGAACCCGTTTATGACGTCCGTTTTCTGAAATTCAATCGTTTAAGTATAGTTTTGTTAATTATACCCTTTATGTGCTTAGGTGCGATTATTAACGGCGTTTCCGTTCCGCCTAGTTCGTACGGCTCTACGACGACGGAGTATCTTTGAGTGCACCCCTTCTAAAATGCATGTTTTAATAGTAGAAATTCATACATGAAAATCATGATTTAATGATTATGTTTTATGAAACGTTTTATGAGATATTATGCTTACTGCGAATATTTTGGAATATCATATTTTATCAAACTGATGTTCTTTGTAGTATATACGATGGATGACTATATGCTATTTAGAACATGCTTTTACACACTTCTTTATAGTATAGATGATGGATGACTTTATACTATGAAAATGTTTTGAGATATATGTATCTATGTTTGGAAAGACTATGTTCAATGGTTTTGTGCATATCTAGTGGTCATGGTTCTACCTACGGGCGAGGGAGATATATGGCTAGCATGAGGTATATATTGATGGCTTTGGCCCAAAAGCTACTGATGTTGATATCACTAGTTAGTACACTATATACAAGATATGTTTCATAAAAAGTTTTATGGCATGCTAGAGTTTTCGGAAAACCTATTACATATTATGCTATTAGTTTTCATAAAACTTTGGGGGTTAGTATGTTGAATAACTGTTTTATTATTATGTATATTAACTTGGTCCACTCATGCTTGTTTTGCGCCCCTTCAAGACATAGGAACGAGGAGTATGACCTGAACTGTGAGGTTTTCCCTTACCAGTGATATCGTGCCATATCTTCCAATTTGACATCATTGTGATTTCACCTTCTGCGATTTCACCTTCTGCTTGTATTCTGAATTAGAAGTATGCTCTGAACATGTCATGCATTATCATTATGTTTTCATTGTTGGCAATTGAATATTAATTTATTATACTACTATTTCAAGCGAAATTTATATGCATGTTTTACATGTTCTCAGCATTTGCATTCATAAATAGCTTGCGTCACCTTTGGGTGTTGGCCAGCACGTAACCATCTCGATGTCCCACAAACATCGAGATTGGGGTGTGTCACAAAAAAATTTAGAATTTGGAGACATTCCTGCTAGAGGGTTGTTCATAGTGTCACGATTTGCTTGAGCCATAATTTCTTATTTTAGCATCTCCATTTATCGATTAAGTATTTCTCTTTGTCTCTCATTAGCCGTATCACATCTCTCAGTAGTTGCTAAGATTACTTGCATAGTCGCAACTTTTGCCTTATCTCTAGTCACTTCCATCGCCATGCTCAGTTTACCTTGGCGAGCAAGTTCGACCATATATTTTGTGTAGTCATTCTTGGAAGAACTCCCTTTTTTCTTTGCCGCCTTTTTACCTTGAGGCCTTAGGGACCGATGAGTCGACTCTAACACTTCTTCAGGTGTCCCTTCCCGTTCTTCAAATGTATCGCCTTCCTGTTTGGCCGGGTTTGCTTCTGGCGAACTGTGTAGAGGGATGTTGTGCATGACAACTTCTGGACCGGTTGACATAAGTTTGGATATGGGACTGACGAGTTTGCTTTGACACTTCTTCAGGCGTCCCTTCCCACTCTTTAAATGTGTCGCCTTCCTGTTTGGCCGGGTCTGCTTCTGGCGTACTGTGTAGAGGGATGCCGTGCATGAAAACTTCTGAACCGGTTGGGACAAATTTGTATCTGGAACAATCTTTGACAACATCCCAACATTCCCATCTGGTGAATGATTTGCTGTTGTTGTTCGCATTGTAGACTGCTTGTGCTTGTAGTGTCTATAAAAGGTGGGATAATACAATATTATAAAATGCGGGTGTAATACAAATAAATAAATTAAAATATTGATGCGGGTAGAATACATATAAATAAATAAAAATATTGTCACCTAATCCGCTAAACTTCTCCCAGTACTCAAATTAGTGGAAGCATGAGAGAGAGCGTTTTTCCAACAAGTAAGCAAGTTGTTGAGTTTTTTTCCAGTGACCTTGAAGACCTTGACTACTTCTTGTGTCTTTTCCAAGCCTATCGCAAAATGCTGTAGTAATTCTACTCCATAGTTCTTGCAACTGCATCTTATTACGCATAATCGGGTCATGAGTAATTTGAACCCAGCATTAACATAACGTAACATCTTCAATAAGCTTCCACGAAGCCATTTTTTTCACAAAAAAGTATATGAAAGCTTTGGTTGAAAGTGTTGAAAATATTAAAATGTGGTATAAGGTGGAAGATGATGGTTAGGTATTTATAAGAAAAAAAAAATTTTTATTTTTGTATTTTTAAACAATTTTTTGTAATTTTTAATTAATTTTTATTAAGTTAATTAATCTGGACCGTTGGATTTGAAAAAGATTGAAATCCAACAATCCAGATTTGGACACGTGGCCAACGGTCATAATTCTGACCGTTTGCTTTTTTTTTTATATTGTTTTTTGGCCAAAAATCGTGGATCGTTGATCTAAGAATCGGACAGCCGCCACGTCACTAGCCGTTGGGTTTGAATTTCAAATTTGTTTTACTGTTGGAAATCCAACGGTCCAGAAAATTAGCCATTAGAAATCCAACGACCAAAGAGGAGCCACATGTCATCTCCCCACTCCACTTTATTGCGCTGAAACGACAGGCCCTACCGTTTTTTTTTTCAGTCGGGAACGCGCGCTTGACGCAAAAAAAAAAAATCAATGGGTCTATCCGATGTCATGCTGACGCCAACGTGATGTCAAGTAGCCCGGGCCATTGCTCATCACATTTTGGGCTGGCCTACAAGTTGGCTTGGACTGGGCGCCAGCCTATTTGGCTCGGCTGGAGTGGAATTTGGTGGTGCCAGCCTATTTTTCAGGCTTTGGACCAACCATTCGAATATGACAACATATATATTAAATACTAGTTTCATTATCAGTCAGGTTCCTAGTTGGATAGTGGGTTGGGCCAGCCAATTCACCCAAGCATAGTCCAGTTCTATGAGCTAAAATCCTTGACCCTTACTTTACCTCATAGTTTGAGTTTGGAGTTCATTGGGTTGGCTTAACGACCACTTTAGCCATTGAATTCTGCCTACAATTCTTCAACACTATCTTATCTTGCTGCAAGATAATTTCACTTCTTTCATGCTTATTGGAGTTGGATATTCAAGCAAGCAGTAAGCAAGTACAACCATGTTTTTTTTTTTTTTGTTTTTTTTACAATGATATTCTATTCTAAGAGAAGGAGATTTTCTACTCTAAGGGAATGAAAGATTTGGCTGGTTCACACAATGGCCAAAACATATTGAAGTGTCTAACTCAACACAAATATAAAATGTCAGTGTTATCAATGTTGAACCTTGTTTATTTTATTTTATTTTTTTACAATGATATTCTATTCTAAGAGAAGGAGATTTTCTACTCTAAGGGAATGAAAGATTTGGCTGGTTCACACAATGGCCAAAACATATTGAAGTGTCTAACTCAACACAAATATAAAATGTCAGTGTTATCAATGTTGAACCTGAAGTTTTTCACTTACGAGTTAAGAAGTATATTACTAGATGGTGATAAGCTTCGATTATTCCCTTGTTCTTAATATGATTGGAGAGTACGTTCGTGAGCAACTTAACATGCACATAGATATTTACGTATCTGTATCTCTTGTTGACTTCTACTATTCAAACTCTCAGATTTAGTAGAACACTGCCAATGCGCATACTTCCGTGCTGCAAATTGCTTAGACTAATTGATGCATGTTTCTATAGGCTCAAATCCATATCATTGTCTAAGATGTACTTGCCGATATTGTTAGCGTTTTTGAACAAATATTGAGGTTTTGTGTTTTGACTCGAGCACTAGGGTTAATCATGACCGTCGTTGTCCTCAATTTAATGTCTAATGTTTTTTTTTTAATAAATGATATTATCTATAGTTAAGGGAGTGGGCTAAGCCTCACAATGAGCTAGCAATAATGTGGTTTAAATTTGTTTTTGCACAAGAATCAAACTTAAGACCTCTCACTTACAAGTGAAGAGAAATATCATTAAACCATAGTGTTAAGTGACAAGTTAATGTCTAATGTTAGTTTCCCTATCAATTGATGTACTTTGAGTCTTGACCAAGACAACCCTCCAAAATGATACAAAGAATGTAATTATCTTTTTCTCTACTCCAATTAAGATATCATAGCTTGTTGGACTTCTTTTCCACCTCCCCCTCTCATGACTTTCTCATTAGTTGGTTGTTCAATTAAGAATGTACCAATTTTAATTGGAGAAGAAACCCAATTAACTAAGCCTCCCAGTCAAACCACAAATATATTCAAAACGAGTAAAAAACAAATGTCAACCCACTAATAAGTTGGAGAAAGTGGCATCTATTATTTGCTTTGCATTCACTTCAAGATCAAAGATACTTTGCAATGAAGCATGATGAGGGTTCTTCTGCTTTCTATAGCCCCCTATCATCCACGGGTTGTGCATAAAAGCAAGACTGTTGCTGTATCTTCATTTCATACACATACAATACATACACGCATATGAAACGAGTTTTTACTATTAAGTATCAATATACAGTATTGGATACATTATCGATGACAGTTAAGCTAATAATTTATTTATAGCATGTTTATTGTAATGTGAGCATGGTATTGACAATCAGTGGCGGACCTATTTGATGGCAAAAGTGGCAACTGCTCACTCCGACCTCGAAAAATCTCCTTACTAGATCAGATGTCCCAGTAGCAAAAATCAGGGTGGCGCAAGACTCTGATGGACAGCAGCAGCTGCTGCATATGCACAAGCATGAAGAAGGTGGGAGAAAAAATTCCTTCAAAAACCCTTGGATTGCAGATCTTTTTTAATCCGAATTCAGTAAAAAAAAAAGGTTCTTTTTCTCTTGCATTTTATGCTAATTTCACCCCGATTCACCTACTTCGCTCGAATTTGTCAATTTTCTATATGATTGACAATAGTAATGTTTAATTTAAAGAATATATATTTTTTTAAATAACTTATAAAATTTTATACTTCAACCACGACCTATCTAGAAACATATTTTAACTCTCTTTTTAGGGTCTTTGCTTTCACCGTCGTATGGTAGTGGCAAAGTGTAGTGCGGCGTGGCTCATCTTCTATCACGACTAGTACGTCTTATCACCGTTTTGAGATTTGACTTCGTTACAAATGTTGTGATATTTTGATATAGTGATAGGGAAGAAAAGCAATACATAAAGTGGCCAACTAAGGGCCAACAATTTTTGGGAGTTATTGAAACATTCCAAAATAATGGGTCGGTTCTTATATGGAGAAAGTGCAAAACACCATCTTCTATAAAAGACAAAGAGCCTCCACACCCTTAATCTTTCAAACTTCCGTTCCATGGTCCCGTAGATCACAATATTTGCCCTACAAATGACTATATTTGTTCCCTTTTAAGTTGTATATCATGACCCACTAGAACAAAACCGTACAACTTGTAAGTACTCTAGTGGATGTTCGGAGTGAAAAATAAAAATAAAAATAAAAATGGTCCATGCAAGAGCACCATGCATGCAGGGGACCCCTATGGAAAAGCCACTACGGCACTGCAGCCTGTCCTTGTGAGAGAGACTGTATGCACGACACTCGATTGGTATCTTTGAATGGTTGCATGATCGATATTTTTTTCTCTTTCGATACTAGTAGGATACTTCTGGTCAGCACGGAAATGCTATTGTGCTAGTCTGTCAAAGGATATGAGTCGTATTTATATGGGCTAGGGTTGTGGGTGATATTTGCACTCTTCCACAGGAAGAGAGTGGAGAGTGCACGGGTGGGGCTCCACTTCATCCCCTTTATTTATTGGAACTTTTCGTTTTTTCACTTTTTAAATATAGAGATATATAGGCCATTTTGAAAAATGGATGCTAATTTGTAAATAACTTATATGAAATGAATTCAGAATCATCATGGTGTTTTAATATAATAATGTGAAGTCATATAGAGAGTCGTACACATGCATATATATTCTTGTTTGTTAACTTATTGAACTACAATGTCACGGTAACTATGAACGTATTTTCTTTCATAGAGATGTCTTTCATCATCACCTCCAAATAATATGTAGCATTTTCTCACTAATTGATCATCATTTTAAATATGTACCATTCTCCTAAAATTTATAATAAATTTGGATCGATAATTGGCTAATTTTTCTGTAAGTGTTTTCAATTAAGAATTTAAAGCAATTAAATACAAGTAACTACAATTAATATCATAATCATATATAGAATTGGTTCTACGGAAACAATCAGTAAAACTTACTTGAAGAATTCATCATTCCAATTTAGAGTTAGCCTTCTCCTCTCTACAATCTCGTGTTCAATTTTTAATAGGACGAACTTTTCAATATGAACGATAGATCCTGAGAGGAGACCAACATATATATCTACAACAGTTGAAAATTTCCTCCTATTAAGGTTATTGTCATCCACGATGTGACTGGTTTAAAACCACTCCTTCAGAGTTCTATTCCCACGAAAATATAAAAACATAATATTATTTATTTCCTAATACATGTATAATTCTATTTCTTATTTAATATAAGACAAATATGATGTGGCAAACACACTCACGTGAGGCAATCTTACATTTTCTTCATGAAATCTTTTCTAAAATTTACAAAGATAAAAAAAATATTACCTCTTTCTTTATAAGCTTGATTTACATTGCCTATTCTGTAAGAACTTAAATCTTTTAGACCAGTAGTTGTCTGTCTAACATGGTTTCATATCTTCTTTGCACGAGATTTCATACTAATTCTTCACTTTGATTTAATATTAATTCTTCACTTTCTTTTTGGTTTACAGATTTCGGAGTGAAGTTGCACCTATATGTTTGTTTGTCTCTCCATGTACTAGATGCACATTGTAGCTCCTGCCCAGCTTATAGTTTTGGAGTTGATCAGTGCTTGTCTAGATGGTTAAGGCAAAAATTAATTGATCTAGTTCAGAAAGAACAAGCTAAGTACCTTACTCTAAAAGTATCTAAAGCAGACAACAACAATGGCAATGAATGTATCCATACAAGTTAAAGGTGGCTTCGGCTGCAGTACATTTGTCAATGGATAAGAATCAGGATAGCTAAAGGTACACAAAGTTCTACTGTAAATCACGAGTTTCAGGAAGTGTTTTCCAGGTGGAGACATAAACTGCGGGGTCGGGGTGGGTCATCCTCATCGATGCATGGGGATCACTTAATACAACACAACATACCATTTATATATTTTGTTCCCATATCTAGTCACTTTTGTGTTGTAGGCTGAAGTTTTTTGGTTATTCGACAGACACTTAAAGAGATTCTAAAATTTATTTTTATTTAGGGTTTTAAAAAAGCGATCAATGTGTGTAGGAATATTTGATCAATTGTCCATGATTATTAACGGATCAGATATCAGCACATACTCCCAATCCGACATATCACCACTCATGTATAGGTTAAAGGTTGCCCTTTTTAGAAATAGAGTCTACCGAAGATTCTCGTTGTAATTTATTTTCAGTGTAAAAAATAGATTTATTTTGTTTGTTCATATTGGCCTACAAGAAGCAAATATAAAAATAAAAAATACATATATAAAAAGGAGAAAAATGGAATCGACATACGTACCGTATGAATTGGTGTTTACAGACTTTAAAGCCATTCTTTTGCATGCCTTGCTTTGCCTAGAGTAGAAGGTCCTCATTCCTCAATACTAGTTATGATTAAGGCATATGCATCAATGCATGCACAATGGCCACCAACTGCATCGTATATGCACTCGTCTGTCGCTATGGACGAGATAAGGGCCACCATTACCAACTGCAATGCATGCCCTCTCTTTCTCTTTTTCTATCTGTTTATGGGAGCAGGGTGGCTTTTGATAAGACGTTACAGGGAGGGAATTTTGCCACATTTAGCCACCCCTCTGGCTGGAGACTTAATTAAGCAAATTATATATCCTTACTTAATCTTTGTTTACACCAACTTTTTACCTTTTGGTGTTACTTTTTGTTGAATTAGTTCTTTGTTGTAACGCAAACCCTACCACTAATTTCACCAACTGGGGCGGTGCGATTTTGTCATGTTTCTCAAGTCTTTTTAAAACCCCATTGAAAAATGGTTCTTTTAGCGCACAATATGATGCACCATTGGTGGATTGCATATTTAAGTTAACTAAAGTAGTTTGAGATGACACACACGTGTCAAATCCTCAGCATGACACAACACGTGGCATGAATTTGTTCGATTCCAACTTCCACGTTAATTAGTAGAGGCAGGGGACAATGATGGTTTTGATTGATATATTTGTTGCAGCTTCCACGTTAAACCAGCAAAAATATTTGTTGGGAAAAGAACTAATAACCATTTCCAAAAGGTTTAAAAGATAGATATCGAGTGTTCATTTTATTGAGGAACACGTGCATGCTTGTTGAAGATAATACTAGTTTAAGGAAAGCACAACACTTAATCCTTCCGTTTTGTACAGAGATCAATATTGTATATATGTAATGACGGTGAAAACTTGTTCAGCTGATGTGGCAATCTAGATGATGAGGATAAGAAGACCTAAATTTTATGTTTGAGAAAACTAATGTAAACTTCGGATGAAAAGTATGAAAGTTAGAAAACCTAAAATTTTGATCAGTTGACAAGTTTAAAAGAGAAATCTAGTTGCATAGGATCCAGGATGACTGGATGACCGGATGACCGGATGACCGTTTTATGTTGTATAACCTTAATTGCTTTGTTAGCCATGATATCTGTGACTCCATTTTTTATTTGTAAGTCAAAACTAGTCTAAGATAATGGATCTAGCTAGGTTTATTCTGAATCTTCAAATTAGCGAAACACGTAACCACGCGTACCTTAATTAATCATTTTCAAGTTCAAACTTGTCACTATATTAAGGCGTGATATTATTGTCCATGTAGAGGTAATGGTTTCATGACCTAGAAACCCTAGAACTTGCTTATGCATCTGGAAGCAGAGTTTCAAACAGCCATTTGCGTACCCCTCTTTATCTTTAATTGTCAAATTGCATAAATCAAACAAAAACAATGAAAAAAAATTAAACATAAGCATGTAGGAGGAGAAGAAAGTGTGTATGTCTATCATTTCCCTATTCATTCCCTTCACTACATCAGAAATCACTTGGCTCACACTGTACCGATGTTACAAGGATTAACCTTAAAGAAAGTTGACTTTGGGTACAACACTAAAAGTTAAAAGTAGGATCCACACCTTTCGAAGCTACAAATATTATATTTAAATCTAAAATTGATTTGCCATTTAGTATTATATACAGTTTAATGGTATTCCTCTTTACTTGTAAATGAGATTTTAGGTTAAATTCTCGCCAAAAGTGAATTTGAACCACATTATTGCTAACCCATTGTGAGGCTAATCTTAGGGTACCGGGGGCCATTTGGTGGACACCCTCCACCTTTTTTCAGGGTAGGTGGAATTTCTTGTAGGTGGAATTTCGTTAAATCAGAAAGGTGGAGGGTGTCCACCAAATGACCCCCGGTGCCTAAACCCTAAACCCTAATCTTACCCCCTCCCCTTTAGTGTAGATAATATCATTTGTTCAAAAAAAAAAAAAAAAAAAAGAAGCCCTCTAAAATTGATTTAATCCCTCTATAATGCATGAGAGTTAAAAATTCAAATTTGACTCCGCAAGCATTAAGGATATTACAACCTACACCGCCACAATTGAAGTCACATATTGTGGATGCAAATTTCGTACATGATTGATTTAACGAAATTCCACCTACAAGAAAACAAACACCATTAGCCTAATAAATGAATACCCTGAAAAAAGGTGGAGGGTGTCCACCAAATGGTCCCCGGTGCCTAAGTCAAAAAAGTAGCAAGGAGAACAATAGAACTTGAGAGAGTTTTGAGTAGTTAGTGACGATTATGATTCCCTTTATTTGACCCGGCTATTTATAGCCAACAAATAAAAATAAATAAAACCTAGCAGACAGTTAGGAGGAGAGGTTGCAGAGCATATATATTAGGTAGTCCTTGATGATGCAGGCGCAGTCCTACCAGCTAACAATTTTGAAGGTCCATGTTGGTAAGAGCACATATGCGCCTGACATCTAACGGTGATCGCGGAGAGTCGGTGCCTTACTACCATAATTAGACCGGTATGGCTTGATGGCAAGACGTATTATGGGCATCCCCAGAAGCCCATAATATATGCCATAGGTGGCTCAGAAATCCGTGACCCATACCATGGACAGCTCGGAGAGCTCATGACTCATTACTGGCATAAAAGCTCATTACCTAGGGCAAACTACATCTTATTCCTTTTAGGTAATTTTGTGCGCTCTACTCATGACATCAAGGGTAAAACTATCGTATTGAGCGTATTATCCATGTCTCCTTCTATTGGATGTGGTTAATTTATATCTCCACACATGTAACTCTAACTTTTGCCTTCTAGATTGGAGATAGCCATAGAAATAATGTAAACAATTGTATGTCAATTTTTAGGCTTCAAAATGCAACATCAGCAAAAAATTTAAAATAGGTTTTTTGGTATCTTCTTATTCGTTATGTAAGGGGTTCAACTTTAATGCGGCCAAAGTGAGATAACAAAAATATGAAAAATAATGAAATTCTAATACATCCTACAAACGACTATGTGTTAATTATTTGCAGCTCTTTTTTTTTTTTTTTTTTTTTTTTTTTGGAAAAAACGATATTTTCTAAGCTAAGTAGGAGCAGGTGGATTTAATCTCACAATAAGCTAACAATAAGGTAGAAGGGGGTAAATTTAGCCCCACAATGGCTAACAATAAGGTGATTCAAATTCATCTTTGGTGAGAATCGAACCTAAAACTTCTTACTTACAAATGAAGAAAAATGTCATTAAACTATTGTACTAAATAGCATTGGGAGCATTATTTAAGAAAGAAAATCCCAACATTAGAGTAATTTTTGTACATTAATCGAAAACTTATTTCTTGCTATAGCTGTTAGCTCTCGAAAATTATCATCATGCATTATTTTCGCATGACAATTAGTCATTTATGTCTTTGGAATCCCATCTAGATATAAAGAAAAGAAAAGAAATAAAAAAAAAAAATTAAAAAATTAAAAGCAAGATTTGTCAGAAGTGGGATTTGAACCCACGCCCTCGTTAGAGGACCAGAACTTGAGTCTGGCGCCTTAGACCACTCGGCCATCCTGACAATGCTATGTTTATGTTATCACACCCATATCCAGGTTATAATATCAGATGAACATAAATTCTACCTTCCGTTTGTATACTATCAGGTACTTGTATCTCCATTCCACACTTAGCACAAGAATTTCAATCGTTAAATTTCTTCTCGAAAAGATTTGGCTTTTTTTCCAAATTCCGCGCAATCAATCCTTGCTTCATAGTTTTATTTGACCCTGATAACGTGCGCCCAAATCTCGTGCATTCAATGAATTGAAAAACTTGAAACGAAACATCCACATATTTATGAGATTGATTTTCGTTGAAGGCCAAGTCTTCCGCCTAATCAAAGATCAAAGCATGAAATATTCTTGGAAATTGATCAGTATCTAAATATACCTACTTTTGGAAAGAGAGTGGTACATAAGATGATGGAATTCGTGGGAATGGTTTTTCATTAATCACTTGAGTTCCAAACGCGCTGCTAGTCTCTTTTATTTATATACCTAATTTTGTTTTTGTCTTTTCATAATTTTTTAATGCAATTTACTCCCCACTATTTCATATAACATTTTAATAAAATTGATTCATGGTTGTTGGCTACCGAATATAGGTAGAACACTTTTAAAGACTTTACCAAGTTTACGAGGGTATCATCCACCAAAACCTAAAAAATTCAAGTTTAATTAGGTGTCCGAGGAACGGTGCATGTAATTATTTATTTATTTATTTATTTATAATAGCTATTCAAATTTTAGGATTGATTCCAAATTGATCTTAACTTTAATTTTAAAATATTTCAAATAATTACTTAACATTTTGAAAGTAGGCATTTGTTAAGTTCACTAGCATTAAGTGATAACGTGGACAATTATTAAAGCCAGTTTTTACCCTCAAGGCATTTACGGTGTTTTCAATCTCCAAATCGACGCATTTTAGATAAGCAAATTTATGTCTTAACTTGGCTAAAAGGAGTCTATTTGAGAAATTAGAGCTCCAAAGATGACGATTAGTTAAGAGCAACTTTAGTATTGGTCCACCTCATCATTTAGTGCTAGAAGCATTACTTAATGTTGGTAAAGTCATCACTTAACACCGGTGACCTAACAATAACCTAACAACTTTAGTATTGTTTGAAATATTTTAAAAGGTTAAGACTAATTTGAAATCACTCAAAATAAAATTTCCTGTTGCATTTAAAATAAGGAAAAAGACAGAATAAAATAATTATGCGCTTGCAAGTTGCAACATAACACAACCTGTAATAGTAACCCAATTGGGATGCAGGGTAATCTAGGAAATATGGATACATGGTATACTAGTATTACCCATTATAAAGACAATTATTTGCCACAAATGCATGGTGTTCATGGAGTAGTACTAGGATGGCTAGATAGAGATAAGTAGATATTATATATCAATTCGATCACAAAAAGAAGATAAGGAAATCTGATGAGAGAAGTGGGCTTCAAGCACTACGTCCAGGAAATTTGAATATGCAAAAACTAAATGAGTAAATATAAAAATAAATACACACACACACACACACACATATATATATATATATATATATTGTGGAATCAAAAATAATCAAGAGGCAACATGTGGATTTTTAGATGAAGAGGATAAAATTACCCTCGAGACACACCGAGTTTTCTACACGCGAGCAGTGGAGAATCATCCATCAACTGAGTCAAGAGTGCCCAAAATAGGTAACAAGTTCAAATTTATCTCATCCATCTTTACTCCATATCCTATACAAGGAAATCATTCCATAACCTTCAAAACATTCCATATAAATTAAATTAATTAGGCTAATTAATGGATTAATTCCTAATTAATCCATTAATCACCAAATTAATCACCATTACACCCCAAAAAACATCCAAGGGCCGGCCACTCTCTCTTCCAAAGAGGGCCAGCCACGCTCTATAAATAGGACTCGATTTTCTTTGAAAAGAGAGGTTCCACACTCTTCCAAAACTTCCAAAAGCTCTCCAAACACTTTTCTCTCTAAATTCTAACTTTGGCATCTGAGGTTCTTCAGCCAAAGCCCCACCCCCCCCCATTCATCGTGGGAGCATGAGGCTCTTGGCCTTGACCTAAGGTGTTATTTGTCTTGTAGGTGCAATTTTGTCTAAGAACAAAAAGGAAGAAATTTTCTTCCACATATATTTTAAAGTATCAACTGGTGGCTTTGCCATGACAGTCCATCATTTTAGGAGTGAAAGATTCATAGAGGCATTTCAACATCTTCCTGACCACCATCGTGTGATGCACTAGCACCAGGAATCGAACCCATAACATGTTATGTGGAATATGAGCCTGAAATTCATCTTCGACCACTGGACCACCCTTGATGGCTTACATATATAATTTGGGAAATCATTTATATAACACTTAGGCAACATTTATATAAATATAATTAATGTTTCAGTCTGCACTATAATAAGACGTCTATGATGTAATTATCAACATGGGTAAAGTAATGCAATCACGTCAAAGAATAATAACTTATCTTGACAGTGTAATTAGACATCTACAACGTAACTACCAACCATTTTTTTAATACATTCTATATTATCTACACTAATTAAGGGTTGTGAGAATAGGTTAAATTTCACTATAGGCTGACCATAATAATTTGTTTCAAATGCGCCTTTAGCTAGAATCGAACCTAAAACCTCTCACTTACAAGTAAAGAAGAATACCACTATACCATAGTACTAAGTGGCAACCTATAATCATAACTACCAACCATGTTATAGTAATAATTAGATCATTTGTATTTCTAATTATAACCATAACTATATTCATGTTATACTATAAACGTAAGATATTATATTTGGAAGTGATTGCATTACATACATTGCCAACGTTAAATTAAATGATAACAATACTCTTTTTTTAATTAAAAGGTACTGTAGAATTTTCCTTTAAATATATCGCTACTTAATCTTTGTGCTTGCTATGAAACTAATTTTGTTGTTAACCATTTAGCTTGTTTTGCTTGGCATCGTATGGTTCGAAGAATCTCATGATTTTATCCAAATTTTTTTGTTTTAATCCAATTCCAATTAATCAAATTAAAAATCAACTATTTTTTAAATAAATAAATAAATAATAATAGTAATAATAATAATAATAATAATAATAATAATTGTTTGTAGTTTGTACCATACTTCACCAATTCTATAACTACCGAGCACCAATCAACTTTATACATTCAGAGACCCACTGAAGGATTCATGTTAAGGAACTTTTGCCGAAGCATAAGAGTTTCTCTCCAACTAGAGGACAAATCACAATGCGACACATGTCAATATTAGAATAAAGCGCTTAGAGTCCCACATCAACCGCATACAAAAGTGTGTGACTCTCCTCAACTATAAAAGGAAATCATTCTCCTACAATTATTCCCAAATGCCGTTATTGTACTTCATTCATTATTAGAACTCACTAATGATGATTATGCTTAAACCTCTCTATCATGTACACTTTACATTATTAATGAGTACTCCTCTACCCTTGTGGACGTAGCCTAACTTAAGGTGAACCACCATCTTATGGTTGCTTCCCTATCCCTATACCTTTACATATTTACCTACACTTAATGATATTTCCCTATCTCTATCCTAGATAGCCTCGCATACTCTTGGTCACAAGTGTGCGAAGCAAAATCATATTATATGGTTCCTCTGAACCTTCACAATTACAAAACGTAAATAGCCTGCATACTCTTGCTCACAAGTTTGCGAAGCAAAATCATATTATATGTTTCATTCAAGCCTTCAAGAACTACAACATGTAGATAGCCTCGCACACTCTTGCTCACAAGTGTGTGAAGCAAAATTAACTTATGAGTCCTATGTTAGCTTCCACCACCTTGGCATGAAATCAAGCTAGGTAAGTGCAAAGTTTCATACTCACGAAGGGGGGAAGCTACAAGTGTGAAGCTTCACACACCCATGTAGGGGGGGCTACAAGTGCAAAGCTCCACATATATATGAAGGGTGGAAGCCTCACATACCTATGCAAGTGTGAAGCTTCGCATACCTTTGCTTATTACTAAACTCAATAAAACCTAGCACACTTTTGCTCAAGAGTGTGCGAAGCAAAATCCATCTATGCGGTCCCTCCCACATTTTTTTGTTCCTGGTCCTAAAAAAATGGAAATGTTACAAAAAAAAAAAAAAAAAAGCAAAGAAAAGAAAAGGGTAGGACTTTGGTCCCTCGGCAACTTGACAAAAATCAAGCCACCTCCTTTGGCTATCCTCCTCGCTTGGTGACTTGGGAGACAACCACTATATGCTATTACACTTGGGCACTCGGAAGCTTCGTGATAACTCACTTACTTGGGTTTTGCAAGTACCCAACTAAGAAACTTTCCTTACTCGGGAACTTGGGGAGCACTGTTTGTATTATATTTCATCAATCCTGAAAATACCGAGCACCAGTCAACTTTATACCTTCAAAGACCCGCTGAAGGATTCATGTTCAGGAACCCCTGCCAAAGCATAAGAGTTTCTCTCCAACCAGGAGGCCAATCACAACGCGAGACATGTCAACATCAGAATAAAGCTTTTTAGAGTTCCACATCGACTGAGGATGAGAGCGTGCGACTCTCCTCCACTATAATAGGAGATCATTCTTCCACAATTAATCTCTAATGCCATTATTATAATGAATTCATTATTAGAACTCACTAATGATGATTATGCTTAAACCTCTCTATCATGTACACTCTACATTATTAATGAGAATTCTTCTACCCTCGTGGATGTAGCCCGACTTAGGGTGAACCACATACATCTTGTGTCTGCTTCCCTATCTCTATCTTTCTACATATTTACCTACACTTAAT
Source organism: Pyrus communis (assembly GCF_963583255.1). NCBI lineage: Eukaryota > Viridiplantae > Streptophyta > Magnoliopsida > Rosales > Rosaceae > Pyrus > Pyrus communis. Next base: position 39,649,967 of record NC_084803.1, read on the forward strand.
GACCGGAGCAACCTTGTGAAGTTCACACCTTGACACTTTACATTGTTCCAAAGTCTACCTGATTTTGTACATCAACAGTAGTAGTAATAATAATAACAACAATAATAATTAAATTAAATGCTGAAATGACCTTTCCTTATATTGTTTATATGTTAAAGATGTAGAGTAAAAAATAATCTAGAAAATTATGGAGTTAGCACATGGACTTTTACCTACAAGAGATGAAAATGCCCTCATTAAATAGGTGAGGCCCTCATCCGTTCCACATAATTCAACAACCAAGAAGACCTGAGCTGCTAACTACAACTTCTCCAAGCTTTTTTGCACATGGCAAGGAGATAAGGCAAGGTAATTAAAGGTAGAATTAATAACCAATTCATACCTTGAGGCTTTCTTCATTGAAGGCATATTCTTGTATTCAAGGAAGCACAATTACATCCAATTGAGACTTTTCTAAGTATAATTCTTAAATACTATTATTGATTTCATAATACCCTAAGGATTATTTTCTAGTATCCTTAAGATATTCCAGCATCTTAAAGATACTTTCCTACTACATTTAAGGAGATGTCACACATTAGCCAACTGGATGTTGACCCATGGCATGACAATCCTTACACATGTGACCGACTATCTCCTAATAAATACCCCATTTTATACACTTCTCAAGTAAGTGGAAGTTACTATGCACAACTTAACCCTAAATCTCTCTTTTAAGAAAAACTAACTTAGGCATCGAAGATTCAGTAGCCAAACTCCCCCTCCAACTCTTTGGGCATGTGGGTTTGGTCATCGATTTAAGGTGTTTAATTATTTGTACGTATAATTTTGTCAAGACTGAGACAACAAATTTTTACTACCACAAAAGACATTATATATTTACAAGACATGAATTAAATATGGAATACAAAATTGGACTTTTATTCATGAGAAAAATGGAGGGAAGTAGCTAGGCAGGGTTATGATGGGTTGTGTGGAGTGGGAAACTAGTAATGCAGAGCTGCTCCAATTGCTGTCATCTGAGAAGTAGACGGAGGCAATAATAGCTGGATTTTGTTTCTTCAATTAGAATCTAGGGCCCTTCACACTTCATTCAATGCCCCCTCTTGTGTAGAGAAAATTTTTAATGTCTCGGAAAAACGACCGGTATTTCAAGTATAACAATACAATTGGTTTAGAAATTTGAAAAATAAATGAAAACTCAACTAATTATATTATGATAATTGATGTACCAAATCATGTTCTCATGACTTTGAAAAATGTCTCCTTCTATAGATACTTCTCTACTGTCAATTATTGTCATCATTTTACTTTCTCTCTCTCTCTCTCAAGTAGTTATACAGATATGTATATGTATTTTTGTTTTTGAACTAACTTCTGTATTTTCAAATTTGGTTTTTGTTTACTTTTCAACTTGGTATAATTGCTTCATGATGCTAGCAAAGTGTGCTGAGCTGAAGCCTAGAAGGACAGCCACTTATTATATATAGATATTGATAATTTCAAATTGAAACCCTTTCAGATAAAAAAATATCAACAAAAGAAGCTCCTCATGAGCACATAAAATAATATCAAACAAACCAGATGCATGCATGTGAGAAAGATTTTTGCATGCTTGAAAATGATTTCAAGCACTATAACAAGAGAAAAAAGAATTAGCAGACCAGATTACAAGTCTCTTAAATAGTGAACTGAGCAATTTCGCATGCTTGTAAACTACTTTAATCCCCGAAGACATTAAACCAAGGCTGCAAAAGTTGTTCTGGCCAATTGGATTAACTCACATTATGCATGTGTTGTTTTACATTTCTTTTTTAGACAAGCGATATTTTATATATGAACTGGTGAAGTTGAACTTAGGTGTTAATTAGTTAATGTAAATATTTTAGAGAGTGTTACTTATATTTATGATCCAAACAATGCGTGTTCCATTAAATTAGGTCTTTGAACAGAAAGAATGTGTAAAAGGTTAGTATCTGCAAAGAAATTGTATGTAATAATGTGAAGAATGTGTAAAAGGTTAGTATCTGCAAAGAAATTGTATGTAATAATGTGTAATTTCGCTTTTAGGACAGCAACGTTTTTGCCTAATTTGGAATCGACCAAGAAGAAGGGTAGGCACAGATCTTATCATGGTTCAAAAGCAACCGACAATTAAACCCTTCTCTCTCTCTCTCTCTCTCTCTTTCAACACACGTATCCAACACATGAAAAACTGATTAATAATTAAAATACAATGTTTGATTAATACAACTAGGAAAAGAAAAATACAAAAAAAAAAAAAAAAGAAAAGAAAAAAAAAGTAGACTAATTATATATATAAAGAGAAAATATAAAAGAAGACTCTTATACAGTAGCTCAGATATGATGTGGGCGGCTTTGCGAATCACATACAGTTCCTCAAAAGGGGAAATAAAAAATGGGGAAGCTAACTAGCTAGGGTGAAACTAACTTAATTAGCTGTGATGATTATATATATTTAGTTAATGCACATTGCTAGTGTTAACTTTTTGTAGTAGCTGATGATGTGATAGATATGATGATCATACAATAAGTGGGTCTGTTTCCAGCGCTTCCGATGATTTGACAACCTCATCATCTTCCAAGTTGGGATCCTTATGATCAGAACTTGGTGGTGGTGCGGATGATATTGGTAATATCGAAGAAGTTGTAGAAGCTGCAGAAGTAGCTTGGGTGAGATCCTTTGATCTTTTGACCTGAAGATTCCAATCTGTTGTGCAAACGACATAGAACATGAGCAAAGCACAAGAGCCTTGAGCTGCAAGCAATCCAAGCCACAGCCCTGCAAACCCCATTTTCACCACGAACCCCATCAGCATCGCCACCGGCATTCCCACCAAGTAAAATGACCCCAAGTTTATGTTGGCTCCAACCGTAGGTCTCGCGCTTCCCCTTAAAACACCGCAGGCGGTGGTTTGCGGGCAGTTTCCGAGCTCACACAACCCTGCTATCGGCAATGCAATCGCCGTGAGCTTGAGTATTTCCGCGTCATTAGTGAAGAATCTCCCCCATTGGTGCCTCATCAATGTTGTGAACAACATGGCTAAAAGGCCTAAAGCCACCGCGCAAACGAGCGAGACGATCATAGAAATGCGCGCTTTTGAGGGTCGCTTAGCGCCCAATAAGTTCCCAACTCTCGTGGAGACGCCGAGGCTGAGCGATGAAGGGAACACGTAGACAAGAGAGGTGGTCTGGATTAGTATTCCCATTGAAGCAATGGTGGCTTTTGGGTTGGCTAACAGTCCGCAGAGCATTATCATGAACTCGTACCACCACCACTCGAGGCAAACGGAGATGCAGGTCGGGATAGAGAGCGCAAGCAAAGACGACCAGCCGCGGAGGCAATCAGCGCTGGGACAAACCCACGTGTCCTTGTAAACATTGGAGAAGTACGTGAAGGAAAAGAGTAGGATGAAGAGGTTGAGATTAGTCCAAACCATGGCTATGGCCACCCCGGAAATCCCCATTTGGAATTTGACAACGAGGAGGAAGTTTAGAGGGATGTGGAGGAGGACGGAGATGGCGGAGCAGTAGGTCACTGGCAATGTGATGTTTTGGGTGCGCAGATAAATTCTGAGGGGGTGGAGAAGGGAGAGAAAGAAGAGGTCGGGAATGGAGAAGAGGGTGAAAGTGTGGGCGACGGAGGAAATCTCTTCGTCCTGGCCGCACCAGAGGAGGACTCTCTTCATGTTGAGCCACATGAAGGAGATGGGTAGGGAGGTGGAGAGGAGGAGGAGGATGGTTCTCTGAAGGGTTAGGCCGAGGAGCTTCAACTGTTTGGCGCCGTACGCTTGCCCGCAGATGGGTTCCATTCCCATGGCGAGGCCGGAGATGACGGAGTAGCCTGTGATGTTGGCAAACCCAATTGAAAGGGAGCCTCCGGCGAGCTGAAGCTCACCGAGGTATCCCAGAAAAAGCATGGAGATCATGGCTCTTGAGTAGAGAAGTAGGCCTGTCATGGTTGATGGACCTGAGATCTTCCCTATGGCCTTGAATTCTTGTACAGCCTGAAAATGCAAAAAAACAGAAAGATACCAAGAATTAACACATGTTAATTAATTGTTTACTTCGAAACGCCGTCCAAACATTATTAATTAATCAAAAACAAGAAGCATATAAACTTTTTTTTATATGGTTGGTTTTGTTGTATCATGAAAATGATTGTTGGGGTTTTGTTGTTAAGTACCTCGGAGAGAGTAGGCCATCTATGGAGCTCTTGATCGTCATCGTCAACAAAAACATCAGAAGAGTGAAGGTCGTCCATGGTTTTATTGGAGGTTTTGATTAAGAGGGTTTTGTTGGTCGAGAGAAATGAGGAGGGAGAAGAAGGCTTTGGGTTGCACATGATTGATTAGCTTAATTTGCTAAAGCTAAAGCTAATGATGTTTGGATTAAGAAAACAACAATTTTAAAGAACAAAGTGAGAGAAGAAATAGAATTAGGAAGGACCCTGTTTTTTGTTGGGTCTTTTTGTGTTTGGTTGGAGGATTTTGAATGTGAGAAGGGAAGTAGGGTGAGGAGGGTTTTATATACACATGGAAGAAATTGGGTCCCACAATTTGCTTCATGCACGTGTCAATATATCCAAGAGAGAACCCTCATAGGGAAAGTGTCCTCCCGAAAATGCTTTGAAAGGATTCATTCAGCCAGAAAGATGAAAAGGGGAAAAGATAAAACCTAAAAGAAAATGGTTCATGGGGAGGTTGTGTGGGGGCCGACCTTCCATTCGTCCCTAATTTTTACCTCTCTCTCTCTCTCTCTCTCTCTTTCTAAATATTAGGTTAAGTCACTTCATTTTGTTTTCATATGGTGGTATGAAAGTTTGAAAGGGTGTGGGTGGAGAAACTTAAAAAAAAAAAATGAAACAAGTGAAAGCCCCGAAAGATTATTGGTCGATTTTAACCGCATAAGCAATATTCTATATTTGATTATCGGAAAATCGTAATTGTGGCCCAATTTTGGCACTTTGTCGGTAGTGGGATTAACTTGGTGTTGATGAGTTCATGGTTAAACCTTTTCGCTTAAGTAGATAATCTTTTTTAAACCCCTCCCCCCAATCTATAGACTGCATTCGGATCTGTTTTTCTATACCAAAAAAGTAAAACAAGTTTATCTTAAATTAGGATGCCATTGCCGAGTGGAATTGGTAGTAAAAAAGCATTTTAATTTGTGAGTAGTGCTACACAGCATTTTAATTAATTAATTTGTTGCTTGCTTGCTTGAGAAATGACAAGAGCCTATTAGTTTGTTGTGTATTGTTGCAGTCTTTGAGAATATGGGCAACAACTGGAACTGCTAGCTAACTTGTGGGCAGCAAACATGTTTGCATATTTGAACTTTTTGACCATGCATATGTCTGCATCTTGGCACAAAACACGTTTAGCAACATTACCCAATCTCAGCAAAGCTCTTTGCTGTCTCTTCAACCACTTGATTAGAATAAATCAACACATCACTAGGTTGCTATAGATAGCTCAATTTGAGAGGTGCCAAAGCTTACAACCTGCTTTTGGTCCTCCCCACTCCACTTAGGAGGATTTAAAGTGAGACATGGGTTTTGAGGTCAATCAAATATTTTAACTTGTGGTAAAGTTTGTTTCCTTTTAAAGTGGCTTTGATTTCACGATCTATTTGTTAAGATCCTAATCGCATATGGAAAATAGTAGTCATTTTACTAGTAAATAAAAACCCTCGTACTTCCGATGGCCCTAACTAGGGCCTCGTTTCGTGCGAGGGTCAGGATGGGATCGAATTCAGTTATGTCTCTCAAATTCCCACATTTGTAAAGGGTACTTGTTTTCTCTAGTGTGTTGTTTAAGGGGGTTAGTCTCGCCATTATTAAGTTCACCAAACATGAAACAAGACAATTGTACCTTATTCATTGATCACTCTATTGAGAGACGTTGCTCAAAATTTGTCATGCACACTCAAACCCAAGCCAGATAGATGAGGTCGCTGGTTTTGGACGTAATTAAACAAGAAATTGAGACTTGAGACTCGCAAAAGTATCAACCACCAGAAAGATTGAGTATCAAATTAAGATTTGCTTAGTTTGCTGGTAAATTGGGGCTTAACCTAATTTATCTAAACAAGTGGGATTTTGGTTTAAGGGTTTTGTACAAGTGAGGAAAATGTGTGGCAAATCTAAACTCATCTTTTGTTGCACCATTTTTTTCACCATATTTTTTAATAGGGATATATATGATATGTTGATGGGTACGTTGGAGGTAGGTATTGTGTGATGGAATGGGACCACTGAGAAATGGATTGTAATGGGATGAGAGAGAGAGAGAGAGAGATGACTGTGTGTGCATGCTTGGAGAAGAGGTAGGCAGATGGGAGAAAGGGAACACTGATAGACAATTACGTGCTCCACTTACAACCGTTTAATTTGTATCCCTATTAACACAACAGAGGGAGGCTGTCTCTCTGTGGGAGAGAGCCTTGGCTCTTTCTTCTCTGTCTCTCTCTCTCTCTGTGTTTCTGCTTCTGTTTCCTGCTCTGCACCTCTGCCTCTGTGCCTACTACCACCATCCCAAACAAGCAGTGATACTAGCAAGTAAAACTTTTTCCCTCCTCCCATTTTAAGACACGGTTACTTTAGTATCTCGAGTTACAACGTGAACGGCACATGTAATATGAGATTCACTGTTTCGGTATTTCAAATCAACCATATACTATCATGTGTTTTAATTTTTTTATATAACACTACGTAATTATGTTGGTACATACATTGACAGAATGACAATCCCGTTGCATGATAGTTCATCTTCCCATTTGAGTGACTCCGAAGAGGAAGAAAAGCTTAAAGAGTTGTACCGAAGAGATTTTATCGCGTCCCAGAAACCCATAACCCCCGCCCTTGTCAGATACTCCATGTGTATCGAGCTCAATGAGTATTTTTCTGTAGAGACAGATGAGTTTTGAGAGGTGCGTGTCAAAAGTAACAAAACCAATGGACCAAAACGAGCGAAAAACTGAAAATTGAAATAAAAAAATTATGCACAGATTTCCCCAACTGCTACTTTACCAATCAATCATGTCTAAAAAAGTATATATGTTTTGATATTTTCCCTTACAACTAGAGTTTTTTGTCACATTCTTCTGTCACACATTTTGTAATCTTTGATATAAAAAATGAAAAGGATTCACGGGTCATTATTTTTAGGGTTACATTATTCATGCACGAATGGTAATTCATACACAAAAAATAGTTTTCCTTCCAAATGAAAATGCAAAAGAAAAGAAAGAAAAAAAAAAAAAGAATTCGAATTTAGCATCTTAATTGGGAAGTGGGGTCTCATTCACTCTCACCCAAAATGCAATTTCCACCGGTTTGTATCAACCCAAGTTGTTGTTATAGTGGGGGTTTTATGCTTATATGCTTGCACTCAATCCAGAATTTCAGAATTTTTTTGGGGTATCAATGACATAAATGCGCAAATGTATGATCACTCACTCACTCACTTGTAGTTGTAGATTTGATATTAGAAATAGACGTGTTGATATTTTAATCTGTGGAAATCAAAACAAAATAAATAACACTATTTTAATTTGAGTCTAAGGTTCTTCAATGCTCCAGAGACTTAAAGTTCATGTATAACTTTCCGACGAAGTTGGGATTCAAATTTGAGTTTCAATATGAGAATTGAGTTCAAGGTGGAGTGTCAAATTAGGAATAATGTTATTCAACCAAGAAAAATGAAATTTGTATTTTGAGTCCAATCATCTTCAATGGACATAACTAAATTGTTAAAACACATGTTTTGCGTCCAATGCTTTCTCCTTCAATACAAAGACTCAAATATTAAAACTCAAGATGAGTCTTAAGATTTGAGTATTTGCATTTGAAAAAATAACCAAAATACATATATGTAGCAACTTTTTGGGACCCAAATATAAAATGAGAAATGATAAATGTATATCAGTTTTATGCTCTCACATACTCCAATTTAATATTAATTTTTTTCCTTTTATTTATTTAATCCGATAAATAAAGAAGAGTATGAGAAGAAGTTATGTGAAAATTATCTCCTTACAAAAATATAAGTAGCGAATTTGAGTTCTTGCATCGAAGATACTCTCAATTTTTTTTATATCAAATAAAAAATAAATAAAAAGGTGAGTGACGACAAAAAATGGGAAAGGGATCCTCTCCAAATCCTTTCCACCAAATCCACCAAATCAAGGGATCCAAACCCTTGAAATTTGATCAAACGGCTAAAGTTATTATAATTTTTAAAAAGGTCTCCTGTTTGTAACCGTTGAATCAAATTTCAAAAGTCCCGATTCTTTGATTTGGTGGAAAGAATCCGAAGATGATCTATTTCCCGAAAAATGAAACTCCATCAACATATTATAACAAAATAAATATCCAAGGCCTGTTTTGGGAAGAGGACATATGCAACGATAGGACCTTTTGGGATTTGACACTAATAATAAAATAAAATAAATATTCCTCTTAAAAATACACGAACAAATTCACATATTCCCGTCCCGGCAGAAAGAGCCTTTCCCTTGCCTTTCCTGGAGATGTCTGATATGCCTTAAATCTATCTAAAAAACAATGTGTCACTAATCTCTCTTCTACTAGTGTAAAAGCCTTGTGACATGTACTATGCATGTTTCTTCTCGTATTTCCGGAACCCACTATGTTCCCCATACCACTCAGCAAAATGAATTTTGTCGTCAATGCATGAGTGGGCAATTCTTGACTATTTGACGCACTCACGCACAAGCAACTAATCCAAGCATTCTTCAATAGAAATAGTGAACGTTACCCGAGAGATTTGATTTAATTTTTTCCCTTTCTTTTCTTTCCAATACTTCTAGAAGCCTGTCTAGCAAACAAGCATGGGAGGATTAAAAGCAGACAGACTTTCATAGATGGTTATTATAGCAATTAAGGCAAGAATTTATTCCAATGTCCAGACACAAAGAATAAAATAAATTTTACTTAAACTAATTAATATTTTAATATATAATTAAAAAAAAAAAGCGGAAGAAAAGAGAATAAACGCAAAAGCCATCACAAGAATAAAACTTTGCAACAAAAGAGAGAACCAAAAAAAAAAATCAGAGAGAATAAAAAGGCATGGTCTCCATCAAGGTTTCGATCAGTACATTTCACATATTCACTGCTGGCCACCATATTCATACAACAAAATCCATGAACAAAACGCATGAGATTCCAATACCTCATAGCCGAACCACCATCGCCCAATCGAAGCTTTACCCGAAAGGAAAACATAATATTTTCAAGACGAATTATTCTCGAACAGCCGCAACATCTTATCTTTGGTTGGTAGCAAACTAGTCTCGGATTAATTCCGGAATCTACAGCTGAGGAGGCTGCACCTACTTTTCCATGGCAATTTGCCACAATCCTGCAGATGGGACTGGTTTTTTCATTCAAGAAATTCTCCACTAGTTGTAGATAACTTGTCTCACCGGGCACTAACTGACTTCCATTACATCAACATATTTTCGTAGCCAGCGTCTGCGGAAAGCTATCGCTTTATGACAATCTTGTTTCCCACGACACTTTTAAAAATAGCAGTGTCTAAAATCACCCATTCCACATGGATTTCCCATGTCTAAACAAATATGTGATTCCCACATAGGGATTTCACCAAGTGCCCAGCAGGAATTGAATAAATTGTAGAAACTCAGATGTATAATTTGCTGAATCGAAGCACTGCACGTGGAAATTGAGTTCAACATCCACATACTCGTTGCCAGGCCTTTAAATTATTTGAACACAAGTAACTTCAACTGATTGACTGTATAGCAAGTAACAGCTATTCACAGATTTTCACTAATTATTGAGATTTTACCATTTCGGTGACAAAAAAGTTCAGTGGAAAGTAGATACAACAAAATACCTCATGCGACAGCTCCGGGCTTAGGAGCAGCAGAACGTGGAATTGCCAAGATGGCCACCAGGCCGCTGGCTAAGGATGCAACTGCTGCCACGGCAAAGGCTGGAGCATTTCCACCACCAAATAGCTGATCCCACGGTCCACTTCCTAGTGATACGATCACCTGTTCTCAAACAACAAATATTCATGACCAAAATCAATATAATAAAGATGATAAATGTCATTCACAGAGAAGTCCATGGGAGTTCAATCAGGTAATATTGGCTCAATACAAAACAACTATTAATGGAGTAATTGTTGATTACATGCGATATTATACACTAATCAACCACACTAAGGGGAGTGAGGAGGGTTTGAACCCGAGACGCAGTATGTTGAAGAGGAAGGCCCTAACCAACAAGGCTATCCACCACTTGCAATAATCAAGTAATTGTTATAACAAGGGAAAATAAATACACAAATATGATTCTTTTCAAAGCATGCTCTTCAACTCAAGCATCGATGATTTGCATAAGGCATCAACCCATACCTGAACGGCTGAACCATCACATCCTAGTAGCAGTTTAAGGGGTTTTGTCAAACAGGGTATTGTTTCTTGGGTGGTTTCAGTAATTCGTCCCAAAATGTGATAGTAGAAAGCAGTTTCGACTATGTTTCACATAATAAAACAATGGAAAGGTGCAGAGTTTAAAAGCGTTTTTTCTTGATCAATCAATTAGTTAGTGCCTTCATGTCCCAGGAGAGGACATGCTCAACATGAATAGACTTATTTTCATGTATACATAAATACACGGACGGTGGTGCTACGGGAAGACTAAGGCCAACAACAACTTAGTGGTAATTAGGAATTATAATCAAAACATGACTTAAAATGAAAATTTAACCAACGATGGGACATGACAAAAGAATTAGGATGTATATAGCCAACCCCAAAGTTGGGACAAGGTGCAGGTGTCATATGTGCATGTATCTCTTCACTTTTGGTTGATGACTGTACAAGTGTATTATAACCTTATACCAGTAATGTATTTCGTGTTAATTTAGTTTCAACACAGAAGCGTCACATGCATTGCTAAAAGGAAATGAGTGTTCTTACCTGCGGGATTACTATTGCCAGATTCAGTACACCCATTGATAAACCTACAAGAACCAAACATCAATGTAAGAAACCCTACAGCTAAAACTCCAACGAAAACATTCTGTTAAAGAAATTCCAACCTTGGCCAAGTCCCAAAGACTCGATTCGAGAAGAAACCAAAGCATACGGAACACTGTATGTGATCTGCAACAAATATTCCGGTAATTTAAATTCCATTCATAGACCAAGTTCACACACAAAGCGTAGACATTCCATAATAACCGCATGGTGAAAAGGCCCTTCTCCAAAAACGATAAAATAACTTTCAAATCCACCCAAAGTTTTTCAAAAACAAGAGAGAAAAGTGAAGATGACTTCTCCTCAAATAAAAAATTATTACTTGATAGGTCAAATTCTTACAGAGAAGATCCCCAACTTGACACCCCCTTCCTTCCCACAGCAGCATATTTTGAGGTCAAATGGATGAGATTAACCCTTTTTGTTCTGAAGTAATTTTTTATATTCTTTTGGTGTAAAATAACCATTATGGTATGCTTGATCCATCATTAGTTACCAAAAGAAAAAGATTGGTCGTAAGCAACTTCCAACATTCCCTGCTCATAAAATTTAGCCCCTGTTTGCCTTCGAACAGTGAAACATACATTGCCAAATAGAAAGCATGCATCACATTCAACCAGAAATAAAAGCTTACCGCCAATGGAATACCGAGAACTGCAAAAACAACCAGTGCAGCTATCACAATGCCATCTGGAGGTAAATCATGGCCCCCAACGCCAATACTCTTGTTCACAAATGTAATAACAAGCATTGCGAAAAAGCAAAGAGTCATGAGAATGCTTGAAATTCCCCACACAAAGCCAGCCCCCCATTTCCTGCAAAGCTTCTCCATAAGCACCGAGGTTATACCAAGAAGAACCGAATTCAACATCAAACCAAGAGCTCCCATTCTAACACCAGTACTATAATTTATCCCTTCATTTGGCTTGCCACCATAAATCTCTCGACCCATCCAATCAGTATCAAAGAGAAGAAATGGAAACCACCCAATCCAGTTTAGAGCAATAACAAGTAGGATTAACCATACAGACCCTGGGAAATATCTAAAAGTCCCAAACAGCTCCCAGAGAAAAGCTTCTTCAATATGACTTGACTGTCCTGGCACTTCATCAGCAAAGGGTGTAGTTCTGTTACTTGAACCCAGAGGTGTTTCCTGAGCTGCTGATATGCTTATCCATGTAGTAATTGCAATGAAGGCAGTGTCGACGAAGAAAGCAGACTTGAGGTTTGCACAGTTAACATTGCATGCTGGGGTAATTGAAAATGGAAAAACCTTGAACAAGTAACTTATTGATCCAGTTGCATATCCAAGAACATTGCCAACCGCCATAAACAGAGAGAAATAAGCGTTTGCCACTCGAGTTCTTCGATAATCCTTTTCTAGCAAGAGAGAAATTACAAAGAAAAAAAGTGTTACTGGTATTTATTTTGACACGTTGATCTTTCAGCACATTTGATCTTTTCAGCGCATTGGCAGCTAACCAATGTTCCTCAAAAGAATCAACAATGTTCCATGCATCAATAATTTCTAGTTGTCTTTGAGAACTTCACATAAAAAAAGTGATTCCATAGCGATGTGGTCATTAATCTCTCTCCATTCTGTGAAATCAATAACAAATCACAATGACCTACTTTGAGGTGAAGATAATCTCTTGCAAGATAATCAAGGCATGGTTTAAACCTCTGCCACTTTGGCATTCATTTTTGGAATTATAAGACCTCTGCAAGCAATCAAAATTCTAGCATTTGCAGAAACAGTCTCTACTCAATAGTTGTTCGGGAGGTCTGTTCAATGTTCATCTCGCACGTAGGCAAATATAAATAGCTTTCTTGCTACAATAGTAGCCATTATTCTGTATTGCATTCAAACATCCATACGGACCATACCAAGTACTGACCCCTAACTTATAAAGGATCTCGAGTTCTAAACTCTCGGGTTTACTGCAGCATGCACAGCTTAACGTATTAGGGTGGATTATCAATACCAAAGTTCCAAAATTAGGAAAATGTTTACACTTTCAGTCTCCAGCAGATCATACATCACCTAATTTATGATGAGTTTTCAACAGCATTTTTCACAGAATATTAATACATATTAGAAGTTATAAACAACCACAAAATTCATCAAAACTCATTCCAAAATTGACTAGAAGTTGACTAAGGTCAATGGATTGAATTGTTACTTACTACGGTCTAGCGGTATTCCTAAGAAGTTTATTGTCTGTTTGAATTTCATTCGATACCAATTTATTCCCCTACCGCTTAATGTAAATATATTATTTGATCATAAAAAAGTTCGCAAATTGTTCAAATTGAAGGTTCATACCAGTGAGATCAGCGAGGAGAGCTCTACAAGGACCCTGAGTCACATTATTGGCCACGTCCAGAATCCAAAACCCGAACACGAACACGGCGATGGCTCTGGGCCTGACGCCGCCGCCTCTGTCGCCTAGCAACCACCCGATATCAGCGGAGAAACCGATGATTAGAACGGAGACGGCGATACAGGCCGCTCCGACCACGATGAATGGGCGCCGACGACCGTATCGGCTTGTGCAGCGGTCGCTCATGTGGCCCACAAGGGGCTGGACCACAAGGCCCGATAAAGGCCCACAGAGCCATATGACGCTGGCCCAAGCGTGAGGGATTCCGAGCTCTTGAACGTACGGAGTCAAGAGCGAGAGCTGTAGGGCCCAACCGAATTGGATTCCACACGCGACCGATGCCACTCGGAGGAGTTGCCGGAGTGGGACTCGGGTTCGGACCGCCGGTCGAGCCCTGACCCGGTGGCGGTCTCCGTCTGGAGTTGGCATGGCGATCGGTCCCCTCTCTCTCTAGAACTCTCGAATATATTCCTTCCTTCTCTCTCAAGAACTGTGGGAAATGGCGCGAAGAGAGAGAAGGTGGCGGCTTTTTGTTTGGCCGCGGGAACGTCAGGTGTGAAGTCAGTGATTGGGAGACGGAAATGCCCTTGCATGTTATTTAATTTTACGAAAGTGCCCTGGAAGTGGATAAAAGCGGGAATTCAGGGGAGGTTGATGATTGGAGTTTGGAGTGGCAAATTATGATTGGAAGTGAGGGCAAAGTCGGTGTGGAATTTTGGTTTTCTGGAGGTCGACTGAGTCCGGACAAGTGGAAGGTTGCACCGAAAGGCTTAAACTGCTTCCGACATTTGTATCAGGTAAACGACACAAATGAATCCAGACCGTTGGTTTGCTAGCTGTTTGATGGTGTATATTTATAAATTTTGTAGGCAAAATGGGTATATAAATTGATGTAAAAGATTACAGACGAGTCGGACTACATTTTAAGGACCGATGATGATTGTCGGATTGATATTAAGGTAAAATAAGTAATTACCTAAATAACGTAACAGATAAAATTACAATATCTTGTTTGTCAAAAGTAATAAGTTTTAATAACTAGAGTAAATCAGAACAATCAAAATCCAATTACTCTTATATGAGTGTTGCTCAATTTACGCATATTCTGATCTTAATTATATCTATTGAATGCCTAATGCGATGACTCATCGGTTAACAAAATCTTGTTTCTTAAGTGATCCCTATACACCAATTTAGAAGTGTAATTTTGAAATTTGTAATAGTTCTTACGTTTTCGTGAATACCTACATCTTTTTCTCTACGATTGAGAAGAATAAATCATTTGATCTTTAAGCATATAGAATTTTAGAATTTTGTTTTTGATGCATTTAGTACTACTCATGTGAATTACAAGTTTAAGAACGATTGTTTTCTATCATTAGTTAGATGTATACACCGATATGTAGTTAAGATGTTCTCACTAAATATATACACTAATATACTCTTGTCAAATAAGTTGATAAAGATGTGATACTTGCCCTCAAGTAAGGGGTTTGGAGGTAGAGGAAGTACGCTTTGTGAGATGCCCTATCTTATATAAACAAAGGAGTAGGATTCTCTCCCCTTTTTTTTTCCCTCCCCTCCTAATTGAACCTTCACGGTTAAACCATATCAACATCTTATATTAATTTTTTATGGCAAAAGAAAGACGAAATAAGAGAATGTGAGAGGAGATGATGAAAGGTGGATGAAAAAAGGAGAGGAGAGAATCATAGGAGTTGTCTTATTAGAGAGAGAGAAGAGAGAGAGGGAGAAAATTCTGTTTATTAGTATTTGGTACAATTCTTAATTGACCTTCGCCGGTACAGGACAACATCGGATTTTTTTTTTTTTTTTTTGGTGGGTAAAGGACAACATTGGATATTTGTTCATGTCGGCCACACCAAATCGGCATATGCTATCTCTTAAATTTTCGATAGTAAACAACACCACGTCTTCAAACTACAACAACTACAACCCAAATTGCAGTATCGGGCTCGTTCGGACTTCGGAGGCATTGGCAATTCTTCATTCTTGTGTGAATGTACAAAAAGCCTTAGCTTACCAAATCTTTGTAGCACACGATGGGCCAACCCAGGTTGAATTCAATAACTGATCGGGTTTATGAACTTGTAATTGGGGCTGACTCGAGTCGGCTCTATTTTTTAGGGTCACGGTTCGGCCCAATAATGAATGCTGGACTTTATTGGGCCATTTTTCAAAATGATTAGGGCATGAACCTTGCATATTAGGGTATGAGTTGGCTCATAAACCGATCCATGACCCAATCTGACGTAGAACAAAATTGGTGTTGTTTTAGGTACGGAAAAATTAAAAGAAGGAGGCGGCATTTAATCAATAAAAGTGATTGGAGAATTGGTAATTCATGGGTTAAAAGGTTATTTGATGCTAGCATATTCCGGAAGTGGATGTTTTGGACTTTTCATGTTGTTCATATTAACGTAACTTTCATTTGGAATGTCCGTTTTTGGTACATTACAAAATGGATTCGAAGAAAATGACGAGATCTACATGACTCATTGCATAGAAGTCAGAATTTGGACGGATTATTTTGTTTACCATGTTTAAAACGAGATTTTAATATTTTAAGATTTGTTTTGATATTTTGTTGTCTGTCTAATTTCTTTCCTATTTGCAGCCACTTTTGGGATATGCTAATAGCAACTAACCGCTTTTGAGCTTGTAAATTACCAATTCTCCAATCACTTTTGTTGATTAAATGAGGCATTCTATTAATTTTCCCGCACCTAAAATAACAACAATTATGTCCTACGTCACAGCCCTAAGGACTATACCCGATTCGGTCCAATAATTTAACAACTAATTAACTAGTGTTGATTTATTTTTCCATACTTGCACAATTTAATTCATTCATTTAACCAATTAACTCTTTAGTTCATATGGCAATTGAGTATGAGAAACTGTTGGACCAAAACTAACAAAATGTTTTTTCTAGTTAAATAAAGACTTGACTTATCACCCACGAGAAGGGTATTTCCCTTGAGCCCAATGAAAATTTAGAAGTTCATAACCCAATCTGTTAAGTTATTCACCCCAGCTTGGCCCATCATGTGCCGCAGATATTTGGCAAGCTAGGCTTGTTCCGAATTAACATGTCCCATCCATACTAAAATATCAATGCACTACATTTTGTGGTCTCCATTGTTTTCAATTTTTTTTTTAATCTCATACGAAGGAATTGATGACTTTTAATGTAAGTCACAATGTAAGCTACGATTTTCATGAACAAGTGCCCAATCAAGAAATAAAAAAGAAAATGATGCAGAACAAATGGTTGGTGGATGATGAGAAAATGGAAAGTCGGAAGATAAAAGGATGTAGTAGGAATTTACAGATTTGGCTTACGAGCTCCGATTTGGGCCCATGATACTTTTCAGAAAGAAAACGATGCCGCAGTTCAAACACACGGCTTCGCTATGATATTAGTGGGATTTTAACCATTCGAGGTAGTTTCAGCCTCCAAAATGCAGTTTTAATTTCTGCAATAAAAATCAGACCACTCAATTTCTGTCCGATTAATGTCGTTTTAATTTCCTAAGCTTTTGAGTTGTCCAACAGAGTTGTAAATGACTTATTTAAGTCGTTGATGTTATCAATGTAAATCATCATATCAATGAATCAAAACTATTTTGGGATTACCCTCCAAAAACTGGTGGATTCCAGATTATCGGTTCTTCAAGGATTGACGTTAGTAATCCTTTTGCTTCATGTTGAATCAGAAAAAAAAAAAAAAAAAAAAAAAAAAGAAGTAACAATTTATGCTAGGAATTGGTCGCGTGAAAGCACTAGTTCAACACTTATTTCAAACAAAAATCATCGATTAACATATAGATAAAAGGTCTGTAGCTTGTAATCATATATAACACTAACAAAATGCATAAATCAAGTTGGTAAATGTGGAGTCAAAAATAATCAAGAGGCGACACGTGGATTTTTGGGTAAAAATGACAAAATTACTCTCGATGCACATCGGAATTCCTACTTGCGAGCAGTGGACAATCATCCCTCAATCAAGTCAAAAATGCCCAGATAGGTATTTATTTATAACCTATTTTATCCATCCCTCATCATATCTTCTCCACAAGGTAACCCCAAAACATTCCTTATTTATAACCTAATTAATTAATTAGCTAATTAATGGATTTATTACCTAATTAATCTATTAATGGCTAATTAAACTACCAATTACACCCAAAAAACACACAAGAGGCCGGTCACATTCTCTCCCAAGGAGGCCGGCCATGCCTTATATATTCTACCTCATTTTCTCTAAAAAATGAGTTCTTCACTCTTGCTAAACACTCAAAATTCTCCAAACACTTTTCCCTCAAAATTCTAACTTTGGCATAGGAGGTTCTTCGGCTAAAGCACCCCCATTCATCGTGGGTGCGTGAGGCTCTTGGCCTTAACCTAAGGTGTTATTGTTTTGTAGATGCAATTTTGTCCAAAAACAAGGAGGAAGAAATTTACATCCACAATAATCACTATTAGGTTTAGTGCTAAACTCAATCCCTACTTGATTGGAGGTGATATTATGTTCCAACATGATTAAAGAAATGACGTTTTGCATGAGTGTCGCTTACTATTTACTACTAGCAAAGCAAGAAGTATGGCTAAGGATCAAATGGGCGAGTGGGAGGGCGTTGGGTACTACGTCACTTGCTTAGTGGGTTGAACTTTGAAGGAGGATGTATATGCCTTTTCATAATTTGGTGATGTGGTTTGATATGCTCCACTCGGAAGCAACCAGCTGCAATGATGTAATGCTATAGCCGTAGCATTAGGACAATGAACTGGCTGCTAACATCGAGCTTTCTAGAAAAGAGAAACAAAAATTGGAATTGGCATGGTAAACTTCTCCACAGTCAAACATGCATGTATTTGAATTGAGTATAAAAATTCTTTAACTGATCCGTTAAACTGGTTAGAACAGTATGATTTTCGTCTGCACCTAAGTTTGAATCTCTTTATTATAATTTAAATAAATTTGTAGAATATCGTGAAAATCAAAGTTTTATCTCAAACCATTAGTTAGTAAACATAAATATAAAATAAACTTTACAGAATTTTGATAGTTATAGGAATGTTGAAATTCGACACCGTTTCTCAAATGGAAGTTTGTAAAGGGAAATGCTAAAACCTGCGAGCAGTGAGTTATTACTCTTCGTTTGTGTACTTCTACGCACGTTTTAACTCTGTCGGCCGGTGTTTATGAGTCTCACTTCGTCTTCTAAAAGTTACTTTGAATCAATTTACCTAAATCATATTTTATAATATTAAGCCTATATATCTATATCTCCTTATTTATAAACTGTAAGGAAAGAAACAATTATACGCGACCTGACCAACAAGTCGTGTTTATCGTGCTCGTGCTTTTTTCGTGTCATACTCGTTATCCTAATAGATTCTTAATAATGGACCCGATAACGACTATATGCGATCTGATCAACCCGCTTTGTTAGTCGTTTCGTGTTAGGTTAACAAGTTATGTAAGAAATTATACGCTTAATGTCTAGATCTTAACAGGTAATCCAATAACGACCTATTTCGTTAACGGATTGACTCGAAACCTGTTATTTTTGTATAATTTCATGTCTAGTTAACCGGTCATGCAAAAGTTACTAGGCATATATGCCCCTTTAAAATAAACTAGCTATGGATAGGAAGGGCCGAACACATGAACTCTGTGGGTCAGAAACAAAAGTTCTAGCTGAAGGGAATAGTTAGTCAAATTTGTGGGATTGAGTGGGTTAGTAGGCAGAAATATGATTGGTGAAGAAAGCAAATGATCACTTGCTTTATCAATTATCATTCGTGAGTAATGACACAGCATACACTTGTGTGACGTTCACAAACTTTGAGGCTCAAAAGGAGGTCAGGACCCAACAAAAAGCCTGGGTCAATGGCTTGGACTGGCTCCACTAGGAAGAGAAAGGGCGCACACACACCCCCTCTTGTGCTGCAATTATATTAATTGAGGAGATGAGGAAGAAGAAGATTGTAGATATTTGATGGATGATCGATCAAAAGACCAGATTGCGTTGAATGGACTGGATCGTTAATACCAAAAGAAAAAAACAGAAATGAATGATAACTTCTTGATCGATGGACGGGATTGAAAAGATATGTTATATGCGCGGTGGGTTCCCAGACAGTGCATGCAGGATCCTTTGCTTTTGGGTAGGTGGACATTTTTCACAACCTCCGTCTTCGTACTCCGAAAAGCTAATATTCCCTTATCTTCTATTTGAATTAATTAAAAAAGTATGCGCAATTATGCATGGATTGTGCAAAATGTGCATGCATGGGTGCTAGAAATGCCTTCTGAGTCGACTACTACGGCCATTATGTCTCCACATGAAATGACAAGTTAGGCTCAAATTATTGGTTGCATCTCGCAGCTGACTCATCTACTTTTCTTGTAATTTTTTGTTTCCTTTTCCCCTTTTGATTTGTCTGTAATTTTGAGGGATCCGATAGGATTTGCATGCGGTTAAATGAAGAAACATTAATCAGTGCACTTTATACTGTGTTTGTAAACAAAAATCAATCTACCTTTCTCTTTTTGTTATAACAAATGTTATGAAAGGAGGAATTCATATTCTGACATGAGTGGAGATTACTTACAGAATTCGCTACTTAAGTTATACAACTCTTATAAAATTAATTTTTTATTTTCTTGTCATTCAAACAACGTTGATTGGTTTTGTCTGACGAATATAAGTTTTCCGTCGCACAAATAGTAATTTCTAGTAGTGATGACTGGGATTTTATAGCACATTTCCTTATGTCTAATGTGTGAACATATATATTCTTTAAAATAATTAGTTATGTTGTGTTAGAATTTAATCCCGTTTGTGTTGGTTCTGATGCATTACGTGGTTTGGAAACAACAGATATGCATGCATGCTCCGGCATTCCTTAGGCTTATACCATGAGCGCTGGAATAGCAGAATGTTTAGGCTGATAATAAACCACAATATTAATTAGGGTTATCGGAAAAAGTGTTCCAAAAAGTTTTGTATACCCTTTTTTTTTCTATTAAAAAGTTCTGATTATTACATGTGCCCACTTCACTGCGTTCAGTGCCTCTGGTCGAGCTCTGAGTCCAATAATTTAAACTTCTCTTTTAGTGTACGCAGCAATGGCTCATTATGCAAGGAGCAAGGCAATGCTCGAAAACATGTTATTTTTTAAAGTTTTAAATCGTGTCTACGGATGAAATTTTATTACGATTATTCGACTTGTTGGGTAAGTACATCTACTTGGCTAGATTAATTGCATAAAAACTAAAAACTGTTGTGGCCTAAATTTAACTAAAGGAGAGAGAGATGCAACGGTAAAGAGAGAGAAAGAGAAATGTAGGAAAATTCTATGCTCTTTCCCTTACCTTGTACCCTTATTTATAGTAAACATAACGGACTTACTTTTCCTACAAGTAAGAAAGCCTAAGTTATAGATTACATAAGAATCCTAAATACAATTTACTAGGATTTGTGCAATCACTCGTGTGTTATAATGTTAATCATTCCCCATTGAGTGTATAAATACTCAAGTAAATGTTGCATTAGCTCTTCAAGGATGATATAGAAGCAACTGATGAAGTCGTCTCGTTTGGTTAGCATAAGTAGCAAATGCGAGTCGTAGGATAAGAAAAAAAATATGCATCTAGGGATAAACCTCACAAAATATGGCTATGGTAAAACTCAAGGTAGGACAAAATCCATAGTCTAAGGAGAAAATTGAGTAAATGCAATAAGTTAAAACTAAATACCTTCATGGCACAAGTAAAACACACCTAAGGGTATGACCAACCTAGAGTAGGAGCCTTATCAAAACCTTTAAGGCAACAAAAACCAACAGGACAAAATGGTCCTGATCGTAGGGAAAAATGTACTTAAGGTCAAATGAGTATATTTCAGGATACTCCCCTTGAGTTTGAAAAAAATCCTAAATGAGAACTACAAGCATTGCAAATCAGATAATTTACGCATACCAATTCCTTGAACAAGCTTATGAAAAGTAGACTTTTACAATGACTTCGTGAAGTGGTCGAAAGGTTATCTATGGATCAAATCTGCTTGACTTAAATCTTTTAATGCTCTTGCTGTTGATGTGAAAAGAAGAACTTTGATGTAATATACTTGATGTTGTCTCTTTTGATATATCCGTTCTTAATTTAGTCGATACATGCGGTATTATCTTCCTAAATCATTATTGAGACATACTTTAGGTACATAATTCTTTTGCCCATATAGGTTTTGAAAATTCTTTTACAAGGTTACTATTTCCTTCAATTTCCATATTTTATAGAGTTCAATAAAAAAAAAAAAATTTCACGAGTAATTTCGATTTCATCTTTGTTATAAGTAGAAAGTTGCTTTCAAATTTTATCTATGAATAGACAATGATGTTTAATATATTTGTATTTATAAGTAGATAATGATGATAAATAATTTTCAAAGATGGATAATAGTATCAAATGACTCAAATTCCCTTTCAATAGAAAAAATAAATTATAACTTTGTAACTTTGTTATAGATAAATAATTGTGTCATATTACATTCGTCACATGCAGAATTTGGTGTTATATCTTGGTATAAGTTGATTCTTTGTTTTCATCCCTTTTTAATTTGTTAACAATGAGTTTCTTCAATTTATTCGATTTGGCATTTGAAAATTGAGAAAAATATGTAAAAAGTAAAAATTAATGTGTAATAGCCCTATCCTACATCAATGATTACATAATGGCATCTGATAATATACATCGTCACCATTGTGCACCAGCACGGACTTGACTCATTGTGTGTTGAGTGTCTAGCTATGTATGGCCCTTAAAAAAGTCGTAATCACTTTTTGGCTTTTAGCTTTTCGTTCTTTTGCACTCTCTTTATCTAAGTTGTAAATTATGTGTAATTCATCTGTCGTTCTTATAGAATCAGAATTAAATTATTAAATAAGACTGGTATATGCTGATTAAACTGTAGATTACGTAGCTGCCCTGTAAATAAAGTCGATGACTAGTTAGGTTTAGGACACACCCCGGACTTGATCAGATTCCTGTGACAAGAACTTTCCAGCGGGTGCGGTACAAATTAGTCCACAACAACAACACTTTAGGTAATAATATAAAGAACAAGTTAATAGTAATAAATAAATAATATAAAAATATCACTCAGTACTACGGTCTGGTGACATTCATTTTCATTTGGAATTGGGAGGTTTTAGGTTCAAATCTCATGGATGGAAAATTCAATACCAAATTAGGCTGCTCATTGTGTGACTTAACCAAACTCCCCCATCTCCTTAGTATTAAAATATCGATATACTAAAAAAAAAAAAAATATATATATATATATATATATATAAATGAAATGAAGTTTGGTTTGGTTTGATGAAGTAATTTTCATGAACTCTTCTGCCTTCTAGATGGCATTATTAATCTGATAATAAACCATGCAGAAGAATGCCGTGCATGTCCTTCTAGATGGCATTGTTTTGTTTTGATGACATTTTAAATAACAAAGTGTGTCTCAGAGCTTATTTGCACCTTTTAATATTATTTACCTTTTTACTAGCGATATTGGAGAAGAGATGGTAGTCAAGCATATGACTCGTGTCCAGACTTGGTACAAGAGATATTGTACACATTCATAATTACATGAATATTTCAGAAAACTTTTGTTGTTGTTTATGTTAAGATTCACATATAGTATGAACGTTTGTCAATTGCTTTTGGCTCGATATATATTTCAAATTGTAAGACCATCTCCAACACTGATGCTAAAACTTAAAATTTGTTTTCTAGCACCATTTCTTCCCTAACAGGAGCCTTAATCTAAATCCAAAAATAGGTCATAAAGCAATGGCACCATGCTAAAAAGGAAGTGAATCTCACAAATTAGTTCAGCAATTACATGACATCAGAAGCTGCAGATGCAGTACAAAATTTAGAATTTCACATATTTTTGGGTTGGAGATTGCCTAACTCAAGAAAAAATCTTATATATGATAATTGTCACATCCCTGCCTGGCCCCTACCATATCTCAGGCTCGACTCCACCATAGCACGATATTGTCCGCTTTGGGCACTAACCACACCCTCACGGTTTTGTTTCTAGGAACTCACGTAAGCAGAACTTCCCAATGGGTCACCTATCCTGGGAATGCTATGGCCCCTTTCTCGCTTAACTTCGGAGTTCCGATGGAACCCGAAGCCAGTAAGTTCTCAAAAGGCCTCGTGCTATGTAGAGATGGGAATATACATATAAGGCTTTCAGGATCCACTCCCCTGGGTGATGTGGGATGTTACAATCCACCCCCCTTAGGGACCCAACGTCCTCGTTGGCACACTTCCGGCCAAGGATTGGCTCTGATACCAAATTGTCACATCCCAGCCCGGGCCCTCACCACATCCCGGGCTCAACTCCACCGTAGCACGATATTGTTCGCTTTGGGCCCCGACCACACCCTCACGGTTTTGTTTCTGAGAACTCACGCGAGCAGAACTTCCTAGTGGGTCACCCATCTTGGGAATGCTCTGACCCCTTCCTCGCTTAACTTCGAAGTTCCTATGAAACCTGAAGTCAGTGAATTCTCAAAAGACCTTGTGCTATGTAGAGATGAGAATATACATATAAGCCTTACAAGATCCACGTTCCTGAACGATGTGAGATATTACAATAATCGTACTACGACTGCTAGAAAGGGTGAGGCAATTGTGATTTTTGTGTCTTATCGTATTGTTGAATTTCCTCTAGCTCAAATAATGGGACTGCATAATTAGCAAACACAGTTGCGTGGAAAACTATGGCATGGATTAATATTAACAAACAACTCCGTCCCAAATTTTCTTTGGGATGTTTCAAATGTCGAGGACAAAAAAGGAGAAAGTTCCAATCACTTGGACTTCGTTCACAAACAATTTTTTGTCGGAACTGGATCCCCTCCTGAGCTTAGAATGGAGATTCTTCTTAACAATTATTCGGACAGTTGAATTTTGATCTAACAACTCCAAACAAAAAATCACTTTAAAAATTATAATAATTACAATCGTTGGATCAAATTTGAATGATCTGAATGTGCTTTTCATGAGAATTCCTAGAGTTCAAGAGATGACCTGGTTCCTTTTTTGTCCACCTCTCAAAGAAAATTACACTTGTTTGGACTTTACCCACTAGAAAATATGAATAATTTTCAACAGGGGTGGGTCTCGGGATTGATGACTAAAGGGTTAAATTCAGAGTCTTCTTCAACGTTTCTCAAAAGATATCACTGTTATGTACGACAATCATATCAATCTTCCAGAAGGTGGAGCCCACGTGTCACCTTGGGACACATAGACTGAGTGCATTGAATCTTCCTCGAAGAATGACAAAATATTAATTAATAAATCTTCATCGAGGTGTGCGCGCGGAAGTAGGATTTTTCCTCATTCTATTATCATCTCATATTTTTTCGTTTTATTTTTATATAAAAATTTTAAAAATAAAATACTGTAATCAAAATCGTTTAAATAAAAAAAGATAAAATAAAAAGAAATTATAAAAAAGGTAAAAAAAAAAAGAAATTAAAAGAGAAGAGAATTTTATTCTAATTGCAGAGTGCTACAACTATTTCTTTCTGACTCTGGAAGAATAATAAATGAATGATAAATGTCAAGATCGTGCCTATTGAAGCGCGTGGAGTGGGGGCAGTTGATCGGTCAACATTTTCCACGTTTTTGTGTGAACGATTTTTAAAGGTCAAGAAGGGCGGCTTCACGCTGCCGTGCTTCACCCATATTCTCCATTTGTTTGATTAGGAAGTCGCGGTCCCCACAATATTTCAGATATATTAACCCTTAAACTTTGTTTATAAAAATATAAAATTTAACGGTTAAAACGAATGTTCCAAGCTTTGAAGCGTCATAAAATTTTGTATTTTTCTGTTTCGAAAACAAAAATAGTTGTTTTCATCATTTGCCTCCTTTCTCAAAAAATGAAAAAGAAAATCCCTTAGGCAAAACAAAGCTATCAATTACTACGGGGTAATCCAATAGTTGAGGACGAATTTCAAGTTTTTTTTCCATAAGATATATGGTGGGTTCAATTCTTATTGGTGGTGAATCGCATGATGGTGTTCCATTTGTTTGATTAGATATTCGTGGTCCCATACAATATTTTAGATATATTAACCCTTAAATTTTGTTTATAAAGTTGAACTGTTAAAATGAAGATCCAATATTTTGAAGCGTCCTATAAATTTTGTATATTTCTTTTTGGAAAATAAAAACAACTATTGTCATCATTTTAATTTTTTATTTATTTATAAAGGGATAGAATTTTTTATAATCTAATAGTAAGGTTTACATCTTCATCAAGAACATTAAAAAAAGAAATTTGGACCAATCTCGTCCCATAAAGAACCACCGTGCTAGGCGGCATACAAAGCAACAGCATGGGCAATAAGATTGATATTTCTCCAAAAAAAAAAAAAAAAAAAAAAATCCCTTAAACAAAACAAACCTATCATATCTTATAGTCGGTAGGATATAATCAAACTTAAAACTTTGAATGCAAGAGTAAACGCTCTTATCAACTTTGTCGAACTGTATCAAGCATATAGTATCTCCCATTCAAAATGTGGGACCAACTTGCTAGCTTGTGATGAGCTTGACTACTAATTTTTGCCTTCTCTTGTTGTATGTGACAAGTGTAGATGCATTTCGTTAGAGTCATTGCATTTAGCTCTTGTTAACTTCAAGTCAAATTGAGATGACCCCCTTCCATGCCATGTCTCCTGCTTATTTAGCTACGTCCTTCTCAGTTGCTTCCGCTACGTCTTCGACCAACAACTAAAAGTGGCACACAACTCACCTCATACAACAAAAAGAAGTGGAGAGCAGAGGCAAAAAGTGGTGCTGGTACACAAGATCTCCTTTCCAGCAATATTATTCACATACATAGATTTTAAGCCGATCAGACAAAAATACAAGTTGGAATATTCCCAATAATTAACAAGATGAAAATAATAATAATTATTATCATATTAATAATATTAATAGTACAACCACCACAAGACAAGGTACCATAACTGGGTTAAATAATGCGGTTCAGAGACTAAGGCCAACAAACAAAGCCAATAAAATACATTTATATGTGAAATACAGATAAGTTTGGAAAGCAGAATGCTTCCAAATTAATTTTACATAATCACGACAAACCGACCTTGATTAGAAAGTGGTTTACGTGCTGAAACAAAGCTCATTCTCACACCTTTTTTTTTTTTTTTTTTTTTAAATAATTAATTTTTCGATAGATAAAAATCTCTTTTGACTGTGTTTTTAGAATGATGAAAACAACATTTTCTGACAAAAAAGAAGAGTTTATATTGGGATTGTTTGATAAACTTTTTCATTTTTAGTTTTTTATTTTTAGCTTTCGCTTTCTTTTAAAAAAAACTTGTTTCGTAATTACTATCAATTTTTCAAATATTTGCAAACAAAAAGCGGTTAAAATGAAATAGTTATCAAACATCGCAGTAGAGTGTTTGATAGCGTTTATGAAAAGTGTGTTGTTTACTTCTATGGAGGATGTTATTTAAAGAAACAACTTCCAATTGATTTTGCTCAAAGATTTTTGGTAAAAATCTGAAAATGGAAGTGTTTTACCACTCAAGTTAATGAAACGTGAGCACTTCCAAATTCCAATAGGTCACATCAGTCGGTCTGTAAATTTTGCAAATTTGTTAATGCTTTCGAGGCTTCCTCTTCTAATTTTGTCTTTTTCTTTTGGACCAAACGATATTATCTCTACTAATTAATGAAATCATTTTTATCAACCAAAAAAGGGTAAAAATACAACTTAGTCTTCTATCACAAAAAAAAAAAAAAAATGATTGGCAATAATGTAATTTCACATGTCCAAATTTTACTTTTTTTTATTGAAGCTTCACCAACTGGTGATGTTAATATACCTCAAATATTTAAAAAACAAAAAAAAAAAAACACCAAAAACCTCCCACTCCCTCTCTCCTTCTCATTTTCTAAAAAAAAAAAAATATGTTCTTACACATAAAGTGTATTGTCAAATGCTAGTCTACATTAAGGGAAACCAAAGGAGATAGGGTACGCTTAGTTTCACAATGAGCTAGCAATAATGTGGTTCAAATTCGTCTTTAAAGAGAATTGAACCTAAATCCTCTCACTTACAAATGAAGAGAAATATCACTAGACCGTAGTATTAAGTGACATCTTCTAATTTAGTCTTATGTAAAAAGAAAAAATGTTAGAGAAATCACGTTTGCAACCACTATATATGACGATTGAGAGTTAAATTTTTTTTTTTAATAATTTAAAAAGACACTACACTTTGAAACACAATCGACAAGTGGTTAATGATTACAACCACTCATTCATCTCATAGGTTAAAAATGGTACTCTCTTAAGACTAACTTCCACCCTTCTCTCTTCAAAAATCCCCGCACTCCCCAAAGTCCACTCTCCCGTCAACCCCACAAAAATGTCGTCATCGACAGACCAGAGAAATTTTCATCTCCCCCTCTACCTCCTCCTCTGCCTCCTCTCCGCCGCGGCGGCCGACGAGCTTCAGATTCTTCTCACACTCAAATCCGCGTTCCAAGTTTCAAACACCAACAACATATTCAACTCATGGAACTCCACCAATCCCGTTTGCAGCTTCACCGGAATTGCCTGCAACGAAAACCGATTCGTTCGAGATATCGATCTTTCGAATCAGAACCTATCCGGGTTTCTTGCGGCGGACGCAATATGCCAGCTCGAATCGTTGGAAACGCTTTCCTTGGGGTTCAACTTCTTGGACGGGACAATCAAAGAGGACTTGAACAACTGCTTAAATTTGAAGTACTTGGACTTGGGCCACAACTCGTTCTCAGGATCTTTCCCCGACATATCATCCCTGTCCCGGTTAGAACATCTTAATCTCAACAACAGCGGATTTTCAGGTACTTTTCCATGGAAATCATTGGCGAACATGACGGGTTTGATTCGACTGAGCTTGGGAGACAACCCTTTTGATCAAAGCCTATTCCCAACCGAGTTGTTGAATCTCAAGAAACTCAACTGGCTTTACTTGGCGAATTGCAGCCTCGGAGGACCGATTCCTAAAGGAATCGGAAACCTCACGGAGCTTATCAACTTGGAGTTATCCCAAAACAGTATGGATGGAGAAATCCCATCCGAGATTACAAAGCTCAACAAGCTCTGGCAGCTCGAGCTCTACGGCAACAAGCTCACCGGGAGGCTTCCTTCCGGCCTAAGAAACCTCACCAACCTCGAAAACTTTGACGCCTCCGAGAATCGACTCGAAGGCGATTTGTCGGAGCTGAGATTTTTGGAGAACTCAGTTACCCTCCAATTCTACGAGAACAATTTCACCGGAGAAATACCTGCCGAGTTCGGGGAATTCAAGAAGCTTGTCAATCTGTCCTTGTACACGAACAAGCTGACCGGTCCTCTGCCTCAGAAACTTGGCTCTTGGTCCAAGACTGATTTCATTGATGTCTCTGAGAATCTACTGACGGGGAGTATTCCGCCGGATATGTGCAAGATGGGGACGATGAGAGGCTTGTTCTTGCTCCAGAACAACTTTACCGGCGAAATTCCGGCGAATTACGCAAAGTGTTCGACGTTGAAGCGGTTCAGAGTTAACATCAACTCGCTGTCCGGTGTTGTTCCTCCTGGAGTTTGGGGGTTGCCGAACGCGGAAATCATCGACCTTACTTCCAATCAATTCCAAGGCCCGATTACTTCTGACATCGGTAACGCGAAGACGCTTGCGCAGTTGTTCGTCAGTTACAATCAGTTATCTGGTGAGCTGCCGGATGAGATTTCCAAAGCAACATCTTTGTTGTCGATTGTTTTGAACAACAATAGGTTTTCGGGGAAAATCCCGGGGACTATCGGTGACTTGAAGAGTCTGGGGACTCTGTATTTGCAGAGCAACATGTTCTCTGCTTCGATACCAAAGTCTTTAGGAAGCTGTGATTTTCTGAGTGACTTAAACATTGCTGAAAACTCGCTTTCCGGTGACATCCCATCATCGTTAGGCTCTCTTCCAACCTTGAACTCTCTGAATTTGTCGCGAAATCAACTTTCTGGTGAAATCCCGAAGAGCATAGGATCTCTAAGGCTAAGCCTTCTTGACCTATCACACAACAGGCTCACCGGCGCCATACCAAAATCTCTGTCGATTGCAGCTTACAACGGTAGCTTTTCTGGTAACTCCGGTCTCTGCAGCACGGACATAACCTCATTCCCGCGGTGTTCTTCTCGATCGGGGATGTCCAAGGATGTGCGGACGCTAATTATTTGCTTCTCGGTAGGTTTAGCAATCCTGCTTGCGTCCCTCACATGCTTCTTGTTCTTAAAGAAGGGAGAAAAGGACGAAGACCGTTCATTAAAGGAGGAATCTTGGGATGTGAAGTCTTTCCATGTGATGAGCTTCACTGAGGGTGAGATTCTTGATTCCATTAAGCAAGAGAATCTTATCGGAAAAGGAGGTTCCGGAAATGTTTATAGAGTTTTACTTGCGAATGGCAAAGAACTCGCCGTAAAACATATATGGAATACCAATCCAAGTGGCAGGAAAAGGTTCAAGAGCACGAGCCCAATGCTTGCAAAACGAGGTGGGAAGTCCAAGGAATTCGACGCTGAGGTGCAGACGTTGAGCTCAATTAGGCATGTGAATGTGGTGAAGTTGTACTGCAGCATTACCAGCGAGGATTCGAGCTTGTTGGTGTATGAGTACATGCCGAATGGAAGCTTGTGGGATCGGCTTCATACATGCCAGAAGATGAAGCTTGATTGGGAGACAAGGCATGAGATAGCAGTGGGAGCAGCCAAAGGGTTGGAGTATTTACATCATGGCTTGGAGAGGCTGGTGATACACAGAGATGTCAAGTCTAGTAACATTTTATTGGATGAGTTTTTGAAGCCTAGAATTGCGGATTTTGGGCTTGCCAAGATTGTTCAGGCCACTGCAGGCAAGGACTCTACTCACGTTATTGCCGGAACACACGGCTATATTGCTCCTGGTTAGTCAAATACTCCATTCATGGAAATATTTTAGGACTTTTGAGTTCATTAATTTGTTATTAGTTGTGGCTAATGTGATTTTTAAATATGCAGAATATGGATACACTTACAAAGTGAACGAGAAGAGTGATGTGTACAGCTTCGGAGTGGTACTAATGGAGCTAGTGACGGGGAAAAGGCCGATAGAGCCAGAGTTCGGGGAGAACAAGGACATAGTGAGCTGGGTAAGCAGCATGCTCAAGAGTAGAGAGAGCATATTAAGTATGGTGGACTCATTTATTCCAGAGGTGTACAAGGAAGAGGCTATCAAGGTGTTAAGAATTGCAGTTCTGTGCACGGCTAGGTTGCCGGAGCTAAGACCCTCCATGAGAAGTGTGGTTCAAATGCTAGAAGAGGCTCACGAGACGTTTAAATTGCTCAAAATTGTTATCGGCAAAGATGATGCCGCTGGTAATAAGAAAATGGAACTAGCGAAGGGTATAGAGAATTGAAACTAATCAAGACTCCAGCCGCGCTTTGAAAATTAATTGGTCGAAGCAGCCCAATTACGAGAGCTCAGATTGCTTGTAACATATTAGCCAGAGCCTGCAGATTGCATATAGATTATATATAGATATATATATGTTTGCAGTTTTGTGGATGTAAAATAGTTGCAGGACTTTTTGTCTGATATATGTATCTCCGACTGGCTACTACTAGTTAGTCCCTTTGTTCCCTTCAGGCTACTGTAATTTTCGAACTCTCGAGCCTAACTGAAAGGAAGGCTACTGTAATTTGTTTTTGTTGGGCAATTGGAACTTGTATAATAAGCAAGGTTTGCATCAGTGTAAGAGTTTGGTGAATGAATTTTACTAGAAACAGTCGTTCACAAACGCGGTGGCTCCAATACAAGTGTGACCTTGACTGCGACTGTCCGAATCCGATTTTGGGTCATGAACTGCAAGGTTCAAGTAGCTGGGTGGTAGCATATTTGAGGTAGATCTTAAGATATTTAATGGTATATTGGTCTTGAGCTAGCAGCCTAATTGCTTGGTTGCTGTAACAAGAATTTGATTTGTTTAGTGTAAAACAGCATGGTGGTTGGAGCTGAGGGGGCGTTCAGGAGGAGCAAAAGGAGCGGTCACACAGGGCTCTAAATTTGAAGGGGGCCTCCAAAATTTTTGTCACCTAATATTTATATGTAATAATGTTCTATATTTAAAAATTATTTTTGTTATGTAATAATGTTCTATATTTAAAAATTATTTTTGTTAGTGCTTTAAATCTCATCGTGCACTCCTTATAAGCTTAATTTTTTTTCCTTTGTAAATATAAAAATTTGGAGTATAATGAGATATTTTTAATGGCAATAATAACACCTTAAAAAGGGTATTTTTTTTTCCAAATTTATTATATAATAATGTTATTTATTCAGGTGAAACTTTAAAGTTAGATTTTTTGAAGTTTTTTTTTTCTTGTTTGGTTGTTTAAGATTAAACTGCTTTTTATTATTTACTGAATGTTATGTTTGTAGCTCTTTTTACTCATTATTATTGACATTTTTAAACTTGCAATCACTGAGTGCTAAACTTTGTTTTGATTTAAGTGATTACTTTCTAGCGTCAATACATTGTCCTATATTTTTTAAAATTATCTTAAGTAGTGGCCATTTTATAAATTTCGCACATGACCTCTAAAATCTTAGAGACGACCCTGGGTTGGAGTGGTAGACTCCAAATTTAGGTCAACAGCCATGCTTTTTTGCCCTTTTTGTTTTTAGTTTTCTGGCCGACATAGGAAGCAAGTAGAGACACTCATGGGAAATGAAAAACACAGTTTCATTAGATAAATATTACTGTTCTTGGCATTTAAAAAAAATCATCATACGCACATCTTCTGGTATAAAAACATAAAGTGAAAATTTCTATCAAAATTCTGCACTTAGAGCATCAATAACATCACATTCCATATATTATAAAAATAAACGAAACGATCCAAATGCATATATACCGTAATAAGTTCATGTAGACAACTATTAAAGTTGTTATTAACATTTCAAAATATTTCATCATGCACTCCTGTCATTGTCATTCTATTATTTTGTTCATCTGCAAATTCTCATGAAGTTGGCGATTGGATGGGCTTAGAGGAGACTTTAACATGGTCTCATAAGCCGGCCTGGATTCTAGTATTCAAAGTACAAAAAGCAATTTTTCCCCCAATGCCCATTTCTAAATTTTCACCAGAAAAATATTACCGGACTATAGACCGTAGTATTAGAGTTCGTTTGGATATTCTTTTAAAATGATTGAAAGCGTATAAAGAGAAAATATTTTTTGGTTTCAAAAACACTTAAAGTGCTTTCTGCAAGAAGCACTAGTTATGTGCTTCTTTCAAGAAGCATTTTAAGTGTTTTTCCAGAATTTACTTGCATTTTTACTAAGGATTAGTTCCAAAAATATTTTCACCAAAAGTGCTTTCAATCATTTTAAAATCACATCGAAACGAGCTCTTAATTATTTATCTTATGAACAAATCTATTGACTAGACTTCATCCTTCAAGCACTTTAGATTCTAATTTTTTTTAAAGCACTTCCACTTTCATTTTATTCAAGTTTTTTTGTTCATTGTTCTTTAATTTACGGACCTTTAATTTTCAGCCTTATTTTTAGCTGATCTGTAATTTTCAGGGTTATTTTAGCTATGGTTATGGAACTCGATTTTAATTTCATTTTGCTTCTTGTAACTCAAAAGTCACCATTCTACTCCCTGAAACTCAAAATTCGCTTCACTTTGCCCTCTGGAACTCAATTTTGATATCATTTTGCCTCCTAAACTTGAAAGTCGTCTCTATAAAACTCAAAATTTGGTTCACATTGCCTTAGATATGTTAATTTTAATGTGGGTTTGATTTAGGTGCGTCAGGCTAATCAATTTCTTTTTTATATTTTTATCTCTTTAGTTTTATTTATTTATTTATTTTTACACTTAATATTCTCTGTTGTTGAATGCTAACGCATAATAAAGATTTATAATCAAATTTATTGCACATGTGACATAATCTAATAGGGTGTTGGGCCCCACATATGTTTTAGGAGGCGACGTATATGTTTTAGTGAGGAAAGAGAGTCTACATGTCAAAGTGAAATGAATTTTGAGTTTTAGAAAGTAAAGTGGTGACTTTGACTTACAAAGGCAAAGTGAGATCAAAATGAAGTTTGAAAGGGTGTAGTTACACGTAAGCCTATTTTTCTTTGCACTTCAGTGTTGTTAATATTCGAGTTCTTCATATTTTACCTTTACATTCAATTGCACCACATAAACAAGAACACCAAAAACATACAAATCAACCTACACGGACATTTGACCACAAGAGTTCAAGAATTTGGGCTAAGAGGATCAATCTTTCGACTAGAAGAAATATTTGAGGCCTACATCAATCTCTCTTTCCGTCCATTCCATTCCATGTTAGAGTAAATATAGAATTATAGAGAATAATTCAAATGATGACTTTGAAGTACGACTTGAATCATTTCCTTAAAATGTTATTTGCCCACACTCGAATGAGTTTGCTAAAGGGTTCTTGGCAAATCACTTATAGGATACAACAAAGTATGAAATATTCGACTAGCAAAACCGAATTATATTCCCTTAGAAATAACTAGAAAGAAATTGTATGAATGTGATGGAGAGAAAAGAGAGCACGGAATGTAGAAATAAATTTATGAAATTGTGTGTGAAACATTATGCCACAATAGGTATTTATAGGCATTAAAACACTCGTTCATCAAACCCTTTCATTTTAGTTGAAGATATACAATCCTTCTTAATAGTGTTGACCCAAAAGACATATCTTCTATTTAATATTTTCAAAAAATAAATATTGACTAATTATATCTTTTAATTCTACTCATGCAATTTGAGTAAACATCATGTCTTTTAACCAAAAGTTTAACTCGTGGTAGATAACATTAATCCACTACGGTCAAATTTTAGTCTGTTAAAAGCGAATAATCTATAACGGACATTTATATTTGTGATGAAATATCATAATTACCACCAGATATGCTCGTAGTAGTTACTTCAAACTACCACATTCTCTTTTGTAAATTCACCATGCCTTTGACCCGTGGTGGATGTTTTTAATTTTATCTTCGTAATTGAAAACATTTGGAGGAGCGCGGAATATTAAAAATTTGGAGGGCTGCCCAAATTATAGCGCCCAAAATCTCTCCCTCCTTATTTTCATTTCTCTCTCGCAGCTTCTCTGCCTTTCCTCTTTAGAAATTTCTAAACGCCTCCACCTTTGCAAACCTGAGCCCAATTCCACCTTTTCGGAATTAGAAACAAAACCATCTCTAATTGCAAACTCGGCGAGTTCCTCGCGAACTCGTCCTCCCTTCCGTCGACTGCGCACCCAAGTCCGCGGCTTATTTTGTAAGGTAAAGCTTGTTCCAATATGCTCATGTATGTGTTCTGGATATGAAAATCCATACGAAAATTATCTGAAAATCGATCACGGTGGTGGCTCCGGCGGCTCCTATTTAGATGATAGGTATGGTGGATACAACCAAAGCCGATTCGATTTCGGTTCGGATCCATATGGGAAGCAATTTGATGGAGGTTTCGATACGAGTATGGCGACGGTGTTTATGCTTACGGAGGTGATAATTCCATTCCTGCAATGGCTAATAATCTAGCCCCAGGTTCGTTAAATCTTCCTTCCATGTTTTGATTGTATACGGTGCTTCTGATCATATACATACGTCCTGATTAAATTTTTGGATTTCAATCCATTAGTATTATATTGGGCGGTTTCACATTTGGGTTCTTCGAGTTACATTTTTTAGCTGAAAGATCATTGATTTGCAGAAAATATTGATGATTTCTAAATTCTCGGGCATTTCTTTGTATTGGGTTTCTGTATTTTATATCTATCTTTAGCAGCAATCAATCTTTTTCTTTACGTGTTTGATCAAATCTCTGTTACAAAGTTTACTCACTTGTGAATCTCTCTTAAAAATTAACTTCTTTCAAGTGAAAAATTCCTATTATGGCTCTATATGCTTTCTAGTATGTGATTCGGAATCTTATTGTATTCGAAATTGTTGGAGTTTGAAACCCTCTTGTCCCACATTGGTCAACAATATTTTTCTCACTGGCCTTTATATAGGCTTATTCATTTTTTTTAGTAATTAGAACTTGGACCATTTGGAAATGGATTGAAGGCTTGGGCCTTATAGTTGTGTGGATTAGGCTTGATGATTATACTATAATATTAATATTAATTAATATTAATTAATCAAGACAAGGGCCTTGGGAAAGACGTTTTAATTAAATCAATTAGTTTTAATTTCGAATTAAGTTTTTAATTAAATTAATTAAAAACGTTTTGATTGATAGATACAACTCTTTGGAAAGAGTTGTATCTTTTTGGAAAGAGCTGTATAGCTTCAGATACATCCAAAAGGTGTTTGAAGAGATATGAAAGAGCCTATATAACTGGAGTCCTCATTTCCATCAATCATTATCTTTTCTTCTTCCTCCTCATCTTCCGTATAAACTTTCCAGAGAGTAAACACACAAAGCAATTTGCTAGAGTTCTATAATCCAGTGCGGGTTGTAGAATTAGGTAGTTGTATCCTGGTCGAGCAGACGTTGTAGAACCACAAGCACACGAGTGAGACGGAAATACTGTTCGAAGGACATAGCGTTTGCGCTAGCCTCTACCTTCAATTCATTCAAGTTAGTATCAAATTAATTTTTGTAATTATTGTGTTATTGCATTCTATATTGCAAGTATTTGTGAATAATAAAGTATAAGTATTTTAGTTTTGTACATCTGTTATTTTATTGTTTCTAAATTGTTCTCCAACAAAAATATTGTTTCTTGCTTCGTATGGATTCACTGTGTGTTACGATTTACATTGCACGTGTGTTTGGTAGTTGATCTGTTATCTGTTTGAAAAATCACGATTAAAACAATAAAGGATTAGTCGAGTAACAGATGCTTTGTAAAGACGAACAATTTTTGTTTACTAAACATGCATTTTCGAGTTTCTGAATCAGTTAATCTGTAGTTTTAGTTTTAGTACCAAAATTGGATAAAAGAAGGTGAATTGATTCTAACATAGTCCCAGTTGGAGCAATTGTGTGTTTTTTAGCTTACTTAATTGCATAGACGAT
Source organism: Pyrus communis (assembly GCF_963583255.1). NCBI lineage: Eukaryota > Viridiplantae > Streptophyta > Magnoliopsida > Rosales > Rosaceae > Pyrus > Pyrus communis. The sequence continues at coordinate 39,686,651 of NC_084803.1, forward strand.
GATAAAATTATCGTATTAATTAACGTTAAATGTATGTTGACACACCCCGACCGAGATCAGGGCATGTTGGTCGTCACGTGGAAGTGACGTAACCATGTGCACAGTGCGAAAGCTAATAAAATAATAATAAAAGTACGAATAAATAAAAACCAGCTATAGACAACGTAAGAACTACAAGTGCAAAATACATGTGCAAGCGTAAGTGTGAAAACAAAGTTCAGAGCATGAAGACCTAATGCAGTCCGGGAGAAACAACGCTACAAAAACACACCCAAAGGTGGTCCTACACTGGTGATAATCTGTCAGATATGCCGGGAAATCCTTTGGGGAGCCACCAAAAGTGCTAGCCAACTAGAACCTGGAGGGGCGCAAAACGGAAAGTGTGAGTGGGCAAAAACAAAGTTTTTCAAAAACCATTGCATAAACAAAGTTCTAACCCCTCGCCGTAAAACCTATATACTTCCCAGAAAAATAGGATATATACATATATATATATATAAATCATGCTCGGAAATATGCCATGTCAAAGGTCTCTAAATAGAATGCAAATGCTCGGGAAATGTCAAATCAATGCCATGTAATCTATCAGCCACAGTCACCTAACGTGACCTGTACGGTTGAACCTAGAGCTCAAATCTCCAACTCACTAACTATACCTGCACACGAGTCGGAACCACCTAGAGTGGTCTGTACGACAGGACTGGGTGTATAATAAGTACGCTCAAGTGCTACGATCACGTGAAGGCTGGGCGAGTAATCGCGGGTCACCTACGAGTCGGAACCACCTAAAGTGGTCTGTATGACATGACTGTGCACCTAACTTGGATCCAAGATGAGCGTGTGGTGCGGGAAGTGAACATCACGTGAAGGACTGTGCCCAACTCTGGGCGGGAACACTAACACCGGGGGTGCAGGTTATGAGCTCTCTATGCATCTCAAATCATTACTGAACATAAGCATAAACCATACTCACCTGGCACTGTGCGCTCGCAGCACCAACATACAAACATATATATGCTACTAATAATACATAAACAAATGGCAAACATAATGCATGGCATATAAATGTATAAACGTTTCCATTCACTTTCTGGGAAAAATGTAAGTATATAGGTATATACGGAAAACCAAAAGCCCACTCACTGGTATGTAGAAGGATCGTAATCCCTTTGCCTCAAGTGACCGCGCTCGTCCTCGGGATAGGTCTCACCTATATGCGAAACAACTATAGAAACGTTAATTTTAAAACACATAACCAACATCACGAAATAACTTCTCATACAATGCTCAAATGGGGTGTATGAATACACCAACGTGATCTACTCAACCTCAGGAACATCCCCATATTTTTAGAAAAATTTTCCGATGCCGCACGCGCCCCCACGCGCCGGCCAAGGCACGGCCACACGCGCCGCCCACGCGCAGGCACGTGCCTGGCACACTGACGGCGTCAGTTAACGCCGTCAGGAATATTCCGTTAAATCTAAATGATGCCGTTAACGCCGTTAGGAATATTCCGTTCAAATTGACGGAATATTCCGTCATCTTCTCCGGCCAAACTCCGGCGCCGGAAAACCGAGAAAACTTTAAAACCTTGTATCTTCTTCGTTTTTCAACCAAATTTCACAAAATTGGTACCAAAATGAAGCTTACAACAAGAGGAACAAATCCATACCACTTTCAAGCACAAAACCCACGAAATCTCACCGGAAAAACACCACCAACTCCGGCCAAGCTTGTAACTCACGATCCCGACGTCCAAAACCTTCAAACGAACCACCCCGAGTCTCTTAAGGACCTCACCAAGCTTCCTACAAGCTTGAAATTCCCAAAAACACAAGAATTAACGTGTGCATGAACAGTAACCAAATCGGGGTATCCCAAGTTTGACGTGAAAACGAAGGTATCCTTATCTGAAATGGGTATGGTTGAACTCCTACGGACCTCACGAGCATGAATATGTAATTTGTTTCCTCGATCTGTGAAGGTTTCAATGGTTTTTGGGTGTGTCCGTACATATGGGGATAGAAATGGAAGAGACAGAGGGAAAGAGACAGGGATACGGGACAGGGAAAAGGGTGAGGGGGTATGGGAGAGTGTGTGTGGTCCAAAACCAGCCAAACAAAATCCAAAAACAACCACACAATAAAACAAACACGATAGGGGCAAAATCGTCATTTCACCCCTACGGTACGAAAAGTCCGAGACGGGCTGTCACATATGTCCATGGCGAACTATTGCATATGCAACATTGAGGCGTAGACATAGCTTGTTGAACTATTTTGCAATTTGATTAATACTGCTTAAATGATGTGACTGCAGCTCTGGACAAAAAATTGGTTTTGCATGAAGATTCTAAAGATGCATCCTCCCATAAAAAAAGGAGGGTCATAAGATGAAAAGTCCCTGGTTGTTTGCTTTGGGGAAATGCTAATTGACTTTGTGCCCACCGTTGGTGGAGTTTCACTTGGTGAAGCACCTGTTTTTAAGAAAGCTCCTGGTGGTGCTCCTGCTAATGTCGTTGTTGGAGTCGCAAGACTTGGTGGTTCAGCAGGTTTCATAGGCAAGGTACATTAGATTCTGTGAATGCTGGTATTAATTTCTCCCCTTGGCTTTTGCCTTTCTTCCTGGGATTTCTGTTAAGAAGAAGGATTTCTCTAGTAACATTTTTGTTGAAAAAATGAAGTGTGTTCTGATAGGTTTAGGGTTAGCTTCTAGGGTCAACTACCATAGGTGTATCTCTAGGGTAAGCTTAAGGCCATATTGTTGTAAATCAGCTTTTCCTTAATTTAAGGGAAGTGACTGATTAATGTAAAGTAGATAAAACTCTTTTCCTTAATCTAACGAAGGTGACTGATTGGGTAAAGTGGGTTAGATCTTGTTGGCTGTGATAGACAACCTTTTTTTCTTTCTTCTAGTTAGCTGCTTGTTGCAGCTAACTATCCGGTCCTCTTCCTCTTCTCTTCTCTCATATATACCCTATCACTTGTACATTTGAATATATGAAATACATTGAAACTTAAAGCTAGAAAATCAACAATTTTGTTCCGCACATGTAAGAATAATGAAACATAGAAAGATGCTTTCAAACTGTTTACTGAAACCCCCCAACAGTTCAACTCTATATTGACTTTGTTGAGCATGGCATGATTCAAATATGAATCTTTCTCATATTGTGTATTTAACCCATTTCACAAGCTTCTGACATGTATTCGAACGATGTTTTCTCTCATATCCCCTACAACATGTGACGTAAGTTCATTTTACTTTAGCATCAAATTCGTTAAGGACCTTTTAATTTATGTATTGAGGTAAAAGTAATTTGTATGTTTATTTTTCTTCTCATGCAAAAAACCGACTCATCTACCTTCACCTTTTGGTCAAAGAGCTCTATGGATATTGAGCTAAGGCGTATTAGATTGCAGTTAAATAGTTACACTGCCAACACCCTTTTGGATGCAGTGGCTGCTGCAACTGTACAGGTTGGAAATTATTGAGATCTATAAACATTGAAACTTGTTGTGAGATGTATGTGATGCTTTGGTTCTATGTGAAAATTACTAAAGGTGGGCTGGATTAATCATTTCGTGTTTCAGTTATATATGTGTTCATTTTGAGTAGGGTGGTAAACTGCAGAGATTGACTTATGTGCCTGAACTTTTAGACGCGGGCCTGTATTTCATATTCATCAAATAGGCATGAGTAGTGTACTTGCACGAGGGGTAGTGTTTTGTTGTGAAGTAATGCCAGCTGATTTCTCTGTGCAAACGTGCATGAATATCAAATGTATTCCTTCAATGAATAATCTCTAATGAACTCTCTATCATTCATTTTGCGAACTTATTGAAATTTGTTATCAACACCTGTTTGGCCCTCTTTCTTATTTTGTTACTGTTGTTATTAGGTCCCCGATGAGGCAGTTACAAAATGCACAACCTGTGGGTTAGATTTTGGGCTTTATAGATCTCAAGGAGGCAGTTAGATCTCCAAAGAAGTAAGAATGGTGTAAAACAGGTTCCCAATTCTAGTTACCAGGTTTCCAAATCATCTCCCCAGGTATGAAATTGATTTTGTTTAATTTGTCTTGATGTCTTTAACTGGAGAAATAGAATTAACAAATCCTGAGGTGAAAGTTCATCACACGGTGCTTGGTCCTGATTGTTGGAAATTTTGGGTAACTGTTGTCAAAGTGGAGAATATATCTTTGTACCGCCCTACAAGTGAATTCCGTGTCCTGGAGGATGCTATATCTAATACAATTACTTGGTCATCAAAGTACGTCGGAGTTGGAGAGTAATTTTAGTTCGTACTTAGACTAGAAAATAGTACTTGCTTTTCTTCTAGTGGTACTTGCTTTTCTTCGTCTCCTCTTGATTGAAACGTGATCACCTCAGAGCATGAAGGTTCGCTTGCACGCTAGAACAATTCGTATGATGACATGAATGCTAGAAGAAAATGTTTCACTCGGTTTTCACTCCTCTATTCTTGCATATATACAAATTCCTTGCCATAATACTGTTGGAAAAAGATAGCAAACCTGCTTTAAAACCAGCAGCATATAATGGATGCGAGAAACAGGTCTGCAAGTAAATTGAACACATTACACATTACACTTGTCTAGGAAATTAGTCGGTCACAAAGGCTTACGCTTTCGAACAATTATTAAATATTATTATTTTCAAGTAGTATGAGTATACTTATTACTACTGCTCAGTTGTGATTATAGGTGATTTTTGATCAGATTGGATCACAAAAACGCATTCGAGTGTCAATCCAAAAAACTTTTAGAATCAAACATTAGTTTCAATTTCGGAATTTTGAATTATCGAATTTTTTTTAGAATCATTTTGTTTTGAAATTTTTGAAGCATAATTCGGATCTCCTTGGAAACAAACATTCCAATGCCAATCCAAAAAAGTTTTGGAACCATATAATCTAATTCAGAATTTCAGAGTATTGAAAATTTTGGGATAGCTTTTATTTAGGAACATAATTCTGATCTCCTACATTTTGGAACACTTTGAAAATGTTCAAACCCTTACGTATCCACCATTAATTTTGTTTTCTCAATATAGGCGTCATTTGTAGGCAGTTATGTGTGTGTATGACATAAAATCATTTTTTTTTTCTACTTCTTATATCTTATAGTTATAATGGCTTTGTGGATCATCCCGTTGAGCGATTATTAGACAAGATAAAATCGTATGTATAGTTACATTCTTCATTTTTAATATATAATAGTATGATTAAACATAAAAAATACAAAATACAAAATAAAGCACATCTAAATATAACAATTAATATGATGAAATCAGAATATCCATATTTTTTTCATAAGTTTGAGAAGTTTCGAATCCGAATTGCAGAATTTCCCATCAGATATGTGCATTCACTATTCTAAAAATTCCTGCCTAGAGGTGCCTAGACCTTGCCTAGGCACTAGCTGCGGGCTTAAAGCAGCTGGTCATTGTCCCGATTTGTCCCTAGGCGTTTAAAAGTTAAGAAAGTGCCCTAGACCCGCTTAGGCGTCTATCTAGCCCACTTAGGCCACCTAAACCCGCCTAGCTCACGACGTTGGCTTAGACTGAAAATTGATAACTTTCATTTTGCATTTTAATTTTTTAATAAAATATACGAGACTTGTTGAATCCTTGAATGAACACTCATTATATGCTTGTTCCCCACGTTTTCAATATGTTCTAATACTTTATAATTTATATGTCATTTTATTTTGCAATTTATATATCCCAATATAATTATGTGTGTTTTTTTTACGTATAAATAGACACTTATTTATACAAGGCTTATTTTATCAACACCCCATGTATTGTTGAATGCACCCTACAAACTTAATACACCCCACTTACTTTTCTATAATACCCTCACACCCCACACCTTAACATACACCCCACATTTTCTACATATACCCCACACTCTTTGTATCTTTAAAAAGAAAAAATTTAGCCCTCCCCTTTCTTCGGCAAGAACCAGCCACAATTATTCTTCTTCTTCCATGCCACGCCAAATGTTGATTAAAGAGTAACATTGCTTTGATTAAAAACTTGAGGTCACAACATTTAAAGGAAGGGCCAGTGCTTCAGTTCCTCCATTTCTTTTTGTTTGGACTTCAACCCCGGATAAGCAGGACAATGTTACGAAACCTAAAAGATATGTATGCAAAAGAAATGGACAACCTTTTCGAGCTCTCCTCGAAAATATGTGGAAACCATATATCCTTAAAACATGACTTGCAAATGAGGGCCTTTGTATTGCTTCTCTGAGCTGAACAACCAACTAATAAGACTAATTAAAGGGTTACTTGATTTGGTATGAAAGATTGATTTGATTAAAGGAATCAGGTTCAGAAAGATGGAAATTGCCCAAGTAGGAATATGAAAATGGGGACAAAAATTGGGATTAATTGATTGAATATCAATTATCAATGTGAAGTGTATTTGGTTTTGGATTAAGATTCTCTTATGAATAATTTTTTTAGTTAGCGTCTTTGTAGTTTTATTGATTAGGGTTTTATTCTACGTACAATGGAGAGTGAATGGTTTTGAGAGTTGAAAAAGATAAATAATATTGGGATGTGTTATTTGGGGTGTATTTAGAATTATTTTAATTTTTTATAATCTTATGAGGTCGAAATAGCCATTGCATATTAAGGCATACAAGTCATTTAACATTAAATTTTAATGTGGAGTTTATTCAACATTATGTGGGGTGCTAATAAAAAAAGCCTTTATACAATATATAATATTTAAATCCGTCTAGTCCACTTAGGCACCGCATAACACCTAGGCGCTAGGCCTTACTCCTTGGCCAGCCGTTAGACTAGTGCCTAATGTCTTTTAGAACATTGGGTGCATTTCAATTGCCATTCAATTTTTTCAGAAAATTTTCAGAATAAAAAATGTTTGGATTCAGAACGAAAATTTTGGGTTTGATTAGGAATTTTCAATTGAACTTCCACCTCTAGTTTTTTTTTTTTTTTTTTAATTTTAATTTTTTTTTATGACAAGCAATGATATTTGGTATTTCATTAATCAACTAAGAGCAATACGTAGGTGTTAATTGGGTACAATCCTCCAATGACTAAGAAATGATTTGGAGGTTAATTTGCGCAAATGAGACATAATAAACCCCTAAGCAGCTACCACATATATGAGAACATCCCACAACACCCTTACAAACCTGTCACAGAAATGATATATAACATATTTGTATAGGTGATTGCAAACAGTCGCCGCCAAATAGTGCGGCCACGTAAAGTCATCGCAGGAGTGAGGTCACATAAATTCCTCGTTAGTAGACGAGACCACATAATACAATGCTCAAGGTGAAGACCAAATACATCCATCGTTGTGGCGTAGCCACAACACTCGCTAGGCGAGACAATAGAGTTAGACTAAGCTAGGTTAAAACTAAACTAACCTAAAATAAACTGAACTAAGCTAAAATAAGCTAATCCGAGAAGGGAACCACAAAATGGACACCACCCGATGGAAGGATAGGACCCTCAGGTAAGTACCACAGCGGTGCCATGGCACAAGATGGGTCCGACTACCACATCCACAAATCCAGTGGAACAACAACAACGAACCGCAGGCGGCAAAGGTTCCAGATACAACCACCGACAAGAAGCCTAAACAGAGCCACCGCCAGATTTGCATGCCCAAACCCAAGCAACAGCACCAAAGAGGCATTGCGCTCTAATCCGAGGGTGGATTTCAGCAAGTCCACAACACCAAAGCAGAGTGACGAAGCGTGGCTTCAACCCCCCTGCAGTCGCAATTCCAAGCCCAGATCACGCGTCATACCCCGAGGCAGGGAAAAGGCATTGAGCAAGGCATAACCCGGATCTGGGGGAGGCGCAAAACTAAGTCAAAATGGTGGGAGAGAAGACCCATCTGCATTCGCAGACCCACCCCTACACCCAGAGCACAGACGCCATAACAAAGAAAATCTTGAGAAGGCAAGATTCGGATCTGAAGGTTGGGGGAAATAAACGGGAAGGGAGAGGAATGTGGATGACTGAGAAGACTGGGTTGGGAAAGATGGCGTAAAGAAACAGAGGGCGTGGATGGCGAGGCGAGGGAAATCTGGGATGGGAAAGGGGAATAGGAGGAAAGGGAGGACAAGAAGAATGGAGGAAGTCCAGGAGGAGAAGGAGAAGCTACCACCGTCCCCCAGCCCTAGCCAGAGGCCGATGGCTAAGGAGGAAAGCTATTATCTAGTTTTGATAGATATTACCAAATAATGTTGCTACCGCAAACCAACAATAATTGCGTTACAACTTAGAACCCTTACAATCTTTTCATTACCCTTAGGTGCGTTTGTTTGGGCTCCTTAACCCTCACTGGACTGGATTGGACTACACATTAGTGCAATCCTGTGTTTGTTACTTACACGGACTAAGTTTAATGGGATAAAGCCGGACTCGCGTGGACTATATCCGTCACTAGGAGGTCTTAGCGAGACCCCCCAAATACCATGGGATTGCTAAGACCTTGCCTGCTCGCTTTGCCAACATCACCTACACCCACAAACCCAGAACTGCAGAGAACCTAGAATCCAGAATCAAGTCATCTCGTTTCGAATTGTGGAGAACCCAGAATTGCCAGTTCTTCGTCTGCTCGTTTCGAATCGCGGAGAACCCAAAGCCCAGAACCCAGATCTTTGTCGGATGAGCTTGGCTGTTCCCTTCTCTCTCTAGAAATGGACGGTTTCTCTCTCTCCCTCACCACCAACACTACCCCCTTCTTTCTCACTCGCACTCGTCTTCTTCCTTCACTTTCTTGCACAACCCAAAATTTCCTTCTAAGGCTCAAGAAATGGGTTGTTTTCAGTTCCAGGGAGGAGCCAAAGCTCAACCCTTTGGACCAAATGAAGCTCAAGTTCGTCGATTTGCAGATCCGATGATCGATGAAGCCTCTGCAAATTGAAAAAAAAAAAATTGGGGATTTTTATGGGTTTGATTTGAAGAGAAAAGTAAATTAAAAGAAGATAAATATGGGTTTGAATTCAAGAGAAAGTAAATGAAAAGAAGAGAAGATATGGGTTTTATTCTTTTTGGTTTGAGTTTAGCAAATCTGGGCGTGAAGAACCAGAGCAAATGAACAAAGCAGAAAAAAAAGAGACAGGGGAGAGAGAGTCAAATAAAAATAGGTGTAATTTGTTTATTTTTTTTAAGATAAAAAAGTGTATTAATAATAGTAAAATATTTTAGTCTGAGATTTAGTCCGATAGTACACCAAACACTTCATTATTCTTATCCAGCTTAGTCCAAGCCAAGACAGTCTAGCTTAGTCCCGGAAGTTAGTCCAGTCCGAAATAGTCCGATGCAACAAACGCACCCTTAGTGTACTAACAATGGACAGATTTAGTAGGACAAAAATGCATACATGTATAATTTGGTAGTTTTCATAGAAATGGTTTAAAATGCTTGATACATACATGTGACAAAAATACGAATTTTGTGGATTGACAAAATACAATCTTTGTGTCAAGGTATAGTTCTTTGCTTTAAGGGGTATTGATCGTGTCATTCTTTCTTTATACACCAGCAAACCCGTCGTATTCTATCTTTTTATTTTTGCCTTCGTCCAGTGGAAAGTGGAATTAACCCAGGTCATTTTTTGCGCAGGTGGTCTTTGGATTTGCTCAGATTTGGGTGGTTATGTGGAGTTCCAGTAGCCATTAATGAAGGTCTTATTTGGTGAGCAGTTGATGAAGGAAGTAGTAGGAATGAGGGAGACGACGTGTGGCCTTGTGCCAGTTATTTGTGTAGGAAAATATTAGTATTTTGTGATTATTTTATTATTTGGACTTGCTTGTTAGTTTAGGCATAGCCTATGAGAATTAGGGTTTCTTGGTTTTGCTCTCTATAAATATAACTTATAATCTAATATGAATAACAAGTTAGTCACAATGCAACATCTTGGAGTTTATGTAGTTGTCTTGGCCATTTTTTAGTGTTTGATATCAATAATATTTCTAGTTTTGTAATCCATTTGTTCGTTCATCGTGGTATGCACACTCTAATATTCAACTATTATTACAAACTATACAGTTGGGTAGTTGAGGTGGATTGGATTTGTTTTTTTGGCTTTTAGATCTAGGTCCAAAAATATAGATGGTTTTTAGGAGTGAGTCCAATTACCTAATTATATGTATTTATATTTTTAATGCTCATTTTATATTTTCTAAAAATATTAAAAATCAATTAAAATCTTCTAATATTATGCATTTTCAACCCCAAAAAATATAATTAATATCATATAACAAAAAAAATAATATATTGACATAAATCTATCTGCAAATCATTCTATCATAACTCAAATAACAAATATATGAATGTATATCATACTTATAAGTAAGATATGAAACCTAACTAAAAGGTAGAAAAAAAAAACATAATATATCTACATGCAAGACACATGAATCTTACTTGATTATCAAAAAGAATCTGTCATATAGGTAGATAAATATAATTAACCTGTGATATAGGTTGATTATAAAAATAAAAAATAAAATATATAAATGGGGTTTAAAACGGGAAAAGAACAAGAAAGAACAAAAAAAATAAATAAATAAATAAAGAACCAAAGAGATAATTAGAAAAAAAATTTGATTTTTATAATAAATCTTATCATTGAGATAATTATTGATAATAAAATAATAAGATTTAAGGAATTGGACTTATTTTAATAAATTAGACTATTTCTACTATTGGCTCAAAAAATTAAACCTATATCAAGTTTCCCCTTGTTTTTTCATTTTCCTTTCAAAAAAGTCGGCCATTGAGATTTCTTATGAAATCTAGTGCACTGACGGTTAAATTGATATGGGCCATTTAACCCCAGACACACTATTCACTTTTTGGGCTAAAATAAAACTTAAGCCTGTTATGGGGCCATCTAATTTTTATCTTATCAAATGCGTGCGACATCGGTTCACCAACAGCGAAGCCTAGCTGGGGCCCAACATGTGACAACCATTTAGGAGCTCGCACTCATATGTTCCCGAAGTGAGACCTCCATGTAAGCGACGAAGTCCAAGAATCTCGCAGTTGCTTAAATGACCAAGGGACGCGTCATTCGACGTGAAGATGACAATGCAACACTGTATGAGCGCCAAAAAACGCAGAGGCAGGCCACCTACCGCGAAATGTAGTTATTGTCATGGACCAAATGACCAGTCTAGCCCCGCTCTAGCTTAGTGATGAGATCGAGGATGCTCTCCAGGACTCCTATAAACAGAGGCAGAGGCAAGCTGACCTTCGCCAAATTCAATTTCTACGATTACAAATTTCAGGAGATTCTTCAATCAAACCCTCAAATGCTTTTCACCAAAAACCCAAAGCTCTTCAGATCAACTCAAAGCTTTCTTTAAAGCATCTTTGCTAAGATTCATGAGATCTAAAACACTTACGTACAATTCTACTACCCCGTAGAATGATTCGGTTCAGATCATTCCATCCACCCCTGATCACCTCTCTGAGGTAATGTTTCCTTCCTATTTCAGTTCGATATCACTTATATTGCTAGGTTCTCCTAGCATTATCCTGCTTTCTATGGCTTGAATCTTGCTAGTTTATTGGCTCCTTTACTTTAACATACTTTCTAGTTCTGTAAAGTGGCTCATCAGTCCACAAGTTTCTTTCCTAAACGTTAGTAATCTTGCTTCGATCATGAAATGATTACGCTCGGTTTCTTTGCTTTCATTTCTCTTTCCTTTACATTTTTAGGGAAACAAATCACACTAGATTTCAAGTGTCTTAGAAGTATTAAAAAAAATAACCTAACCAAACCATTGTCTCATTGTGTGCAAACTCATTTTGATTAAGGAGTCACATCTAAGTGCAAATCCTACATATCACTACACAGTCATGGACTATAGGCAATCTCCAACAGTGACAAGCGTGTTCTTATACTTATACTCAAATCATGTTTTAATACTGAGAACGAAAGCAACGCTCAAAACAAATCACGTATTGCCCTAAATCGAATTCTATCTTATTTTTTTACTCCAACATTCAATAGTAAATTTCAATCACTTACCCTAAATTATGAATGATCTCTAATTTCTTATGAAGTCATCTCGTGGCATTGAGAATGAAAGCAACACTCAGAGCAACGTGTTAACCTAAATCAAATTCCATTTGATTTTTGAGGCCAACATTGTTCACTAGTAAAATTCAATTACTTACCCTAAATTATGAATGATCCTAATTTCTTATAATTGAGATATTGCCATTGGTGCGCGGAGTGCTATGATGAACTTGTAATGATTTATTTCGTATTACATTCTAAATGTGAATACTATAATAAACAAATCCTCCAAAGTTCATAGCAGACCTCTATTCTATATTGCTTCATATTCCATCCTATAAAAAAGGATCACGTTGCAAAAAAAATTGAGAGATAATTGACTACCAAAAAAGCAGACTTTATTCTATCCTATAAGATATAAAGATTATGAGGAATATTAACTTTCTCAACGCAGTGGGACGCGGCCTGCTGCAGCATGAATGATCATATTAAACAGATGTGTGTGCCCATTTGCAGGCCTTAATTACAACTTTGATTATCTCAATTAGCGATTTAATTATTTGCTTCAATTAATTTAGCCAATCAGCCATGAGCATCTGCAGCACTCTTTTGAAGTGGCTGTCAATTTGTTACACACCAAAAAGAAAAGTAAGTCCAATATATATGTAGATGGTAACTTTTTTACAGAACCCTAGCATGTCCAAATCCAATATATTTGTAAGCAAAGCATGCAGTTGCTATTTTGCGCTCAAGATTCAGGCGCACGTTAGCGTCTCCACCAAGAAAATAGAAAGTTGATAGTCATGAAAAGCAAAAGAAGCTTATAAGGCATTGCCAACTCAGATTTGATTCCCAAAACTGCCCTTGTTTTTTTGGTCGAATCCAAAACTGCTGTATATAGCATTTTAAAGAGTGGGGGTATCTAAGTATCTTTGCTTTGCGCTTCTTCATTGAGCACTCGTATGAATAGTACGATCCTTTATATCCCAACTGAGATTTCCATCAGCCATGGTTATTCATTTGGGTGGTTGTTGTTGAAGAGGTCTCTGGATTGGGTTTTTTCCCTAAATTAAGAGCTACCTCATTTGAGTCGAGCATGCATGCTAAATGGCACCTCTACTTACACATATAAACAACAAAGTGATTGCTTTGCCAAAAGAAATGTGATATTTTAGTTGCTATCATCATATCTTGGAGAATGATTTCATGCTACAACATAGCCTACGTAAAATCACGAAATCCTAAACCCTAAACCATAACCTTTAGGAGGAACAATACAAGGACAATGTTGCATCATACCAAAGTTCTCTTTATGTCATTCTCAGAATTCTGCCAAGATATGAATTCTCCCATAATATGTTGTTTACTTAGATAAAGAGAAGTTCGGTACACTTAGAGGTGCGCATCTTTGACATATGTATCCCTAGCTTCCGCCTCAATACATTCAAGCTCTTCGAAATTCCTGGTCACTTGAGAGTTCTTGAGAGACAGAACTTATTTGTGTCTCATACAGCGTTAACACAAGAGATTTTGTGTTATGTTTTTTACAGAGATTGAATGGATAATTTGCACTGTGGTGATTTTCTGTTATCACTGAAAAATGTAGCTGTATTTTTTATGAATTAGTCTCTGAAAGGAAACAAATTTAAGACTTCATAAAACGATTGACCAAGTATGCATCCTACAGATCTATAATATGCATTGTATTCTTGATGTTTTTCATTTTGTAAGTAGATAGAAAGTTAGCTGATCACCGGGAAAGTTAGCTGATCACCGGGATTAATATTTAGTATTGCTTTTGTTTATTTTAAATATATTACAAATTCACGGTGACAACGGAGGGAAGGATTGTTTATTTTTCAAAATAAGATTACAAAATCATGAAAATTGTGGCCATGATTAGAACCGCGCATGAGAGGGAAGGAAGGAGGTCAACCTTGTTGAGTAGGTTAATTAGAAATTTAGTTTGATATGTAGACTTAGAGTCATGGATTAGGAGGTGAACCTTTTGAAACTTCTAACCTAATAAGGTAGCTTTTAGTGTATGTTAGGTGAGGGACGTTAAGTCCAACGGTATTGAGGCCAAGGTTTTTTTTTCGGTTGGTCATATATGATTGAAGTCTGGTTAATGAGGAATTGATCACAAAATGTTAGAGGAATCGTAAATGCACTACGAATATGAGCATAACAAACAATATGAAAGAGGTTTTCAAATGACTGGTCATTTGCTTTCATCCCTTCTAATGTTTTGTAGTGTATTTATTCCTCATTTAATTTAAACCTCTTGGGTTTTAAAAGAATCTCAACCAAGCACGCCCTTAGAATTTTAAGCTCTTCAAGATAGTTAGAGCTTATTACCAAAGCCACACGAAATTTAGTAGAAAATGAGTCAGTTGGTCTAAAGCCTTTGCAACCATTGCAAAACAAAACAATTTTGTCTATTTTATTTAACAATTTTGGCTTGTTGACAACAGACTTTTTTGGAATTGCATTTTTAAAAAAGCACTACAAATTTTTTAATCAAAATACAATTGTTTTTTTTAATACAAAAACACTTCGTAACTTTTAATAATCTAAAACATGTTCAATTATTTTAAAAACACTTTCAAATATATCAAATAAACATAACTACATGGCTAAAACTGCCAAAAATTGGAATGATATGAGCGTCATGCAAAATGTGCGAGGATTTTTATTCATCTTATTGTATCCTCATATGTATTAAAGAAGTAAAAAAGAAAATAAGAAAAAAAAGGAAAAGGTCTCTGAATTCCAAAGAAAAGAACTTTGCAATGTCAAGTTGTTAACCAATCAGATTTTTCAACAAAGAATAGCCTACGTAGGTTTTGTAAGACAAAATTACAATGGTGCCCTCTCTTGGTACCTTTATCTACTTTCTTGGTGTGAATTCCCCTAACGCGATTTTATAATGTTTGTAATTCCCAGCTTATCCACCTCCAACCAATTAGGAATATTTGTCGACTATTATACTAATCATGTCTGCAACTAAACAAAAACGATCCAAAATGTAAACAATGATAAAAAAAAACATCACTCGTCTAAATTCTTTACTCTCCTGTAAACATGTTGACGGTAGAATTTTCCACCATGTAGATTTTGATTGGCCTAAAATGGTCACTTGAAAAAGGGTTGTTTGCCATTATGTTCTGCTTTTTATCTTCAAACAACTGTTTCACTGTCTTAATTACCAAGCACATATACTCGTTTCCCGTTTGCATGCTGGGGAAAGAGTAAAAATTATGCCCCGACTCCCAACCATACACTACATGGATAAGGGGTTCAAAACTATTACCATACCCAATATGTTTGTTATTAAACTAACTTAAGGGTGTTGTTCTTTGACACTCTGAAAATTTGTGGTGGTGTTATCCACATACTTCTTTTTACATTATACATACTTTTTTTAATTTTCGGTTGCCAGATCAAATGAATTGAAGAAGATCAAATGACAGAAACTAACAAAAATTGTGTGAGAGTTAAAAAAGTGTATGGATAGCATCACCCAAAATTTATTGTGCACTCAAAATTTTCTATATCTAAAAAGATTTTTTTTTGGAAGGAACCCAAAAACCCTAGCGCAGCTACGTTACTTTCTTGTCCCTCTCCTTTCTCTATAAGCCCCGGAAGGAAAAAACCATCCTCAGCAGCTGGCCCTAGCCTTTGGCTTTAGGGTCGGTGGCAGCCCCCCGTTTTCTTTGGCTTCCGTCTTGTCTTCTACTCTATTTCTTTATCTGTCTTTCAATTCGTGCTTTGTCTCAGCTATATGAGTCTTTATCTTAGTTTTATCCCTTTTACGCACTCAAATGTAGCTCACGCTTGCCCCATTTCCCCTCCCGATCACACCCTTCTTTCCTACCTCCCCCTTGCCCCCATCTTTTCCAACCGTAATCATGATTTAGATCTTAGAGTGTAGGGCTATATTGATACAAGACCCAACCCTCACACCTCATTGCGATTCGGCTTGTCGAAAAAATTAGGCGAAGTGTGGAACGATTCACATCGAAACATGGGTGTTTCACACACCCCCTTTGCCCTTCCCCTCCTCTTTTTACATTTTGTGACCTTCCTTGCAAGTGTGGTTGTGGAGGCTTTGGTTCTTTGTAGATTGATTTTGCGCAACACTCTCAAATCTAGTTTTTGGTTCGGGTGCTATTTTTAGTTTGGGATGATGTCTTCCTTTGCGGAGGAAGCAGCGGCGGCAGTAGTGGCTGCTGTTTGGCTGTTGGAAATTAGGGTTTAGCTATTGCTTTTTTTTTTTTTTTTTTTAATTTTATTGTTGACTATAGGTCTAAGTCTGTGTGGGTCTCTCTTTATGTCTCCGGTTGTAGCTCTCATTTGATTGTGTTTGTCTTCTCTTTTATGTCTTGTTTTGTTCACGTAAGTTTTATGTTTAGTTTAGACTTAGGCCATCTACACAAAAACACTTTTTAACTTTTTTGCCAAATGTAAACGAAAACACTTTTAATAATCTAAAATCATTTTCAGTTATTTTAAAAACATTTTCAAACATGTCAAAATAAACAAAACCACATAGCTAAAATTGCAAAAAAAATGGAATGACATTGGCTTCATGCAAAATGTGTAAGGATTTTTATTTATATTATTGTATCCTCATATATATATCAAAGAAGAAAAAAACAAAAAAACAAAAAAACAAAAAAGGGAAAGGTCTTTTGCATTCGAAAGAAAAGGACTTTGCAATGTCCACCGATTAGGTTTTTCTTCAAAGAATGGGCCTATGTAGGTTGTGTAAGACAAAAATACAATGATGCACTCTCTTGGTACCTTTATGTACTGTCCTGGTGTGAATTCACCTACCCAACTTATCCACCTCCATCCAATTAGGAATATTTGTGGATTATTATACTAATCATATCTGCAACCAAACAAAAAGATTCAATAAAACTTCACTCGTTTAATTTCTTTATTCTTTTTATACATGTAGACAGTAGGATTTCCACCATGTAGATTTTGATTGGTCTAAAATGGTCACTTGAAAAAGGGTTGTTTGCCATTATGTGCTGCTTTTTATCTTCAAATAACTGTTTCATTACCTTAATTTCTAAGACACATATACTCGTTTCCCCTCAGGATGTTGGGGAAAGGGTATAAGTTATGTCCCAACCATACACTACATGCATAAGGGCTTCAAAAGTACTACCATACACAACATGCTTATTATTGAATTAACTTAAGGGCGTTGTTCTTCACATTTTAAAAAATTTATCGTGTTGCTATCCTCACACTTCTTTTTGTCTTTCACTCACTTTTTTCAATTGCTGATTGTCTGATCGAATTCAAGAAGATTAAAAGACAGAAATCAATAGAGTGTGTGGAAAGTAAAAAAGGTATGTGGATAGTGTGAGATTTTTTTAATGTGTCAGGAACACAAAATGGTACGTCTTATATTATTATACAAATAGAAGAATTTTTTTTTCTTAAAGTGTCCTTCCACTTGTATAATGATATTTAGCATATGTGTCCATGTTTCAAGCATATTGAAAAATCTTTTGTAGATAGTACCACCCTAAATTTATTGTGCGCTCTAAATTTGAACCACATTATTGTTAACCTATTATAAGGCTTAGCCCACTACCATGCCCCCTTAATGTAGATAATATCATTTGTTAAAAAAAAAATAGATTGTGCGATCCAAATTTTCTATATTTAAAGAGAACTACAATTTTAATGAGTAAACAATAAATTATTAAAGTGTCAATAATAACACTCTTAACTTAAGAGGTGTGATCTCCACACACCCCATTTTACTTCTCACACACCCTTCTAATTTTCGGCCGTCGGATCGGATGAATTAAAGAAGATCAACATACAGAAATTAACAAGGGATGTGTGAGAAGTAATTTGGGATGTGTGGATAGCACACCCCTTACTTAATTCTTTCCGGCTGAATTCGAGTGATTGGAAACAGTAAAAAAAAAAAAAAAAAAAAGCATCCAAAAACCAACTAGCAGAATCAGACCAGGTGATGCTTAAGCACTACTGCAGTGTTATGATTAGTCTAATATTTATTAATTTGACTAGCTTACTATTTAAGTTTACAGTGTATCAGGCTCAGCATATTGTAGTGCAAGTGTTTTCTTAACTATTAGCATATTGTAGTACTCTAGATTCGAGAACTACTAAACTATCGATGAACAAAGTATACAAGATCGAATCAATCCCACAATACAAGAAGTATTATAGTATGAAAATGGCTATTACTTTGAGGCAATGGCTATTATTTATTTAGAATATAACTCCAAGAAGTCGGTATGCCACAACTAGCTAAAGTCTGCGCATTTGTTATACTATTCACTATTTTGGAAATTAGAGTGATTGAGTTAGACTATTCACTATATAATAAATATTTAAAAGAAGAAATACATGACAAAATAAAGAAATTGCAACGTAATTATTGGAAATTAACCTTGTATATATATGCACCATAAAATATAGTGTTCCACTGTAAAAGTGTGAGCTACTCGATAAATTTCATAAATAACACTTAACATGAACAGACCAATCTAAATAGCAGAGAGCAAAACTCAAGGGGTTGGTAGAGTGGAAAGTGAGAAAAGGATTGAAATCTCCAATTTGAGTTCGAACTTCCACGGATGCATTTCTTAGGGCAAACGGCTTTGCTTTCACATACTGTTTCACCCAGGGGCCTAAGTACATTGTCGTCTCATGTGGTATCAGACTGAATGGAATGGGCATGCACCTAATGCGTTCTATGTACCCCTTCTCCTATCTTATTTTCCGATGATATTATGATATTTTTGTGAGGCACCTGCGCTCATCTTGGACGGTTTATGAGATTTATTATGGAATATGGGCTTAACTCAGTTCAAGTAGTCAACAATTCAAAATTTTTGGTTTTCTTGGGTAAATATGCGTAATCAAGGTATAGATCTATCAGGAATCTCTTGATATTGGAGTAGGTTATTTTCCATTCAAATATTTATTAGGTGTTCTCCTCTTCCAAGGCCGGCCTATGTGGAGTTACTTTTAATACATTACGGATAAAGTAAAATGTAAATTTTCAGCTTGGAAGCGTCTTATGATTTCTCAAGCGAGTCTCCTACAGCTTATCTCGTCTGTTATCCAAAGCATTCTAATTTATAGTTTTCAAGTGTGCGCTTGGCCTTGTCTTCTTTTAAATCAAGTTCCACGTTGGATAAGGAATTTTTTCAGATCAGGTGATTCGGACTCTCGTGCCTTGTGGTACTCTAATTTCTTGGCATGTTTGATGTCGCCCAAAACAGCTTGGTGGCTTAGGGTTAAAGGATTTGGTGTTCAAAATCGCTCATTACTTATGAAGCTTTGTTGGGATATGGTAGATTTTTCATCTCTAGTGGCTATCTACATGCTTGCCTGCTTCTTGCATAGAGGTTTGGTTCTTCTTTCCACTTATAAAAAATCTAAGTGTGGCTGGGTTTTAAAAATGTTATGCCAATTATCTCTTCACATTCGACTTGGATTGTGGATGATGGTCCTCAATATCTTTTTTTTTTTTTTTTTTTTTTGCTCTGTTATTTAGTTGGGTAGGCCTTTGATTTCCTATCTTGACATCCTTGAACCTTGATACTCTTGCTCGTACGGTTAGAGTCCCAATGAGAGACTTTATATGCAATTCTCATTGGAATTTGTCACTGGATTTCATTACTATTTTTCCTCAAGTTGCTACTTTAATTACAGCTACTCCTCTTTCATTGTAGATATCTTCAGACGCTTTATATTGGTCTGGCTATCTCTTTGGTATTCTTACAGCTAAAGAGGCTTATTTTCACTTGCTTAACTTTGATATCCAAGTGCCTTGGGGGAAAATCATTTGGTTTCATCGGATTCAACCAAGGCAAAGCCTAACTGTTTGGAAAAGTTTACAGTCATTTCCTCATTGATACGGTTCTTCAACATATGAGAATTTTGATGATTTTTCGTTGCTCTTTTTAAAATTCAGCTGTTGAGTCTCTCTGTTATATTTTTGTTTTGTAATTCAATTGTTTCTCTCCCTCTCTCTTGCTTGAATGCTTCACGTGTTTTATTTAATTTAGGTTATGCGATTGAGAATCGCACTAGGTTGTTTATGTTTTAAGATTTTTTGTGTCCATTGTTTGAGTATTTGAAGTATTCTCATAATGTTAAGATATTATTTAAGTAGATTATTGTGTACATCTTTGTATTGCGTATTACTTTCTTGCTTTCGTTGTATGTTTTTGTATGCATTTTGAGGGAAGGCTCATTATGGCCCCCTAACTAGGTATATATTTTTTACTTACTAATGAAATTCACTTTTGTCGTCTAGTTTTGTTTATAAAGATTTTAATTATTCCCTATTATGTATAATTTAGTCGAGGATAGGAGACTCCTTTAACAGGTTATGTAGCCTAGACCTATAGCGCACCGGAGAGAAAAAAAAGATCCTAGCTCCGTCTCTGCTTATGTGACTGAAGGATTGTACTGTATTTGTAATGGCCTTTTGATTGTGCTCTTCTTCCTTAATGAACTTTTTCCGACGGTTCGAATTGGTCGGTTCGGCCAGTTTGCCCACCCTAATTGTTTGGATACTCCAAAGAAGCAGCATGTAGTCCATACTTCACTTGTGTCACAATTATTAAAAAGACCACTAACAGGTTGTCATGTATTGGGTGTCATTCATATCCTGGCTAATTGATATCCATTTCAAAAGAAAGGTCTATCTTATATCTCATTAGTATTGGGTATTGGGTTTATGTCTAACAATCGAACAAAACATTATATATAAAGATCGATCAGGGGCGTCGATGTCCAACTTTGTGAATGGTACAGGAAGAGGGTGGGTGGGGGTAGGGGTCCCTCTAATAAGAATGAGATTCAAGGAGAAGAATACAATTTCTCTTAAAAATCTGGGGCATGTGGCTTTCAGTATAAAGCAGTTGCCACTGGTCGATGTTATTCCCCTACTATGTACATCTTTGTGGAGTATAAACGTAAAGATTCTTTATGCAAATAGATATATGCCATCTCTCTCTCTCTCACACACACACACACCACACATCAGCAGCAGCAGTACTACTATGTACACGTGCACAAACAATCCCTCCTTTTTGACCGTCAAGGCTTCATGTTACTGCTGCACCCAGTGATCCCCTCAATTGTCACATTTATATACCTCTTCCCTGCCACAATTCCTACCAGTTTTTTAAAACTACCTTCTCTCTCTCTCTCTCTCCATCTTTGATTTTTCAAACATGGCTTCTTATAATCATACCACCTTCGTCCTTTCTATCTTTCTTATAATTTACTCGCTTTTTAATCCGTCTCAAGCCGTCATCCGTACAAATACTAGCCAGTCTGAGTTTTTTGTGCTCATAATAAAGTCTGTTTCAGCTAACGCCGGGAACTCCCTGTCAGATTGGGATGTCAAAGGAGGGAAACCTTACTGCAACTTCTCCGGTGTCACCTGCAACAACGAAGGGTATGTTGTCGAGCTTGATATATCCAGTAGGTCACTCTCCGGTAACTTTCCTGCAGGCATCTGCTCTTACCTGCCTCAGTTGCGTGTTCTCCGTTTTGGACGTAACAATCTCCGGGGTGACTTTGTGGACAGCATCACCAACTGCTCATTCTTGGAAGAGCTCAACATGGAACATTTGTACCTCAGTCAGACGCTTCCGGATTTTTCACCCATGAAATCTCTGAAGGTTCTTGACATGTCGTACAATTTGTTCATAGGCAAGTTCCCCATGTCAGTGTTCAACCTCACCAATCTTGAGGTACTCAACTTCAACGAAAACGAAGGTTTCAACTTGTGGCAGCTTCCGGAGGACATCACTCGGCTGACAAAGCTCAAATCTATGATCTTGACAACGTGCATGATTGAAGGAAAGATCCCGGCATCAATTGGAAAAATGACTTCTCTTGTTGATCTCGAATTGAGCGGCAATTTCCTGGGTGGTGAAATTCCGGCTGAGATCGGTTTGCTCAAGAATTTGAAACAGTTGGAGCTCTACTACAACCAACTTGTTGGAACTATACCCGAGGAGCTTGGAAATCTCACTGGCCTGGTAGAGTTAGACATGTCAGTCAATAAGCTGACTGGAAGGATTCCGGAATCTATTTGTCGCCTTCCCAAGCTCCAAGTCCTTCAGCTTTACAACAACAGTCTTTCAGGTGAAATCCCAAGTGCCATCGCAGACTCGAAAACACTGAGCATGCTGTCGCTTTATGACAACTTCCTGACAGGAGAAATTCCT
Organism: Pyrus communis; assembly: GCF_963583255.1. Classification (NCBI taxonomy): domain Eukaryota; kingdom Viridiplantae; phylum Streptophyta; class Magnoliopsida; order Rosales; family Rosaceae; genus Pyrus; species Pyrus communis. The sequence goes on from NC_084803.1 coordinate 39,708,963, forward strand.
CGAAATCTGGGGCACTCATCACCAATGATTGTCCTAGACTTGTCCGAGAACCATTTTTCCGGTCCATTGCCAACGGAGGTTTGCAAGGGAGGTGAGTTACTCTACTTTCTTATGCTGGACAATAAGTTATCCGGAGAGATACCAGAGAGCTACTCAGAATGCCAGTCTCTTCTTCGATTTCGACTTAGCCATAATCATCTGGAGGGCTCAATACCTGCAGGACTTCTTAGTCTTCCCCATGTTTCGATCTTTGATTTGGGTTACAATAATTTGAGTGGTCAGATTGCAGATACAATTGGAAGAGCTAGAAACTTGTCAGAATTGTTTATACAAAGCAACAAGATTTCAGGTGTTCTACCACCTGCAGTCTCTGGAGCAATCAGCCTAGTAAAGATTGACATCAGTAATAATCTTCTTTCTGGTCCAATTCCTTCTGCAATTGGAAACTTAAAGAAGCTTAATTTACTGATGTTACAAGGCAACAAGCTCAACTCTTCCATTCCCGATTCTCTTTCTTCACTAAAATCTCTCAATGTTCTTGATCTCTCCGACAACCTCTTGACCGGAAACATCCCAGAGAGTCTCGTTGAATTATTACCAAACTCCATCAACTTCACAAACAATAAGCTTTCTGGTCCAATTCCTCTCTCATTGATAAAAGGCGGGTTGGTGGAAAGCTTTTCCGGCAACCCAGGCCTCTGTGTTAAAGTTTCATCAGATCAAAATAATTTTCCCATATGTTCACAATCTCTTAACAAAAAAAAGTTGAATTCTTTCTGGGTAGTTACAGTTTCAGTAGTCTTCCTCCTCATTGGAGCTTTGCTCTTCCTAAAGCGCCGGTTTGGAAGAAGAGCAGAGGTGGAACATGATGGGATCCTGTCCTCATCATTCTTCTCATATGATGTAAAGAGCTTCCATCGAATAAGCTTTGACCACCGCGAGGTCATTGAAGCCATGGTTGATAAGAACATAGTAGGCGATGGAGGATCAGGGACAGTGTACAAGATTGAGCTGAGCAGCGGGGATGTGATTGCAGTGAAGAGGCTGTGGAGTAGAAAAGCAAAAGATTCTGCGGAAGATCAGCTGTTCATACACAAGGAGTTGAAAGCTGAGGTCGAGACGCTGGGAAGTATAAGGCACAAAAACATTGTCAAATTGTACTGCTACTTCTCAAGCTCCGACTGCAACCTTTTGGTTTATGAGTATATGCCAAATGGTAACCTTTGGGATGCTCTTCACAAAGGTTGGATCCATCTAGATTGGCCTACTCGTCACCAGATTGCCCTCGGGATTGCGCAGGGTTTGGCATACCTCCACCATGATCTATTGCTTCCAATTATTCACAGAGATATCAAGTCTACCAACATCCTGCTTGATGTCAATAACCAACCCAAGGTTGCAGATTTTGGCATAGCCAAGGTTTTACAAGCAAGAGCAGGAAAAGATTCCACCACCACTGTTATTGCTGGGACTTATGGTTACTTAGCCCCAGGTAATTTCCCGATCCAACTTTCTAAAGATTTAATTAAACATTTACAGTTTTAGTAAAAAGATTATGTATTGTGTAGACCTAAGCATAGTCAGGTTGTCTAAAGCAGTGCTCTTCCTCGTCATCACCCAAGTTTGAATTCCCCTCCTAATGTTTTAAATTAGATTAGAATATCACTTAGATAAAAAAAAAAAAAAAAAGAAAAAAAAAAAAGACACATTATGTGTTACTTATTGTATCAAATTTGTCCTTGGTAACTCTTGTGCAGCCACTTTTTGATGGTTGCTCGTAGTTGTTACCTTTTTAGGCTAAACAAGTACTATATCTTGATTTACTTTTACTAAGCTGTGTTTTGACTTAAATTAGTAACTAATCCAGATCATGTTTAACTAAATTTAACTGATTAATTTGTTTTTGGCGACAGAATATGCATATTCATCCAAAGCAACAACTAAGTGTGACGTCTACAGTTTTGGGGTAGTTTTGATGGAGCTGATAACAGGGAAGAAGCCAGTGGAGGCAGAGTTTGGAGACAACAAGAACATCATATATTGGGTTTCAACCAAAGTGGACACCAAAGAAGGAGCTTCGGAGGTGCTGGACAAGCGATTATCGGACTCATTCAAGGAGGAGATGATCCAGGTTCTTCGCATTGCCGTTCGATGCACCTACAAGGCGCCTTCGCTGCGCCCGAGCATGAAGAAGGTCGTTCAGCTGCTGATTGAAGCTGACCCTTGCAGATTTGATTCATGCAAGTCATCAACTAAGACCAAAGAAGCACCAAATGTGACAAAGGTCAAGAACCCTTACGAGTTATGATTTGCATGGAAGAGTTTGCTTGTTGGGTCCCACGGTCCTAGGTTAAAGAATGTTATATAGCACATATATATGATAACCATGTAATTAAAGTCCTCTCAAACTGATTGGGGGACTGGTCATAAAGGTATAACTAATTACTCTCTTTAGCTTCTTTTTTTTTTTTTTTTTTTTTTTTTTTTTTTTTCCTGAAGGTGGTTTGTAGAGTCAATGTCTCAATCTTTTTATCTACTTTTCAATTTTGTAATTTTGATTTTGTAAGGATTTAGGAATTCTGTCACTATAGCTGCTTTTTTTACAGTAACCCTAGCTCATCAGCATCCCCATTTTTTTAGGGATCAACCAATCCAATCCTTCCTAGCTTTTGTGAATATTGCTTTTTCCTCTTTATCTTTTGTGCTCTTTTGTATTGGAGTGGAGGATAAAAAAGCACATATATGTTAGTGAGGAATGGAGGGTTGTGAATTGTATGAGAGCTTTTTCTGTGCATCAAGAAGTGGGTTCCTGATTCTGAAAATAAAGTTAAGGAGGCATATATGATTCTTGTGCGGAGGGGCCAATTGAGTTAGCAACCCATTGGGGCTGATTGACAGCTCAGCATATCTTAGAAGACCATATTCTAAACAAGTGTCTGATTAATGAGAGATAGATTCGAATTCCAGTGCAAGGGGACGAACACATTATCCTAATTAACTGACCTAACTTATATTTGCAACTTTTATCTCCATTTAAGTTAAGAATAGCAGAGAAGGCAATAAATCTTCTTATTCTTTTTTGTGTTGTTTCCATCTTTTTCTACATGAACTTGATTCATTTTTTTTGAAATGGGGTGTGTGTTTATCTTACGCTACCAGTCCTAAGTCCAAATAAAAGAAGCAGGGAAGGGTGTCAGGTAGTCGACAGCCGACACCCTATTTTCACGTCGAATCCATATGATATAAATCTTATATGAAATTGCGCTAAAGCTAGGTCACTACTCGAAAGTGATGTGTTATGTGGCTCAAGCACATTGATAAGTGAGTAAGGGTCGTTGTTTCTCCATCGACAATGTTGGTTGAGTAATAGTACTATAGAAACTTCTTTTTGAACGAGTCCACTCAAAGTTATTTAGAAGCATCTATTGACATCAACTTTACCCAGGATATGCAAAATTAGTATCGTTGACCTTACTGGACGGGTGAGATCAAAAAAGTTAGGACATGAAGGTAAGGTTCAAGAGAGTATAATGTGCTTAGGAACATGCAATATAGGAACCCTAACAGGAAAATCTATAGAAGTAATGGTAGGTATGGTGAGGAGAAAGATAAGTATTATGTGCCTTCAGGAAACTAAGTGGGTTGGTCTTAAGGCAAAGGATCTCGAAAACTCAGGTTTTAAGCTTTGGTATTCAGGAACAAACAGATTGAGAAACGGTGTTCGCATCATTGTGGATAAAACTCTAACAAAAGATGTTGTAGACGCTAAGAGGGTTAGGGATACAATTATAGCAATCAAGATTGCGATAGAACAATAACTCATCAATGTGATTAGTGTGTATGCACCTCAAGTTATGTTGGATAGGAGTCTAAAGGAGAAATTTTGGGAAGATCTTGGAGAATTGATTCAAAGAATTTCTCAGAATGAGAAGTTACTCATAGAAGGAGATTTAAATGGACAAGTGAGCAAAAAGACAGTGAATTATAGGGGTTTCCATGGTGGTTACGAGTTAAGGGAGAGAAATGAGGTAGGGGAAGCCATTTTGGGTTTTGCGAGGGCGTACAATCTCTTTCTAGCCAATACTTTATTTAAGAATAGAGAAAAACATGTGGTGCCTACAAGAATGGGTCATAAAAATCACAAATAGATTTCTTTTTGACGAGGAAAGGGGATTGTGTAACTTGTAAGGATTGCAAAGTTATACTGAGAAAGAGCCTGGCTAACCCACATCACATGTTGGTGATGGATGTACATATAAAAAAAAAAAGATAGAAGAAACAACAAGACCTTGATGTGTCCAAGAACTAGATGGTGGAATCTAAAAGGAGAAAAACAAGTCACTTTCAAAAAGAAATTGCTCGCCCAATTCGTTTGGGATATAGGGGGGAGGAACACTAACAAAATATCGAATTCCATGGCCAACTGTATCCAAAAAGTTACAAAATGAGTATTAGGAGAGACCAAGGGTTTTACTCCACATCAAAAAATATCATGGTGGTGGAAGGATGAGGTACATGATAAGGTTAAAGCTAAGAAGGAATGTTGTAAAGTTTTATACGAGGATAGAATTGATGAAAATTGTGAGAGGTATAAAATAATGAATAAGGAGGCGAAGAAAGCTATAAGAGAAGCGAAGCTAGTAGCTTTTGACAATATGTATAAGTGGTTAGATATCAAAGATGGAGAGCTTGATATCTATAAACTGGCTAGAGCAAGAGAAAGAAAGACGAGAATTAAACCAAGTAAGGTGCATCAAGGATGATATACAAATGTTTTAGCTAAGGAGAACGTGGTTAAAGACATATGAAGAGCTCTTTTCATAATCTTTTTCAATGAAGCACACGAAATGAGTACTTTTTTGGGTGAGTTGAGTAACTTGGAAAAGTGTAGAAATTACTTCTTCTACCGCCGAATCAAGAAAAATGAAGTGGTTGTGGCTTTAAACAAGATTAAGCATAGAAAGTAGTAGGTCCCAACGGTATACCGATTGAAGTGTAAAAGTTCTTGGGAGTGACGAATATAGCATGGCACACGAGCCTTTTCAATAAGATTTTGAAAACAAAGAAGATGCCAAACGTGTGGCCAAAAAACACTTTGGTGCCTATCTACAAGCATAATGGCGACATACAAAATTGCATGAATGATAGGGTATTAAGTTAATGAGTCATACAATGAAGATTTGGGGAGAGAGTAACTGAGCATAGGTTGAGGCAAGAGACGCGAGTATCAGACAATCAATTATGGTTCATGTCAGGGCACTCGAGTATGGAGGCAATCTATCTCTTACGGAGACCAATGGAACAACATAGAGATGTGCAAGAATTTGCACATGATGTTTATAGATTTAAAAAAAAAAAAAAAGTGTATGATAAGGTCTCAAGAGAAATTCTTTGGAGGATTTTATAGAAGAAAGAAGTACGAATAGCGTATATCCAAGCAACAAAAGATATATATGAAGGAGTAAGGACTGCAATAAGTACTCATGAAGGACAAATTGAAAGTTTTGCCATAACTATAGGGTTAATGAGACATATTTAAGATGATATCTCTTAGTGTATGCTTTTAGCAGATGATATAGTGTTGATAGATGAATCAAGGAGGGATTAAATGTGAAGCTTAACCTTTGGCAGGAAATGTTGGAATCCAAAGGTCTTCTCCTAAGTAGGTCAAAGACATAGTATATGGAGTGCAAATTCAGTGGGAATAGGGCCCTAAATGAGATATGAGTGAAGATTGGAGATCAGGAAGTACAAAAGAGTGAACACTTTTGTTATCTTGAACCTATTTGCAAAAGAACAAAAAGTTTGATGGAGATCCTAACCATAGAATACAAGCTGGATGGATGAAGTGGAAGAGTTTATAAGGTATATTGTGCTACCATTGTAAGCTAATAAAGTTCAAGGGAAAGTTTTATAAGACGGCAATATGACACATTAATACTTTATTGCACGAAATGTTGGGCGATCAAGGATTGACACATGCAAAATAAAATGAGTATAGTAGAGATGAGAATGTTTCGCTGGATGTGTGAGCACGCGAGAAAGAATATGTTTAAAAACAAGGATATTTGAGGTAAAGTAGGAGTTGCCGCAATTGAAGATAAGATGAGAGAAAATCGTTTAAGGTGTTTTGGACATGTGAAACGAAGAGCAACAAATGCTCCCATTAAAAAATAAATTATGGGACAGAGGTTTAGAGTGAAAGGGGTAGATGAAGACCTAGGAAGACATGGAGTACTTGAAGCTAATGAAATACTTAGTGCAAAACCGAGCATAATAATGTTTTAGGATTCATATAACCAATCTAACTTAATAGGATACAATTTTATTATTATTGTTGTTGAGGTGTGTACATGAAACATCACCAAACTAGTTTCACCATCGATAGTGAGGCGTGAAGCCTCCACTCACAAGGTGGAAAAAAGTCTTTAATGATTGAAGGCATTCTAAATGTGACATAATTCTTCCATTTCTCTCAAATTCATTTCTTCTAAATATTGTATCACTGCCTAGTTTTATGCTGCTCTATAACTAGCTTGATCATGTTATAGACAATATCATGTTCAACCTACAATTCATCATTTTTCATTTTCCTCTAGAAGACCAAGGGTGGACTTAAATACAAGGCAGAGATTATGAAAATACAATTAAGTGGATTGTGATTATTGGACCCTACCAAAAAAAATGATCCGTCAATTTAACAGTCACAACAACTTTTTGGTTAATTTATATCCTAATAGAGAAGGAAGAACCCCATAATTTAACGGCTACAAAAACGTTCGCATCGTCTACGAGTTCGTACTGTATAAGAAAAATCCAAAAGCATACATCTTAAAAGTATAGTAAAAGATCAGTCTGATAAGAGTTGAGTCATGTCACATAAATATTAATTGAGATAGAAAAGCAGTCAGCCATTGAGCGCATAGTAGTAGTTTGGAAAGACAAGTTGTGCAACAATCATACACACATACTGTACATACATATATATATAGACATATACAAGCCCTTTAAAAAAAAAAAGGATCTCTATTTGCTGAAAAAAAAAAATGAATTAGGTTTGGGACCCATTCTATATCAAACTTTAATGATTTGAACTGTTTATTTTGTAAGTCTCTATTCATAGATCATCTTTGCAAAAAAATTAATTAATTTGAAACCATTTGCCTACTTAATTGTTACGATAAAATCTTAATATTTCTTAGAACATAATCTTTGTCAATTTCTTTAAATTTAATTAGGTTCTATAGTATTTCCGATTTGACTAATATTTTGCATAAATGATCTATAATGTGCAACATAAAAAATAAACAATTCCAATCATTAAAATTTGATGTGATATAAGCCTTACAACTAATCTTCGTTTTTAAAAAAATGAGAATCTATTTTTTTAAAAGTTGATGCGTCTCTTTTTTTAAAAGTTGATGCATACACATATAGCATGATTCATGAAGTACAGGTGCGTGTGTTTGCAACCGTGTGAGCAAACACGTTTGCAATGCAGGTCTGTTTGCGTCCAACTTTGTGAGTGAGTGGCGCTCGGGGTCCTCTTATCAGAATGAGATTCATGGAGGCAAATATTTATTTTTTCTTTTGGCTTGGTGGAGACTCCATGGAGATCAAAAGCAACAAGCTTTCAACAGCTTAAAGCAAATAATGGTTCTTCAAATGAAAGGGACATCGTATGTATCATGGCAAAAATGCATAGCTGTAAATTCTAAGTTGATTGGATTCGGTCATTTCCACATGATAGGGACCATCTCCAGATCCTTTTTCATCAAATCCACTTAGTTTGGGATCCGGATCGTTAGATTTTGATCAAACGGCTACAAATAGGGAGCCCCTTTAAAAATTATAATAATTGTAGCTCTTAAATCAAAATTTAACAGTTCGAATCCCGAACTAAGTGGATTTAGTGGAAAGGGATCCGGAGATGATCCCTTTCCATTTCCACAAACACCTTGCAAATTCCAATCATTCTTTGGATCTTTTCCACCAAGTCCACCAAGACACACAATTGGATCTTTGAAATTTGATCTAACGGCTGCAAACAGGAACCCACTTTAAAAGTTATAATAACTTTAACCGTTGGATCAAATTTCAACGATTCAGATTGTGTACTTTGGTGGACATCATGAAAATGATCCGTCCATTCTTTTGAGTTACCATCATTGACTGACTACTTTCCAAAATCCAAAGACGTGTCATGTTCTTAACATGAAATATAAAGGACATAAGATTGAATTTTTGACTCCACATAGTCCTTCAAGACAATAAGCTTGACTTTTTGACTCCATATAGTCCTTGAAGACAAAGTTGCTGATGTCTGTTTGTTTTTTTTTTTATTTTTTTTTATTTTTTATGGTGTAAACTAGGAATTCCTATTCCGGGCTAAGAAGCAAACAGGTACAAGAATGCCTACCACGAGGCAAACACCAAGATAGACCAACCAAGACCAAAGCAGTGAACGGTGATACAACCAACAGACACTTCAACCAAGTAAAAGTGTCACCCCAAACACTACCACAGCTAAGTTAATGAGAACACGAAAGATTATAATTACACAAGACATAAACTAACGAAGATGAAGACCTCTCGACCCACACAAAATCACATATCTCTGTAAGATCAGCAGGAGCATCCCCGCAATATTGGCTAATGTCTGTTTGGAAATGACAAAATAGGAGTAGGTATTACCGCCACTATCTCGTAACCCTATTTTTTTATTACCATCTGACATGATTATAAGTGAATGACATTTACGGTGATTCGAAAAGATAAACAAACAAACTATAGCCGCATCGGTTGGAATTTCAAAGTTGAGTTACGAATTGGTGTCTTTAGGATTATTGGACGAAATGAGTATCAAAGGTAATAAATTATTGATGTTTGACTAACCATGACATTCACAAACAGAAAACAATACACAATTATAACAATGATTACTATGTCCACAAATGAAGCACTGATGAGCCCAAGCAATGGTGGTTTAAATTTAAATGGGTTGAAAATCATACCACATGAGAATTTTACATGCATTCCACTTTCACAGTCCAGACTCAATCTAGAAATGCTACTTGATTCATTGAGAAATAGATAGCAGCAAGAAATGTGCAACTTGATTCGTTGAGAAATAGATAGCAGGAAGACATAGTAAAGTAATTAAAAAACTTGACACCAAGCACTTTTGTTTTTCTCTGATGAATGTCACGACTAACGAGTGTGTTCTATACTATAAGTCTCAAAAAAGAGAATCACACCCATTGTAAATTGTAACATACTCGCCGTTGTCATCTACTCGTTTGGTTTAGATTCCACGGACACGTTGAAAACCCCCTCACAAACACCCTAATTTGAGCCCTTCGCATTGATGAGTGGTTTGGGCTCATTCAGCCAAGTTGGATGGAATTGAGTATCAACATTACTACTCCTACAAGAACTCTTTCATGCACAACCGAAAGGTATGTGGTGTTGAATTAAACATGGTAAAATACCAAAAATATATATGATAATATTTGGAAATTTCTTGTATATTCATTAATCTTCAAAGTGGAGTATATAGGAGTTACAATTGGTATTATATATGCACTTCGCCAATGTGGGACAACAGACTACTATTTACACTTTAACTAATATATAAATATATAACTCGCAACACTCCCCCTCAAGTTGGAGCAAAGATGTCACGCATGCCCAACTTGTTGAGCGAGTTGGAAAACACACTATTAGAAACAACCTTAGTAAGCACATCAGCAAGTCAATCTTGAGATCCTACAAACGAAAAATTAACAATTCCAGCATCCAATTTTTCCTTGATGAAATGTCGATCAATATCCACATGTTTTGTTTGATCAAGTTGCACTAGATTATGAGCAATCTCAATAATAGACTTGTTATCACAATGAAGTTTCATAACACCCTTGGGTTTAAATCCAAGATCTCTCAACATTTTTTTTCAACCACAACAACTCACATAAACCATAAGATATACCACGAAACTCAGCTTCAGCACTTGACCGAGCCACCACTTTTTGTTTCTTGCTTCTCCAAGTAACTAGATTACCACCCACAAAAGTAAAGTATCCAGATGTAGATTGCCGGTCAATGATAAAACTAGCCCAATCTGCATTTGTATACCCTTCTACATTCAAATGACCATTCTTGGAGAAAATCAAGCCTTTGCCAGGAGCCATCTTCAAGTACCTCAAAATACGGATTACTGCATCCATATGAGCTTCACTAGGTGAGTGCATAAAGTGACATACCACATTAACTGCATAAGCAATGTTAGGGCGAGTGTGAGACAAATAAATTAATCTCCCCACAAGCCTCTAATACCGTTCTTTATGAGTAGGAACTTGATCCGAAAATAAGCCCAAACAATGATTCTAGTCAATCGAAGTATCAACAAGTTTGCAATCTAACATACCTGTTTCAGCTAATAAATCAAGAACATACTTTCGTTGAGACAGAAAAATACCATGCTTGGATCGTGCAACCTCGATTTCAGAAAATACTTCAATTCACCCAATTCTTTCATCTCAAATTCAGTAGCTAGGTATTTTTGAAGGCGTTGTACCTCCTCTTGATCATCACCAGTCACTATTATGTCATCAACGTAAATAATCAATGCAGTTAGTGTACCATTTCATTGCTTTAGAAACTGAGTATTATCTGAATGACTCTAAAAATACCCAAACTTCTTCATTAAACTTGTAAACCTCCGAAACCACGCTCTAGGAGATTGTTTCAAACCATACGAAGCCTTTCGCAATCTGCACACAACACCTTTTTCAGGGGATATACCGATACCAGGTGGGAGATCTATATAAACTTCCTCCTTAAGATCACCATAAAGGAAAGCATTTTTAACATCAAACTGCAATAGGGGCTAATCCTGGTTTGCTACCAAAGAATGCAGAACACGAACAATGTTAAGTTAGGCAACAAGAGCAAAAGTCTCCTGATAGTCCACACCATATGTTTAAGTATAACCCTTAGCAACTAATCTGGCTTTGTACCGGTTAATAGAACCATATGCTTTATGCTTAATAGTGAACACATATCTACATCCAACAACTTTCTTCCGGTTTGGCAACAGAACCAAATCCCAAGTGGAATTCTTTTTCAAAGCTTCCATCTAAACATTCATGGCATAACCCACGACAAAGTATCCTGAAATTTTTTTAGAACTGATACACTAGATAGCTGAAATGTGTAAGATGCATATGGTTTGGACAAACGATGAGTAAACACATAGTTGTTGATAGGATACTTGGCTTTAGCATGCATATCAGGCTCATATTGTACTTTAGGTTTTCTACGAATAACTTGTGGAGGCAACTTATACAACAACAACAATAACAACAAAACCTTTTCCCACTAAGTGGGGTCGGCAACTGATAAGTAGAAGAATTATCACAAATTTACCTTATGTGGGTCACATTTGGTACCAAATCATTAGAAGAATCATCACTGAACGAACCATCAACAAGTAACTCCTTAGTCATACTAGCAGCAGGCAACTTGTCATCAAAGGGCAATTCGTCAGCCATTCCAACAATAGGCAACTCGTTGGGCACATTCGACGGGTCGTCAGTAAAAATAGTCTCAAGAATGATAGTTGATTGATCACCATCTATAGCTGACTGGTCAGTATCACGCAGCATAATAGGTTTCGTCCTCAACTCTGCCCGTAACATATCATTCATACAATTTCTTTGAATCTACACTTCATTTTCCCTCTCCCCCTGAAGTGGAGAGTCGAAAGAGGGCATCACAAAATACGAAACTTTCTCGTGGAATATGATGTCCGTGGTAATATAAGTTTTGTAAGTCGGAGGATGATAACACTTGCAGTCTTTTTGATTGTTAACATATTCAAGAAATACACATCGGAGAGCACAGGCATCAAGTTTACTCCGTTAATAAGAGTAGACATGCACATAAGCCACACACCCAAACACTTTCAGAGGAAGTTTGGATACAAAAACAGAATAAACATGTTTTTGTAACACATCAAATAGTGTCTGAAAATCAAGAACCCTACTTGGAACACAATTTATCAAGTACACAACAAGAAAACAAAATGCCCCCACAAATGATTAGAAACATATTTATCCAACATTAAGGAGTGAGCAACCTCCATTATTTTACGATTCTTCCGTTCGGACACACCATTTTGTTGGGATGTAAACGGGGGAGTCGTCTAGTGAATAATACCATGATCACGGAAAAAGCATGCCAAAGTGTGATTCACATATTCTCCTCCGTTATTAGACCTGAAGACCTTAACCTTGGTCTGAAGCTGAGTAGACACCATTACACAAAATTCTTGAAGAAGTAAAGGGACATCACTCTTATTCTTCATCAAGAACAACTAAGTTAATCGAGTACAATCATCAATAAAAGTAATAAACCAACAAAATCCATTAGAAGTAACCTTCGCCGGACCCCACACATCAGAATGTATCAAATCAAATGGCAAAGTAGCTCTAGAATCACTTATAGAAAAGGAAGCACGATGACTCTTAGCCATGACACATGCTTCACACTTGAACTCTGAATCACTACAAGTGCGAAACAAAGAAGGAAATAGATGCTTCATATAATTGAATAATGGATGTCCCAAACGTTGATGCCACAACCAAATTTGATGTTTGTCATCCACTTTAGCACTTAGCAATTGATAATTTTTTGAACCTGAAGTAATAGTATCCTCCATAGTTAAGATGTACAAACCCTCAATTCTTTTACCACGACCAATTATCTTCTGAGTTTGAATGTCTTGAAAATAACAATACGTGGGGTAGAAGTGAGCGGAACAATATAAGGTATCAAGTAGTTTTCCTACCGACAAAAGATTACACTTAACATCAGGAACAAGTAAAGCATGGACCAGTGATAAGGTCGGGGTGAGAGAGATGGTGCCTTCACCCTTCACAAGGGAAGATGCTCCATTTGCATTAGTAATATATGAATTACAAACATAGTCACATAACTCATCAAACACTCTAGCATCACCAATTACATGAACAGTGGCCGTACCAATTATCCATATATTTGTTCCACGAAGATGCATAACAAAACTATGATTATATTGAGCCATTTAGCTAAAATACGAACAATAAGGGCACAAAAGATACGCGGAGGAATTAAGACAATTTACCAAAACACTGTAACAAAATCACTGTTGCGGACTATTCTTGGTATTGTAGCACGGCACTATTCCTTTTTTTTTTTTTTTTTTTTTTTTGGCACAATACTAAGAAAAATGAGCACAAAATTAAAGTACATAGGTCACCAAGAGCAAACTGCTCTGATGCCATGTTGAATTAAACATTGTAAAATACCAAAAATATATACGACAATATTTGAGATTTTCTTGTATATTCAATAATCTTCAAAGTGAAATATATATATATATATATATATATATATATATATATATATATATATATAGGAGTTACAATTGATATTACATATGCACTTTGTTAATGTGAGACAACAGACTACTATTTACACTTTAACCAATATATTAATATATAACTCGCAACATGTGGCACAAAAACTCTAGCGCAATGTTTTGAGTTTATTACAATGACTTACTTGAGCATTGAAGAGTTCTTTGCAAGCAACCGACTAATGTAGGACGAAATAAAAAAGTTGAAGGACTAAAGTGAAAACACCTCATAGTAAAACTAGTTTTTTACTATGGTAGCAAATCATGTACTAAAAGTAAGCGGTTTTTTTCATTGTTACGCTTCTGAATCTAAATAATTATGTTACATTGATTTGGTGTTTGTCCAAAATGTTTTCATTGTCGTGTTCATTTAACATTATTTAAAAGATTAAGGACCAAGTTGAGACAATAATTTTTTTTAAAACCAAAGTGAAATCACCAATGCATTTAAGGGGTTAATTTTGTAATTAACTCTAAGGGGGATCAATTATGCAATTAACTCAATAAGTTAAAAGTTAGTAAATGGACTAGCTCAGCATAGCATTGGGCCTTTTTAAAGTGATCATGGACTGGCTTGGGCCTTACTATTTTTGGCTTATTTTTTGTTACGGTCATTGAAACTCGATTTTGACCCTACTTTACTCCTGTAACTCCCGCCACTTTACTCTTGAAATTCAAAATTTGCTATACTTTACCATGTTTTCATTTTGTCTATTAAATGCCTTTTAAAGTCGCTGACGTGGATGGTAAAATTGTAATATTATAGACTTATTTTTAGATATGCTCCCTGAAACTCAATTTTGATCCCGCTTTACCCCTTGAAACTCAAAAGTCGCCACTTTACTACATGAAATTCCAAATTCGCTCCATTTTGACTTGTAGATTCTCTGTCTATCTCTTCTCCCTAAAACTCAAAAGTCACCCCTTGGGACATATGTGGGACTCAACACCAAGTATGACTATGTCGCATGTACTAATAAATTTGATTATAAATCTCCACTATGCATTAACATTCAGCAATCATATAAGGATTGGAATTTTTTTGGTGTGTTGTGCCTGAGTTTCAAAGATCTAGAAAAAAAATGAAAAAGAAATTGATTAGTCTCGTGCACCCAAATCAAACTGACATAACGGAAGAAAAAAGTGTTTTGCCCCAATTACACGGATAGTAAATCAATCTTAGAGAAAGAGAGAGAGAGGGGGAGATTGGTTTGATAACTTGATAATGAGGAAGAGAAGAGGGAGTTCTCACCGGCGAGATGGGGTCAGTAGTGGTGGGGTAAACGACGCCAAGAAGTCGTTCTCTTCTTTTAGGGTTTTAGATCACCTTAATACATGTTCCTCTTCTTTCACATACGCATTTTTTAGTCCACGTCAACATATTTGATGGATTTTGAACATAATTGGCAGAATTAAGGTAATATGGAGCGAACTTTGAGTTTTATGGAGTAAAATGATGACTTTTGAGTTTTAGGGGCAAAGTGGGATGAAAGTCGAGTTCCAAAGGGGTAACTAAAAAGAATCCTATGATATTACAATTTTACCCATCCACTTTAGCAACTTTAACAGGTAACTGACATAAGAAACGGTAACATGGTAAAGTGGAGCGACTTTTGAGTTTTAGAGAATAAAGTGGCAACTTTTGAGTTACAGAGCAAAGTGGGATCAAAATTGATTTCCAAGGGTTGTAGGTAAAAATAAGCCTTTTTTTTATATGACAATATTATACACTAAAGGTAAAGAACTTGGATTAAGTCAAATAATGAGTCAACTAACAAATTGACATCAAAATCACCATGCACAAGATTTAGACCTCCTACTTACGAATAGAAAAAATACCAATGATTAAGTGGCAATAAATTCAGTCATCCTATTTGTATGAGTTTAAGCACCAAACTTATTACGTCAAAATGTGCAACACAAAACACACATTAAAACTCAATTGTTCAAAAACTTTTTAATTTTCATTAACAATGACGCATTATGAAATTCGAAATTGTGATAGAAAGTTTATACTATATATACCACCAATTAACAACTTGAAGATACAAGTCGAGTTCCAAATGGATAGTTGGCATGGAAACAATATCATAAGTAGTGTTGTTGTGCTTCCATGGCTAGATCACAAACACATATCTTCCTTCCTAAAGCTTGCCCAGAAGCTCTTCCGAGAGAAATTTTCACGTCTTTTTTTGTTCCATGCCTATAATTCTCAACTCCGTCAAGCCAAAACTTCCCGAAACATATTGTTGACCCTAAAAATTACAAAGCCTACGCGGCGCGCAGGCTGAATAACTAATAAAGTAACTAAGTCCTTCGGTTGAATGCGGGGCGTGCCAACTCGTCGGCCAAGCTCGGCCGAGGAGTAAAATTTGTTGACGTTGCGTTGAGCACATTGCTGACTTCTCTATCTTGCGATTGCTACCGAGGAAGGAACACTCTCGGTCTCTGGGTTCTAGAGCCTGAAGATAAGGCTGCTAGTTCTGCGAAGTTCACAAATCGTCAGCGCCGGATTCGGACACAGTGATTATATTTGTGAGAGTATAAGCACGTCGAATCGACACCAGACTGTACGGACACAAGTATTCAAAGGTGATGTATGTCTTGATGGTAAACGTGGTTCGGCCGTCAGAATGCCGAACTCTAAAACTCACTTGTGAGTATCCAATCATAAAATCACTCGGCGCTCAACACGCCGAATGTCATAACTCGTAACACCTTATTTCGCCGCGAAGGCTAATAAGATGACCCCTACCAATAAGGATTCGAAAACCCTTCTCGGTCGAGACTTGGATAGGTAACCAGTCAGCCTCGACGCAGTGCTGTTTATCCAAACTGAAGGTGCTCCTTGGTCGGCTGATTCTACAACAACAGTGCTGTTTATCCAAACTGAAGGTGTTTGCTGGTTGCCTCCATAGTGCTGTTTATCCAAAATAAAGGTGTGTCGGCGGAAAAAAGCAAAAGAAAAATCTCAAGATGCTTAAGAGGTTTTGCGTAGGGCAATTGTATGTTCAATTGAAGGTCCTTCTTTGTTGCATGATTTCTTGTATTTATAGCACCAACTCCTTGAGATCGACTTAACCTCCTACCCAGATTGGGAGTTCTTGTTTCATTCCGACTCTGCTTCGAACGACCCTATTCCCACTAGGACTTTGAACTCACCCATGCCTCTATCCTCACCATATATACCTTAACTTCAGTTTATGTTTTTGTAATTTGAATTCCCTTGTAATCTGTGATAATATATAACTGTAACTACATGATCTTGTAAGGTCTATATAATGAAGTAAAGAACTCACTCATCATTAACTGAGTTGAGCTTATGTAATCAGTATTAAAAACCCTAGCTTAAGTTCTTTTATGGTATCTTCGAGCTAAAGTCTAACAACAAAACAACCCAATATTTTTTTTCCTCTCTCAAAATGTCTTCCAACTCCTCTCCCATTCCCCTTCCCGTCCTACCTAATGCCTCCTATTTCATTACGATCAAACTTGATCGTACCAACTGTCCCCTCTGGCAAGCCCAGATTCTTCCTTTACTCAGGAGTCGTAATCTTGTTTCATTTGTAGAAGGAACAAGCAAGTGCCCTCGAGCATTTCTCAAAGATGCTGATGGTAATCTCACTGATGATGTCAACCCTGACTTCGAAGCATGGATCCAGCAGGATACTATGGTCATGTCTTGGGTCAACTCCTTGGTCCACCTCACTGTATTTGTTGCTTTGATTGGGAAAACTAGTATGATTCCACATGGTCAACTTTGCGTGAAAGATATGCCTTTCGGTCTATAGGCGGACTTTTCTAGCTATATAGTGAGTTAATGAATACTCACATAAGTGATTCCTCAATTTCTGAATTTTTGGATAGAATTAATTGTCTTGCAGATACTCTTTCTCTCTGGTTCTCCAGTTACAGACTCTGACATTGTTGTAATTGTTTTGAAAAACGTCAGCCCTGCTTATAAGAGTAACGTAGCCCCAGCCCAAGCTCAAGACGAGGCAATTTCCTACAGTGCTTTGGAGGCACTTCTTCTTGGTGCAGAAATGAGACAGAAGATGCACTCTGGATTTGGTAATGACAACGCACCCACTGCCTTTGCTGCTGTTCGCAATGGTAGTCGTGCACCTGGTGGCTTTCGTGGACGTGGTTCCTCCTCAAGTTTTAGGGGACGTAGTAGTCCCGATGGTGGTCGAGGTCCCTCTGCATCCCGTTCCCGCAATCCAGTCAATCCTCCTCGTGGATCTCAGTCTCACCCTAATAATGGGCATTCTCCTTCTCACTGTAATGGTAGAATTCAATGTCGAATTTGCAACAGGCATGGACATTCTGCAATTAATTGCTACAATTGTCTCAACATGTCCTGCGAATGGAAAGTTCCTGCACCCAGACTTCAAGCTTTTGCTGCTGCCGGCCCTCCTATTTCTCCTAGTGCTCCAGCCATTCAGAATTAGCTCTTCGATTCTGGCACAAATACACACATCACTAATGATCCCACTCAAGTTATAAACCCTCATCCTTACAACAGTACTGATCAAGTGAATGGTGTAGACAGTGGAACAGGTTTGCAAATCTCTCACATTGGTAATTCTTGCATTTGCACACCCCAAGCCACTTTTAAATTATCTAACATGCTTATTTGCCCTAATGCATCCACAAAAGTTACTTCCATTTATAAATTTACCAATGATAACAACTGTTCCCTAACCTTATATCCCAACTCCTATGGTGTTCAGGATCTTAACACGAGGAAAATGCTTTTTCGAAGCCCGAATAGGAATGGATTCTATCCTCTTTCCAGTGCTTCATCATGCAATAAAGGAGTCTGTACATTCGTAGGTGCTAGGGTGTCCAATTCTATTTGGCACTCTAGATTAGGTCATCCATCATCCCATGTTTTAAATTGTTTAATTTCTAGAAATAAATTGCTTGTTAATGGCATTGTAACTAGTGATTTTTGTCACTCATGTCTGATGGACAAGAGTCATAAGTTACCTTTTAGTTTGTCTAGTTCTAGGTCAAATTTTCCTTTACAATTGATTCATTTGGATGTATGGACTTCACCTTCTGTCTCTATCAATGGATTTAAATATTATGTAGTCTTTATTGATGATTTTTCATGATACTCCTGGCCGTATCCATTAAAATTAAAATCCGATGTCTTTTCTACTTCTATTAATTTTAAAAAGTTGGTTGAAAACATGTTTAGCACCACTATCAAATCCTTTCAAACAGATGGTAGAAGAGAATACATTAATACCAATTTCAAAAATTTATTGATTCATCATGGTATACATCATCGTTTTGCATGCCCACATCATCCCAAACAAAATGAGGTTTTAGAACGAAAGCACCATCATATTGTTGAAACTGGACTTTCACTTCATTCATCGCTTTCATTTTGGGATGAAGAATTTTACACGGCTAATTATCTAATTAATCGTTTGCCAACTAAGGTCTTGAATGATGAGTCACCTTTTCAAAAACTTTTTCTCAAATCTCCTTAATATGATATTCTTAAAATTTTTGGTTTTGCATGTTTTCCATATCTTAAGCCATACAACTCTAATAAACTGCAGTTTAGACCAAAACGTTATGTTTTTTCTTGGTTATTCATTAAATCAACAAGGTTATAGGTGTTTACATTTGTCTACAAGTCGAGTTTTTTTGTCCCGTCATGTTGTATTCGAGGAAACAATATTTCCATATAAAGAATCCATCTCTACTCAGTCCTTCACCTTATCTACTTCCTCACCTAACACCATCATAGATATAGATCCCATCACGTCACTTTTCTAGCAATTTTTCAATCCCACTCCATCACTACCTCAACCTATCCCTCCCGTTGACACACATACACCAACCAACCCTACCCATTCTACCGACCCTAGTCATGCACCCTTACCATCTCCTACTCCAACCCTCAGTACCTTATCCTTATCCAATCCTACCACTAATCTACCTATAGATCCCATAGGATTTAATCAACCAGCGAATGCAAGTACATCAACATTAGCCTCTTCATCTCAAAGGACAATTCCTTCTACACATTCCATGGTCACTCGTGCAAATGAAGAGATTCACAAACCCAATCTCAAATATGCTTTTGTTTTAAATGTAACTAATGATGTGGTTAAGCCTACTTATTTCACACAGGCAAATAAATCCTCAAAATGGAGACAGGCTATGGCAGATGAGTTTAATGCCCTCCAACGTACTGGTACGTGGTCCTTGGTGCCATTTCATCCATCTTTGAACGTTCTCCCAAATATATGGGTGTACAAAATTAAGAGGCATTTTGATGGTTCCATACAAAGATTCAAAGCTCATCTTATGGCAAATGGTTTTCACCAACAAGCAAGGATTGACTACAGTGAGACCTTCAGTCCCATTGTCACTCATGCCATGATCGTATTTCTTCTATCCATTGCTCTACACTACAATTGGCCCATTCGTCAACTCGACGTCCAAAATGCATTTGTACATGGCTCTTTGGCAGAAGAAGTTTATATAAGACAGGCCTCATGTTTTGTTGACCTTCAGTTTCCCTCACAGTTTGTCAATTACATAATCTTTATATGGGTGCATGGTTTCAATGTTTTGCTCACCATCTTGAGGACTTGAGATTTTAGGCTTCCATGGCAGATTCCTCACTGTTTACTTTCTTCAATGGCAACACAATTATCTATCTATTAATCTATGTCTATGATATGCTAGTTATGGGCAACGATTCAAGTCATATCTCACGACTTATTACTCAACTTGGCCAAATGTTTTCAATGAAGGATCTTGGCCTGTTACATTATTTTTTGGGAATGGAAATCAAGAGAACTCCCACTGCCATGTATCTCTCTCAGTCAAAATACATTATGGACTTACTAAAGAAGACTCAAATGGCTGATGCAAAACTATTCACCACTCCTGCTGCAACTGGAAGGAAATTGATTTTATATAAGGGCGAACCATTGTTGAATGGCACAGATTTTCGAAGCGTAGTTGGCGCACTACAATATCTTCTTTTTACACGACCTGACATTGTTTTTGCAGTCAATCAGGTTTGCCAATATATGCATTCACCCACCACTAGTCACAGGGTTGCTATCAAACGTATTTTACGTTATTTAAAGGCTACACATGATCATGACATTGTGTACAAACCCAGTTCCCTTACTCTTATTGAGAAATGATTTTCATTATCTCAAAATGATAAATTACAAGAGTATTTATAGGGAAGCTAAAAGTAACAAACTAACAGACTTAAGGAAATTACAAGTGGTAATTTTCCTAACTGACTTTTGACTGTTTGTTATTACTATTATGTTGAGTTACTTGAGTAACTTTCTCTTCACACCCCCTTAAGCTAAACGGAGAAGGTTGAAGTGATAGCTTGGATCTGAGAAGAAGAAATCTTTGCCTTGGAAGTGATTGGGTATGAATGTCAGCAAGTTGATCCTGATTGCATACAAATTGGACAATCAGTAGCTTGGCAAGAACAAGCTCCCTTATGTAATGGTAATTGATTTCCACATACTTGGTGCGAGAATGGAAAACAGGGTTGGAAGCAAGGGCAATCACTGAAACATTATTACACCAAATTTGAGGAAGAGAAGGCAGCTTGAAACCAATATATGTGAATAGTTTGCAGATCCATGTCAATTCAGCAGCAGTATATGCCAAGGACCGATATTTAGCTTTGGTGGATGAACGAGCAACAGTGTGTTGCTTCTTGGCACTCCAACTAATGTTGGATGGTCCAAGAAAGATACAAAAACCCCCAGTCGAGCGTCTATCCCATGAGCACCCTGCCTAATCAACATCAGAATATGCTTTGAGAGTGAGAGGAGTCGAGGTTTTAGGAAACCATAAGCCATAGCCAAGTGTACCTTTAAGATAACAAGTATTCTCTTTACTGCTTGAAAGTGGGGTTCTTTGGGAGTATGTATAAATTGGCAGACCAAGTTAACTGTAAAGAAGAGATCTAGACAAGTCCATGTAAGATACTAAAAGGCCCCAACAATAGACCTATATTCCTCTGGATTATCCAATAGAGAACCAGTGAGATCAAGCTTAGTAGAACCAAGAGGAGTTGTGCAGGGCTTTGCTCTATCCATTTTAGTTTGTTTGAGAAGATCCAAGATATACTTGGATTGATGAATAAATATCCATGTAAAAGCTCGAGTAACTTCTAAACCAAGGAAAAAAAATGCAAATCACCCGAATCCTTAATTCGAAATTGAACACTAAGTTGAGTGATAACATTGGTGCAGGCAGTGGAAGAAGGTCCAGTGACAATAATGTCATCGACATAGACCAAAACAATCACCAAGATAGGTTGTTGCAACACAAACAAGTTGTGATCAGATTGTGAAGCCTTAAATCCCATAGAGAATAGAGCAGATTACAGTTTTTCAAACCAAGCCCGAGAAGCTTGTTTCAAGCCATAGAGGCTAAGACATACATACATTTTCCTTTAAACATCTATGTAAGAATGCATTACTGGCATCTAATTGATGCAGAAACCAGTTAGATTGAACTGCAAGCGTGAAAAAAAGTCAAATGGTAACTGGTTTAGCCACTGGGCTAAAGGTATCACTGTTATCAATACCCCCTGCTGATTGTATCTCTTAGCTACTAACCGGGCTTTATAATGGTCCACAGATCCATCAGAGTTCCTTTTAATCTGGAAGACCTATTTGTACCCAACGAGATTGTAAGAAGGATCAGGGGGAACCAATGTCCATGTTCTTGTATTTTACAGAGCATTAAACTCATCCTGCATTGCAGCTCTCCAATGTGAATATTTGGATACTTGAATATATGTAGTTGGAACAAATTCAATGTTTAAGTTGGAAGGAATAGGATGTTTAGTAGCAGTGAATGCCTTGGGCTTAAAAATTCCAGATTTTGACCTGGTTTGCATAGGATGAGTAGAGACAGGAAGGGTTGGAGGTGGAGATATATGGACAGGAACAATATCAAGAACTCAGACAGGTGCAGTTACAGGAATTGATGCAAGTGTAGGTGCAGAAATTGATTCAGCTGCAGATTCAATAGTACTTGCAAATTGTGTAGGTTGAAAAACAAGTGGAGATGTAGGTGATGGTGAATGTGGAATGGTAGAGTTAAGGTTGGATGAAGAATAAAGGTTTAGAAATGTAAGAGAGAATGGTGAAGGGTTGGTTGATGATACAAGTGGGTAATTTTGAAACAAGAGAAGGATTATGAAATGGGAATGTGGTTTCATCAAAATAGACATGCCTAGATACATGCACCCCGTTAGTAAATGGATCTAAGCATCTGTAACCCTTGTGAACCAAATTGTAGCCAATAAAAACACACAACTTGCTCTTGGGTTCGAGTTTGGACTGAGTGTATGGCTTGAGCTAGGAATAATAGCTGCAACCAAAGATTCTCAGTTGAGTATAATCTGGTTTCTTCTTGAAAAATTGCTCCCAGGGTGAAGATTTAGTAGTAAAAGGAAGTTTATTAATGAGATAAATAGCAGTGAGAAATGCTTCTACCCAAAATTGATGAGGAACTTGAGATGCAATAAGTAGCGTCTTGACTGTTTCTACAATGTGTCGGTGTTTCCGTTCTGCACAACCGTTCTGTTGAGAAGTATATGGACAACTTAAGTGTTGTTGGATGCCATGGATAGATAAATGTTTCTTGAACTGAGTACTAATGAACTCACCCCCTGAGTCACATCTCAATGTTCCAATTTTGTTACCATACAGATTTTCAACAAGAGCTTGAAACTGAACAAAAACTTGAAAGACTTCTGATTTATGTTTGAAAGGATACATCCAAGTGTACTTAGTAAAGTCATCAACAAAGATGACATAAAATCGATACCCACTTACAGAAGACAATTGAGCTAGACCCCAAACATCCGCATGGACCAATTCTAGAGATCTAGAAGTATTAAAGATAGAATCTTGAAAAGGTAACTTGGCACATTTGCCTAAAACACAATTCGAACAGAAAGATTGTTTTACAGTAGTAGAGACAGGCAATGAAGACTTTGATATCATAGATTGCAAAATCTTGAACGTTGGATGCCCCAAACGTTGATGCCAAGTATGTTGTGATGCCTTGATTGCAATAAGACCATGATGTTTTGGTGAAGACTGAGAAGATGCATAAAATGGATATAGACCACAACGAACATGAGCTTTAAAAAGCATCATCCCCGTAGTAAGATCCTTGACATTAAAGTCAAAAGGATTTAGAGTTAAAGAGCACCAATTGTCTCTAAGAAACATATTTGGATCATGCTTCAATTGTGGAACATGCAACACATTCTTTAATTGAAAAGTAGCAGAAGATGTATGAAGTAAAGATGAACCAGAGTGAAGAGTCGGCAAACCTTGGCCGTCTCCAATATAGACTTTATCAGGGCCACTTTAAGGCTGTGGATTTTGAAGATTATTGATGTTGTTGGTCATATGAGAGCTTGCTCCAAAGTCAAGCAACCACGAAGGAGGAGAAGATGCATTTGAGCTGGCATACATAGCAAGTTTGGCTGGTGGAATACGACCTTGAAAATTGGGATTCATGCGATTTGAGCAGTCAATCGCCTGATGACCAGTGTCTTCATAGATTTGACAAGGAACATTTCTGGAATTGTTGTTGAAGAACCGAGAGCCACATCGATTTCCTTCATGATTAAAAGAATTCTTGTTGGTGCGATTGTATTGGTTGCGATTATTGTAATTCGATTGAGAATTATTTCGCTGAAAATTGCTTCTGTTGAAATTAGATAAATGAGGTGGCTGAGCAATGTAAGCCTGAGGTGTAGGAAGTAGTGGAAGAGTAGTTGAGTTTGTTCCTTGAGTTTGTTTCTTGCAAGCAAGTGCCAATTCCTTACTTAGCAAGAATCTGAAAAGATCATCAACAATAGTATCAGCTAGGCAATACTGAACAGAATCCACAAATGAATCATACTCATCAGGTAAGCCATTAAGAATGATGAAAAGAAGATCATGATCATTCACAGGAACACTAGCAGCTGCAAGAGCATCTATAACCTCTTTGATGCGTTGGAGATACTCCGAGATAGAAGATGAACCTTTCTTTGTAGATTGCAAGGTTGAACAAAGTTGATGAATGTGAGAACGAGAGACACCACCAAATCATCCTTTAAGATTTTGCCAAAGTTCTCGCGCAGATTGAACATCAACGGTGAAAGAAATAAGATCTTCTGAAAAGGTGGAATTAATCCAAATAATGATGTTCCGATCCTTCTCATACCACAATTCATAGTCTGGATTTGGAGCAAAGGTGAATCGACCAGAAACATCAGGAAGAAACTGAGGCGATGGAGGTTCAGAACCGTCAACAATGCCAGTAAGTTTGTAGTGGCAGAAAATCGACTCGAAGAGAGATCGCCAAACAAGATAGTTATGGAGCTTGAGTTTAGTCTAAATCATGCTCCATATGTTGTGGATCGTAATCGAGTTAATCGAGGCCTGAATTGAAGAATTAGGGTTTGTGTTCATCGGAACATAAGGATTAGGATTTGAAGAAGAAGAAGAATGAGGATCAGCAAGCACAAAAGGAAAATAGTGGTGTGCGATCACTGGAGAAAAAGAGTTTGAAGAATTTTCCACCATAGATCTTTGATTTCAGAGAGAAAATGACAAGAATGAGACTTGTTTGGTTACTGAGAAAAAGGGGAAGCGTGAGGACGAAGGATCTTAGTCGGTAGATTGCAAGCGAGTGATACCATATTGAGAAATGATTTTCATTATCTCAAAATGATAAGTTACAAGAGTATTTATAGGAAAGCTAAAAATAACAAACCAACATACTTAAGGAAATTACAAGTGGTAATTTTCTTAACTGACTTTTGACTGTTTGTTATTACTATTATGTTGAGTTACTTGAGTAACTTTCTCTTCAACTCTCATTACTTTTGCCAATGCAGACTATGCAAGAGATCCTAATGACCGTAAATCCACAGGTGGCTATTGTATCTCTCTTGGAGATAACTTAGTATCTTGGAGTTCATAGAAACAACGCGGTGTATCTCGATTAAGCATTGAGGTCGAATACCGACAAATGGCTTATACGGCAACAACATTATCTTGGTTTCGTCACATGTTTCGAGATCTTCATCTTCCTCTTAAACCACCACGGTTATGGTGTGACAATACCAGTGCCCTTGCCGTTGCTTCTAATCCTGTTTATTAGGCTCGGATGCAACATGTTGAAGTTGACTACCACTTTGTTCAAGAGAAAGTGGTGCATGAAGAGCTAGTTGTTGGCTACGTTGCTACTACTGACCAAATTGTTGATCTGCTCACAAAAGGATTATCTCCCACTCAATTTAGTTATCTTTTTTCCAAGCTTCCCGTTCGTCAATGACTGCTTAGCTTGCGGGGGAGTGATAAACCTAATAATCCTACATGTCATCCAGATTAGCAATCCTCGTCAACTCATCAATTCAAGTTCGTGCAGTTTGAATTACATGGTTCCCGCTCATCAACTCAAAGTCAGAGTTTGGATAACACACGAAGTCTTCAATAGATTGAGAAGAGTCACAAATCCTTCTTCACCATGACTTTATCCTCACCGTATATACCTTAGCTTCAGTTCATGTTTTTGTAATTTGAATTCCCTTGTAATCTATGATAATATATACACTATAACTACCTGATCTTGTAAGGTCTATATAATGAAGTAAAGAACTCACTCATAATTAACTGAGTTGAGCTTATGCAATCAGTATTGAAAACCCTAGCTTAAGTTCTTTCACTAGCGTCGGCAGATTAGTGAGCCACTGTGGATGGAGCTCAGTGTTGGAGGGCATGAATTTTGGTGTTC
Organism: Pyrus communis; assembly: GCF_963583255.1. Lineage (NCBI taxonomy): Eukaryota > Viridiplantae > Streptophyta > Magnoliopsida > Rosales > Rosaceae > Pyrus > Pyrus communis. The sequence continues at coordinate 39,735,247 of NC_084803.1, forward strand.
CAATTATAGCAATGCCTATACATCTTGACAAGCCATTCAACGCTCGATTAGTAGAGGAGCTCGGCATTGGTGTGGAGGTTATGAAAACAGGAGGAAGTATGCGACGAGAAGGAGGTCGCAAAGGCGATCAAGGATGTGGTGGAAAACAATATTGGGGAGGTTGTGAGAAGAAAGGCAATGGAATTGAGAGACAACATCGGAAAAGGAGATGATCAAGAGATAGATGGGTTGGTGAATAAGATGGTGCAACTTCGAATTCGTACGACAAGGAATCAATTAATTAGTTAAGCATGCAACTTAACTTGCAATAATATCAGGACGATGTATTAGATACACCCAATAATAATAAATCGTGGTAATGTAATAAAGAGTTTGTTAACCCGCACATTGCTCTCCTGCACTTCTTCACGAGTGAACGCTTGAGATTTAATTAATTGAGATAAAATTAAATCTCAGTCATTCATAAATCAATAAAACAAATGTGTGGGTAAGCAAAGCTCGACAAGACCTATAAAACTTTTTAGGTGATAAGGGTTTAGCTTTGGCACATTATCCTTCGTGTTTCGTCCATTGGAATTCGTCCTTGAGTGTATGTTCTTTAGTTCTCCTCTTAGAAAATGCAAATTGATAAATCGGGAGTGTCAAAACCATCACCCTTAATTTAAGCTTTCAACGTTTCATAACATACACATGATTCATCCACAAGTTGCAGCACCTCAATTCCAGAAAAATTAAAATAGAATTCGTTTCACTTTCAAAGATTACGAACCGGAACATCAAAACACAAAGAGGTGTAAAATGTGCTCAAATGGAAACCCGAAAATGAAGACGAAGGCGAAGCACAAGCAAACAAGCAAACAAACAAACACAAACTACATAAACACAGATCCATTGACCTCTGCAGCTAAAGTCAGAAATAATGCCCAAAAATGTGGCAATGTAGTGTACTAAATCAAAGACCTTGCTGATCAAAGCCTGCTGTAGAATCTCAACTTCTAAGCAGGCCAAGGTCTGCCATCTTGTCTTCTCTGTTGAACATTTAAGTCCTATCACCTATGTACGTAAACTTTATCCAATCATTCAAATATTCGACAAGCAGCGCTAGAGCCCCATCGGATTAGCAAAGATAATTGTGTCATAAATACTTGACAAGAACTGCTTCGGAGACACGAGTACAAGACATAATCTTTGTAAGCAAAGACACTACTGTAAACTAAGGCGAAATTAGAGTTATCTGTCGAGTACCAGAGATCATACTAAATATGTGCAGAAGACTAAGCAGACGGCATGTCAGACAAGAAAACAGCTTAAGTATGACTCTGATAAAGTTTCGGCCCTGCCATGGGTAGAAATTGGTTCGAGAACTGTTAGGACGAAGTCTGGAAGTTGCTTTGTCTGATGGTTTGACATGAGGATGGAGAAGTTTGCACAATCTAAGACAAAAGACAGTACTTATACCAACAAACAGTTTGCAAAATTGACAATCTGAAGCAAAATTCAAAACACAGAATGCATAGAAACTGTAACAGAGAATGACAAACCAAATTTTGATTGTCATTTCAACACGACTTCCTAAAACCCTTCCGCTCGTTAGCAAGTTTCAACCACGTATTTCGAACTTCTACCGACATCTAAAACTAGATCCTCCGGGGTGGACAACCTCGACCGATTAGAGAAGAACAAAAGAATAAAAATGTTGAGGTGCCAAAATCCTAGCATGCCCTTCACAATTAATGATTTCAGACAGCAAAGACACATTCACGAGAGGCATTCACAAGAAATCACCAATTCATATCAACAACACAAGTTACAATTTATCCCGGACCTGCTTCATCGATCCTTCTCGTGGAGCAATTGTGTATTCACAACTTAAAACACATACGTCCATCAACTAATTAGTAGCTTAAGAAAACTACAGACAGTAACAGAAGAAATGCATCTACGCTACGCATTGAAGAAGTGTACTACTTTACCAACTTCCACACATCTGTATAGACCAGTGAAAAAGAAAGCGAACCGATTCAAATCAAATGGACCATGAAGACAGACAGACAGTCAGTAATTTCTTAATCAAGCACGCTGCTGTCGATCATTAAAGCCCTTATTCACTTCAACGAGCAACGCACAGACATCCAAATAACTTTCATATGATTAAATTGCTGAGCAACCTTTGTGACCGAAAGGTCACGGTTCGAGTAGTGAAAACAGTCTCTTTTCAAAGTATGGATACCCTCGCAAAACCAGAAGCATTGTTCGCTTGGGATCGCCATTTTTATTAAATTACTGAGCAAATAAAATGAAACTATATTTCATAAGATTAACTCAATGTATGGAAAATTTGGGGGAAATTACACATACATCAACATCATCAACATCACCATCATCACATTAACGGAGTCTTGTTCTTGACATTTCAGTCCCCATGAAAGATGACGAACAGTATGCTCCTCTACCGCCTCTAAAATTTCAAGGACCGTTCACTTCCCAAAAAAATAAAAAAACCCCACAAGGGAAAAACATAAAATAAATAAGAGGGTATGAAATTTGTTAACTTTTTCATCTTTTTTTTTTTAAGAAAATATGTGTGAAATATGCCTGGCTCCATCCTGTTTGCCTTTTCCCATCCAATAAAGGTTGGATTTTTTGTCATTTCACAGAGAGAAAGAGCTACTTTGAAGTGCTCTGAGTCTGTGAATGCACGAAAATGTCCCTCGAAATAGAAAAGCATGGTGAGAAGGTACCTCAACCTCAGGGTCAACTGGGTCACTGCACACAGTGGGAGAAAAGGAGAAGGACGACGGCCTATCTTTCACAGCCATTGCAAGCCAAGCGAGCACAGACAACTCTCTCTCTGTCTCTCTCTCCTACTCTCTCAGTCGTTTATATAAGCTATTTTCCTCTGGTTTTTGTTGTGGGGTTTTGGGAGAGAGAGAGAGAGAGAGAGTGGGGTTGAGGGTGGGTTCTTGTTGGTGGTGTATAATGGCAAATTTGATTGGTTGGGGGGGAGATAGTTTTTATGTTTTGGCAGGAAACGGCATGACGCTTTTTGGAATTGGGGAGGCCGGTGAAGTGCCATTTTCAACTTTCTCTTCGTTTCTTTTCTCCTTACAAACACTCGCCCTTTTGTCTTCTTTTCTTCTTTTTTTCTTCTTTTTCTTTATGATGTGATAAGATAATTTTTCAAACGAAATAATGGATTTAATAACCAAAAAGAAGTTTAATTAAAACAAATCCAAATATGATAAACATGTTCGTCCTAGTAATAAATATTGTACGGTAATATCACAAAATTTTTGAGTTCAAATATTCTGCATCTAAAATTATCAGTGGTCTCGGACACTGCATTTCCCCCTCTTCCTCGCCTAAAGTCGAGCATACCAGAGGCTGAATTAGGGTACAATTTCTACGAACAAAATTGTGTAAACCTTTGGATTTTCAATTTTAATTTTTAAGTTCAGCTTGCATTTAAAAACTTGTATGGTAACTATAAATTCAAAAGTACAAGTTAAGTTTTGAAATGTAGCTTAGTTTTGGACTTCAGTTTCCTTTTTTTAAGTGAAACCTTAAAACAATGATCAAACATGTTTTCAATCTTCCAAAAAAGTAAAAACTAAAACTTAAAAAATAAAATGATTATCGAACGATCCATTAATATACAAGAAGATTAGTTTATAACAAGAATCCAAATATTATAGTTGAAAGAGAGATCGGCTATTAATGAATGACCATCGTGACTCAATTGGTACCTATTCTCTTTTTTTTTTGGAGAAAGTCCTAAATTTAAATTCATTACGCCGTTTAGTTCTACAGTCTAGTGATATGTTTCTTCACTTGTAAATGAGAGGTCTTAGGTTTGATTCTTGCTGAAGAAAAATTTGAACCACATTATTACTAACTCATTGTGAAACTAAATCCATCTTGTCTCCCTTAGAGTAGATAATATAATTTGTTCAAAAAATAAAAAAATAAAATCCCTTACGACAATTATTGATTTCAAAAAGGAAACAGGAAAAAGAATTGAGTATTAGTTAACGTGAATCCATAGATGATAAATTTGTTGATACAATAAATAGTGTATGACAACACAACAAATATTCAATTCAGAAATCAATTGACTATTAATTACTAGGAGAGAAAAAAAAAACCCAGCCCTCCAGAGGGGAGGAGCATATCCCTTTCATTGTTCCTAAGTCTCATCCTTTTGCGAGAATCAAACCACTTTACTTGTAAATGAAAGATTTTAAGGTTGATTTTTACCAAGCGAATTTGAACCACACTATTATGGCTAGTCGGCTAGTCCATTGTGAGACTTAGCTCACTTCTCCACCCTCTTAGTATAGATATTATCGTTTGTTCAAAAAAAAAAAAAAAAGTCCCTTGCGATGACGTAGTATGAGTTATGCATAGTTTTTAGTACCCCAATCACTTATTTTATTGCTCATCCCTCAATATAGTATGAGTTATGCGTAGTTTTTATTGCTAGTCCATTGTGGCTAACCTAATACTAGTTTGTTGCGAAGAAGTTGAGATTCCACAATAAAATCAATATGTAATATGGGGAGTAGTCCAATACTTGCAATATCTCTCCTTTTTTGGACATGAGATTAAGGGGGTGAATTCAATGGGGATTTTAAGGGATTTTAATTCTTTTAATGAATTTAGGGGTGTTCAATTAAGATTTTAAGTGATTCTCTAAAATTCAAGGTGTATTCAATCAGGATTTTAAGATAGTTTGTTAAAATCTTTATAAATCTAGATGTATTCAATTAGGATTGTAAAAAAGTTGCATTCAATTAGAAATTGATTTTGAAGAACTTGAAAAAAGTTGAGGAATTCGAGGGAATTAGAGAGATTTCGTAATGTATTTTAAGTATTCACAAATTTCACCTCTCCACAAGAGATTTCGAGGGAATTGAATCAAAATTTTACATAGAATCTCTACAAATCAATTAAACTTCATAAAAATCTATGGATTTATAAATCCCTTAAAATCTCTCAAATTTTCAATTGAATACACCATAATACTCTCAACATGTTGTACAAACGTCCTAATAAATCTCCTTATCGACGAACTTCAACAACACACACTATCAACAAAACCGCAACGAGAGAGCAAAATCACCACGCACACCCTGCAAACGCATGCACGCACACCCAAAAACACAAAGACAATATAGTGCTTCAACTTAACATGCATGCGTACGTCCACTCCCGTGATGCACGAGATATTTTCAGTAGTAATAACCCTTTAAGTTTACAAGTAAACCTTCTTTCTGGAGTATAGTTGCTAGCGTGCCATTACTCGGCTGAGAGAGCATGAATATTTTCATCCAACCCTAAGTTTTTCAAACGAAGGAATAAATTTCATATGTTTGTTTCAGATCGAAAGAGACGTTCTTACAGAAGACGCATCGATGTCCAAATCGTGACTTTCTGACTTTTTCAGTGAAGCAGAATGTCTAATTCGATGTACCCAAAAGTTGTTTACAGATTGGCATTTAATACGATCCAACCGTTTTAAATACACCTTGTCGTCGGAAAAGTAGGCCAAGAACGACTAGTCGCCCCTCTGGTCGGTCGGATCTAGGCGAGATTAGTCAAAGCTAGACGGAGTTAGGCGGCAATAACTTGGTTTATGTTTAGAACGGAATTTGAAAAGTGTAATTGCAGAACATAGCTGCAACACGCGAAGAAGATGAAGGTCTTTGATATTTCCACACGGTGCCGTTTGGGTATGAGTTATAACAGACATTAATATTGTCTACTATCTAAAATAATTTGATTGTCTATATTTTTTGGGGCTTTTTGTCCTGTAAAATTCCGCCCCTTCACCCGTCAATTTCTGGCTTCGCCATTGATTAAGACCACATGGCTAAAGGTAGGCCCCAACCGACATCTGAAAGGATGAAGAACGATGACGTCTTGAAACGGCCGACAAATTTCTCGATGGCGGAGGGCGACATTCAGATCCGGTTTCCGGTAGCCATCCAATGTTTTTTTCCATTCAAATACTTAATCTCTTATTCATCATGTAAAGTCTTTATTTAAAAAACAAAAATAAGATACTAGTTAGTGACTTCGCCATAACGTCCATCATTTTAATGGCCAAGAAGACTCACAGAGGCATTCCTGGCCACCATTGTACGATTCATCAGCGCCACAAATCGAATTCAAAACGTACCGTGTGACATATGGTCTTGAATTCGTCCCTATCGCTGAACCACCCGTGATGGTTCATCATTAAAGTCTTTATCTTTGTACTTTATACTTTATACCTATTTTATTCAATTTATGAAAGTACCTCATAAAGACCAATAGAATTCTTTATAGTGTTGTTTGGACAGCAAAACTTGTATTTATGAAATGTTTTATCCACTAAAATAGTTCACCGCTTACTACTTTATATGTTTATGAAAACCCATGAACACCGCCATCTTTTCTAATTGTTGTGGCATTTTTAATAATCCTCTCCACATCTGAGACCAACAAAACCCGTGGGCCAACCCAAACACAAGTCAGAAGTTAGAAGAAGCCCCACAGAATTGTTGTCCGAAAACATCCCCATTTGATCTGCTTTTACATTTTACGTTTCTGATTGATTTTTTTTTTTTTAATAAATGATATTTTTTACACTAAAGAGTGTAAGACTGAGCTAAGTTACACAATATTCTAGCAGTAATGCAATTTAAATTCGCCTTCAGCCAAGGCCGGCCCTGAGGGTAGCCCAAATAGGCGCTCACCCCCACTTCAAAAGGGCCCCCAAAAAAATTTTATATCCGATAATTAATTAACATATAAATACAAAAAAAAGTAAGAAATATCATAATTTATTTATTAGTGCAATGGAAATGTTGGCATCATTTTTCTTTGAAGTGTTGAGTTCGAAACTGCCTTTTTAGTCACTAGATTTTTCTTAATTTTTCTTGTTTTTCATATTTACTGCCAATCTATCTATCCAACTCCTAATTCATCCGTCCAAATGCATATAAAGTTATAAAACTCAAGTCTCTTTGCAATTTTTTTTTTCAACTTCTCATTCTCTCCATTTCTATCGAATGTTCAAACCAACTTCTCATTCTCTCCATTTCTACTGAATGTTTAAACCAACTATCATATGGTCTTAAATATTGTACTTTAAGGTAATCAAAACTTTGAATTTTATATTTTTCTTTTCAATTCAATGGATTATTTTAATATTCAATTCGTTAGTGTGATGTTGGATTTAGAAGAAAAAAAAAACACAAGAGAAACAATTGGCGTTGAATTTATTATACTCATCAATCAAGTTTTATTGTTATTTACTCTCTTGATCATCTAGTTTTATTCTTCTTCACTCTCAATCTTAAACTCTTGACTGCAAACATTTAGTACATTTGTGTGTAATGTGAATCGTGTAATGTTTAAATAATGTTTATATATTTATCTTCTTTTGATATTAATTTTTAATGATATTTGATGTGAAAATAGAACTTTTTTATGTATTTAGTGAATTCTTTTTTTATACAAATCAATATACAAAGAACCGGAGATCAGAGAATTTTAGGGCCCCACTTCGAAGGCTCGCCTAGGGCCCCCAAATTCTCAGGGCCGGCCCTACCTTCAGCGAAAATCAGATATAAGACCTATCACTTACAAGTGAAAAAAAATACCAGTAGACCGATAAACAAAAATATTATAAGGATGTCAAATGCAAAAGGTGGCATATGGGTGTAAATAATCCTGTGTTTAATTGTTAATAAATGGTAGCAATAACCCTCCAGAGTCATTTCTAATTGCATGGCAGTTTGGCAGCGGGATCAGTTAACAAATTATAAAAGTTGATCAAGTTTGTTAAGCCCTAACGTCACCAGTTTGTTGTACTTGTGCCCTAACGTCGCCAGGGCAACTTACATAAATGGGTTCACCACCATTGTGGTATATTTATCCAATGCATATTGGTCGAAAACAATATATAATGATGAACTCATTCTACGTAAAGCTTTTTAGAACTTGTATTTTTTATTTTAATATAGGAGGTATCCTGCTACATTGATGATAGACCAATTCTCATTTTCATGCAGTTCTGATATCATATGACTCCAAAAAATAGAGTTGATGATAGACCAATTCTTATTAGCGTACTTTTTAACTCCAAATAAAACAACATTTCAGAATAGAGTTGATGACTCCAAAAAATACATTTGTGGAAATTCGAACTCTAATTAAAAATTAAATACTTCTGTTGGCTTCCAACTAGACCCACACGCTCGTGTTGAAATTAAAACCAATGAGCAAGAAGCCCCAACAACAAGAACCCCATGAGTCCCAAAACCCATTTATCCATGTAAGTTTTAACGAAATACTTTCGGTACTGTTTACTTTTAACGAAAAATATATTTTTACTCTAAAAAATTACTCATGGTACTATTCACTTACAATACATTTTTGTCCTTTTGATTAACACTCAAAGTTTTTAAACTATTTTCATTAGTTTTCATTTTATCCAAATCTCACCAAAAAGAGACATCATTTTTAGAAACTCCAGCTCGAGGATTATACCTAAATGGTATTAATTAAAGTATTAAGATATACAACCCGACAGAGAGTGATCTGCCACCCCATTCTTTGTTTTATTTGCTTTGCCATTTCTTATTCGGTAAAAACAATGATGAATGGGAAGAAAAAAAGAGATGAGCATCACTGCATAACTTGAATGCAATGAGTACTAATCCACATTAAGGCACGCAATTTTTATTTTTTTTCAATTTTACAAGTGTGTATGTTTTATTTTAAGAAAGAGTTCCCCTTAATTTGTATAAGGCATCAACATTGTGTTTTTGATTGAGTTAACGTTATTTGTTCCATATGCAGTGGGATGATTTTGACAAGGAGAATGATAACAATATAGTTTTTCTTCTCATCGCTTGTTTAATTATGATCGTTGTTTATATTTGATTTATAATTCAATGACAAAAAGTATAGAGATATGTGGATAAGTGAGAAGGAGAAAAATAGTGTGCGGTTCAAACTTACCATCTCCCTTTTGACAATAGTAGAAGACAGAAGAAAGTTAGCAAGATTGAATTAGTCATTACTTTACCCTAACAACTCGAAATAGTTAGAAATCATATATTATAGCTAAGCAAATTAAATACAATTACCAATGCCAAAGAAGAAGAAGAAATCAACCGCATTGACTTGAATTGTGATAGTGTTGAGAGTATGAATTTCATATCATGAAAAAAGAAAAGAGCTTGCATGTACTTATGAGTAATTAGGTTACTCTCCATATTGTTAATTAGTTATATGGTGGAACTCCAAATCTCTTCATGGTATCAGTGGAGGTTGTCTCGCATGTAAAGCTCAACATCTACACGTGCTCCACAACACCTGATTTGTGTTGTCCATGTGCTAGGATTAAATTTCAAATCAGAAAAAAAAAAAAAAAAAAAACCTTGTATATGCTTATAAGTAATTGGATTACTTCCCAATATTTTTTCGAATTCTTTATAGTGTAATTTGGACAGCAAAACCCGTATTTATGAATTATTTTAACTACTAGAATAATTCACCGCTTACTTCTTTACATGAAAACTTATGAACACCACCATCTTTTCTAACTTTTATGGCATTTTTAATTTGGGAGATTTAACAAAACACTCATGGTACTGTTCACTTTTAACGAAAAACTACATTTATATATTTCCCTAATACTATTTATTATACCTTTAAAAATAACTTTTTATTAAAAATGAAGTTTTCTTTTTTTTTTTTTTAGTTTTCCTTTTTAATTTATCATTTCCACAAACCCGCAAAACTCGTGGGCCAACCCAAACACACGTCAGAAGTTAGAAGAAGCCCCACAGAATTGTTGTCCGAAAACATCCCATTTGATCTGTTTTTACTTTTCCACGTTTCTGATTGACCTGTTAGTTTCAAATATAGGTATTTCATATAAGGATGTCAGATGCAAAAGGAGATGGGTGTAATTAATCATTGTTTATAAATGTTAGTAATAACATAGGCCACCGCCCTCCAGAGTACTTTGCATTGCATGGCAGATTGGCAACGGGATCATTTAAGAAAGGGAGTTTTAACGAAAAGCCTACGATATTGTTCACTTTAACGAAAAATCATATTTTTACACTAAAAAGTTAAACCTTATACTATTTACTTTACTCTTTATTTTGTCCTTATCATTAAAACTCAAAATTTTCAAGTTTTTTTTTATTAGTTTTTCTTTTAAGAAATTATAAAAGTTGATCAAGTTTGTTGTGCCCTAACGTCAACACGACAACTTACATTAATGAATTCATTACCATTGTGGTATGTCGGTCTACTGCATTATTCATCGAAAAATATATGACGGTGAACACATTCTAAGTAAGATTTTCTTAAACTTGTGGTTTTTTTTTTTTTTTTATTGAACATGGAAGGTATCCCTTTTCCACCACGTATTGATAATAAACTAATTCTCCTTTCCATGCAGCTTCAGTACTATATGAGAGTATCATATATATATATATATATATATATATATATATATATATATATATATTTTTTTTTTTTAAATTATGAATCAAACAATATTCCAAAATAGAGTTGATGGCTCTAAAGAATGCATTCATAGAAACTTAAACTCGAATTAATGATTCTAAACTTTTGTTCGTTTTTCACTAAACCGACACGTTGGTGTTGAGAATTGAAACCAATGAGAAAGAAGCCCCAAGAGTCCCAAAACCCATCTATCTTATGGCTATGCATTAATCTAAATCTCACCAAAGAGAGACATCATTTTTAGAAACTCCAACGGCTCGAGGGTTACCTAAATGGAATTAATTAAGTATTAAGACATACAACCCGGCAAAGAGAGCGATCTGCCACCCCATTCTTTTGTTTTGTTTGCTTTGCCATTTCTTATTAGGTAAAAGCAACAATCAATGGGAAGAAAAAAGAGATGAGCATCATTGCATAATTGAATGCAATGAGTGTTAATCTACATTAAGACCAGCAAATTTTTTCAATTTTGCAGGTGTGTTTGTATTATTTTAAGAAAGAGTTGCCCCTTACATTGTATGAGGCATCAACCTTAATTGTGTTTTTGGTCGAGTTACCGTTATTTGTCCTGCATGTAGTGGGATGATTTTAACAAGGAGAACTATGACAACATACTTTGTTTTTTCTCATCACCTGTTTAATTATGATCGTTGTTTATGTTTGATTTATTTAATTTGATGACAAAGAATATAAAAGAATGTGGAGAAGGAGAAAAATAATCTGCGATTATCAAACTTATCATCTCCCCCTTTTGACAATACTAGAACACAAAAGAAAGTGAGATCGAATTAGTCAGTACTTTACCTTAACAGCTAGAAATGATAAATATTCATATTATAGTTAAGCAAATTAAGTACAATTACCAATGCTAAAGAAGAAGAAGAAATCGACTGCGCATACTTGAATTGTGATAAGGTTGGGAGTATAAATATCTTAGATCAGGAGAAAGAAAGATCTTGCATATGTTTATAAGTAAATGGGATATTCTTCATATTGCTAATTAGTTTTATGGTAGAACTCCAAATCTCTTCGTTGTATCAGTGCAGGTTGTTCGCGCATGAAGCTCAATGATCACACGTGCTCCACGACACACTATTTGTGTTGTTCATGTGCTAGGCTTGAATCCCAAGTCGGAAAGAAAAAAAAAAAGGTCTTGCATTTGCTTATAAGTAATTTGATTACTTTCCATATCAAAATTATATAGATATTGTTGATATGATGTCGATAATGTTGGCATAGCATAGATATTTGGCACTTACATTGTTAAGATGAAGTTGATATTTGGTTACTATTTCGTCATCGTGTCATCCACATCGCTCAACTAGATCGCGCGCATGATTTAGAAAAGCTAACACCTGTAATGTTGGTCCAATTGTTGTCTTAATTTGGGCAAACATAGTAACATTGCCTTTATTTATAGGCTAAATTGGATTAATGGTCCACGTGGTAATAGGATGTTTGAAAATTTTCCCTTGTGGTCAAAAAATTAGGATTTAAACCCTTGTGATAAAAATTATTAGTAAATTTAACCCAAGAAAGATATTTATGTTAAATCTCAATTAAATGTGGGGATAAAAATGTCCAACCACACTCTTTCTTTCTGTTAGCCTTCTTCCCGGCGGGTTGGTCGTCAGGTCTTCCGGCGGACCTGACCTTGTTGTCGACCTCCTCGCCCGCCAATTCCGGAACGTCTGCAGCATTCACATTGACGAGCGCCTCAACATTTCGTCGGTGAGGCTGCACTTTGCCAATGGCTCTGTTACAACGTGCTTGATTTGAACATCTTATCGGACGCTGCTATGATTGTTATCGACGACAGATTCCCCAAGCTCGAAAAGTTGAGGTTAATCTGGTGCTCCTATGACTCTCCAGCATCGGTCAAATTTGGCTTGCTGATACGTGTAAATTGTTGAAACCATTGGATTTGCAGGTAAGCTTTTGCTTAATTGGCCTTTAATCTCCGCTGTTATCGCTTTGTTAGAGTTACTTAAAACTTTAACGCTTGAAGTCTCAAATTCTTCGTTTGAATACTTAATTGAAAATTTTGGTACATTCCTCGTTTGAATGCTTAATTGGCTTTCATTCTTTCGAGTATTTCTGTATGCAAGAAGAACTTATATCTCATGCGATCAAGCAGTTTCTGTTAAGGTGGAACGAGAGAGAGAGTTGAGGTGGTACAATTAGAGAGAGAGAGAGAGGAAGAGAGAAGAAGGCTAACAGAAATGAAAGTGTGGTTGGACATTTTTATCACTTCATTTAATTGAGATTTAACAGAAATTTCCCTTTTGGGTTGAATTTGTTAATAATCTTCACCACCAGGGTTTAAATTCTAATTTTTTTACCACAAAGATTATCATTCGAATACCCTATCATCACAGGGACCGTTAATCCGATTTGACCTTATTTATATGGTTGGAACGAAATTCACCCACCTCAATCTAATCTCCTTGTCAATATAACAAAGAGTTGGAGTAGCATCATTTCTTCTTAATAAGTTCCAATTTTGTAAGGGTAATGCATGAGATTTGTAAACCAAATGATGTGGATGTTGATAATTTGATTATTATAAAGTGTTAATTGACGTGCATATTTCCTATTAGTGACACATCAATTAGTTTGCAAATTTAGTTTCAAATTTTGGCTTTCCTAGCATTATCCATTTTATAAAGGATAATGTTTAGGAGACTAAATTTTATACCAAATTTACAAACTAAATGATGTAATTGATGACTGAATTATTACTTAAGCGTTGATTAATGTGTTTATTTTTTATTTGTGACACATCATTTAATTTGTAAATTTAATTTAAAACTTTGATTCCCTAACATTATCGTTTGTAAATATTCTCCCTAATCCTTTTTTTGTTTTATTTGTTCCCTTTTCACGCGAAGCTGCTCTTGTACCCTTAAACTGGGACCCATAATTCGAAACTTCTTTTTGTAACTTTAATATGCGATTTGTGAATTTTTAGAGGGATTAAAAACTCAACTTTGTATTCAGCTTGAGCATTTTGTGGATCTGATGAGACTGAAAAGAACCTTCTTGTTGGTAGAGATTCTATAGTATAACCGCACTTATTATTTAGGCGAAATTGGATTAATAGTCCCCGTGGTAATAGGGTAATAAAAATTTGGATTTAAACCCATATGGTAAAAACCGTTAGAATTCAAGTCCAAAATTAACGTTTCTGTCAACTCTCTATTAACATTCCCCCCACAAAGAGACATTCGACTTGCCTCTTCTCTCTCTTTTTCTTTCTATCTCTCTAGCTCTTCATCTACCCTTCGTCGTTCATGCCATTGTTGATGAACAATTCCTCTGATGCGAATGAGCGGCAATAAGATTTCAAGTCAAATCCCTCCTGAGATTGGGCCGTTGAAAGTTGAAACAACTGCAGGTTCCGAGCCTGAGCAGGGACAACTTGACAGGTGATTCCAAAGAAAAGGATTACTGAGTTTTGGTTGGTCCTGTTTTGGATGATGAATTACTGTCATTTGTTAGATGTTTGAGGGTCAGTGGGTCATTGAGCAAGTTGACTTGGCACTATTAAGCAGTACTTTCTACATCTGGTGGCTATGCAGCACTATCAAGATTCCTATGAGCATAACATGTTTCGTTACTCGACATAATCCAGATTCCTATGAAAATAACAAACAAGCAATCCACATAAGTAAGGATAACTAAAGTTTTCAATTTTACTTGGATTGGCTAGTGCTGCATAAAATTTAAAAAAAAAAAATCTAGTCTCTTTGGTGGACAAAAGAGTTTTGAATGAAATCGAAGCATGGAGCAAAGGATTCATATCCTTGACTGAACAGATTTTTTTATTTTTTTTCTCTTTTGGTTATGAAGGAAGAATAGGTTAACAGAGAGTTGATGGAAATGTTAATTTTGGGTTTGAATCCTAACGGACTTTACCACAAGGGTTTAAATCCGAATTTTTTCACCACGTGGGCTATCTTCCAATTATCCTATCACCACATGGACCATTAATCCAATTTAACCTATTATTTATTTCTATGTCTTGTCTTTTTCATTACATGATCAAACAAACAAAATTTGTCTTGTCATTGTTATTTTAGACAACAAAAGAAACTTTCTCTCGTTTTCTTTTCTTTGGAAGCATAAGAATTTTTGGATGGTGCTATCTATACACTTCTTTTTACCTTTCACATATTTTTTTCAATTTTTGGTTATCGACTTGAATGAATTGAAGAATATCAATTGGCAAAAATTAACAATGAATATGTGGAAGGTTAGAGCCAACCTAACTTTTAAGCTTAGTAATTTAAAGTGATTTGTAGGGTAAAACGTTATTTAGGTAGGTCTGCAGTTGGGGCACAAACAGAGAGTAGCTCCTCTGTTTCTATCATTAGGCCTACAACCTTTAAAATTATCCAAAGCCAACTCCTACCTAAAGCAATCCAGTCCAATCAATGGATGTCATAGGCCCATACGCAAACTCGACCCAAGTCTACACAATAATTACAACTAGATGGACCGATATTTTGATATTCCTCTTTATTTATAAGTATATTATGTTAAAAAGAAAAAACTATCCTATCCAAGGATAAAATTCTAAAGTCCATGGCATACAAGTTCTAGACAACTTTCTAAGACACACCCAAACCTTTAACATATTTGTTTCAAACATGTGTGTATCCTTACATGTTTGAATCAACACTAATTGCATCAACACTAATTAAAGCAACTACTAAAATAGTTACATCAATACTTAACTAGTTGAATTAACACTTTGATACAATACGTACTTCATACTGCTTGTTGGCGCGTTGGTAGGTAAGGTCTTTCCCGCTGCTTATGGCCAGGTTACGAAACTATTTTGTAATTTTTCAAATTCCCAACTTCAAAGAGGCCCAATTACGTGCCTTTTCTTTTCTTTTTCTCTCTTTTTTTTTATTGTTCTTTTTGAGAAGATTAGAGCAATAATTCATGAATTTTGATACAATTGGAACTTTGATCTTTGAACTAAATAAGCCAGTTAGGGTGACAACCAATTAAATAATTTGATATGAACTTGCATAGCATGACCAATTTAACAGAATCAATTATAAATGTGTTAGGTCAAAAATATATTAATTCTTTAAAAGATGTAGTAAACCTTGGAAGGAGGAATCTATTTATATAAGAATTACATTTTAATTAGAAAATTATTACGATGGATACTGTTAAAAACTAGTTTTATTGTTTAGGCTTCTCTTGTCAAATCTTGTATTTGCTACCACACATGCTCATAGTTTAGAGTTAGGGTGCCATGCTAATCTGGAATTACTACTGGGGATTGAATTTGTCAAAGCATCAGCCATCTTCACTACAAAATGTTTGAATCATATATTTGCATATGCATGTCAAGCTTATTTTTCTAGATTTCTTTTATCTAGTGTAGTTGTCTAGTCCGAATTTTTGTCTATTTTCCAGTTGTCTAGGCACGCAAAATAAGACAGCCCACATGGACCATCTGACACCTTTTCCCGTGCGTGGATCTTTCACCCTTGATCTGGAAAGGTCTCTTTGGCTTGTGACACATGTCTCCTTGTTCATCTAGTCTGAAACATCCAGTTATTCCATTAAAAGATTTCAAGGTTTCATTTGTTTCTTGGTTAGGAGCTACCTTTTGAGCTTTTAAATCGAAACCCTAGCCACAAAACCATCTCATGCACAAACATCCAATCATTGCATATTAGGGTTGCATTATTTTAAATGGTTTTGCATTAAGCTTTTGGTAAACCAATCTCTCGGATTCATGTTAGGGTTTTCTTTAACTGTTTGACTGAAGAACCTGACTGATTAGTTGAATCCAAATGTCATGTGCATATCATAAAATCATATCACATCATTGATTGTGTTGATCTCAGTGCCACAAGGTGATGAGCTTAAGAGAAGCTGCCACTTCGTGAAGACCAAAGGAGTTGGTCTCGTGTAAGGTAAGGTTGCACAAAGGTAAAACTGCTCCATAGATAGGGATCTAGGAATGAAGCTTGTGTGGTCTTTGTATGAACCTTTGTTTACACTAGTGGATTGGACTCAGTGGAGAGTCCCTAGTTTTTTAATCCATATGTGGGTTTTTCCGGCCAAAAACTTCATTGTGTTCAATACTTTACAAAGCCTTATTTATAAGTTTGTTGGAATTAAACATTGTAGGGTTTGCTAATATTGACACTTTATTAACCAAGTGAACTTAGCTCAAGTGCTAAGACCAAAACTTAACTGAAGTTCACATCGTTAAGTTTTGACCTTTTAAGTTTGTTTGATTTATATGCTTGTGGGATTCTAACAATCTGTACTAAGACTATTACGTTTGGCTAGTTAGTATAGTTGCTTTTAAGTTTTTATTGTAGGGTATTCCACCTGGTACAAATTTCAGATACATTATTCAACAAAATACACGATTGATTATATTGTCCCAAAGAAATATACTAATTTAATATAGTAGGATTTGTTATAAAATTATAAGGTATTTGCTATTTGAGTCAATCCCGCTACATCAAAGCACTTCAAATATAAAATTATTTTTTTTGCGACACCCTCTTGAATTTCAATTTCATTTTACTTTACTCTAAAAACTCAAATTGCAATTTTGTCTCATAGGAACTCACTTTTGGTTTCAATTTGCAATTTTCCGTCAATAAATCTGTTAAAACTTTGACGTAGTGTAGTGGCAGCCCTCTCATCAATTAAGTGGATCCTACTTACGCCACGTCAACGTTTTAACAAATTCATTACCATAACTTGGGCCGTTGGTGCAATACCCCGTATTAAAAAAATGATTATATATAGGTGTGTGTGCGCGCGCACGCGCGAAGTTATGATTTTATTGGGTTTTTTTTTATACGCTATGTGTACAAGAACTTATACTTTTGATACATAAACTAGTGTCAACGTAAGTTCATTTTGCTACAAGATTATTTTAAAAACGAAGTAGTATTATTTCATGTTCGTATGTAATTAGAGATTATTATGATGAGTTTACCTTGATTTTTCTCACAAAGGCTAAGTGGCTTTTTGGCAACCATTAGAGAATAAAGAGGAGGGGTGTGTGTGTGTATGTGCGAAGTTATGATTTTATTGGGTTTCTTTTTATACGCTATGTGTACAAGAACTTATACTTTTGATACATAAACTAGTGTCAACGTAAGTTCATTTTGCTACAAGATTATTTTAAAAACGAACTAGTATTATTTCATGTTCGTATGTAATTAGAGATTATTATGATGAGTTTAGCTTGATTTTTCTCACAAAGGCTAAGTGGCTTTTTAGCAACCATTAGAGAATAAAAAGGAGGGGTTAGTCACTACTCTAGATAGGTTGAGATGGGATTCTATATCTTATAGAGTATGGATGTGGCCTTTGGGTATTTGTTCACCTTGCATGATAATTTTTGTTTTTGACTAACTTAACACATGTTGCTTTGCCATATCAACACATACCATTGTCAATGATTAACTTCACATTTGGTGTGTTTCTATTGGAACACATATTAGGACTAATGATTAGCTTAACATTTGTTGTTTTTCTATTGGACCACATTACATTCTTAATGATTAGGACAACACTCATTGCCTTGTTATTGGAACACATTTTATGGTGATGATTAGCACAATACTTGGTTTCTTTCTATTGGCACACACGGGAGATTTTTTTTGGAGAGGAAGATGTCATGCAATCTCTATAAATGAAGGAGCAAGAACCAATGGAAGGGACATGGAGAGAAGAGATAGGAAGAAGAAGAAAAAAGAAAAAGAACAACTCCAACAAAAAGCCATTCTCCCTTTCATCTTACTCTTACCTTTCTTTTACATATTGTTAAGGCTTTAAGCCATCTTTCATTGTATTTGTAAGTCTCTTATATATAGTGAAATACAATGAAAGCAAACCCTAGTGGATATAGGCGATTTGGGGAACCACTTAAATTTTGTGTTGTTTATGCATTTACATTTTGAGATCATTGCCATGAGAAGCACTCCCACTAAACCATCGAAAATCTCCATTTACTTCCCATGAGAATGTTGTAATAGAGACAAATCCCAAAAAAATGCATGAGAGCTTACCCAACAAAATTGCTCTATGGAACTCAAATGGGGTTATGCATCAATATCACCTAGAGAGAGATGGAGTAAAATGGTAAAGTAATATTTCTCAATTAGATTGTTGTGTGTTAGCCATACTATATATTATTGATAATATAATTCAATTTGGGCTACTAACAATTTGATTAGTGTTGCAAATATAATACAATTTTGGCTACTAATAGTTTGATTAGTGTTGCAGATGTTATAAAGCATGTGATTATTGATATCCTTGTTACAAGGCATATACATAAGCATTCTTGCAAAGCAAGAAAAAGAGTTGTGTTGTGTCAAGTGCTCACTTGTGTAAAGTGTTTAAGTTGTGAAGATATTTAAGGGATGAAGTTTGCCTTGAATATAATTAATGAAATCTTGTATATGTCAAGCGTCGGGAGAAGGGCTTGAATATACATCTAGGCATTGGGGGAAGTGCTTATATGCTAAAGTAAAAACTGAGAATTTAATTACAAAAATTGGGTTTAAGGGATGAACAAGAGTTAACTCATATTCTAAAGTATTCGAAGCCAAGTGGTATAAGCATGGTATGAGACGTGCATGCTTGAGTATCTTAGGTATGTGTTAGTGGGATTAGAAGGGAGTGAGTACATTCATCCATCCCATTGCATATATTTTATGTATTTGCAAGAATTGTTACAATTTTTAGTCATTTTTTAATTGGTAGCTCTTGTTGTGAATTAATTTTTACATTATTTTATTTCGATATGTATTCGATAAATTCTATGTAAGATTTTGTTATGTAATCTATGTGTAATCATTATATTTTTATTTTATTTTCCACCATATCTTGGTTTTATAATTTATTTCTATAACTAAGATATGTTTCACACCCTAACTCGTGAATAGTCCTTATTCGCTAGTCGGGGCATGGCAGTTGGTTGGCTTTATAATTTGTTTTAAGTTGTAATGAATCCTAACTTTTTTGTCCAAAAAAAAAAAAATGTTTTAACAAATTCATTAACATAACTTACAAAAAATGACGCCACATATAAGTGAGAGATCTTAGATTCGATTCTTGCCAAAAGCGAATTTAAACCACATTATTACTAGTTAATTATGAGGCTCCTAAGCCCTCCTTGGATTAGAGGTTTTTTTTTTTTTTTTTTTTTTTTTGGAACAAACGATATCATCTATGGAGAGGAAGTGAGATTAACTTCACAATGGACTAACAATAATGTAATTCAAATTCGCCTTTAGCGAGAATCGAACATAAGACCTATTACTTACAACTAAAAAGAAATATCACTAGATTGAAGTACTAATTGTTAAATTTTTTAGGACAAAATAAAACTAAATTGAAATTCTCTAGAGCGTTGCAAAAATAAACGGATTATTTTTTATTGGGTCCAATGCATCACGATGTAACCAAAAAAGGGAATTGGATCCTCTCCGAGGCAACACCTCGGAATCCTCCTGACCGGTGTTAGTGGGTCGTTGGATTTTTATCCAACGGCTACAAAGAAGAGGATCTTCTAAAAATTATAATAATTGTAACTGTTGAATAAAAATTCAATGATCCACTAACTTTGGTAAGAAGGATCCTAAGGATTTAAGAGGATCCAATTCCCCAAAAAACAATCTAAACTGACACAACCCCACTTGCCCACCACTATTTTACTGGGAGGAATCTATTTCCTTTACCCGGCCCCCTTGTTTTCAAATACCTTTTTCTTTTTTTGGCCAGATCTAAATTTGAAATTTTATTGGTGAAAATATCTAAATCTGAAAATTTAAACGGTCCAACGGTTCACCTCCTCCTCTCAGAGCTGGCAAACTCTCATTTTAACCCGACTCCGCGGTCAACGTTTAACCCCGGTTACATTTTCCCCCCTTTATAATCCAGACCTAGACCTCCCTGCTTTTCCAATTCAATCCAAACCAATCCCACCACCACTCGTCTGAGGCGTCTTGGTAAACGCCGCCCCTCCCTCCTCCTCCTTCTCCTGTCTCCTTTCAGTTGGAACCCTAATCCTCTCCCTCACCTCCCGCCAAAATGAGAGAGTGCATTTCGATCCACATCGGGCAAGCCGGAATCCAAGTTGGCAACGCCTGCTGGGAGCTCTACTGCCTCGAGCACGGCATTGGCCCCGATGGCCAGATGCCCAGCGACAAGACCGTCGGCCGCGGCGACGACGCCTTCAACACCTTCTTCTCCGAGACCGGTGCCGGCAAGCACGTCCCTCGCGCCATCTTCGTCGATCTGGAGCCCACCGTCATCGACGAGGTCCGCACCGGCACCTACCGCCAGCTCTTCCACCCTGAGCAGCTCATTTCCGGCAAGGAAGACGCCGCCAACAACTTCGCCCGTGGTCACTACACCATCGGCAAGGAGATCGTAGATCTCTGCCTCGACCGCATTAGGAAGCTCGCTGACAACTGCACCGGGCTCCAAGGGTTCTTGGTCTTCAATGCCGTCGGTGGCGGTACCGGATCGGGTCTCGGGTCGTTGCTTCTGGAGCGGCTTTCGGTTGATTACGGAAAGAAATCCAAGCTAGGATTCACTGTGTATCCTTCTCCCCAGGTTTCTACATCTGTCGTGGAGCCTTACAACAGTGTTCTCTCAACCCATTCTCTGCTGGAGCACACCGATGTGTCTGTGTTGCTTGACAATGAAGCCATCTACGACATCTGCCGTCGGTCCCTCGATATCGAGCGTCCCACGTACACCAATCTGAATCGCCTCGTCTCTCAGGTATTTCATCGAACACCTTATGTGCATAACCACTGATTCTGATTGGTTACGATTTGATGGCTGATGAGCTGTTGATTGTTTTGTGGGTTTTCAGGTCATTTCTTCGCTGACAGCCTCGCTGAGGTTCGACGGAGCTCTGAATGTGGATGTGACTGAGTTCCAGACTAACTTGGTTCCATACCCCAGGATCCATTTCATGCTTTCCTCTTATGCTCCGGTAATCTCCGCCGAGAAGGCGTACCATGAGCAGCTTTCGGTGGCTGAGATCACCAACAGTGCATTCGAGCCTGCTTCCATGATGGCCAAGTGCGATCCCCGCCATGGAAAGTACATGGCCTGCTGCTTGATGTACCGAGGTGATGTCGTTCCCAAGGACGTGAATGCCGCTGTGGCCACCATCAAGACCAAGAGGACAATCCAGTTTGTCGATTGGTGCCCTACTGGGTTCAAGTGTGGTATCAATTACCAGCCACCAACTGTTGTTCCGGGCGGTGACCTTGCCAAGGTGCAGAGGGCTGTTTGCATGATCTCCAACTCGACCAGTGTTGCTGAGGTGTTCTCTCGCATTGATCACAAGTTTGATCTGATGTACGCCAAGCGCGCTTTCGTGCATTGGTACGTGGGTGAGGGCATGGAGGAAGGAGAGTTCTCCGAGGCTCGTGAGGATCTTGCTGCTCTGGAGAAAGATTACGAGGAGGTTGGCGCTGAGTCTGCCGAGGGAGATGATGGTGATGAGGGAGACGACTACTGATTCCCAACCTCATGGTTTTTACGTGTTTTCGCATTTGCTAAGTTCCGTTTCGAATGTTATGAACTGAATGTTGTTTGTGGGTGGTGTAGCTATGCATCTTCATAGCACACCATACATTTCTAAGTCAGTATGCAATCTATCTTATATTTCTTGCTGGATTTTTCTTACAATCTTAACTCAGAATATCATTCACATATGAAAAACCGAAATCGATCTCAAACCAGACCTGGATATTTATTCACATTGCGGGGCAAAGGTTTTGGCCGAGTTTCAATCGCCAACATCAAAATTATGAAACGATTAGAATTTTCGGTTCTTTACATAACGCAATTCGAAGCATTCCATCCCAGCATTGGACTAAAAACACTGCCAGATGATATCTCAGAGACGTCCAAATTTTTGGACTAGGCGGTTCTCTATTTCGAGTCTCTTCTTTGCGATCAACCCATACTTCGGAACTAGATGTATGTCGGGAATCGCTGCAAGTTTGCTCTTGAGGGATGTGTTCTCGGATTTGTGCTCATAGAGGCATTTGAAGGGCACAAAACTGCCTTTGTTGTTGCACAGCCAACCATGTGCAGCCCTCAAGGCAGCTCCTAGAGAAGCTGAATCTGTAAAAAGGTTAGAGAATGAAAAGAAATGATGAGTTGCGGTCTCTCGATCAAGCAAACGTTAAAACTTGTGAAACAAGGAGATAGATAAGGAGCACCTATTTGATTTGAGAGACAAAAGTTGTATAATCGTACACATAATGCATATATTTGGCGAAATGCTTACCCGGCCTTTGGACTGTGTAAACCTCACACCCAAAAACACAAGCTGCAATGCCCAGGATCGGGCGATTTACTGACGCACCCCCAGTGGCTATTAATCGTTTTGGAGGAGAAGGCATTCCAAATCTTTCTGCATGACCTCGCATTGACACAAACTGGCCCTCTATTACAGCCCGAACCTGCAAAATTTGTAAATTCGCTTTTCTCAGGGAGAGTTCATGTAGGGTATCCTCCACCCATGTGAACAATTTCCATTTAAAAAGTACAAACCTCAGAAGCACCGTCAAATTCCTTTTCTACTTCACGTTCATTCACGCCCTCCAAAGTTTCACCATTGAAATTTTCAAGAATGTAGCGATGGAAACCAACTAAGAGCATAAAAGTTAAGAGTTTATCATTTGCTGCTTACTTCTATGATTGAATTATAGAATTACGTAGTTGAAAGGCAGTTGGATATCCAGGCACTGCAGAAATTAGAACCCTAAACCCTTTATTCCCAAAGCAAATAAATAGAGCAGAAACAACCATTAAGATAAACTATGCTTTCTACAATTACCATTCGGCCGGAAAATGATCAGTTAACCCAGAAATGAAGGCAATGCAACTACTAAATATGGACAACCCTCAAAGAGTCAGTCAGAAAGAGATTACGAGTATAAATGGAGAAATTAACTAAGGAAAAAGTCTAACCTGGAAGCGGGGGAAGAATTTCATGCTCCTTGTAGTAGAAACCCAGGTTTCCACCTACAGCAGAAACCAGAATATGAAATAAAGAAAAGACAACAATAATTCCAAAAAGAAAGTAGTTCAGACAAGACATGCTAACCATTTAGAGGTAATGTATTCAAAAGCTCTTGGGTGAATCTATCCCAGCTGCTTTCCATGTAGCGGTTGCGAATATCTAAGATGAAGATTGTGGTCAAACTAGGAAACTAGGAAAATATCACAATTAGAACCCATAAAAATATGTCAGCGCACAGTTGTACCTTCACGAGTTAGTGATCCATTCTTGTAACACAACATTACCATGTACCCTTTTGTGTCAACAGGGTTAGGGAAAACATGTCCTTCCAAGCTAGGTTGAAGATCATCAGTAATCCCAATGAGCTGAGCAACAGATACAAGTAAAGGATAAGTTCAATAGCAGATCACGTGGAAGAAACCATTGAAATTCTGGTAATGACTCATGCAACATTCAATACTGTAATAGCAAATCTTTAAGGGAAGGGATCCCCATTTTTTATAAAAATGAGGATTAGTTGTGGGGTCCACATTACATCGAACTTTAACGATCCAAACTGTCTATTTTTCAAGTTGCACCACACTAAAATAATTTGCAATACCTCTGTTAGCATTTCAATTGGTTTCACTAAGGGCCAGCTATTTTATTTTTCAAGGAATATGGAGATAGAAGACAGACACAGTATATGGGGAATGATGGTAAGAGGGAGAATAAAATGCTTTAAAATGCTACACAATATGAAAACTGCAAACGATTTAGTAAAAGCCAATTCAAACAGTTCCTTTTTTTTTTTTTTTTTTTTTTTGTTTCATACATTTTCCTTTGTCTCTCTTCTTCTTGCCATATGTTTTTCTCAAATTTTATTTAGTTTTTCCTTTTGCCTCCTTTTCCCCTCGTTTCTCCCATATACTTCTCCATCTTTAGCTAAAAAGTGAAAATTACAAGCTAATTTCGAAATGTAACACAAAGGAGCCCCAAATAACATTTTCTATTTTTTGAGCTCTATCTGTTTTCCTTTTCTTTCTCACATGTCTTGACTCTCATTTCTCTCCTCTCCCCATTCAGTTAATTGGAAAAGATAGTGGGAAATAGAAATGGTATAACCATATCCCAAAGATCCTAAGAAGTTAATTTTAACTTACAGTGTCACTTGTGCCAAGACTTATTGCTAGATCCCCTGGGGTACTTAGTGTTAAACCTGCACGTCCAAAACACTTACATTTGATAAGTTAAAAAAGTAAAAACTAAATCATATGACAGGCTATTCCGAATATGAAAGGTTAAACTATAACAACCAACAGCAGAACTATGAGGAGTCAAAGAGATTTCACCAGTTCATCGGAAATTTACAAATATTAGAAACACAAGAATAACCAAACAATTACAAAATCAGGCACCTGCCACACTGTTGGGGTTGTCTCCTGACCACAGAATAACCAAACAATTCTTGTTGAAGCGAAATCTGCAGAGAGATTTGAAATATCTTCTCTGTTACGGAAATATTTTCAGACAGAAAATATACATGAAACTAAAGTGGCCGCAAACTAAAATCACGGCCATGCTAGTATAACTCCATTCAATATGAACAAGTTTGATAACATAAAACTAATATGAACAAGTTTTATAACGTCAAACTTCCACAATCATCCACATTTTCAGGCTTATTATTTGAACAGTTATACAGGATACAACTACCACACGACTTTAGCACTCCCTGCTTTATTTAAAATCTTTGTACCACTTTTGTGACATCATAGTCATTTTTCCTTTTTGATAAGTAGAACTGGGATATTATAGATTAAGTTCATTTTGAAAAGGGAGAAACTATAGTATGCAGGTTTTTAGCCTTTCAAGTACCATGTAAATCCGTAAGCCCTAAACCGTAAAGAAATGCTTATCAATAAATGTTGTGCCCGGGTTTCAGGGGTGCATTATATTCTCAAAAATACTATCCCATTGGTCCATTTGGTTTGCAATTTTATTTAATTAGTTCATCCTAATTCAGGATTATATTACCATTTCTTTTCTTGAGGTGCATCTAGGGTATTTGGTTCACATGTAAACTAAATGCTTACGATAAATAATGAATGAAAAATTCTAAGACAGCACAAGACGATCAAATATCGAGAGAAGGCTACATGAGTAGATTGAAAAACAATGCTTCTGAAAAACAATCACAAACGCTATTTAGCCCCTCCAACCACCAAAACATAAAGTCGAAATTAACTGCTACTTACCTGTCAATAAAATAGGGAGCAATGTGGCCAGCAACAGAATGGGCAGGAGCCATCTTTCCAAGCTTTTCTTCCAGACCAGGGGCAGTGGCCTTCATAAAACATGAAGCACAACGAAAATTAATCAAAAAGGAAACAGTAAACTTATTACGAGATACCGGGACACCACTCCAAGAAGCAGCAAAGGAACTAAACATGAATCAGAGAAACATAATTAACCAAGAAAAGTTACTCTTAAAACATGACGAACCTCTAAAAGTATATTAGACCAAGCCCTTTTCTTTATATCCATCAAGTTCATCCCTGCACCGTCAGATTCATCAATACAAGCATATTTCCCTATCAGAAGAGAAGCCATAAACGAACTAACAAGGGAGATCCTCTCAGTGTTTTTGTAAGCTTCAGGATGTGTCTCGAATATCTTCTTAATCTGTGGGCCTGTGAATCTTTCATAACCGCGTGAACCTGTAAGTTGGGATAACTCTAACGCTCCACCAGCAGCCTTCTCTAACTCTCTACACTGGGCTGTGGTGCTGCTGTCCATCCATACTGGGGATTCATTCACCGAAAAGGCTCCACTAAACTGATCCACCAATGGCTTCTTAGGGTCCAACGATGACAATATCGAAGAACTACCATTCTTCCAATAGACACTGCCATGCTGCTGTCCACTGCCGGAAACAGCAGCAATTTTCCCAAAATCCAAATTTGCACTGGCAAGTTTACTAAGTACGAGATCTAGAGCTTCAACCCACATCAAGGTGGGTGAGACAATTCTACCATTAACCGAAGGGTCTCGGTAAACTCCATCTTTGGTTTCGTAATGGGGCAAATCAGTGTCAAATTGGACAAGCTCAGTAGTCACAATGTTGAGATTGGCGTCTAGCACAGTTGCCTTCAGAGACCTTGAAGTAGAAACAAATATAAATTAACAAAAGTAAAATCAAGTTTTACCAATTCAGATTACAGAGCAATCAGAGAATCACAGTCCCATAAGAAACTTTTAACTTCACAGAAACAATGAGAACCCACAACCATTAACAAGTACAAATCAAGTTTTACACAATTCAGATTACAGATAATACTAATTAACTTCACTGTGGATGGATCATGGAATGCAGTAAAACAATGGGAACCCACATCCATAACCAAGCAAAACCATGAATTTATGATGTGGGTAATTGGGATTTTGTGATCAAAGAAAGATATGAAATTGCAGGGAGAAAAAGTTAGGGATTGGTAATTTACTGCGTAGAACTGTCAAATCCAAGAAAATAAGAGTCCTTGGGGAGAGAGTAATCTGCCATTGGAGCAAGCAAAACAAAGTCTGATGGATTCTGCTCTGAATTCAGGTTCACGAAAACTGGAAGGTGACGAGTGAAACGGAAATTGGTTGATAGATATGGCGATGTATTGGATTAAAGATTGTGGATTTTGGATAAGGATGAAAAAGGGGATGGAATTGATATACCAAATGGATTGCGTTGCTGACACAAATCCCGGCCAAGCAAAATTGGAGTAGGAAGGTTCACTCTGCAACGGAAAAACAGGGAGAACCAGGTATATCGAACGATATTGGTTACTCCTATCTCATGATTTTATCGACGGTCGCTGATCGTTGAATTTGATATTAAAATTGAAATTAAAACGTTAAAAAATAGACTGTGTGCTTATATCGTCATTTGTATCATCTTTTTAACAGATGTAGGCTCTATCGACACATATTTGTCTCATTTCTATTAGAAAGTTGATACAAATAGATGACAAAAATAACATTTTTGTAAAAAATATCAAATATAAACTTGTATTAAGGCCTACCTTATAACGTAAATTCATAATCTGAACCGTTCATTTGCTTGATAATTATTTATAAATTAGTCTTGTAAAAATTTACCCAAATCGAAAACCGATTAGCACTTTAATTATTTTTTGCGAATATTTCATTGTTTATTGTTAATAGTGCATTCATTTATTTATCAGATCATAGCAAGATTACTAAGCGACTTCCAATTTCATTAATTTTTTGCATGAATGATCTATAAGCAACAAAATGATTGATTCAAATTATGAAAAATATTGTAGAGTGGAGCTAAATGAGTGATTAGTGTCTTATTAAGTTAATAACTGAGTAGCTCTTAAGCTCATATGCGTTAATATATATGAACTATTATTGACACTTCAAAATCTAATCATACATCCTGCATAAAAGTAATTTTTTTGTATAAAAAGTTTGGAGTACATCCATTTCCAAGTAAAATAAATGAATACTCTATTTGGATTTGAAAAGAGAAATTCTATGGCACACTTTAATACAAATGGGTATCGGTACTATTCAATTTGAACGTTAGTAGTGTAATACAATCATGTCCAAGTATGATATCCTACCTTTACAATGTAATATGACTATAGTTAAATAACGCAGTGTGACATTATTATTATTACTATACAAGGTTGGTGGTTATATTCAATATGATATTATACTTGGACGTAATTGCATAACACTACTAACGTTACTATAACAATGCCCTCGAACGTGATTACATTACAATATGGATTGATATTATTGATATTATAAATGTAAGATATTATAATAGGACGTAATTACATTGCGCAACCAACTTTCAAACTAGATGTTACCCATGCCTTTTTTTATTAAAAGGTGTCCTGGACTAAAATGTTCAATATGAGATTCATCTCAGTTTATAGGAAATTCACAAGTTTAAAAATGGTTGTGTTCAATATGTAGGCTTTTAGATACTTTTGGAATTCAACTAGGAGTATTATGGTTTGTGGCCAGTTTGCTATTGTTGTGTTGCAAAATTGAGTGCTTGGTAAGTATTTCACTTTCAATTTTGTGGTGAGCATAATCACTCAAGAGATAAAAAAATAAAAAAAAAGTTGAGTGCTTGATAAGTATAAAATAAATAAAGACGAAGTTTCATTATAAAATTAATTGATAATATATATGAAGAATAATTTAATTCTTTATAAGCATATGTAATGTCCATTCTTTTTCTGATGTGGAATTCATATTATTAATATTGAATGATGTGTCTCGATGTGAGACTCATATTTGCATCATAAGAATTAACCCTTTAAATTTTATCTAGTGTTGTGGCTGTGCATAGTGATATAAGGACACAATTTATCTCTTAGGAAGAACTTTTGCACCATGAACTTTGGGCCTTGTAATGCTTAGGACATCTCCAATGGTCTGACCATATTTAGCCATCGATACAGCACACTAAATATATAATTTATTACTATAATTTTCCATCTTTAGTGGTGTGGGCTACATTTTATTTTTGAAAAAACTAATGAAAATGATTTGAAAACTTTGAGTTTTAACAAAAATGACAAAATAAAGGATAAAGTGAATAGTAATAAGATTGACTTTTTAGTGTAAAAATATAATTTTTCGTTAAAGTGAACAGTATCGGGAGTTTTTCATTAAAATTCATTTTATTCAACATTTTATTATTTCTTATGATATTGGAAAATATTATGATACAACACTCACACATTAACTACTATGTGTTATTTAAGTTAATTACACTACTATTTGTATCCATTTAAATATAATTTATTAATGAATAGTGCAGAACTATAATTTTTCATCTTTAATATTTGCATGGGATACATTTTATTCCTGTCAATATTTTTTTATTTTTAGCATGTTGAGAAATATTATGGTCTAACACTCATACATGAACTAATATGAGCTGTTTAAACTAATTAAACTACTATCGTATCTATTTAAATATAATTTTTCGAAAACATTGGTTTTTGTAAGAACATGTATATCAAAAATATCTATCATTAGATATCTATCATTAGAGATAATATTTTGAAAATGACCTGTGTAAGATTTAGAACGTTGAGCAAGATTTCATAAATTTCGTTGAATGAATTTATTTTTTTTACATTTAAAAAAAAATTATTCTGGGTTTTTGGGTTAAACAATCTTGTCATCTTGTGAAGAAAAAGTTGTGTGTGCAAGATAAAACATGCAAACTGCAACACATGATTGGTGTCATGTGTTGTCCAGACTTCATGGGGTGCATGAACAGTGGTAGGTCATTCTCCTAAATGGGCCAAATGTAGCAAGCCCTCAAGAAATTGGCCCCTGATTTTTTTGTCCCTCCATTGGAGATGGGTTTTGGAGAAAAATGGGCCATGTTTGAGATTTAGTACTTGTTGGGTACTTGAGTGCTTTTATAAAAAGTGAGTATCAGAAAAAGCTGAACTTAAAAAGGTGTTTGGTAAACACTTAAAAACAGCTTATTTTCATAGTTTTGGGTAAAAAAGCTGAAAACGTAAAGCAGCAAAAATGAGCTTATTCTCACATCACAGCAGAAGCAACTTTTTTTTTTCAAAGCACAGCAATACCAAACTAGCCCTTAGTCCTCTATTAGAGACTGCATTAATCACCTAAATTATCATGTGCAACACTTTGCCGTCTAAACATTACAGTTGAACTAATAAACCAACTCATGTAAACTTTGCTACAATTTTTGTACACAAAATCATAGGAAATGTTTTCACACCCTCATTATCTCGCCCTACACAAGTTCTCTATTTGTGATATTTGGATTGAATAGATTAGCAAAGTGATTTAAACACCCTTATTCTTCTCCTACCTACCCTTATTAATTTCTAATAATTGGATCGAACAAGTAAAAGAAATCAATGGGAAAAAATGATAGCTATATCTTGCCAGGTTGACTAAAAAAGTTATATTTGGTTTAGTAGTTGTGCTAAATACAATAAAGCACATATTGCACTGAGATATGATACTTATGGACCAGTGACCATTTCATCATCTTCTTTTGAGTGAAATGAATCTTTCTTAATGTCAAGAGACCAGACAACCATCAACGTGCTGAGTGGATAAGCTTTATCCATGCCGAATTGCTTTAAGACTTTTTCAATGTAAGTTGATTGACGGACCAAAGTTTCACTAATACAAAGCTTGATATGCAATCTAAGACAATAGTTTGTTTTTCCAAGGTCTTTCATTTCTTGAATTTAAAATCTTCATGTAGGACATCACTGTGTGGTTGTCAAGTGGCCTCATGTAAGGGAGGAGGATTCTCTCCCCTCCTGTTTGAACGGTTACGGTTTAACCATGTCAACATCTTATATTGATTTTTTTATAGAGACAACAAGACAAAAAATAATATGTGAGAAGATGGGAGGGAAGGGGATGGACATGGCATTCGTGTCGTGTTTCTCGTGTTCGTGTCGTTTTCGTGTCATACCCGATAACTTGACGGGTCGTGTCGTGTAATACCCGTTAAAGTAAACGGGTAATATGACCCGACCCAAAATCAACCTGTTAATATTATTAGGTAATATGACCCGACCTGTTACCCGTTAAGAAAAATATATTTTAAATCAATAAAAATGAAAATGAAAAACATAATTTGACCCAAAAAAAATGTAAAACATAATACTAAATTAATATATACATACTAAATTTCGGAGTTAACCCCTTCATGAAAGTTGTAAGACTTTTCATTATGAGTGATTACATTTTTCACACTTCTACAATAATTATTATTAATTTTATTAATTTTGCACTCAAATAAAAAACACTATTCGTGAGATTTGGAGAGTTTTAAAAATCTAAACGACTATATAACCATCATCTAAGCGTTGAGGATGCAATTATGAACGTTTATTATGCTTTCACATCTTTCAAACTTATACATTAATGCTTATGAATTTTGTTTATTTTGAACTCCCTTAAAAATACTATTCATGAGAATTTGTATGGTTTTAAAAATTCAAATGATCATATACCCATTCTTAAAGCGTGGAGGATGCGACTACGACTACAAGCGTTTGCATATTTTTTTCATATTTTTTCGCACATGTCAATTAATTATTATAATTTTTTTAATGTGTTCGGTATTTTTAAATTACTTGATATTTTTATTTTTAATGTATTTTATGATTTTTAATCTCAATCTTTGCCTATAATATACTATAAAAATAAATAAATAAATAAATAAATAAAACTTAAATTTTAAAATTTATATAGAATAATAATTAATAAACAATATATACATATTCATTATATATATATATATATAGTAAGTTTTTTTTAGTAGTTTAAAAAATTAAAATCATCAAAATAACTTTTTTCTTATCATGTCGAAACAGGTTACCCGCATGTCACTCTCGTGTAAACCTGTTAAGGACCCGTTATTAACGGGTTATTATCGTGTGACCCGATAATGACCCGATTAGTTATCTTGTTGACCCGAAATCCGTTATTTTCGTATTGTTTACGTGTCATATTATCGGATCGTGTAAGAAATTGTCAGGTCTAGATAGGAATAGGAGGGGAGAGAACCCTCCTCCCATTTTCGGGGCCATTTCCACCACACCCTCTCTTTGACATTGAGAACCAAATCAAACACCTTTTCTTTTTCTTGTGGAACCAAACATTTGGTCAACCAAAATTGGCAATCTCTCCCCAATTTTCTTTTGCCGTGAATTGGGATGAGACCATCGTTTATATTGGTAGACAAACCAAAGCCTAAACCTATACAAAGGTTGACTGAGATCTGCCCAACGGTCCAGGAATAACTGAAGCTAAGGAAGCTCCATTGCTCGTGAGGTTAGTCAACTAATTAGATTACAGTTTTCCAGTTTTTGGTGTTAATCTTGTAACTCTTTGAGTTAATGTAAGTGATATGGCGTCTAACATTTAGAGACTTCAGCACGATCGAGTTCATGAAAATATAACTACTATAGATACAAGTCTTTGTAATCCAAGTGTATTGATTATAAAGTGAACACGTGTAGCTCTGTGTGTGTAGCCTTTGAGCTTCACATCTCCAAAGTTATTCGAATTACGTAGTTTTGGTGTTTTATACACGCGATACTTGATTATAAAGTGAATATGCGTAGCTCAGTGTGTGTAGCCTTTGAGCTTCACATCTCCAAAGTTATTCGAATTACATAGTTTTGGTGTTTTATACACGCAATACTTTCGTCATTGATCATCGCATCATGTTTCCGCTGTGAGCATTTTCTTATATCCAACACGCTTTTCATTTTATCTTTGTTCTCTCTTTGTGTTTGTGTAGAAGTTAATAGATGGCAGAGATTGTTTCTGGACTTGCGAGTCCGATAGTGCAGCTCGGTGAGTGGTTATGGATTCCAGTAAAGCGCGGGTTGAGTTACATGATTCACTATAAGAAAAACATACAGTCTCTTAAACTTCAAGTGGAAAAGCTCGAGGCAATGAAAAATGGTTATCAAGAAATCGTCCGTGCTGTTCAAATGAATGGAGAAGATGTCAAGCCTGAGATTCAAATATGGCTACAAGATGCTAATAAGGCCATAGCAGATGCAACACAATTAAATAATGAAGCCGAGGAAGCAGCTAAAAATTGCATCACCGGAAATTTGAGATGGCGTTACACTTTAGGAAAGAAAGTAATGAAGAAGAAAGTAGCTTTAAACAAGCTACAAGAGGAGGGAAAGTTTGAAACTATTTCAGTTCCAGTTATGCGGCCAATTGAAATCGAGTCCACAATGTCAACGAATGGTTTTGAAGCATTTGCAGCAACAAGACAAGCCATGGATCAAGTCATGAAAGCGCTGAAAGATGATAAGGTCACCGTCATTGGGGTCTATGGAATGGGAGGTGTGGGTAAGACAACCATGGTGAAAAATGTCGGTGTGCAAGCTTGTAGAGATGGACTCTTTGATCATGTGATTATGGCTGTCTTTACCCAAAACCCCAACTTGATGAAAATTCAAGGTCAGCTTTCAGACATGTTGGGCTTGAAATTGCAGGAGGAGACAGAATTGGGAAGAGCATGTAGACTGAGGAATAGGATACTAAGAGCGAAGAGGACGCTCATAATTTTAGATGACATTTGGAATACATTCTTAGATTTGATCAGCATTGGGATTCCGAACCACACGGAGCTTCAAGGATGCAATTCCAAAGTCCTTCTCACCACAAGGAGATTAAATGTCTGTCATGCCATGGAAAGCCACGTCAAAATACCTCTCAACGTCCTATCTGAAGGAGATTCTTGGAACTTGTTTGCCAAGAAAGCGGGAAAGTCTTTTGAATCGGCTGCTTTCAGGAATATAGCAAGAAAGGTAGCTAGAGAATGTGCTGGTCTTCCGATAGCATTGATAGCAGTTGCAAGGGCACTTGGAGATAAAGACATTGAGGAATGGAAAGAAGCAGCTCGACAACTTGAGATGTCCCGACCTGCCAACCTTGAAGACGAGGGGGATGTGCTCAGATGCATAAAGTTAAGCTATGATTACTTGAAAGGCGAGGATGCCAAGTCATGCTTCTTGCTTTGCTCCCTATTCCCAGAAGATGGTAAAATCCCAATACAAGACTTGTTTAATTATTTGTTTGGGAATGGATTATTTCGAGATGGCAAGACACTGGAAGAAGCCAGAGCTAGAGCACATTCAGTGATCAAGTACCTTAAAGCTTCTAGCTTGCTTTTGGACGGCGAAAGGAAAGAATATGTCAGGATGCATGATGTCATACGCGATATGGCCATATCAATTGCATTATCAGAACAGGGCCACGAGTTTTTAGTAAAAGCCGGTTGGGAATTGGAGGACTGGCCAAATGATGTCGATGAAGGCTGCTCCGCAATCTCACTAAAGAGCAACTGCATTTGCAAGCTTCCGGAAGAATTGGTATGTCCAAGACTCCGAATTTTACTTGTAGATGATAATCTTAAACTAAAGAAGATCTCAGAAGCTTTTTTCCGAAGTCTGAATGCATTAAGGGTCTTAGACCTTAGCAGCACTTGTATTTCGTCACTGCCCTCTTCGCTCAATCTCCTAACCAACCTTCAAACATTGCACCTAGATTCATGTTGGTCATTAAAGGATATCTCCGTACTAAGAGAACTAACCAAACTTGAGATCCTTAGTCTGAAAGACTCACGTTTTGAGGAATTGCCAAGGGAAATAGGAAACTTGGCCAATCTGAGGTTGTTGGATTTTGCTGGGAATACAAGGATTCAGAGAGTTCCATCCAATGTGATATCTAGGCTGTCTCGGTTAGAGGAACTATACATGCAAGGTAGTTTTGGAAATTTTGGGAGTAGAATTGAAGGGGCAGGAGAAGAAACTAATGTTGGATTCGATGAGCTAACTTGCTTGTCGTCCTTAAGTAATTTGACTGTTCAGATTCATTCTGCAGAATGCATTCCCGAAAGTGTTGGCTTCCCTCCAAATTGGGAAAAATTTTACATACTCATCAAGAGTCAAACAATACCCCTACATAAGGTTGAGTATTATGATTTTAGTAGTTCATATGGTTCAAGAATCTTGGCTCTTGATACCACAATCAATAACTTGCCTAGTTGGTTTAACAGTGCAGTGACCGAAAGGGCAAAGAAAATAGTCTACAAAGAATGTAGGGGCTTGATTAACATTATCGAGGAATACGCCATTGAGAGACTACATGAATTGATGTCTCTTCATGTCGAAAGTTGCCATCGGATGCATAGTTTGATGAACTACGCGGCCACAAATTTTGTTCCGAATAAGCTCGTGTTCAAGAACTTGGAAGAGTTGTGTGTGAGTAACATGAATGAGTTAAAAGAGTTATGTGTTGGCGACTTACCAGATGGATCTCTAGGCAATCTGACGTTATTGGAAGTGAAAAAGTGTCATGCCTTTGCGAATGCACTTCTCCAATCAAATTTGTTAGAGAAACTCGGGAGTCTGGAAGTACTTATTGTTGATGGTATGAAAAGTTTGGAATACGTGTTTCAATCCGATGGACTCAAACCGGAGCAAACTGTCATGGGAAAATGCAGAGAGATGAAGCTGGAGGATCTACCAGCACTGAGAAACATATGGAATGGCCCCGCGCAACACGCGACGTTCCATAATCTTAAAATTTTGACAGTTGCATGGTGTATGAAACTGAAGAACATCTTCACGGTGGATGTGTCTCGGTGTCTTTCACAACTGGAAGAGCTGTGGCTTTCCGACTGCGATTGCTTGGAGACAATTATCGGACCGAGCGAGGGAGCATTGAACAACAAGATCATTTTGCCACAACTAAACTACTTATCGTTGCAGTGTCTTCCACGGTTCAAGAGCTTTTATAGCGGTGCAAGTACTGATGTCGAGTGCCCTTCAATGGAGCATTTGTATGTACACTACTGCCCGGAATATTTAATCTCTACGTCGGACTTCAACAGCCGGAAGGAAGTCCAAGTAAATGCAGACCAGCAAGTGCTCTTTGGCCCCAGAAAAATGTGCGTACGTTTTTCTTCTTGTTTGGATTTTGTACTTAAATTATCAAGCTGTAACTAATGGTTAATTAAACCACTTGCAGAAAGGCTTCGTACTCGATGACCAGAGAGACTCCTACATTGATTGACGACGGCTATGCGTGGAAGAATTGCGGACAAGATGAGATCCCTGGTTCTGATCACCCAAGGCACACGTTTTTGTAAGGCCCACTCTATAATGTATTTAACAATCCGAACCGTCTTTCTTTTAAACCATCACTCACATTCTTGCAAAAAGTTAGACAAATCCAAACTATCAAGACATTTATTTGTAGTGAAGAAAATTGATAAATACAGTTCTACAAAGAAACCCTAAACCTTTAATCAAACGGTTATATAGTTTCAGAGTAGGGTGATTTTTGGTTGACAAGATCTTTAAGGGAAGACCTAAAAGATAAATAGTTTAGATCGTTGAAACACATTATAAAGTTGGCCCTACAAAAATTTATGTAAAAAATTGTATAAAAAAAGTGGTACCACGCATCCGTCACGTATATAAGCTTTCTTTGATCGACTATTAACCACAAGAATTCTGACTTCATGTTATATCCACACAGGATCTACTATCGATGCATTCACAAGTTCAATAACGACTGCCAAGCAACCAAAGAAGTGCAAAAATTTCGAGATGATCCGCCAATGTACGAGACTACATATTTTGGCATTCATACATGCAGGGCACATCCTAATTACATTTGACCATCTGTGTAGGTTAATTACTCTTACGACCCCTGAGTTTTTTCATACTTTCATAAAACTTCAAGAGATCTAAAAAATTACATTGACAACAGTAACAGGGTTTTCGCAAAATTCTTTGCGTGCACAAAATAAGCATATAAATTACAAAATTTCCTCCTCGTCCCTATATCTTTTATTTCATCAAATTTGGTCCGCGTGGTTTTCAATCTGTTCCAATTTGAGGACATCCGTAGTGTCATTTGGTGCTGAAATTAACCAAAGTGAACAGATGTTCTTGAACTGGAACAGATCCGTAACTACAATAACCAAATTCGATGAAATCAAGCGTCTGCGCAAACTATCGGGACTAAAATCTTGCAAAAAGTATTAGTTTTCCGAAACTACGGATTATAACTACTACCTATTCATAATTCCAAATGAAATGAACGAAGGGAAAAAAGATAATAGCTGTACCAAATCTTATTACTTCGCACCTAATCAAACTCTGCAAGTTCCATTCCCAATCTCTACTGCCTGCTTAAATACACGATCCATTCGACAGGAACTGTATCAAAAGTTACAGAATCTAACTAGCCTAGAATATAATGGTCCACGGGCTCGTGGCATTCCTAGAAACTTCACGTTGAGGTTGAGCCAAACAATGGCACAACTTCTACCCGTAAAATGAGTTCTAAAGGTGATAATTTACAACAGCCGATGTCTTCAAGCATTTGCTCGCCCTCAATGCAGAGAAAGACGTGAAGCCACCATTCAACACCCCACCTCCAAAAGAAAACTTCCTCACTTGGTCTTTTGATTGAAGGGAGGGAGATTACCAGATAGAGATGGGCTAGAGGAGAAGCTGCATTTGCTAGCAACAGCCATTACCGAAATATGTCTGGAAAAGACCACATGATGAATCTTGCAAAAATGTCGGACTCCAAAAACTCAATATGAGCAGCCCTTCCTATGAAGGTGTTCAAGTTCTTTCCATAAGAAGAGGTATCAAAGTTGATGTCACAGCGCATGAACACTCGATTCTCAGACTGAGGGGCCCGTATCTGTTCCAAGCAATCACTCAGCATTTCCTGAAACACTTTTCCCTTCCTTGAGAAATCCAATGAAGCAGCCTGGCACGTATCTATTCTAGCGGAATGGTAGGGAACATAACCATCCTGCAAAACACGATCCATAACATTAATTTATGGGTATGAGAGGAAAATACAACAAACTATTAAAGATTTTTTCTTTCTGTTACAAGAAAAAGTCATTCTCCATTCGAATAACATAGATATCATGAGAATAATTTTGCCTCAAAATACCATATTTAGAATATGAAGAGCAAAGAAGTTTCATGAGATTTTAGCTCTTCCAATTTCGCACAAGTAGATTGCTGCATAATTCTAAGACATCGACATTCGTAAATCTGAAAGGTACACTTCAATACAAGTGTTTCTATGACACATCAAAATAGATAAAGAGACGAAGGTGGTATTAAGAGTTCCTCCCAAGCTAACATTAAATCTTTCAGTATATGGAGCAAAAGCAAAGAAATAATGCATGTTGTCCTAGTAATTTAGACCCTGCTCATTATTGAAGCACATATAGTTCACTAATGCAAAATCTAGCATAATGAGCATGTTTTGGAACCAGAGAACAAACTAAAACAAGGGTTTTAAAGGTCCTAGTTCACCAAGGTCCATAGAGTACTGCTCACATGAATGACAACTGAATGAGCACACTGAGTTTTTAATTAGTTCAGCAGTGGGATAAAAGCCTACAGGTTGAGGATGGATGACACACAAGTCATTTCTTTTTGGTCAGGAACTCAGGATAATAAACAAGTCATATGGCAATTGATTCTCAAGTGATCGCAGGTGCTCAAACTGTCAAACATAGTAGCTCACATGAGATCGTCGGAGCTCAAACTGTCAAACATAGTAGCTCACAAGAGAATTTATGGTCCGTGGATAGACCAATTGCATGTCAACTTGATGGAAAACAGCAGAGAGAAGCAACCAAAACAATGTGTTTCAATTAAGTAAACTAGGTTACG
Organism: Pyrus communis; assembly: GCF_963583255.1. Classification (NCBI taxonomy): domain Eukaryota; kingdom Viridiplantae; phylum Streptophyta; class Magnoliopsida; order Rosales; family Rosaceae; genus Pyrus; species Pyrus communis. The sequence goes on from NC_084803.1 coordinate 39,774,124, forward strand.
AAAGCCCCAGGGAAGAGATCAAGATACCTGTGGTGAAGATAACAGAACTATGTGCTTGAAATTCTCAAGTGTCTTCTTCTGCAAAAAGAATTCCTTTAGAACATCAGCAAACAAACACATCACATTTGTCACCGTTTTTTTAAAACCAGTTTATAATTATAAAAATTCAAAAATTCAAAAAAAGTCATGTTTGCCTTGACTTTGAATTACAGAAAAATGTATTGAGTATGCAATACTATTATTAAACTTTAAAAGGAAACAAAAGGCCATTATTAATATCATGACTTGATTACATTTCCCAAGATGATGAGCAGCTATCAGGCAAACACCTGATGGCTGAGCTAAATGCATTAAATACAGGAATTCAGTACCTTACACAGCTTGTAAAAGAACGTATTTTGAAGATCTGGATCATCGGTGAAGGTAAGCTGATGAATGCACTGTGTGTTCTTGAGCTTCTTCAAGAGCCACAGCCCGGAGTTGAATAAAGAGTTTGAACTGTAAAGATACCCCAAGTGTGGGCCCGATATAGAAAGATATATGTACAGGTATCTTAGGAATGGCTCCATAATGCTATCTGCAAAAATGATGGCCAATATCTTACACTGACTGCATATAATGGGAAAACATGACGTCAGTAGTTTGATACCTGTTAGTGCCGTTCTTATGATAACATTCCCAATAGAATGTCCCACAAAGCTAAGCTTAATATCAGCTATGTTTCCAGATCTCGAAACTTTATCCATTTTCTTCTTGAGGAAAGAAACTACTTCCTGAGCCAACCTTTGTCCCATTTCTCTGAAGTCACCAGATGTTTTGTCTTCATTTGCCTGTGACATTAGAAACTCTACCTTGGGATCTATCAATAGCCATTGATTTCGAATAAGCCGTAAATCCAGGTGATGACCCTGTAGTGTGAGAACTGTAATAAGCATCCACTTATCTATCTTTAATAAAAATGCAGTACAAAGTACAAATAAGTATGTAGCTGTTCCATCAACTAAACTGTTATGAAGTTGTAAACTTGCAGCATAAAACATGAATGACCAACAAATGAATATTTTAACCCATAAATCACTAACGTTTAACTCCCTTTAAAAACCAAACATACACCGACTAACACAACCAAAAACTTTTATGATCACTACGTATACAAAGTATTTTGAACCTCCATAAGCATAAGTTATTACAAATAGCTAGCAAGTTTTAACCTAAATTCAAATTGATACCTTGACTAGTTCAAAATTGTTAATATTTCTACTTCAAAAAAAAACCTAAAAAAGTCTGTCACACGATGAAAATACTGGAGGGGAGCAAGAAAAGAACAGAGAAAACAATGAAATATAAAAAAGAAAAAAAAAAGGAAGCTATAAGAGAAAAAAACTAGCCTGAAACCCATGCACAAAGACGACAAGTTTTAAAACACGGCCTTTCTTTGGTGAGATATGGTCAGATTTCTTGTTTATGGAGTCAGATCCAGATCCACTGAGTAAGCCAGCAGAGTTAACCACGTCCAAGTTTCTCAAGTACGAATTATCACTAGTTGTACGCCAAGGTGCATTCAACACACGCTCCACAATAACAATAGGAATGCGTGATGTATCTCCAAATATATGCATGTCTTGAATTGACCGATTGTTAATCTGCATTGAAAAATCCGATTTAGAGAAAAAATCGAAGAGGACAGACAATACGTCACTTCATCTGAAAGCAATGACTCACCTTCATTTGCGCAATACTTCGCCGATGAAGCTCAGCACGGGTAGCAGCAGTCTGTGCAGGCTGTACAGAACAAAAGTTAGATCCCTAAAAGATGCATTGGAATCTAAATTTGGCTCATAACTAAACTCTGCACAAGGAAGATTGAACACCCCCTTGACATTTCTTAAAACATGTTGGACAATTTTTACTCATCACTAACAAATCATGTGGAATACTTACATCATCAGTTAATTTCCACGTAGTTAAAACCCTTTTATGGCCACCATTGTGGGAAGACTCTTCACCCCCACTACTATTTAGAAAATGATGAGGCATCTCAACCTTAGAGTAAACCATCCATATTGACCATTCAGCTTTTCTATCCTTAGCCCATGTGTCACGCAAGTATTCCAATATCTTTGTTTTGTTAAACCTGCAATGAATAAATATCACCATACAAACAAGTACAGAAGATCTGGAAATCAGATCAAGAGGAGCTAGTCTTCCTTTTATTTATTGTGGGTACGAATAGGAGATTAATCAAGGCTATATTGACTATAACACCTTATTGGTATTGCATGTCCATCAATTAAATAAAGGGGCATACACTCTAGACCCTCATATGGGGGCCCTTTCTCTTAGAGAGTATGCCTGTTTCGGTATACATAGATGACATATATACATATGGTACCCTGTGGTTTGCTACATATGTCAAAGTCAAATTCAAATTTCTCCTTATATGAAAGCTAAAACCACGGCCAGAAAATCAAACCTCCTAAAAATCTAATTAAAACCCTACTAAAATCCTAACTAATGCACTTTAAGTCTTTATTAAATAAATGAAAAGTAATAAATAACGCCATATTTAAAACTCAAACAAAAGCCAATATCACCTAACGGATTTATGATTTGAATTATAGTGCAGACAAATCAATGTATTAAAAGCGTGAGGCGTGGGTGAGGCGTCCGAGGGGAAGCCCGGCCTAGGCGTGAGGCGTGAGGCGAAGCCTCATGGAACCTAAAATTTAAATATATATTACATGTAAGTATATTTATAACAATATAATACTTTGTAAAAACAAATATAACTATAACTAAATCAAAGATAAATACCATCTTCTTTATTACTAAGTCTAGTTGTACTTGGAAACTATGTCATATAGTCTCAAAATGTTATAATTATTTATTTTATTGTAAGCAATTACAGAGAACTTCAAGGAAAATAAGGATGAACGGTCACAATTATAGGAAAATTTCAAGCAAAATAAAGGCTTAATGTTGCAATTATAAGTAATTTAAAAGGAAATAAAGGCTGAGTGAAGTAGTTACAGGGTATTTAAAATGATATAAAGCAATAATTATGGGAATTTGAGGAAAATAAAGGGTTGAGTGGAGTATTTATAGGGTATTTAAAATGAAATAAATGGGCTGGAGTATTTATAAGGTATTTAAAATGAAATAAATGACGAAAATAAAGAGTTGAGTGGAGTATTTATAGGGTATTTAAAGACAAAAATTAAAAAACAAACTCAGCCTAAAAAACCCTAGCCGCTGTCTTCATCTCCATCTCCATCTCCTTCGCTAGTTTCTTGGTCTGCAACTCAAAAACAGCCCTACAACTAAAAGAAATCCAGATTTCTGCAACCTAAAAAAGAAAAAGGGGCGCCCAGTTGACGCCTCAGGCGCCTAGACGCACCCCAACGAGCCTAGGCGAGTATTTCGCCCACTCCCACAAAACAGAGGCGAAAATGGTGAAGCCCCGCCTCCAAGGGCGCCTAGGCGCACCCCAAGGCGAGTTTTTTAAAACACTACGACAAATCAATGCGCACATCACTCCATCCATCTCTCCTGTCCTACGTATTAAACATATCATTTCCAACAACACTAATTACTTTAACTAAATTTAAATATTTTATTTTCAACACAATTTAAATTTAAATATAAAAATAGGCCATAAGGTGTTGAGCCCTTACATGGCGGCGTGGGTTCAAACTCCATTGGTGGCTAGTCTAACATCTAATCTAACAAATTCACATAAACACATAAACCCTTACACCTGGAACGTGAGCTGGGGTGAGACTGATTTGGGAGGTGTGTGGGAGGAGTGGTGGCTGGGGTGTGGTCAGGCGAGATAGATCAGGGGAAATGGGATGGGGGGTTCTGGGCTGGTGTTCCAGGTGGATTGAAAAGACTAAATACCCTTACTTTGACTAAAGACAACAAACATTAACCACAAAGGCCATATTTACAAAATGGAAACCACATTACTAATTTAGCAATTATAGCAAATCACAGGTCCATTTATAAATTTTGGACAGACACACACACGTGTATCATGTACATATGAAAATCTATACAAAAAAACATTCAAGTGTACACGTCTATGATTGGGACCGTCAACCAGTATTGCATTGTTTCAACTTAAAAAACAATAAAAAAAACCCATAAAACCATAATAACATTGTCAAAGTAAGCGAACCTGTGGAACTTCAAAAAAGTGTTCCATAAATATAAAACTTGATCACCCAACGAATGAAAAGAATTCTGAAGGGCATCCCTCGATAAGGGGTGTACCAATTCACCACTTCCAAACTTTGATGTGCCATTTACTTTCTGTCAAAAACAGATAAAAGTAAGGAAAAATACAAACCTTAAAGCATAGAAATTCCTCAAAAAAAGGATAAGAACATTGTGCTGTATGAAATAAATAAGGACCTGAAGACCATTTTGTGGCTTGCCTTGTCCTGAAACTTTGTCATCTGCTGCAACCAAATTTTCTTGCAGGAAATCAAACTTTGTGTCATCAATTTTAGATATAAAATCAGTCAAATCAATTGCTTGGTCAATAGCCTTGCTAAGTTTCTGGAGCTCTTCAAGCAGTATGTCACGAGCATTTAACAATGATTTAGCGCGAATAACGTCGTTCACAACTGCAGCAGCCGCCTGTGTTGATGCCTAGTCAGTCACAAATTTTAAACTGTAAGTATATAATCAAACAGCCTCTGAAGAAAAGAGCAAATAAAAAGTAAAAAACAGATTGGGAATACTCAAAACCTTTCATATCCCATGTTAAGTACATAAGCACTTTGTTTCAAACACCCATCTATAATTTATATTGTGTGCAGCACCATTTATTTTCAATGTACTTCTCCACGTAACTTTAAAACCTTGAAAGCACTACTAAATCTTGCGTATCACAGAAGGTTTTTGTTATTCATTCACCCTTTTCCTAAATGCATGGCTTGTTTAGTACCTATTTGGTGAGAACAGCAGGCCAAGAACTTTTACTCAACCTTGAACAAAGTTTAGATTTTAATTTTCTACATTAATATCACTTTGCAGACAATAGATGTGCACTTTTCTACTTTCCAAGACAGGTTATTTATAAATCCATATCATAACCATTTTGTAATTATGTACTAGTGCTTCTCAGATCATGCAATCCCAAAAAAGTAGATATAGCCTGTACATTAGTCAAGTCTGCTCGGTGAATTTGTTTAGTCTTTTTGCATCAAACAAAAGGTCATTAATTGACATTCATATTATATGATGTAGATCTTAATATAATGTGAAGGACTTCCACTGAATGGTATCCTGATCTAGAACGAAGCTATTTCAAATGAATGTTTATGACAATTTATATAATAAGCAAACGCTAAGGATATCTGTAAGAAAAAAGCTCCAAGGATATTGAATAAATTATGAACAGTGAAAATAATTCAAATTGTTGTAACTAAGGAAATGACTCATAAAGTTCTCTAATATGAAAATATAAAATTAATGCTAATATAAAGTCAATTCCTAAAAACTGCAATGTGTATAGAAAAGCATATCCATAGGTCCCACAACCATGCAGAATTTCGTGTGCATACATGTGCCCAATCGTACGATGTTTGTGTTCTGGTATTGTGTGAAGGCCCTTGGGAAGTGCATATGTATGCACATGTTGTTGATATTGTCAATACAAAGTACGTGAAAGAGAGAAGGAAAGATGACAAACAGCCTATAAGAACACACTTCTAAAAGAGAAAAAAAATTCAAGAGTGAATACTGCCAAGCTTCCCAAGGGTCAGAAAAAGGATCTAGTAGAATTTAATGGGTGACAACGTACTTGATTTAACCCAGAAAGACCTTCTCCACCAACATCTTCAGTAGTGGAAGAATAACTGAAATAATTCAAATATCGAGTTAATGCTACAAATAAATTGTGCACAAGAATTAGTTTCCAATATCGCAAGAGTACTAATCCCCAAAATGAATGCCAAGCTACTTGATAGACTAGAATATGTGACAAACCTGGGTACCTTCGATGGGTGTGTATAAGAGACAGCTTTCAGTAGACTGATGTGTACACTAACATCAACAAGCACCGCATGGAATGCATCAAAATGAACAGGACAATATGAATGCAAACCCAGAAGAGCTTTAGAAGGAATTCGAAATTCATGGACAGCGGCAGGGCTAGCATCTAGAGAAGCCTGCAAGTCAGACCTGCAATTATACAATACAATCACGAACTCCAATTTCCATCGCAAACTTAATCATGTAAGAAAAGAAAAAGAAAAGAAAAAATATGAACCATGTCAACTCACCTATTTCCCAATATGGGGGCATGCAGAAGCTCAAACTTCAAAATAATAGGAGATGATGATATACCCTGAAAAGTATACACTATAAATGAATACTTTATATAAACATTTCTACATTCTACTGGCCAAAATAAAATATATAATCCTCAAGTTACAACACATGTTTTCCCAACAAAGATTCTTGAAAAGTAACCTAATTCTTTCACAAAACAGTATTTTTTTTTTTTTTGTTATTTTTAAGAATTTGACCTGCTTGCCTTTAAGATAGTAAGAATGCAAATGGGACCTTTCAGCATTCAGAGGAAATAAGATAAGGCCAAATAAAAGCTAAGGCTAGTTTTCAATGTTGTAATGAATGTAGGTAGCCAACCCAGATACCAAACATGTTATGAGGGCTACTATCTTCAATAAAATCCTTATATGTCACAAATGCATGCAAACACACATAGATGCACACAGAGAGGGAGTGGGAGAGAGATTATACTACCTCATGTCCAGCAAGAGATAGATTGAAAGATATCATGATTGATAAAAAAACGTCCTGCCTGGCATATTTGATACGAAACGGCTGAGTTGAGAAGCTGTTGTCTGTATCATCAATCCTCCATACTCCATATACATCATCAGAACCCAGATCAGGAGCTGCCAGTAAAATAAAATAATTATCTCTAAGCTCTAGCCTCTTTAGTTTATGAACAGAGCATTACTTAAATGCCACAAGCTTATTGAAATTTTTATTTAATGAAGCAAAACATATCTATGTGCCTAATAACATGGTATAAAAATATTTAATCATGCAAATATTAAAAAAGTGGTCCACCCAGTGGCCACTATTTATTTTTTGTAATTTGTCAGAAAGAGACATTTGCTCGCAAACAGATGGAATAAAACTACACAACAGATGCAAGAGTCGAGGGGACCACTACAAAAACAGAGAAACCAAAACAAAGAGAGCAAACTAGAAGGCTCTCCCACAACAACACCCAATGGTCAATATAGGGAACAAAGAAGGAAACTGTGGGTGGATTCTTCTTTACTTTTCTATTAACCGTTTTAACTTTGTTCAAGGGTTAAATGTAAACCATGAGGATATCCAATGATATGTTGGCAAAAATAGATGGACCTGAGTAGGTCATGTAATGTTTTGACTCTACACTATCTATCATTTGAAATATAAACCAAAGAAAGCATAACAACACAAAGCAAACAATGAAAACCTAGCTCTTAAACAGCAGCAACCAACTTGTGATAAATTGAGAAAATTGAAAAGGAGAAAATCCATTGACCATTGAATATACACTTTCAATGTAAAAGGGAATTATCAAAATTCTAGGGCAGTTTAAGATATTTCAAGAACCAGGTTTCAAATTTTACTTAAAACCATCATTGCAACATATAACAAGGTAAAACTTGTAAATTTCATGCTGCATTACAACATTTTGGCTTAACCCATAAATAACTTCGCAAAAGCTCTCATACCATCAAGTAAGTTACCTTCATATTGCACAACTCTTGCTGGAGTCCCCACAGAAGTATATTCACTGTCCTCCCATCTCATTGTAATCTTAATTTGGTACCATCTAAACAAGCAAAATACAGAAAAGTTAACAAATTCCCATAAATTCAACTAAACAAAAACAAACACAAGCAAGGTCAAAATACACCAATTAACATCAAATGGTGGATTGCACCCAATGGGATACCGCTTTCCTCCAAAACCCATTGCGTCCCGGGTTCAAAACGCACCCTGAATTCACAAAATACAGATAGAAACAAACATACCCTTGCTGGAAAAGGTCGAGATTGTGAAATCTGTGAATGTAAACAGCAATCTCTTGAACGGCGTCCAACATAGCCACCGGCTTAATCTCAGCCGGGGGAGGCTTGGCATCTGGCAACCTCTTTGCTGATGACGATGGTGATTTATTGTTCAGACCCACAAGCCACCCCAAATGCCGAAACATGCGTAACACCACTCCCCAAAATTTGCATCCCTAGTCCACAAACACTTCCGATTTCAGCTCCAGCTTCCCGCCCTAATCCTCAGCAAATATCACCATCTCAGGAGCTCCATTTCATGGCGGAATTGACCCGAATGTGCTGCCGACGAAGAAATGTGACTGTGTGGGCGAGAAGGAAATTGGCACTGGCAGCTAGGGTTCGTAGAATATGGGATTCATCATTTGTAGTCAGAGAAAAAAGTCAGAGAAGGGAAGAAAATATCACGGACCTCATCAACGAGCAATCCAATGCGCTAATTTTGCTTCTGCTCTTTTACAATATTGTCCTTCTCGACCAAACCCATTGCCGATCAAAATCGGTATTTCTGTTATCTTACGAGGTTTTAGCTTCTTTTTGCAAATTCAAGAGCTTCAAAATTGGTATTTTTGTCATCTTAGAGGGATTTTTAGTATTTTTTTTTTTTTAACAAATTCAGAGTATTTAATTAATATTTTAAAAGATTAAGGTGGATTGGAAACTATGTCGTTGTGAGATTGCAGAGAAAGAGTAGGGATTGGGTTTAGTCTCACACAATAAAAAAATATCATTAAACTGTAGCGTTAATTTCAAGCCTAAATTCAGGTACTAAGGGTGGATTCTAGTACATTGCACTCTGGGTCAAAGGATTCCAGCAATGGTGCCGAAATGTCTACACCGGTTTTCCATCCAATTTTGCATATCCGTTCAGAAGATCTTGGCGATAGTAGATGAAAGTGTCATAGTCCTCTGGCTATGCACCCGTATCATCAGAGGCACGTAGTTGATTGCTGACACTGGCTTTGCACTTGAAGATGCGATTTCTTTGATAGGAAAATTGAAAACAAGTCAAAAAAGTTGAAGTTGGGAGAGGTTTGGAAATATTCAAAGATTTCTTTTACTTAGAGATTCTTTGAAAGCATACGAAATGAAGAAGAAAATCCAAGATATTTATAGGAGATATTTTCGGAATCGTCTCGTTGTTGAATCTGGAACGTCCCACCTCAAGATCTATGCATTCAACAGCTGAAATCACTTAGTACCCATGTTTCTCGTGCACACATGAAGTGACATCTCTCATCATTGATATTTTTATGGCATGACTCTCGAGATCACACCCCTGAATCCAAAACGTCTCACTACCTTCCAACGATAACGAGACCAGATTGTCAAGCGTCAAAGAATATCAAATATTAGCTATTTCTATTTACTTCGAAAGACTATGTCTTTAGATAATTATCTATCTTCAAGCATAACACCTTGTTAGATACATAGTCAGGGCATTTGTGGGACCATGAATTTTCAAAGGCTAGAGTAAGGCAAATTAGAATACGTGTACTTCAGAAGTCCGGTCATGGGCTTAACAGCTCTTATTGGATTAAATTGCTCAAACGAACCAATGATGCCACCACATCCTACTGTAATCCAAAAAGAGGTAGGCGAAGTGTGCCGAGTTCGCTGAAATTGACGATTCTTATTCTACAAGGCACGGAAGCCTGATCTGATTGGGGATCAGACAACTTTCCTATATTCTTAGATATTCCTACAATCTAAGGATTGGCGCGTAACGCAAGTAATCACATTCCTAAGAGGAAACAATATCTAAGCCTAGATATTCTTTTGGATTCTCCCAATTTAATACAGATTCGCTATCCTAAAAAACTATCTCCCTACTAGTAGAAATACCCTCATCTAAGGCACATCCTTGTTAACGCAATTCATTCACGTAACACATACTCTTTGTTTATTCTCTTGTCCATTACTTGAGTTATGCCTTTAATGTTGGAGATAACGCAATATCTTGGAAATCAACCAAACAGACCTTAGTTGCGACTTCTTAGAACCATGCTGAAATTCTTGATGAGTCAATTTTATATTATATATTTTACCTTATTCGTAGTATATATTGGTATTTGTTTTGGTGAGATTTTAAATGTAGGACATGCAACTTCCTCTTGAGCAAAAAGTGTTAAAACTACGAATTTTGGAAGTGATTCCAATTGGAGGGCATTCGTGAGTTTTTCAACTTGTTTGTATCAAAGTTTCAGATTTTTATGTCAAGCCGTTAATTTATAGTGAATAAATAACGAACCAGTATGCAAAGCTATCAATTGATGTTTCCTGCTTATTTGGGCTTTTTTGCGTCCATGATGGCACTTTTGGCAATTGGATCTTCTACAAAGATGTTCAGGATGACTCAAGCTCTAAAACAAGATCTCTTGGGCCATTTTTCAAGCTGGTTAGCCCATGAACGTGGTAGATTTGTAAACTAGCATATTCTTGGTGTAAGAGATTGTTTCCTATATTTTGTTTCCTAGTTTTTAGAAAACATTTTTCTAGGAAGGATTTATGTTATACCATCAGGGGATACTCTAGGCACCAGACTTTAAGAGAATTTGGCATAGGTTTTTGAAGATTGTTTCTTTAATACAAGGTGTTTTCCTCTTTTTCTTATGAATGATATTTTCCTTGTTTTTAATTATGAATATGTGTTACTAACTCTCTTTGCTAGGACGAGGTCATGAGTCTTAGCAATAATATATAGTTTATTTTCAATTTCTTAGGATATTATGCATGTATGTTTTGAATTATTAATCACAATGTTTAAACTATTTATATGTCTTGATGATTTGCCACCATTAGGATATTTAGAAAAGTAATTTGATGCAATTTTGGTTGGAGTGTTGTCCTTGACTAAGGCTTTTTGTAATTGTTAATTGTAATTTTGCTTAGAATGAATATCGCATCTTAAGGGTTGCATGGTTTTTCAAGGGGTTTTCATAAAGCTTAATGAGTCTTCCATGTTCAGATTTGATCCAAATGTCTAGACAAGTTGCATGTTTGATATATATATATATATATATATATATATATATATATATATATATATATATATATTCTAGTTTGGAAGTCCAAGTAGAGCATAACTTAGGAAAACCTAAGTTTCAAAATACGTATGTATAAGTCATAAATAATTGGAAGAACTACGTAGAATTATTATGTGACGATAAAACCCTAATGTCTTTTAGATTAGAAATTCTCAAAACCGTTTTCTTTTATTTTCTTTATCTTGCTGATTTCTTTAACTGATTTTACTTAATTTTTTTTTTTTATATTTTAAGTCACAATTTTTATTCTTCTTCTAAACTTTGTTTTGAATAATTAGTCAAGAGTTGGTTTTAAATATAAATTGTTTCAATAATCTTATGGAGAATGAACTTGCATCAACATTTATACTACAATTCCCTTGTACTCTTACAAGTACTTTGTGTGATTTTGACTTAGTTTTCGTGTGTAGTAAGATCCTATCAATTATCGCCCTTCACGAGGCCACACGTGAATGATTTGGCTGAGAGTTGTTGTAGAGCATATTTGAAGGACTTGCAGACCTTTTGTCGTCGTTAATGTCCCCACAACGATCTATGAAGATAACGCCTCATGTATCGACCATATCAAGAAATGATACATCAAATGAGACAACACCAAGCATATTGCGCCTAAACCCTAACACATATCAAGAAATTATACATTAAAGGAGACAACACCAGTCATAATTCTTTTTCTCACATCAGAAACAAGAGAATCAAAAGATTGAAGTCAAACAAATCCCATCGCAGGACAACCTTGCTGATCTCTTCACCAAGTCACTACCAAAGTCTTCCAAAAGCCTATTCAAGAAATTAGTGTGCGAAAGGTGTCTGATTTGCAACGCTTTAGTTCTCATGGGGTTTTGTCAAACTCATGGGTTAATCCTGAAGTATACTCATTTTTCCTTAGTATAAGAACGTTTGCCCTTTGAGTTTTTATTAACAGACAAGATTTTGATGAGGCACTCATTCTAGGATCATATCCTTTGTGTGCGTTCTTCTTACATCCTAAAGATGTTAAGTTTTGACTGATTATATTAACTCACTTTTTTTTTGTTATACTATGGGTTGTTTTGTTGAGTTTTACCATAACCAGATTTTGTCAGAATTATTCCTACATTCATTCCCTATTTGAGACTAGTGTTTGATACTTGTGTCGACTAGACGAGACGACTTCATTAACTTCTTCTACATCATTCATGAAGATCTGATGTGTTGACTACTTAAGCATTTACATAATCAAGGGGGGATGTTGTAGTTAGAATTATAACACATATGTGATTGTATAAATCGTCGTAAATATAATATTTAGAAATCTTATCACTTAGTACTACTGTCTAGTGGTATTTTTCTTCAATTGTAAGTGAGAGGTCTTAGATTCAATTCTCGACAAAAGTGAATTTGAACCAAATTATTATGAATAGCCCATTCTTCCACTCCTTAGTGTAGATAATATCAAATGTAGTACAAAAAATTTATTTAGGAATCCTATGTGATGTTGTAGATAATTTCGTATTGGACTATGTATTACTTGTAGGGTAATTATGTTGTTTACTATAAATAAATGCACAAAGCATGAGGAAATATCATCACACTATTTCCCCGAGCCTCCTTTTCTCTTTCTCTTTCTCTCTCCCACCACACCCATATTTCCCTCCTCCAGCCAAATATAGGCCATAACATTTTGAAGTATTTTCCAAAACTAATTACAACCTAATTAGTTTTGATGACATACTTCTAACATGGAGGCTATGGACTCTGTATCCTTGCTCTACTTCTTTTAATCCCTTACCCACATGTTGGAAATGGTTGTAATGGGACATCTAATCTTGAAATGAATGACATTTCCGGCGAGATATGGTATTAGAAATTGTTCTCTTCATAAAAGATTATCACAATTTGAGTATAGAATGGATTTTGTGTTCATTTTGTCAAATACTTATAAGCTGCACATTTGACGGTAGAACAAATTTTGTGACCAACTTTATTTTGATACTTGGTATAAATGTCCATCAATTCTTATATAGAAAAAAGAAAGATGTTTACTTGGATCACGTATCACTTCAAAAAATTTCTTTCTTTTTAAGGTTAAACATATTACTCGCAAATGCCTCATTGTGTAAATAAAATGTGTAAATAATGGTAACTCAAAGTAGGTAAGAGTATTTTTCTTCAGTAACTCGATATCTTGTATTCGGTTTGCCCAGCCCAACCAAAAAAGAAAGAAAGAAAAAAAGTTTTCAATAATTATCGAAAAATTAGATCTCATTGTTAGTGTACATAGGAGGCAAATTTAGCCAAAATACACAAACCAAAACCGAGCCATGATGCTACGTGCAAATAGAATAATATACATTTGAGTGACTAAACAATTTTCGATTCGAATGATTTTTTGAATGAATGGTTTCCAAATGAAGATTAAAAATTAAATAGTCCTGATTATAAAATTTTTATAATAAAAATACGTTATTAGCAAGTGAGGAAATAAAAATATTATTCGTGCAAATAATAGCTAAGGCTAGTTTCAATTAATATTTCATGTCAAATCGATCAATATTATGAATTAACTCAATACACGTCTCTCAAACTGAAGAAGAAAAAAAACACATCTCAAATTGAGGATTGTGGATTAGGTCGGCATTTTGTTATTGGGTGACATAAAGTGAATTTGAATAAACCGTACATTATTCCAAAATTCGACAGGAACTTGCCAACCTGGTCCCTTTCAGAAAATAAAAATAAATTAAAAATGAGATGAAACTAGAAAAATTGAAAAATGAAAAAAGAAAACGATAACGAAAAGCTACATGCAAGGCATTTTGTTATTGGGTGACATAATGTTGTCTCTAGCAGTAACTTTTGTTCGGTCACTGCGTGGACCATGGTGAAGATGAGGTGTGCATATAACATCAAATTTTAGTCACATTATTCTCCATCACTAATATTTGTTCGATATGCTTCTTAAGCTCTTAATGTAACCTTACACTCGATATATTCTTATTTTTTTTAACAAATGATATTATTTATACTAAGAGGAAGAACGTGGGTTTAACCTCACAGTTAACTAACAATAATATGATTCAAATTCGTCTTTGCGCGAGAATCGAACCTAAAACCTCTCACTTACAAGTGAGAGAGGATTATCACTAGACTGTAGTACTAAGTGACTACACTCGTTATACTCTTGGTCCATTCAAGATGCATCTTAAGCTCTTAATGTAACCTTACGTCTTATAATATTCCATTTTCTCCTACTATAAAATTTCATGTAAGTATCACGACCAACTTTGATATCGATCGGTGTAGAGTTTAGGTCAATGAGATGTTCTTATGAACTAAGAAAACATAGCATTGATTGATCTGTTTAACAAACGGATTTATTCTTTTCCCATGCAAGCACCAATCCTAATTGAATTAAGCTTTTCATCCACTTTATATACTTACTTTCTAAGTAAAAGCATATATTTATTTTTATAAGTACAATGTTAAGTTTAGTGCAAACACTATTAAGGAACTTCACATTAACTTATAATAAGGAGCAGGGTTATTGCTAATTGGTTCTCAACTAATTTCTTTGTTATAACTCCTCCAACCTCGACTGAATAGCATTTCTTATGTCATAATCACTTCCGGGCACCATTATTTTCCGTGTGATTGTTACTCTCAAGTCACCTTCACATTACTTTGTATAAGTTTGGTGCTTTGCACCCCAAGAAATTAACAAATTTATTGTTATATTTTTATCTATATCTTTGTTACATTAATGTTCTAGGTCAACCATGTTTGTCGATAATCATGCCGTCTAATGATCAAACCTAATCTGATAAAAATGGTGGGGCGGATAGAAAGAAGATAGGATGGGTCGTCATGGGTGGCTTACAAGTTACGGGTATCATGTCGCACTCTCCTGAGGAAGCCGTCCTCAACCTCAACCTGCGAGGTGGGTTTTCTCGGACATCCGAAAATGATTGTTTTAATTAGTTGGCTTTAGAAACTTGTAGTGGCTAAAATGAAATTTTAAAAAAGAAAAAAAAAAAAAAAGAAGAAGAAGAAGAAGAAGAGAAATCTCGACATATATGTAAGGTTTAATTGGATTATTAGTCCCGAGAGTAATAGGGTGTTGAAAGAGAACTCCTATGGTAAAAAAAACGTGAGCTTTTATGTATTAACAATTAACAGAAAGTTGATGAAATTTTCAATTTTGAACCTAAATCCTAACAGACTTCACCACAAGAGCTTAAATCCTAATTTTTTTTTTTTTACCATATGAGCTATCTTCCAGCTAACCTAATCACACAAGGACTAATAATCCAATTAAGCCTATAATTAGACAGAATTGTGAAAGATTGTTGTAAATAGTATTTACTTATAAGTGTGATTGTGTAAATTAGGAACAAAAAAAGTAGGGTTAAAAATGAACTAGTATCATGTACTTCTGTAATTATTGTAGAACAAATAAACTCTATCTTGGATTAATATTAGTATAAACAAAGGCACTCAAATAAAAAAATTCTTAGTGCCCCTTACTCCTTGCCGTCCCTCTCGCCCTCCCTCCCTCCCTCCCTCCCTCCTCTCTCTCTCTCTAAACTTTCCCTACAACACAGTTGAATTTTGTGAGCTGAAACAACTATATACCGTCAACTGGGGTCGACCATTCCATGGATCGACCATGCATGCAAAGTTTATTCGTTTTTTGTTCATCGAGTATTGTGTTGTGTCTTCGCTGTCCGCCCACCATCTTCCATTCACACATGCAGCTAGTTATACCAAGCTAGTTCTTTTAATTATATACTGAGATTTTTTGTGCCGCTGATATTTCGGGTATATATCATGCCTAACATTGACAAGTAGGGTAAATCTAGTTCACGGATCATCAAACTAGTACTAGCCGATAAGATTTTAAAACTACTACTGGATTATACAAATGCTGTAATCTTCCTGAAACTGGCGTTAAAAAAATTTACTCTTTGGTAGTTAGATTGGTCACTCATCAAGGTCGGGACAAGATTTGCTGATCTAATACAATATTGCATCCTTATCTGCATGCAAAACTTACATGGTACAATGTTTAAGCAATAATGGTTAACGCCTACAAAATCCCAGGTCACGCATGACTGTTTTAAATAAATTTTGTCTCTCGTTATTACTAATTGTGGAGTCTGAAGACGTCATTTTTTTGCATATATCTGCCATGTTAACACAACTAAGTTACAAATGAAACTAATTAATGCATAAAATGGTGTATCTATAAGCATCCATAGTAGGACATGTTATCCAAAATCAAGGGAAACTAGGAAAGCCCAAAACATATTTACCAAATTAGGACTCAAAAAATGTGCAAGAATAATTCTAAAACTCCAGCATAAATCTATTTTTCAGAAGTTATCTTGACCTGCGTCTGGCTTGCAAAACCAAAATTCTCTCTATTCCACTCGTTTTGAATGGAACAGGATTCTCTCTGTTTCTATTATCATTCTCTTCCCTTCTCTTTAATCACACTTTCTTTTCTGTCTTTTTCTCTATATAAAATATTCAAAACAAGATATTGACGTGGTTTAATCATAACCGTTTAAATAGGAGAGAAAGGAATGGGAGAGAGATTAGGAGGATAGACAATCCTACTCTGTTCTTAACCGCATAGATATGAATTAAAAAAGGAAGAAAACGATGCTTTCAGAAGGGTAGAAAGGAAGAAATAAATGATTTTCGTGATTGAGTTTGAGAATAAACACATGTCAAAATTCCAACCATTCTAATAAGCATATGACTGACGAAGAGAAGGAGTTCCTTAAAATAAGTAGTACATTAATGCTTTGTTGATGCTCCACCAGCAATGGAAAAAATGCACATTATTATTCTCTACTAGTTTTGTCTTCCAAGGATCGATGAGAATATGGGAACTCTGCTTTCTACAAAATTCTACTTCTTTTATTAAAATACATTTGACCAACCAACAATTGAGAAGGAAAGAGAACCTACAAAAATCAATTTCATCCTTTTCAAGCATCCATGCCTGGCAATTGGCATTGATTTATACATGTAGAAGCCCGAAACGCTAACTAGCTAGTACTTAACAGGGGGTTATCCATTTATTTGGATTCACTTCACAAAGTAATTTATGTAGTTCATGTGTAGAAGATCATGTGGTCTTAATGGAATGGACATATGCAAATCCATCCTGAGAAACGTTAAAAGATATTTATCTCCTTTTATTCTCATTCATACATCATTCTTGTAAAAATCCACTCAAATCTAAAAAGGCTTAGCCCTTAAATTATCATTGTGAAACTTTATTGTTTATCAAGAACATTATATTCGTTTGTTTATCATATCACAAGATAACTAAGCATCTTCCAATTTCATGAAATTTTGCAAGTACGATCATTAAGTGATAATCTAAAGATGGTCATTTAAGATTACAAAAAATATTGTGGAGCAAGCTTAGATGAGGGATGCACGCTGTACTAAGTTATCAACTAATTAGAGTTTGAGCGCTTCTATATATATTACTCTACATTAAACATACAAAAGTGATGTAATAAGCAATAATGCATATGTATTTTGATGCGGGTTTGACTCCTATTGATCCCCTCCCGGCTACTTAACATTTAACAATTTAGCTCATTAGCTATCATTTGTAAAAACAAAAAAAAAAAAAACACACACACACACACACAAATGAAAAGTAAAACACTTGTTGGCACACTCTTTGATTGAGCTAGACCTTATCATTGTATGTGGAACTCACATGTACTACAGAGGTCGGTAAGTGTGTAATTGTTTTATATCCGAATACTATGAAATCTCTAATTATATACTCTAACATGTTACATAATAAAACAGATATGTATAATATTATAATATATTTATATTTATATTACTCATCAATTAATTAAATCATAAATTGTTTAAGTTTATAGTGTAAATTGATATGGAAATTTTCAAACTAGCTAGCAAAATCTAGAACTACTTTTACATGGATGTATTTAATTAAAATTTTCCTGGATTTAAAAGAGTTTAAAAATCTATATTTAATTAGAATTTAACATGAATCTAAGAAATCAAGAGAATTTTAAAGAAATTTATAGAAGTTTATATAAATTTTGGTGTATCAATTAAGAATATAGCAAGTCTATAAAAATATGAGTTTATTTAATCATGATTTGATTTAATGATATTTAAAAGGGAGGGATTTTGATGGATTTGGAGATGTTTCATAATGTATGTTAGATTATTCATGCCCTCTCTCTCAAATTTTAAATAAACTCAAATTTCACATAAAACTCATGGGAGTCCATTGTATTCCATCAAACTCCATGAATTTATAACTCTTTAAAAATCTAACCACTAGTCACTTACTACGATGATCTGATGGTATTCCTCTTCGTTTAGAAGTGAGAGGTCTTAGATTCGAATCTCGTGGATAGCGAATTCGATACCAAATTAGCCTGCCCATTGTGTGGCTTAGCCGAACTCTCCAACTCCTAATGTAGAAATATCGATGTACTAAAAAAAATATAACCTCTAAATTAAATGTGAGAACTACGCAAAGAGTTTGAATGGATTTTAATTAATTATTATTTGATTGGATTTTAATTAATTATTATTTGAGCAGACTCAAATGCATGCCTGTATTTCAAAATTTTAATAAAAGTGAGACTAGAGTTTTTAGTATGTGGCAAACAAAAGTTAGCTGTTCGACATTTCCCTAATTAATAACTAATAAGGTACAATATTATGTGTTAAAGAGTTATAATTAGATTGTCTTTGAAGATATGTACATGATGAAATATAGTCGGCAGCCGCAGGGCCAGCATACATTATGACAATCGTAAACAATTCAATCGAGGTCAATGAAATATATTTACTGTCGAATACAGGAAGGAAAGCATGTGCTAAAACAAAATAATTCCGTGCTATTTTCGAACTCTTGATGTAGAATGGTGGACTATCTGAGACCAACCCAAGTCGCGAGCAGAGGGACCGCCCTAAAGCACAGGTGTATGAGATATATGAGATTACACAAATGCAGAGACAGAGAGACAGAGGGGAGAGAGAGTTATTCTCACACTAACTTTCAAAATCCACAATCAATGGGTGCCATCCAAACCCTCCAAATGGATGGACCAAATCCAAAACCAACGAATGTGGGGACCTTAATTTAAGCTTACCACTATCAACGGTGCACAAGCACACTAAACCCTAATAATAATCTGGACAATTTCCAAGCCAACCATTTAGCCTAGGCTCTCAAAGCCCCTATTATTATAGCCATTTTTTGTTTCCTTTTAGGAAAAGATAAGAGAAACTACGTTCATATATTTGCAAATAATGTATTTTCACTTAATAAAATCAACTATCAGAACTGTTCAATTTATTATTTTTTATTTGACAATCAATCCTACAAAAAAAATCATTCCAATTATAGATCGTTTAATCATCTAAACATATCAAATACATGAAAGGTTAATCATAAATATATTACTTAATACCTACACCATCGATTTGTTCTACACATTTGAATTACTAAATAATTCATATTATAGAGATGATTTTTCAATGAAGATTAAGAAATTAAATGATTCCGATTATGAGAGTAGTATGGTCAAGATACATTATTTACAAGAGGTGAATGAGCTCATCTCCAAGGGGTAAACTCATCTCCAAGGGTCTCCCCTTATTTTATTTTATTTTTTTAACAAACGAGTATCGAGTATTATCTACACTAAGAGAGAAGGAGTAGGCTTAGCCTCACAATGAACTAACACTAATGTGGTTCAAAATTGCCTTGACGAGAATCAAACCAAATACCTCTCACTTACAAGTGAAAGAGGAATACCACTAGACTGTAGTACTAAGTGGTAAAGCTCCCCCTAATATCCTTAGTGAATTTATCTATTAAGTATTTATTTTATGCCTAATTTATTGCATGCTATAAAACACTAATATGATATAAATATGTGATATTCTAGCATTATTTTTTGCTTTATTTGCATTTTAAAGTAAATTCGGTTCATAAATCGTTCAATTTCCTACCTACCATTTTGAGTCTTTGACTACACATGTTTTGCTTTTGCAAAAGTTTTCGTTTTGACTACGGTCCTCACCCTTCATTGTAGTATTTTATCTCCCCCAATCACCTTTTTAATGTTCTCCTCACCCACCCCCCTTCCTTTTCACTGATTCATATATACTCTCCTCACTCCCCATTTCTCTCTATAACAACCCAAATACCAAACCCTTTTGGTGCAATTTCTCTCTCAACTCCCTTGCAACCAAAACTAAGAGCTACAAATCAAGAGAGAGAGAGAGAGAGAGAGAGATGGCAGGCCAGTTTCAGAAGACTAGCATGTACATAGAGCACAACCCTGCAATAATCGAAAACGGTGACTTTCGCAAGAACGTGGACGACGATGGCCGTACCAAAAGAACCGGTATACATACATACATACATACACACACACACACACACACATATATATATATATACAGTTGTCGTCTAAGAGATTTGAACTCAGAATCTCATTCATTCAACTGTTTAATAAGAAATATATGCATGTATTCACATATATACTTACGTGACTTTGTGGTTTTGTGAAATTTTGAAGGGACATGGGTGACTGCTAGTGCACATATCATAACGGCTGTGATAGGGTCCGGGGTGTTGTCCCTGGCATGGTCAATAGCTCAGTTGGGATGGGTTGCAGGGCCTGCTATTCTCATGGCCTTCTCTTTCATCACCTTCTTCACATCCACTCTGCTCGCCGACTGTTACAGGTCTCCCGACCCTGTCAGCGGCAAAAGAAACTACACCTACATGGATGTCGTACAAGCCAATCTAGGTAATATATACATATTATCCTCTTATTTACGTAATTATTTTTATCAATTTATTAGTTTATATTATATTAATCAAAGGTCACGTAATTAATCTGGCGATTTTTGTCGGGTTTGTTTGAGCAGGAGGCAGAAAAGTGCAGCTGTGTGGATTGGCTCAGTATGGAAATCTGATTGGTGTTACTATCGGTTATACAATTACTGCATCCATCAGCATGGTGTAAGTAGCCGCAGCCGCTCGCATTAGCATCGATATTCAACAAATGACTACTACTTTTTTGACTTACTTAGTATTTATGTGACAATGATCTCTATTTCTATTTTACTTTTTCAACGACATGAATTAGATTCGCAGAATTTGTTCACCAAATCATGCGCACTAACCTATCTGTCTATGCGTTAATATATTTATATGTATATACAAATAATAAACTCGGGCTTCATAATTTGACCATAAAATGAGATAGGCAGCCAATGATATCTGTATTTTAGATTAGTTTAGTATAGAATATTATTGAAATATAATATTTGGTTGTGTGTAAGCTATTTTTAATTAGAATCTCGGTTCACTAAAGCAAAAACTAGACGATAAGACCTTTAAATGTGAAAAACACTCTTATATTTTATAACAAATAAAGAAAACAGTGAAATATTTAAGAGGTTTTAAACAAATTTTGGTACTTACGATGGTTCTATATATACCGCGCTTTCTTTAATAAAACAGAATTTATTGTAAAAAGATAAGCAAGATTGCAATAACCTTTCTTTCTTTTGTTTTCATTTTTTTTAGTGAAATTAACTTTGAGGTTTTGTAATAATGCAGGGCGGTGAAGAGGTCGAATTGTTTTCACAAGCATGGTCATCATGTCAAGTGTCACACATCAAATAACCCTTTTATGATAATCTTTGCTTGCATCCAACTCTTTCTCAGCCAAATACAAAACTTCCATAAACTCTCGTGGCTCTCAATACTTGCAGCCGTCATGTCATTTGCCTATTCATCAATAGGCCTTGGCCTCTCCATAGCAAAAGTTATAGGTAATATTTAACCCTAATTCCCTAACATATTCAAATATGTACAGATGATATATATGTTTATATATGTATATGGGTATATAAATGGATAATATAACTTGTTATTGTATGGAAAATGAATTAGGTGGACCACATGCAAGGACTACCTTAACCGGAACTACAGTCGGGATAGATGTGTCGGCCTCCGAGAAAGTTTGGAATACATTCCAAGCCATTGGAGACATTGCCTTTGCTTATGCATACTCTACCGTTCTTGTGGAAATACAGGCAAGTCACTCCTTACCTATATATCTTCACCTTATCATCGTAATATTACATATCCATACACACACAAACCTAATCTATAAACCCTACCGTATTGTGCCCACTAGAACTAGAAGTAAATCGACTTATTTTATGAAAGTTTTACTTTTATAAGAAAGGTGTTCTATTTTAATTATAAGAAACGTGACCAGTAACATTTAACGGACAAAATTTTAACTCTAACAAATATTTGTAGTGACAAGTTTATTGAGACTACTTAAGCATCACTAGATATTTGTGTAGGTCTTAAAAAACTTTTAAGTCAACAGTTACACTTAATTATACCATAAATATTACTAATTCATGTATTAGAGTGTTCTCAAAACATAATCTCAATTACCTAGCAACGTTGCTAATTGTTTAGCGGGATGCGCAAACGAACAAAACAATACGAACACGCGGCTTGCTGGGGCGTGTACGTTTGTCAGATATCAATGATTTAGGTACATACATGATACATATATCTCACATGCATGCAGCATGGCTTGTTTTGTCCTTGCCAATCGAAACAAAATATTTTGGCACCGTATTCTGTCACGTGTGCAACTTGATATGTATGCCTGGTTAAATGTCGGGGGTGACACAATTGTGCTAGTTTTTCATATATATATATATATAGACCTATAAAAAATTAAGATAGGGTCGATATATGGAGTCCAGATGTAGGTCGGATATTAAATATGCTCATTTTCAATCTTATCTTAACTTGTATCTCGATTTTATCTATAATAAGTCTTTATAATTAATGTTTTAAAAATCGAGAATTTGAGCACACAAAACTGCAATGTTTGTTTACGTATTTTTTTTAATACAAACGGATCTCACATGCATTGGTATGATCCATCTATTTTAAAGTTCGTGTTAATAAGTATGTCAATTTAGTACGTTGACATATTTCTTTTACTAGATACATATAAAATCCATCTTTTTGTAGAGAAACATGGAAGCATGGAGTGTCTGGTTTTCTGCATGGATCTTTCTTGATAATTTACTCAATAATTAAGCAAGTGGCAAATTGGATTTAGGTTTTATCCGAAGTTAGCCAGAGAAAAACGTGAATGTGGTCCGATAACTTAAAGTGATAAGGACCTAAAGCGAGAAACTGTTTTGGAATGGAAGTGGTCCGGTAACCTCTCCAATCTAACAAAATGACAATTAATAAATGTTACAAAAAATTTTGTTTTTGCATCACCAAAATGGAATATTATTTGGAAGCTTTGTGTTGTAGGTAACCATAAAGTTAAAGGAAAACTAATGAAAAAGATTTGAAAACTTTGAGTTTTAACGATAAAGACAAAATAAAGGGTAAAGTGAATAGTACCAGGTTTGACTTTTTAGTGTAAAAACGTGATATTTCGTTAAAGTGAACAATACCACGGGCTTTTCGTTAAAACTCTCTAAAGTTAAATGGTTCAAATTTTCTAGAAGATTATGTACCTTTAAATGAAAAGTACATTAGAGTCTCTTTTTCATAAATTAGAGTACTTTAAAATATCATCATATAAAAAATAAATGCTTAGGCCTTTATGCTTGATGTCCTTGTTTGTAAAATACGATATCATTTTGTAAGAAAATGAAGAGTTAAAAGTTAAAACATGTTAATTTCTTCTAATCTAATATATAGCCTGCTACATACAACTAAAGAAAAAAGATTTCTGCCAACTCATTTTCTCCTTTTTTATGCTAATTTTGTTTATTTTTTTCTTAGTCTTCAATCTAAAAATTATAAATAATTAAAAAAAAAATCACGTCTCACTAAAGCATTTTTTAATTTTGTTAGTAGAGTATGTATGTATGTATGTGTGTGTATTTATATATTATGTTTTTATTTAACTCTTTTGACCGTACAGCCCACTTTATAAAAGATTCCAAGAGGGCCATCATCAAAGGTGGTCCACAAGGGCAAAATTTGGGCCATCAAATAAGGTGGACCTTATAAAAAAATAAGAAAAAGATATAAAATTCTTTCTACTTTTCTTGTCGTCCATCCTTTTTTCTTTTTATAAAATAAGTTAGGTCGTTGTCCTCTGTCACGTCTTTCTCCTCCGAAATATGAGACGTGAAATATGAATAAATGAATCGTAATTTCATCAAATCTCTTTTAAGTTGTCTCATTATCGAACGGAACTCAGCATCCTAAAATTGGACATAAATTTTAGGGAATTTTAACAAAAGGTTTCAGGTACTGTTTGTTTTAACGAAAAATTATATTTTTACATTAAAAAGTCAATTCTGATACTATTCACTTTCCTCTTTATTTTGTCCTTATAGTTAAAACTAAAAATTTTCAAATAATTTTCATTGGTTTTTCTTAAATTCTATACCATAATAATGATTAAAGAAAAATGTGCATATCATGTCTTTATTTTGCTTTTTGTTTTGATTGTTTTTGGCATGATTGTTTGTTTCTTTGATTTTGGGTTCGGTTACATATACTACTCTGTGATACAAGTTTATACAAGATTTAACTATTGTATTTATGGACCAAGTGATGCTAGAGAGACTATCTATTTAAATTATATTTTTTAGATAGTTTTCTTAGCTTTTTCCTATATCACTCAGTGGTATGTATTATAGAAGAAAATTTGGTTTATTTGTGGCTATACCTACAATTAGTGACTTCTTAGAAAATTGCTTTTGAATTGAGTAAAAGTGCTCATGATAATTTTAACAAGAACATTTCTTATTAAGTTTGACAGAAAAAACTTTATACATTTTTGGATTGAATTTTTTAATAAAATGGTGATATATTATAATAAAAAGCAAGTAGTTTCACACCAAAAAGAGTCTAAAACAAGGGGTAGGTGATCATCGTCGAAGTGATTTGCTAGACAAGTCATTTTCTCATTACAAAAAAGGTGATGTGTATTTAAAATAATAACACAAACTATTTATCTAGTTTCTACACATTTATTTTTAATCTTATTTGTTGTTTCCGTTCAATTTACTCAATCCAATGACAAAAGATAACCTTGAAAGAGATGTGTGAAAATTATCTCCCGTATTAATTACTAGAGACACTGCTGAAAGTGAAAATTTATAGGTTGTGGAATCCAGACTTGTAAGAATAATCCTAAAAGATTACGGTTGTGGCTCATGGAATTGGCCTAATTGCAGGACACACTGAAATCACCCCCGGCAGAGAACAAGGCCATGAAGAGGGCAACTAGCATTGGCATTGCGACCACCACCCTGTTCTATGTTCTCTGCGGTTCCGTTGGTTATGCAGCTTTTGGGAATGATGCACCCGGAAACTTTCTCACCGGTTTCGGATTCTATGAACCCTTTTGGCTTGTTGATATCGCCAACATTTGCATCGCCATCCACCTAATCGGTGCTTACCAGGTAATTTAGCCCTTATTAACCATGATTAAGTTGGGTACCATCGTTCTAGTCGAGGTGGAATAATCTATCTATCTATCTAAGGTGAATCGTCGATTTAGTCTTTGAATTATCAACCGAGTAAAATTAAATCCCTAAACTATTATCTTGGTAAAATAAGTCCCAAAACTCATTAAAAACTGCTAGTTTCATCCCTACTATTATATTCAAAACTATTTTATTCAAATTTTTTGTCAACTTAAGTCACATGACTTGCATGTGACACATTTTAGAGGTAATACTATTATTTTCTTGCCTATAAATCCTTAGCATTGCATATTAATTGCAAATCTAATTTTTTGTTTATCCTCCAAAGTTATCTCTCTTACTCTTTTTTCAAAAAACTTAATTCCTTAGACTCATGAAAAACAACCATAAACCCTCTAGAGTGTATCACATGCAAGTCACGCTTCATTGACTAAAAATTGAATATAATCACTTCGAATCTTATATTAGGGATGTAACTGATAGATTTTAATTAGTTTAAGGGCTGATGTTTCCAAAACAAGAGTTTAGGGACCTAATTTTTAATCGTGTAATAATTTAGAATCTAAATTGGCACATTACTTATCTACTCATGCAACTACACATCTAAATGAAATATACCTGTATTAGAGAGATGGTACACAATACGACTGGCAGTTGCGATGGTATAAATAACAATACTCTTACTGTTTCTTATACATGACCGCGTGCATGACATGATCATCTTCTTTAGGTCTTCTGCCAGCCCATATTCGGGTTTGTGGAAAGCAAATGCGCCAAACGGTGGCCAGATAGCAAGTTCATCAACAGCGAGTACCCCATTAACATTCCGTTTTGCGGTCAATTCTGCGTCAACTCCTTCAGATTGGTGTGGAGGACTGCATATGTGGTGATGACCGCAATCCTGGCCATGTTGTTCCCGTTCTTCAACCACTTCCTGGCATTTCTCGGAGCAGCCTCGTTCTGGCCACTGACAGTCTACTTCCCGATAGAGATGTACATGGCAAGGACAAAAATCCCCAAGTTCACTTTCACCTGGACTTGGATGAAGATTCTGAGCTGGGTGTGCTTGGTGATTTCGCTTGTTGCAGCTGCTGCATCCATTCAAGGTCTGGTAACCGATGTCAAGAAATACAAGCCCTTCCACACTGAGCAATAGTAGTCCCTTTTCCCTATTTATATAACATATATATATATATATATATATATATATAGGTTTGAGTAGTGTGTGATTAATTGTTTCCAGCAAAACCCTAATAGTAATAAAGTCTGTAATTTTCAATATCTCCTAAAGTTTGAAGCTATCAAACTGGCCACGGCTGCAATGTATTTCTCAAACAAGAGAACAAGTAAATGGAAGGAACAACCAAAATAAAGGAATGTGGATTAGGGAAACAATATTTGAGAACATACAGTTTCGTAAATGGATATATCTTTAAGCTAACAAGATAGTACTATATACTATAACACACCCTCCAGTTACTCTTAATTCATTTACGAAGGCTTTTCGGTAGGGCAAGTTGGACTTCCCTTATTTCCGGTGAAGGGAACCAAACTCTTAACCTAGCCTAAACCTAATTCTGCTTCCCACTTATCCTCAGAGGTCTCACCACTATCCCCAGGGGTTTCGATACCGCTGAATTTTCACAATAGGTAAACGAAACTGAGCTAGTTTCTCTATAAATGGCAACGACAGATGAGTCAGATGGGTCAAACTTTAAACACTATGTTGTGATTTATGCTGATCATAACATAAAAATGTTTACTCTACCAGAAATAAATAAGACATTATATTTAAACAAGAATATTTAAGCAGAAAATAAAAGAAAATAATTACGCAACACCATCCACCTTATTGTCAACATGGATCCAAGGTTAAGACATCTAACAACTTGCCTCTGTAATTAATCAGATTTTCAGTATAGGCACAATGGAGGTTATAGATTCTATTTTGCATGTTACAATCTATAGTTAGAGAGAAAAAGAAGTCGAGTACGAAAGACAGCATACAAACCTGAACCTTAACTAAAACTGTTCTAATCAAGACATTCACTTCAAAAACAACGTAACCAAATGTTTGCCAAACACAAGAGTAAATATCTAAACTCATCTAAGCACCTGACAAGGACCGGATTTGTTTACTGTTCTGATATTAACATTAACGTCATTAATTGGAGTCCTACTGAAAAAGGATAGCTTAGCATGTACTAGGAAGTAATGGTAAGGCATGTTTCATTGCGCAGACGCACACAGAAATGAATGAAAGACAAAGTTGTCATGCTTTCTGAATTTTTTTTTTTTATTTCCTTTCGAGAAAAAAATAGTTTAGACTGGATTTACCTAAAATTGACATGGCAAGGTTGTCTAACATTTTATATAAAAGTTTCACATATGCTCAGATTATCGGATACACAAGACAGGTTAGAATGTGATATTAGAACTTTCTCGAAACTTACTACAACCTTATTATCCAAGCCAATCTTTTCTTCAACTTTCATGGATGCCAACAGGGATCCTCGCATAACTTGAAAAGGAGGAACGCTCTTCATGTATGGACCAACGAATTTGCATTGTTAGGTTCAGAAATCTCACGATTATTGGGACTGCAACATTATGGTTCTGCGGATCTGAATCTTCAAAGTCTTCAGCTGACAAACTGTTTTCAAATAGCAGACGTTACAAACTATATGGAGTGTTCTTTCATGCAACTTAGCGAGAGCATGAGAGACCTGACTTATAACAAAACAATAACAAAAGCATAATTTGATATTATTTTGCTACAGTGTATTTGTATATAATACCAACTTCTATATATTGTGCTATTTGTGCTATAAATATACCCAGTTATGATGACCAAATTAAGAAGAAGAAAAGCATTACCCTAAATCAAGAAGATTCGGTCTCACTCATCACAAATGCTTGAATAAGGCTCTGCGCAGCGTGCGTTTGTTCAGGTGTTCCGGATATTATAATAACAGTTTCAACTGCTCCAGGCTTGGGCTCGGTAATGGTAACTTTTGCTTCAGAAATCTGGAACAGTGTTGGTCATATTAGAAGTGTAAATGCTATGAAACAAAGCATGTTCTTACTAAATGAAACTGTAGAATCATAAATAATTAAATATATGTATATATACGCTTCCAAATTCCAATAAAATTGTAAGTTGAACTTTATCATGCAATGAAAACCAAGCACACAGTAAGCAAAGGACAGGCCAATCGAATTTGAGGTTTTTTTTACAAAAATAATAACGATAATTGGCATATTGCGAACAGCTCAATTTATTTCCAAGCACAAGGCAAGGCAAGGCCTGTTGCATATAACACCAAGCATAGTGAGATCCACTTAATGTAGCGTACAAATTTAAACTCGATTATGCAAACAACTGAAGAATATTGAAATCCTAGACTACCCTCTTCTGTCCTCTCTCACGGCCCTCTTTCTTTCTTAGTTTCACCTCCCTTCTTTCTCCATATTTCTATCTATCTATGCCACTTTGGTTTTAGTTCAACTGGTGTATCCTGACAATTAATTTATTTGCGTTGATTCTAGACATAAGTAGACTATGTCTGAAGCGACGAACATAGATTCTCTAATTAACATTGTGCAAAAGCAATAGAAAAAAATTGGTGACCTAATTTTGTGGAATTAGGAGTAATGAGGAAGGGCGATTATAAGCAAGCAAACGTCAATCAGGTGCGAGCAGTTTTTCTGAGCAGATGTACACTACCCCATATACTTACAGGGTTCTCAGTCATTAATTAAATTTTATAACTAAAAGGGGGGTTCTCAGTCATTAATTAAATTTTATAACTAAAAGGGAAGCAAGGTCATGTATTTCATTCCATTTCCAAATATCCTCACGGCCATCTATTTAATAATATGTTATTAATCCTTGTTTTCTTCCTTTACGCCAACAAGGTCAGATCAAGAATGTACCTGACGTATTTGCTTCAAGCATTCACCATCTTCCCCATTTATAATAGGAACAAGGGAACTAGGCACGACAACTTCAACAGTGGTGTTGGTAACTATTGCTGGTTGGCTTCCTCCAAACCCCGGAATTCTTCTTTGAGGAGCACCTGGAAAGTTTGGCAAGCCTAGTGGACCACCACCTTCATGAAGTCCCTGTGGATAAGTTTGGGATACAAACGTAAATCAGCAACTTACAGTGCAGATCAATTTCCACCCTTATAATTATCTCAAGATGAAACAAGCATATGATGAAAAAGTTTGAAGCACCTGACTGAAAAAATCAACAAAAGTTGAAAAAGATGTATGTGGAGAAATACAGAAACCATCTAAAGCAGAACTATAAGTAAAAGTGTCTATAACAACTAAATACCTGAGGGCCCCAAGGTCTTCTCTCGGATAAATGTGGGCGGGCACCTAACCTATGAATATTGTGCACAAAGGGAGCACGATTGTCGTGAGGATGAAAACTACCATGAGGGGGCAGGCCACCAACAGCATCAAACTTGTGCAACGATGGGCCTAAATTAGAATGCATTCCTGGAGGTGAGAAGTCCCTCCTCAGATATGATTGAAATGGAGGTTGATCCAAAAATGCAGGATTTTGATGATAATGTATAGAAGGAAATGCATCACGAAAAAGGTGATGCTGCAACCTAGTGGTAATCTGCAGAAGAGCATCTTTAACGGCCTCAAATTCTCCATTTATCTGTAATAAGAGGAACCATTTAGCAGCAACCACAGCTGATTAAAAAAAAAAGGCCGAGTTTGTTAAATATGATAAAACACGGAACACTTGCGTGCAAACAAAGACAGCATTTCTGGACTATTAATATCAACAACATGCACAAATCCACATAAAGTTTACAGCAACTAAACTGAGAAGCAAAAGCAGCCACTTCACATAATGATACCCAAGATAGAGATATGGCCAACCTTTTCAGACTCAAAGAACCACGCATGCACTAAGGAAAACACACCTGAACAACTTCTTCATCAACTGAAGCCCATCTCAGAATTTGATCCTTCCCCATTATACGGATATGGGCCCTAGATAACTTTCTCATCTCCGCAATAATGGTACCACCCTTTCCAAGGAGACAACCTACTTGATTAGAGGAAACAAGAAGCCTCGCCATCATGGATTGTTCCTTGCTATTAGGTACAGCCCTGAATATCCTACTTTGCACACGAATAACGGCATCTTGGACTGGTGATATCCTATCATCTGGATGCTGCAATAGTAAATTGTATGTCAAACAGCTTAGATTGTGTCCGTGTGCATGCTTGTGTGTGCCTCTATTTGTCAATGTGTGTGTATCGTTTTTCTCTTGTGTGCGCCAAAAACATGTGTCCAATAAGAAGAAAAAGCCAAAACCATACCACAGGACCAGATATAACAATAAGACGGTCGTCTGAGTCAGGAACACCTTCCATAACCCTGATTTCGCAGCCTGTCTCTTGCTTAAGTGTCTTTATTATGGTTCCTCCCTTGCCAATTACACCGCCTACTCTCTCTTCAGGGCACAATAAGCGGAAAGTTAGGACTTCCTGAGAAGGCTTCATCCTACCAGGGATGCCACTTCCATGTAATTTAGGGTTTACTGGATGAGCAGCAAAATCTCCAGGCTGATAAATATCAGGAGCCCCTTCGGAGTGGTTAGGTGGTGGATGTATTTCGGGTCTTAGAAGAGGTTGACCGAATGAATTAGATGATGTCCCAGTGGTGTTGGCAAGGGAAGCGTCACTATCATGAGGCAGATTATCCAAAAGCTGCCGGGAAACATATTCAATAGCTTTCCCAACTGCATCAATGTTCCCCGAAATCTGCAGCAGAATTATCAAAATAGGATGTCCAAATAGAAATTTTTGCATCAGAATCATCAACATATAAACGTAAACCAAATTCTACTGTACTGTGCAAATTTCCAATGCTCAAAGATTACATATAATGCGTAAATATTACATCCGCAATATTTCATTGCATGAGCATTTTGACAACCCTGCTGATTAAATAAAATCTGAGTGACGGAAAATGTTAAAGTAGGCACAACTCACTTATTCATATCTTGACTAAAATAAAATTAGGTACTCTGCAGCAATGCTTGATAGTATTACATAATATACAGTGATATTTGAAGTTACCTGAACTAGTTCATCGCAAACTGCCGCACATGATGGAAGTTTATCTGTGGGAAGGATCCGGATTTGTGCCCCACTTTCAGATGACATTTGTTTGATAACACTACCACCCTTTCCCAAGAGGCATCCCACTTGAGATGAAAGGACTAGTAATCTGCAAACAAATGTCAAAGACTTATTACTTTCTTCATCCGCTCCATCGCTCTCTGTTTCCCCTTCAACTATTCTCTCAAAAACAAGTTTCAGAGCCCTCTGCAAAGATGGAGATACATCATGCTTTTCTCTTGGCTCCCCAGTACCATCATGCTTTTCATCCACATTTGCCTCTTCAACGCTATCCTCCTTTCTATGCTCGCTACCAACATCATTCTCTCCATCAGAACCCACAACAATAACCCTTTCATCACATCCCGGGACAGCTTCCTCAATTCTGACCCTTACAAAAGTTTCTTGAAAAATCTGTGATATGACAGAGCCACCTTCCCCAGTGACATTATCAACTTTGGACGCAGGGCACAGTACCCTGAAAGCAACATTGCCAGGGGAGAGTTCAGAAGCTTGATTTTCAGACTTCTGCAACTTCCCTTTCCCATTAGTCTCTGCAAGGCTCTCCTCATGTGGTCTCTTCGACGGCATCAATGGAGCCGACATTTCCACCCAAAATTATAGCAGACCAACAGCCCTTTGCATATAACACAAAAACAATAAAACATAAGAAAATCTAAACTTCGGATCCTCCCAAAAACATTCTCAAAATGTCTTCCACTGAAACATTGTATTTAAACAAACAGTGCTCTAAAAACACAGTAAACGTTACACTAACATATCCAGGTTCGAATCCCCCTCCTCGTAGTTTAGATTAGAATCGAATATCGCTTGAATAAAAATTGCCAAAATAGAGTTAATTTCTTGATCTATTCATCTCCCAATCGGAGGATTTATATAGGAATACAAGCAATGATGATCAGGTATGAAACCAGTACAAGAAGTCATAAAAAACTGCTATGAAACTACTATATTAATTACAATGGATTTCACCTAATTCTTTAGCCAACAATGGCTGCTTCTTTAGTCAATAATGGCTGGATAAGTCTACAATGGCTGGCTGCTTCAGTTAACACTCCCCCTCAAGTTGGTGCATAAATATCTCGAATGCCCAACTTGCTGAGTGAAAGATGGAAAATCCTACTTGACACTGCCTTTGTTAAAATATCTGCTAGCTGGTCATCACTCTTCACATAAGGCAAGTTAATGGTACCATCAACCAACCTTTCCTTAATAAAGTGCCTATCCACTTCAACATGTTTAGTACGATCATGTTGAACTGGATTATGAGCAATGCTGATGGCGGCTTTGTTATCACAATAAAGATTTGATGGCTTTGTAGAATTGAAACCCAATTCTCTCAACAAAATCTTGAGCTATAACAATTCTTGCACGCCATGTGCCATACCTCTAAATTCAGCTTCAGCACTGGATCTAGCCACTACATGTTGCTTCTTACTGCGCCAAGTAACTAGATTTCCTCCAACAAATGTAAAGTATCCAGAAGTCGATCTGCGATCAGTTACTGACCCAGCCCAATCTGCATCAGTGTATCCTTCAACTTCTTGATGTCCATGATTGGAAAACATCAAGCCTTTTCCAGGAGCAGACTTCAAATACCTGAGAATGCGTTGTACAGCATCCATGTGGGCTTCACTTGGCCTATGCATAAATTGACTCACCACACTTACAGCATAGGCTATGTCAGGTCGTGTATGAGACAAATAAATCAACCTCCCAACTAATCTTTGGTATCTTTCCTTGTTAGCCGAAACTTGATCAGGATAGTCTCCTAATCTATGGTTTTGCTCAATTGGTGTGTCTGCAGGTTTACAAGCTAAC
This sequence comes from Pyrus communis, assembly GCF_963583255.1. Taxonomy (NCBI): domain Eukaryota; kingdom Viridiplantae; phylum Streptophyta; class Magnoliopsida; order Rosales; family Rosaceae; genus Pyrus; species Pyrus communis. The sequence continues at coordinate 39,807,800 of NC_084803.1, forward strand.
ATCCCAGTCTCAGTTAATAAGTCTATAACATATTTCTTTTGAGAAAGAAAAATGCCATGCTTTGATCTTGCAACTTCAATACCCAAGAAATATTTCAAAGTACCCAAGTCCTTCATTTCAAATTCCTTGGCTAGATACATTTGAAGTTTTTGAATTCCCTCGACGTCATTACCTGTAACCACCATATCATCCACATAAACAATTAAGGCTGTAAGTTTACCTTTATCATGCTTAAGAAATAAGGTATGGTCAGCCTGAGTTTGCTTGAACCCATAACTTCTCATGGATTGAGCGAACCTGCCAAACCATGCCCTTGGTGATTGCTTCAATCCATACAAGGACTTTCTCAACCTGCATACTTTGCCAATATCACAAGTGGTAGTGAATCCAGGAGGAAGATCCATGTATACCTCTTCATCCAAGTCTCCATGTAGAAATGCGTTTTTCACATCAAACTGTCGTAGAGGCCACCCCAGATTTGCTGCCAATGACATAAGAACCCTAATAGTGTTGATCTTTGCTACCGGCGCAAATGTCTCTTGATAATCAATGCCATAGGTTTGAGTATAACCTTTGGCTACCAATCTGGCCTTGTATCTCTCCACTGAACCATCAGCTTTATGCTTTACTGTGAACACCTATCTACACCCAACAGGTTTCTTGCCTTCAGGAAGTTTAACCAGTTCCTAAGTGGAGTTTTTTCGAAGAGCTTCCATCTCTTCAATCATAGCTTTTTTCCATTTTGGATTTTTAAGAGCATCCTGTAACTTATTAGGAATTGAGACTGATGACAATTGGTTTGCAAAAGCTATATAAGAGTCTGACAAGCAATGAGATGAAACAAAATTAGATATAGGATATTGAATACCCTTTGTAGAAGAATAACCATAACGAACAGGGGGTATCCCTCGATTTTCTCGAATAGGATAACGAGAACCAGACTCATGATGTGGTTCATTTGGATCAGCACTTAATGAAATCTCATGATTGGACTCATCAAATATAGTAGGCTGAAGAGAAGGAGAATGAGTGGTTACCTCAGGATAATTCGTATGAGTAGCAGCTGATTGGTCAGAGAGTTGGTCAATGAGGGGATCTATATGTGGGTGGTCTATCTCATCAGCCACTTTTTCTTTTTCTTTTCCTTTATCTCCCCTTTTTCTTGTCCTCTCATATACCTTCAATATTTTTCCACTCTTTGCCTCATCATTAGGCAAATTTGGACCATCACCGGCATCAGACAAGTGTTCATCCGAAAAATGCATACCACCAATGTCAAGTGGCCACTGCTCTTCCTCCTTACTCCCCATCTCCCCCTGAAGAGAAGTGACCGAATCTCCCTCTGAAAAATAAGCCTCTTGTTCCTAAAAGGTAACATCCATAGAGACAAAAATTTTCCCATTGGGAGGATAGTAACATCGATACCCTTTCTGAGTTGCAGAATAGCCAATAAACATACATTTGATGGCTCGAGGATTCAACTTATCACGATTTTGCATGTGGACATGAACATAGCAGACACAACCAAACACTTTTGGAGGAATATGAAGGAGTGAAGGAAGAGAATGATACTGGGAAAGGGTTTGGATAGGTGTTTGAAATTGGAGAACACGTGATGGCATGCGATTGATAAGAAAAACAGTTGTGTGAATGGCATCACCCCAAAAACGTTTAGGAACATGCATAGCAAAACATAAAGATCTAGCCACATCCAAGAGGTGACGATTTTTACGTTCTGCTATACCGTTCTGTTGAGGAGTATGTGGACAAGATGTTTGATGAATGATACCTTCTTGTTGAAAAAATGTTCCAAGTCCATAATTCAAATACTCTTTCCCATTGTCAGATCGAACAACTTGAATTTTAGCATTAAATTGGGTTTGAATCATTTGATGAAATATTGGAAAAACAGACATAACCTCACTCTTAGTTTTTAGTAAGTATACCCAAGAAACTCGAGTGCAGTCATCAATGAAAGAGACAAAGTATTTAGCACCAGTATGAGTAGGAATATGAAATGGTCCCCAAACATCAGAATGAATAAGAGAGAAAGGAACATCATTTTTATTGGAGCTTAAAGGAAATGAGACACGATGATTTTTAGAAAAGATGCAAGTTTCACAATGGAAATTAGAAACCTTGACTTTAGAAAATAAGGAAGGGAATAGATGTTGCAGGTACTGAAAGGAAGGATGTCCCAATCTTTTGTGCCATAACCAAATTTTTTCAGAAGCTTCAAATTGTTTAGCTTCCACTTGACAACTGTAACTTGTCTTCTCACAATCTGGTGGTAAGTCCAAGTAGTATAGACCTCCCCTCTCTCTACCATGACCAATCAACGCTTTCGTTCGAATATCCTGAAACCAACAATGAGTAGGAGAAAAGATGGCAAGACAGTTTAGTTGATTTGTGAGTTTACCAATAGAAAGCAAATTGTGAGAAAGATTAGGAACATGTAAAACAGATGAGAGAGATAGGCATGGTGTTAATGATATGGAGCCTGCTCCAAGCACTGGAGTGGAAATACCATTAGCAACTTTAACGGTATTTAAAGGTGGAGTAGTGTGAGAAGCAAACCATGAAGAGTTATTGGTCATATGGTCAGAAGCCCCCGAATCAATGATCCAAGGTTTATTTGGAGCACCAAATGTGGTGTTCAAAGCAAAACCAAAGTTACCTGCGTCGACTAAGGAAGTGGAAGCAGTAGTAGGAGAAACTGAGTGAGCATATTGATCTACTCGAGGCACGGAAGGCGTTGGTGTAGACAGGTGTGCTTGTGATCCAACAATGCTTTTCTTTTGATTTTCCTTCTTTTGAACCCACCAATCAGGATATCCATGCAACTTAAAACAAGTGTCTCTAGTATGCTTATCCTTGTCACAATAAGTACACTTCCTTGTATCAGTAACTTTAGATCCACCTGATCGAGAATTCAAGACTCCACGGGGAAATCGAGACGGAGCAACTACCATGGCTGATCCTTCCACTTGTGGGCCAACCAACATAATGGTTTGCCTACTTGCTTCAGCATTCACAAGAGCATAAGCAGCACGAACAGATGGCAAAGGTGTTTGAGTCAAAACTTGACTGCGAACATGATCTAAATGAGGATCAAGGCCAGCCAGAAAATCATACAATCTTTCTTCTGAAATTTCTGTCTCTCGAGCAGCAACATCATCAGCACATTTCAATTTTCCAGGACGTAAGAAATCTATTTCTTGCCATGTTTGCTGGAGTTTACCATAATATGCAGATAAAGGCTCACCATTCTGGCGAGTCGCCAGTGCTTGATGGCGAAGTTCATATAATTTTGATGCATCTTTTTCAATTGAGTAAGTTTGGGTAACAACATCCCAAACATCTTTTGCAGTAGAGAGTCGGAGAAAAATGGCCCGCAAATCTCTAGTTATGGAGTTGAGAAGCCAAGATTGAACCATGGCATTCTCTTCCTCCCATATAGCATACGATGCATCGGCTTCTGCTGGTGCCTTCTTTTTTCCACTGACATAAGACCATTTGCCTCTGCCAGTGATGTAGATGCGGACACTTTGGGACCACGAGGAATAGTTGGACCCATCCAACTTGTCTGGGGTGATATGCAGAGACATATCATTTTGTGTAACAGCAGCTGAAACAGTGGTCTTGGAGTCACCCATTACTACTGCAACAAATTCTCTTTATTGAAACAATAGAGTCTCACTGAGAGGGATGCAGGAACAAAATGCAAGGAGGAAGAGGCAATGGCACGGGTTTGTTGGGTGATTCCAACGGGTATGGTTTATAGGGTATGGGGTAGTATTTAGGTAGAGATGCAGCGGAATATATATGGTTAACAAGCTCAATATGGGTAGTGATGTTGGCAGATATGGCCAAAGAGAGATTGGATTCGTATGAAAGTAGAAGGCCTGCTATTCTGCAGGTCTTATGGGGTAGATGGCAGTAGTGCCAGTAGGTTAATCAGAATAGAAACTCCTTTTGGATCAGAATGGCTCTGATACCATGCCAAAATAGAGTTAATTTCTTGATCTATTCATCTCCCAATCGGAGGATTTATATAGGAATACAAGCAATGATGATCAGGTATGAAACCAGTACAAGAAGTCATAAAAAACTGCTATGAAACTACTATATTAATTACAATGGATTTCACCTAATTCTTTAGCCAACAATGGCTGCTTCTTTAGTCAATAATGGCTGGATAAGTCTACAATGGCTGGCTGCTTCAGTTAACAAAAATAAACAAAAAAATCCTTGTCCCAGTCATTACTATGTTTGGACAAAGGAAATAAATTTGAAATTTAGGTAAAAATCAGAATTTATAAATTGACATGCACTAATTCTCTTGTTTTGATTCACAACCATAGAAATTTAGAATTTTCGCATGGAAAAAAACTTGGGATTTGGGAGCTCCAATTCCCAAGTTTAAATTCCATGTACATACGTGTCATTTCCCAATTTCTGTGATTTACACTATATTTGGATGAAGAAATTTAAGATTACTAAGCAATTTCAAAATGACGGAAATTAAAATGATGATATTTTATTTTCTGGAATTTGTAAATTTTTTTGTTTGGTTAACCTAAAAGAACAATAAAATTGAATACGGAATTTATGATTTTTAAACTCTCAATCATAGAAATTAGAAAATGATACCTATTTGTATGAAATTTGAACTTGGGAATTGAAAGTTCCAAATTCCAAGTTTTTTTTCCACTTAGAAATTCTAAATTTCTATGTTTATGAATCCAAACAAAGGAATTGTTGTATGTCAATTTATAAATTCAGGCTTTTACTAAAATTCCAAGTTTATTTTTCTCATTCAAAGAGTTTAAAAATAACAAATTCCGTATTCAATTCCACTGTTATTTTAGGTTTACCAAGCAAGAAAATTCACAAATTCTAGAAAATAAAATCTTGTCATTTCAATTTTCATCATTTTAAAATTCCTTAATAATTTTAAAATTTTTTCATCTAAATATAGTTTTAGTCTTTTACCAACAATGATACAAAAGCCAGCAGACATAATATAACCCCTAATATTTTTTGATTGGCAGCCAGGAAACTGGAGGTACAACGAAAGTTCCCTCATCTGCCCCAAATTGCAAAACACTAGAGTTCAGCCCCCAAATTGCCGAAAAAAAAAAAAAAATTGTGTCTTGGGAAAATGAAATGAAGAGACAGAACATGAGAGACTGATTGACAAAGGTAGACTCACCGGTTGTGGTGGATTCGGAAGAAGCAGGGGTTTCAGTTTGGTCGGAAGACAGAATTTGTTCAACTCCTGGACATTGATTTTGCTTCCTTCTTCCGATGAACGAATGTTTTGGTTTTGGGAAGCCAAAAGCATGAAATCCCTAGTAAAAGTGAACCGGGTCTGGTTAAGCGAGAAAGCCTCGATCCATTAATAAAAAAAAAGGAAGAAAATAAATACTTCGATCTAAAGAGAAGATCTTGGTTCCATAAGATTAATGAGTTTTCATCAAAACATTCTAATCACATAACTTTGTGTTTATTACAGTAGAAATCGTTTGCATTATAAAATATTTTGTTTATAATCAATTAAAATTAATATCGTTTAATCGATCAATTATCGTAGATAAATTAGATGGTTTGTAATGTAATATGCTTTTATATAGTTTGATAACTAAATAATATTATTTTTGTAAAAAATATCATTATAGAATGATTTATAATATAAACAATTTTTTTATAAAAAAATATTCTTATAGAGTTTAAAATTCAATACAAGATGTTAACGTGATTTAATCGTAACTGTTTAAATAGGAAGAGTATGAAAGGAAGAGAGATTAAGAGGGGAAAATCCTACTCCATATTGCCCAGGGGCGAGGATCCTGTAAGTCTTATATGTATATTCTCATCTCTACCTAGCACGAGGACTTTTGAGAGCTCATTGGCTTCAGGTTCTATCGGAACTCCGAAGTTAAGCAAGTTCGTGCCAGAGCAATCCCAGGATGGTGACTCACTGGGGAGTTCTCGTTTGGGTTCCCAGAAACAAAACCTTGAGGACGTGATCGGGGCCTGAGGTCCTAGAAATAAAATCATGAGAGCGTAATCGGATCCCAAAGTGGACAATATCGTGCTATGATGGAGTTAAATTCGGAATGTGACGACTTGATTCTGCAAATTTGAATCAAATTATTGTTAACTTACGAGACTTAACGCATTTTTCCACTCTATTTTATGTAAGTAATATATTGTTTGTTCCCCAAAAAAAAAAGGCCCAATAATTTTGCGTTATCACGTGCCATTCACGTGTACGTGTAACCGTTTATAATTCATTTTCCCATTGAGGATGGGTTTCCTATTCTCAATGGGATTCCTACCGCGATAGGGATTTATTCCCCTCTGCCTTTTGCACCGTATAAAGCTCATCCAAACAACAAATATCCACATCATCAAAACCCATTCCAACGGTTCTCTCTCCTCCCGCCCTCTCTCTCTAAATAATTTTCTTTGGGCCGAAGGAAACAGATACGCCAGCCGCATAAACCACACGTGAATTACCGAGTTTACCCTTTCATAAACTCAAACTATTCGAACAAAAAGCACCGCCATAGAGGGGTGTTCTAGTAATTCAAACTCCATATTCCGCCCAATAAATCCTTACGCCGACCCAACATCCCCTGATTCTACGAGTTTCTTTGAGTTCTGTGAGGCCGTCGCATCAGCTCGAAGAGCTCCACACAGTAGAATCCATGGCCTCCAGCACAACCCCCACCCCCAAGAAAATTGTCCAATCTGTCACCGTTAGGGTACCTCAGGGGATGCTTTCGCCGTCGTCTTCTTCGGCGAGCTCTAAAAACTTCTGCAATCGGCCCTCCAATCGGATGTACTACCCCTCCAATTTCAAGCGGAGCGCCGCCCCGGCCCGTGTTATGTTCTTCCAGAACGATTCATGGAATGACTTGCCGACCCCGATCGTCGAATTTCTGCGTTCGGGTTTCGTGGAGCGGCAGGCGGTCGTCAGCGTTGAAATCGAGGGGTCAACGGTTTTGTTTGACTTTGTGCGGATGTTGCAGATTGATTTGGGGGCTGGGACTCAGAGATCGATCGCTTGGATTGACGTGAACGCCAAGCCCTTCTTCCCTAGGGCGTTTGTCAGCGAGGATTTGGTGGACGCGTCGGATAGTCCCAAGGTCCAAATCAACAAACGGATCAACATATCGGGTCGGGTATTGGGCAAGAGGCAGACGGAGGAACGGCCGATGGATGAGGACGAAGTGACGTCGTCAATAACGCCGCGGAGTTCGGAGTGGCCGAATGTGAGGTTGGTGGGAGAACCTGAGAGGGTTTATACTGTTTGCAGCAATTTGTTTCTCGCCGGGATGAAGAAGGTTGATCTCGCGGCTGCTGTGACGGCAATTCATCAGTGCGTTCGGGACGGGTCGTTGGATAAGGCTCGATTGGAGGTCTTTCAGAAGCAAATTGAGATCACCACGGCGGCTCGGGGCTCGGCCAATGTCATATACGCCTGGTGCGGAGTGTCGGGCAACGATGTGAAAGGCATTTTGACACATGGGTTTGGCGCACCCAGCAAGGTTTCTGGGCCGCAGTCACATGGCATTGGTCTTCATCTTTCGCATTTATCGGTGCCTTTTCTAAGGTACTTTCAATTGGTGTTTCATTTCCTTTTCCTGGCGGTTTAATTTAAGGGCTTTGAGTTTTTTGAATTGTTGATAATTTGAAGTTGTAATGGCTGAACTCTACAGTGCTGGGCAGTCGGAGCGGGATGATAATGGCGAAAAATATGCTATTTTGTGCCGGGTTATACTAGGCAATGTTGAAAAAATTGAGGCAGGTTCTAAACAATGTTACCCTTCTGGTGTGGAATTCGATAACGGTGCAGATGATCCTAAGAATCCCAAGTGGTATGTCATATGGTCTACCAACATGAATAGACATGTGCTTCCGGAGTGTGTTGTGAGTTACAAATCGAATTACGTGCCAGGTATGTTTCTTCTATGCTTTTTTGTTACATCTGTTTTATTTATGTTATACTTTTTCATTGATGATAACTGATTTTGTTTTGTGAATTATCAGCTCAATCGGTGCGAAGAGCATACCCTGTTGATATGTTAATTTCGAAGATTAAGAGCCATCTTCCTCCTTCTAAAGTTCAGGAACTTTCCTCTTTGGTATGCGAGTTGAAGGTGAGCAGTCTTCCTTTCACTTGTTCAGAATTGTGGTTCATAGTCTCTCTGTGCATTATAAAGTATATGAACAATTAAATGTAATCTAAGAATCAAATGTTTTCGGTATTTCTCAATGTTGCAGGGTGGAAAGCTGGCCAGGGATGATTTCGTCAAACAGTGTAGATCAGTTACTGGAGAGCAATTGATGGCATCTGCTCTTAACGACTTGCGTCTCCAGAAGCAACGTTCTTAGGTTTTGTTTTGCTAGGAGGCATATATAAATGTGTTGTCATGGTCTTTACAATTGATGGAACCATGTTTGACCGCTTCGTTAAAGTCCTACTAGGATAGGGTGAAATGCCCAACCATACAAAAGAGCGAAAACTATGTGTGAAAATGCCCAACCATATCATACATATAGCAAATATGCTTCCTGTTCAGTTTTTTCCAAAAAAAAGGCAGTGTTCGTTGTCTGTTAGTACTTGTGTTTTCTTGGCTTGTAATTCAACAAAGAGCGTTCCTACATCTTTTGTACTTAGTAGTTACCCCTTTTAGCTATGAAGCTGGCATTGAGGTTGAGACTGGTTTTTCTATATCCAAGGTTGTACGGAAATTTAAATGTTGTCAAGTATGACACTTGGTGGTCCTGTGTTTGTGAATGCTTGTACAGCTTATGCTCATGTGCGTGTATTTGTGTGGTGAGCCATGTCTACTGTTACAAAATTGCTGTAAAAGTTCTTTATGTTGATTCACAATTTGGAATGCCATCTTCTTATGATATTCTCTTTCATTGAAGAAGCTTGTGTTTTTTTGTGTGTGTGTGGGTGCCTCGTGAGCGTTTTAAATTCAACAAATGAGTATTAAGATTTTGGGAGAAGTTGTTCTATCACTAATTCAAAGAAGTAGATTATTAGGAGAGTCATCCCACTGATTTCTATGTTGACATCAGTTTCACATGGGTCTGTGTTTACAGCTTTGGTTGCTTCTATATTAGGACCATGTGTCTGGGTTTTAAGATTAAACGCATTGTATTGGAGTAAACTGAGACTTCAATTAGAGGTTCAGTTGCTCCTGTCAGATAAATAATTTGAAAAGATTATTCGAGTAACTCATCAAGCAGATCAGAAGATCAAATGTAGATTGTTCTTAAGGGAGGGTTTACGCGCTAGTTAAGATACACTGAAGTATTTTGTTTACATTAACTTGTATTGTTTGTGGTATGCGCCTGGATCTGTTATGACAGCTTATGTGGAAGTTTGCTTTTAAGCAGAAAGAGTGCATCAATCAGACTTCGGTTGCTTGACATGGATGGCTGAAGGTGTATTGTCATGTAAGTCAAGCCATCTAAAATGTATCGTTGCATACACTGACCTTCTAAAATGTCTCGTTCCCGTCACAGGTGTGCAGTGAAGTAGCAACTGATGTGGCAGGGTTTTGTGGATCAATAAATGCAGATTACATTCGTGGAACGCGAGGTGCAACTCCTCCAAATCTTCAACGTGAACTGTGAGTGTTTATTTTGATGATCGTTATCCAGCAATTCTGTTTATGGTTTATGGTTTGTGTTAATTGATAGTATATCAGGTGTGCTCTGTGATTTTATTATTTGATGTGTTGCTCATAAAGAAAGCAAGCTATTTTAAATCAGCAAGGGCCGAGGGGTGGTAGACAATTTTGTGAGAGTATATTTGTTCAGTAGGTTTCCATAAAGACTTTTTATTGTTAGTATTACAGTTGTGCAGAAACATGTGCTGTGCCACAGCTTTCAAGCTGCGCACACGTTTTAGAGCGGCTTACCGGTCCCAATCCCAATCACTTTGTCCATCTGGGTGAAACAGATTTCCCAGCTGGTGGTGGAAACCTGAGTTCAGAGTCTTCAGACCCCAATCCAGTCGACTTTGAATGTGCAGCCTAATTCCGAATGAAACTGTTATCATGTAAATGTTGTCTAAAGGCGGTAAGTGCTATAACAGGAGCGAAAAATGTGTGAGGATATCATTTCCTGAAAGATATGGGGATTTTGTTGAAGTCCTCAGTTATAAATTTTTTTTTTTCTGAGAAGGAACATGGAAAACAGAGCAAAAGGGTAACCAAGCCGCAGAGCCCAATCAGCCCAGACTCGCACCATAAACAAGCCAGGCCAGCATGAAGGATTATAAAATAAAGAATAAACTGCAGGAGGACCAAGCAATCTACAGAGAAGGAGCAATGCTGAAAAATCGAAACCCCGGCCAATTATTTTACGGCCAGGGAGAACATAAGTCCGACAATCCACAGGTGATAATCGGCTGCTCAACCCCAGTTTCATCCCAGTATGGTTTCTGTTGGTTGTTGAGGCCGTGACATATATCTGGTTCTGGAAAAACAAAGTCGCGTACCTCTTGGTGAGTTATGGAGTTGATCATTTTGAGAACCGCGGTGACCTGAGGGCTCAATTGTTTCTGTAGACATCATTTGGGTTCTGACAATTCTTAGTAATCTTAAACTTCCTCGTTCAAATGGAATATATTATGTTCTCCGCAAATCAAAAGGTTGAAGGAGTTCAATTACCAAGAAATTTCTCCGTAAATATTAGTTGAAATTAAAGAAGCAGCTTCAAATCTCCAGGTGTAAATTAGACAAAACATAACAACATGACTTAATTGGGGGTAAATAAGAAGCTCTACTGACTGAGACCGACTACTCGGCAGAGGAGGGCTCTTCCGGAGAAGATGCAGAAGCGGAAGCAGCTTCGTCGGCACTGGAGAGCAAGGTCCACTCTGCAGGGGAGCGTACACAGTGGGCTTGCGTTTAACGTCCCACGGCTGCGTTTTGCGTGGCCGAGTCTTCCGGTGGTGCGCAGTCGCCTTCTTCTCCATTACCATTGGGCTGAATCGGTCACTCCAAACGACGTCATCGAAGGGGGGGTTCTTCACGGCCACACCCACCAGCACCAAATGAGACCCCAACACAGCTGACACTGACATCTTCGCTTGCTCTTGCTTAGCTCCTCCTCTGTTGCTTCTTTTGGGGATAACGTTGAGGATACCACATTGTATAGTCCATGTACCCATTATTATTGGAGTAGGTTTTTCCCTCCTTCTCACGAGTCACGTCAATATTTTATTTTGAAATTTTTATTAAAAAAAAAAAAAAAAAAAAAAGACAAAAGAGAAAGTGTGACAAGAGGACACTGCAAAAAAGTGAGAGAGACTCATATTCCATTATTAGATAAGTGGATCCCACTCCTAAGGCACATCATCATATAACACAATTTTATAAAGCTTTGACACAATGACGATATTGATGTACGACTTTCATATTCAAGGACGATATTGATAAATTTTTCATTATATGCTATACTTACTATTCATTTGTACAATATACATACCATCTTCCTAATAAAAATAGGATCCGTCAACATGTGTGAGTCTCTTATCTATTAAAAATATAATACAAATGATGATATATTTAGATGAAAATAGAAGAACTGGGTCCAATTTACCAATATGAGCAACAAAAGTAATACTCTTTATCATTTTTTTGTACGGACATTTGTTAACGCGCGGTGGAAACTGTGTCCTCTGAATCCCCTTTATTTCTCAATTTACCAGAAATGGCCCAAGTTGACTGTTGAACTGACATAACATGTTCAGATAAATAATTAGGGTTTACAGTTGGAAGCTGGTACAATGGCGGCAAAATCAGCTCCGCCCCTTTTCCTTGAGGATTGGCTGAGGAGTGTGAGCGGCGGTGGCAGCAGCAGGAACACCTCCGCCGCCGTCTCCAGAAACTCATCCACCTCATCCGCAAGAGCCATAATTCAGGCGTGGGCCGAGCTCCGCGACTGCCTCCAACACCAATCGTTCCAATCCCGCCATCTCCAGTCCCTCAAAACCCTCGCCAACTCCCAGACTTCTCTCCACGTTGCCGAGCCCCAAGCCAAGCTTCTGCTCTCCATTCTCTCCTCTCCCGACCTCTCTCTTCCTCCTCAGTCCTATCCGCTCTTCCTCCGACTGCTTTATATTTGGGTCCGGAAATCCGCCCGGCCCAATTCGGGTCTCATTGATTCCGCTGTGGAAGTTCTCTCTAATCTCTTCTCTACCCAGTATGTATCAAACAAGAGTCCTGCCCTCTTTTCTGAAGGCGTTCTCCTTCTAGGTGCCTTCTCTTTTGCTCATTCGGCCTCCGAAAGCTCGAAAAAAGATTGCTTGGGGCTGCTTTGTAGGCTGTTGGCAGAGGACTACCAGGTACTTGGGTCATTTGGTGGATTGATTCCGGACGTGCTTGCCGGAATTGGGTATGCTCTATCTTCTTCTGTGAATGTTCATTTTGTTACTGTTTTGGTTTTCGTGTTGAGTGTTTGGGGTAAGGAAAGTGGGCCTCCTGGCAGTGTTTGTCATGGGTTGATGATTCTGCATTTGATGGAATGGGTAATGTCTGGTTTGAGCAGTTTTCGCTCTGTCGAAAAAGTTGATACCTTTTCCCGGGAGGTTTTAGAGACCGATAAAGCAAATTATGTTCCGTTTGCTGTTGTCATGGCTGCAGCTGGAGTACTGAGGGCGTTAAGTAGATCTATAGTGAGTGGTCTTGGGATGGACACTATTTCCAGATTGAGAAGGTCTGCAGAAGATCGGATAGAATCTGTAGCAAGAGAGTTAGTTTCAAGAACTATAGATTTTGCCAGCTCAGATAATGATCTCACAGATAATCTTCTGCTACAGTGTGTTTCGATAGCATTGGCTCGAACTGGTGCGGTCTCTGCTCGTGCCCCTTTGTTTATATGCCTTGCTTCTGCATTGTTGACTGAAATCTTTCCCTTGAGACGTTTATACATGAAGGTACTTAAACCAATGCATGACAGTTCAGCTGTACCAAGGATTAATGAGGTCAGGGAACACCTGGAAAGTCTTGCTTTTAAGGAAGCAGGGGCCATAACCGGTGTTTTCTGCAATCTCTATGTTTCAGTTGATGAACAGAGCCAACATATGGTGGAGAATCTTCTGTGGGATTACTGTCAACAGATTTACATGGAGCACAGACAGGTGGCTTTGGTTCTTCGTGGTAAAGAGGATGAAGTACTTGGAGATTTGGAGAAAATTGCTGAATCTGCTTTTCTTATGGTTGTACTTTTTGCATTGACCGTCACAAAGCACAAGTTGAATTCAAAATTCACTCAAGAAACTCAAATGGATACATTGAATTCAAAATTCACTCAAGAAACTCAAATGGATACATCAGTACGAATACTTATTTCGTTTTCTTGTCTCGAGTATTTCCGCCGCATTCGTTTGCCAGAATATATGGATACAATTCGAGGTATTGTTGTGAGTGTCCAGGAAAGTGATTCTGCTTGTGTATATTTTGTAAGATCCATGCCCACTTATGGTGACTTGACGAACGGCCCAGGTATGCTTTAGTTGCCGTCTTAGCACTAAATTTCATTTAACATTTGACTTTTCTGGAATGAGGTCTTAAATTTAGTTTTGTCACCCTCTCAATTTTGTTATGATACTTTGATTTGATAGATTTCTAATGTTGCTTATCAGACTTTTCTTTCCTGCGAAAGATGGAATACGTATGGACCAAGGATGAGGTTCAAACTGCACGCGTTCTGTTTTACCTACGGGTCATACCAACTTGCATTGCACGTTTGCCTAGCCCTGTAGTTGGTGATGTGGTTGCTCCAACTATGTTCTTGTATCCTGTGCCGAACAACTTGATCTTTCATGAACTTATATAGAATATTGTGAATAATTTAACTCCTTATTACAAATTTAATCAGATATATGGGTCACCCTAACGGAAAAATACCTCGAGCCTCACATTCTATGTTTTCTGCATTCATATCTTCGGGGAAGGATTCTGATCAGGATGAAAGAGAGTTATTAAAGGAGAAGCTTGTTTTCTACTACATGCAAAGATCACTACAGGTATGTTAAGCAGAAAGTGACTATATTGGTTAAACTTGCACTTCATTGATTAAAGGTACCAACAGCAAGATTTCACTGTAATATGAGGGCAGGAATATCCCAAGATTACCCCTTTTGAGGGAATGGCTTCTGGAGTTGCAGCCTTGGTTCGACATCTTCCTGCTGGAAGCCCAGCCATATTTTATTGTATACATTGTCTTGTCGAGAAAGCTAAAAGGCTTTGCATTGAAGACTTCGCTCACCAGGCTGATATGTGGAAGAACTGGCAAGGAGAGTCAGAGCCTGGCAAGAAAATCCTAGACTTGCTTTTACGGCTGATTTCCCTAGTTGATATACAGGTAAGCTAATATTTTGCTTCTTTTTCTTCATATGGTTGGTTTCCATCAGAAATTTTACCACGTTTTTTCTCTTTATTCTGTGTTCTGCACGTGGAATCTAGTTTCAAGCCCTAGTTTGTTTGCATAACACTTGATATAGAAGTAATTTAGTGACATCATTAAAATTTGAGAGTCAGTTCCAATTTACCACGAGCATCGGTGTTGATGTTTGAATAAAGGTGTTATGCCTTCTTTTCCCTCAACTTTGGTGTCTAAACTTACTGAACATTAAGATTTACTTATTCAGGTACTACCAGACTTGATGAAGCAGTTGGCACATCTAATAGCCCAACTACCAAAGGATGGCCAGAATATGATTCTAAATGAGTTATATTCACAGGTTGCAGAATCTGACGATGTTACTCGCAAGCCTACTTTAGTTTCTTGGCTGCAATCATTGTCTTACCTTTGTTTTCAAGAAACAAGTGGGAGTGCAGCATCCAGAAAGGTGGTAACTGAAGCAAAAATCACTTCCAAGCAGACTCCAGACCTATCACGTGAGACTAGCCTAAATGCACGATTATGAGATTGAGGTGCAGTAAGCAAGATTACTCACCCTCCTTATAAATGTTTTTTTTTATCTTTTTGATTTTGGTAGCGTGACTATATTGTGCATTCGGTTTCACTATGTCTGATTATGGAATAATGAAAAAACTATCATAATTAATTACTCATGAAACGCATGGGTTTTTTAGTATCTCAATAATGCAAATAATTAAATTTACCACTTGGTATAATTAATTAATCAAGAGACTATATAACTGTCATCTATAGTTCCTATATTCTCTTGTAATGTTGAAATCGATTCACGGGGCATTTCATGAAAAGAGAAAGTCTCACTTTTTTACTTTAATCAAAGCACACTGATCTCTGTTGCATAGATATTTGGATCCTCCTCCTGGAATTTCAGTTTGCCCTTGTAAGATTAGGTGTCCATCAAGCATTGTGTTCTTTCAGATGAGTGCTGACTGCATGACTTGTGAAGTTGCTACTTTGGTACCTTTAAAAGTTCAATTATCATCTGGGTTTGTTCAGACTGTTCATTCATGTAGAAGGACTGGGTTAGCCAATGGACTTCATACAGCAAATTAGCTGGCGAAGATAAACTCTTGAATTATGTTGGGTGATATAATGGCATTGTCGATTATCCGGAAATTGGTCATAGGGTATTTGATTCAAGGCACTTGGGGTGGTAGACTACCGTGCTGTGTGAGATTAGTTTGGTTTGGTTTGGTTGGGTTTGGTTTGGTTTGTGAGATTAGTTTGAATGCAATGGAAGCAATTGAGTTTTTCCCTTTCCGCAAAAAGTTGAAGTGTTATAGGTGTTGATCGACTAATAAATCTTATGCTGTTTGAAGTTTGTTCAGTGCGTTAGGGTTTTGGGCTGTGAATCAGGAAAACACAGGTGAACTTGAGGAGGCTGGCTTCGACTATTGATTTGTTTAAAGAAGACAATTGTGTTACAAGCTGCTCCTCGCCAACGTAACTAGGAAAACTTGTACATGTATGACCTTTTGCAGAGACGATCTTTCAATGATAACCTAATAAATGATTTGTCCAGATTTTGAGAAATATTGTTGAAGTTAATGTCCTATTTTGTTTGGAATTGTATAGGGAAATTAAAGTTGCACCGATTCTCTCCTAATAGGGGTAGCAGAAAATCAAAGTTCCCATGTAAACCACAACTGGACGTAACTAGTATAAATCTTGTGTGTTTTTAGTTTTCTTTATTTTGCTAAGTTTTAGTCTATTACCGAATACATCAAAGACCAGGATTCAGAGGGAGTCAGAATTATAACAATAAGTGCTTGAGGTTAGTTACTGGCACGCAAAAAATCGAAAATACTTATTGCCCGAACGATTTATTGTCTCGCATGTACTGTAGCCAGTCCCGAAATGATCAGGCGAAATTTGTAGGCCGAGGCCGAAGAAACAATAAAATTGGGCCTATATATCTTTTAGACAATAATTGGTTGGCCTAAAACAGAGAGATTTTTTTGTGTCTCAGCGACACCGTTTAATATACTAATTTTTATAATACCAATAGTTGAATATTTAAAAAGAAAAAAATTTCTTCACTTGTATTATGATACTTGATGTATTGAGCCGTGTTTAAGCACACAAGAAAAATTTCCTTAAAACGGGTGATGTATAATTTGCTGAACCACCAAATTTTCAAATCCTGCCTAACTAATTCCTTGTAGCGTAAGGCACAAAAGCACAGAAAGTAACGGCCATAAAAACAAAATCATATACGAAATGGTTAATGGTTCCATTTCTCTGGAGGATTTCTCGCAACATTATGGGCGTTTACAGATCATGCACTTGAGTTTGCAATCTTCCGCCATGCGTCGTTTTACCCGCAACAATCATTTATGGGCGTAGCATTCTCGACATATTCATCGCCGATTTGCAATAAGCCTGGACAAGTGCGAGAGGGTTTGGTGGCCTTTGCCCTAATACTACTTGTACTCGCTGCACTGCATGTCGTCGAACCCATTGCCCGTACTAAATCAGTTGGCTATAACAAGGATGAATATTGGAAGAAGTTGCTGCAGCACTTGCGTTTGGTTGCTCTGATTGTTGTGCTTTTCCTCTTGGGGTATCAGCAATCTAAAATCCATACCAACAACTGGCTTTGGGGGATTTAAACCGTCAAGGTTTTTTTTGGTCATTGTAATTGATTTTCTATTTGCATGGGATATTTGTTGTACAGATTCCTTGACATTATTGTAACTTGTAATTACGGTGACTGGAAAATGTTTCTCCATGTATAACATGCACTAGAGTAACAACCCATCCCTATTTTTACAATTTCATTAATTTTAAAAGTGTGAATTGACGAAAATGCACCTAGTGGTGAGATTGTTGACTTTCGTTGACCATCATTTTGTGACGTGTACGAGTTATTATTCTACCGTATTCTCGAAGTACTCGGCGGTGTGAATGCGTAGGCGCAAACGGAATCGAATTAGGAGTTACCTTTGATGGTATAATTCTCATTCTACCTTTATTGTACTTTACTTATGCTTTGATATCACGAGTGAAATGGGATCATTTCTGTTCACATACGCACTCTTGCATTTAGACACTTTTAGGTTTAAATTTACTCATATTTTTCACATCACTACACTTTATGGATTCGTCACCTTACTGGCACCTTACTGGTGTTGGCCAGCACAACTCGATTCGAAGTCTAGGTAGACATTCTGGGTCGGAGTGTATCACTAGTGTTTGAGATGCAAACATAACAGTTAATTGTATGAGTAATTTTTTTTTTTTTATCTAATTCTTGAATTTGGTTTGTCATCCCTCAATATTGTCTGTATAAGAAAAAGTACCGGTCTTTAGTTCTTTTTTTCAAAGGAAAACTAATGAAAATGGTTAAAAAACTTTCAGTTTTAACGATAAGGACAACATAAAGGGTAAAGTGAATAGTACCAAGATTGATTTTTAGTGTAAAAATGTGGTATTTTGTTAAAGTAAACAGTACCAGGAGTTTTTGTTAAATTTCCCTTTTTTCAATCGAGCGATTTGGTAGGATGCGCTAGCTTGAGATCTAAACGTGTGCATCTGGGTCTGTATTTTAGCATTTTATGAAAATTCTCTTAAGAGGAAATTGTAGCAATAATTTCTCAACTTTAAATCAATTAGAGCAATGATCTCTTAACTAAAAATCCATGACTATTGGTCCCTTAACTCATCAAAACATGCGACTATTGTTCTTTTCATCAACTCCGTTAGAACTTTGATCAAGATGAGTCACGTGCCATACACGTGAGGTTGAATCAAGGGGTTCATATGGAAAATCAAATGAGAAAAATTGTAACAATAGTCCCTTAACTTTAACTTTAACCTAATTGGAGAAATGATTTCTCAACTTTAACCCAATTGGAGAAATGGTCCCTCAACTTTAATCCAATTGGAGCAATGGTCCCTCAATTTTAGCCCAATTGGAGCAATAGTCATTCCAACATGACTCATTTTGATAGAATTATGAAGGAGTTGATGAAAATGATCATAGCTGCATGTTTTGATGAGTTTAGGGATCAGTGATCATTGATTTTAAGTTAAGGGACCATTACTCCAATTGGGTTAAAGTTGAGGGATCATTGCCATAATTTTCTCTTCTCCTAATGTTACATGCATTCCTTCTATACTTTCAGTTTCCAGGAATCCAAAGTCAAAAGCCATTTCCATGAATAAGAATTGGAATTGGAAATGCTTTAAAAAAAACTGAAAATACTTTTGATGAAAGTGTTTTTGGAACCAATTCTTAGTAAAAATACAAGTGAATATTGAAAAAGCACTTGATCAAGTGTTTTTTGAAAGAAGCATATGACTGATGCTTATTCCAAAATGAAAGAAGCACATGACTGATGTTTATTTCCAAAATATTTTTGAAACCCAACAACATTTTAAAGGCACTTCCAAATAAGCCCTAGTTACCGGCATGCAGTATTCTGTGGGAATAATTCTGCCTTTCATAGACGTTTTTTCAACTTCAATTATACAACAATTATGGGTCATCTACAAATAAATACATTGAAAAGGTTGACATGATCCTGGTAAGTCAACGGTTCCATTGAAAAGAAAAGCAATTAAGAGTAGGATATCACTCCGCCTCACACACCATAGCAGATACGGACGATGACAAAAACTCTTATCCTTTTAACTATGACCGAATTCAAGTGAAGAGCCATGAAACTTGAAGGAAGAATAAATTGTTCGAGGCATTGTTTAAAAACAATTTGATTGTTTGGTTGTAGCCTTGTTGGCAAGATTAGCGATCGAGGTAGGCAGTGGCAGGTCCTGGAGCCATTGACTGCTACGGAGGCCTCCAGCCCCTGAAAAGGGGAGTTGCAGATGCAAGCCTAAAACATTAGAAAAACATCAAAGCATTGTCTAGGATCCAATGTGAGTACTCTCCGCTAGCACTAGCTGACTGACCAGATCTGCTCTGTTTCCTTCCCCTTCTTGGGACAACCACCACTGTAGAAAGATCAGCTTAAGTTACAAATTATTAGCAAATTTTTCACAAAAAAGTAAACCAAAACAGAAAAACATAAATCATTATAACTACGTAGGCGAAGTTTTAACTAACTGTACAGTATACTACGCCATATGATTGAATATTACTCATAATCTATAATTACTTGCAACTGTTCTAATGAGCTTGCATGTCAGATGTTTATCCACTTCTTGATTGCTCTTGTATTTTCATGTGTAGTTCGCAAGCTCCTAAAGTAGTCACTCTACATTTACCAGTATTTGAAATTAGTCACTTTATATTGAAGTGACAATACTAGAACAGTTTGACAACAAGATTGAACTTATAGTGCCTAGAGAGGAAGAAAAGTAATCGCATAGCCATGGAGCAAAGCTGAGTGCTCAAGTAACAGGTTAACAATGTTTCATCTATGTGCGGACGCATGTGTGGATATTTGTACATACAAATGTTTGATGTTCGAGGTAAGCTTGGCAAACGAAGCTCACATTTCCATTTACTCACCAGATCATGACGCCAGTAAAGAGAAAGTAATTAATAGCTGGCTTGCAGAGAGAAGGAAGAAACCTAGCCAGCTATCTTTGCAGGTACAAGAAAACAGTTTTTGGGTCAGAGATGATGACGGTCATCTACTGGGAATAATACAATGAACTGGGATCATTCTTTTGGAAAGCACTGGTATCGGAGACACATAAATTACCAAATTAATCTACCGAGGATGATCCCCTCAAAGGGACTCCATTGAGATCATGACCAACATTTAGACATGGGAAAGACTTACAAATTAAGGGCACCACTATATATAATAAACTAAAGAATATGTTCTTGAGAAAATTATCAGATCCATATATGCGATAAGGAAACCCTAGCACAACAAATTTATGTAAAACTAATCCATCACCATAAAGTATAATTGCATTCACCTGTAACCTGGTCAATTGTACTACTAGGGCAAAGGAAGCTCGAAAAGTTTTCCAATTTCCATTTACTCACCAGATATTAAAGGCAACTAAATTAAAAGTTGGATTATTTCCATTGGCTATCAATCAGGGTAAGAAAAACATTGAATTGGGATTATTAAACATCGCTGATATAGGAGAATACCAAATGAGCTCAAAGGGAATTCAACAATCGAAGCCTGATCAAATTTGACGATAGGTTATTTGAAACATGGGAAGAGTATTTAAGAAGAGGTACCGAGATATACAATGGAAAATTAACTATAGAAAAGTTGAAAATTGGTTTTTTTTTTTTTTTAATTTTTTTCCGGTACATTTTAGTAGGCAATGGAAGATCGATGGATTTGCTAAATTCAGGAAATTAAAACACATCGTTTGTCCGCTTTTGCCAAAGAAATAGATTTGATGAATACGAAGGACTACCTGAGCAACCTTAGTGTCATACTCTTTTTTGCCCACATATACTATTCGATCGGCAAGAATTCTATAAAACAAACTCAAATCTAATTGTTAAAGTAGAAATAGAATGAAAATATGTCTAATAAACAAGGAAAATGAAACCCTAAAGCACAACTCTATACATTGTTGGTGGAAAAATGATCAAAGGATAATTGTTGTTTATTGAAATGTATATACCTCTAGTAGATCATCAATTAAATAATAAGTCCAACTCTCTCCAGTCTTTTAAGATCATCATCTTCTTCTTCTTGGCCTGCAGACATAGCCTCGTAAACCAAAACCATTCCCTCTATATATTGAACCGAAAATCAAATAAGAAATAAGATATGGTGGCCAGATTTAGACACACAGAAACTGAGGAGTGTTTACCGCAGTTTATTAGAATAAGTGAACGGCGGTCTACTATTGGCTTCAATACATTCTAAAAGGTGTGTTATCCACAAATGCCTTTTTACTTCTCACACATCCTTGTTAATTTATGTCATTTGATATTTTTTTAATTCATTTGATCTAAAAGCTGCAAATTAAGAGGGTGTGCGAAAAGTAAAAAAAAGTGTGTGAGTATCGCATCCCTTTTTGTATGAGGGTTTGATGGGTCAGTCTTATCCAGGGGCAAATTTGATGAAGTGCCCCTCTCAATTTTTTGGGTTTAAACAATACACTTAGTTTTAAGTAATTTGTCAAAACTAGCTTCAAATATCTATTTTTTATTCATTTTTCGTGAAACAGACGAGTTCAACAAAAGCTAAACAACATCAACATATCTCCAGTGCAACTCTATCAGTCGATCCTCATCCAACATAGCCACCAAGGAAAAAACGTGTATGAATTTAGTGAGACAACACCTTTTTAGATAATTTAAAGAGTCATTTTTCCTTAAAATGATAAAGGGCCAATTAACCTCCCTCCTCCTACTCGTCTTATAAATATGATCTCTCGGCCCTATTTATGATTTTACTCTTTGTTTGACCTAGTACAATATGGACCAAAAGACACAACTAAAGAGCACTAAAGAGTGGGGATATTATGCACGCTAAGCACACAATGGTATGGGTCAGTGAAGTGCTGACAAAATGCCTCATAAAAAACATGGGAGAAAGGTTTTGGCATTGTGTGCCTTGTTGTTGGGATGCAACGAGAATAGTCATGCATCCCCAGTGAGCTAACTTTCTAGCTTCGCCCTTGGTAAAGACATGAAGACATGAACAACATAGTATTGAAAGAGTGAAATTGTGAAGTACCCAATGTACATAAGCTTATAGATAAAACTTAGATATATACCATTTATATAGTATTAGGCTATTAGCATGTAGTACAGATATTGTTTATATGATATCTATAATGTATGTAAACCATGTCTATATTCACAATGTTGTTGACATGGTAATAGATAGTTATCGATATGTTGGATATCTCATATATACTCAAAGAAGCATAGAATCGGAGAATAATTTCCGTAGTATATTCAACAACTAGGGTTACATATTTATGATGATATGGTAATAGATAGCTATCGATATGTTGGATATCTCATTTATACAATACCTCTCAAAATATGAACCTAAACTATTGCCTACAAACAAGGCTAATCAAAGACTCCCATTCCACACTTTCTAATGATGGTATCATAGCATCCTTGTAGTTGACACTTCCTAAGATTTCCTTCGACATGGATCCTAAGAGCCATGTCTTAACCAGATTGTCGCATCAATTCCATTGCTGCAATTCTTCAAGTTTATCTTCACTTGGCTTCTTGATCGTTCCATCAACAAGCCCTAGTTTGTTTTTGACCGTTAAGGCCATGGTCATGGAATGAACCCATGTGTAATTATCTTCCACCAATGGTTGCAGCACAAGCATTGTTCAAAGTTGGTCCGAATGGTGGCGATAGAGTAGGTGATCAAGGCTTTCCCACTTCAGATCATGCCTAAAAAGGTTGGCTTGTTGTCTACATTGTCACCCATGGCTGCGTTTGCTAGGGTTTGTATTTGTGTTTTGCCTTTTATTTCCCAGGGCAATTACTCTGGTACCATCATAAGAAGCGTAGAATGGGAGAATGATTTCCGTAGGATATATTCATCAACTAGGGTTACATCTTTATACAATGATCTCTCACAATATGATCCTAAACTATTGCCTACAAACAAGGCTAATCAAAGACTAAACAAGGAAGTAAATAACTAAATATCAATTTACAATATAGACTAATTAATTTGAAATATTTAGTTATTTACTTCATTGTTTAGTCTCTGATTAGCCTTGTTTGTAGGCAGTAGTTTAGAATCATATTATGAGAGTCATTGTATAAAAATGTAACTCTAGTTGATGAATATACTATAGAAATTATTCTCCCATTCTACGCTTCTTATGATGGTAATAGAATGATTGATCTAGGAAAATAAAAAGCAAAATACAAAGACAAATACAAACCCTAGCAAACACAGCCATGTGTGACAACGTAGATGAAAATTCAACCTCTTCATGCATGACTTCACATCTAAAGTGGGAATGACTTAATCACCGACTCTATCTCCACCATTCGGATCAACCTAGTGCAGTGTTGTGCTGCAGCCGTTGGTGGAGGACAATAACAGTACATGGATTCAATCCATGAGCATGGCCTTAATGGTCAAAAACAAATTAGGGCTTGTTGATGGAACGGTCAAGAAGCCAAGTGAAAATAAACCTGAAGAATTGCAGCAATGGAATCGATGCAACAATTTGGTTAAGATGTGGCTCTTAGGATCCATGTCGAAGGAAACCTTAGGGAGTGTCATCAACTACAAGGATGCTCTGATACCATCATAAGAAGCGTAGAATGGGAGAATAATTTCCGTAGTATATTTATCAACTAGGGTTACATCTTTATACAATGACTCTCACAATATGATCCTAAACTATTGCCTACAAACAAGGCTAAAAGAGACTAAACAAGGAAGTAAATAACTAAATATGATCAATTTCCAATATTGACTAATTAATTTGAGATTTTGTTTAAACAAAAAAATTAATTTAGATATCTTCCTTAACATATACTTTCACGATATTGTTCACTCGCCACCACATGTTGCTATTGCCATAACCTAAAATTTGCTCGCTGTCGCAAGCTGGAGGATCCACAAAGAACGAACTCAGATTGATTCATAATTGAACGTAGAACGAGTTAGAATGACTTTGATTTGGTGAGAGAGGAAAAGTCACACAAGGATCTCCCTACCAAGATTTCTCCCTTTCTTCTTTTTCTTGAAATTATGTAGAATTAATTCCAAACACCACCAAATGGCCATCGACGAATATTATTTTCCAAAGAGGAATAATTTGCAATTGGAAAATTGATAGGTTATATATATATGCCTAACTGGATCATTTGAAAAACCATAAGAGAGACTGGGAGAGGATTTGTGGGTAGTAGGGGTTGCGAGAGACCTAGATAGAGAAGAGCGATCGAGATCGATCGAGAAAGAGAGGAAACTCAGGATAGTTTAAAAAAAAAAACAAATACAATTGTTCTTTTTACAAAACACATTTTACTAGACACTCTAAATTTGGCCTTCACTGCCAATATATTAGAGCAGCATCTCAACAATCATACATCCACGATACAAGCTGGCCTTCACGGCCAATATATTAGAGCAGCATATCTCCACAAGAAAAGGCGAAGCTAAATAACTTAACTTTGTCATTACTGACAGTTTGTGCGGTTAATTGTAGTAACAAATGAATTTGAAAAGTAAGTATTGTCTTGTGCTTCACTCTCACACGTCAGAGTTGTAGTTCAGCATTTACCACGTATTCTCAAACTTTTGATTTCGGGGAGATTACGGTTAAATGCAAAATCGTTGGCATTCATTTTTGAATTCGAGATATGATATCAAAATATCAAAGCTAAAATTTTGGAGCATTCATGCTTTACAATAGAATCTAAGTAACAATATATATGTAGAGCTACATAAAGAGTTTACATTTTTCAATCCGAAATGTACATACAAATGTCTAACTTAAGTATCGTGGTACAAATGGGTTGCCAAAGCGTCAGGAAGGAGTTAGTGATAGGATAAGTGATAAACAAAATGATCTTCTTCTCGCATATTTTTGTTTCTTCCAACGAAGTATGCTGTGAGGACCACCATTTTGTCTATAAGTTTTCACTGAAATTAGGCAACTCAGTGAAAAAGGTTTTATCTTTCCTCCCTGTACTTGAAGATTTGGATATACAGGGAAATCTTGATCAAGGCAACGTCTGCACCAGAACTGAGGACGTTAGTAATGTTGATGACAAACATAACTTTTTATTACCGCTCTGAAACTCATAACCATATAGAACACATAACAGTGATAAGGAATCCCTAGCACACAAGAAGTTCACATCAAAACTTTGTCAGATCTGTTTTTCTTTTTTTGAGAAATTTGGCGGATTGAATCATTTACGAAATTTAAAAATCTGAAACACATTACTCGTTCCGCTCATGGATAACAAATAAAAAGAAGGGAACTTTAACGAAAAATTCTCGGTACTGTTCAAAAACCACATTTTTAATAAATAGGAAGGATTAAAAGCTGGCAAAAAAAATCAAAAGCTGACTCCAAAGGCTGGCTTGTTTATCAGGTTTCAATTTACTCACCAGGTCTTGAACATAATAAACTGAATTAAAAGCTGGCTTGTTTAAGATGGAAGAAACCTAAGTAGGGAGCTTTTCAGGTATAAGAAAACAATTTTCTGAAGAAAACAATTTTTGGGCCAGAGATCATAGCCGTTGGCTATCACTCAGGGTAGAAAAACAATGAATTGGGATCATTCTTTTGGAAAGCTGTGATATCGGACACAATATCAAATCTATAAACCGAAATTGCTCATAGGTTTTTTGGAACATGTCAAAACTAAAGGGCACAAAGACCTATGCTCTTTAGGAAATTATCAGATGAAATGACGTATGACAAGAAAACCCTAGCACACAACTTGTGTCAAAACCAAGGTGTTCCAGATCCGTTTTTGGTTTTTTTTTCTTTTCAGTAAATTGGCAGCGATGGAAGATCGATCAATTTACCAAGTAACACCAAAACACAACGGTCGTTGTCTCGCCAATGCCAAACAAAAACAAATAAAAAATAAAATAGATCGGTATATGAAGGGTTAATTACTTGAGCAGCCTTTTCTTTTCAGCGTTTCCTCGTACCTTGTGGTCACTCGAATGACACAAGTTCTACAAACCAAAATCAAATATAATGGTTAAGGACAAGATAGAACGGCAATATATCTAATAACTAGGAAAATGAAACCTGAATCACAGATCTATATTGTTGCTGGAAAATGGATCAAAAGGTAATTCATGTGTATATACCTCTGGTAAATCATGAATGCGATCACAAGTCAAATTCTTTGGTCTTTTATCATCATCTTTCTCCTCATCTTGGCCTTCACACAAAGTCCCGTAAACCAAAACCATTCCCTCATTGAACTGAAATTCTAATAAGAAATAAGAGAAAGAGAAAGGTGGGCAGATTCGTACACACATCAACTGAGCAATGTTTGCATCAGTTTTATAGAATAAGCGGACGGCGGTTTTGAAAAACTATTGGCTTCAACACCTCTGTCTGGTATTAGGGTTTGGTGGCTTAATCTTATCTGCTGCCTCAGCAACGTTAATTTACAAGGTTCCGTCTGGCACGTGTGTTTAGTTGATCTGCCGGATTTAAGCTATTATATCAATTTCACGTATTTGTTTAAGAAAAGAGAGTAGCATTTTCTGTTTTTGTTTAATTTTGATTTTTTAAAAACAAGTTTTGTGAATTTAAAATTTTAATTATTTAGTGTAAGTTACGTAATTTTAACTTTTTATGAAAGAGCATTGTTGTTTTGTCGAAAATAATAGAGTTCAGTTCAAATATATGAAGGGAGAACTTGTTGATAAAAAAAAAGCATGGTTGTTTTGTTGAAAATAATACTGTTTGGTTCAAACATATAAAGGAAGATGTTTTTGACACTCTAAAAATGTCATAGTGCATTTCTTCTTAATGATAACAAAAGGGAACAAATATACATGTGAAGAGATGTGTGATGACTTTTTTAATGTGCCAATAACAATTCTCTTAATAAATAAATGGAGATGGAAACTGGCCAATGACTTCGAGATGGAGCAAGATCACCTTCTAGTAATGGTACGTGAATGTTTTAGGGTTGAGGGAAAGTAGACCA
Source organism: Pyrus communis (assembly GCF_963583255.1). NCBI lineage: Eukaryota > Viridiplantae > Streptophyta > Magnoliopsida > Rosales > Rosaceae > Pyrus > Pyrus communis. The sequence continues at coordinate 39,834,861 of NC_084803.1, forward strand.
GTTTTGTATTACCATTCTATTTGAATTAACAAAAACAATCCTTCTATAAATGGATGATCCAACATTCATGATTTCAATGCAAAATTTCGAAATCTGATTTAATGTCCTAGGGTTTAGGAAAAATAGACCGGTTTTGCATAACCATTCTATTTCAATTACCAAAAACAATCTTTCCTTAACAAGGATGACGAAACATTCATGATCTCTATGCGAGTGAATCGAAATTCGAAATCTAACTTTACTATCCTTCCATAGGTGCTAATTAATCGACAAAGAAAGTTCTCCATAATTTTTTCGTGATTTTTTCTGTAACTCTGTTTGGGCCCAAAATAACACTTTGGACCGAACCGAGAATTTTTCTTGGTTCAATAAGGAATATCGAGAATATTCTTTACCATGGGCTGAGCCTAGTAAAGTTCGGCTGAGTCCTATCAAGAAATGGTTCTATATGGATAAGGGTGAAGTGGTCAAATCCTAGTACAATAAGGATTCTTTAGAAGCTAAAGATGCTTCAAATCAGAAAAAGATGTCGAAATCTTTCTTTCGATGGAGAGCTTGGTTCAAAATCCTATGGGGGTTAGGATTGGTCATGACTTGATTAAATTAGGTTAAGAAATTATAGTTCGAGTGAAATTCTAACTCGGTCATTAGGGAGATTGCTACTATAAATAGAGAAGGGAGTGCATCATTCAAAACCCCCTCCAAATGAACACACAATTGCCTTGCACAAACAACCTCTCAAAGACCTCGAGATTTTTATTTTCCTTTTTCTTGTCAACACACCTTTAGTTTGGATAAACAGCATTGTGGAGGCAACCGGCAATATCTTCAGTTTGGATAAACAAAACCGGAGCCGTATAATCAGCCAATTGAGGAACACCTTCAGTTTGGATAAACAGCACTGCTTCAAGACCGACTGGTTACCTATCCAAGTCTTGCTAGCAAGGATTTTCGAGTCCTTGTTGGAAGAGGTCATCTTATTAGCTTTCTCGGTGAAGTGAGGTGTTACCAGGTTACTACATTTGGCACACTGAAAGCCGAATTTGATATTGAACTTTGCAGAACTCGCAGCTTTGTCTTCAGGCTCTAAAACCTGAAGGTTGAGACGTGTTCCTTCCTCGGTCGCAATCGCAAGATCAAGAAATTAGTAGCGTGCCTAACGCCACATCAACATTCAACACAATGATCACAATAGTTTAATAATAGGTTCGGAACGATGACAACAAACATGGGAATGAGGGAGTAAATTAGGATAGTATACCTAGCTGTGTACCCCGAGGCATCGGTTGTGGATCCCGATGGCGACATCTAGTCCGAAGTGCGGGGATGTCGGTGAGCACGTCGAGCACTAATAGGTAGTGCCACCGAAGAAGTTGAAGATGCCGGCACCTATGGGATTGGAGGACCAACTGGGTCAACCAGATTCACCAACCTATGGTTCATCTATGCCAAAGTAGTGGTAGCAGTAGTAGGTGTAGTCCTCGGACAAGGTGTAGAATTCATCGCCTTCCAGGTTCTAAAGAGCTGTGACATCTACAAAATTGGAAATAAATTTGTTAGATTACAAAGATTTAAATTACCGTACACATGCATAAAAATTTCTAGTTAAATTTTAAACAAAATTTAAAAACCCTAATTCTAAACTCAATTTAAGTTTGGCAGGAACAAAACTTAAAACTGATATACTATACACAAACTAATCAATGTCAAATAGGATATACACCCAGCAATTATAATTTATAAGAAGAAACTAGCATAAAGGAGTAATTGGAGGCAAAATCATAGCTCAACAGCTTATCATGAAGAGTGTGCAGTTTAATACTAATTTGAGTACTTTAGAAAAGTCCGAACTGATAAACTGCAATGTCGAGTTGAAAAACAAGAAAAGTTGCACATCTTGCACATTTGAAGACAATCTTCAATGATGGGGAATCTTATGAAGAAATATATAAATTTATGGAAACTCACATAGTTCCATATGTCAGAAAATAAAATGCATATATGCAGGTATCTATATTATTCCCCAACCAATAGTATAATCGATTGCTCTGAGGCAGCAGCTACTACGCTTTTACTTTGATAAAGAAGTATCAAGTCTGAACCACTTAAAATCACAATAGATTTGTTCACTTTCAAAGATAAAATCACAATCTGCTTGGTGATATAATATGTGGATTTGATATATATATATATATATATATATGCTCTGAGGCAGCAGCTACTAAGCTTTTACTTTGATAAAGAAGTATCAAGTCTGAACCATTTAAAATCACAATAGATTTGTGCACTTGCAAAGATAAAATCACAATCTGCTTGGTGATATAATATGTGGATTTGATATATATATATATATATAATATTTGTTCTACCATCGTTGAATTTGATCTAATAATTGATAGGTACATAGTCTATGAGTGTAAGCGTCTGTATGTATGTATGTGCTTTGTGTGTGTGGGTGTGTGTATGTACTATGTCTGTGTGTGTGTGTCCATGTATGCTGACTTTGGGTGTGTGTTGATGTATGCTAATTTTGTGTGTGTGCACTCTGCGTGCACGAGCTGTGTATCCATGTACTCTGTGTGTGTGTGTGTGTGTTAATGTATGCAAGTCGTGTGTGTGTGATGTGTGTGTATGTACTAAAAACATAAATACAAACAGTTTCCACCAGAGTCCAACTCCATAAATACTTAATAGTTTCACAAGTAGTAACAAGAAAATGGACCATATAAAGTGATTCTCAGTCTCTTTAAACATCCACATTACATATAGAAATCATATGCGTATTGGATATAAATAGAGCTTGCTAACTAAAATAATTAACAATGCAATATATTTAGAAAATAATGATTAGCACCAAATAAGACTTTCTCTCTATTTAGGAGTGAAGACTTTCAAGAGAGAAGCATTAGTAGGCTAATTAAGCTATTTATGTTCTTCAAATTAAAAAACCCCACGGCCCTAATTCTAACCGTTTACTTGAAGAACATAAAAACTGAATTCATTGGACAGAGATAGTTATAGAAACTGTTTTCCTCTACGATTTGTTCATATTGTAAGAACATAAAAAACCAAATTCAAATTAAAAATGTGTTCATATTGGAAGATCATGCATGTAATATGTGTTCGTAACTTGGAATGTATGTAATATGTATGCATATACATATGCATGTATTTATGTACATATTCACATGCATATAGGCAAAAACACACACAAAAACAAGAAGAAACACAAATACAATCTGAATTTGAATAAGGAATAGTTAAGCATGACTCGTCACTTACTTTTTGCCGAAGTCTAACCCAGTTGTGAATTCCTTGATTGAATTCTAATTAAGGACATGAGGTTAACATTCTTCATATTAGAAAAGCAGGAACTTTAAAACAGTTACGAAACTAAGGGGCGATACATATCTCTTACCCTAGACTCTAATCCGTGGCTTAAACACTCTCACATTACAAAATCAACAGAGTATCCAAAGGCTGACGGCCGTAATTCTATAACAAGCATTTTATGACATACAACACAGGAAAACATTAACAAATTCCCAGTTTCCAAAGGTTGACGGCCCTAATTCTAACCCTTTACTTGAAATTAAAAAACCTTTAATTTAAAAACCCCTAATCTAACCCCCAGTGAAGCACCCAAAATCTAACCCCCAATTTAAGAACCTTAATGTAACCCACAATTTACAAACCCTAAATCTAACCCCACTGCCCTAATTCTAACCCCCAATTTGAAAAAAAAAAAACCCTCAATCTATAAACCCTAATTAACGTGGTCGATAAAGAAAATTGAAAAAAAAAAAATGAAGAGGAAATTACCTCTTGGAGACGAAGACATGACGGCCGGAAAGAGGGACAGAGAGATGAGGTGAGTGAAGAAGAGAGGGACAGAGAAACAAAGGAAGGAGAAAGAGGGTATCACATGGGGAAAAAAGGAAGAAGAGGGAAGTGAGGGGAGGAATGAGACACACAAGGTTTAAATTATAGAATCTTGTCGCGCAAGGTTAAAAAATTCGTCTCACAAGTTTTTTTAAATTTTCACGAAAAAAAAGGGCTTTAATTGAATTTTCAGACACTTACGCAACGAATTCACATATAAAATGGGAATCATTCATTCCATTTTTTTCCATCATTGTATATAATGCATTAACCATTAAATGTGTTTTACAAAAAAAAGCTACAAATAAATTGCATTAATCTTCATCCGAACTATAATAACTTTCACTTTTGTCACTATCATCATTTTCAGTGTCCCATTCATCATCATAGGTACGTCATTATCGTCGTTTGTGCGCACTAGACCATCGTATTGTGGAGGATTACTAAGGTTAATTGTGATCGATTGAATCGGTATTTCGATTGAAGATATTCCTTCTATTTGAAATGGTTCTTGGATAAGATTAGTATCTCAGAGAGTTTCTGCACCAATTTCCATCGAAGATTCTAGACGTTGGTCAGCAACATTGTCGATGTCATCATCAGTAGGGTCTTGTTCTGGTATAGAATACACGTTCCTATGTTCCATCTTCTGAACAACTTTCCAACCCCTATCGGCTGTAGGGTCATCTAGATACATAATTTGTTTTGCTATGTTTGCTAAGATGTAAGGGTCGTCATCGTACCAAGTTTTGGTAGTGTTCACTGATAGTAATCCATGATCTCTTTTCACACTTCCCTACCTATTTGGGTTTGTATCAAACCATCGACACTTAAATAGGATCACTTGACACCGGTCTTTGTAAAGCAATTGCACGACATTTGTTAGTTTGCCATAAAATTCAATGTATGTACTTTCGCCTCCACCTGGGACATGAACACTGTTGTTTTGCGTACACAACTTGTCATCTCGTGCACCCGCTAAGAATTTGACGTCGTTGACATAGCAACCTGAGTACAATTCAACGTGTATCGGTCCGAACGCCAAGTTATATAACTATTCACTGTACGCCAGGGAATTCAATGCTATCAATTAATTCAACTAATATTACACAAACACTTAAATTTGTTAGTTTGAGCAAAATAATTGGTACAATATCTATGTCCAGTACAAAACACTTCAAACTTACATATTCGAGAAACCACCGCGGAAATAATTCACGATGTTTCTTAGCATACAAATGTGAAAGATGTGCCTGCTTCATCATATCTTCATGCTCGTCTAGGTATGACAGTGTCTCATCACAATTGTTGAGTACGAACCAATGTGCTACCTCTATGTCATTCTTGGAAAACGACTCGCCTTGTATCGGATCTCTGAATGGTCGAGCGATTTGGGCAAAAACTGAAAGTTTTGCCTTTCTCACACCCCTATCATTATTGCGAGGAGGACGATTGAAAGTTGTCTCAACATCTTTTAGATACATTCCACAAAATGTAAGTGCCTCATATGCCACCTAAGCTTGTATAATTGATCATTCGGGCTTCGCTTTGTTTCATACACTTTTCTTCAAGTCTCCGAGAAGCTTGCCAAAATAAAACGATACATTACAAATTTTACTAATCGTAAGATATTGATTAATAAAAATGACGAGGAATATACACCTTTCTATTGGATATATCCATCGAAAGTTGACTGGTCCAGCAAGCAATGCCTTATCCGGTAAGTGGACCATCACGTGGATCATACTTGTGGAGAAAGCTGGAGGAAATATCACCTCAAACTTGCACAATGTCATGGTGCAACTAATTAACATCTGTCTTTCGCAATGTTCTTGACGTCAATTGTGAAAAAAACTGAGCAACAACGTGATTGGTTTCACTACATCGGCTCGCAAGAGATGTCAAATACCAACAGGAAGTAGGCGTTGCAAAACCACATGACAGTCATGACTTTTTAAGCCAGCAAATTTACCCCCGTCAACGTTCACACAACGCGCGATATTTGAAACATACCCATCGATAAACTTTACAGACAATAAAAACTTTAAAAATTCTTTTTTGCCATTCGATTTCATGGAAAAAAAACGCAAGATCCCTTCTGGCTATGTCACTGTCCCTATTCTTCCATAAACCTTGTCGAATTCCCGTTCGTTCCAAATTAAGACAAGCTTTGATCGTGTCCTTTGTCTTGCCCTTAATATCTAGAATTGTGCCGACCAATGTGTCAAATACATTTATCTTAACATGTATAACATCGCGGTTGTGTCTCAATTTTAGTTTCGACCAATATAGGAGCTCAAAAAACATAGACTTATGCGTCCAGTTCATATGTGTATAAGGTCTGGTCTTACTAACATTGGTCCCCAACAGAGCAAAATCCAAACGGTTAAGCTATTCCAAAATTTGATCACCAGACCATTCTCTGGGTCTGAGGCAATGCTCTTTTTCCCTTTCAAACTTTTTATCCTTCTCTCATCACTCGTGATCCCATGGCAACCATCTCCGATGACCAAGGTAACAAACTGTTTTGGCGTGCTAACTAGATGTTACATCTTTCTTGCATATAAGGCATGCCATATAACCCCCAATGCTCCACCCAAAAACCATTGCATATGCGGGAAAATAATTCATAATCCACATCACTGCTGCCCTCAAAGTGAACATCTTGCCAGTACACTTATCGTATATGCGTACACCGTGTGTCCGTAAATCATTTGGTTATCCTCCAACGGCCATAGGTATACATCGATTGACTTACCAGGATCCCCAATTATCAATAGAGTTACCATCATGAATTCTTTTTTCATACATTTCCATGGCACCAAATTATACGGAAATATGAAAATCGGCCAAGTGCTGTGGTGTTGGTTTAGAACCCCGAACGGGTTAAATTCGTCAGTGGCAATTCCCAATCTAACGTTCCAAGGATCAGCAGCAAAATCAGGGAACGTTTGATCGAACTCTTTCTATGCCTCTCCATCTGTAGGATGCCTCATGACATCGTCATCTACCCGTTTTTCCTTATACCATCTCATGTCGGTGGCAGTATGCGTTGACATATACAACCGCTGCAACATAGGCTTCAAAGGCAAATAACGCATGACTTTTTTTTGGGATCTTCATCAATCTATTCTGAGATGTAATTTTGAATCTCAAATCATTGCATACAGGACATTTATCCAATGCTTCATTCTCCTTATAGAACAATACATAATTGTTTTTGCAAGCGTGAATTTTTTCATAACCCAATCTGAGACCATTCAACACCCTTTAAGCGTTTCTATGGTCTTTTGGCAAACAATTGTCCTTTGGTAATATTCTCTTGAAAACCCCAAAAAAAAAAAAATCAAAACATTGGTTCGACATACGATACTTTATTTTCTAGTGCATTAGTTCCACAATAACGGAAAATCCCTTATACCCCCCGGTATAACTCTTGGTTGGCATTTTTCAATAATTTTTCATATTCTTCAATTCTCCCTTATCCATTGGTGTAGGCACGTCATCTTTCACTTCCTAATTGGTATTTGTCGACGCAAATGGAAAAACGTCATTTAAGATTTCCATGACTTGTTCATTAGGATCCATATTAGGTTCAATGTTGCCCACTCTTGTCACGTTTGAAGACGAAGCATTGTGTAATTGTTCCCCGTGATGGTTCCAAATATTATATGTCTCTACCATTCCATTTCTTCCTAAATGAAATCGAACATTTTCAAAAGTTTCCCTTAAGTGTTATTACACCTCCTACAAAGACACCGAATTCTAGTTGCACACGGGTTGTGTGTACATGCAAAATCAATAAAATCCTCGATTCTATTCAAGTATTCGTTGACACATCTGTTTGGGTAATGTATCCATGTTCTGTCCATCATTCCTGCAACCACAATAACAGTACAACAATCATAACATCTTCTACATGATCTTGTCACCTTATGCCTCTGGTAAGGGTTATATCCCATTCGGGAATGCAAAATTACATCACGTAATTTATGGCTACTTCGGCTTAGATTTTGACTTGGAAAAATTTCGGCAACATCTCTGTGCAGTTCTTCAAGTGCACAACATAGGTATGAAATACCTATGTGCCATCCAAAGAATGCACGAAGATGACACCATAATCTCCACGACAGAAACCTAATTCTTTAATCATAAACTACGCGACATAACTTTGCATTCCCAAACTGTCCAAATAATGGGACAATTCAAGAATCAATTGGACCGCAGTCATGCTTTTGCATCCATGCGCAACATCCAACTAATCCTCAAATGGGAAACTAAGTTTTACTAAAAAAAAAATAAGTACGAAGTTAATTACAATTAACTCCGTACATCACAAAACATATTTCTACGTCACGTACAAATTTGTACCTATATAATTCAGCATTATACATAATTATAACATAAAAATTAATATAATTTAACAACTTAATATAAACAAATTTAACAACATAATTTCAATATACTTTAACTAATTCATATTTTTTTAAAATAAAACGAAGAAAATACCTTCCAAATCGTTATCCACCGAGCGCTAGTCACACACAATAGCCCTATACACAACAAATTTTACGGTGTTAGTTTGAATTGACATTGATAATTTTAAATGAAAATAACAAAAACCCTTACCAAACACAATGAAATAGCTCGATCAACCTAGAGATTTAGATGGACGAAGTTTTAGAGGAAGAAATTGAGAGAAAATGGGACCCACAGATCCCGAATTGAAGATAATCGAAGGGAAAAATTGCAGGGGGAGAAATATGCAGAAAGCTGTAGTTTTCTCCCTCTACAACTAACGTCAACTTATAAAGATTACTTTTAGAAGAGCCATTTTGCGTGACTAACATAGAATTTGTCACGCAAGTTCCCTTCGCATGACGAAATTTGATTTCATTGCTCAAGTGTTTTTTTTTTTCTTTCCAAAATTCTCTTTTTCGTTTTCTTTATAATTTAATAATGTAATCTATTTGCACGACGAACACTATATTCATCACACAAGTTGCATTATTTATTTATTTAATTTTTTTTCCGTTTTCTTTCTTACTAATGTAAATATTTTTTTAATCCAATTAAAATTATCAAACCAAAGTATATATTGCCAAAATATTTATTAACTAAAATATCTATATTATAACTAATGTAAATTTTAAGCCTTCCAAGCATGTAACATAAATTTAAAAAAAAAAAAAAAAAAAAAAAAAAAAAAAAAAAAAAAAAAACTGACACACCCCGATCGAGATCAGGGCATGATGGTCGTCACGTGGAAGTGACGTAGCCATGTGCACAGTGCAGAAGCTAATAAAATAATAATATAAATAGTACGAATAATTAAAAACTAGCTTTACACAAAGTAATATCGAACGAGTGCAAGCGTAAGTGTGAACAGTAAGTTAAGAGCATGAAAGCCTAATGCAGTCCGGGAGAAAACGACACAACAAAAGCACACCCAAAGGTGGTCCTACACTGGTGATCGTCTGTCAGATATGCCAGGGAAATCCTCAGGGAAACCACCAAACGTGCTAGCCAACTAGAACCTGGAGGGGTGCAAAACAAAAGCGTGAGTGGGTAAAAACAAAGCTTTTCAAAACCATTTCATAAATAAGTTCTAACCCCTCGCCGTAAAACCTGTATACTTCCCAGAAAATAGAATATAGATATATATATATATATATATATATATATATATATATAAGTCATGCTCAGAAATATGCTATGCCAAAATCTCGAAGTAAAATGCAAGTGCTCAGGTACAATCACATCAATGTCATATAATCTGTCAGCTGGAGTCACCTAACGTGACCTGTACAGTTGAATCTAGAGCTCAAATCTCACTCTCACTAACTAGACCTGCACACGAGTCGAAACCACCTAAAGTAGTCTGTACGACAAGCCTGGGTGTAATATAAGTACGCTCAAGTGGTACGATCACGTGAAGGCTGGGCGAATAATCGCGGGTCACCTACGAGTCGGAACCACCTAAAGTGGTTTGTACGACAGGACTATGCGCCTAACTTGGATCCAAAATGAGCGTGTGGTGCGGGAGGTGAACATCACGTGAAGGACTGTGCCCAACTCTGGGCGGGAGCACTGACACCGGGGGTGCAGGTTATGAGCTCTTTATACATCTCAAATCACTATTGAAAGTAAACATACATCATATTCACCTGGCACTTACCTGTACGTCCGCAGCACCAAACATATATAAACATATGCGACATATCATGCGTAAATAAAAGGCAAACTATAGGCATGGCATATAAACGAATAAACGTTTCAAATCAATTTCTGGGAAAAACATAAGTATATAGGTATATACGGAAAACCAAAAGCCCACTCACTGGTATGTGGAAGGGTCGTAACCCCCTTGCCTCGAGTGACCACGCTCGTCCTCGGGATATGTATCACCTATATGCGAAACAACTATAAAAACGTTAATTTTAAAGTACATAACCAACCTTATGAAATAACTTCTCATACAATGCTCAAATGGCGTGTATGAATACACAAACATGATCCACTCAACCTCATGAACATCCCCATATTTTTAGAAAAAATTTTCACCGTCGCACGCGCCGGCCACGCGCAGGCACGTGCCTGGCACAATGACGGCGTCAGTTAACGCCGTTAGGAATATTCCGTTAACTTTAACGGATTCCTTCAACGGCGTTAGGAATATTCCGTCCAAACTGACGGAATATTCTGCCGTCTTCTCCGGCGAGGCTCCGGCGCCGAAAAATCGGGAAAAATTTCAAATCGTCCTATCTTCTCCGTTTTTCACCCAAATTTCACAAAATTGGTACCAAAATGAAGCTTACAACGAGAGGAACAAAATCATACCACTTTCAAGTGCTAAAATCCACGAAATCTCGTCGGGGAAACACCACCAACTCTGGCCAACCTCAAAACTCACGATCCCGATGTCCAAAACCTTCAAACGAACCACCCCGAGCCTCCTAAGGACCTCACCAAGCTTCCTACAGGCTTGAAATTCCCAAAAACATAAGAATTTACGTGTGCATGAACAGTGCCAAAAATTGGGTATCTCGAGTTCAACGTGAAAACAAAGGTATTCTTACCTGAAATGGGTATGGTTGCACTTCTACGGACCTCACGAGCATGGATATGTACTTTGTTTCTTCGATCTGTGAAGATTTGGGTGGTTTCTAGATATGTCCGTACAAATGGAGGGGATAATGGGAAGGGAAATGGCACGGGACAGGGAAAAGGTGAAGGGAATGTGTGGCGGAAAATGTGTGGTGCAAAACCAGCCACACCAAGCTCAAAACAACCACACAACGTAAAAATTCACACTAGGGGCAAAATCGTCTTTTCACGTGTACGTTTTAAAAATTATCGGAACGGGCTGTCACAAAAACTCCAACATAACGTTCAAATAAATTTTATTTCATAAATAAATAAAAAATAAAATTTGGTTCACTCTTCCTTTACATCATCAAGAGGGGCATCGACAACGGCATTATCAACTTGTGTGCGCTCTGCAGCTCGTTGTACATCGAACTTCCACTGCAGGAACTGCTTCTTGAAAAGGTCATCCACATACTTCCGCTGCTTCTCATCGGTTTCATCAACATCCCAAACAACCTATAATGGCAATAAAATTAAATTAAATATCGCAAAAATATTATTTTTAAACAAAAACAATTATACATTCTTTAATATAAATTTACCGATAATTATTGCACCATGGAGTTCTTCATGTCCACAGGCACCATTTTCCAAGAGTTAAACTTGATAGAACACTTCTCCTGCACCAAACCCCTATATCGCAAATAAGTTCAGCGTACGCTTCAGCCAAACTTTTGTCAACAAACAAGGTTAAATGCTTACATCGGTACCTCTCTAATGTCACCACAACTATCTTCATTTATTGAAACAAAAATTTCAACCAGATCAAATGTAAAACAATTAACTCAACAATAATTTTTTTTTTTTTTTACCTTTCCTTTCACGAAAGCCTTCTCCCTCCCAATTTTTCGTTGACTTTGAAGCCAAATCGGCCATCATTTGATATAAAACCATTGCAAAATAGTGTTCTGAAACTATGTTTATATAAAACTGGACACACTTTGCACGACAAATCCTTGGTCGCGCAAGGTTGTCATAACTGCCCGTTGTAAATGGGAGCATTTAATGCGGGACTGACCAATCTGACTGACCGTTTGTGCGACAAACAATAGTAGTCGTCGCACTAAGTGGTCTTGCATGATGATAGCCTTAATCGCACAAAGTCTTCTTGTGCGACGATTACTACTGTTCGTCGTGCAAACATTGGAAGAAAAAAAAAAACCCTTTGCGCAAAATAATTAAAATCTTAAATAATTACAAACAAATATTCAATTATAATATTTATTCTACAAATAATTAAAACCTTAAATAAATTGAATTAATCCATTCAATTATTTAAAAACCCAAATAGGAATTCAAGCCTAATTAATTAAGTCCAAATACATAACTTATAAAAAAACCTTAAATTTAAATATTGTCCTAAAAAACATTAATTTAAAACTACTATTTCGATGGTGCTCCATTCTGCTTGACATCATAACGCCACTGGTTGTAACCTCCCTCCAATGCTAACTCCATCAACTTCATCAACTCTTCGTTCGTATCATCATCAAGAGTACACTTATACTGTTACATATAAATGTAAATAATTAATTCCAACATATAACAAAAAAATTTCACAAAATTAATTATTGATCCATCAACAGTATACACACTAATAATTCATCCATCACCACCTTTTTAACATTCTTGGGCACATATTTCCAAGAACGCTACTCAGCAGTAGCACAATTATTCCCTATGGCTACAGCAATCGCATGCGCGAACTCCACATGTTGCCTCAAATCATACGGGTTAGCGAGCACACTTTCATCCCTGTTTTTGTCCTCCATCACATCACGAACAGAATTACGAAGAATAAGGAGAGCAGAAGCGCATATTTATAGGAATGTTAGGGACTTTGCGTGACGAAGGCTTTGTCGCACAAACGTCTGCACTAAATACAGTATTGATTCCTCTGATTCACATGCACTGATTTGTTGGAGAAAAACTAACAGTGACTTGCGCGACAAAGAATTCGTCTTCATCGCGCATGTTTTTTGTGCCAAACAATTTACACGCGTTTTTTCTTACTGACTTTGCATGACGAGTATACTATTTTCATCGCGCAAACTTGTTTTGCATGACAAAGTTATGTGTTGCGCAAAGTTGACCTTTCTTGTGCGACTAATATCTTTTTCCATTGTGCAAAACTGTCTTGCGTGACGATTTTTTTGTTGTAGCGCAAATAGTTTTTCCTACTAGTGTAATGGATCGCCCAAACTCACTGAAGTTCCAAACTTAGGCTTAGATAAGTCATTAAAGTCCATGCAATTGATTCGTATGGAAGGTGCACCTGTCTCACTTCTAGGAAGAACATCTTGCATCTCTCTCTCTATGTTACACACACAAACGCACATTCAAGTGTTTATGACACTAGTTACATTGTTGTATAGGGGAGGGGTGGACTTCTTGTGGGTTTGGTGGCATTTTTTTAGTGGAAAATATGTTCTCCAATGGTTTGACTTTGTTGAAGAGGGTGATGTAGTCCATTTTGATATTCCTTTTAGTGTTGGTCGTAATTTTGACAAGTTGGCTATGTTCTACATTTACACAATGTTTGACGATGATTGGTGTCCTCTTGGCATTACTGTTAAAAATATTACCAAACGTAGTGTGTTGCGAGCCTCGTTAACAAATATATATCAAACCAAAATGCCTCGATGACGAGTATCGTCCTAAATACAATGACGGTAATTATCATCATAAAGGCGAAGACTTTGGCAGGGGCAATTATCAAACGATAAACTCAATTTCCAGGGCAGGGACAAGGTTGGTGTACAGTACTTTTGTGTTTGGTCGATCAAAACTGCGGATGATTATTCTGTGAGAGTGAAGAAAACAGGGGTTAATCTAATATGGGACAAACTTATCCAGGAAAATTTATTAATGACCCCTTTATTTATGGTTCTGAGCGATATCTAGATTGCTTGTCAAGTGGTGATGATGATGCATGAGCAAGCAATGATGCATCTGATCATCTCAGTAATGAAATGATTAGTACTACAGATGATGAAGATGAACAATTAGCAATGTTGCATCATGATCAGCGCAGGTCACTGCGCGCAGCATCATCATCAGAGCTTTTAGTTTTCGTTTCCCTAGTTCGACTATTCTTCTCGGCTCTTTGGGTGGCTCATTGGCGGGCTCTTTAGTTTGGGGCTTTGTGATGGATTCTTTGGCATTCATCTTTTCCAAGACGGTTTACTAGCACCTTTAACTTTGTCATTTGGGCCTCAACTCATATATGCTCTTTATAGTTTTGTTTTTGGAATTTTGGTGATTTGAAATTAAAGTTAATATCATCATTTAGGGTTGGTTTGGGATTGTGATGCTTAAAAAAAATTAATAATAATAATGAAAAGTGTGGCATCCCACATCGTCCAGGGGTGTGATCCTTATATGTATATTTCCATCTCTACCTAGCGCAAGGCCTTTTGGGAGCTCACTGGCTTCGGGTTCCTTAGGAACTCCGAAGTTAAGCGAGAAGAGGGCTAGAGCAATCCCATGATGGGTGACCCACTAGGAAGTTGCTCGTGAGTTCCCAAAAACAAAACCGTGAGGGAATGGTAAGCCCAAAGCGGACAATATCTTGCTACGGTAATGGAGTCGGGCCCAGGAAGTGGTTCGCCCCGGGCCGGGATGTGACAAAAAGGGCTAAAAAAACTAATGAAAAGGGCTTGAAAACTTTGAGTTTTAACGATAAGGGCAAAATAAAGAGTAAAGTGAATAGTATCATGATTGATTTTTTAGTGTAAAAATGTAGTTTTTCGTTAAAGTGAACAGTACCGGAAGCTTTTCATTAAAGTTCTCTTAAAAAAACAACTTATTAAAAAATCTGGAATATTGAATGTGTTTGCAAAAACAAAAAAAAAAGTGTTTTTTTGTTAAACTACTGTCAATGAAAGTAGAAAAGCATAAAAAGCTGAAGCAGGATCTACCATGCTTCTAAAAAAAGTGTTTTTTTTCTTTTCAAAGCATAGTAATCAATGCTCATGTAATGAAATTTTCAAATAATAAGTATACCTCCATATGTTTTACAAAATTACAATATTTGCCCTTACATTGTTGTCTTTAACAATTATTATATAACAATAAATATCGTATCATTTTTTAGTCATTTAACATATTTAAATCAATTTATAAAAATAAAAAAAAAAATTACCAAACACTTAGACAATGCTTTTATTTTTTATTATAATTAAAAGTACTTTTACAAAAAAAGTTTACCAAACACTCAACAACTTTATTTTACAGCTATTTATTCTCACAGCATAGCAGAATCATTTTTTTTTTAAAGCACAGCAATACCAAATTGGCCCTTAGTATTACCATGGTGTATTGGTATTTCTTCTTTCAGAAAACTGTAACAACAATCCCTCAACTTTAACTTAATTTAAGCAATGGTCCCTCAAGTAAAAATTCATAACCATGGTTGTCACATCCCGGCCCGGGGCGGATCACTTCCCGGGCCCGCTCCACCACCGTAGCACGATATTTTCCGCTTTGGGCTTACCATTCCCTCACGGTTTTGTTTTTGGGAACTCACGAGCAACTTCCTAGTGGGTCACCCATCATGGGATTGACCTAGCCCCCTTCTCGCTTAACTTCGGAGTTCCTACGGAACCCGAAGCCAGTGAGCTCCCCAAAGGCCTCGTGCTAGGTAGGGATGGGAATATACATTTAAGGATCACTCCCCTGGGCGATGTGGGATGTCACAATCCACCCCCCTTAGGGGCCCGACGTCCTCGTCGGCACACACGCGGCCAGGCTTAGGCTCTGATACTAATTTGTCACATCCCGGCCCGGGGCGGATCACTTCTCGGGCCCGCTCCACCACCGTAGCACGATATTGTCCGCTTTGGGCCCCCTTCTCGCTTAACTTCGGAGTTCCTACGGAACCCGAAGTCAGTGAGCTCCCAAAAGGTCTCGTGCTAGGTAGGGATGGGAATATACATTTAAGGATCACTCCCCTGGGCGATGTGGGATGTCACAATGGTCCCTTAACTCATCAAAACGTGCATCTATGGTTCTTTTCATCAACTACGTTAAAACTTCCGTGAAAATTAGTCATGTGCTACCCACATGAGCTAAATCAAGAGGCAAATATGAAAAACTAAATGAGAAAATTGTAGAAATTGTCTGTCAACTTTAACCTAATTGAAGAAATGGTCCTACAACTTTAACCGAATTGGAGCAATGGTCTTTCAATTTTAACCCAATTGTAGCAATAATTCTTCTAACATGAGTCATTTTGACGAAAGTTTTGATGAATTTGACGAAAATGATCATAACTGCACGTTTTGAGGAGTTAAAGGACCAATGGTTATGGATTTTTTGTTAAGGGAGCACTGGTCCAATGGGGTTAAAGTTGAAGGCCCATTTCTACAATTTCCTCTTCTTCACTTGTAACTTGAGAGAACTGTCTGAGGGGTTAAGGGAGATGGTATCATTGTACTTGAAGCAAGCTAGATGTTAACCGTTGCTGTTTAACAAATGATGAAATCCATAAAGATCTAGGGTGCCTCTTTGGAACTGGATGTTGGAAGCCATCATTTTCATAGCCTATCAAGTCTCAATGATCTTTTCAACGCTTGTAACGTTGTTTCTACCCCTCAGATTTTAAGATTAAGAAGTTTCTCGACATATTCAATAGTAAAAGCTTTCAATGGTGACATCTCTAAGTTTCCCACCAAGATGTGAAAGGTATAATTTCATAAAGCATTAGTAGGACGATAAGGTTGGAAAACCCTCAATCTGTATATAACTCAAAACCAAACCAAAAAAACATGGGAATGAGGGTAGTTTGACCATTGCATTTGCACTTGTGTTCTCCACAAAGACACCTCAAAGATCCGGACAGAATGACTAGAGATGGGTTACAAGCGGTGCCAATATGAATGCATAAACTCCGGTGACTAAATTCTTAATCTAAAGGTATCAATAGTGTCACGCCTAGTTTGTCACAATGAGGAAGTAGAAATGGTGCCACTTTATATTTGTAGTTAAACCAAATACATAACTTAAACAATTTAAAAAAAGATTAGAACAATGTTTGATGTTCTTTTATGGGAAGTGATTTATATGTTACAACAAAAAAGAAAATTGCAACGGCCAAATTTTATTTATTTTAATGTAGTAAACATTGACTTTTTTATAAAAAAAAAACGAGACCAGCTGGTAGGTTCGTCACTTGCCGGCAGTCCACTATTTTGGGGACCGGAAAGACTCACAGAAGTATTTCAACCTTCCCGTAACCTACATAATGTGATTTACCAACGCTAGGAATCGAACCCAGAACGTGTCATGTGAAATACAGGTTTGAAAATCATTCTCAACCACTCACCCCATTGACACACCCGACCCTGATATTCTCCAAACACTAGGGTAGGCATGTGTTGGCAACACCCAAAGTTGACAAAGCCATACTAGCATGCATGAGAAGTAACGAACATAATTAAAACTTATAAATTTAAATACAATGATTATGTAATTGTGAAACGTGCTCAGAGCATACAACTAATCTGAGATACTAAAAAGGAATAATATAAAATTGAATGAACAAAGAGATGGGTCCTACACTGAGAGGACTCGAAGATGCCGATGCGGAAGTGCCTTGACGTTGGGATTATACGCCTCGATTCTAAGTCCTAAGAGGGATCAAAGCAAAACATAAGTGTACCAAGTTGATATATAAGTAATACTAAAACATTTATTTCTCAACGTACGAACCTCCAAAGTTTATGAAAACTCAATAGTATAATATGTAATAGGTTTTCCGAAAACCCTAGCATGCCATAAAACCTTCGTAAAACATATATTATATATAGTGTGCTAAGTAGTGGAATCAGTATCGCCTGAAGGTATATAGAACACTTCATTTAGAACAAAGGTCTTCATTCGCCCGTAGTCTCCTATAGCACCCGTCCGAAGCCATATATAAATATCAATCGCCCGTAGGTTCCTACAACACCCATGCGAAGGCATTTAAGTATCAATCACCCGTAGGCTCCCACAACACCCACCCAAAGGCATATATAGAAGTATCATTCGCCCGTAGGCAGATTGTATGAATATATATATATATATATATATCTTAAATTGGAGCTTAGTAACTAAAACATCATATAGTAAAACCATGTTCGTAAGTAGGTATACAGTCATCAATCATATATACCACAAAGAGCGTAAAATCGATAAAGCATAATATATTATAAAGTGTAAATCCAATTTACTCATAAACGTTTCATAAAACGTAGCCATTAAATCATGCTTTTCATGTATGCATTTCTACTAATAAAATATACATTTTGGAAAGGGTCCACTCACCTTACACCGTTGGCGAAGAGCCATGTAAATAAGGGTGGATAGAAACGTCACTAACAAACCCACCTAAGCACATAAAGGGTCCAATTAATAAAACTCTACCATGACGATTGAATTTTAGAAAATGGACGTTGTAAATGGATTCAAGACGTCGAAAAACATAAATGGAGACCTCGGGTACCTTCACGCGCCGCCGCACGCACCACCACGCGCCGATTTCGGTGGCCTGAAAAGTCGTCGATGCCACCATGGACAACGGCGAACCACAGTACCTCCAATGGAGGCGCGTGTGCTCCACGCGGAGGCCAAGACAGGTGGCCACGCGCGCTTACACGCTGCCTTGGAACCTGGGTTTGGGCCGATACAGTTCTGGGTTTTGAGCTTGGGTTATTTAGGTATGGGCCTAAAGTTTGGCCTAGTTTCATGGCCCAAAGGCCTGGTTTGAGCTTTGGGCTAATGGCTTTGGGCTTTGGATCCGGTGTTGTTTTCGGGTTGGGTCGACCCGGTCCCCATCGCAAGTCTAGTCGTTGGTTTATGGGCTGGTTTAGCTGGAATACGTTCCCAAGCTCTGATCGAGCTCGATCTTCCACCATTTTACTCTTAAATTATACCAAAATGAAGATGAAAAGACGAGGGAGTTGAGCCTACCTCGCCCAAATAGCATAGGTGGTCAGAGAGGGCTGAGAACTGCCTGCAAAGATCACGACCATCACCGGAAAGCCGGGGGAGTTTGTGGTGCTCGGGGAAGAGAAGAGAAGGAGATAAGGGTGAGTGCTACACATGAAGGAAGAAGAGAGAGAAAGAGCAAGAGTGTCGGGGACCAAAAAGTAAGGGTGGGCCCCACTAGCACACCAAACATGACCAATCAAAAACCACAATTTAAAATAAAGTATCCCACCTATAGTGAAATTATGAATTTGCCCTCCTGTTACGTAATATCCGGGACAGGTCGTTACACCGTGGTGGTTAGTAAAGATCAATTCAATGCTATTAGAGTGTACTATTTTTATCTACTTTTTGGTAATAAAATATCAGCCCATCCCTTCTAAAATTTCTAACTTGATTCTAGTTAACGTGATTTCTTGATTTTTATGTCCTTGATTTTGTATGATTTTTTCAAGGGGAAAAAAGTTGGAGTAAAATTACGATTTTTAAGTATGGATGTTTGAAGTTGAATTTAGATGTCTGCAAGGCCCTTCAACTATTCGATATAACGCCTCGATGGTGTTGTGGTGTGGTTATTTTGGCTTAAAATATTATCCAGTTGAGTCATAGGCTCATAGCGTACTAAAAATTTGTGCATTTTCGAAATGTGCATTTTAGAAAGATGCATACTGAAGATGTAAGAAACAAAAGTGTAAATTTACATTCTTCAATGAAGATGGATATTTTACTTCTCCTTAAATATTGAGCATAACAGCATTTAAAATGGAAGTTGCAAATTTGAAAAAGACATATAAAAATAAAAAATTTCATACATAAATAACGCAACCTTAATAAAATTTCATACATAAGTTTTAATTTAACAAGACAACGTATCATTAGAATCGCCAGCAGGGTTACAATGCACCGGTGTCACATAAATGAATCATGCCTGTGAATCACAGGCAGCCGAAAAACACGTGGCACTAGAGGGAATCATCGCCTGTGATTCAACAGAGTTTGGTAGTAAAGCAACAATAAATAAATCAAATAAAAATAAATAACAGCAATTGCGTTCATGCCTAACTAATGAGTTGGACACACGTGGTTGCCTGGCTATCATCGGGTGGCACAGGGATTCCACGTGTGGGTGGGGGAGGAAGAAGCAGCACTTGGATTGAGAGCGGGTTACACACTTTGACATAGAGAGCCGGAGATTCCCTCCACTCCATAGCTGGAGAAATTTAATAATCATTAGACCTTTTGGTTAACACGGCGATAGGATTGTCGTAAGTCTTGCTTTTGGTCTTTGATCATTAAAATTTGAAACCGATATAATGTTTTTTGTGTTTCTCTACTATCATTTGATAAAAATTGAGTACTCTTGTCATTTTATTTTTTATTTAATAAAGATTTTTTATAGAATAACTTAAATTATTAATGATGAAAAAAATTCAAAGATCACTTATAACATCCCACATCATTTAAGAAAGTAAATCATGTAAGCTTTATATGTATATTCCTATCTCTACCTAGCACGAGGTTTTTTGGGAGCTCATTAACTTCGAAGCGTGCGAGAGCATTCATATGATGGGTGATCCACTGGGAAGTTCTCGTCTGAATTCTCAGAAACAAAACTGTGAGAGCGTGGTCGAAGTCCAAAGCAGATAATATCGTGCTACTGTAGAATCGAGCTCAGAATATAATGGAGCTTAGGCCGGAATGTGAAATCACTTCTATCGTTATCAAATCTTAAAAATAAAAGTAAAAAGTAATACCATTCGCTGAGATGATGTTGGCTAAAAAAACCCTTATTATCATGGAGAAATGTGAAAATTGAAATTAAAGATTGAGTGCAGTGAGTGGAGTGGACCAGCGTGAGTTGGGTTGGAGAGGGGCGAGGGAGAGAGTGGGTCAGACTCAGGAGTCTGGATAGGTGGGGTCCCACTGTTGCTATTCATCCACGGTCCTGAAAATGGCGTCACCTTGGGTCCGAGCTGGCAGTGATACCAGGCTGTACCCAGCTGTCTCCCAACCCCAAAATAAATAAATCAAAAAATACGATGCCCTTTGCACTTTCCAATTTAGAAAACTCCAAATCCAAATCCAAATCAGAAATCAATGGCAGGAGCAACACCATTTGCCCTAAGACTCAACTGAGAAAGGGAGAGAGGCACGGGCGCATTAGCATTTCCTCTTTGATTTTATTTTGCTGGTGAAAATGGATCCATGCCCATTTGTGCGGGTCACGGTGGGCAATCTCGCTCTCAAGATCCCCGTCGCCTCCAAGCCCGCTCGCTCCGTCGTTCACCCTTCCTCCTCCCCATGCTTCTGCAAGATCAAGCTCAACATCCTCAACCTCCCCCCTCAAAACGCCGTCGTCCCCTGCCTCCCTCCCGACACCCAAACCCTCGACAACCCCGCCACCGCCGCCACCTTCCACCTCAGCAAGTCCGATCTGGACCGCCTCACCTCCAAGTCCATCTTCGCATCCAGGCTCTGCCTCAAAATCTCCATATACACCGGCCGAAGGGGCACCACTTGCGGCGTCAACTCCGGGAGGCTTTTGGGCCGGGTCTCCGTGCCGTTGGATCTGGCGGGAACGGAGTCCAAGCCCAGCGTTTTCCAGAACGGATGGGTCTCCGTGGGGAAAGGCCCCAACAAGGGTGGGTCGGCGGCCCAGACCCAGTTCCATTTGAATGTGAAGGCCGAACCCGACCCGAGATTTGTTTTCCAGTTCGACGGCGAACCTGAGTGCAGCCCGCAAGTGTTTCAGATCCGAGGCAACATCCGGCAGCCAGTCTTCACCTGCAAGTTCAGCTTCCGAGCCTCCGCCGACCGCACTCAGAGATCCAGGTATAATTCCCTTTTTTTCCAATTTAGGGTTTCAGTGTGATTTTCTGTTTGCGTTACGACGACGTTTTGTTCCATGTTCGTCTGAATTAAATCCTTCAAGCGGACTCAGATATCGTTAAATCTCTTTACGTAGCTTCTAAGCTCAATTTTTAATCCAAGCAAACGTTTGTTTAGTCTTTTTATTCCCATTTTGCCCCTCTAATCTTCTAAATTTTCAAGAGATAGGGTTCTAACAGATTCGAATTGTTTGATTCATGATTCGTTGCGTTTTGAATGCCAATGGCTCAAATCACAAATTAATTTTTGTATTCCCATTTTGCCCCTGTTTTCAGGTCTTTACAGTCGGAACAAGGCAGCTCTCGAAGCTGGCTGAGCTCGTTCGGGAGCGAGCGAGAGCGACCTGGGAAGGAACGAAAGGGCTGGTCCATAACGGTCCACGACCTCTCCGGGTCGCCCGTCGCTGCAGCCTCGATGGTCACGCCCTTTGTGGCCTCGCCCGGGTCGGACCGCGTCAGCCGCTCCAACCCTGGCTCCTGGCTCATTCTCCGGCCCGGCGACAACACCTGGAAGCCCTGGGGCCGTCTCGAGGCCTGGCGCGAACGAGGTGGCGCTGACGGCCTGGGATACCGATTTGAACTCATCCCCGACACCAGCGGCGCCGGCATTGTGTTGGCCGAGTCCACAATCAGCTTAAACAAGGGCGGCAAATTCGTCCTGGATCTCGGGTCAGGGTCCAGTAACCGACTCGGCCCAAATTCTCCGGGGTGTAGCCCGAGGGGGAGCGGGGACTTCGGGTACGGGTTGTGGCCTTACAGCATGTACAGAGGGTTCGTGATGTCGGCTAAGGTGGAGGGTGAAGGGAGGTGCAGCAAACCTGCGGTGGAGGTGAGCGTGCAGCACGTGAACTGCACGGAGGACGCAGCGGCTTTCGTGGCGTTGGCCGCAGCCGTTGATCTGAGCATGGACGCTTGCAGGCTTTTCTCGCAGCGGCTGAGGAAGGAGCTGTGTCAGCAGTCGGATCTGGTCGGCTGACTCGGATAGGGCCACGTCGTCGTTTTATGGGGTTTTGGACCTTTTCTTGTAATTTTGGAGGGAGTGGGGTTTGGTGGAAGATTTGATTTTTATTAGTACTACTAACAAACGGACTGATGAGAGAGAATGTGTAGGTGTATATAGTGAGAGAGGTAGACAGGGCACGCTTTGGTTTTAATCGTGTGGCTTGTGTTTAATTTTTCCTTTTAGTTTTTTAAATGGAGGGTTTGATTTGGCTGCAATTTTTGTTTTTTTTTATTTGAAGATATTGTAGTTACTGACTTCGAAAAAAAAAAAAATTTGATGTTAGTTTAGTCTTGGATTAATGAAATGGTTGGGGTGTTGGATTCGCTTTGTGATCTAATTGTTGGCAGCTAAAACGCATTAATTAATTTTATGTTAGTTACTTTTCTGTGTTTGTAGTTTAGTATAAAGCAGTAATTAAATGATTGAGTTTATGGATACTCAATTATGTATGGAATTGAAAAGGTTGGAGGGAGGTGTTGAAGATTTGGGCAAGGGATGGCCGTGCATGCAAGTGGCGAATTGTTCTGGTGATTAGGTTTTTCTAAGTCATCCAAAGAGTCACTTACATAAAATGTATTCATCAAACATATCATCTCACTTGTAATAATGTAATGTCATCTCAATTTAATAATGTAATGTCATTTGATGATAAAACGGTTTGGTGGCGAATCCATTATGTGGCATTGTGTTAGTAACTTGATATCTATCGAATACTTTTTACGAATCTATTGATTACATTCTTGTCAAAAAAAAACAAAAAACAAAAACAAAACTCTTTTGTCAACCAAAATGTGGAAAGTAGTATATAACATGTTTCATTCCGAGTCTTGACGGTTAGTAAATAGCTTGACGGAAATGCATGACTTTGATTCTTGCTTACTCTAGTTTCAAATTTGTAAACATGCCCTTTCTTCCTTCCATGTTAACCAATTTATTAAATTTCCTTACCCTTTTTAAATTTCTCATATTTACACACATATTGTGTGAGTTCTAATCTAGTTCAAATTTATAAAAACCAAAATTTAAACATACGTAGGGCCATACTCATTGCTCAATCAAATAGCATATATGACACTCGTTATTTATGTGAGACAAATCCAATGTGAGATATCTTCCTAACTTTGTTGCTAACTATGTGCTCAGTCCGATTCAATACAAATTAAATTCAAAGTCTGTTTGATATCCATTTCGTTTTCAGTTTTTTTTTTTTAACTGAAATCTTGTTTACTACTTGAGTTTTTAAAAGTTGGCATTGAGTTTACTTTTTTGTTTTCAGGTTTTAAGTTTTTAAAAACTGAAACTATCAAACTATATTTTTGCTCTCACCACCTTATTTATCACTATTAGATAAATTTAAATTTCGAGATTTGTGTAGTGAATAAATACAATCTTAAAATTTAAAACTTATCCAATCGTAATAAGTAGCGTGATGAACACACGAATTGTTAATTAATGTGGATGATAGCTGTAATGCGCCTATGGACTGGTGTTTGGCTTTGTTTGGTTGGGAGGATTAATGATATTCGGCGATGAAGAAGAATATCATAGTTTTGTTGTGATTTGTTATGACTTTTGGAGCTGGCAGCCACCATTATTTAAACTACGGGATCCCGTCTTAGTTTAGCTGACTTCTAGAATTAGGATATTGGTTAAGTGAGCAGGTATCTCATAAAATTAAAATAATAAGAAATGTAGAAGTATTTAACACAATACAATATTCAAATGATATAAAATAATTCCTGGCTCGAGCCGTCCTTTTTTTAATGACGACTTGATATTATTTCACTGTACAACGAACATTATGATCCGAACTGATCATTTTTTTTTTATCATTATTATTAGATAATCTATAGAAAAACTTATTTAACTTGAAAACCTAAATACCTATCCTTGTGTGTCGAATAAAAAATTGAGTATGGTAACTGTAGTAGTATTCTCATGAAGAATCGTCAATTGTTTCATTCACTTTACCCTTTATTTTGTCTTTTTCGTTAAAATTCAAAGTTTTCAAGCATTTTTCATTAATTTTCATTTTTAATAATTGTAGGCCTATTATTTGGGCAAATTCCAAGGGTTGGTGGCATTGGGTGCTATGAATCTCGTCGGAAGAATTTGGTGTTGTGTGTTATGCAATTTGGCATTGAAGTGGGGAACGATTTTATTTTGTTCATGACATGGACTTAATAATATCACAATGAGGCCGACTAGTAGGGGTGGTCGACAGCCAGTCGGACTCGAGAAATACGTACAAAAACTGGTGGGCAACAACAATTTTACCGTCGGGACTCGAGAAATAATCACGAGGCGGAGTCGGAGTCACGTTCACCCTGCAGTTTTGCAGCAGCAATCAGTGTCTTTTGTTGGATTGGGCCGGGTGGAAGACCAGCGATAGAGGTAGCTGTTAAAAGCTTTTTTTCGTAAAAAGGAGTAAACGTAGGGTAGGGAGGGCATATTACTATAGTCTAGGCCTATATGGCATAGTCCCAGTGGGCCACTACACGCTCAATTCTTTTTTAATAAAAGATTTTTTTTTTTTTTTTTTTTAATAAAAGATATTATTACTCACAATAAATTACTAATAATATGATTTAAGTTCGTTTTTGGCGAGCACAAATATAAGTCTTTTCACTCACAAGTGAAGACAAATATTACTAGACCGTGGTACTAAGTGATTACTGTAGGCTCACTTTAATTACTGAGTTACTCTGCTTTTTATGAGGAGAGATTTTTCAATGTGCTTAGTGTAAGAGTTGTACAAGACGTATAATTATATAATTGGAGGCACACTTAAAAAAATTCATGATTTATATAATAAGAAGTAGCTACTACTTTGTATTCTGAACACATTGAATAATCTCTCCTCTACAAGCATTTTTAAATAGCAGGTAAAATATCTAAGATTTAAAACTCATATTTGAGTTTTGAGCTAATGTTGGATATAAATTTCCTAATTGTGTCATGTAAACAGTTTTAGCGGACTCTGTCGGTAGAAGGCAAAGTAACACACAACTTGATTTTCGACGGATATACAACCATGCGATTATGCATCTTGACGAGCATGAATAATTATCTGCGGTTATAAAACCTCATATGATTGAAATTTGTACAATGCTTGTGTGCCAAGTTAGTGAGCATAAAAGTTTCCCTAGAATTACTTGTTGGTTCAATAAAATCTGTATACTTTATTGGGACCAAATTCAAAAAATCTGTCCGCTTAAACTTCTTCTTGTTCCGTGAATGTGGCTCTTTAATTTATAGACCCTCTTTCTGTAACATTTACTTGAAAACTGCACCATTTCTCGTGTGATATGGAATACAGTCAGCACTAAGATTGGATTGTGGACTTTTCTCACGAGTGACGATCCTCGTCAGATTCTTTTTGTGAGAATTCCGGAGATCCTTCAATCACATCCGTTTATTGTACATTGTGCAACCAGTTTTTGTTAGGTACTGTTCATATTCAATTTTAAATATAAAAATTTAGAATGATTTCTGACTGTACGATGTAAGATGAACATATGTGATTGAAGAATCCGGCGAGGATCCTCCTGGTTTTCTCACGGACCTGGAGACAGGTTGGGATTGTGTTTTGTTTTGTTTTGTGTTCCCTAATTCTTTAGGGATAGGTAAAAATTGGCATACTCGGAAGCTTGTCAAATTTATGATCAAAGCCTAATTTAGTTGAACAAAATTTCAAAGGAAGTAAAGAGACTCGAATTTGGGGCCTCTTCCGACACTAGAAGGAGAAATATAACTATTTAGGTAAATTGATATTGCTTCTCAACTTATCCACCTAAACAGATAATTTAATTTGAGTGTGAGGTTTTTATTCTTGAAAATCCCCAAATGTGATTTAAGAAAACCTCCTACTTAAAATAGTACATTATGAACAATCACTATCATATTAGATAGGTTGTGGGTTTCCATCCATATGTTCTGGATTTAAATCTATGTGTAGAATTAGATTTTTTTTTTTTTATTTCATTGATTCACAATAGTACAAATATATAATAGTCACTTGACTTGGAGTACAAGTAGTCCTAAGCCCACTAGGATTTCCAAAACCTAGCCCATTACACTAACAGCTACCGCCAAACTTGGCGGTCGTGAAGTGACAAGTTTGGAACGAAAAAGTGAAAGTGTGGCTTGGAAAGGTCTTTGGTGAGAACATCCGCTAGTTGATCAATCGAAGGAATGAAGTGAACTTTGTGAGTGCCCAACTTTACATGAACAAAATGATTATCAAGCTCAATGGGCTACGTTCGAGCATGAAACACCAGATTAGCAGCCATGTAGGTGATACTCAAATCATCACAATACAAAAAGATAATAGTTTCGAATTTTCCCCTTATCCTTGATAATAGTAGGGTAGTGCTATTCACACACAACCTTATTAACTTTTGTCCATTGATCTTCTTCAATTCTTCCGAATCGACGACCGAAAATTGAGAGGAGTGTGTTAGAGGTAAAAATAGGTGTGTGATACTAACTAAATATCACCATCCTAATAGTAAAAAATGTCACTTTTTACTATAGCCAAAAATTATTCTGTTAAAAAGTCGGAGAAGATATCACTTTTTTGGTCCACACAACGAGTGTTTATCAAATATCGCCAAAAATTAACTCTTAATTTCAAAAATGTCACTTTTTATAAAAACTTTCAAATACATCCAAAATTTCATTTAAATAGACACAAATACCCTCAAATTTAACAATTAAATAAATTAAAGGTTTTTAAGCTACTGTCGCCTCAAGCTCGAGTCCAATTTTCCCTTCACTTCCACACTCCACCACCATAACCCTATCCCCTTCGACCCCTTCATCACCGACATTGAGTGCCGCCGCGGTTACCGCAAGTAGGAGCAGCAGAATTTCAATCATGCCTTCAACGCCTTTTTTCTTACTAATATCATTTTTAGTTATAAATATAAAAATAGTTTTTAAAGTTAATCCACATGTGGTTATATGATTGTATTTGTGAGACCCACGTGGTGCCACATCATCACACTAATAGAGCAATTGACAGAATTTTCACGAAAAAAATAAAATGATCACGATGGACAAATTCAAAGAAAGAATAAAATGATTCACGATAGACAAATTTAAGAACACTACTATTGATTATCATTAATTATTTAGGACCAGATTATGGAGTTATGTCAATGTCACGAATCATTTTGGCTAAAAAGCCTTTAATTTATTTGATTGTTAAATTTGAGGGTATTTGTGTCTATTTAGGTGGAATTTTGGATATATTTGAAAGATTTTATAAAAAGTGATATTTTTGAAATTAAGGATTAATTTTTAGCTATATTTGATAAATACACCCACACAACTCATAACACTAGCCAGTGGTAACTCAACTTGTTTGTTCTATTTTCTTTCTAATCAAAGTGGATTGGATGTGCTCTGGTTTTTGTTTGTTGTCGTTACTTTGGTTACATCCCATTCCTGTCTCTTGATATAGAACAAATGGCCAAATGAATTGAAGATGAAATGAAGTAAAGAAAGACAAAGGAATACAACGAGAATTTCCAAATTTGGTGCCCGAGTTCCAATTTGGGCTTACTATACCTTTCCAAAAAGAAAACAACGTCCTATTTCAAACACACTACTTTGCAGTGATAAAAAAGGGATGTTAGCTATTTGAGGCCATTTAGGCTTCCAAAAATGCATTTTAAGTTTTGTAATAAAAATCGAACTTTTCATTCCCGTCCAATTATTGTCGTTGTTTATTCCAAAGAATCTTGACCCTTTCCAAGGCTGAGTTTATATCTTTATAAGTGTGTTCAGTGTAAGAATTGCACACAACATATAATTATATAATTGGAGGCACACTTAAAAAAAATTCACGATTTATATAATAACAAGTAGCTACTACTTTGTGTTCTGAACACACTGAATAATCTCTCCTCCACAAGCATTTTTAAATAGCAGGTAAAATATCTCCAATGCACGTAAGATTTAAAACTCATATTTGAGTTTTGAGCTAAAGTTGGATTTAAATTTCCTAATTGTTGTAGGAGTTTGACACTATCTTGTCTCACATTGGTCAACAGTATTTTTTCACTAGTTTTTATATAGGCTTATTCCTTTTTCTTAGTAATTAGAACTTGGATCATTTGGAAATTGATTGAAGGCTTGGGCCTTATGATTGTGTGGATTAGGCTTGATGATTATACTATAAAGGGCCTTGGGCCTTGGGGCACTTGGGGCCAAGAAATTAAAATTAATCTAATCAATTAGTTTTAATTTCGAATTAAGTTTTTAATTAAATTAATTAAAAATGTTTTGATTAATAGACACAACTCTTTGGAAAGAGGTGTATCTCTTTGGAAAGAGTTGTATAACTTCAGATACATCCAAAAGGTGTATGAAGAGGTATGAAAGAGCCTATATAACTGGAGTCCTCAGTTCCATCAAAAATCATATTTTTCTTCCCCCTTGTCTTCTGTACAAAATTTCCAGAGAGTAAACACACAAAGCAATTCGCTAGAGTTCTATAATCCAGTGCGGGTTGTAGAATTAGGTAGTTGTATCCTGGTCGAGCAGACGTTGTAGAACCACAAGCACACGAGTGGGACGGAAATACTGCTCGAAGGACATAGCGTTTTCGCTAGCCTCTACCTTCAATTCATTCAAGTTCGTATCATTTTAATTGTTTGTATTTATTGTGTAATTGCATTCTGTATTACAAGTATTTTTGAATAATAAAGTATAAGTATTTCGATTCTGTATTTCTGTTATTTATTGTTTCTAAATTGTTCTCCAACAATTATGTCATGTAAACAGTTTTAGCAAACTTTGTTGGTAGGAGGCAAAGTAACACACAAGTTAATTTTCGACGGATATATGACTATGCGATTATGCATCCTGACGAGTATGAATCATTTTCCACGATTATAAAACCTCATATGGTTGAAATTTGTACAATGCTTGTGTGCCAAGTTAGTGAGCATAAAAGTTTCCCTAGAATTACTTGTTGGTTCAACAAAATCCGTATACTTTATTGGGACTAAATTCTAAAAATCTGTCCACTTAAACTTGACGTTGTTCCGTGAATGTGGCTCTTCAATTTATAGACCCTCTTTCTGTAACATTTACTTGAAAACTGCACTATTTCTCGTGTCAGCACTAAGATAGGATTGTGGACTTTTCTCACGGACCTGGAGACAGGCTACTCTTTCACCCGCTCATGTCTGGGATTGTGTTTTCTTTTGTTTTGTGTACCCTAATTCTTTAGGGATAGGTAAAAATTGACATACTCGGAAGCTTATCAAAGTTATGATCAATAGGGGCCTTTTCCGACATTAGAAGGAGAAATATAACTATTTAGGTAAATTGATATTGTTTCTCAACTTATTCATCTAAACAGATAATTCAATTCGAGTGTGAGGTTTGTATTCTTGAAAATCCCCAAATGTGATTTAAGAACTCCTACTAAAAATAGTCAAGTGTGAACAATCACTATCATAGTAGATAGGTTGTGGGTTTCCATTCATGCGTTCTGGGTTAGGTTCGAATCTTTGTGTAGAATTATAATTTTTTTTGGGAATTGTTATTGACATTCCAAATTTCTCATTCTACACTCCAAACTTTCTATATTTAGAAAGAAAAATACATTTGTGAGTGTAGAATGAGATTTTTGGAGTGCCAATAACACTTCCCTTTTTTTATTTCATTGATTCACAATAGTACAAATATATAGTAGTCAATTGACTTGGAGTACAAGTAGTCCTAAGCCCACAGAGATTTACAAAACCTAGCCCTTATACTAACAACCACCGTTTGGAACAAAAAAATGAAGTGTGGCTTGGAAATGTCTTTGGTGAGAATATCCGCTAGTTGATCAATCGAAGGAATGAACTAAACTTTGTGAGTGCCTAACTTTACATGAACAAAATGATTATCAAGCTCAATGGGCTTCATTCGAGCATGAAACACCGGATTAGCAGCTATGTAGTTGATACTCAAATCATCACAAACAAAAAGATAATAGTTTCGAATTTTCCTCTTATCCTTGATAATAGTAGGGTAGTACTATTCACACACAACCTTATTAACTTTTGTCCATTGATCTTCTTCAATTCTTCCGAATCGACAGCTGAAAATTGAAAGGAGTGTGTTAGAAGTAAAAATAGGTGTGTGGATACTAAATAGCACCATCCTAATAGTAAATTGACAAAAAAAAATCTTATCACTTATGGAAATATTATTTTGGGTCCACACAAGTCATAACACTAGCAAGTGACAACTCAACTTGTTTGTTCTATTCTCTTTCTAATCAGAGTGGATTGGACGTGCACTAGATTTTGTTTGTTGTCATTACTTTGGTTACATCCCATTCCCGTCTCTTGATGTAGAACAAATGGCTAAATGAATTGAAGATGAAATGAAGTAAAGAAAGACAAAGGAATACAACGGGAATTTCTAAATCTGGTGCCGGAGTTCCAATTTGGGCTCACTATGCCTTCCCAAAATGAAAACGACGTCCCAGTTCAAACACACTGCTTTGCAACGATGAACAAGGAATTTTAGCCATTCGAGGCCATTTAGGCTTCCAAAAATGCATTTTAACTTCTGTAATAAAAATCGAACTTTTCGTTTCCCGTCCAATTATTGTCGTTGTTTGTTCCAAAGAATCTTGACCCTTTCCAAGGCTAAGTTTATATCTTTATAAGCGTTCGCTCCCAATGTAAACTCAACATTCAACAATTAATCAAAATACCTTTGAGATTTCTCTCTAAACTGGTGCTCTAAAACTTTGTTCTTCAAGAAATCACGCTTGTAATTTTTTATAGTTTCGTGTTGCTTCAGGACTAGTGTGGAATCACATGTGATTTACCAAATAACTATATATCAAAATCTAACTCTTTAAAAACCCAATATAATATTATATATTTACCCTATTCTTAGTATAATTTGATAATTATTTTGGTAGAATTTGATAACTTGCTTTATATTTTCAATGTAGGACATTCGAATTCCTCTAGAGCAAAACGTGACCAAACGGACGAATTTTGGAGTGATTCAAATTGGAAGACGTTCGTGTGTCTCATAGCTTGTTCGTGGAAAAATTTGGGATTTTTCTACGGAACGGTTATTTTCTGACGATTTATTAAAGAAGCAGTGTGCGTTGTTGGAAAATGACGGTTCTGGGCTTGAATGGCGTTTTTGGAGCCCAAGATGACCTCGGATGGGTTCGTGGCTATCTGAAGAAGTGTTCAGAATAGTTCAAGCTTTAAATCTAGCTATATTGGGCCAATTTTGGAGCTGTTATGGGTCCAATACGTGGCTGTGCAGATTTTTGGGCGAATTTACTAAGTTAATTTAGGATTATGTTTCCTAATTTATTTCAATTCATTAGGTTTCCTAGTCTTATTCTAAGACTTTTTACTAGGAGGATTTTATTTAGAGTAGTATAAATAAGCCTTTTGGCCGGTCCTAGGGTTCTTCTTCTATGTATGCAAGATTGGAGAGAAGAATTTAGGCAGAGTTTAGAGATTTTCATTCCTTTTCTATTTCAATAAAGACTTTCTGATTTTTATTATGAGTATGCGTAGCTAATTTTCTTTTGCTAGGGTGAAGCCTTGAGCCTTAGCATGAATATGTAGTTTTTATTTAATTGCTTATGATATTATGCATGCATGCTTTGAATTATTATTAATCACTGTGCTTTAAACTGTCTTTGGTCTTAATGATTCGCAACCATTAGGATGTTTAGATAAGTAATCGGATGCAATTTGATCGGAATGCCACCGGGGAATTGAGTATTGTTTCTTGTGATTAATAGTTGTAATTTCACTTATGGTGAATGCCACGTTTTAGGGGTTGCATGGTTTTTTAAAGGGTTTTCACAAAGCATAATGAATCATGCATGTTTATATTTGATCTGAATGCCTCATACGGATTGCATGTTTGATATACGTTCTAACTGGAATGCCACAAGTAGAATATGCATTAGGAAAACCTAATCTTCAAAGTTGCATGGATAATTCATAAGTAATTAATAAATCTACTTAAGATTGTTAAGGGGATGGTGGAACCTAGTGTTTTTCCAAATTTGTTTCTCAAAACCTTTTCCTTTTGATTTGTTTCATTTTTAATTGGTTATTAGTTGCTTTCCCTAAATTACTTTTATTAAAATTCGTTTTTATTACTTTTAAATTCAAAATCAACCTTTTCCAATCTTTGTTTGCATAATCAACTAAGATTTTGGTTTTGCATTAATTGTTTTAAATAATCCCAGCGGAAAACGATCTTACTTAAGCCGTTTATACTACAACTACCTTATTCTCTTACATGTATTTTGTGTGATTTTAACCTCTTTGTGCAGGTACCTATAAATCCTATCAATCCACAAAATATTAGTCCACAATACATCGGGTGTAGCTACAATGCCATGTATCATTCAATGCTACACGTGTTTTGACCGTTAAATTTAATCTCCGCGATTGTTTAGATCTTCTATTTCCGATCTCCACCATTCATTTCCCGTATCATTCAATACGGTGAAGTATTAAAGAAAAATCCAATCCAACAACCAAGTCGAAGTAAGTAACAAGGGAAGCTGGAATAGTAGCCTACAAGGCTCTCAAATATAAAAGCAGTAATCAGAGTGTCGAATTCCCACTAACTTAAAGATACAAAGTCTAATTTCTGGAAGATCATATAATATAACATTCTCTTTCCATCATTCAGTGGATACATTTCACTTGTTCTTGGTTCTAATTTGCTTAAACTTATTGCCATGATTCCTGATTAATTTATATCTTCATATCATCTACGCATCGGTGAAAGATGTTATATACAGTTGCTCATCTACCTTACCGGCATGTATGCTATGGAAAAGGAACACCCGAGCGGAAAACCTGAACTTGTTCGCCACAAACCATCACTCAGCTGCACCTTCAATATTGTTTGCTCCAGATCTGACGATCTCCGCTAAAGTTTCCAGCATTCGAAGAATGGGATTCATTAACTTCAATTTGTACAGCACCAACATTTTCATTGGTTTCCAGTGCCATTAAGCTTCCCACTGGTCTCTCCACCCTACCATATGCATTAGACTTCACATTGCCTACTTCATCATCTTTCTTACTGGTACTTCTAGGATTAGAGCCTTTCGCGAGCTTGGCAGTTGCTTCCGAAACAACACTTTCAGTTTCGGAACCAGTTGCTGCCACTTCTCGCTTGTTTGCATCTAAATTATCGGTTAAAGAGAGAGTCGTATTGGAACCTGACTGCAGATCCTTGGATTTGGGGCTTAGAAAAGCTTCCAAGTGCCTTTGGCCAGAAGCTTGACTTGCATCGTGATATAACTTTGGCAGCATCTCTGTTCCATTGAGAGAATCAGCGGTTTCAACCAGTGTCCCCGTTGAATCATTACTCAGTTTTAGTTCTTCAACTGTTTTGACTGATGAATATGTTCGAACGTCCAGATTACCACTTTCTTCACCATGCACAGCATTTTTAGCTGCCCCGCCAACTTTAAAGTCGAGGATACCATTGGTTTTAATTTCTCTCTCGACTTCAATCTTTTCCGCCTCATATACCTCTTCTTCCTTCACTTTTCGCAAGCTTCCAATTTCAATTTCAGTGCTTAAAGTTTGGATGTTCTGCTTCACAGCACCGGACGCATCATCAGCCTTGTAATGTTCCTCTCTGATCTCTTCAGTGTTCCTTGTATCTTCACTCCGGGATTGATCATCTAACAATTTGAGATTCTCCCCATCATCTCCCTTGTCTTCATCACTTTCTTGTTCCTCACTCTCCTCTTCCCTCTCCGTATCTTCTTCATCAATTAGATCCTCGACCCCCTCAGACTCTTCCTCGGCTCTCTCCAAATCATGTCCGTCTATTTCATCCAATTTACTCTCGTCCATCTCTTCTTCAGAATCTTCTTTTTCCTTCTGCCTTCCTATATCCGAGGAAGTTTCATCCACTCGGGGATATAGGTCGCGCCTCCCAAGTTTTATTATTGCATTCCCGTCCTGCATCTTTCCTGACTTCGTTCCAGAGCTCTCTACATATGCTTTCTTGTCATGGGAGTTCTTGAGTTGGTATAGCAACCAGATGCAAATGGCAAGCAACAGAGATATCTGAACGGCATGCTTCACCTTGAAGCCTTTTGACCTCTGGTTCCTACTCGGCGATTGCTTCAACATCGTTGATGTCTAAAATATGTCTGAGCTCTACCAATCTGTGCGAAGGAAAGTAAGAACGATAAGTGCATAACCACGAAACAATCAAGAGTAAACCGAATGACACATACTTTAATATGTCTAAATTGTAAGATTCAGAACCACACTTTGCAAACCAAATAGTTAGCGGGTTGAAAAAAAGAATCTCCTAGTGTTCTGCCGACAGGCAAAAACAATAGTAAGAAAAGTAATCAAACTCACTGTGCTCACAAATATAACCAAACTTTGTCGGCACGTAAAAACTATTAGTAACAGAGTTTTATTTAGCATTCAGCACACTAAAACGGAGTTAAAAGTAGAATATCGTTCGAATAAAATTAAAAAACATACTTAGCACAGCGAGTAGTAAATGCGGAAGATATCGAATCTGCAGACAGAAAACACAGCTGAAAACAATAAACAAGAACCAAATCTAATTCCAATTTCAAGCATATCATATTACCACTGAATGCAAACAGAAACAGCATCATTTATTAGAAATTGCAACAACCCCCGTTGGAAAGAAAAACAACATACATTAGTGGGACTTCTATGTTCACAGCAATCCACAAGGCCAAAGTTCTCACTTGAAAGCTGAGTGGCTAAATTTGAGAAAAAATGAAAAGGGTTTTGAGCATTGGAACTGGCTTCATCTTCCTTACACAGATAGCGAGTTGTCCCAATTGAGAAATATTCCTTGTGTTTTAGTTACCGACCCTTTTCTTTGTTTTTTTTTGGTTGAAATATGTGGTTGGAAAGGAGAGGAGGACAAGGGGTAGTTGGGGGGTGTGCATAATGTGTCCTCCTGCATAACGCCGAGGGAAAATCCAAACTCACGCACAACACTTTTTCAGGTCGAGTGATAGAGGTGACAGATTATACTTTTACTCAGAGAGAGACAGAGAGACAGAGAGGACAAAAGCATTTAAATAAACTTTGGACTCGCTGACAGTGTGACGGAGAGGACAAAAGCATTTAAATAAACTTTGGACTCTGCCGGGTGGCTCACTGTTTTCTCATTTTTATTTGGAGAAAGTTTTGCATGCTATAGATATCATGATGATATTTTGTGTTAATAATATAAGAATATAAAAAAAAAATTAATAAATATTTTTGTATTATTAATATGAAGTGTCACCGTAGTGATGTACCCATGACATACAATAAGCATCACGCATACAATATCTCTTATGAGACTCCATAATATTTTGATTTCACCTAATCACGAGAATAATTTACATAGAACAAGTACATTGCTATAGTGATATCCTATGCTAATGAAATAAAGACAAGTACAACTTTTTGTCTACATACAGGTGTATTTACCATGTAAGTTGTTCTTCCTAATAACGCACGATTTTACTATGTGTGAGAGCTATCCTAAGTGCCTAATCAAGGAGTACTACGGAATATCTTCATTATAAAGGAGAATAATACGTCAAATACGACATGCAAAAACACCTTCAATTACATAAAAAATTTGTTATGCATTTTCTGCCTCTTTTCTCTCAAAATTCGCAAACATGTTTAATCTATCGTGATTAGTCGCATGATGAGAGATTATGTACTTTTGTAGACATTTGGTGACATCCAAAAGTCTTTGCAAGCATATCGTTGGTAGATTTGAATTTGATCAAATGTAACTGAGCCAATTTGGTTGCTGATTGAAAGTTACAATAATAAAAAACCTGAATGGTGTTGCAAGTGATCTTTTATCGTAATAGTGAAAAGGTATTGAACTCTTGTATTACGGCGAACAATCCATAACTTACTACTAAAAACTAGTTAATTCAACCATGTTACAAATCTTGGAGCTATTTCTTCTTCTTTTTTTTTTTTTTTTTTTTTTTTTCCTAAAGCTTGTGGTATCCCACACTTCGAAGAGTAGGACTAATCCTCAATTATGCACGAAAAGACTACACACATTTCGGCCACTGTGACCACAATCAAATGGCACACATTCTTCCAAAACTTTCAACCAAGGCACCACTTGTGTTACAAATCTCGAAGACAAGTAGCACAATTTTCCTTATAAACAAATATTCTCACATTGCACTCTTTTATTTTAATTTAATTTTTTGTTTATTTATAGAAATTTCAATAGACAAAGGCAACTAAGATGGCAACCCACATTTTCAGCATTCTGCTAACCCAAGGAATCAGGTTACTGTGTTTTTTCATTGCCAAATCCCACACTCCAAATGGTATGATTAATCCCAAGTGGGGCCCGAAAAGGCTCCCAACCACAATCGACGTCTTCCTAAAATTTTCACCCAAAGAATCACCCGTGTTTTTGGAACCTAAGACCAAAGAACAAACCTGACTTTGAATTCTACCGCATTTCCACCGAACCACTTGCCTGGTTCAAAGTAAGGCAAATGTCGAGAAAGATACCATATGTTCTTCCTATGAAATGAAATGACGTATATACAAACAATTAACGAAGCTTCTAGCCCCTTTCCTAGCAACTTGCCTTATCCCTTGGAGGCTCCAAGTTGGAGCGTCCATTACATTCCTTTTTCATACTCTGCTATAGTTCTTCGACGGAATGAGAAACATATTAAAAAGGAACAGGAAGGGAACACACTTAGCCAAGAGGAACATAAAGCCAAACCCCTCAAAGACAGCAACCTAACAAGCTAACTAGTCTTGCGACTGAAAACAAACAAACTAGTCTATATAGCTAGGAGGCATATTTGAACTTCGAAGATAAGCGCAAAGGACGAGAAATGAAGGGATCATGCTAATCTAAAACAATTATACTGATATTTTTACGAGTTTAACTCTGCTTGATCAAAACTTCAACTCAAGAGGGACAAACTTTAGGAAAAGAGAAGACCAACAGAGAAACTAATATTCCAAAATATTTGGGTCCACGAAGTAGTGTCGGTAAGCAACATAGGCAACGTTACAGAACAGATCGCCAATGTTACTCAGATATCTGGGCGATTTGAATAATTATCGATTCAGTTATCTTAAACAAAAACCAATTGTAAAACTCAAATCAAGTCACTTACAGCCTGCATAACTGTTTCATGGAGCGACAGCGGCAGTAGATAGTTTTAAAATGCTTCAAATAATACACTGGCAGTAACTATCTTGCTTCTGCAAAGCCCAAAATTTGATCTTGGCCGTTGAGCAGATGCGGCTTGAAAATCTAACAGTAGCAATCCAAGTTGTCAGGTAAATAATCAAAATAGTAGCGAAAATAAAGGCAAGGAACCTAGGGTGTGTCGAAAGTATAATACCATCCATATGAAAATAAATCATTGAAAGTCAGAAAAGACGTATACTTGCACAAGTACCTTAAATTTGCAACAGGTCATATCCTAACTGGTATGGGATTTATAGATCACAAAAACATAAGGAGTTTCGCTGCAGATACTTCTCTCAACTCTCTTCATCTACAAGAATGGTTGATTCATTTCCAATCCCAAGGTCCGTCAAAGTTGCCATTTCATCATCAAGCAATAATGGCAGAGGAGAACCCTGACAATTTAGGTAAATAAATATTTAACGCAGGAGCAAGAAAGTGATCATACTGGCAATAGATTTCAAATTTTTTTGAGCAATGTAGCATGAAATTTTTCAGCTTGAATTATAAATCAGTGGAAGTAGCAACTGGTACATGCATATTACTTTATACTGAGGGTAATTGAGAGTTTCTCTCTTTTGGTTTTAAATATGCTTGAGTATTAGAGTGCTTCATTATTGTTAACGATAAATGTCTCTTTCTCTCTAACAGAGAAGAATGTTCGAGAATTTTGACAATTTTTCTCTCTATCAAAAGCAACCGGTAGGAATGACAGTCTGATGACATACTATTCTCCGCAATAGGAACTTATCAATCTTCTATAAATCAATAATGACAGAAGATATATTGTGTAATAAGGAGGGCAAACCTTTTCTTCAAAAAACAATTTCAGCTTGATAGACTTCAGCCTGAAAAAGCTTTCACAAAGAACTTTCAACTTTCCAACCTAAAAAAATGTAGAGTTTTAAGGATACATCCAACAAGACAGGTAATTTAGAGAGAGAGAGAGAGAGAGAGAGAGAGAGCGAGCATGTGGGACTATAACTGTTGTGGCGCCTGGCAGTTTCTTCACCAATGATGGTTTCTCACCAATAGATGCTCCCACACATTTGAGAGTAATAGCTGCATAAATTTAAAAATTGGTTTGAATATCATGATTGCTAGTCCACGAAAGAAGAGAATAAAAAGTTATAAAGTTCCTACACAGAAGTCCTGAAGACATTTTCTGAGGGCCTGCTGTTCCAACCAGTGGCTTTTCATCCTCAATTCCATGAAAAACCTTAAGCTCCGCAAACCTGTAACAAAGCATAGGTTTATGAGAAGCAAAGGACTTAACTATTGATTCAAATATCAAGGAATAAGCATTCTTGGTGGTAAAGAATAATGGCATTAATGTCCCAAACCCAAGGCACTTGAATGCACGTATTCAAGGGGGCAGATGAATATCTTGTTGAAAGAGAGATTAGAAAGCGGAGAGATTGGAAAGCAAAGAAATTGGAGTGATTGGGAAAATTGTATTCGCATTCATTCAATTGATTCTGTACAATGAGTATATATATGGATAAATACAAGAGACCAAATGATGCTGACTCATCATGAAAACAGCTGTAGCAAACTATCCAAAAACCATAACAACATTACAGTACACCCGGTCAATTAAGAAGTTTGGATAATTCAATGGCGTTTGAATTCACAATATCAAAAGACATCCAAAACCAGTCAGTTATGGTAATCCGAAACACTGAAACTCAGAATGCAAGCAACAATTGCACAAGAAGTAATATGAGTCCACATAAACTGATATAGCCATTTTGCAAGCAACAATGCTCTTGCACAAGAAGTAAAGGATCTCAGGAACAACATAGAACAGAACAAATAATTAGGACGCCACTCATGATCTCTTTTTCTTTTAAAACAGAATGTATAAAAGACTTAAAAGAGAACAAGATACCTGGGATGAAGCCA
Organism: Pyrus communis; assembly: GCF_963583255.1. Taxonomy (NCBI): domain Eukaryota; kingdom Viridiplantae; phylum Streptophyta; class Magnoliopsida; order Rosales; family Rosaceae; genus Pyrus; species Pyrus communis. Next base: position 39,874,935 of record NC_084803.1, read on the forward strand.
CTGGATATCTTTGGTATTTCCTTGCATTTTTGACATAACTAATCGAACATACCTGCACTCCAAAATAATTACAGTTTAAAGAAAAGTAATTCACATATGAATAAATTGCTTTGCACATAGCTTACTGGGGTCCACTGATAACTAAATCATCTATTCCACAATCACCATCAAGACATCATAATTTTTTGAACCAGGATTTTAGTGAATGCTACCCTCCAATAACAACTTACTATACTAGTAAAACTATTGTAATTTTGTAACTGTAAGTTATGCAGTTTATGATCCCTTATCAGCTATCACCAATGTGTGCATAGTACAATCGAAACTATATTAAGTTACTAACTGACTGTTTTAGTCAACTTTAAAAGAACAAAAGTAATCCATGCCTTTATGATGAAGATAAATATTCAGTCCGAGGCTCTCAGAAAGTTATGAATCACTGAATACAATAAATAGAACTGATATGCAGAGAGCCTGAACAGGTCCTGACGGCTAAAGAAGCAATCTCCTATCATGAATATGCAGGAAACCTACAGTTCTACATGAAAGTGTGCATTACTGGTGTAACAAAAGCTGAAGGTGACATGAGAAGAATGAGACATACCGAATCTCTGACTCTTTTCTTTCACGAGGACTTACCTGAAAGATATGTTAGACAATCATATCAGATTATTGTATATGCGAAGAAGAAAATCTGCAGCACTACTTCAAGGTCTACCTCACTCCCATTCAGCATTTCAACTTTAGCTAAACGGGCGACCAAAACAAATCTTGGGATACCACCTTGTCCAGGATCGGCCACTGGATTGTCAGAGAGCCTGATATCCTTTGGAAACAGAAAAATAAGCAAACCAGAAAATATGATGAGATAGGAAAGTAGTCAAATTACCCATAACTTAGATTTGTGCGAATTATCTTATGTCAAAGATCAAGAGGAGAAGCAGATTGATTTTACTAACACAAACTCCAATGAAAGAAAACCAGTAATTGATATGAACTAAAAAGTTGCCCATGTTGAAATACGTGCACATCTAGGAGTCGTACCTCTCCCGTGTCTCCCCTTTGTTAAGTGTGAGGTTGTGAGTTCAACTCCTAAAAGAATAGGTAGTTGAACCCAACCTAAAGGGAGTATGTTAAGTTGTTCCTATTATTTTTAGTAAAAAATACGACTTTTCTCTTTGGTAGTAAACTTCAAATATTAGGCTCAAGTGGCATGTGAGGAGCAAGAGAAGAAACAATCCTACTATGGCAGCACATAGCTATTTCCCTTTTTTTTCCCCTCAACCTGGTGTAGACCGACCTTGAGTATAAACTAAATACCAATCAAAAGAACCCAATATCTGTACATGGAAATTGAAGGACTTTGGAGGATATAGAATGGTAATGTAGCTAGAGGACATGGAATGAGTAGTAATGTATGTATAATCTATGGTGGCTCATTTTAATTCAATATAGCGAGCACAAGCAGGACCAGTTTCAATTTATATTGCAGAAAATGTGCAGCATGCATCTCTGTGAAAGTCACCAGGTCTAATAACACAAATGATGATTGTTCTCATACAAAATCTTACCACTAGTTGTGGGAATGAGTTTAGCGAGTCAACAGAAGCAAGATCCTCAATATTGTTGCCTCCTGAAGCATATAATGAATCAGCAATAAATCACTACATGAAGGTTGCATGAGTGCTATAGAAAAGTTGTGATAAGTTACCAAGAAGAAGGCAACGCAAATTTTGAAATGGCTTATGGTTTTTGTCGGGTGATTCATAACCATTTAGCAGTTCATGCATCAAGCCATCATCAGGATAAAAGACTCGGTTCAAATTGTTATTGCTCAAATGAAGCTGCTCCAAGCTGGATGAAGAAACCACTTTGTGAAAATTGTAAAGAAAATATGGCAACATCAGAACTGAGGAACATTTTGCCCTTCTAGATCTTTTTCTACTTAAAGCTCTATATTCCTCTAGTCTACCAATGAATATAGGTAGCATCGTGTGTGTGTGTGTGGGGTTAGGATCTAGGGACAAACGCTTTTGATACACGTTTTTGTGGGGCCCACTCAGTAATGTATTTCGACAATCCAACCGTCTATCTTTTGTCTTACCTCAAAGATCATGTCTACTAAAAATACCAAAATTCGAAATCATATGACCGTTGAATTAAATTTAGTGTGTCTTTGTAGAACCGTCTAATTTTTTGCAAGGATGATCCATGAACGATGTACCAAAATATAGACCGTTCGGATCATTGAAATACATTACGAAGTAAGCCCTATAAAATGGGTGTCGAAAGCATGTCTCCCCAAATCCTAACCACCCCCCCCAAAACCCCACACACACATACATATTTTTCCAGAGGTTAACAACCTGAACTAGAATATTTACATATCCGGCCAACAGGTGTGAGATAGAGGTTTAATGCTTTCTTGGCAGCCTCTACATTACACCTGAACCACTTTTTTCAAGTTTAAGGACTGTACCCGCTCAGCCACCAGAAGATGACTTTTCCTATTATGATGTGGAGTGAGGAACTAGCCCAGCTAACCCCAAAGTAGCTCATGCATAAACTTTTACTAGAAGGGGATCCTCGAAAAGATGTACATAAATCTATATTTCTCAAGGGATGTGCTATCCACTCACCCCTTTTTACTTCTCACACACCCCTTGTTAATTTTTGCCCGTTGATCTTCTTCAATTAATCCAATCCGACAGCCGAAAACCAAAAAGGTGTGGGAGAAGTAAAAAGGGGTGTGTGGATATCACACCCCTTTCTCAATCACAAAGCCAAGACATCCTCAAACCTACCTTAAGTCTATATTCTTCATTTGTCAGAACCCGGACCAACCTAAGATTCATTCTCAACCCCAATCCCCCCAATTTTAATATACTTACTGTTGAGGAAGAAACAAGAAATTCTTACTAACCATTTTAGATGGGAAAGTTTCAAGATTTCGTTCCAATCAGCTATACAGTTGTCTTCCAGATTCAGAAGCCGCAAGTGATCAAATCCTTGAACTGCATAAGATGATGCAGGCTGGCAGATAAAGGAATCCAAAAGCAGAGTAATACAGTCAAAATGCATTGAGTTGTTTGAAATTTAAATAAACACAGTAATATAAAATATATATGCAATTAAGGAGAAAAGCTCTTGTAAAAGAAAAAAAATTGAAACCCCTAAATTTTTTAGAAGAAACAAAATGAATTACTGGCTTAAGATGAACCTACCATGGCATCTTTTCCATTCCTCTTTACAGATTTACCTATTCATTCATAACTTACCATTTCTATTTGATAAAGATTTAACAAGTATTTTATGCTTGATTCGGATTTTGCAAAGCCTGACTGAGCTTGTAATGTATTCAAACTTTTTTTTCATTTTGGTTTTCTTTTCAACTTTTACATTCTGAAAATAGCAGTGTCACATCATACACTATTCTCAGCTAGCTGATACTCAGTGAGTCAGTATACATACATACATCCTTGTATCTATACATACATACATACATATATATATGTATGTATGTATGTATGTGTGTGTGTGTGTATAAATATATATATTTCAAAAAATCACCTGTAGGTGATTTTTCCTCTATACATAGTTATATATATATATAACATAATTATAACACTCGTAAAGGATATGACAGCAACATAAAATACATGTATAATAACTTTTCTTTTTGTGCTTTAGATCAAGCTATTAAATGAACATAAAACAAGCATCAAGAGTTCAGATGGCGTACCTCTATGGTGCTTATTTTATTCCCCATAAGATGTAGTTCTTCAATTTCTGGCAAAGAGTGTTTAAGTATTTCAACCTGTGACATTGCACAGACGATATGTAGCTATTGACATAGAAAAGCCAGTAGTAAAAATAAAAACAATAAGAGAAGGAATGGTAAAAGGAGAAATAAACTCAAATAGGCACCTGGGTCCAGTTTATGCCAATGTTGTTTAACACTAAAATGCGAATACATTTTAAATGTGGCAACCCAACAATATCTTGTGCCATTGAATTGTAAGATAAATTGAGGGCAAAAAGATCTGGCAACTGTTCACAGATTGTGCTAACATCCTGCAAGCAAAGATTAACTCAAATACAGTAGGTTAGCCCGGGGCAACTTAAGAAACAAATCTTTTAAAGAAAATACATGCATGCAAACATATACACCAGGGAAAGTCTATTAAGTGAGACTGGAAAAGCGTACTAACAACCACGCACATGATCCAACAACAAATTGGCTGATTATCGAAAGAACTTAATAACAAGTCACTCAAATCAGTATAATTGCATTAAATGTATCTGTAAACAAACAAGTTGTATCCTCTTTTCAAAAGAATGTGCTTGCACACCAGAACTGATTTCCATTAATGGGTAAAAGAAAGCTGGATTTGCATGATATTTTGCATATACCTTCCAATCTGAAATTAGATTTCCAGTCAAGTCAAGCTCCTTCAAATCTGCAATAAAAGCATAAACATCTTTCCAGTAAGTCTACATCTGTTGACGCACCCGCAAAGACAAGTATGCAGTCTGATTGTTTATTAGATTCTATTAAGAAAGAACAACTTAAGAAGATGGGACCAGGCTGGAACAAGAAACATATGGCAAACGGTAATAGGTGCGTGTGTATGGAATATTTCTAGGGAGGAAATAAATGCAAACCATCCGATCACAAGCCAATTTTAGAGAACCACTCATAAATCATGAAATAAATTGGGACAAGGGTGGAACAGGAATAACCGGAAATGATGTATTTAGTTGTGCTGACCCTAAACACATAGGACTATTTCAAACTGAAAAACTAAAGCATATATTTTTGTGGAGGTCATATCTCAACCAAAAACAAACTTCCATTTGATTTCATAAGTAATTGGTCAACCAGTTAACCCTACAGTTTGGGCTCCAAGGCTCCACAACTAATGCATTCGGATAAAGTATAGTTCTCACTGGATTGAATCGTTAGGTTCACAGTGGATACAACTAAAACTTACTTGGAACATTAGTACGAATATCACACGGGTCTCCAGGAGAGCTAACACCCAGAAAAGATACAGATGCACTCGTCAACTCCTCTAATCGACTTAGCTTGTCTTGAATTTTGTCTTTTCCAACAAGTTGAACATTGACACGCTTGTTGCTCGATGAAAGGACATACATTTCATCTACAACATAACAAGGAACAAAATAATCAGACAGAATTTCGACAGTTTCTGTGAATGCTACCCATTTCGAGCAAACGGCACATAGCAAACATTGTCTCATTACCTATCATATCAACTAAAAATTCGTACTTGCAAAAATCGAGGGATGTTATACGAGTTAACAACTAATGTAATAGCATTAGCCGCTGTTTTCGGAGCAACGGAACAAGTGAGAAACGAAACTGATGAAAAAGAGACATACCCTCTTCTTCTTGAGTGGTGTCACCTCGGTATCGGAGCTGGATAGCTTGCAGCAACGTAATGCCAGAGCTGAGATTCTGGGACCGAACAAAGGACCCGGATCGTTCGGAAGTTGCCTGGAAGTAACGAACCCCGTTGATGGAGCCATCGTGCTTGCCCTCTCCGCTGTCCCAATCGACTCCGACCCATGTGCCCGAATAGCCTTGGACAGGCCCCAAGTACCTGACCGTCCCAATTCGACGGGGATCGCCCGCTGAGTGGACTCGCTGCCCGAGTCTGAAATCGAGCATTTTCTTGTCTATTTTTTTTTGCAATGTGTTGTGTTTGTAATCGATCTCGATTTCAATTTTGATACTTGTCTGTCAATGGCTATTCGCTGTTTGGTTTCTAGGAAAGTGAGGAAAAGTGAGGGAAAGTTGAATATCGGGTCCTCGACAAACCAACAAAGTAAGCATAAATTTTTATAATTTTATTAAGTAATAGAAATACGAATACATAGCGTCCGGCCCCCCGGAAGAAATACGACTTCGTAACCTAAAAGGTTACATTGTAAATGACTTCTTTTATGAACAAATGCAAGCACTACGTGAAAATTAAAGCAAAACCTAAATCTTTAACGGGTAAGAAATTCTTATATCATTGGTCCACAAGAGAACCTTAAATACTAATAAAATAAATAACTAATTTCTAACAAACTCATGGCGACACATCATGAGTTTGTCTACAAACAGATGCGGATACAAGCTCTGTTAGGCGAACACTGCAAAACAAGCGAGCGAGCAAGTAAACAAGCGAGTGAGCAATTCAAGCGAGTAAACAAGTGACCAATTCTAGCAAATAGGCAATCCAACTTATAATCAAGTACACAACGTCACTTGAACAGTCACGGTATAAGCACTCGAGTGATCGTAATTGACTTTCTAATAAAAAAAGTGTAGGCTTTAACCAAACAATGTAGACACAGTCCAACAGTAAGCCCATGTAGGCCTCAGTCATAACCAATCAAATGTCTTATTTTCCTCATTTTTCTTTCCCTTATCCTTTTTTTTTTTTTGGAGAAACTTGAAATGCATTCCACAACAAGGCAAAAGCCATAAAAGGCTAACAAGATTAACAAAATAAACAGGAGTAGAGAACACAACGAGATGCTGACACGCCCGTCCCTGATATCCTCTAGACACCAGGGTAGGCACGTACTGGCTGACACCCGAAGGTAATGAAGTCATACTAACATGCATAAGAACTATGAAGAAAGAACAAACATAAATAAAACTTGTAAATTTAACTATAATGAATATGCAATTGTGGAACGTGTTTAGAGCATACAGCTAAACCAGAGCATTGAAGAAGGAATAATATAAAAATGCACGAACAAAGGAAATGGGTCCTACATCGAGAGGACTCGAAGCTACCGATACGGGAGTGCCTTGACGCCAGAATTGTACGCCACGATTATAAGTTCTGAGGGGCGCAAAACAAAACATGAGTGGACCAATTTATATATATGTAATACTAAAACAGTTAACCTCCAGTTTCAAAAACTCATATAGCATAATAAGTAATAAGTTATTCGAAAACCCTAGCATTTCGTAAAACATATATCATATATAATGTGCTTAGTAATAGTATCTCAGAGGCATATATATATCCTGAAGGCTCTTCATCTTCTGCCCGTAGGCATATATAAATATCTTCCTTCTTCATTCGCCCGAAGGCCCTATATCACCCGACCAAAGCCATTCATAAGTATCATTAGCCCATAGGCCTTACATCACCCGATCGAAGCCATTTAATGATATCATTCGCTCGTAGGCATATATATAAGCATAGAAAATCATGAACATAATATTTCCAACATATATCTCATCGAAACTCAATAGCTCAAACGTCATATCATAAATCATATTCATAGTATATAATCATAAATCTTCCAAAGTACTTAAATCTGATAAAGCATGATATTTCAATAATCATAAACCCAATTTACTCATAAACGTTTCTTAAAACATAATCATAAAATCATACTTTTCATGTATGCATTTCTAGTAGTAAAATAATGCATTTTGGAAGGGGTCCACTCACAGATACTCCGTTGTCGAGGAGCTATGCAACTAGCGAGGACGGAAACACCACAAACAAATGCACCTAAGTACATAAAGAGACCGATTAATAAAACTAAGGGGGACCTCAGGTACCCCCACGCGCCGTCACTGGGCATTAGCCCGGGAGGCCAAGCGCCACCGCACCCGCTGCCATGCGTCGAGTTGAGTAGCCAAAAAGTTGGCCGAAAAAGTCGTCAGTTCCGCCGTGGACAACGGAGACGCGTGTGCTCCACGCGCCAACCATAGAACTGGGTATTCCACTCGGGTCGGGTCGGATCCAGGTTGGGTTAGGCCTGGTTTGTTGAGTGAAGCCTAGGTTAAAGGGTTGAGCCCGGTTTCTGGGTTTGGGCCCAAAGCTAGGTTTTGGGCTGGGTTCGGATCCGGTTTTGGTTTCGAGTTAGGTCGGCCCAGTTTCAGGCTGTGGTTTCGGTTAGAAACTAAGCAACATTTCCCGAGCTTCGTTCAAGCTCATTTCTACACCATTTGTAATGATTCAAAAGCCAAAATGAAGCTTAAGATGACAAGAAGAGATTCGTACCAATTTGGAGCTGTGTCGTGGCCGAATTTGGTTAAAAAATGGCCTGCAAGTCACAATATTCCTCCCCGGAATCTGGGGAAGTCTCCCCGAGTTGTTTTCTGTGTCAAATAGCCACCTAAACTACTCAAAATTGTCCCAAATTCACTTTTAAACCCAAACCAAGAGATTCTAAGGCTTACCTACATTAAGAGTTAGCCAGAGAAAGAAGTGAATAATGGCGCAGCCACGGTGCAATGAGATACAGGGACGTTGAGGGTGTCATTCCTTCATTCCAGGTTTCGCGGAACTCGCAAGGCCAAAGGGTGATGGTGGTGAGTGGTTCATTGTCGTCGTCATATGGGCGTGTGTGTGGTGCTCAGGGAAGGGAAAGGTGCAGAGACAAAGCTAAGAGGAAAGAAAAAAGAGAAAGAGATAAGAGTGTTGTGAGATTCTCAAGGAAAGACACGAGGAAAGAAAGGAGAAAGGAAAGGGCAAGTGGGCCGGGGGACCAAATTGTAAGAGTGGGTCCCACATGGTACACCAATTAAGACCCAAAAGCAACATAACAAAATATCTCCCTACCAAAGTGAAATTACAACTTTACCCTTGTTCCAAAATCTGTAAAATTAGGGACGTGTTGTTACAGATGCCAATGCTACAAACCAAGCGTCATTCCCTACTCCAACAAACCGCCTAAGAATGAGGACATGGTAATCCATCATTGTTTAAGATTCTAACCAACAAAGATGGTGGTCTGTCAAGCCAACATTCCTCGCTCATCTATGTACCATTATAGGTTGCGACGAGATGTACCGCTTCATTCCCTAACCTTGGCAGCCAAAACCAGCTGCAAATCTGGAAAGATTTTCCAATATCCAAAATACGATTGATAATGGGAAAAATCTTCCAGCTACAATTTTCTTTTCCTTCATTAAAAGATGAAGTTATTTGTTTTGAGTCAAACTCCACAATTATGCGAGGATAATTCCTTTGCTTCGCACTTAGACAACCTTGTAGCACTGCCATAGCCTTCACCATCAAAGCATTCAAAGCACGGACTTCCTTTCTTTCAATGCTCTAACATCTTCCTTGTGAGTCTCTAATCACAACTCCCACATATCCTTTGTTTCTCTTGGGTTTCCAACTTGCATCAACATTCATTTTTATCATTTAAGAAGTGTGAGGAGACCAGGGTGTCACTCGCCTTTGATTTTCCATTCTCAAGGATTGCTGGTCACTAATCAAATCATTCGCCTTTCGGAAAATCATGCTCGCACAAGTGATAACATGAATGGTTTAAGAAGGAGATGGACTTTGATGATTAAAAATAGCTTTACACCGAGCTTTCTATATATGCCAATACGTGAAAGCCATTAATGTTACAGCTCTCTGCTTATCCTCTTTTGTTGCATAGTTCTTTTCGGCATTTTCACCAACCAAGCATTGATATTTGTCACAAAACATCTATCAATCTTGTAACCAAGCGGACTTCCAAACCAAACTAGCTATACCCATGGACACGTAAGGAGCATGTGCTCTGCTATCTCCTCATATTCATTGCAAATTGGACATAATGGTGATGGGGCACACTTCTTCCTGAATAAGTTTGCCTGCGTTGCAATTGCCCTTTTTGCTACTCTCCAAAGAAAATTTCTAATTTTTGGCGGAGCCTCGAGACCCTAAATACCCTTCCATACTAAAAGATCAGTCATACATGAAGATGATAGACACTGATTCTAGAGCCTCATTTTCTTATTTCGAATCCATCTATATCCCGACTTCACGGAAAAAAATTCCTTTCTTATCCATTGGTCATACCAATCTGCCATTAATTCCAAAATCCCCTATATTTGTTGCTGTAATTGCCAAGCACTCTTCTTCCGGAATTAAATTCTGAATAGAGTCTAAACACCAATTTCTAATGTCCTCTTGAATAATTGATGCCACAGTCTAATTTTTATCAACATAAACTTCATTTAAAGGATTTAGATGTCCACTTGTAATCTATGGCATCGATCCACAACTTGGTTTGACGTCTGCTCATGACCTGCCAATGGGCGCCTTCCAAAAGAATCTCCCTACCTTCCAATAAGCTTAACCAAATCCAAGATAAACCTCCACCTTCAAGCTTTATTCTTGGGACTTCCTTCAATCACGAAAACAACCTTACATTTTTTCCCTTTTTTTTTTTTATTTGTTTCCTTCTGGGCGAACGAGTGCAACAATTGTAAGACCAATAACATACGAACAAGAATTTCAAAACTAGTAGAATTAGCAGAACTAAGGCTATTCAATTCTCGATTATGAGGGACAACAGAGACAACGACTACGGATCTAGGTGTGGGTGTAAGTGGGTTTGATTCATGGTGCAACGACGTGCAGGTCATAAACAGTGGCAATGGTCCAAGGTCAAGACAAACTTAATCCGAGTTTGTAGTTCACGGGTTTAGGTTTCGTCAAAACTAGTAGCGAGTCGTGGTTGAGCAGCAGTGGTGGCGGATGGTTGAGTTGAGTATGGCCAAATGCTGGAGAGAAAGTGGTGCTTGTGGGGAGGCAAGGTAGTTCTGCCAGGCGTGATATGGTGGTGGATTCTAGGGATAGGAACAACAGTGAGTGACGAGACGAGGCAGCAGGCAAGGTCGAATCTGGGTCAACGTGACTTTGGCAGCTTGGTGCAACAAAGCTTCAATTTTTTTTTTCTTTCAAACTACAAAACCCTAACCTAAGTGACAATGACAAAACAAACCATAACGAATAAGAGAATGTGATAAGAAAAACAAACTAGCTACCAAGAACAAATTCAACCCCAAATGATCAAACTTGCTTTGATACCAAGTTGAATATCAAAATGTGCCGCTAACAAACAAACAAATTAAGTATACACTAACATAATTTTATTGAGTGAACGAAAGATTGTCAAGACAACTACATAACCCGAGTGGCTACATTGTATATGACTTCTTTTCATGAACAAATACAAGCACTACTATATATAGTGAAAACTAAAGCAAAACCCTAATCTTTAACGAGTACGAAACTCTAATATCATTGGCCCACAAGAAAACCTTAAATAATATATATATATAACTAATTTCCAACATGAAACACTCTACTCTACCTTTTGTTTATTGGAAATGTTTAGAACAATTTGACTGAAATGAACTTTCATAGAAAATACAACACAAGTAAAGATTTCTCTTTGCTGATACAACAAAAGAAAAAGGGATAAATTACACTTTACCCCCTCAGGTTTGAGGTCTATTGCAACCTCATACAACATCTTCAAAAAATTTCACTTTCATACCTCACGTACTATTTTATTTCAATATAATACCTCCGTTATATTTTCCATCCATTGGTATGTTAAGAGCTGACGTGGCAGTAGTGGACCCCACCACGTGGCCCAATTCTTCCTCCAAAACTTGCACACGTAGAATTTAATAATCCACATGGACTGACAACATGGCAAATTTAAAATTAAAAAATTTATTGAATCTCTAACCCTCTATTCCTATCCTAGTAACCAAACACAATGCCACTATCATCGAGCACACCATTCCCAAACCTAAAATCAAGAAGCTTGAAGTTTTGGTAACCCTAGCCTCGCCGGTGAAACCCTACTTCTGTCGCGAAACCTTATTTCCATCACTCACTAGTCGTCGATTCCCTATCTCCATTGTACCCACTACCCATAATAACTCATAACCCATGACCTGCAACCCATAATCCACAACCCACAACCAACCCATGATTACATTGATAATCTAGTGCTTCAAAGTGAAGGATTCGAAGGCTGAAAATGACCTAGGAAATGAGGGAGGATGTAATATCCCAAAAATTTTAGGTGGTGATTAAGAGTGGATTACTTATTGTCACATCCCCGCCCAGGGTGGATCACTTCCCCGGCCCGCTCCACCACCATAGCACGATATTGTCCGCTTTGGGCTTACCATTCCCTCACGGTTTTGTTTCTGGGAACTCACACACGAGAACTTCCCGATGGGTCACCCATCCTGGGAATGCTCTCGCGCGCTACTCGCTTAACTTCGGAGTTCCCATGGAACCCGAAGCCAGTGAGCTCTCAAAAGGCCTCGTGCTAGGTAGGGATGAGAATATACATATAAGGATCACTCTTCTGGGCGATGTGGGATGTCACAATCCACTCCCCTTAGGGGCCCGACGTTCTCGTCGGCACACACGCGGCCAGGGTTAGGCTTTGATACCAATTTGTCACATACTGGCCCAGGGGGACCACTTCCCGGGCCCACTCCACCACCATAACGCGATATTGTCCGCTTTGGGCTTTTCATTCCCTTACGGTTTTGTTTTTGGGAACTCACGAGCAATTTCCCAGTGGGTCACCCATCATGGGATTGTTCTAGCCCCCTTCTCGCTTAACTTCGGAGTTCCTACGGAACCCAAAGTCAATGAGCTCCCAAAAGGCCTCGTGCTAGGTAGGGATGGGAATATACATTTAAGGATCACTCTCTGGGCGATGTAGGATCTTACAATCCACCCCCCTTAGGGGCCGACGTCATCATCGGCACATCACGACCAGGGATAGGTTCTGATACCAATTATCACATCCCCGCCCGGGGCAGATCACTTACCGGGCCCGCTCCACCACCGTAGCACAATATTGTCCGCTTTGGGCTTACCATTCCCTCACGGTTTTGTTTTTGAGAACTCACGAGCAACTTCCCAATGGGTCACCCATCATGGGATTGCTCTAGCCCCCTTCTCGCTTAACTTCGGAGTTCTTGCGGAAACCGAAACCAGTGAGCTCCCAAAAGGCCTCGTGCTAGGTAGGGATGGGAATATACATATAAGGATCACTCCCCTGGGCGATGTGGAATATCACAATCCACCCCCCTTAAGGGCCCAACGTCCTCGTCGGCACACCACAACCAGGGTTAGACTCTGATACCAAATTGTCACATCCTGGCCCGAGGTGAATCACTTCCTGGGCCCGCTCCACCACCGTAGCACGATATTGTCTAATTTGGGCTTACCATTCTCTCACGGTTTTGTTTATGGGAACTCACACACGAGAGCTTCCCAATGGGTCACCCATCCTGGGAGTGTTCTCGCGCGCTACTCGCTTAACTTCGGAGTTCTCATGGAACCCGAAGCCAGTGAGCTCCCAAAAGGCCTCGTGTTAAGTAGGGATGGGAATATACATATAAGGATCACCTCCCTGGGCGATGTGGGATGTCACACTTATGGCCATTATTAGCAAAATAAATTTGCCTTATTTGAGGCTTGTATCAATTGGCCTTTGGTCCATTAAATGATCTTTTACTTTTGAGACCAACCCTTGGATAGAAAATAAGAAAAAGAAGAAGAAGAAGAAGGGAAAAAAAAAAGGATGTTTGCATTAATAAGTAGAGAAAAAAGGGGAAGGGGCTTTCTAGAAACCCTCTTTCTTGCTACTCTATTCTCCAACCAAGAGTGAGAAGGCTTTTTTAGTTCTTTTGGTTGCCAAATTCTCAAGGAAGAAGAATTTAATATCCGGTTGTTTTGCTTGTGAAGGTTAGGACAAGTGAGGATCCTTCCTTTGTCTCCACATAGAGGTATATATTTCTTACTTTTGAAATCTAAATGTTATTTGGGTTGTTAACCCATGAATTAGATTGGGTGGGAGTAGGAAAATTTAAAGTATCATATTTCATGTTAGTTTTAAAGATGAGCACCAAGTGTTTGGTTAAAGTCCCCAATTAACCTAGAATTAGGGTTTGTTGTTTGGTCTTTTGTGCAAGTAGAGTGTGATGATTTTTCTTACTTATAGTTATAGATAAGGAAGAGAAGGACAAGGTGACTACTGAATAAGTCGACGAACATCATGGGAAAGAAGTGAAGCAAATGTTTCTCTATGGTTTGATTTCTAATGATTTTAATCTTCTTTCTACAACTTTGGTGAGTTTAAAGTAATTGCAAAGGTCTGTCAAGATTTCGTTTTTAACATACATGCCTTTTATGTTACTCACTATGAGATTTTGAAGCATGTTGAGATGAACGTTTAATTTTGAAAGTAGATGGAAAGTAGTATAATACCTATGCAGTTAAGAAGGTTGAGAAATGTATGAATGGGCACAATGACCCAATGTTCCCCGGGTAAAAGCTCCATGTGTAGGCTGTAAGAATGAGTTATCAAGTGATAAATACGTGTGATATATATATTGGCCAGGTATATTATGGATCTTTCCAACCTGATAGTCACTTGTTTGAGATAAAAGAAAATCTTCGTGATTAGTTATGCTATTGTTTCTTTAAATGATAATGGCTCTGTTGTCCTTATGACAAAAGAAGTGCTTTTGAAGTGTGTGTTGTACTGTGTTGCTATCAAAACTATTAATGCTTTGAAACTTTGGTTTTCATACCATATGTTACTTCCAAGCATTTTTTTAGCATAATTCTGTTGTTGGATTACATAGTAGTGGATGTAAATGGTTTCGAATCACTTTTATCATTTCTCGGCATGCACAGAAATTTTAAATGACTACGGACTTATCGAAAAAACCTACTAGGCATTTTATGCTCACCCGTTTTTCTAAAAATGTATTTTCAGGTGGTGTAGGGTTAACTAGCTGAATTTCAAGTTGCAGCTTTAGTGTGGACTAGTAGAAGGGAGTCTAGACGTATATCTTTGGGGTGAGCTGCCAAAGTATTTGTATGGTTAGTCTTAGTCTGTAAATGATCCTTTTGTTGCATAGTAGACTAAGAAGACGTAGGCCTCAATGGGTTAGTGTCTCTACTTACCTGGGCAATAAAAACCATGTATTTATGATCACTTGTCTTTTGGCTTGTATAAGTTATGCTCATGTGCACTTTCATCTAATGACCTGAACATGTTTTTCTTGTACGCAAAAAGCCTTGAAGTTCTTCCGTGAACTCTTTATGATCTGTAAGGCTTAACGAATTGTCTTTGAAGGACCATTATGGACTTGGTTGTATTGAAATCTGGGGGTGTTTATTTACTACTTAGGTTGCATCTTGCAAAATTTCATGTTTTTACCCCTTGGAACATAATCAGCTTTATTTCCAAAGTGACTTAATACTGCTGAAATTTGATTTTTTATTTTTTTTTTATTTTTTTTAGAAAAACAGCAGCATGCCTATTTTAGATTTAAATTTTCCTATACTTCCCGAACTCGAAAATCCATGAAATTTTTAACAAAACTTAGTTTTATGTGTCTACTTTGGATCTGGAAATTTTCATATTATTTGGTTAAACAGGTTATTTTCAGTGAATTTTACGGTACAAGTCGTTTCTGCAGTTTGTATTACCACAATAAGTCTTTGACTAAATCTTAAGCTAATATTTGTTTTACACCCTTAAATAACCACTTTGTTCTATTTATTTCTCTTAATTTCACACCTCGAGATTTGGGGTGTGATAGAGGATCCGTTGGATCCATTCCCAACATACTATTAATGCTTTTTGGTTTCTTTATTTTGTGTTGTTTGATAATGCTTGGACTATTCGAAAATGTTGGGGACCTGAAATTGTTTGTACTTTGTAATTTTGGATCTATATTTCCCATTTTTAAACTGCTTTGTTCAAAAATGGTGGGGAACTAAAAATTGTTTGTTGTTGTTGGTTAATGGAGGACTTTTGTCTTTGTTTAATCATGTTGGAAAAAAGCTTGTGGGTTATGTATGTAGTGCTTTGTTTATACCTTTATCTGTGCCTTTTGTGTATGATGCTTTATTTATGCCTTTATCTGTGCCTTTAGTTGTGCCTTTATTTGGGACACTACATTGTCATTTGTGGTGTGCATTTATCTGTGAATTGTTTTGTGGCCCTGGGTCCTAAATTTTGGGTTTCATCACTTTAAAATAGGATTTTTTATGAAGAAATTTGAGTTTCATCAATTTATAATAGGTTTTTTTAGGCTGCAATTTCAGGAACAATGAACTATTCACAATCAAAATATATCATGGTGGAGAACTTAGTGACGACTTCTATGTTGGAGGGAAGGTGGATTTCTTTGACTTCTGTGACAAAGATTTCATGTCATTGGTTGAGGTTGACAATATGGTTGAGGAACTGGGATATGGAAATGTCATCATGAGTTACTAGTATAGGATCCCAAGGATGGAAATTCGAAATGGGTTAAAGCCTTTGATGACAAATTTTGATGTTATCAACATGTGCAAATTTGTGCCAAACCACACTATGATTGATGTGTATATTGAGAAGACAACAAGTGAATAATGTGCCTCTTAAGAGATGGAGTTTATTAAGTCATTTGAACCAGTTGATCAGAGTAGTGTAGTTATTGAAGAAATTAATGGTAATGAGGATGACCAGTGCAAGTTAATAGAGGAAATGCCAGTGCAAGTGAATAGAGGAAAGGCTAAGCTAGCCTTAGAATATCCAGTCAATGGCCTTAGTCGTGATTTTAGTGTGCCTTCCCAATGTGTGACTTAAACTGTTAGAGCGGCTAATGATCCACTAAGTGTGGTTACTGATAAAATAGTTAGTGATGATTTTATGGCTGATGAAGGAATGGGTGAAGGAGTGCCTGATGAAAAGGTGGCTGATAAAGAAGTGCCTGATGAAAGGGTGGAAGATGAATGAGTGGATGATGAAGGAGTGCCTGATGAAAGGGTGGCTGATGAAGGAATGGATGATGAAGGGATGGATGATGAAGAAATGCCTGATGTGGGTGATGAATGAGTTGAAGAAAAAGATGAGAATGATAATGACTTTATAAAAGAAGAATTTCCTATTGATGAAGATCACTTAGAGTTTATGAAGTTTGTAGATTATCATGTGGATGCACATGAGGATGCAGTGTTGGCTGGCATTAGGGAACAAAATAACCCACAGTTAGGAGAGGGATCTTGACAATAAAGGGAAGGATTTGAAGAAAAGATTGATGTAAATGTTGTTGGTGAGCCAGATTACAATTCGGATGGCCTTCATAGTGTGCATGAAGATGAAGACAGTGGTCTAAGCAACAATGAGCAGTATCTTGAGTTTAATGAAAAGACTGACATGAAGAACCCACAATTGCCATTATGGTTGATATTTAGGGATGATGCACAGCTCAGAAAAGCAGTAGTTATGTACTCTATAATAAATGGGTATGTGGATGTCCATTTTCCACAAAATGAAAAGTTCAAGGTTGATGCAGCTTGCAAAGAAGGTTGTTCGTGGTTTGTCAAGTGTGGAAAGATGTGCAATTCAAACAACATGCAGATCAAGAAGATTTTAGATCATTACACATATGGTAGATTATGGATGAATAGGAATATGAAATAGTCTTGGCTTATTGAGCAGTACTTGGAAAGGATTCAACTTAATCCAACATAACATGTTGATTCTTTTATAAACATCATTGAAGCTGAATGGAAACACGGTTGCTCGAAGATGAAGCCGTATAGGGAAATGACTGCTGCTATGAAGATTATTGAGGGTAAACATGCTGAGCAATACACAAAATTGTGGGATTTTACTGGGGAAATCAATAAGACAAACCCAGGGAGCACTGTGAAAATTATGTTGGATGAATGAAGGTTTTAAAGGATATATGTGTGTTTGGGTGCATGCAAGGAAGGTTTCAAGTATGGTTGCAGAACCTTGATTGGTTTCGATAGTTGTCATTTGAAGTCTTAGCATGTCGGTCAATTGTTGGTTGTTGTACGAATAGATCCCAATGATGAAACTTGGGTGATAGCTTACCAGTTATTGAGATGGAGAACAAAGATTCCTAGATTTGGTTCTTGGAGATTCTGGCCAAGGATATTGGGATTATAGATTAGTATGGTTGGACATTCATTAATGACAATCAAAAGGGTTTAATTCCTGCATTCTTGACGATTCTTTCAGATTGTCACCACAGGTTTTGTGTGCGGCATTTGTACACAAACTATAAAGAACAGTTTAAGGGTAAGGCATTGAAGGATGCTTTATGGGTTGTTGCCAAGACCACTACAATTCCACACTTTAGAAGAGTCATAGAGGAGCTTAGATTGTTGAACGAAGATCCATATGATTGGCTCATGAAGAGACTTGCCATTCATTAACGTAGGTCTCATTTTCAAACGCATACCAAGTGTGAAATGTTATTGAACAACTTGTGTGAAAGTTTCAATGTCATGATATGAAGGCAAGATCCAAGCCAATTGTAGCCATGCTTCAGATCCTTCATACCATGTTGATGAAAATGATTCAAATGAGAAGAGACATTATGGTGAGATAACTTGGAGATTTGTGCCCCAAGATTAAGGAGAAGTTGGAGGATGAAAAAATGAATAGTGGTCGATGCATTGCTCAATGGTCTGGTGGGACTAAATTGCAAGTGGATGCTAGAGGAGGTAACCAATATGTTGTTAACTTAACTGAACGTACATGATCATGTCGGAGATATAACCTCACCAGAATTTCATGCAACCATGCCATTGCTGCCATTAATTACAAGAGGGAAAAGTTAGAAGACTATGTGGATGTTTGTTATTCCAAGGTCATGTACTTAGAAATATATGGACACTTGATCTAGCCAATGATTAGGATGTCAATGTGGGATGTCATTGAAAATCCACCTATCCAGACTCCTTTATATACTAGACAACCTGGAAGACCTAAGAAGAAGAGAAACAAAGAGGCTGCAGAAATGGAGAAATAAGCTAATCCTAGACAAAGTGAAGCCACTAACAAAAGTGGAGATATTCTACAACCACAACAGCTTTCAAGGAAAAGCTAAGGGACTCTTAAATATGAAGTTTCTAAAAAATAGGGCCACAATACCATGATCATCACAGGCATCTTCCTACAAGACAAGAGGTGAAATATAACCCTTTACAAAGTTATATGATTTCTAAGTTGATTTAAGACTTTGTTAATCCTGAAATCCTTTAATTTGTTTTAGGCATCAAGTTCTGCACATGGAGTATCTAGTAATCCAGGTGGTGTACCAAGGAAGAGGGGAATGAAACTCAAGATAAGAATTGTTCCACTTGTTTGATTGAGTTAGGATTTGTAAATGAACTTGTGGCCTATATTGTGATAACTTAAGGATTCCTTTGTATGCATTGGAGGTGGATATACTTTTGTGATAACTTGTGGCCTATATTGTTGTTGATTTGGATATTGTGGTACTGTACATTGGATGTAGGCATCAAGCACAGCTGGAAGAGGTAATTCAGAGGTTCAAATAGATGGAAGAGTGAAGAAGAGAAAGACAAGGCAACCAAAAAAGTGAAAAGTGTTGTCATATAAGAAGAAATAGGTTTTATTTTTATTTTTATTTTTTTTATGTTGGAATTTTTTGTGAATGTTGGTAGCGGCTAGGAACTGTTATTTTGCTCCTAATTGGATTTGTAGCTTATTAGGAACTGTTATTTTGCTAGTGGCTAGATATCCTTTTGGGAACATGCTAGCTTTTTAGGGTTAGGAATTATTATTTCTAGTTGAACTCCTAAATGTTAGGTTTGGTTTCCAATATATGGAACATGCTTGCTATTTTTAGTTGAACTCTTGTGAAATATACTGCTAATTTAGTTGCCTATTTGGATATTAGAATGCATTTTTGCCTATTCATTGATTATCAGGTTCAATTATGTGGGAATATGCATTTTTGCATTTTGGATTGCATCTGATGCAACTGTTCATAATTTAGCCACCAAAACCCATAAAGAAATAGGAATTTAAAAAAAAAAAAATTTGGGCGGGAAATTTGAAAATTTGCCCACGTGGCACTTTTCGCTGAGTTGGCCTGACATGACATATCTATGTGTCCAAGTTTAGGAGGGAGTGGGCTGACGTGTAATGGGGTCGCTACTACCACGTCAGCTCTTAACAGACCAATGGATGAAAAATGTAAAGGAGGTATTGTTTGAACTCAATTTTATACTATCAGCCCGAACAATCGAGGCCGTAGAATAAGTAGAATTTTGAGTCATTGGATTGAAAGAAGATTGAGATGATTGATTAATAATTTTTCTAGATATTATTATGATTTTAATAATCATGATGTTATCTGAGGAATTATTGAAAATTATTTCTAAAGTGTAGAGATATTTAAGGAGTCCAAAAAACTGAAATACTATCGGATCAAAAGATTGAAGATAAGGCTCAGTTTGGATTTTATCCTAATGCATGTTTTTTGGGTTGGCAAATAGATATTAATTGGCAGAAAGATTAATGGGTGCGTGGAGGAAAAGTTGAAATGAAGGAGGACTTCTCTCTCTGTTTATGTGAGTCTGCTTGGGATATACCACATCAGGAGAAGCCACAAGTGAAGAGTCGTGCATGGTAATAACTGGCATCAGGATAGCATCGAATCCGTTTAGATTAGGTCACGGCATGATAATTAACTATTATTATGCATGGCACTTGGATTGGACCATTAGTTTGGATTGCCTCCAAATAATGGTAGGTGTTGATTGGTTTTAATGCAATTGCATGCATTATATCCACTGGAGCTGCATTATCATATTTAAAAAAAAAAAAATCCAAATCGATGGGATTTCATGCATTATCACATCCCAAAAAAGTGGGAGTGCCTACATGAGGGATTATCTAATATTCTTAGGAATATTACTTCTGCACGCGGGATACTCACGGCAAGCAACAAGCAATGAAGCGTACTGGCACTATAAATACAGAGGCAGTGGCAACGGAACAAAGGACCTTCAATTCAACATACAATTGCCCTGCGCAAAACCTCTCAAACACCTTGAGATTTTTCTTTTTCTTTTTTCCGCCGACACACCTTCAGTTTGGATAAACAGCACTGTTGCCGTAGAACCAGCCGACCAAGGAGCACCTTTAGTTTGGATAAACAACACTGCGTTGAGGCTGACTGGTTACCTATCCAAGTCTCGGTCGAGAAGGGTTTTCGAATCCTTATTGGTAGGGGTCATCTTATCAGCCCTCTCAGCGAAGTAAGGGGTTACGAGTTATGACATTCGGCGTATCGGACGCCGAGTGATTTTATGATTAGATATTCACAAGTGAGTTTTAGAGTTCGGCATTCTGACGGCCTAACCACATTCACGATCAAGACATACATCACCTTTGAATATTTGTGTCCGTATAGTCTGATGTCGATTCGACGTGCTTATACTCTTACGAATATAATCATGGTGACCGAATCGAGCACCAACGATTTGTGAACTTCGCAGAACTAGCAGCATCGTCTTCAGGCTCTAGAACCCAAAGACCGAGAGTGTTCCTTCCTCGGTCGCAGTCGCAAGATTAAGAAGTCAACAACGCGCTCAACGCGATAACAACGAATTTTACTCCTCGGCCGAGCTCGGCCGACGAGTTGGCACGCCCCGCATTCAACTGAAGGACTTAGTTAGCTTATTAGCTATTTGGCATGTGCGCCGTGTAGGCTTTGTAATTTTTAGAGTCAACAAGTATATATTGAAATAAAATAATACGTGAGGTATGAAAGTGAAAATTTTTGAAGATGTTGTATAAGGTTGCAATAGACCTTAAACCTGAGGTGGTAAAGTGTAATTTACCTAAAGAAAACACTTGAAACTTAGAAAACCAATGGCTGAATTGTAGCAAAGTTTATTCATTTATACCACAAGTTTAGTTTTCGTCCCTGAACTTTAGTAATAGTTTTATCTTGTTCTTGAATTATGCCATTTGTTACACTAGTAATTCTTTTTGTTAACTCCGTTAACTTTTCTGTTAAGTTGAAGGGTAAAATATAAATTTAATCCAAACAATAAAATAATTTTTTTTAAAGAGAAATAATTGGGTTCTCAAGGATTGAGGGGGAACTCCTTAAAACATTTCGTGACCTATTCACAGAACTTCGTACTTATGGTTGAAACTTCTTAAGAATTGACTGAACAATCTTAGTTTTAATTGATTTTTCGCATAGGTGATCTTTACATAGTGATTTATGATATAAACGGTTTTGATCATTAGCACAAAATTATGTGAACATGCCACAAAGTATTTTAAAGAGAAACTCATCTTTAACCTTAAAATTATGTGAACAGACCACGATTTTGATCAAGTTCTTCTCCTTTTTCAATAAACTAGATTTTTTATGTAATAGACCAATGTACCTTTAAATTTGACGGAAGAGAAACATAGATTGGACTGAAGAACCACTCATGCAATACAAAGTTAAGTTGGAGGATGAGAGAAACTAATAGAGTTCTAGGACGAAAACTAAACATGGGGTAAAGTTCAGGGACCTTTGCTACACGAACCCAAAACTAATTAACAAGGGTTTCTATCAACATCATAGGACACTATAAATGATAGCAAAACAATCTATTAGAAACTCAAACGTGAATACAAGAGAACAATTGGAACAACAATATTAAGAAATCAAAATTTGATTTGGATTTGGTCCAAATATGGTTTGAATCTTATTTTGATAATTGTCATACAAGCCCCAAGCAAGCGTAAACACATGCAAAGGTGTGAAATCGAGAAAGGAAAATATTCACAATCATGCCATGCTACGGTAATTAAATTGGACGTTTGTATAAATCATGCAAAACTCATGCAAATCCACACATACTCGTCACACCAAGCTCTATCATGCTAACTACTATTCATGCTACAATAAGCCCAAGTCACATGCTTGGGGCTTGCAAGATTATGGAAGATTTTGGGCTGCTTGGGAAACCAAAAATCCAGGCCCACAATCTTTGAAGTCCATGTAGGTGAGTTTGAGGGGGAACAAACCTAGTTTCCTTATTTCCCTAGCAAGTCAACCAATCCTTAGGTGAATTGTGATCCGAAGATCGACTGACCCAGGAAAGTAGCGCCTTAGGAAGAAGGCGCACCACATACTTCATGAGAACAACAACGTTCAATTGTCTTACACCAAAAAGGAAGGTGGCAATAACGCCAGGAGAAAAGGAAAAGGAAGACTTAGCCATAACTATAGATTCCTTAGGAAGCTTGGAAATGAATCATTCACCTATAAAAGGAAGGTCATAAGTCTCAAAGGGGGGAGGGAGTGCAATACAGGTAAAAAGAAATGAGATATATAGAACGTTAGGAGGAGGATCCAAGGTTGTGTTGCACCAATCTAATTAAATCACTCTCTAAGTGCAAAGGACCTTGAATCTTTGGGATGATCACCTTCCCGCAATCATAATGTCTTCCTTAACTTCCTTCAATCCTATCAGTATAAAGGGAAGCCTTCTTAGAATCCTAGGAAGATTAGATTGTCCAACCTAGAACACCATGCAATCATGCATACCCTCTCTCATGCTAAACTGATAAACTTTTAGCTTCCACACCATGCCTCACTTGAGCAAACCATTATTTACTTAACCACACCATCTTTTGAGTCATTGATTTAACTGGGGTATTTCATAAGACGTGCTAATTTTTCTGAGATATTCTGGAAATTGGTATGAAAGCGAACCAAGAGAGGCAAAGAATTCTTGCAAATCCTAAGTCCACCTCGACTTAAAAGTCCCCCAACAAGAATAAACTCCTATATTAATGAGATACCTTTATTTTTCAAGTATCCAATACCTAAAATTTATGAGACCTACATATTTAATATTTTTTTAACTATGTTTTTGTTATTGTATATAACGTTAGGAAAATACTAGAGAGAATATGTTGCTAGACCATATTTTGTAGATTACATGATGTAGCAGTTAGTGATTTAAATTGGAAATCCAATCATCAACCACTATATTATGTGGTCTATAAAATATAATTCAAATAAATGGTTTGTCTAGCATCACCCATTTACGTTTAGATTTATTTTTATTTTAGTAAAATTTGGAATTTATCCTCAATTTTCACTCTAATTTAAAAGGGGTGTAGTCAATTTGGATTTCAGAGGATTTTAATGGACTTTTTTAAGTGACAGATTTCAAAGGATTTTAATAGATTCTACAATTTCATATGGATTTTGACAGATTATTATGGATTTCTATTATAGATTTTTATGGATTTTTATGGATTTGTATGGATTTCTTTTTTTACTCCTAAAACATAAATTATTTTCTCAGTGCACAATCTGAAAAAGACATAAGCATATGTATATTGATATGGAAATATAAACCAATCAAATATGTCTTTTCTTTCTCTTTCTCATTTGAATTGTGATTTATTTAGGAAAAATAATTTTAACTAATCAAAACCAGTAGTGCTTCTTAAATTAAATGTCTCAAAATTAGCCATTTTTCCTCAACAATTTATTAGTTCATAATGTGTTATTCAGTCTAAAGTACAAGTTACCAATATAAATAGGCTTTGGAAGATGCTTGCACCCTTACACAAACATGATTACGTGAAAAAGAACGGAAAGCTTGAATTGGCAATAAGATTCTTAGTAGTAATTTCCAAGAGTTCAATTAACATGGTAAAAAATTAACACATTCAGATAAAACGCATAATCATTACAAGAACTGCTAGTAGCTATTAACACTTCCCATCAAAGCATTGCAAGAACTACTATTACACAGTCCAAAATAAAGGAAATAAATTCAAAAAATATTGTACAATTCAAAAAAATTCAAGTTTGCAACTATGATGGTTACAGATGAACGTGAAAGGAAATCAGGTTGACAGGTTCTATGTTTGAAAGAAAATGGGGAGTGAGAAAGAAAGATCGAGTTGCAGAATGGAGAGAGAAAGAGAGAGAAAGGGAGAGAAAGAAAGAGTGAAGGGGTTGAAAAGAAATCCTAGGAGTGGAGGAGGATTTTGTTATGCTTATAATCTTTTTTCAAACCTTACAAAATCTCTTATTGAAAGAAATCCTTCAAAATCTATGAATTTTTGAATACCTATAGATTTGCATGGACTTTATAAAAATCCTTTAAAATCTCAGTTGACTACATCAGGATTCTAAAGTCATTTAAAATCCTTTAATTGACTACTCCTGTATTTGAATGGATTCTTTTAAAAAATTTTAAAATCCTAGTTGACTACACCATGATTCCAAAGTATTTTAAAATCTTTTAAAATCCTCATTTGATTACACCCCTTAAATTTAGTTCGTAAACCAAAATCAATTAATTAAGGTGAAAGTTAACTAAACCTAAACTTTAAACTCGGACTTGAAAGGATTTTAAAAGATTTTAAAATCTTAGTGTAGTCAATTAAAATATTTTAAAGGATTTTAGAATCCATTCAAATCTAGATGTAGTCAATTAAAAGATTTTAAAGGATTTTAAAATTCATCCAAATCTAAGTGTATTAAAAAAATTAAGATTTTGGAGGATTTTAATAAGTTGTGGATTTTGTGGGATTTGAGAGAAAAAAGTATATATAACCAAAACTAAAAAGAATTCAACCTCACCTCCTAGGATTTCAAATCCTTCCACTACAATCCATTCAAATTCTTTAAAATCCATATAAATTTTGTAAGAGTTTTTAATCCTCTTAAATCCTATAAAATCTAACATTTTTAAAATCTTAATTTGATTGCACCCTTTATTTTTTTTTGTTCACAACTTCATAGTTAAGTTTGTGAAACTGTGAAAACAGAGAAAACAGTCAGTAACCGGCGCATCGAACGGGGAGTTGGGTTTGGTCTGGTTTTTATTTCGTCCCACACTGACCTCAGCAACCGAACCGATCTATTGCAGCCACGGCCATGGATTCATCAAACCTCACCTCGCTTCCGGAGGACACCCTCGAAGACAATCAACAGCAACCGCCACCCCAACCCCGACCTCTCCCTGCCTTTGCCTCACCTCGTCCCGGTCGCCCTCCCACTCAGTGAGTTGTTCTTCTCAACTCGCCTCCCTGCACTTCCAGTTTTCATATTTCAGCTTCTGGGTCTCGAGGGCATCACAATGCAATGCTTTCTCACGTGCTGTTGTTGTTGTTGCAGGACTAGTTCAGAAAAGTACTCAGCTTTGGATTGGAAGGACTATTTCGACAAAGAGGATGATATCAGCATTCCGGACTCCAATGATGTGAGTCTGCCTGTGTAGAATTTTGAATTTTCCGATTCCGCTACGTGTTTATGATCTTCAAATGTGCTTACCCTTTCGTTGTTTCAGATTTTTCATATATACACGGCAGGAACTGATGGACCAGTTGTATTCTGTCTACATGGAGGTGGTTACGCAGGGTATGTTTGAATGAATATTTGGTTTTTCGGGTTTCAACTGTTCAGGTCGAGCTGAAACATCTTCTGTTTCTTTCTGGGTACATGGAAAGCAATCACATTTTGATGTAATATTCTAATTATTGTGGTGCCGTTAATTGAATTAGCTCATAGTTTCATGAACATTGAATGGTAACTATTTTCGATGTATCTGCTTTAGTTTCATCGGCACATTGTGTTTATTTTTATGCTTGGATACTTTGAAAATCTGGTATGCTATGGTAGATTACATGATTTACTTGCCCAGACTCTCATTTGCCTTGTCAGCAAGTAAAATTAAGGAGAAAGCTCGGGTAGTTGCCATGGACTTGAGAGGACATGGAAAATCAACCACTGCAAATGATACCGATCTTTCTATTGAGGTAAAATACTGTCAAAATAGGATTGATGAACTTAAATTATGTTGGTTGGACCATCTATTCCTCTATTAGTAGGCTTATCTGTTCTCTTATTTGCAGACTATGTGCAATGATGTTCTGGCTGTTGTGAAAGCAATGTATGGAAATTCCCTGCCTGCAATTGTGCTTGTTGGCCGCAGGTTGTAGTCTTTTAATAATATACTTTCCGTTGAAGTTTTCATAGTACATTACATTCAGTTCGGATGTTTTTCTTGAGAGAAGTGAATTTAACACTTACTAGGTCTATGAAAAATATCGGTAATCAACTTTTTGGGTTCTCTCTTTTTAATGACTTACATTACCATACTTATGAAATACTCCTGAGGTTTTGGGCTTGAAAGCATCAACATTTATGAAATAATCTGTAGCTCATTATCTGAATACTGCTATTAGCTGCAGGAATAGACTTTTCTTTTTTTTTTTTTTGGTAGAAGAGCATATTAATGATTATTGAAAAATTCCCGATTGCATTTTCTTAAGCTCTATATAGTAACCGTGTTCCAAATTTTCACATTAATCATTAATGACTTATGTCACTGTCGTACAGTATGGGAGGTTCAGTTGCTGTGCATATCGCCGCAAAGAAAGCATTATCTAGCTCGGCTGGGCTGGTTGTTGTTGATGTTGTAGAGGTTTGGTTACTGAAGAATTAGTTTCAGCATTGTTTGTGACTAGTTGCCTTTAGTGGCATACATGCAGTCAAATTACACTGGCATTTGTAAATATTTCAGGGAACAGCTTTGGCTTCGTTGGTTCATATGCAGAAAATCCTATCAGGCCGGGTGCAACGTTTTTCAAGCATTGAAAAAGCGGTATATCTTCAAACCCTAATGACTCTAACTTTTTGTACCTTCTTGCATGCATGAGTGGCTTGAAGCACAATTTTGTTCAAAAAATGCACTGCAATAGAGGCATCACACTTGAAGGTGAACAAATTAAAACAAAGATTCTTAATGGCAGGATGCACGTATGTAAATGTGATCAAGGCATATATGTCTTGTTAGGGAATAATTCAAGGGACATCCTTGAACTTAGGGGTCAACATAATTTCTTCCTGACCTCCAGTGTCATTAATGTAGGGCCTAATCATTAAATCTTACTGCCAAACAAATCCATTCAACTACCTTTGTGCAATTTCTTTCCGAATTTCCTGGACAGAATGTTGATTAATGAATTAAAAACAAAAAGACAAAACTTTTAGGACCCCATAACTACCATGAGCTCCACATCCACTCTTGTACATTAGTTCAATGGTGCAGATTATTATTCCAGCAACTGATTGTTACTGCAAACACATCCTCTACCACAAATGTAGTCCACTCCAATCCCATTGAATATGATTGGAGATGATCATGTTCTTGTGGTGATCACCTTTGTCAACTTTTACGGCGGCAACTTTTTTTCTTCAAATCTCTCTCTTTCTTTTTTATTATTTTTAAATTTAAGGGGAGTGGGGGGAGAGTTTGAAACTTTTACAATGATTAAGGGGAGGGGGGAGTTTCGAACCTGGGACACATAGGTAGAAACCCAACAACCTATCCACTAGGATATTAGACCACATGCCATTTTCTCGTTTTAGGGCCCCAAAATATTATAAATCAGGTTACAAATCTCCCTCTTTTATTCAACTTCATCTCGTAGCAATGTTGATGGTGCTGAAGATGTCAGTGCCAGCGGATTGTAGGCTATGGTAACCATTGCAAGATGAAAGTTTTTTAATATATTGTTTTATTTGGTATTTTCCATATTTTTACGTGGAAAATCACGAGCATGTTACAATCATAATGATCTATCAACAGATTTGGTTGAGGAAAAGGGCTTTTTGAAATTTTTAGTTTAGGGGAAACAGTGTTTAATTGAATTTATTGGTTAGCATCTCCGAAGCACCAAAGAGAAAAGGGTTAAAGGTGGACACTGGAATTGGCCCCAATTTCAAGGAGGGATTTTGAAGTCTCCCCTTCTGTTTTATTGTGGACTTCAGTCTTAAAATCACTTTTTGTTCTCATTTGGTATGGCTGTAATGGAAAGTAAAGTTGTTTAAATTCCTTGGATTACAATCATAGCATTCGTTATACTTTTTCATGATCAAGGGAAGTAAAGTAATTTGAAATAAAATTGTTGAGCAAACTAGGAAAATGGAGATTGTCAGAACCAAATGGCTTCCCTCATATCCATGTTGTTATGAAAAAAGATAATAGATTGGGACGAATCCTTATGCTGAATTTGAAAATTTATTCCTGTGTAGATTGAATCGAGTGTGAGGGGAGGTTCTTTAAGAAACATTGAGTCTGGTCGGGTGTCAATACCTTCCACATTAAAGTATGATGATTCAAAGAAATGGTAAGTATTTATGTATTATGTACCATATACTGCTCCTTTACAATTACTGTAAGATTACGATAATTTATCCACTTGCATGATCCATTGTTGTATTCTTTTTTCAAGTCTCTGTTAATCCTTCTCCTGTACATAACAGGCACAGTTTTGGTATTGTTCTGCAGTTACATTTATAGAGCACAACTTGAAGAAACGGAACAATATTGGAAAAGCTGGTATGTCCAAACTCTGTTAATCCATTTAAAATATGGCAAATGGTCAGGGTCCATGTCGCTACTTGTTGGCATTTCAATTGAAACCAGACTTGCCCGCAACTATGTAACATTTATGAGTTGGAACATTTCATTCTGCATCCTTGTGCACAGTTTTCTTGTGCTGCATCAAGAATGTAGCATGGCTTGCTTGTTATTGCAACTTATTCATATGACGGATTCAGGGTGCTTCTGTAGGAAACACTTCTTCACATAAATACAGTTGGTAGAAGCACATAGGAAATTTCTATTAAAAACCACCAGGTGCTTCTCATGAAAGCACTGAAAAGTGCAGAACATAGAAAGCATTTACTTCTACTAAAAGCTATCAAAAATACTTTTGGCTATCTGAAAGCTCTTTCAGGATTTCTAGAAGCACTGCTGAACAGGCCCTCATTCCAATATTATTTGGGTTTACACTAGTTGGGTTTGAGGTTTGTTGAAACTTGTATGCTATTACATAGTGATTTTAATTTTCCACTTTTTTTCTTATTAATTTAAAAAACTTGGAAAACCTTGAAGTCCATGTTGAGATATCGTCTTGTCAAATGCTCATATTGGATTTAAGTATCCACTTTATTTTGCATGTTTACGTGGTATTTAACTAGACAAGATTTTGACATTACTTGCTGCAGTTTGTACTGGTTATTTAAACTTCTATATGTGACTATCCTGGTGTCAACATATCATACAAAACACAATGTTATAGCACTGAGAAGTCTGAGATGATCGGCTGGTTAGCTAGATAAACTTCTATATTTGCGTGTAAGCGATAGTTTTGGCACTTCCATGTAAATGGGTACGTCCATTTCTTTGGTTTTCTTTTGTGCGTGCGTGCTTGCTATGATCAGAATTTATATGGGTCAAGAAAAATGACTGCAATCAAGGAATGATGTAGGCTGGGTTTTTCTTTCTTTTGCAACAGAACTCTCACAATTGGTCAAATGCAAGGCAAGTTCCAAATGGTTGTCGTCAGACATACCGGGCATGCCATACAAGTATGTGTTCTGTTTATCTTCCTTGTATTTTTTGCCTTCTGAAAGAGTTACTTTTTTCCAATCTATAAAAGGTAACTAGAACTTTGATGTCCCAAATTTCTGCAGGAAGATGTACCGGATGAATTTGCAACACTAGTAACTAATTTTGTATCTCGTAATCGCATAGGCCCTCGTGGAGTTGAGGTTAGCATTCACATCCTGATAGAAAATGTCACACAACGTATGGAGATTGGTTGTGCTTGTGATATTTTCGATTCGTGATTCCTTCAAAATCAGAGTATCGCACCCTGAAATATGTTCGCCATTTGCCACCTTCAACATGTCTCGTTTTTTGGGGTCAATTTTAACATGTCTGTTTATATGATACATCGTGTTGCAGATTCCAGGACTCCGTCGGCCATGTCAGTCCAAATCTTGAATCAAATGCTGGGTGACTCAATTTGGGACCTCCATTGTTATATTTGGGAGAGCAACGGGTGAAATATTCAATTTCTTTCGGCCAACGATCGACATTTATATAGGTTACTCGAACAAGGAGCAAGCCAAGAGGCCACCCACAAAAGAGAACTCAACGCTCAATAGTCGCCGTCTTTTGTTCGGCCATTTTATGAATCGCCGTCTTTCGTTCGGCCATTTTTGCTCGGCTAGACGGAAACCCGTTGCCTATAATTCAAACCTTATTCTACAGTGTGATTTGTATCAACCAGGAAAATTTATCATCATTAAACTGGCATTTTCGCCAAGTTCACATAATCTAGTCACAACGTCTTAATTGAATTGAATATGTTGTGTTTGCCAATTACAGCAATTACAGCAACCCCTTCCTACAAAAACAAAAGCAAGCTCGACATGCAAACAAGAATTGCAGACATTGAACGTCCATTTTAAATTTTATTGGCAAAAAAATAGTACCGTCCGCCTCGTATGAAGTGACCACCTCTAACTACTGCAAAATGTTTATGCAGTAGATTGCTTCAAATATGCAATGAGATCAGCACGATCCTGCGGCTTCTTCAATCCAGGGAACACCATCTTGGTTCCGGGAATGTACTGCGTAACAACAATTACACCCGATCAGGATATTGTAGAATAAACTCAACTGCACAAGTTAAACATACACCGCGATTCTTCACTCGTTATAAAAGTTATAAGAACATTGGATTGTCCACATCAATGAACTGTCACCACCTAACACATGCAAGGGGATCCGATAGCTTCCAAACAAAACGGGAAATTTCTTGAAAAGTTTTTAGATCTAGAACGAACACTGAATTTACGTAAAATTATACATAAAGAGACAATTGTAGTGTACGAATAGAGAATGTTGATCGCAAACCCATCTTATTTTCCCACTCCGGATTTAATGACGATGTGATGGCAATGAGGACACAGGGTGAGTGGGAAAATAAGATAGTTGGGAACAGCACTCAAATAACAATTTACTGAACAAAAGAAATCCTTCATATTTTGTTAGTCCACCAAAACTTTTCCCAGCTGCTCTTTATATAGAGCAACTGTTTTGAATATGTTAACCAAAACTTTATTTCATGCTCGTATATCAAATTGTCAATTGAAAAAAGAAAACCTCTATATGTATACTCGCACCCGTTCTTTTATGTGAACATACCAACACGCTTACACTTCATGCACCTAGATGTCACACGGATTCAAAATGGAACCTACATGCATGAATGATTGATAAGTGCAATTACCAGTCAACTGACGACGCATGTCTACCTCAAATGCTAGTATGAACCTAACCGGTTAAAGGTGTTGTAAGCTAATGCTCTAAGTAACTGTGAAATCGCCAGTCATGAGGCATAGCCAACAGAGAAAATTGAATACCTTCTTGGGGTTCAACAAGTAATCATACAAGGTATTTTCCTCCCATGTCACAGCCTTGTTCTTGTTAGCAGCAGAGTATGAGTATCCAGCACCCGTACCAGACTGCCTCCCGAAAAGTCCATTCAGATTGGGTCCTGAACGTTTTAACAATTGTAAGTTAACAGCTTTTTTAAAATAAAATAAAATAAAAAAAGAACCTTCAAATTGAACTGAAAGCCAACAAAGACCGCACGTATCAATATCAATAGATATAGAAACAGAACAATCAAGCTACTTCGCATAAACGGCAAAAGTATAAATGCAAGTCTATGCAATCACCAAGCCAGGGTTTGATTTTATATACGGATGCTAAGAAGCATCAAAACTTAATAAAAAAGAAAAGCATCAATGATGCAACCAAACTTAATCAAAATTCGTCGAAAACATAATAAACAAAGCTCGTCTCGTCAACCTAAAGCAACATATACAATTTCCTAGTAATGTCGAGAAGCATCAAAACGTTTTATATATTAACAATCACAAAGCACGAAAACTCATAACAAACAAACATAATTTTCCTTCAGATTATGAAATAACAATCACAGATCAAAGAGAAAAATAATCTTTTTCGTCATTGATTTATGAATTACTCGCATAATTCACAAAGCAATTAAATCATTTCTAACCAAAATAAAAAACTCAAGAACAAACAAGAAAAATTGATCAACATTTGGACGTAAAACTACTTGAACCGCTCAATTCCATTGGCATAAAACCACAACAACTGAAACTCTAGTTCTAGTCGATTTTCTCAGGCACCAAACTGTAAAAACTAATATAAAAATGGAAAGATGAATAACCTAATAACGAAATCCATCAGATCTAAACAGATAAGCAGGGATCGAATCAGCAATCCAAATAAACAAATAGAAACAAAAACAAAATACTCAAATCCAAAAACCAGATACAAAAAAGGGATTATAATTGTGAGATCCGAAGAAGGATCAAGAAAATCATCGAAATCAAAACCAAAACTTATCAAAGGAAAATCGAGGCTTGGTGAAGGGAGAGAAGATGAGATTACCCTGCTTGTGACCGGCGCCTTTCTCGACGGTATGGCACTGAGCGCACTTGGTCTTGAAGATTTTCTCTCCGGTCTTGGCATCTCCGGGTGGAGCTTCGGCAAACGACGCCATTTCTCGAGAAATCTAGAGAGAGAGAGAGAGAGAGAGATCAGGGTTAGGGTTTGCAGACGAGAGACTTTGATTTTCGACAGAGACGCACCGGAACGAACTCTCTCCAGTTTATTTATTTTCCGTGGAATCTTCCAGACGAAGAAGCGAGGAAGGGAACGTGGTGTGCCGCAGGCCCTAGGTTTTGGTGACGTGGCGTGTTTTGAGTGGAGCATACTTTTCGTAGCGTGATAATAATGCGGACCGTTCGTGTGGAGGCCTCGGGCCTTCTCATGTTGAACGAAAAAATGTAGGGCTGGTTTGGAAAACACTTTTAAAATAATTGAAACTTGATTTTTTTTTTGTGAAAATGATTTTATAATTGATTTTTATTAAAAATTTAAGTAGATTTTGAAAAAGTATTTTATGTATTTTTTAGAAGAAGTATATATTTGTTGCTTTTTTTCAAAAAATACTTAAATCGTTTTTGAATCTAAAATTCATTTCACCAAAAACACTTTTAATCATTTTAAAAATAATTTCAATCATTTTAAAAGTACTTTCAAATAAGACATTGGGTCTAGTCCTGTTCTATCTAATTACAAGATTCGGTCCAACATATCAAATCAAGACTACAACTATGTATTTAGGGGTGGACGGGGTTCAGTTTGGTGCGATTTTGAGTGAAATCAAAACCAAAATTGCAAGTTTTTGCGGTTTGGTTTGGTGCGATTTTGAAGTTAAAACCAAAATGAAACCAAACCATTTGGTTCTGTTCTATTTGGTTTTAAACGGTTTTGGTTTGGTTTCATTGTTTGAACAAACTATTTACCTACTTGTATATCATTTCATCCAATTCAATAAAAATGTTTTGGTGTTTGAAAACACTATTATGGTTACCTAATGCATTATGACATTACGAAAAATAAATTATTCATCCAATTCAATAAAAAAGGGTTTTGGTGATTCAACTTACTTTACGACTCGTAAAAAAAAGATTGGCACCAAAATACTAAGCGAAATTAATTGTAATTTACCACTAACCTCATTGTCCGGTTGAATAAGCAACTCGCCAATGAACTGGTAGACCAATCCAACTCGAAGTATAGTTATGAGATTTATGATATCAAAGAATTGAATCTACACGTTTTGAACCTTCCAATTTTAAAACTATGAAAATTTCGGAACTGGAGGTCCAAATAAAATTTAGGGATTTAATTTGTTATAGATGATTGGAAAGCAAATAAAAGAGGAACACAATCAATTTACACAACGCAACAGAAAACTACCGCTAAAAATGGGAAAGGCAGAAGTCTTACTTTCCGGTTACTCGTAACGAAGCTCCTTGCTTGAAGTGTAAGGAAGATGGATGCAGGTCTTCCAGTGTAACTAATGCCCCATATTCTCAGTGCATTCAAAACACGAGCATATATACTATATGTCATACACAAGTGAAAGAATACTTGAAAACTTGTAAAATAACACACGATGTATTGATCCGTATTCCGAGCATATTGAAATATCTCTTGTGCCATTGCTATTTTATATGCTCCCATTTATACCAAAATTATTGAGGAGTTACTCAAACGATTTATAATGATTAATTTATTTTATTTTAAAAAAGTCAGTTTTATGAAAAGGAAATCGGTAGAAGTATTTTTATTAGGGGCTTTTAATTCCGGTCCACTTCACCCAAATTACATTGGGTCTAGTCCTGTTATATCTAATTACAAGATGCGGTCCAACGTGCCAAATCAAGACTAAGATTATGTAAATATATCTAAGAAAATATTATTAATACTTTAAAAATCTCATTTTACATTCTTCACGAGGGTTTGAAGTTTGGAATGTGATTTTTAGAGTATTAATAACAATTTTCTAGATTTATTGAAGTTAAACTGTAATCGTGGTTGAAGGTGAGTGAAGTCGACCGCGACTGGTAATGTTAGAGTTAAGTTGATGAAATATTCTGATGTTTTTAGGGAATATTATGTCTCCGTTACAAAATATTTCATCGTCTCCTTCCCTTTTCACGGGTCGCCGGAGTCGCTGTCAAATTTTACAATAGTGCCACTTTTGAACCGGTTGCTCATTTGTCTCTGACCTTTTCACTGCGCGTCGTTCTTTCCGTGAGCATCAAATCGGCTGCCACGGAAACGTGACAATTTGGAATTGAATTGGAATATTATTCTTTTTTTTTATAAAACTTCGATGATACGAAGAAAATTTTATTAATAACGATAAAATGAGTTATATCTAGTCATGGAGTACATAAACTTAACTCATTATAATACAAGGAAATAAAAACACATGAAAATAGAGGAGGGGACATAAATCTTACTTTTCTAAAAACAAAAACAGAAATGATACAAGGAAAAAAGAAGGAACTTAAAACCTAACTCCTCTATAGTCAAATCTAAATGTCTAAACCTGCAAAACAAATCGAGAATATTTGAATTTGTTAGAAATGTCAATGTCCAAACATCAAAAATCATCGATCTTCGTCAATGTCGAAACTTGGATAAGTCTGCATTCGTACAAAGTTGATGAGATTGGTATATTTGGTTGAAGGTTGTGAATCCCAAATTGGGATGTATAATATTCTGGTTGGAATGAATTCATATGATTTTATAAAGGATAAATCATCAAAATTGTCCCTGAGATTTGCATAACTCAGCACTTTGGTTCTTGAAATTCCAAATCGATAAAAGTGGTCCATGAGATTGTCCACAATCTATCATTTTAGTCATTATGTTAAAAACTCCGTTAAAGTGTCCCGGAGCTCTTGGCCAGAAGTTTGGGCAATTTTCAAAGCTTCGTAACTCAATCGTTTCTTAACCAAATTCGACCCATAATATATCAAAATGAAGATAGGAAAGTGTAAAATAAGATTATACCATTTCAAAGCTCAATGGTTGCCGGAGATGGCCGAAAAATAGCCTCAAAGTTGACTGGTCCGAGCAAAAACTGGAAAACTCGCCGGAAACTGGGTAAACTTTAAACGTTCATAACTTCTTCAATACTCAATGAAATCAAGTGATTTAAAAACGAAAATCATACTTCTCGACGAGACAAAGAGAATGGTACCTTTTTAGATTACTAGATCGTCGTGGTTTGGCCGGAAAACGGCTCAAAAGTGGCTAACTCGAGACCAAGACAGCCACATTCGAGCCGTTTTCTGGCCAAACCATGGCAAGTTAGCCATCGAAAAAGGTACCATTATCTTCATCTTGTTGAGAAGTATGATTTTCGTTTTTGAACCACTTGATTTCGTTGAGTATTGAAGACGTTATGAACGTTTAAAATTTACCTAGTTTCCGACGAGTTTTTTAGTTTTCGCTCGAACCAGTCAACTTTGAGGCTATTTTCCGGCTATCTCTGGCAACCATTGGGCTTCGAAATAGGTATAATCTTATTCTACACTTTCCTATCTTCATTTTGATATATTATGGGTCAAATTTGATTAAGAAATGATTGAGTTACGAAGCTTTGAAAATTGCCCAAACTTCCGGCCAAGAGTTCCGGACGGAGTTTTTAACGGAAGGACCAAAATGATAGATGGTAGACAATCTTAGGGACCACTTTTATCGATTTGAAATCTGAAGGACCAAAGTGATGAGCTATGCAAATCTCAAGGACCATTTTGGTGATTTACCCTTTTATAAATTTTCATCCACTAGGTGTTGTTATTAGGTTTTCTTGGTTAATTTTCAGAGATCTATTTACATGTTGGAATGAACCTAGCAGTGATCATCACCTACACACCAATATGAAACACAATTAGTTTTGCTCTTTAAATGTGAATATATAAAAGCTCGTTTTGATGTGTTTTCAAAATGATTGAAAGCGCTTTAGAAAAAATGTTTCTAGGTTTCAGAAGCACTTAAAGTGGTTTCTGCATTCAAGTGTTTTTCCAAAATTACGTTAGAAGTCCGGTCATGAACTCGACAACTCCGCCACTCTGTTTCGAGGCAATGGGCGAAGTTTGAGCGACTTCACTAGACCGACCATACTTGTTCTGCAACGGGATCTGATCCCGGTATGGAATCAGCTAGATCTCGATATACCTTGGAGTTCTTACAAACTATGAATTGGCATGCGCTACAAGTAATCACAACTCCGGATGCAATATATACTTCTAGATATCATATAGGATTCTCCCAACTTAACAAGGATTCTATTCTAAAAAGATCTCTCTCTCGACTGTTATAAATACACTCATCTAGGGTTCATCTCTGGCAACGTAATCTACACTCTAATTCTCTTACCCACTACTTGAGTCTTATACTTGCTTACTAACTTGACCATCAAAGTACGTTTGGGCTTGCTCACAGTTGTTTTCTGTTTACAGGTTACTCAGATGGTGCAATATATACTTCTAGATATCATATAGGATTCTCCCAACTTAACAAGGATTCTATTCTAAAAAAGATCTCTCTCCTGACTGTTATAAATACACTCATCTAGGATTCGTCTCTGGCAACGTAATCTACACTCTAATTCTCTTGCCCACTACTTGAGTCTTATAGTTGCTTACTAACTTGACCGTTAGAGTACATTTGGACTTGCTCACTTGTGCATCTCCACCACTTGCGACAGTGCGTGAATTTGGTTCCGACAGAGAAGAGATTTTATTACATGATCATGATAAGAGAAACTTGTCGGAGAAGACATTTTGGCAGAATTGTTGATATGCTTGATGAGATGAGGCAAGCGGGTTGTGAACCAGACGTCAAAACTTACAATTATCTACTTGGTAGCTTATGCAAGAACTATAAGTTTACCGAAGCTACAAAACCATATGAACAACTGCCAGAAAGGAATTGTCAACCTGATGGCATAACCTTTGAAATATTGATTTAGCTGTTAAATACAGTTGCTCTAGCACTTCAGTTTACAGCTTGCTCGCAAGATATTGTAAACTCAAGCTAAAATGGGGGGTCTTTTGCCATGACAATATGAAAGACTGGTCGCAATTTGGGAAGGGAAACATGTCCATAATTCGTGTCTTGCGGCGCAAACATATCTTCAATGCGTTACATAGAGCCACTAATTTTACACTAAGACTTACTTCTCCAGAAGCTTAAAAGGCACTCGCAGTTTCTGTTCCTTTTTCTTTTATTTACACACATTCTTTAAATTACAAATCAACTAATCTAATTTCGGGATCTCGTCTGACGTCAGCCTCCAAAATATTTATTAGACATAGACATTATATTCTTATCCAGTAACTGTTTCAGGTGCATATTATGATATGAGGCTAATGTATCAGACATTTCAGAAGGGCTTACATTAACCTCTCGAGCTGCTCATTCGGGTTTCTTGCACTGGTTCTCGCCCGTTCTTGCACTCTTTTGCATTATCAATGTGATGACACATTTGTCATCCTGCTGCGTGCGCCCTACTGATTTCGTAGAGGACATTAATCACCACTGCTTTGGAGATTATTGTCCCGGCTCAGCATCTTGAGTCTACACAGTAACTCGAACTGTACCTTGGTTCCTTTCAAGTATGTGGGAGAGTCCCAGACCTTGATTCTGCAATCTGAAATTGATGACGGTGTTTTCAAATTGGTTACTTTGCTAACTAACAATATGCGTGCCCACTATCTGGTTGGTTATCGGAAGAAACAAAAAGACTGAATAAATTCAATTTTACGGGAGCAAAACTATTCAAGTATTATCAATTCCGAGACACGAATAAGTTGTAAAATAGAAAACTGTGATTGAGAAACAACCTTATGCACAAGTTTTACATTCTTCCGAGTATTGGATGCCACGCTTGCGGCAGATTTTGAATATCTTCTGCGTGCAGCGTTACTTTCCTCATCTCCCTGCACATTATACAACACTCCCATGAGATTTACATGGTACTGAAATTTAGAAAAATAGAGAAAAGAAAAGCACATTCACTAACAACTATCAACTTCAAAAC
Organism: Pyrus communis; assembly: GCF_963583255.1. Classification (NCBI taxonomy): domain Eukaryota; kingdom Viridiplantae; phylum Streptophyta; class Magnoliopsida; order Rosales; family Rosaceae; genus Pyrus; species Pyrus communis. The sequence continues at coordinate 39,913,944 of NC_084803.1, forward strand.
CAAATATAATAAGATCTTGGCTTGTTTCATAATATTCACAAGGAGCTGCTGTGCAGGAAGACTTTTTTGCAGTAAATAATGATTCCCCATTTAAAAGTTCTTAAACATTACAATAGGATGTGGCGTCTAGCTATTTGTCTAGTTAAGGTCCATCGTAGTAACAAGTTAAACACGCTAAAAAAGGAAAAAAATTATATTACTCATTTGTTATATTTTCATGCAAGGTTATCATGAATACATGGATAATTCAACTATCTAAACTCGTAAACTTGGGAAGCATCACGGATAACATTTAACCAGAACTGTATGTCAATTGAGAAGTTCCAAAATCCTGATATCCAAGTCTATGGTTTCACCACACATTGACAAAACAACTTCATAATTCATGGTAAAGAAAGATAGGGCTAAAGTCAATTGGCTTTTAGCTTTTTAGGGGAACAACATTATATGAATGTTCACAGAAAACAAGAACATCTTCCAAATAATGAAAGAAATGTTAACAGAAAAAACTAGAAGAACATATTCCAAAAAGTTAGACAAGAAAAGCTGAAAGTAATATGGGGCACTCTCAAGTTACTCATCCCAGTGACAGAGCATGTACAACTTTCAAGTGCAGCAAATAGTTCATGCATAAACTAACCACATCCATTATATGATTACCTCTTTCTGCTTTCTTTCTTTTCCACAATTCTTGCGATCATAGTCAGCACCAAAATTTTTGTTCGATTTATTTTTGGTAGGTTTGTATGTGAACCTGTAATTATTAACAGTGCAACTATTTCATTTTCAAACCTTTGTAAGCATCAATAAAAACACATGAACGAATAAATGTGAGAAACTAGAGGAAGCAATGGGTCGACAAATAACAAAATAACATGCATTACATTGATTTTGGTCTCTGGTTCTCAGATAGGCCAACCTTCGGTCGCATTTGTTGATTGCCCAAATCTAAAGGCTTTCTAGAAACTCCAATACAGCTCCTGAAAATTACCAAATTTACTAGTCAAATTAATGAGAGAGAGAGAGAGAGAGAGAGAGAGTGAAAAATATAGATACAGAAGAATAAATGTGAAATACTAGAGGAAGCAATATGTCAAAAAATAACATGCATTACATTGATTTTGGTCTCTGGTTTTCAGATAGGCCAACCTTTGGTCGCATCTGCTCACTACCCAAGTCTAAAGGCTTTCTAGAAACTCCAGTACAGCTCCTGAAATGGCCAACTAGTCAAATGAGAGAGAGAGAGAGAGAGAGAGAGAGAGAGAGAAACCATACCGTTTCTCTATAGCCATGTTCTTCAAACCACCAGGAATGGATTTCTGTTCTGATGGACTCTGCACAAAAAGATTAAAAGAGACAAAAAAAAATTATCAGCATAACAGCTGCTTGAAATTATAATTCTGAATGAAACCCAGATGGCCAACCTGGACAGATCGTGAATGAACTGGTGGATTTGTTCGTAATGTATCAGCCAAATTTTTGCCATTCGAATTTTCCTTTTTTGGATGACTTCTACCACTAGGAGAAAATGACACCAATCTACTTCTTGTTGATGCAAGGTGAACAGTGGCACTGGAGCATACTTCAGTGAGCTGTTTACGTATGGAAACATGGTTGAAATTATTATCAGTGGCTGAGCTACGAGTGTTACCCTTGCTAGGAAGAAGATTGTTATCTCTTTTGGCAGTAGAATGATGAGGCAGACGTGGTTTTGACTCCTCTGATGCCTTAACATCATCTCTGGGTCTAGTAACTTTGCAGTCCAACTTTGGTTTGTTCCGTGGTAAAGCAGCATTACCCTAGGAAAAAAACAAACCAAAATTACCCCTCAGAAGCATAACAAGAATTCAAAGAAAAAGTCTGCACTCAAGAAAGCTAATTCAGAGGTCAATACATAGGATACTTTGGCACAATTAAAAACGTACACCACGATTTAACAGGTCAATGAACCTTGAATCCTGTCTTTCTTCTTTCCAGAAGATAAAATGACTATGAGAGTGTTAATAACCCTGTCGTAGTACCTGTCTAATTCTAATATGTTTTGTGTATGCCCTTTTTTTTGTGCCCAGATGATGCTTTGACTGTGGAGACCAATTGACATTTAACGCTCCACTAAAAGATCCACATTCAAAACTAAATATTTTAAGATAGATGTAATCTGTGTTCCTTGGCCTAGTTGACAAAGATTGGGTTGTTCTAGAAATGAGATATGTATATCAGAGACCAGATAATACCTTAGACTTTAATACAGGAGATCCATGTTTCTTTGGCTTGTTAGCGTCATTCTTGACAGGGTCAGAGACAGGGCTGTCAGGCTGGGAAGATTTCAAGCTCCTAGTGACCGATGGAGTGGGTGATAAGGAAGCCCCAATTCTATCATGTTCCGGTTCAATTGATAGAGTCTTACTGGTTTCTTCCGTCACAATAACCTTGTTAGTACTGTCGTTACAGTCACTCAAGTTTAGTTGTACTGGTTTATCCGCTACGCTTCCCAAGTTAGCGACTGTCTCATTTCCTGACTTTGTCACTTGAGATAAGTCATCACAATTGTCATTTTCGGACTGCGAGGCATTGATCTTCCCATCCGGGCAAAGATCAGGTTCAGTGGTTTCTTGATGCTCCGCCTGCAGTACCTTGAGGGCTCTAATTTTTTTGTAATATTCTTCAAAGTAAGCCTTCTTTTGAGCAACCAATCCATTGGACTTGTATTTTTCGAGCTCCTCCTGACATCTGTTGTGCCGAAAGACAGAACGTTTTTCCCACGCAAGTGTTTCTACAGAAAATCTTCCAAAGGATATTGAACCATGATCCAAAATTTGAGAGAAAGATACATCCTGATTTTATATGAAAACAACAAAATCATATGGTAGCAACCTTCGAACGGTTAAATCCCACAAATCACATCTACAACACATAATCTAAAACTCCAACATCTACAAAACATAATTAAAATAGGAAAAAAAAAATGTCATAAGAAATCTTAAGCAACAAGTCAAACAATTCACGTACTAAATTCAGATTTCCAATTTCTCAGTAGTCAAACAGAGAATTCGAGTTCAACAAGATCAACGTTAGAGTTTACAATTCATGCCCTAAACTTAAAATTTCAATTTCTCAGCAACCAAACAGAAAATTCAGGAAGTGAAAGTATATAGAATTAGTACCTGGGAGTGTTGACGGTCTGAAGGTATATCAGACTGATGAAATTCAGTATCAGTCGCCATTTCCGAACTCCAATTTCTCTCCACAGTCTACAGTCAGTTACTATTCCTGGAACTAAATCAAATTCTCCGGTACCAAACTCCTACAAAACCAGAAAAAGAGCAAAGTTACTATTCCTGTAAATAAGTCACATTTTCCTTCACTTTCCCTCATTTTCTCAGCAACCAAACAGAAATAATCAATAACCGTTATCACTTGCCAACAACTCAGGCAGATATGTTCTCCAGATCTGAGATTTAGCGAAACGACTCCGAGCCAAGAAAACGCACCGTTTTGAGAGTTGAGTGCCTCGCTTGCGGAGTTGTGGCAGTGAGAGAAGTTAAAGGAAGAAGAAAAATGGTTACTACGTGTCCAAATAGAAACAGACAGAAAGCAACTACCTCCCCTTTGTCTGACGTGGCTTCCCTGCGGTGCGGCACAGCGGCTTTTGCTGCATCTGGTGCTAAACCCGCCACGTGTGCTCCCAGACGAGTTTTTTCCGTTGTTTTACGACCTCGTTTTGTCCTTAATTACAGAGAAGCCACGGGGGGTTTTAGTTGTGCGATCGGGATTGGGGAGTTTGATAAAGTGTCGATATGCTCAGTCGTAGAGGGAATTTAGTTGGTACAGTATAGCTTTATTTAGAGATTGGTGTGGACCCATGTGAGCCACGTGGATGGAGTTTAAGTTGATATAATACGGGGATGCCATGAGGGCCACGTGATATGAGTATGGGTCCTCAATGAGGAACCAGGATCCTCTCCGGATCCATTCCCTAGGAATCTTGCAATTTTATTTATTTTATATCGTACGGTCAGTTTTTGTTAGGTAGTATTCATATTTGAATTTCAAATTTTAAATAATTTCTGACCGTACGATAGATGATGAACGAACATGATTGCGGGATCTCTAGAGATGGATTTGAAGAGGATCCTAGTTCCTCAATGAGATAGAAGGACAATGATTTATTATACGGTAAATTACACTTTACTACCTCAATTTAAGATCGCTTTCAATTCTTTACAATATCTTTAAAACATTTTACTTTTATACCAAAAGTACAATTTTATTTCAATATAATACATCCGTTATATTTTTCATTTATTGATCCGTTTAAAGTTAACATAATTGCTACATTTGTGGCAGATGGCTGCCAAATGTGTGCCACGTGCCAAATTTTTTTTTTTTTAATTAAAAAAAAAAAAAAAAAAAAAAAAAACTGAAACCCACCTCCCTCTCCTCCACTCTCTTCACCTCCCCTCTCATCCAAAAATACACCCCACCCCCACCTTCCCCGAGCCCCTTCTCCTCTTCACCCCCACCCATCTTTCCTCTCCCCATTCTCCTTCGCAGCCTTCACTGTCCCCACTAAACCATCTTGTCTTTTTTACATTCAATCTCCTCATCTAAACTACAATCTCTTACATGTGTCTTACTTTCTTTCTTCCAATTCTCAATAAACGAGTCATTAAACCGGGAAGGAAGTACCTGAACTCGGCCCCACGACGTCCTCACCAGTGGCGACAGCTAAACCTCCGTCTTCGCTGTGGCGGCTGACTCCCTGTTCTTCGATTTCGACTCATCCTCGGGGGAGCAGGAGACTTCGGGGATAATACCGGCGGGGCCAATCGAATCGAGCAAGCCGTGGAGGTTGACGGGGACAATACCGGCGGCGACCTCGCCGAGCAGATTGAGAAGGTAATACCCATTAATCTTCCTCTTCTTCCTGCCCGAGTTATCGTCGAGCAGATTGAGAAGGTAATACCCATCAACCTTGACGGGGACAATATTTGTAAATATATACTGAAGTAAAACAGAACATACGATCAAAGCACTGAGGTAAATTTGGGCATCGAAGTTGCAAGATCAAAGTACAGACCTCTCTTCTATTTTAGCGTTGTGGTCGCACCAAGGGTTTATAAACAACCAAAGGATTATTGAAAACGGGCTTCCGTCTGAGGTAGTGGTGGATATTTCCCAATATTACTTTTCTTTGCTGATTTGGGTTGATATTATCAATGTGATTTGCTTTTAAATGTTGACTATGAATTTTGTGTTTGCCTGGATATGTTCGAAAATATATGCATTTGAGAATCTTGGAGAATCACAAATATTGTAGGTACTGAATTTTGTCAACTATCTTTTAATTCGGATTAATGCTAGGATATTCATGCTTTGTAGAATTAATTAGTGCTAAGAGTGATTCATAAGTATTTAACCCAACAAAAAACTTTGCTTTTGGTGCAAATGCATGTGTTTCCTTCTAAGAGTATACAACTATAGATAGATCTCAAAGACAAACGGACAGATAGGCTCTGAATTAACCAAGATACATACATCTAATACATGCAATAGATATATAAAAATGGTACCCCACACATATATATATCAAGAAAAGTGTGTGTGTGTGTATTGTAAGAAACGTGAAATTATACATAGGTAAGTTAATTATTAAGAAAATTAAGGACGAATAGTTTTACCAGAAGCAGAGGTTGTATTTGGAGTAGTCGTGGTCTTTTGATAGCCATGGAAACCTCCTGATCGTTCCATTGTATTTTCCTGCCTGAGAAGACACGAGCGATTTGGTTGATTGCATAGGATTTGTGCATATTAAAACTGCACATGTATAATCTCTTTTTATATTACCTTCAACTAATGAAAAATGATGGTTATCTTCATTAATTCGAGGAGATAGCAACTGTTTGTCGTTGATTCAACATGGCATTGGTTTCTCCTCAACTAATGGCTGTCTTTTTTATTTTTTATTTTATTTTATTTTTATACTTTTATGTTTGTCTTTTTTGTTAACAAATTTATATTACCTTCAACTAATGTAAAATGGTACTTATCTTTGTTAATTCAAGAAGGTAACAACTGTTTGTCATTCATTCAAGCTAACATTAGTATAGATTGTAGTAAACTGATAGTAAAACGAAGTTTGAAAAATATAAGTTTTTTCAGGATATGCAAAAACTACGAAAAATATAAAATAAAAAAAATTTATTCAATTTCTTGGTGGAACAAATTGTGTTTTGCTGTGGAATCACCAATCTATATGTTTTTAGTTATTTTTATAATGCTTGAATTATGCTTTATAACTTTTCATAGGGTTTTTCTGCACTGAATTGGATAAATGGTTGATGGATTTGGTGCCATATTTATTAAAAAATGAAAAACGGGGGCAGGGGAGCAGAACACAATTATATATAGCATTGCTTAATTTTCTTTCAAATCAAAGATGTGCCAACGGTGTTGAGAACAATGGCTAATTTAAGTTGATTGATTGATAGGTTTGGTTCCGTACTTATTGGGGGAAGCCAATAGAGAAAAAAAAATATTTGTTAGGAAAAGTGGTCCATTTGAACATGGGAATTGGGAAAGTAGATTTGGAAGGGGAAGTGCGGTAAAGGAAAGAACTCCATTATTTTCTTTTCACGAATAAGCTCTTTCTGCTTTTCATTCCTCATGCACTGAGAACGCTGTAAATTGATTGACGTTAATGTAATTCATTGGATAACATTGTTTATAGTTGAATTAAACTTTGTGTCTTTCAGTAAGTTTCTATCATTTGAACCAAGTGAAAAAAGAAGTTTAAATTGAAATAGGCAGAGAGAGAAAAATTAGAACTTAAACCTGTGATATTTATAAATGTGAACATTAAAACTGATCATGGTGCAAAAAATAAGGGTGTTGGTCTTTCTCAGTAATAGAGCTTTGTAAATATTTATATTTCAGTTTGAAAATGTATGGATTACTTTATATTGGTTCTCTCCCTAATTGATTATAGTAGGCACAATTGAAATAATCTATGCTGTTGTTAATGATATTTTCTTTTTACTAACATGCGTTTTCTTTTTAATAGTATACGAACATAAAAAAACTCTCCAAACTTTCAAAGAAAGCAGCAAGATCTTTAAAAAAATTGCAAGAGACAAACTCTGCAGAGTTTGAAAATCACTGTGAGTGCAGTCATTCAGCTGCCTGGGCTTCTTCCCTCCTCCAACAAAATATCTAGGTATTTTTCCACATTTTATCCTTCTCAGATTCAATCTTTCAGACTTTTTTATTTTCGAGCTTTGAATTTTATGTGAGGTTGAGAATTGGGAATAATTCTGTAGTGTTATCAATTATCGTTAATTACTTCGGGTTGAGAGGAAGGGAGAATGAAAAAACTGAGAGAAATGGAAGAAGAAAGGTAGTTGAGAGAAAGCAAAGAAAATGGCTGGGTCTTTTACTTGGGGTTTTGTTTGGGGTTTACTTTTTAAACAACAAAAATCAATTTGGCGAGTATTGCTCCCTACTTGTGTGCTTTCTTATTTATGATTTTATATAGCTTAAAATTTTTATTTGACAATTGAGGTTCTTTTAATTTCTTTGGTTATAAAGTTTATAGTCTGGAATTTAATAGTTTTTTATTTTGTTTTATACTGTGAAATGTTGGTTGGTGTTTTTAAATTATTGTACTTTTTTTGGTCCTTTTTTTTCTAGGCGGACTAATGCATGTGTCCAAAAGTAAGGTTTTATGGTTATTATGCTTTTCAAATTTATCATTGGTGTAAAATTTTTAAGCTTTAAAATTATCTTTATCAGGCCTGATTTAGGCTATAAATTCAGAGGCTTTTCAATAGCCCAGTTTGCAACATGGAATTCAGAGGCTTTTCATTTTTCGCTTTGATTAACGTTTGTGCCTGCCTTCTCAGTACAAAACTGGGTTACATATCATTTTACACCATATTCTCATGTTTTTTTATGCATTTTTACGTCCAGTAGTTTTGACACCCGTAGCAACGCGTGGGCACCATTGCTAGTTTTTGGGCTAAAAAGAAGTCCTTTCGAGTTTGGACTTTGGACCATGGGTCGAGAAGAGAAGGCTAAATTTGAAAAGCTTTGTAGAGCGGCTGATTGAAAAGCACGGGAAAGAAGACGACGGCTGTTGCCATGTCGTCGTAGAACCGCAATCATTGTCGACTTGAATCATGTTGCTCCATAAATCAGGGCCCCCAAAACCGCAATCGTTGTCGACTTGAATCGTGTTGCTCCATAAATCAGGGCCCCCAAAACCTGAGTGTCCTCTTTCCATTCAACTTTTCGACCCTCTGGCTTCCAATCGTCAAGTAAAAGAACCTAGTATGTTGCCTCAACCCGCACCTACTCCACAGCAGTGCTCTCATGCTCTCGACAATGTTGCCTATACAAAACTTGTCCAACACGCTACCAAAACTGGGTCTTCACTCCATGGAAAACTTGCCCACGCCCACATCATCAAAACCTCCTTTAAGCCCTGTATGTTTTTTCTCAACAATCTTCTCACCATGTATTCCAGGCTCGGAGAATTCGACAGTGCACGCCACCTGTTCGATAGAATGCCTAAGCGGAATCTCATTTCGTACAACTCCTTGATTTCTGGATATAACGAGGTGGGTCTGTTTGATAAGGCAATGGGTGTTTTTAACGAAGCAAGAATGACTGGTTTAAAACTTGATAGGTTTACTTATGCCGGTGCTTTGAGTGTGTGTGGTCAAATCGGTGATTTTGAGCTGGGTAAGCTGGTTCATGGATTGATAGTCGTCAACGGGTCGGCCCCAGAAGTTGTTCTCACCAATTCTCTTATTGATATGTACTCCAAGTGCGGCCGAGTTGATCATGCTAGGAATTTGTTTCAGAGTTCAGATAACTTGGACCATGTCTCATGGAATTCCTTGATTGCTTGCTATGCTCGAATTGGTGCTAACGAGGAAACATTGACCACTCTAGTGAAAATGCATCAGTGTGGGTTGAGCTTGAATACCTATACACTAGGGAGTGCCCTCAAGGCATGTGGCAAAATTCTTGACAATTCAGGACTATTTGGGAAAATACTTCATGGATACAATGTCAAACTGGGGTTGGACTTGGATGTTGCAGTAGGAACGGCATTGCTTGATATGTATGCAAAGACTTGTGGCTTAGGCAAGGCGATACAAATATTCAAATTCATGCCTTACCGCAATGTTGTTTTGTATAATGCCATGATTGCGGGGTTCCTCCAAATAGAGACCTTTTCTTATGGACATGCAAATGAAGTGTTTAATCTTCTATCAGAGATGCAAAGGCTAGGAATCAAGCCATCAACATTTACTTTCTCAATCATATTGAGAGCTTGTAAATCGGTTGAAGCTCTTGAGTGCGGGAAACAAGTTCACACTCAAGTCTACAAGAATGACCTACAGGGAGATGAATTCATTGGAAGTGGGCTTATTGATTTCTACTGTTCTTTGGGTTTATCCAATTATGCGTTGAGATGCTTTAACTTAACTCCTAGGCCAGATATTGTCTCGTGGACATCCATGGTTGCAGGTTATATCCAAAATGGGGAAATTGAAAGTGCATTTGATTTATTTTATAGACTTTTGGAATCTGGAATGAAGCCTGATGAATTCATAATATCAAGCATGCTGGGTGCGTGTGCTGATTTGGCTGCAGCAAGATCTGGAGAGCAGATCCAAGGATATGCTGTAAAAGCTGGATTTGGGAAATTCACTGTTGTTCAAAATTCACAGATATGCATGTATGCAAAATCTGGAGATATTGATTCTGCTAATTTTTCCTTTACAGAGATAGAGAATCCTGATGTGGTTTCCTGGTCCGTGATGATATGTAGCAAAGCACAACATGGATGTGCAAATGAAGCCTTGAATCTTTTTGAGTTGATGAAGATTTGTGGAATTGCACCCAACCACATCACTTTCCTTGGAGTTTTGACTGCATGCAGTCATGGAGGGCTAGTAGAAGAAGGTTTACGGTAGGTTATAGAAACTGAAAATTTAAATTTCATTGCTTTTGTTTGATTTGAAATAAAAATCGTAAAGATAAGGAAACAAGATTAAATCACTCCATTTTCCTTCTCAAAATTTCTGGGAAAAATATATGAAATATGATACGAAGTATTTATATTTGTAAGAATTTCCTTACGTATTCTTCAAGGAACCAAATACAGTAACATAAACAATTTCCCTCCATTTTCCTTCTTCACACATCTCTTGTTCTTTCTTTTAGTTCAAATCTTTTTGAAAGTGAAACAAACTTCATCTTATGCTTCTCGCTCCTTGTTTTTGTTCACAATTCACCAATGGTTAATATTCTGCTCTTCAGTTTTTTCAGTAAGTAATTTTCCTGAATTTGGGACTTGGGAAAGTAAGAGGTGATAAGTTGCTGGGAACTGAAATTAACAATAGCGTAGGTAATCCATCTAAGAAGTCATGAAGGGAAGAAAGGGTGGAGCATTTAGATGTAATGAGGAAAATGTATTGTTTTGTAGTGTTGAACTGCTGGGAATCAATTTATAATTGAATAGGAATCATTTGGAGAGGTATGCCATTTTGAAATTTATTTTGTTGTTTCTAGGTCATCATGTGACTTTGGAAGAGACTCTAAGAAAAGACTTACTTGGATCTAATGAAAAACGTGGCACAGAACCGAGCGGAATGGCTTTCTAGGATTCGCTGACCCCACTTAGTGGGAAAAGGCTTTGTTGTTGTTGTTGTTTTGTTTCTAGGTCATCATGTCAAGCCTTTTCAATTGCAACCCAATATTTTGGTTTGTAAAAATGAACACTTGTGAATGCACTTTAAATGCTCACTTCCAGGGTGTGTTAATTTCTTGACTCTTCTTGTTAATGCAGATATTTTGAAACAATGAAGAAAGATTATGGCATGTCAACCAATGTAGAGCATTGTGCCTGCGTTGTTGATCTCCTAGGTCGTGCAGGAAGGCTAGCAGATGCTGAGAAGTTCATTTTCAACTCATCTTTTGAGGATAATCCAGTTATGTGGCGAGCCTTGTTGAGTGCTTGCAGGGTTTATAAGGACACTGTTGCTGCAAAACGTGTTGCAGAAAAGCTAATTGATCTTGAACCTCAAGCTGCTGCATCATATGTTCTTCTGTACAACATTTACAATGATGCTGGGATAGAGTTACCGGCCAAAAGAATTAGGGAACTGATGAAAAATCGAGGAGTTAAGAAGGAACCTGGTCTAAGTTGGATAGAGGTAGGAAACAAAGTTCATTCTTTTGTTAGTGGCGATCGGTCTCACCAAATGGTGCAATTAATTTATACTCGGTTGGAAGAAATGTTGCATAAGATACAGAAAATAGATTGTATTGTTGGTAAGTTGATTACTTCTGAACCGGAACTTAAGGACAACAAAGTGAACTACCACAGTAAAAGTTAGCTGTAACTTTTGGAATTATCAGTTTGCCACCATCAGCTCCAATTAGGGTGATGAAGAATTTGAGAGTCTGCTGTGATTGTCATACAACAATGAAGCTCTTCTCTGAGGTGGAAAAAAGAGAAATAATCCTAAGAGATCCTATTCGTTTTCATCATTTCAGAGATGGTGCTTGTTCTTGTAGAGATTATTGGTAGCTGCATTGTGTATGTAATATGTATTGAGAATGGAGATTATTACCTGGATACCTGGATAAATGCTCTCTTGTGGAAGTACAAGAGTCCTTCAGTCAAAACTCAAGGACACAGAATAAATGGATCCTATTTGGAAGAAGGTACATGGGACGAAGCTAAAACAGATTTGGAAACATCGTATGGGAAACTAGTTTGGATTCATCGGTACACAAATATGTCAAAGGAGCCTGGTATATTTAGGTATAATTTACTGATCTCAATGATTTAAATTTAGTATAACGGAAAGTGTGACAAAGTTATTTGCCTTGGCTCAGTTTGTTTTGATAGAAAACAGAACACTAAAAAGTCCTGAGTAGACTTTTAACTTTATATTTATTTTAACATATCAACAAGTTCTTAGTTTTTCCAGGAAATATTTGTCTAGAAAAAAGTACGAGACTATATAATTTGTTCATTATGTTGAACTGAGACCATTACTAGACCACAATAAGACAAAACCGTGGAATAAGAAAATCCCTAAATAGCCACCCCAAAAAGAAACATATTTCCTTAAATCTTTACAGAATTGATTTTTTAGCTTTCCTTCATCTGTTATACACTTTCATCCTGTTTCCTTTTCCAGCACTTTCATTTATTACTGGACATGCTAGGTAGAGAAGCAATTGATTGACTGCTTGGTAGAGAAGCATTTGACCTTGGAACAGTATCATCTGTGGCAGGTTTCTTCTCCTAAATGTGTCGGTTTTTATTCTTCCTCGTTCAGATTACACAACTTTACTCAAAAGTCCTAAACTGGAGATGGTGTTTTCCTTAAGATGCCAAATCAGTTGCATTTCCTCCTATGGGATTATGATTGTTAAAAGGAAGGTCCATATTGTTTATGATGGAGACGCTTGTTGGAGATTGATCTTCAAGCCAAGCAATTGACCTCAGAAACTTATCTATATTTCAGGTAACTTTTATTGGCTAAGATAGTTCTCTATTTACTTTGGACTTTTAACTGAAATCTTTTATCAGTATAAATCGGTGTAGCAAAGGGTTGGAAATTCACTTCTTTTATTAATTTTTTTTTATTTGTTGATTCTTAGAGTTCTATTATTATTAGGATCAACTACAGAAAGACTCCCCAAACTCTTGGATCGTTTCCAATGTACTGCTTCACATTTCAAACTTATTCCCGAAATAAAATAAAACCTACAAATTGATCCTTCCATTAACCAGCCTGTTAGTAAGTCTTTTTAGTGTCTGCGTGGACACTGTGAATCCCACGTTTTATGCTTATGTGGACTCTAAATCTTTGCTACTTGGAAAAAGATATTATAATATGCATAAGCCTTTGAAAAGAAAATGAACACCATGCATTAGAAGAGCAAAAGAAAATAACAATGAAAAGCAAAACAAACAAAACAAAATCTCTCTTTCTCATATGCAAAACCAGCATGTAAGACTTGTAAGAACTCTGCTTTAAAAAAAAGAAAAAAAAGACCGGAACTCCTCAAAACATTGTCGAAGTTTTTGGAGAGGATAACGAGATTATAAATAATTCCACATTCGACATAAAGGTAATAATCAGTACTTTAATCTAGTAAACAAGGCTTATGCTGGTTACGCAAGAGTATTGTACAACAATGATCAAATGTAGATACTACCACCACTTGTGCGAGTATCATGTATTCTACAAATGCACTCGGTCATGCAAATAATCTTAGTCGTATGTTGAATATCCTTTTAGAAGGTTGTTTACTCTTAAATGAAATACAAACGTCATTTTCCAACTGAATTTGGTTGACAAATTAAATGCTGAAAGTCTTGTTTAGTAATCCTATTCAGAATTATACCATACTTACTCTTTTCCTGACCAATTATAGGTGATACCTATATCCTTGAAGATGCTACAGTTAAGAGCAATATTACGGTTGAGTTGACTCCTTGCAGCCACCGAAGTAATTCCCTATATAACCATCTCATGTGCAACTTCCGGAAGGTACCTGCTGCTTCTTTGTATTCCCAACCATGGCTAAAAATACGACTAAGCATGAATTGATTTCTCATGAACCAAGCAGGAGAGCAACCTTAAAAAAGAGGAAGGCTAGTTTCTTCAGAAAGCTGAATGAGATCACAACTTTATGCGGGGTTATTGCATGTGCTGTTATTTACAATACTTCTGATACCTAGGTGGATGTGTGGCCTTCCCACAAGAAGCATTTTATGTACTCGAAAAATTCAAGAATTTACCTGAAGAAAGGCAAGGTAAGTTCATGGTGGATCAAGAATCCTTTCTTAAGAACAATATATCCAAGCTGAACAGACAATTGGAAAAAGAGAGATTAAAGAATCAAGAACTTGATGAGAAGCTGCTTTTGATTGAATGCCTGGAACTGGAAGGTAAGAATTTTCTTGATCCTGGTCGTCTTGAAAGTTTGATCGGACTTGATCATCAATTGGATAAAAGAATTGATTTCACTACTAAGCGGATTGAGTTCTTCGAGGGTGTGGGGCGCAACCAAGTTGATGCAGGAGTTGATTCTGATGAGATGGTGGCTATTTTGGTGTCTGGAGGTGTAGTAATTCAACCAATTCAAAATAAACTTTGAGCAGAGAGCATAGTGTTGATGATACAGGTAATCCTTTAAACCTTTAGCATTGTCCCAAATGTACTTTTATTTTCGTTTACCTGAATAAACGTAGTTTTCATCTTTCAGTTATGCTCATAGCAAAGGTGTTTTAGGTTAAGATAATTTTCGCTTTGATGTGTAATTTAAACAGGATTATGACTCTTTGAACGGCTTACAAGGGCAAATCACTCGTAAGATCACACAGTATGCCGCTGTTCATTCCGAAGCTTAGTTGCCTTCTATGGAAGAACTAACGGCTTCAAATGATCGAAGGCTAGTCCTTTCTTGTAGGCATATTTTAACAGTAGAAGGTTCACTGAGAAGGTACAGAATCCTTGATGTTTGCATTCTTTACACATGTGCCAATTTTTTGGTTCAGTAAAACAAGCATTCTTTTGGTCAATGACACATCTCAACATCTTTTATTTGGTTACTAAACGGGATCGATCCAAGAATGATTCTAAATGAGAGTAAGCCTTGACGTTACGAACATGTTCCTCTGTGAAATATGTTGAAACAGCCTATTTGCAAAAGTGAAGTAAGACTGTTTACAATAGACGTTACCCAACCTTCACAATGTGGAGAGCCTTGTTAGTTTAGGGTGTTGATTCATTCACACGCAGTCTGTGTTAGTATCTTGACTAAGATGAAGAATCCGATACCCTCATCCAGGCGAAAATGAAAGGAAAAACACAGAAGATGTAGCCAGCGTTAATTCATGTGACTTCACACAAGAACAAGTGCAGCATTCTGACTCCATATCTATCATTATAGCTATGGAACAAGTATTGTATCAAAAGTTACCAAAAATATCAACTTTACAAACACAAAAAAGAACAGCGTTAAAACACATAATTATCTGTGACAAGCAAAGAGATTCTCCGAATCTAAGTCCTTATCAACAACATGAACTGGGGAGGTGCTGGGCAAGATACACAAGATGCCAACGAAGAGTCATTAGGCCATCTCCAATCGAAGGGTCCAGAGGGTCAGAGGGCTCGTGGGTCCAACAGAATCTAAAAGGGCCAAATGGCCAAAGGGCTGGCTCCTTCCAGCCAGCCAGCCAGCCCCGGGTTGGCTAGAATTTTGCTTAAAACTGTCGGATTTCTTGTCGGATATAACCGACAGGAATAATTTACTGTCGGTTATAACCGACACGAATAATAACGGCTAAACAGGAATTATTTTTATTAATTGCAATTGTGTCGGTTATAACTGACACGAATAGTAATTTGAATTGCAATCGTGTCGGTTATAACTGACACAAATAGTATGAAAATTTTGAATACAACGGCTAGCTGAGTCTTTTTTTTCCTATAACTTCTATTTCACAAAATTTGATTCATATTTTTTTTCAATTCTTTTTTTTAAATAATAAATTATGTTTGGCCCTATGGTCCTTTGATTTTCGGTTAGAGACGGTTTTTTGTGACAGGGCTAAAACAAGCCTTATGGCCATTTGGCCCTCGGTTCGAGACAGAGGTAAATATGGCCCTGTATTGTTCATTAAAATATTAATCTCTTGGAGGGCCAGATGGCTAAAATGAGCCCTCTGGCCAGCCCTCGGTTGGAGATGACCTTAGTGACACGGTGTTGAGGAATGACGAAAATTTATTTAGCTTCTTCAGCCTCTCACGCATCTCGTTAAGCCTCTCAATATCAGGCTCAACCACCTGTTGCTCCCTCCTCGAGACTTGTGGAGGCGTCGTGATTGAGGGTTCACCTTCAGTGGTAGTCTGCTGCTGCTGCTGGTGGCCAGCCTCTCTGCTGATTCTGGCATCAACATGTACTCTCTCTCTTCCTCTTCCTTCTTCCTTCTCGATCTTCATTCTCTCAAACATCACCTGCACGCACATTCTATGCAATGAGAGCAAATACACACGACCAAGTACACGCGCAATGCCATAAAAGAATTACTTGGAACACTGCAGATAGAACAAGACTGAAAATGAAGGCGAGACAGCGCGAACACTTGGCGGAAAAAGGGAAAGAAGGGAAGGAGACTGCGGAGGAAGCAGTTGGTAAGGTGAAGGCTGGAGCGGGGGAGCTCAAAAGTGACTTGGCGGAAAAAGCAAAAGAAGCTAAAGAGACTACGGAGGAAGCAACTTTTAAGGTGAAGGCTGCAGCGGAGGAGCTCAAAAGTGACTTGGCTGAAAAAGCGAAAGAAGCGAAAGAGACTGCGAAGGAAGCAGCTGGTAAGGTTAAGGTTGGAGCGGAGGAGCTCAAAAGTGGGACCCAGAAGAGGCTGTATCAGTTGAAGGACAAAGGAAGAGAATTCTGGTACGGTGCATTCAGGTCCATAGCATCGGGTGACTTACTGGAGGGTTTGATGTCCGTGGCGCATCTGTTCGGGCTGGCTACGGCTTACGAGATGTGCATGTGGATTACGTTGGTGTCAAGCCACGTGTTGGCGGGGAGCCTGCCGCCGCAGCAGTTTGGGATGGTACAGAGCAAGATTTACAAGGTTTATTTCAAGGCCATGGCGTATAGTGTTGGGATGGCATTGTTGGGTCATCTGTGGAGACATAGAAATTCGTTGTTTCGAGGGAAGTCGGCGGATATGTTGCAGAACTATAACCTTATCGCTGCCCTTTCCATGATCTTATTCAATATGATGTACTAGGAGCCTCGATCCACTAAGGTAATCGTCAACAAAAAATTATTTAGAATCATATATAAGTTGTATGTCTAGTGTATTGACCACTAGCTTTTTATTATTTTGTATTTCGGAATCACGGAACAATTAGTGCTCTGACATTCTTATGATTTTACCCTGATGTAGGTTGTTTTGATATAATTACTTTGTTTATGCTGTGATATCGTTCGGAGGATTTGTTTATGCTGTGATATCGTTCGGAGGATTTTGTCTTCTAACAGATTTGGCTCTGGTGCGTGTCATTGCCTGATCCCCTTCACAGGCATGATTGTTAATTGTCAATACGTTCTTTAATTTGGTTAAATGTGGGTAGTATGTGTTTATTGTTCGACAAGAGCACTTGAAACAACTCGCGAGTCTAGAACCCTATATTTTTCACAGTTTGTGCATTATAATTATTTGGAGCCATCGGCATAGTTCATTGTGTTGAAGGTCTTTCTACTTTTTCTACTTTTGTTACTGATTTAATGACAGAGATTTCTATAGCTACGAGACATAATTTGAAAGAGGCTTGTATGTTAATTACTTGGCGTTTTGGATGGAATTTGGTTGTCCGTGTTTTCTTGTTTTTAGTCTCCTGAACTCGCCTTCATTTTCAGTCTTGTTCTGCAGTGTTCCAAGTAATTCTTTATGGCATTGCGCGTGTACTTGGTCGTGTGTATTTGCTCTCATTGGATAGAATGTGCATGCAGGTGATGTTTGAGAGAATGAATATCGAGAAGGAAGAAGGAAGAGGAAGAGAAAGAGTACATGTTGATGCCAGAATCAGCAGGGAGGCTGGCCACCAGCAACAGCAGCAGATTACGGCCTGGTTTGGTACTGAGGTGATTCTGAAAAAAGCTGGTATGAAAAAAAGCTGGGATCTGTCGCCTCCACAAGTCTTGAGGAGGGAGCAACAGGTGGTTTAGCCTAATATCGAGAGGCTTAACGAGATGCGTGAGAGGCTGAAGAAGCTAAATAAATTTTCGTCATTCCTCAACATCGCGTCACTAAGGCCATTTCCAACCGAGGGCTGGCCAGAGGGCTCGTTTTAGCCCTCTGGCCCTTCAAGATATTAATATTTTAATAAATAGTACAGGGTCATATTTGCCTCCGTCTCCAATCGAGGGCCATAGGGCTTGTTTTAGCCATGTCACAAAAAACCGTCTCTAACCAAGGGTCAAAGGGCCATAGGACCAAACATAATTTATTATTTAAAAAATAGAATTGAAAAAAAATATGAATCAAATTTTGTGAAATAGAAGTTATAGGAAAAAAATGGAATTTAAAAAAAATATGAAACAAATTTTGTAAAAAAGAAGTTATAGGAAAAAAAATAGAATTTAAAAAAAATATGAAATAAATTTTGTAAAATAGAAGTTATAGGAAGTTAAAAATAGAAAAAAAAAAGGTTTAAGTTCATAAAAAAAATTTAGCTGACTCATCTAGCCGTTGTATTCAAATTTTTCATACTATTCGTGTCGGTTATAACCGACATGATTGCAATTCAAATTACTATTCGTGTCGGTTATAACCAACACAATTGCAATTAATAAAAATAATTCCTGTTTAGCCGTTACTATTCGTGTCGATTATAACCGATAGTAAATTATTCCTGTCGGTTATATCCGACAAGAAATCCGACAGTTTTAAACAAAATTCTGGTCAGCTCGAGGCTGGCTGGAAGGAGCCAGCCCTCTAGCCCTTTGGCCCTTTCAAATTCCATCGGGCCCATGAGCCCTCTGGCCTAGCCCTTGGTTAGAGACGGTTTTCGGGCTATTTTCAACCCTCTGGCCCTTTGGACACTTCGGTTGAAGACTCATGTGGCCAAGTAACCCTGCTTCCCAAAACTTCATCAAGTTTTTAAAATTCACGTGAACTCCTGAACAATGGTACTTCAAGGCACAATTTCGTTAACCCATAACTTGTAGCAATCTGCCAAGTGGAGTGTGATGTACCAGTGAAACTAGGATTTGCATCGACAATTTCTGCCCTTGCCACTACTTTGCCTTTTGCAGTCCAATGTAAGTTATTGCAGTTGACATTGGTGAGGTTCTAATAAGCAGGGACTCGGGTGCCGCCTTGCGTGAACTGATAAGAAACCAATATATCATTTACCAGTGAAGTTCCAACTTGTGTAGGTGCTCTTTTATGAGTAGAATGCTTCTCATTCTGTGGAAGAAAAAAAAAAATATATATATATATATGGGAGCAATGCATCATTCTATAAGACTAGGATTGACAAAAACTTAGTATGAAACCTGGCCACACTTGCAGAGGGAGTAAAGGACCAGGGATTGCCTAGGCCTATCCTGACTTTCTAAAACAAATATATATATTAGGGAATTATGCATCTTTCTATTGCTTCAAGTCCTGCTTTCCACGTTTCAAGCATAACCCCATCTCCCAATTAGCTTTAATATTTTAACTATCTCCTTAACACAAATTAATAGCATTTAAAATCAAAGCAATATTTTGCCTTTCTTGGAAGAGAAAACTTTAGTTATAAGAATTAAAAAAAATCCTTTTTTTTTTTTTTTTGAAATCTTATACATTCTATCATCCTAAATTCGATACCTATTCAACAAATAAGTTTTAAATGTCTTTGATTCTCTATTGTTTCTTCTCTATTCTACATATTACATGAGAGTTATGGTTCGTAAAATTTTTATTTATCTCATTGAGTTTAATAGTATAGGCAACGAGGTTATAATAAAACGATTTTAAAATATTAAAACTCGTTGAAGACAATTATAATTTTTGTGAGTATGTAATATTATCTATGCATATGTTCTTTTGGACATTTGATTTTGATACACACACACACACATATACACACACACACATGTATATTATATATATATATATATATGCTTCGTAAATACCATCTGCTAAAAAAAACACCTTTACGAAAGAGGTCCCTCCTCACTGAAATTTCTAATTCCGCCATTGCTTGGCTGTACGTTTTATTATACGCTCATGTAGAAACTTTTGTTAACCTAATACAGTTTCTAGTTTATTGTTCATGGATTGCTTCCATGAGCTGTTTATAATTTGAGCACCTAACTTTGAAGGTGTAACCCCAAATCCATAAGCTCTAACATGATCAACAAATTCCCTTTCAAGAACTCGAGCCAATGCATCCTCTTTCTTTGGAAGAGGCCCCCATCAACTGGAACCTCAGACATATTTTGTTCATTACCCCTCTAAAAGATAATTAACAGCATGGCATTATTTGTAGCTCACTCTAGGAAGTTTGGAGAGCAAGTCAATGAGTATATTTTATTGAAAACTAAACATTTCATTTTTTTTTATTACAAACGATAAGATAATTTATTTTAAATTTATCCAAGTTATAGGAAGGAAGAGTCGAACATAAGATTTCAAGTGCATGGTTGACAACTGAGCTACAAGCCAACATACAAAAACTTAAAACATTATGAAGAGAATCCTTTCTAGATCCTATAATATTGAGGAAGCAAATTACCAAGTAATCTACCAAATTAGGTGTAGATATGTCTGAGATTCGGAATCCATCATCTGATGGGGACATCCAAACGAAGCACATAGTTGACATGGTATAACACCACGTGGACACGTATTCTTGCTAAAGTAATATATATGGAGCTCAGCTAGCTAGTATTATACTAATTTGGATTGGAGGGGTCCGGTCAGCTCAGGTGACACCAGATCAGGTCAGGCCCTTCACTGTTTTTAGTCATATAGTCTCGACCAGGCTGTCTCTAGCTAAGCTTGACGACTGCCAGCTGGTTCGTCATCCATGGAGCACTTTGTCACCAACAACCTAGGAAAATATGCATGCAATAATCGAAACAACTTTTTGAGTTGACTGAATGGATCCCGCGCACCGTCCCTTGCTGTACCCGACGTACGGTTTACGCGTGAACCGCCGGACCCTGCTTGACCATGCATATCTCTATCTGTTTAGGGGTAGGATTTTCTTCCTTATTTTTTTTTTCCTTTTTCATTGTATGTTAATATTTTATATTGATTTTATATAAAAAGAGAAAAACAAAATGTGAGAAGAGAAGATGAAAGAAAATGGAAAGAAAATTAGAAAGAATCCTAATGGCTGATCGAGAGGCTCTCTCTCTAAATGTTCCACTTTGGCAATGCATGATTGCATGGGAGTCATGGGATGTAGAAAACCAAATCGAATTGGTAGGGACTAAGATGAGAAATAAGGTACGGGTGCATGGACGTACGGACACAATTCAATTAGGGTTAACTTTTAGGCAAATATTTTCGGTGGCCATTGAAAAGTTGATTGGGTTGAACTTACATTACCAATTGAATTTGAAGGAAAACAATTTTTATCGAGAATTTAAGTTAAAAAAACAAATCAAGCAGAGCAAATTTCCATCTTTCTAACAATGCGCCTTCTTCTTTATCGTGAAACAACTCAAGAACAAAGAGAAAGATGGAAGCTTTGCGAGATTTTAATATTAATTATCATGCATATTAGTTTATTTCTTGTTAATTAGCTAGCTGGTTGGTTAATAAATGTCTACTATATATGTGACTTCTACTGCTTTGGAGAGGAAGAGAAGAAAGGATTGGAGACTAAGGACATAATTATATAGAAAAGTTGATTTTAACCTGAGTGCTAACATATTTAAAAGAAAGCCTAAAAATTATCCATTTTTAGATTATACCCCTTGACCAACATTCCACATAAGCAAACTTTCTTTTTTTGAGGTCAAAGTTTGAACTGATTTTTCATTCCTAATTTACCCTCCAAAGATGACAATTACATTTTGCTCATTAGTTAATTATATAATTTCCTGCATTAATGGGTTCTTTATAATTCATAATTTTCAACGTTATTAGTTAGGGGCTCTAGTTATTGTATGTATTTCACTTTGGTTTGATTATAGGATTTGTTTTTTTACACAACAATATATTTACACTAAATAGTAGGTGAAAAAATTGGTATCAAACTCGTTATTTACGAGATTTAAATCTAAAATTTTTCACTTACAAATAAAAAAAAAAAACTACTAGAGTATATACCAAGTGGTATAATTACCCATATCTTATTTATTTACGTTCACAGTCCTAGACAATGACATGCAACATATTTGCACTTATACAAGCACAAACGGTAAGTAAATTATGGCTGTGTGAACATAATCACGTGGCATTATTTGATTGCCATGGAAATTATGCACGTGCATCAATTGCCACTTGCCAGCATCTTCCCACTTACGTGTAACTACTCGGAAACTCACTCTACCACCCCCTCTCCCCTAATGATTTAATAATCACCGCACGATCATACCTAGATACGTGTATACATATATATATATATATATGTAAAGGAGACATAAGTGCACACATAATTGTTAATCAAACAACAAACACTTACTGATCACAAAACCGAGAAATTAATTAAACCCCTTCATTAATGGAATCCCAGGCTGCAGACTGCCGCGTCTCTCCGGCAAGATACAGAGGAGTTCGCAAGCGAAAATGGGGCAAATGGGTGTCCGAAATCCGCGAACCAGGAAAGAAAACCAGAATATGGCTAGGAAGCTACGAGGCACCAGAAATGGCAGCTGCGGCCTATGATGCAGCGGCATTGCACCTCAAAGGGCGTGGGGCGGCGCTTAATTTTCCTGAAATGGCTGATAGTCTGCCGAGGCCGGCCAGTTCAAGCGCAATGGACGTGCAACTAGCGGCTCAAGAGGCTGCATTGAGGGTTAGACGACAGCAGCTGCCAATGGAGGCATTTCCAACGGAGGAGGCGGGTGACTCGTCGAGGGGTTTGAGCTCAGCGCCAGTGACGGTGGGATTGTCGCCGAGTCAAATCCAGGCGATTAATGAGTCGCCGTTGGACTCGCCAAAGATGTGGATGCAATACATGTGCAGGGCTCATTGCCATGAGGCTCCGTCGTCGTTAGGGGGAGACTTGTGGGACATTGATAATTCCAGTCCAAACAAGTACTACGAAGGTGATGTCGAGTCAATGGACTACGAAGATATGCAGCATTGGTCCATTTGGGACCCCTAATAATACTTAATTACCTTATTTATTATAAAATTGAACACTAATAGTGTAGCCAAATATAGAACAAAAATAAATAAATAATAGAATATACTAAGTGTTTGCTGCCTTGGTATCTTGCCCTTTGGCCATGAATTTTTTTTTTTTCAAGTTACATTTTTCAATGAGAAATATCGGTTCATGAAAAAGATGGAATAACTAACTATTGTGTTACTTCTAGTTAATTATAATTCCATTGAATTAGATTCCTCATATAATTTAAAGGAATTTAAATCTTTTGCATGCAAAATTTTATGTGGCCTTTCTATGACTTATATACGTGAATAACAGTGTCTTTTTTACTTAATTTATTTTTAGTTTTTCATTTTTTTTAATTGAGGAGATAAGTTGAAGAGTTAATTAATACTGTTAAATGGAGTTTAAATAAATGGCTAGATATCAACAAATGAGAGATTACAGAGAGGTCACAGAAGATTTTAGGTGCAAAAGATTTGAACTTGATTTAAAGTATACTAAGATAAAAAATAAAAGTAGAGATGAATGATTTATATATATATATATATATATAATTTATAGGAATTAAAGGTGATAAATTATAAAGTATCGATGATAACCTACAATATTGTGGATATTGAAGGTATAAGTTTCATTCATGACTGCAACTTTAAACAAATTTATTCATTTCTTCTTTCACTTGCCTTGATTCTCGTGAACTATCAAATCCAGTCCATTTCTAAGCACCAAGTGAACTCAAACTTACCAAACAAACTTGTGAAGAAAGAAGTTTGAAAATTACACTAGATTTTGAGGGGAAACTTTCAAGGTCCTAAATCCCACGATAAAGTAATGACAATATAGGTGTTATTTACCGATTTCAAATTTGGCTCTTTAAATTGTGACGACACTCTTTATGTTGTGAATTATTGGATCACTATGAAGGTGGAATGGAAACATCTGGTATGGGTGGCCAACCGAGCAACCGGTCAGTGAAGACAAGGGTTGAGAATAAATCCCATATTGAAGAGACTTTGCAAGGACTTATAAAAGGTTGGGCTATTCCCAATATTGCCGATTGGTTTACGGTGGAACCTCAACTTCTTTGTAGTCTCAGAACAAGTTCTCCACGTGTGGAGCCCAATGGCCAAAGCGCTCCATGTCACCTCGTTTGTGTTGTCCACGTGTTAGGCTTGAAAATTCGCTACACGTGAGGAAGTGTGTTGAGAATCAATCCCACATTGGTGAGAGGAAGAACCTTGCAAAGGCTTATAAGAGGTTGAGCTACTTTCTATATTGCCAATTGCTTTTATGGTGAAACTTCAACTTCTTCAACAACAACTAGCAGGAACAACAAGCGCACATAAGAGCAAGTCCACCCCTAAAAAAATACGCTAGCACCCAGCCCATTTAATCCACTCAGTGAACAGTGATAAACTCTAATGAACAGTAATAGGCCAAATGCATCTCCACCCCTAAAAAAATATAGCCTCGTCAATTTTATTAAAATATTATTATTTTTATTATAAAAAAATAACAATTTTATTTTTAATTTTTGACTTTATAAAAAAATATTATTAATTTCTGACATTTTATTTATTTTTTTTAAGTTTTTTTGGCGGAAAAATCTGGACCGTTAATCTGAAAATCGAACGGTTCTCATTGTGCCACGTCAGTAATCATTAATTTTAAATTTCAAATTTTTTACTGTTGGAAATCCAACGGCCCAGAAAACTAGCCGTTGGAAATCCAACGGACACAGAGGAGCCACGTGTCCCCACGCCAGAACCCCATATTGCACCTGCACAATGGGCCTCGCCTCTGCGACGTTGTCCGCTACTTGGGCCCATGCGCGCGTGTCTTCCATGCGCCTAGCACAAAAAAAAATTTAAACGACATGTGACATCACGCTGGTGTCAGCATGACGCCACATAGGCCGGGCCTTGGCTCAGTACATTCTAGGCAGCCCTATGGGACGGCTTGGGCTGGGCTGAAGGAAATTGGCTGGGTGCCGGCCTAATGGCTCCCGGTGGACTTGCTCTAATGCAAGTTGCAGCCTTGAGCGGCCGATCGACTTTGCTTGTTACCTATTTTTTTCCGCATTTTAAAGCCTTTTTAGTGAGGTTTATTTGTTCATGAAGGATTCCTTGATGTAATTAAAGCCTATACATATAAATAGAACGTTAGGGTTTTCTTCTTTGTATAAAAATTACAAAGAAAACACTTTGAGAGATTGTTATCGGTGGGAGAGATATTGAGAGCTAGGGTGTGAGATTGTTAACCTATGATATTCAGGGAGAATGTCTTATGGTTAAATTAAAAATAAAATAAATAAAACACCCCGGGTTAAATGACATAACTAAGAAACCACATTTTGAATGTGGTGGATAGGGTCTTCCTCTTCAACCCAAGTTCAAACTCTCTCCCCTCCCCATAGTTGAATTGAATTTAGTGTAGATTATCTTATCGTTTGTCTAAAAAAAAAAAAAAAGAAACTATGCTTTAATATTAGAAGGACAAAATAGTAAACACCAATATTGTATATAAAACACTAAAAGTTATGTTATTGGTACTCCATAATAGTACATGAACCAAACTTGTCGAATCTAAAATCTTTTACTTATAAATAAATAAAAATACAAGATAATGCCAAGTGGGACCCTCTTGCATTTGAAGCACACAGTTTTGGAATTTGGAGGAGCTAATTTAATGAATTGACATGTCAAGGGGGCTGGATTTGACACCCTTGCCCTCACTACAGTTACCCTAGCACTTCGGCGAAGTAGCCTTACGACGTCGTTTTGAGTTTGAGTTACGTAAGGGTACTTTGGTCTGCCAAAGACTAGTTTTCGTTCGGGTTGGATCGGATGACGTGGGCTGTGTTCTTCGTTTGGGAAAGCAGGCTTCTTTCTCCTGTCCTGTGTATCCCTCTCTCAGCCTCACTTGAACTCTCATCACCGCCGGAAGAGGCAAACCGAGACGCTGTTAGCGGCGGAAGGAATACCATCACCGGGTAAGCAGCCGTCATAGAACTTTTGACTCCAATTTTTCTTGGATTTGTTTGTTTATCTGTTGATAAATAGTATTGGGAAGAACAGGGAAAATGAGGTTCTAGGTTTTGCTTAACACAGATTTGAGTTCGGAATTTCTATAGAATTTGATTTCTCATGGAACCCTTTCAGAAGAAGAACATCAAAGCCGAATAGTCGTTGACATCTTTCAGACGCTTCTCTTTTCAGTTTGCTTCTCTACATTCTGAGAATTTGAACCGTCTCTGATATTGGGTTGTCTCGATTCTGTTTAATTTTGTTTGGATTTCTATGAAATCTTGTAACTGTGATTGGTTTGTATATCGTTCAATGCGAATTCTGATGCGGGTTTGGTTTGTTTTCGGGATTTGTTTGGATGGTCGAGTTATTGTCATGTTACAGGGGATTTGTTTGCATTGTTCTGCATTAGTTTTAGTTGGAATTAACATATGCGCTATAATAAGTGTTCCCTGCATTAATGCAAAAGGTTTTCGACCAGGTTAAGGACTTGCAAGAGAAAGTCTGGGAAGCCAATAAAGTACAGTAACTACCATGGTTCTCCACGGTAATTTCCTTCAGCTATGCCCTCACTTTGCAGTATAGGGATAACTTGCATGAATGTGACTTATAGTCTCTGCACTAATACATAGTTCTCGATTAATGTTTGCATTTTTTTATGCTTGCTTGATTCTCTAATTAACTTCTGCAATATCCCAGCTCATGTTCCCGGAAAGTTTTAGTTAGCTTCTTTCATATGTCTTTGTAGCCATTATGGTATAGGAGAGATGTGTACAGAATGGAGTTTTTATATTAGTTTATAATTCAACAAATTCCAAAAGAGTGATTTGTTGGTTTCTCTCAATATGATGTTACCAATATGGTGTCTTATGCAAGTAAGGATGTCATACCCTCTAGTAACGAGAGCTTATGGTTTTTCATCAATGTTTTTAATTTGTCTTCTTAATTGTAAGTTTGTCAAGCAGATGTAGAGTTCTGAGTTTTATAATTTTGTTTCCTAGTAAATTGAAGGAATTAATTATTGTTTATAATGTGATTTTATCAATACGGTCCCCTTCATGCTCCATGCAAGTAGAATAGTGATGATAATAATTTCACAAAGTTTAAGGTGTCATGTACATGTATTTCAGTTTTTATTTTTCTTTTAGACACTGGAAGTGCAAATTACGTACAATATTTTTTAACATGGAGTTTTGTTTTCGTTGATTCATATTTTTTATGGGGGTAATTTAGCAGTTTGTCTGTAATTGTTGATAAGGTTTACCGTGTTTCATTTTGATTTTGTTTAGGATGATGTGTATATACGTCTTATCAGCTCTGGCGACCCCCAACACACAGAGGGGACTGAATTTTGTTATGTTTCCTTGATGTGTTTTGGAACTTAAACTTTAAACACAATAAAAGTATTCAATAATTAACAAACATGCTCTGGTACCTTGATTATATAGAAAAAGTGATTAGCTTGTTGACATTAGTGTATGTATTTAAACTATTGTTCTTGGATTGTTTCCTGATTTAGAACGTTTATGTATTTTACTCTGATGTTTTACTATTAATAGCTATATGTAGTTGAAGTTTGTAAATTCAGCGCGTTTTGTTCTCTTAAAATGTTGCCATTAATACCTTAGTTGCTTATTATAATGTATCTTTTGTACCCACTACCCATCAAGAAAAATATACTTTTTTTATATTGATTTGTTTTCTCTTTTAATTTGAGAAGAACAAGAGGTTATATGGTTCTTCGAAAGAAGCCTTGCTGAGTTTTCAACGGGTGAAGAGCACCAAAGAAATTTTAAGAATCAGTTAGAGCATGAGAAATGGCTAATCAATGTGTTTTTTCTAATTTACTGATAGGGGAACTGGCTTCTTGCAGACTTGTTGCTATGAGAATGTATATCTGGCAGTTTCCAGTCAGACGCAACAAAATGATGTTCTTCAAAGATTTTTTCGCTTTCCAGGAAGCAAATCATTGGAACAGTTGATGATTACGTTGAAGAATTGTGCTTCTGATTGGTTTTGTTTGCCACATGGAGGACCATACATTTGTTGTCGGTCAAGAGTTCCCTGATGTCAAGGCCTTTAGGAATGCAATTAAAGAAGCTGCAATTGCACAACACTTTGAGCTTCGCATCATAAAAAGTGACCTTATCCGCTACTTTGCAAAGTGTGCAACAGATGGCTGTCCATGGCGTATCCGGGCTGTGAAGCTTCCTAATGCCCCAACCTTTACAATAAGAAGCCTTGAAGGGACGCACACTTGTGGGAGAAATGCACACAATGGGCACCATCAGGCTTCCGTTGATTGGATTGTCAGTTTTATAGAAGAACGCCTGCGGGGTAACATCAATTACAAACCAAAGGATATATTGCACGACATCCATAAGCAATATGGGATTACTATACCATATAAGCAAGCTTGGCGTGCAAAAGAAAGAGGACTTGCCGCAATTTATGGTTCTTCTGAGGAAGCGTATTGCCTTCTTCCTTCATACTGCGAACAAATAAAGAAGACCAACCCTGGAAGCATTGCAGAGGTATTTACCACTGGTATAGATCACCGTTTCCACCGGTTGTTTGTGTCCTTTCATGCGTCCATTTATGGATTTCTGAATGGTTGCTTGCCTATCATTGGTCTGGGCGGAGTTCAGCTAAAAAGTAAATATCTCGGTACTTTACTCTCTGCAACTTCGTTTGATGCGGATGGTGGATTATTTCCACTTGCATATGGTGTTGTTGATGTAGAAAATGATGAAAGCTGGATGTGGTTCCTGTCAGAGTTGCATAAGGCACTAGAGATGAACAGTGAGAATATGCCAGAGCTCACATTTTTATCTGATGGACATAAGGGAATTGCAGATGCAGTAAGAAGGAGGTTCCCAAATTCTTTAAATGCTTTTTGCATGCGCCACTTGAGTGAAAGCATTGGAAAAGAGTTCAAGAACTCAAGGCTTGTTCATCTTCTATGGAATGCTGCATATGCCACTACCACTATTGGCTTTAAAGAAAAGATGGTTGAAATAGAGGAGGCATCTCCGGAAGCTGCAAAATGGCTACAACAATTTCATCCTTCCCGCTGGGCATTGGTGTATTTTGAAGGAACACGTTATGGTCATCTCTCATCAAATATTGAGGAGTTTAATAGATGGATTCTTGAAGCTCGTGAGCTACCCATAATCCAAGTGATTGAGACAATTCATATTAGATTGATGGCTGAGTTTGAAGAACGGCGTTTGAAGAGTAATTCGTGGGTTTCTGTACTTTCTCCATCTGCGGAGAAGCGTATCATAGAAGCCATCAGCCATGCATCCACATATAAGGTCCTTCGGTCTGATCAAGTAGAATTTGAGGTTCTTTCACCAGATCGATCAGACATTGTGAATATTGGCACCCATTGTTGTTCCTGCCGTGATTGGCAGCTATATGGGATACCATGTTCCCACACTGTGGCTGCCCTCATCTCCTGTCGAAAAGATGTACACGCCTTTACACAGAAAGTTTTTACAGTTGCAAGTTACCGCGAAGCATATGCTCAGGAGATATACCCTATCCCAGGAAAAATTGAATGGAGAAAGACAGATGAGGCTTCTATGATTGACGATATCCAGGTCGTGCGACCTCCCAAGTTTCGTAGACAGCCAGGACGACCGGAAAAGAAACGAATTTGTGTAGAGGACCTGAATCGCGAGAAACATACTGTCCATTGTAGCCGGTGTAACCAAACTGGACATTATAAGACAACTTGCAAAGCAGAGGGTATTGAAAGTATCGAACAGTTCTAGGTGTCTAATTTTGTGTTCTAGAGATCTCCCGAGCGTTTACTGTTACCTCAACGTAGGTTAGTATCGTGTGATTTCGACCTTACAACTTGTTCAGATGATGTAAATTAGAATTTGTCCACTGTATTACTAGGTGTCCGAGTAATTCGAAGGAACTTCTGAAAATGGAAGATGTATCTTCTGTAATGAGGTGCTAAGAAGCAGCAGTTTTTTGTTTCTTTGTCGATTTGTTCATCGTGTTGGAATTCTCTCTTGCTCTAACGGAATACGTGACACAGAATCGAGCGTAATGACGTTCTAGGATTCATATAGCCGACCTCACTTAGTGGGAAAAAGCTTTGTTGTTGTTGCTATTGCTGCTCTATCTACTTTTTTCAGGAAATTGCTTAAGACAGAACAGAGTTGCTAGATTTCTGATGAAAGAAGCCTCTGACAGTAGCAGTGGCGATGATGTTAGCTGTCCCATAATGGAGTGGGTAAGAGGCTTGTTGCTCATCAAGGAAATGAGTACGATATTCATTATTTAAAGAGATTCATGACTAGGTTGTATTTATTTGGGTCTCGACAAAGCTGTGCCGAAGATTTCAACTGGTATGGAAAAAAGCATCTCGCACCTAAGTTTACATATTAAGACCATCCTCAACTAACATATTGACAATCCCTTGATAAGTTTTGCAGAAATATAGCTTAGGAGTTTAACGTGGATTTCGATGGAAAAATTACAAGAAAAGCACGAAGAAAGTTTGAAGTGGGCTCCCGTGTGTCGGAGGAAACAAATCCAAAAAGGCTTTGGAGTGGTGCCCTGTACAAAAATGAGAAGGAACGCGTTGGTTTTCGTTTCCAAGAAAAGTATCAAAACCAAATCCTAATTTTTTACTTTATGAACAAACGATACTGTCTACACTAAGGACGTGAAAGAGTGGGCAAATCCTTATAATGGACTAGCAATATTGTGGTTCAAATTTGCCCGTCGCGAGAATCGAACTTAAGATTTCACTCTTGTAAGTAAATCCTAATTGGATTAGTTGTTTATTATCCTAATTTTGATGGAGTTTAATTGTTTGTAGAGGTTTCATGTAAAATTTTGAATTAATCCCCTCAAAATCTCAAGGGAAGATGTGAGATTTGCGAATACTTAAAATATGCTACGAAATTTCTCAAAGTTCCTCGAATTCCTCAAACTTTTTAAAATACTTTGAAATCAATTCCTAATTGAATATACTTGAAATGTTATAAACTCCTTTAAAATTTTAATTGAATACACCTGGATTTCTAAGGATTTTAATAAACTAACTTAAATCCTGATTCAATACACTTCAAATTTTAGAGAATATCTTAAAATACTAATTGAATACCCTAGATTTATAAAAGATATAAAATATCTCAAACTTCCAATTGAATACACTAATCAAATTGTTGAGAAAGAGGAAGGTGGTGAAAGATACCATTATAATCAGGTGCTTCTTGCAGTTCTTTTTATTTTTTTTAATACATCGATATTTTTACACTAAGAAGAGGGAGAGTTCGGCTAAACCACACAATAGGAAACCTAATTTGGTATTGAATTCATCATCCACGAGATTCGAATCTAAGTCCTCTCACTTCCAAGTGAAGAGGAATACCAGCAGACCGCACTACTGAGTGGCTCTTGCAGTTCGTTTTAATGTAAACGTAAGTGATAAACTTTTTGTACACTTGCAGTATGGTTTAATGATTTTTTTTTTTTTACTTATAAGTAAGATGTGTAAGGTTCGAATATTGTAGATAGTGAGTTCGATAACATAAAGCACACCGATTGTGTCCCCAATTAAGTTTCAACTTTCAACCAACCATTGAAACCCAAATCAACCAAAAACCCTCAGACTTTGGAAAGCAAAAAAAAATCTCTCACATTCTCAAAGCTTGAAGCCAAAGCAATAATGTCCCTGAAGAGCAGAGCTTGTTCTTCAGTTGTCAAAGTTGACAAGGAGACGATATCCCTAGAGCTAGGACGGCCATCTGTTCGACGTGGATGGTGGTGGCCATGCAATCACAACTCATCGAGGACATGGCGGTTTACAACCGTTCCATTTGGACAGCGTAGCTGGTGACGTCTTCTCCAAGGTCCTCCAGTATTGGAGAGAGTAAAAGGCTGAGAACAACAAGACGGAGAGAAAGAAGTGGGTGGAGCGCTTCATGAAGCAGGTGGAACTAAAAATCAAGAACCTAGTGGATAAATTTGATCTGCCAAACTTTGGCTGACATGATCGAGGGCAAGACTTCTAACATCCCTAACGATTTCACCCCTGCGGGAGGAGGAACTTCTTAGGAATTAAACCCATGGGCATTAGAGGGTAAAGCTGTTTAGTACGAGGAATGTTCGGTGCCCGAATGAGTATCAAGTAACTTAGTAACATTCATCAATGCAACAGAGACAGAGAGAGCATCTGTCCAAGCGATATAAGCACAAGAGGTTTGATTTTTAAAACTGAGTTTGTCATGCATGTAAGTTGACTGAGAATGGTGTGACCCTTGATAAGTTTTTTAAGTACCACTACCCACTGAAATTCTCTGTTAGTTATCAACTTCTGATCAGGTTTGAATTAGTTCTTCTTGGTCTTCTTAGTCATAAGATTGACATGCCAATAAAGTCAACCAATGGGTTTTCTCTAAAAGTAATAGTGAAAAGCTGAACAGAATTTTATTTTAGGATGATGCTATTAGACATTCTCTAATACAGGTGATGCTCACACATGATATAGTAGAGCTCACATCTATTAGGAAAAGTGTCGATAGATGTGTTACTTTTATTTGTCCAAATAGTTTTGTTGTTTATTTTTGTTATATATTGAATAAACCACTCATTGGAAAAGGAAACAAAATGCATTTCATACTTAATTACCATTTCTTAACAATTTCATATTTGTCATCTCTCAGAAACAGGCATGGAAATTTGTACGTAGTTCTTCGTATATTCTTTTTTTTTTTTTTTTTTCTAAATGAAAAAAGATTAGGCAAGATTAACTCTTCAGCAATAGTCGCATGCGTAGTTCTTCATATGTTTAATAGTACTCATATACTTTAGTCGGAATTAATAAGTGATTGCCCACACAATACTATTACGTACACTAATCTCAATGACAAATTATTTCCATTACAACAAATAATGTAAAGACAATGAGAGCAAGAAAAAGAAATCACACGATCGAGTACACTCTTATAAGGCTAATTTAAAAAGTAGCCAAAGAGTTTGTGGTCCTTCATACAACACAAATCGATTCCACCTCACCTACTGCCACACCGGAACTACTTGATCAATCATCAGTGTCCCTCCAATCCAATTTTTAAATATTGGATCACCAAGAATGTCTCTTTCCATAGACAATTAAATTATTTAATCTGCTGATTTGATCAATCAATTCGAAACAAATTAAGCTCAAAGTTTATCAATCTCTTTTAATTGGTAGACTTGTCCCCCATCTCTTTTATTTTTATTTTTAATGAAGCTGTATCTGTTTGGAAGATTTATTTGAATATATAGCTCATATATTTTACTCAAATTAACTACGTCACACAATTTTATACTAAAAAAATTATAATTTTAGGAAATTTATATATATATATATATAGTTCATATTTTGTCATTGTACTACTACGTAAACGTTAATTACCTAATTAAGGATCCCAAAGAGAGTCATTCTGCATATCCTCCCACTGATTCTCAAAAACGTCATTAGAGAACATCGTAGGCTCTGCCATTTGCATCCACATTTTGGGCGAGTCCAAGGGAGATTCGTTAATTGCCTGGATTTGACTCGGCGACAGCCTCACCCTGACCTGCCCGACGTTTGAGCTGGAGCCCCCAACCTCATGACCTTCAGCCGCACCACCACCACCACCACCACTACCTCTCAGCATCAAGGCTGCTTCATGTGCTGCCATGCGTATGTCATCAGAGGTGGAACTGGCAGGGCGAGGCAAGCTGTTGACAAGTTCAGGGAAGTTGAGCCTCGCTTCGCGACCCCGGAAATGTAACGCGGCCACATCATACGCTGCGGCCGCCATCTCTGGAGTCTCGAAGCTGCCTAACCAAATTCGGGTTTTGGTTCCAGGCTCGCGGATTTCCGACACCCATTTGCCCCATTTTCTCTTGCGCACGCCTCTGTAGGCCGAAGAGGCAGGGCCATAGGCATTGCTAGAATTGGCGGGATCCCCCATGCATGCAGAGAAATGTGAGCAAAAATGCTAGAATTGGTGTGCGTGTTTGCAGAATAATAAACTTTGAAGCAATGGTAGAACGATTATAAAACAAATTTGGTTGGTGAAAGTGTCGTCCAGTTGATTGGTATTTATAGATATGAATGTCTTGTGATTTTGGTATGATACGTGGTCGCATAACATGAAAGGAAGTGAGCTTCCAAGCAGTTGCCTTGCCCAGGTGCATGCTCGCAATATTATCTTCTTTTCTATTTGTTGAAGGATCTAAAACAAAATAATTAAAATTAAATTGAAATATAAAAAATTGGAGACGAAAGATCAGGCAATCAATGATGAAATATAAAAAATTGGAGATGAAAGTTCAGGCAATCTATGATGAATCAAAAGATTGACAAGTATTGGAGGAATATTTTAAGCCAAAAATCTGTGAGGACTGGTGCAGTTAACCCAAGTAATTAATCAATAAATAGTATGTAAACTGTTGAGGACGCGGTTTAAACCCAGGTGGCATGAACTATATCCATTCTTCTTCTTTTTCTAATTTTTTTGGTTGAAGCATGAAATCCATTCGAAGTCCGGACCCACTGAATATCCATTCTCATATAGAGCTCACCAGCATCAGCATTGCGAATCTGAGATAAGCGTACAACCTTTCGTTGTTTTGTTTATTTTTCTTCGCAATAGGGCCCATGTTTTGTGTAACGTAAAAAATTAGAAACTTGTCTAAGGGTTCTGAAAATATGACTTTAGCCCCTAAAATTTAATTTTCTTCACGTAATGCCCGACATAAGTTTTTTACTCGAATGAAACCCTTCGGCTAAATTCCACATCAGCAAATTCATTAATTATGTTTGGCTTCACACATTTAAAACTTGTCAAATGCCTAAAATACCCCTATTGGAATTTTTTTGGCTTAAATATCAAAATGGTCCATGTGTTATAGTCATATGGCCAATTTAGTTCTCGTGTTTTCGACTTGGCTAATTTAGTCCTCGTGTTTTTCTCTGTTAGCCAATTAAGGACATTTCATTCAATCTCTTTTTAAAAATTCATAAGAAAAATCATATGAAAAATAATTACCCTTTCTCTTTACATAAAAATGCAAATCAATGAGAAATAACACATATAAGAAATAAAACTTCCAATCTGAAAAATGATTATGGTTGTGACATAGAAAAGAGAGGGGGTAATGTTAGGGAGGAGGTCAAAGAGTTGGAAGGAGAGTCATTTTTCTTTTAATTTTTAATTTTATTTCATTTTAAATATTTAAATCAAATAAATTATACTTTTATAAATATGTTTATTATAAATTATAAAAAAAATTTACAAAAATTAGATGAAAATGTCCTTAATTGGCTAACAAAGATAAACACAAGGACTAAATTGGCCAAATTGAAAGCATAAAGACTAAATTGCCCTAATGACTAAAATAAACGGACCATTTTAACGTATAACCCTATTTGAATGTTTGATGTACATAATTAATGCCATGCGTAAGAGAGATCCTTATATGTATATTCCCATCCCTACCTAGCACGAGGCCTTTTGGGAGCTCACTGGCTTCGGGTTCCATAGGAACTCCGAAGTTAAGCAAGAAGAGGGCTAGAGCAATCCCATGATGGGTGACCCACTGGGAAGTTGCTCGTGAGTTCCCAAAAACAAAACCGTGAGGGAATGGTAAGCCCAAAGCGGACAATATCGTGCTACGGTGGTGGAGCGGGCCCGGGAAGTGATCCGTCCCGGGCCGGGATGTGACATTAATGTTATAAATTCATTGCCTAATATATTATAACATAAAACATGTCTAATATATATATGTTATTATACATGCTTAATTAAGTCAATAAAATTATATTTTACATGTTAATGTAAGTAAATTTTTTCACACATACATATATATTAAAAAATGCCTAATATATATAAAATTCATGCAAAATAATTTGCCTAAAAAAATAATGTTATTTGAATCAAATAGTGCACCTACTATTAATCTCTCATGATTTTGAGTTGCATACTTTCATACTAACCTATATAGTCCCATTAGTTACGTTTCTGATCCATATATAGTCCCATGAATTACGATTGTGATCCTATGAACCATCAGATTTCAAACAAATCACTGAAGTCTGACGTCGTCCAAATAACAATTTGAAAATCCAAAAATTTAACTCACATAAGATTGAATCTCACCCATCATTTCCTCCATTCATTTTAAATCTTAAGAAAAGATAATCAAATTCATATCTAGCTTCATCATTAATTAAAAGGTGACAAACTCCTTATTGTGCATTTCACTTATCTCCTTATTGTGCATCACACTTTAAGGCTTTGTTATTATTTGAGAGCTTTGAGGTGAGACCAAAGATCATATTGATTAACATGAGATAACTAGTGATGCCTCAGGTCTAAGAACTATGGTTCATATTTCAAACAAATCACTGAAGTCTAACGTCGTCCAAATAACAATTTGAAAATCCAAAAATTTAATTGACATAAGATTGAATCTCACCAATCATTTCCTCTATTCATTTTAAATCTTAAGAAAAGATAATCAAATTCATATCTAGCTTCATCATTAACTAAAAGGTGACAAATTCCTTATTGTACATTTCACTTATCTCCATATTAACACATGATCCCGAACCTCACACTTTAAGGCTCTGTTATTATTTGAGAGCTTTGAGGTGAGACCAAAGATCATATTCATTAACATGAGATAACCAGTGATGCCTCAGGTCTGAGAACTAGTTGCATTTATAACTCAGAAGTATGATATGATTAACAAATAGGTAATCTTCCATTTGTACACTTCCATGGTTGGTCAATGTTCAGTAAACTCAATCTCATAAATGAGCACCTTTAAGTCTATTCCATGTCACTACATGCTTAGTGTAAGACTTATTATTGAATATGATATAAACAGGCATTTGCAAATATTCAACAATCCACTCGATCACCCTATGGCTAGGAACATAATTTAGGATGTAAGATTCATAGGATACGTATCTCAAGATTGGAACTTCTTAAATTTATCCCTACAACTTAAGATATTCCTAGGATTCATCCTAATCAATAACAAACCTTCCTAATTAGCTATTAAGTGACTTGCCCGAGTGACGATTGTTCTCACTTGCCCTTGTCATCAATGACCCAACATTGGATTGCCACGAATAAAAAATTACGTGTTGCCATGACAATTTCTTTTCGAGCATACTCCAAAAAGACGTAACATTCTAAGTTACGGAGAACCAATTCTTTGTGAACAAAACCTAGACATAATGGTCCTTACAATCATGGTCCGTGCATAGGTTATGATCGCCGATGTTGTAAGGTGTCATCCCTAAACGGAATTCTTGATTGGTGCCATTTATCATGTTTCTGATAGTCAACCATTGTTGGCTAAATGAGCATGATAATGTGAGTTCAAACCAACCACTTAAGAAACGCCACACATAACCTAATGAAACACCTTTAAGTTCATGTTTGGCTTTATATAAAGGCATGCTCATACATAGTGAAAGATAAATATTCCTCAGTCAAGATACTCATAACTTAAGATTCATTTTTCTACAGTTAGGTCTAACTTAGGCATCAAAGAGCTTTTGGCTCACACCACACTAGCGTACATGTGACGAGATCCCACTTGTTTTTCTTTTCTTGGTTGCAAGTTCGATCCTCACTTTTAAGAAAACTCTCTTTGTCAACTAAAGAGAATAAAATAACTATAATGTCCTTAGTACTCTAAATCAATTTAAATATAAATTTTATAATTAAGGGTGATATACCCTCTTCCTCTCTCCAGCCTGACTCCCCTCTCCTTATCTCTCTATTTTGTATAATAAATACAAACTATAATATCATATTCCAGGATCCTTGGAAGAATGTAAATCTTTTGTAGTCAAGAAAGTAAAATTCTGTATTGGTTAATAAATAAATAAAAGAATGTTTTGGACCGGGAAAAAAAAATTCTGTTTCGTGCGTATGCACGTGATCTTTAAACTATAGTTAACATTAAAAATGATAAATGTGGTGTTTCATGGGTTTCTAGAGCACAATACTTGGTTACTCAAAGATAAGTAGGAGTTTCTACTCAAAATTTCTCAAAATTGTTTGTTGTCAATTTATAGAACTTCGTGTTTATAATCAAAACCGTTCATATTATAAATTACTATATAAAGATTGTCTATGCAAAAAATCAATTAAAACTAAGATCGTTTAGTCATCAAACTATTAAAAAACAAATGAACGGTATTGGTGAAAGCATTATGAACCGTCTATGTATTTGCTATAATAGATTGACTAAACGACCTTAGTTTTAACTTTTTTTTTTGCAGAGATGATCTTTACAATGTGATTCATAGTATGAACGGTTATGATTATAAGCACAAAGCACCGGGATTAAAACACTAAGAATTTTCAGTAGGAATTCCTACTCATCTTTGAGTAGCCAAGTATTGTTCGTTTGTAAAAGTGATTTCATCGAAGGGTATGGAATTAAATAATCTAATTCCACAAATCAGGAATAGCCTAGATCGATGCAAAATATTTGTTGTGTGCTTTCATTTTAATCTTTTTTTAATTAAACAAAAATAGTACAGTGCTACAAAGTATGAGATACGCTGATTTATTTTAATTATTATATTTTAAACAAAAATTAACGGCTAAAACCTGAAGTATGAGATACTCCAAAGTACAGTAGAAAATCTAATGAACAAAATACTATTTTTCCATTTAATATCAACTATGAACCATGTCTACATATGAGGAGTACCAAAATATATCACTAGATATCGATAGTATTTATAACGCATTATTTTTAGGAATAAATCCAGAATATACTTGTAATCATTTATTTCTTATAGTTTGAGTCCGGCTAAGCGATCGAGGACTGTGTGTTTTTATTTGCTCTGCTTATTTGATGGAGTAGCACACTTTAGTTGTCTCTTTTCTCATTCCTTTTTTAGAACCTCTTCGTTCGAAGTTGGTTGGTTCCAACTGTTTTTTAATATTTTAGAAAATTAAGTAGACTTTTTTCAATCAATGTATGAACCCTAAACCACAAATTACAGTATATGTTCTCCTAATCTAAACAACCAAAGTTTCATATATTTTATACCACACGAAAGATCTAGTAGAAGCTAGCTAGGGTCCACTTAGTGTGATATTTCTAACGTCCTTTAGTTAGTGACTAATACAGAAATCAGTCCTAACAAGAAGTGGGTTTTAATTGGTAACAGCTCAAGGGCATATATATCCAAATGAGACCATGCATACATCAGTCGATAGGTCTTTGTTTAGAGTGAAACAGCTGGATCATGCTAAGCATCCAATTACCTCAATAATTATATTAGCCAAGCCAGAGTCGAGAGCAATGCTTCTACCCTTAATTTATTCTGAATTTGTTTATTAATAAAGTACGTTGACATAATCCTAGGTTTAAATAATCAGCGCTGCGAATGAGTATATCTTATCTGAATATTTGTCATGAATTGATACGTACATCAATACGATCTCCGCGTGCACTGGAGGTGTTGCATGTTTGACCGGTGAAGTAAACTGAGACAAAACTTGCATGTATGTTTATATATAAATATATATATATATATAGAAGAAATTAGGATGCAATCCCCAACCACCAATATCCTTTTACTAGTAGAAAAAACAGATTGCGCAACGAAGAGTATTTCGTCGCGCAAGATGTACTTGAGCGATGAAAAATATACTTCGTTGCGCAAAATAGAAAAGATAGGAGACAAAAAAAAAAAAAAAATTGCATGACGAAGATATTCATCGCGCAATAGCACTTTGCGCGACGAATAATTGTTGGCGTCACGTAAAGTCAAAAAGAAAACGCGGGGTAATTTTGTTTGGCACGAAAAACTTGCGCGACCAATGATTCGTCACACAAGTTCCTATTAGTTTTGACCATTTACTACTGGTGAATCCGAGGAATCAATACCGTATTTAATATAGGTGTTTGCGTGACAAAGGCTTCGTCGTGCAAAGGTGCTAACCTTCTAATAAATATGCGCTTCTGCTGTCCTGATTCTTCACAATTCTATTATCCTTATTCTTTAAAATTTTGTTCGTGCTGGGATGGCAGATAAAAACAAGGATGAGAGTGTACGCGAAACCAACCCACCTGATTTAAGGGAACATTTTGAGCTTGCGCATGCGATCGCTGTAGTCATGGGGAATAATTATCCCACTGTTGAGTGACGTTCTTGGGAAGATGTGCCCGGGAGTATGAAGAAGGCTGTGATGGATGAACTATTATTGTTGATGGAGTAATAATTAAGTTTGTGAAATTTTTAGTTATATGTTGGAATTAATGATTTGCATATATGTGCAACAGTGTAAGTATACTCTTGATGATGATACGAACGAACAATTGATGAAGTTGATGGATAACATGTTGGAGGGAGGTTACAATCGATGGCGTTATGAAGTCTTGCGGAATGGACCCGAACCATCCAAATAGTAGTTTTAAATTTATGTTTTGTATGACAATATTTAAATTTGAGGTTTTTTTTATAAGTTATGTATTGCGGAATGGACCTAAACCCTAATGTAAACACCCTATCCTCAATTTATGTGTGTTTTCAATCTTCAATGAATATTGTACTTATGCTGAAAATAATTGTATGGATTAAGGCATTAATTATATATAGAATAAATATTTAACATATTAATTATTTATAAAATAATATTTCAGGTAATAATTATTTATACAATAAATATTTAAAGTATTAATTATTTTTAGAATAAATATTTAAGGTATTAAATATTTTCTGAATATTTGTTTGTAATTATAATGTTTACGTAAAGATAGATATCTATGTTTACCTAAACTTTATAATTACAATTATTTTATTCGTCGCATAAGACATCTTTGCGCGACGAATCCATGTGTTTGTCACGCAAAGCACGGTCAGACTGCATTCAAACCTTCCAATTTATTGTGCATTTATGACACATTTTGCGTGACGAACTTGGAGATTTGTGCGACGAATATGTATGTCACGCAAATGTGTCCTAGTGTATATAAACACAGTTTCAAAGCCCTAGTTTTGAAAAAATTTTGTTTAAAAAAAGAATGGCCGATTCTGGAGAAGGTTCTAGCAAAAAGAAACTTGCAGTGCGATTAGAGAGGTATCGATAGAAGCAAGTGCCGTACTTTGAAGGCAAAAGTTTGGCTGAGGCATACGTCGAATTTAAGTATGACATTGGGAATTTGGTGCAGATGGATTGTTCTACAGAGTTTGAATCTTGGAAAAAGGTCCTTGAGAAGTTGAAGAAGTCCATGTTGGGAGAGTTAATCAGTAAGTTTGTGGTAAATAATGAACAATTATTTTTGTTAAAACGTAATATTTTTTAAATTACTAATTTGTTATTGGCATTAATGTAGGTTCATTGGGATGTTGATGAAACTGATGAGAAGCAACAGATTTATGTGGATGGGCTTTCCAAGCAGAGTTTCCGGCAGTGGAAGTTTGATGTGTTGCGGGCGAGGGAGGATTGAAGTTGATGAGGGTGGTTATTGTTGTTGGTTTATTTTATTTTATTTTATTTTATATTTTTAAATAAGATTTGTGGACTTTATATTTAATTTAATGAATAAATATATGTTATGTGGATGAGTATTAATATTTGCATTAATTATAATTTCTATTTGGGATAGTAAATTAGTTTTGTTAATTAATTTAATGTTTAATTAGGTTTGAGTTTTTGATTTATAATAAAATAAAAATTTACAATACATACAAATAAAAAAGGAAAACGTAAAAAAATAAAATATATGCATTGTGTGATGATACATTCTTACATTTGCATGACAAAATATGTGCGACGATTTTCTAGTCGCCATAGTTTTTGTGCGACCTAAGAATGCTTTGCGCGACAAAATCTCCCTCGTCATGCAAACTATTTAATTTAGTAGTGTTATTGATTTTAAATTTTTTATCAAAGTCCTTCTACTTTATACACATCAGCATATTTATATTTAAAACTTTATGCCACCCATAAATGTAATTAATTCATTTCCTTTCAAAATTTCATAAGATTATTGAGAACCAATCAATTCCTACATAGTCGGCAAAACAAAATATGTTTTGGTACATAGCTTTTTATTTCGTTTATATCTTAGTTTGAATTCAACTTATTTCTTTAACAAGTGCATGTGAATTTAAATGTACCCATTGATGCATTTGAGATATTTGCACCCATAAACATGTTATGGTTTTTCTGGACTTGTTACATATACAATTTTTATAACGTGTATATTTGAGTTCCACATTACAATTGATACATTCTTTCTCACAATTCCTTTGTTGGGGTACAATTACAGTGGGTACATATAAATATGAGATAATATTATGGATGGGTACAAAGATGAACACAAAAGGCAGGTTTAATTTGCACTTTGTGGGTAGAAAGACAAAAGAAAATTTTGGTTCATGGGTACAAAGATTGAAACATAAACAATTGTACCGCAAATATGCTGCAATTAACGGTGTTATGATTTTGTGCTCTACAACTTTTGGATTGCTTGGGTGATTTTACAGAAGAAAATTGTGTGTGGGTTCTAGTTGGCTAGGTTGTACTCACCAGTAAGCAGTGCAGATTATTTCAAATTTGAAAATCAAATTAAACTGATTTTTGGTGTGCCTGATATCACTGATATGTGATATAAATTTGGGATAATTTGGAGGTTAATTAGATTGGATAATTTGGAGGTCTCTGTGGAAAGGTTAGTAATTTAAGGTGCATATATGTTCATCGTTAAGGTGAGCTAGTAGAATGTAATTTATCACAAGGTAATAAATGGAGGACTTGAATCAAAAATTTTAAACTAATCAGATGTGAGTCTATAATATATGATCAAAAGGGACCGGAAACTAAGTGTCCCACACACGCACACACGCACACACACATATATGAATGAATACGTGATACCATTTTCTTAACACAAATTTTGACATATATTTTTGTGGAATCTATTCCTTAATGTATTTAAACGATCTGAAATGTTTATCTTTTATAACATCATTCTTAAATCATTTTTACAAAGAAATCGTAAACCCTTAATCCAACGATGATATATTTTAGATTTATATGTTTTTAATAGATATGTTATTTGAGAGAAGATTTAAAAGATAAAATGTTCAAATCTTAGAAATATATTATAAAATATACCCCACCAAAAACTTGTGTGAAAAATTGTCATGTCCATCCCATATATATATATATATATATATATATATTATTGAAATGATTAGTTCTTTCTAGTTTTCCTTCCTTTAATCCTGTAGTTTCCAAGGTTTTCTAAATCATTCACGTTATTATTACTCGATGTGAAAGCAGATGGTTTGGTTTTAGATTGGACCACAGGTTCCAAAAACACTGTAAATCTCTAAATTAACACCATACTTGTGTACCCCGAAATTAAAAACATGCATTTTCCTAAAAAGTGCAATTTAATTTTGTTCAGTTCTTAACTAATCTAATATACTGTCATAGCCAATTAGTATAACTCACAGTTGTTTCAAACTTTCAAGTTAAGCAAAAGAGAAATACAGTAACCTTTGCATTTGTATTTTGGACTTTTCACTTCTTCAAATAACACGTGTCATTTTTTTACACAAGAAACAAGAATTTTAATATCTTTGTAATTATATTCTATTTTTCATCTTTAATTGCCAACAAAAACATTAAAATTCTTTGTTAGTAAAAATCGCGCGTGGTACGACTTAATTGGAGTACTTTTTTGTGCTTAAAATAAGTTAAACATTTACTTCTTGTTAAAACCGACAGACTAAAGCCAATGTAAAGTTAGTGTTTCAATCACAAAATCTAATATCATCGTTTTGGATCTTTTGATTCACTGAATAAAGAACAAGAGCTTTTATTGATAAATAAAAACAAAAATAAAATAAGACCAAGAGCCTTTTGTTTCTCCTTATTTTTGTTTTTATGTCTCTTGTCTACCACCGACAACTTTTGTTAGTATGCGTAACGATGGGGGTTATGAATTCCCCTAGAATATTAGGTTTTTTTTTTAAGAAAAATTAATGAAAAATATCTGAAAATTTTAAGTTTTAACAATAAAGACAAAATAAAGGGTAAAGTAAATAGTACTATGATTGACTTTTTAGTGTACAAATGTGATTTTTTATTAAAGTGAACAGTACCAGGAACTTTTTGTTAAAGTTCCTTTTTTTTTAAAGGTGATGTTAGGGTGACTAAAGTTGTAGAAATTTTATTGAAAATTAAAGGACATGGAAGTTAATATTGGTTTATTACTTGAACGTTGATAAATGGGTAATTCCTATTGGTTACACATTATTTAGTTTGCAAATTTAGTCTCTCTATTATTACTCTTTTTTAAAAAACCTTAATTCTACCAAGAACTGTTCTAAACATTGAAGTCCAATTCTAATTGGTTTATATAGTGGGTGGGGCTGTGGAGGCTTTGGTTCTTTGTAAATTGATACATCGCAATGCTCTCAGATTTAGGTTTTGGTTCGGGTGCTCTTTTTATGTTGGGGCAAAGGAGCGGTGGCAAATGAGGCGGCGGTCGTTTGGCTACTGGAGATTAGGGTTTTTGCTGTTGTTTTTTTTTTATTGGTGCCTACATGCCTAAAATTGTATAGGCCTCCCTTTATGTCTTGGGTTGCAGCTCTACTTCGCTTGGGTCTGTTTTATCTTCTATGTCTTGCTTTGTTTTAAGTAAGGTTTTGTGTTTTGTTTGGACTTAGGCCTAGTAATGAAGTTCTATTTTGACCAACAACAATAACAACAACAACAACAACAAAAATAAAACCTTATCCCACTAAGTGAGGTCATATATATGAATCCTAGAACATCATTGCGTTCAGTTTTGTGTCATGTCTTCTATTAGATCCAAGTAGTCCAATTTTTTTTTTA
This sequence comes from Pyrus communis, assembly GCF_963583255.1. Taxonomy (NCBI): domain Eukaryota; kingdom Viridiplantae; phylum Streptophyta; class Magnoliopsida; order Rosales; family Rosaceae; genus Pyrus; species Pyrus communis. Next base: position 39,958,764 of record NC_084803.1, read on the forward strand.
GAGTCTCTTTTCAAGTCTTCCTCTACCCCCTTTGGCCCTAGACCTATGTCTTGTACTTGTATCTTCTAACCAGAGCATCTGTAGGTCTTCGTTTCACATGTCCAAACTACCTTAACCTATCCTCTCATCTTATCTTCAATTTCGGGGCTGCTCCTAATTTCCCTCATATATCCTCATCCCTAATCTTGTCCTTTCTCATGTATCCAGAATAAATTAAGGTAAGAGTTTTAATTAGTTAGCTATTCATTGTGCCACAAGAAAGAGTGAAACCCATAGTACTTCCTACTGCTTAAGGGGTTCCTGCATGGAAGACAATTCCCATCGGTTTAGCATTCTAGCTATAGGCTCATTACAACTTCTAGAATCCGTTAGTGGGTAGGACTCTAGGGACGTGATGCAGATATAAGTTTGAGGTCCTTGTGAACACTGCTAACATACCACAACTCTAGAACTCCCCACCAGTTCGTTGTAAAAGGAGCATAATTCCATAAAGTACTTCAAGCTATTCCATCCTAGAGTTTGATCATCCAATAATTCACCATGTCGTCTTCTTCAAGTGTATAAAGCTTATGTGTTTTGAGTGCATGAATTGATAAAGTTTAAAAAAGTGATTTAGCAACATAGGGATTAAACTTTTTACTTCTTTCAGATGAGGGTCAAATACTTTTAATTTAATTCTGGTAGGGTAAATTACATTTTACCCTAGTAGGTTTAGGGTTGGTTGCAATTTTATACAACATTTTAAAAACATTTCAATCTCGTACATTTACTTATCATTTATTTTAATTTCATGCATCCGTTAAAAAATTCGTTAAGTAAACTATTAAATGATGACGTGGCAAATATGAGATCAACATTTGTACTAACGTGGCTGCTAACTTTACAACATGTAAATCAAAATTATTATTGAATAAAAATCCAAAATTTTCACTAAACAAATTAAAAATATACAAGAAGCCCACATCTTTTTCTCCCAATCTTTCTTCTCCCAATCTTTCTTCTCCAGCAATCTCCTCCAATGAACGTAGATGCTAGTTTTCAGACTCACAACCAGAAGTCTGTAACCACGAAAACCCACAACCCAAGAAAAAATCACAACCTGATTCGCACCATCAGCTCGGTGCATTTTTCACGTCGATGTCGATTCACGCCAACGCTTTTTTTCAGAGGAGACGCAGTGGAGCAAGGGTGAGAGCGACTCGATGAACCTCAAGCTTTTCCGGCAAACGTGGTGTTCATCGCCATTCTAAAGGGGGTAAACCTCAATCAGACTCCAGTTCGTCAGGAAAGGTGCGAGGGAGATGAGATTGGTCAGCACCCTTTAGGAGATCCTCGTCACCGCCCGGTAGGAGGTCCTTTTTCCTTTTTTTTTCCCCTATTTTCTCAGTTGTTTTTTTTTTTTTTTTTTTTTTTTTTTTGCTAATTCATTTTTAAACTTATATGTGGGTACTTTTTTTTATTTATTTGAGAATGTATCCATGTCAAGTTTAATCAAAGAAATTCACTAATGTTATTAAGCCTAATATCTATTATTTTTTGTGTGGTTTTGAAGAATGTACCTATATTTTGGTACAATAATTTTCTTTTAAATTTTAATGAATGTACCCACGTTTATATACATACATACATACACACACAACACATATTGGAGAGTATAATTTATATTTTAATAATTTTAATCCACAAATTATGGGGTTTTTATTTAAAATCTCATTAATATAAACAACTAAAAATTTTAATTTTTAATTTAAAAAAATATAGTAACCTACATAGAAATATATTATCACATTAATTTTAAGGACTTCAATTAAAAATTGAAAACCAATAAGATTTCAGTTAAAAAAATATTGATAGTTATGTACCGTATCCAAAGTGTCCCTATATTTAATTAGAGTTGAGAATGTACATACATACATACATACATACATACATATATATATATATATATATATATATATTATATTACAAATATGATCAATTGTCAATCTTGAAATACCGACCCGAGGTCAAGCCTATTTTGAGTTGTATGTAAACTTTTTGAGCTGCTTATGAGCTTTATAATACCAACCAAATTAGGCTTGGCTTGATTCTTTCTCGAGCTAAGGTTCGACGAGCCAAACACGAGCCAAACCCAGTGCAAGCTTGAGCTGTAATTTACAGTCCTAACGCTAGCACTCTCATGTTTGTATAGGAATCTCATTCATGAATTTAATAAGTTGAATTCAGGAATAGAAATTACATTCGTAAAACTCAATTTAAAAAAAAAAAAAAAAAAACTATAAAAATCGATATCAAACTCAATTTTTCGGTTTAATATGGAAGGCTTTACAACTCATATTTTTTTGTGGTCAATTTACAACTCATATTGAGTCACAACAAACAAGAGGTTGAAAGTGTCATTCTATTTAAATATAGCTCTTGGAATTTTTAGTATAAAAAGTCAAATTATCATCACGTTTTACCAAGTTATTTTCTTTTAGGAAAACGATAGAAATTTTATTCATATTGAAAAGTTATTACAGAGAGATGAGAGCCGATCAGGACAATAAACAATCCTCAAAAGTAAATCAAGAATAATACATGGAGGAGACTCTAACAACTCACAAAAATGACTAACAATAAGACCGAAGTGAGCGAGCCGATGCCCTTGATGACGAATATGGGTAAAAGTAGCCTTAATGACTGTCTGGAATTAGCACTTTGATATCCTCCACAGCTTGCCCAATTAAAGTCAAGTTGATCAAAGGATTCTACAACGCTTTTACAATCTGAAGCGAATCACTGTCGAAATGAATTTTTTCGAAATCCCTTGCAATCGCCCAAACCAAACAAACTCTAACCTTCATAGCCTCCACTTGAAGAAAGTTCGGATCCTCGCTAGATCTTCTTTGTGAGGATCTCGGGGATTTATGAATTGTGTCCGTTTATCGTACATCGTACGGTCAGAAATTATTTTAAATATTTTTATTTAAAAATAAATGTAAACAATACTTGAAAAAAACTGACCACATAATATAGGATAAACGAACATAATTCACAAATTTTCAGAATCTGCACAAAAAAGACACGGAAAAGATTCTGCTGGGCCTGAAGAGAGGAGAAAACATCACGGAAGTTGACAACACGTGGATCATGTGACGAGGGTGCTTAATCGATCCACATCAAGAAATATTATTATATGTTAATCATAATGAATCCATTAATTGGATTAGGACATTTAAATTATCAAGGTCATATCAAACGCAAAGCGGAAAACAGCTGCAACACAATAGAGTACTTCGAAGTTGCGTATATGATTAAATACTTAAAAACGACCTTATTTTACCCTTGACTCAAATTTAATAACAATTGATCGATCGACAAGTGTTTTTATTTTGGTCGCATGCTTTGCAAGTTTTCACATTTCAAATTTACGATCTCTCTTGAATTTTGGGGGACAAAAGGTCAAGTGCCGGTGGTTTAAGTCAGATTCTACTCTTTGACTAGAGTCAAACACAAATTGATTGAGACATAAGCTTTGCCTAGGTATGAGGATCCTCTCTGGATAATTTTTGTAGGAATTATAGGAATCTTTACATCATGATCATTTATTGTATATCGTACGATCAATTTTTGTTAGGTGCTATTTGTTTAATTTAAATAAAAAATTTAAAATAATTTCTGACTGTACGATATACGATAAACGGTTAGAATGTGAGAATCTTTAGAATCTTCACAATTTGGATTAGAATGGATCCAAATCGAAAGCACTAAAGAATGTAGAAAATTTACAGTGCTATATAGACATACAAATTTACTTATTAGGAACATTTATAATGGTATAGACAAATAAATAAATAAAATTGTACTATAAAAGCTGTAATATGCTGCTTACTTAATTGTCTCATAAAAATAATTTTGAACTCCGAGGGATTAGACAAACTAAGTTGACAAAATTATATTTTATACTTTGATCCAGGTCCAAAATTTTAATTTGAATATTTAAATATAAAAATCGAACAACTTTCTTGAAAAATAGTTAAATGAAAATTTATATGATATCATAGATGATACCTACACTATAAGCTGGCAAAATATATATAACATGTGAAAGAGTTATATATGAAAATAAATAAAACTTCATCTGCCGATCATCTATGAAAATATTCGAAGATATTTTATCTTCCATTTATAAATCCATACAAGTATATATGATGACATATAAATAAACAAGAATGCCAAGATAACTACAAACTAAAGGACTACATTGTGCAACTTTTTTCTCATACTAAACTATAAACTATATTTATAAAAGCATGACCCCTAATCCTAATGGTCCAAGCCCAAAATCTAAACAATAAAATAAGGGAAACTTTGGTTTCGCTCCTAATTAACTAAAATCTTAGATTGAACTTTATTAATTTAAATATTCGGTTGGACCGGTAGTTTGTAAAACTTAACCACCTGTCTTTTATAGACACTTGCTACGTTATGAGTTAGTGAGAGCATTTCTAATGAGGGGTTCTATATTAGGCTAGAAAAGTGGTAGATATAGCCCAATTTAAAGCTCTGAGGAATCTCTGGACTCTAAAAAAGAATCTCTCCCAATAAGGGGCAATGTACCTTTCGAGTTTTATATGGGGCTATATATTTATTTATGTAGTAATTTTGATTATGCGGTAAATTTATTTTTGTCTTAACTTGATTTTTGGATGTGTTATCTTAAATTTTTATTTAACTTGTCAACCTAAAAAAATTTCAAATTCTGACAAAGTTAGATTGCATCACTTAAGCATTGCTGTTGGTTTATCTTATCTCAATCTCATCCGTTGGTTAAAATTAGACAAGATAAGATTTCATTTCATAATAACTATTGGATTGGATTATTTTCTCTCAATCTCGTTTGTTGGTTTATTTCATAATCTTTTGTATGTAAGTATTACTATTGATCCAAAGCCACATAAACTACCTGTGTAGAATGTGGAAGGTTATGCTTTAATAATATAAATAATTGTATTGTGAAAGATTAGTATAATTTACATTGAAAATGTTAAGTAAATTGTTATATACAAAAGTTTTGTACACCATAATCTACACAAGTATTTACTTCCAAAGTATTGGGACAGAAGGATGCGAACTTCCGAAAAACAAGACCAAAACCCGTTGCCCAAAAAAGGTTTTCAAAAATTCAAAATATAAGCTAATTGAAAAAAAAAAGAAAAAAAAGAAAAAAAAAAAGGAGACTATTAATGTGCAACACAAGACTGTTGAAAAATTTAACAATAGATGGAAATAACACAATATGAATATCGTAGATTGGCAAAAAAGAAATAAATTGGATGTTTAGTGCTAATATTGAAATGAATTTGTTCAATTTGGTATTTTATATTTTCTGATCTTTTTTTATTTATTTATTTTTTATAATTTGTTCAATACCGTTCCTCTTTGTCTGGGCAGGCTGCCCACATACATGAAGAGGAGGAGAAAAAAAAGGGGGAGGGGTTCTTATCTAATTATTTATTATTTAATTGGGTGTTATTATTTTCTTGTCCATGCGAGATATCCCACAGTTCATTTTGTTCAATTTCTCCTTGCACAGGTATAGTCCAAACTCCAGTTCGCAAAGGTTTTCAATTTCTCCTTGCAATGGGTCCCCACCAATTAAGGGTCCCCCCATTGGGTCGCAAAGGTATAGTCCAGTCCAGCACAGAAAGGTGTACTGGACGTATAGTTTTGACTTAATGCAACTTTTCACTTTTCTCCCTAGTCTATGAGTTTTTCTCCCACCTTAGGTTTTACCATAGCGAGGTTTTGTGAGTTCTACCTTTTATGCATTCTTCCATTGATTTGAGACTCGCATTTGCTCATTGTGCTAATGATTTCATCAACTGTACTTACTTCATCGTTGAAGATCTGATGCGCCATTTGTTTGAGTATTTACACACTCAAGGGAGAATGTTGCAATTCTATTAGATTATGAATGTAATTGTGTAAATCCTAGTGTATCTAGGGATATATTGGAATATTCACTAGGGTTAGATATTATCCTATAAGAGTTGTAATCCTATTAGGGTAAGAAATTAATTTTCCCTACTACTATAAATAAAGGCACAATGTAGTGGAATAGAATACACCTCACAATTACACATATATCTCTTCTCTCTCTATGTGCCACACCCCCTCTCTCTTTGGCCTCCATAATCGTTCAAGAAATTATGCTTACAACATAAAAATCAATATCAAACTTAATTTTTCGGTTTAATATGGAAGGCTTTACAACTCTTTTTTTTTTTTTTGGCCAATTTACAACTCATATTCAGTCTCAGCAAACAAGAGGTTGAAAGCGTCATTCTATTTAAATATAGCTCTTGGAATTTTTAGTATAAAAAGTCAAACTATCATCACGTTTTAACGAGTTATTTTTTTTAGAAAAACGATAGAAATTTCATTCATACCGAAAAGTCATAACAGAGAAATGAGAGCCGATCAGGACAACAAACAATCCTCAACAAGTAAATCAAGAAAAATACATGGAGGAGACTCTTAACAACTCACAAAAATGACTAACAATAAGACTGAAGTGAGCGAGCCGGTGCCCTTGACAACGAATATGGGTAGAAGTAGCCTCAATGATTGTCCGAAATTAGCACTATAATATTCTACACAGCTTGCCCAATTAAAATCAAGTTGATTGAAGGATTCCACAACGTTTCTACAATCTGAAGCAAATCATTGTCGAAATGAATTTTTTCGAAATCCCTTGCAATCACCCAAACCAAACGAACTCTAACCTTCATAGCTTCCACCTGAAGAGAGGAGAAAGCATCACGGAAGTTGAGAACACGTCGATCATGTGACGAGGATACTTGAGCGATCCACATCAAGAAATATTATTAAATGTTAATCATAATTAATCCATTAATTGGATTAGGACATTTAAATTATCAAGGTCATATCAAACTCAATGCGGAAGACAGCTGCAACACAAGAGTACTTGGAAGTTATGGATATGATTAAATACTTAAAACGGTTAATTATTCTACCCTTGACTCAAATTTAATAACAATTGATCGACCGGCAAGGTTTTTTGTTTTGGTCGCATGCTTTGCAAGTTTTCACATTTCAGATTTATGATGTCTCTTGAATTTTGGGAGACAAAAGGTCAAGTGCCGGTGGTTTTAGTCAGATTCTACTCTTTGACTGGACTCAAACACAAATTGATTGAGACATAAGTTTTGCTTTAGGTATGAGGATCTCTCTTGATAATTTTTGTGGGGATTATACGAATCCTTGTATCATGATCGTTCATCGTACATTATAAGATTAGTTTTAGTTAGGTATTATTTGTTTAATTCAAATATAAAAATATAAAAATAATTTATGACCACACGATGTACAATAAACGGCTAGGATGTGATGATCCTTGGAATCCTGACAATTTGAATTTGGATGAGATCCAAATCCTGATTTAGGAGTGGAAAGCACTAAAGAATGAAAAAAAAATACAATGCTATATATACGTACAAATTTACTTATTAGGAGCATTTCTAATGATATAGACAATTAAATAAATAAAATTGTACTATAAAAGCTATAATATGTTGCTTACTTAATTGCCTCATAAAAATAACGGTAAATTACACTTAACCACCTCAAATTTGAGGTATATTATAACCTTATACAATATCTTCAAAAAAATTCACTTTCATACCTCACGTGCTATTTTATTTCAATATAATACATCAATTACATTTTCCATCTATTGGTCTGTTAAGAGCTGATGTGGCTGTCAAATTTGGGCCACGTGGCAAAATTTTTTTTTTTTTATGCATTAAAAATATTATAATAATTTACCCTATTAAAAAAAATTTGTGCCACATGGAAAAAAAAAAAGCACTAAAAATATTATAATAATTTACCCTATTAAAAAAAAAAAAAACTAAAACACAAAAACCCATTCCTTCAGACCCACCTCCCTCTCCTCCACTCTCTTTACCTCCCCTCCCATCCAAAAACCCACCCCACCCCCACTTCCCCTGCAACCACCCCACCCCACCCCACCCCCACCTCCCCAGAGACCTAACCTTAGATTGCTCGCTCCCCGAATACCTCGAATTCGACCACGTCGGCGACCTCATGTCCCTGAACCCCTTCCCTCCTCCTTTCTCCTCTAACTCCTTCCAGAAACTCCGCCACGACAATGCTCTGCTCCCGTTGCCTTTGTGCCTGGACCTATCCCGCTTCGATCGAAACCCTTTCAGTAACTCCGCTGGTGACCTCCTCGACATAGATAAGCTTTCGGACCAGTGCATCAAATTACGATCGTACCCTCCGCCATCTCTGTTGTATCGATCGGTCCCCTTACTCCTATCGAAACCGTCCAACTCGTGCTCCATCATCTTCTGAACATTTCTAGACCAGCCACCGGTGTCGGTCGGTTCCCAATCGTCGTAGGAGCAAGCCAGCCCTTTAGAAGAAGCCGAGGTGGGGGTGGGGTGGGATAGGGTGGGTTTTTCGGATGGGAAGGGAGGTGAAGAAAGTGGAGGATAAGGAGTAGGTGGGTCGGGAGAGAAGATGGGTTTCAATTTTTTTTTTTTTTTAATAGGGTAAATTATGATAATATTTTTAATGCAAAAAAAATTATTATTTTTTCTATGTGGCACAAATTTGGCTATCACGTGGCACAAATATGGCAGTCACGTCAACTCTTAAGAGACCAATGGATGGAAAATGTAACGGATGTATTATATTGAAATTAAATAGTACGTGAGGTATGAAAGTGAAATTTTTTGAAGATGTTGTATGAGGTTGCAATAGACCTCAAACCTGAGGTGGTAAAGTGTAATTTACCCAAAATATAATTTTGAATTCCGATGGATAAGACAAACTAAATTGACAAAATTATATTTTATACTTTGATCCAAGTCCAAATTTGAATATTTAACTATAAAAATCGAACAACTTTCATGAAAAATAGTTAAATAAAAAATTATGACATCATAGATGATACCTACACTATAAGTTGGTAAAATATATTTAACATGTGATAAAGTTATATATGAAAATAAATAAAACTTAATCTACTGATTATCTATGAAAATATTTGAAGATATTTTATCTTCCATTTATAAATCCATACTAGTATATATGGTGATATATAAATAAATAAGAATGCCAAGACATCACAAACTGAAGGATTACATTGTGTAATTTTATCTCATAGTAAACTATAAACTATATTTATAAAAGCATAACCCCTAATCCTAATGGTCCAAGCCCAAAATCTAAACAATAAAATAAGGGAAATTTGGTTTCGCTCCTGATTAGCTAAAATCTTAGATTGAACTTTATTAATTTAAATATTCAGTTGGACCGGTAGTCTGTAAAACTAAACCACTTGTCTTATAGACACTAGGTTATGAGTCAGTGAGAGCAATTCCAATGAGAGGCTCTATATGGGGCTAGAAAAATGGTAGATATAGCTCAATTTAGAGCTTTAAAGAATCTTTAGGCTCTAAAAAAGAATATCTCTCAATAAGGGGCTATGTACCTTTTGGACTCTATATGGTGCTCTATATATATGTATATAGTAATTTTCACTGCACCTTGAAAAAGGTTTTCAAAATATAAGCTAATTAAAAAAAATAAAAAAAAAGTGACTATTAATTTGCAACACAAAGCTATTGAAAAATTTAACAATAGATAGAAATAACACAATAGGAATATCGTAGACTGGCAAAAAGGAAAGAAATTGGATGTTTAGTGCTAAATATTGAAATGAATTTGTTCAATTTGTTCACCTTGGTATTTTATATTTTCTGATCTTTTTTATTTTATTTTTTAATTTGTTCGATACTGTTCCTCCTGGTCTGGGCAGGCAGCCCACATACATGATGAGGAGGAGAAAAAAAAGGGAGGGGTTCTTATCTAATTATTTATTATTTAATTTGGTGTTAATATTTTCTCGTCCATGCGAGATATCCCACACTTCATTTCTTCAAATTCTCCTTGCACAGGTATAGTCCAACTCCAGATCGCAAAGGTTTCCTGGCACAGGTATAGTTCCAAACTCCAGTTCGCAAAGGTTTTAAATTTCTCCTTGCAATGGGTCCCACCAGTTAAGGGTCCCCCCACAATGGTCACAAAGGTATAGTCTAGTCTAGTTTGGAATGGTGTAGTCCAGTCCAGTTTGCAAAGGGCTTTTAACAATTTCTCCTCACAAAGGTGGTCTTCCACAGGTTCAAATTGTCCAGGTGACCTTCGTTAAGGTGGTGGTGGGGTAAGGGTCTTCTCTCTGTCCTCTCACAATGGGTTCCACACATTAGTTCAAATTAATTCCTTTAGTTATTTGATGTCTGTGTCCCCCTTCCCTTGTCCATAGAGGACATGCTTTGCTGTTGGGCTTTCCCCTATAAACCATTCTTTCATGTAGGGTTGGGTTCGATTCTATTCGATTTGATTTTTGGCCGAAATCGGAAATCAAACCGAAATTACTGTTCGGTTTGGTCCGGTCCGGTTTTTCTTTGATTTTGTTTCAGTTTCAATTTATTTTGGTTCGGTTTCAGGCTGGTTCAGTTTTTTCCATGAATTTTTTATTTTTTTAAATCGTGATATTGGGCGGCGGAGATGGTGCGGTGGGGATTAAAGAAGCCAAGTTTAGAAAGAATTGGAAGGAATGTTGTGACGATGAAGAGACGCTGCGATTGCCGAGCAATTGCCATGCCATGGACATGAAAGAGAGAGACAGAATATCTGGTGGTGAGATTGGAAGCAGCAGCTGTTCTGTAATCGAAGCAGCGCGTCGGCTTTTCTTCGAGCTTTCAAGGAACCGTCTGTAGCCAAGCTTTGGAGTGAAGGAATGCTCCACCTCCACAGGTTCATGGAGGTGGAAGAAGAGGGAAAGAGAGAGAGAGAGTTTGATTTGGAGGAAGAGGAAGAAAATAGAGCATGGAGGAGAAACAGGCGGCGATTACAATATATATTTCGTGGAAGGAAGAATTAGGTGGGTGCTTGATACACCATATATTTTGTGGAAGGAAAGGTTTCTGCCTTTTGGGTTGTAGAGAGAGATAATATGAGAGAGACGACATAGAGGATAAGAGAGAGAGAGAGAGAGAGAGAGAGAGACAGAGTTTTGTAAAGCAAGCACATGGTTTCTGTGCATCTTGATACAACTTTTGTCAGCGCATGATTTCTGGGTTGTAGAGAGAGAGAGATAACAGAGAGTAAGAGAGAAAAAGAGAAATCTTTCTATCCTTCGAAAGCAAGGCCCATATGCTGAATGTTGATAACTTGATATTTGTCAGCCACACTTTAATTATTTTAATAATATACTAATTGCCCATTACACATTCCAACACACACGTGTGAACCCAAAGAATTCGGTTCGGTTCAGTTTTTTTAATTCCGTTCAATTTTTTCTGTTTCGGATCGATGTTCGGGTCAGTTGTTTTTGGTTTTCGATTTTTTGAACCCACCCCACTTTCATGTACTGAACCAGTGATGTGTGACTAATTAATAAGTTCCAATTCAAAGCCTAACCCAATCTTTTCTATTTCGCATTAATCCCACATGGTAAACGCCCCTAATGCTATTTCCGTCAAATAAAGCCTGCGGTGCGATCAATCAAGGTCGGACCATGCTCAACTATTTTATTCAAAGTAATGTTTTTTTTATTTTTAGTACATTGATATAATTTTACACTAAAAAGAAGGAGAGTTTGACTAAGCTACACAATGGACAATCTAATTTAGTATCGAATTCGCCATCCATGAGATTCGAACCTAAAACCTCTCACTTCCAAGTGAAGAGGAATATCACTAGACCATAGTATTGAGTGGCTATTCAAAGTAATGTTAGGTAAATCAAATGTCTCCTTAGTATTTTTTTATTTGTAAATCACGTGATGTCTCATTAATATAAATAAACACGCTACACAACATCAAAAATTTATAAATAACCACGTCACAATAGTTATAAAATATAATTTAAACGGAATTTCTACTTTGGGTAATTTTTTTTTGGTCATTTACTTTGAGGAATCTAGTATTACCTTTTTATTCACATCTCTCTTATTTAAATTTTATTATTTACTTGTTCACATTCTTCTTTTAAATTTTTCAAAGTCAAAATTTTGATTTTGGGATGGGTCCTGACTTGGATAACAAGAACTTTCATGAAATAGATTCATCGTCGTGTGGTGTCGCTTTTTTTGTTAGAGTAATTTTTTTTTTTCCTATTATAATATGTAGTTATAAAATGGCACTCTTATCAAAATTTTCATACCTCATTTATACCAATTCTCTAATCGAGATGAAATTTACATATGTTGATTGGTCCTATTTTATTAGTAAAGTAATACAAGTTTGGTTTAGAAAATAATAATATATATAATATTACTATTGCCGTGAGTGATATTTTAAAAAGGGCATGTATATATATTGTAAATATTAGGAATCCTTTATTAGGAAGGATATGTGTGTCATTTATTGTTTCCTTATAGAATAAGGATTGTATCTTGTATATATTTTTCCTCTATGCAATACAATCAAAATTAAGCCGTAAAATTCAATTTGGCATCAGAGCCAACCGTAACCCTAGGACTCCCACCGTGCCGCTGCTATCGTGAAAACAAGAAAACAAAGATCTGGCAGTCTGTGGTCTCTGCTGCATCCCTGCAGCAAGTCAAGACTGTTGCCATATATTGCTGTCATATGGGACTAGAAATCACAGCAGGTTTTTTCAGTGGTGTCGCTGCATCCCTGCAACAAATTTGTTCGTGTGCTGCGTACGTGTGTGTTGTGTGTATCGTGAACAATGACGAGTGACCAGGGAGAGGCGGTGCTGAAATTAAATGGTAGGGCATCTGGCTCTACTCACGAGTCAATTGTTAATCCCGTGGTTATTCAAAATGATGCTTCAAATGTACCAAATAACGTAAAACTCAATGGATTAAATTACCCTCTTTGGTCCAAAGTATTAGATGCATATTGCTGGGCGTGGAAAGAAAGGGTTCGTGATAGGGAGTATTAAGGAGCCTCAAAAAGATAGTGCCGAGTATGATGCTTAGGAGACTGGGAATGCAATTGTGAAATGATGGTTGATTAATTCCATGGATCCGACTATCATGGGTTTTTTCATTCATCTTCGTACTGCTAAAAAAGTGTGGGAAGAGGTTGCCAGGATGTATTATGATGGGTCTGATATCTTTCAGATTTATGAGTTAAAGGTGAAGTCATTCCGACTTTGCCAAGAAGGGCGGCCTATTGGTGTATACTATGCCGATCTTAAAGCAGTCTGGCAAGAACTCGATCAGAGAAGACCAATTAAGATGGAGTGTGCTCTTGACTTGAAGATACTTTAGGAGGAAGTTCAACTAGACCGTGTGTATGCTTTTTTAGCGGGCCTCGATGATGTTTTTGACAAGGTTTGTAGTAATATTTTGAGAACTCAGCTGCTACCATCTTTGGAATAAGTGTTTTCAGTAGTTAGGAGGGAAGCTCAACGCCATGCTACTATGATGGGAGGTAGTGCTGCTGGGAACCAAGGAAGAATTCCCCTCGTGGCTATGGTGACACGACCTCTTTCTTCTGGCCGGCTCTATGGCCAGTCTTCATCAACTGATTCTCGCCTTTTCACTCGAGAGAATAAAGATGATTTTAAGTGTACTTTTTGTGGGCAAACCCGTCATATGAAAGATACATGTTTTCAAACGCATGGAGTACCTGAATGGTTCCTTGAATTGAAGAAGAAATTGTGTGCGAAAGAGTAGGCCTCTAATGGAGCTAGTGGAAGGCGTCCCCCTATGGTTGCCACAACAACTGGAAACAAAGATGTCGTGCCTACTCAGGGGGATCCAAGTCAAGCTTTGTTGACCCGGTTCAATCCTAATGAGTTTTCATCCAATACAGGTACTGATAGATGTGTTCTTTTAGCTTCTGGTACTGAACACTATATAGGTTAGATTCTGGACTCTAGAGCAACTGATCATATGATATTCGATAAAAGATTGTTTAAGCATATGATAACGACACATCAGAAATGTGTTGCCACGGCAAATGGCAACACTGCCGTGGTGACTGGGGCCGGCACAATGGACCTCACACCATCTCTTTCTTTCCACCACTATTTGCTTGTTTCGTCATTTTCTCACAATTTATTATCTATGCCCCAAGTTGCTGAGCAATTGGATTGTGTTGTACTTATGTATCCATTTTTTTGTTTGCTTCAGGATATTCAGACCAAGGAGATAATTGGGCATGGCACTAAGAGAGAGGGATTGTGCTATGTGGATGATGTCATTCCTAGCAGAGCTAATACAGTTTGAGCATCCCGTACTAGTAATCTGCAAGAAGTTGGTTGTTACATCATCGGTTAGGACATGTTTCTTTTGGTTATTTAAGGCGTATGTTGCCTAGTATGTTTCATGAAATAAAGGAATCAAACTTACATTGTGAAGTATGTATTCTTGCTAAGAGCCATCGTGCTTCGTTTCCTTTTAGTATGAATAAAAGATTGCTTCTGTTTAAGCTTGTCTATTCAGATGTTTGGGGGCCTTTGCCCGTTACTACAGTTTTAGGAGTTAAGTGGTTTGTTACGTTTGTGGATGATTGCACTCGTATGACATGGGTGTATTTGTTGAAACATAAAAGTGATGTAAGTACCATTATTTGGTCTTTCTCTCAGATGGTGGCTTTTCAATATTCCTCTCTTATTAAAGTTCTTCGTACTGATAATGGGGGAGAATATGTTAACTCTGCGCTTTCTAATTTTTTTTCGTGACCAAGGAATCTTCCATGAGACCACTTGCTCGTACACCCCACAACAAAATGGGGTGGCTGAGAGGAAAAATTGATATATTTTGGAAACGGCTCGTGCATTGCTTATTGGTGGGTCTGTGCCCCAGAGTTTTTGGCCCGACGCCATCACCTATGCCGTGTATGTTATCAATCGCATGCCATCTCGGGTTTTAGAATTTCGTACTCCATTCCAAGTTTTGACAGAACATGTTCTGGTTGTTTCCACCAATACTCTCACTCCTTGAGTATTTGGATGTGTGGCTTATGTTCATATTCACAAGATTCATCGTAGTAAATTGGATCATTGTGCTCTTCGGTGTGTCTTTGTGGGTTTTGCTTCCCACCAGAAAGGTTACAAGTGTTACCACTCTGCCACTCATCACATGTATATCACCATGGATGTGACCTTTTCTGAGTCTGAATATTTTTATACTCCCATATCACCACCCTACGATCACAAGGGGGTGAGTTCTAGTTGTGATCTTGATGGTGTTTCGAATGGTTGGATGTACAAGAGGCAAGGTCTTCAAGGGGAGTGCATGGTGTGCCGAGTGATGCAGGTTATGATACTCGGTCTCCTTATGCTGAGCCTGTTGCAAGTAGACAGCAGGTTCTCACCGAACCTGCTCCAAATATTCTGCAGCTTATTGCTAAGGAAGAGACTGCCAATCCGTGTGTTGGTGCTACTGAAAGGGAGTGCACTGATGATCAGCCCACTATGGCCGAAGCTTCCCCCCTCTTTAGTTCAACAGTGTCGTTGTCCAATGCATCATCTTTGGATATCCCTGAGGTAAGCACTAGTGATACTCATGTAACTAATGATATTACAAGTACATATAAATTGACACCAAGGCAAAATCGTGGTGTACCTACTGACAGGTTCTCTTTAGAAAGAAAAGTGAAGTATTCCATAGCCAATTATGTGTCTTGTCAAAACATTTCATCTGAACGTCAAGTGTGGGTACATAATGTGGATTCCATTCTGGTACCAATTCCGGTAGAAAACGCTTTGAAGAGTTGAAGAATGGACTGAAGTAATGGATGAAGAGGAGGGCATTGCAAAAGGATAATGCATGGGAAATGGTTGAGCTGCCGAAAGGAAAAAAACCAGTTAGGTGTCGATGAGTGTTTACAGTTAAATACAAGGCTGATGGATCACTTGATAGGTATAAAGCAAGGTTGGTGGTGAAAGGGTACGCTCAAACATACGGAGTTAATTACCAAGAAACTTTCTCTCTCGTGGCTAAGATGAATACGGTACGAGTCCTTATCTCACTAGCTGCAAATTTGAATTGGCCACTGAAACAATTTGATGTAAAAAATGCGTTTCTTCATGGACATCTAGAGGAAGAAGTGTATATGGATTTCCTTCCAGGGTATGGCAATGGAGGAAAAATGGGAGTGTGCCGATTGCGGAAGTCCCTTTATGGGCTTAAGCAGTCACCACGAGCATGGTTTGGGAGGTTCACTCAGGCCATGAGAAAGAATGGGTATTATCAGAGTCATTATGATCATACTTTCTCTGTGAAGCGGAGAAACGGTAAGTAACAACCTTGATTATTTATGTAGATGATATGATAATAACAGGTGATGATTCAGATGAAATTATCAAACTAGAGAAGAACCTTTCTGCCGAGTTTGAGATGAAGGGTTTAGGTGACTTAAAGTATTTTCTTGGTGTTGAAGTCACTCGTTCGTCCAAAGGTATTTTCTTGTCTTAACGAAAAAATGTTTTGGATTTATTGAAGGAAACATGTATGCTTGGTAAACCCGTGGATACTCCCATTATGGAGAAACATTACCTGGGGGTTTACCCAGATCAAGAACCAGTGGATAAAGGTAGATATCAGAAACTAGTAGGAAGACTAGTTTATTTAGCTCATACCCATCCAGATATAGCCTATGCAGTAAGTGTGGTGAGTCAATTTATGCACTCGCCAAGTGTGGATCATATGCCAGCTGTTATGCGGATTTTAGCTTATTTGAAGTCAGCTCCAGGAAAAGGAATTTTGTATAAAAATTCCAGTCATTTGAGGATGGAGGGATTTACTGATGCTGATTGGGCAGGTGATGTGACTGATAGCTGCTTTACTTCTGGATACTTTACGTTCGTTGGTGGAAATCTAGTTACTTGGAGGAGCAAGAAGCAAAATGTGGTGTCAAGGTCTTTAGCTGAGGCCGAATTCAGAGGTATGGCGCATGGAATATGTGAAGTTCTTTGGTTACATAAATTACTTGGCGGTCTAGGTTTCAAAGCAAAGGAGGCAATAAGCTTGTATTGTGATAATAAATCTGCACGGGAAATTGCAGAGAACCTGGTACAACATGACAGAACGAAGCATGTGGAGGTTGACCGTCATTTTATTAAGGAAAAGCTTGAGAAGAAAATAATGTCAATACTGTTTGTGAACTCGGAAGAGCAACTTGCAGATATTCTCACTCATGCCGTGTGTAGTAGAGTTTTTGGTGACTCACTTGTCAAGTTGGGCATGTGTGATATCTATTCTCTAACTTGAGGGGGAGTGTTGCCGTGAGTGATATTTAAAAAAGGGCATGTATATATATTGTAAATATTAGGAAGGATATGTGTGTCCTTTATTGTTTCCTTATAGAATAAGAATTGTATCTTGTATATATTTTTCCTCTATGCAATACAATCAAAATTAAGCCGTAAAATTCAATTATTACTCTATATTATTAGATTGAAACCCACCTTTCACGAGAACTATTAACCCGTCAATATAAGTTGTATCCATTGCCCTGAGTGCTCGTCATGCATGCACCCCATGGCTTGAACTTGAAAGGAGCTGGACTTGTACCTGGCAAAGTTCAATATATTGTAGAGCCCACCAACACAAAAATAAAGACATCACAGTGACACGTGGGCCTATTGAACGTACACATGTGGAGTCTCTGCATGCAATAACTCATTGATGGTATGGAAGTCAGACGTATGGCTAGAGGGAATCTGAAATGTCTCTGTGAGTTTTTCCGACCTTCGGAAGAAGTGGATAACCGTGACTTCCACCAGTTGTCTCTTTAAAAAAAAAAAAAAAAAAAAAAAAAAAAAAAAAATCTGTATGTAAAAAGAACTGTCACACCCGAGCTTGAAATTGGCGAAAAAAATACCCTTGCACATCGTGCGTGATCGAAAAATTAAAAAGACCGAAACTACATACCCTAGACATAAGCAAATGGCTTGATAATAAATCTAAAAACCAACAAACCCAAGATAGATAAAATGGTTATATAGTCACGGCTTAAGATGAGATCTAATCACTCACACTACAACAATAAACTCCCTTTCCATTAAATTTCTACACATTTGTAAGCAGTGACAAAGCCAGGATTTACCAAGGGAAGGGGCAAAATTCAAAAGAGCGTAAGGCCATCTTCAAGTGAAGGGTCCAAAGGGCCAGAGGGTCGAAAATAGCCCGAAAACCGTCTCTAACCAAAGGCTAGGCCAGAAGGCTGTGGAATCTGAGAGGGCTAGAGGGCTGGCCAGAAAATTCAGTCTTCCTGTCGGTTATAACCGACATGAATTTTTAAAAACAATTTTGAATCCAACGGCTAGCTGGCGCCAGTTACCATTGGATTCAAATTTTTTTTTTTTAGGGTTTTTTGGGCCTTGTTTTCGAATTTAATTTGTAGTTTTTAAATTTAATTTGTTGTTTTTAAATTTTATTTGTAATTTTTAAATATAAGTTGTAGTTTTTAAATTTAAGTTGTTGTTTTTAAATTTAAGTTGTTGCAGTTTTTAAATTTAAATAATAAATTATGTTTGGCCTTTTGGCCCTTGGTTGGAGACGATTTTTTGTGGCAGGGCTAAAACGAGCCCTCTGGCCCTCGGTTGGAGACGGAGGCAAATATGACCCTGTATTGTTCATTAAAATATTAATATCTTGGAGAATCTTGGAGGGCCAGAGGGCTAAAATAAGCCCTCTGGCCAGCCCTCGATTAGAGATGGCCTAAGGTTCAATCGAAGCGATTGCTTTCACATTGGATAGTGCAAAGTTTTTAGTCAATATTTATAACAGAAAACAATCTCTTCACCAAAACAGTTGTAAGTGGTAATATCAAAGCCATATAAGAAGCTTAAATTGGTTAAGATTAGATTCTAAAAAACGTGGAAGGTTATGCTTTAATAATATAAATAATTGTATTGTGAAAGATTAGTATAATTTACATTGAAAATGTTAAGTAAATTGTTATATACAAAAGTTTTGTACACCATAATCTACACAAGTATTTACTTCCAAAGTATTGGGACAGAAGGATGCGAACTTCCGAAAAACAAGACCAAAACCCGTTGCCCAAAAAAGGTTTTCAAAAATTCAAAATATAAGCTAATTGAAAAAAAAAAGAAAAAAAAGAAAAAAAGAAAGGAGACTATTAATGTGCAACACAAGACTGTTGAAAAATTTAACAATAGATGGAAATAACACAATATGAATATCGTAGATTGGCAAAAAAGAAATAAATTGGATGTTTAGTGCTAATATTGAAATGAATTTGTTCAATTTGGTATTTTATATTTTCTGATCTTTTTTTATTTATTTATTTTTTATAATTTGTTCAATACCGTTCCTCTTTGTCTGGGCAGGCTGCCCACATACATGAAGAGGAGGAGAAAAAAAAGGGGGAGGGGTTCTTATCTAATTATTTATTATTTAATTGGGTGTTATTATTTTCTTGTCCATGCGAGATATCCCACAGTTCATTTTGTTCAATTTCTCCTTGCACAGGTATAGTCCAAACTCCAGTTCGCAAAGGTTTTCAATTTCTCCTTGCAATGGGTCCCCACCAATTAAGGGTCCCCCCATTGGGTCGCAAAGGTATAGTCCAGTCCAGCACAGAAAGGTGTACTGGACGTATAGTTTTGACTTAATGCAACTTTTCACTTTTCTCCCTAGTCTATGAGTTTTTCTCCCACCTTAGGTTTTACCATAGCGAGGTTTTGTGAGTTCTACCTTTTATGCATTCTTCCATTGATTTGAGACTCGCATTTGCTCATTGTGCTAATGATTTCATCAACTGTACTTACTTCATCGTTGAAGATCTGATGCGCCATTTGTTTGAGTATTTACACACTCAAGGGAGAATGTTGCAATTCTATTAGATTATGAATGTAATTGTGTAAATCCTAGTGTATCTAGGGATATATTGGAATATTCACTAGGGTTAGATATTATCCTATAAGAGTTGTAATCCTATTAGGGTAAGAAATTAATTTTCCCTACTACTATAAATAAAGGCACAATGTAGTGGAATAGAATACACCTCACAATTACACATATATCTCTTCTCTCTCTATGTGCCACACCCCCTCTCTCTTTGGCCTCCATAATCGTTCAAGAAATTATGCTTACAACATAAAAATCAATATCAAACTTAATTTTTCGGTTTAATATGGAAGGCTTTACAACTCTTTTTTTTTTTTTTGGCCAATTTACAACTCATATTCAGTCTCAGCAAACAAGAGGTTGAAAGCGTCATTCTATTTAAATATAGCTCTTGGAATTTTTAGTATAAAAAGTCAAACTATCATCACGTTTTAACGAGTTATTTTTTTTAGAAAAACGATAGAAATTTCATTCATACCGAAAAGTCATAACAGAGAAATGAGAGCCGATCAGGACAACAAACAATCCTCAACAAGTAAATCAAGAAAAATACATGGAGGAGACTCTTAACAACTCACAAAAATGACTAACAATAAGACTGAAGTGAGCGAGCCGGTGCCCTTGACAACGAATATGGGTAAAAGTAGCCTCAATGATTGTCCGAAATTAGCACTATAATATTCTACACAGCTTGCCCAATTAAAATCAAGTTGATTGAAGGATTCCACAACGTTTCTACAATCTGAAGCAAATCATTGTCGAAATGAATTTTTTCGAAATCCCTTGCAATCACCCAAACCAAACGAACTCTAACCTTCATAGCCTCCACCTGAAGAGAGGAGAAAGCATCACGGAAGTTGAGAACACGTCGATCATGTGACGAGGATACTTAAGCGATCCACATCATGAAATATTAGTAAATGTTAATCATAATTAATCCATTAATTGGATTAGGACATTTAAATTATCAAGGTCATATCAAACTCAATGCGGAAGACAGCTGCAACACAAGAGTACTTGGAAGTTATGGATATGATTAAATACTTAAAACGGTTAATTATTCTACCCTTGACTCAAATTTAATAACAATTGATCGACCGGCAAGGTTTTTTGTTTTGGTCGCATGCTTTGCAAGTTTTCACATTTCAGATTTATGATGTCTCTTGAATTTTGGGAGACAAAAGGTCAAGTGCCGGTGGTTTTAGTCAGATTCTACTCTTTGACTGGACTCAAACACAAATTGATTGAGACATAAGTTTTGCTTTAGGTATGAGGATCTCTCTTGATCATTTTTGTGGGGATTATACGAATCCTTGTATCATGATCGTTCATCGTACATTATAAGATTAGTTTTAGTTAGGTATTATTTGTTTAATTCAAATATAAAAATATAAAAATAATTTATGACCACACGATGTACAATAAACGGCTAGGATGTGATGATCCTTGGAATCCTGACAATTTGAATTTGGATGAGATCCAAATCCTGATTTAGGAGTGGAAAGCACTAAAGAATGAAAAAAAAATACAATGCTATATATACGTACAAATTTACTTATTAGGAGCATTTCTAATGATATAGACAATTAAATAAATAAAATTGTACTATAAAAGCTATAATATGTTGCTTACTTAATTGCCTCATAAAAATAACGGTAAATTACACTTAACCACCTCAAATTTGAGGTATATTATAACCTTATACAATATCTTCAAAAAAATTCACTTTCATACCTCACGTGCTATTTTATTTCAATATAATACATCAATTACATTTTCCATCTATTGGTCTGTTAAGAGCTGATGTGGCTGTCAAATTTGGGCCACGTGGCAAAATTTTTTTTTTTTTATGCATTAAAAATATTATAATAATTTACCCTATTAAAAAAAATTTGTGCCACATGGAAAAAAAAAAAGCACTAAAAATATTATAATAATTTACCCTATTAAAAAAAAAAAAAACTAAAACACAAAAACCCATTCCTTCAGACCCACCTCCCTCTCCTCCACTCTCTTTACCTCCCCTCCCATCCAAAAACCCACCCCACCCCCACTTCCCCTGCAACCACCCCACCCCACCCCACCCCCACCTCCCCAGAGACCTAACCTTAGATTGCTCGCTCCCCGAATACCTCGAATTCGACCACGTCGGCGACCTCATGTCCCTGAACCCCTTCCCTCCTCCTTTCTCCTCTAACTCCTTCCAGAAACTCCGCCACGACAATGCTCTGCTCCCGTTGCCTTTGTGCCTGGACCTATCCCGCTTCGATCGAAACCCTTTCAGTAACTCCGCTGGTGACCTCCTCGACATAGATAAGCTTTCGGACCAGTGCATCAAATTACGATCGTACCCTCCGCCATCTCTGTTGTATCGATCGGTCCCCTTACTCCTATCGAAACCGTCCAACTCGTGCTCCATCATCTTCTGAACATTTCTAGACCAGCCACCGGTGTCGGTCGGTTCCCAATCGTCGTAGGAGCAAGCCAGCCCTTTAGAAGAAGCCGAGGTGGGGGTGGGGTGGGATAGGGTGGGTTTTTCGGATGGGAAGGGAGGTGAAGAAAGTGGAGGATAAGGAGTAGGTGGGTCGGGAGAGAAGATGGGTTTCAATTTTTTTTTTTTTTTAATAGGGTAAATTATGATAATATTTTTAATGCAAAAAAAATTATTATTTTTTCTATGTGGCACAAATTTGGCTATCACGTGGCACAAATATGGCAGTCACGTCAACTCTTAAGAGACCAATGGATGGAAAATGTAACGGATGTATTATATTGAAATTAAATAGTACGTGAGGTATGAAAGTGAAATTTTTTGAAGATGTTGTATGAGGTTGCAATAGACCTCAAACCTGAGGTGGTAAAGTGTAATTTACCCAAAATATAATTTTGAATTCCGATGGATAAGACAAACTAAATTGACAAAATTATATTTTATACTTTGATCCAAGTCCAAATTTGAATATTTAACTATAAAAATCGAACAACTTTCATGAAAAATAGTTAAATAAAAAATTATGACATCATAGATGATACCTACACTATAAGTTGGTAAAATATATTTAACATGTGATAAAGTTATATATGAAAATAAATAAAACTTAATCTACTGATTATCTATGAAAATATTTGAAGATATTTTATCTTCCATTTATAAATCCATACTAGTATATATGGTGATATATAAATAAATAAGAATGCCAAGACATCACAAACTGAAGGATTACATTGTGTAATTTTATCTCATAGTAAACTATAAACTATATTTATAAAAGCATAACCCCTAATCCTAATGGTCCAAGCCCAAAATCTAAACAATAAAATAAGGGAAATTTGGTTTCGCTCCTGATTAGCTAAAATCTTAGATTGAACTTTATTAATTTAAATATTCAGTTGGACCGGTAGTCTGTAAAACTAAACCACTTGTCTTATAGACACTAGGTTATGAGTCAGTGAGAGCAATTCCAATGAGAGGCTCTATATGGGGCTAGAAAAATGGTAGATATAGCTCAATTTAGAGCTTTAAAGAATCTTTAGGCTCTAAAAAAGAATATCTCTCAATAAGGGGCTATGTACCTTTTGGACTCTATATGGTGCTCTATATATATGTATATAGTAATTTTCACTGCACCTTGAAAAAGGTTTTCAAAATATAAGCTAATTAAAAAAAATAAAAAAAAAGTGACTATTAATTTGCAACACAAAGCTATTGAAAAATTTAACAATAGATAGAAATAACACAATAGGAATATCGTAGACTGGCAAAAAGGAAAGAAATTGGATGTTTAGTGCTAAATATTGAAATGAATTTGTTCAATTTGTTCACCTTGGTATTTTATATTTTCTGATCTTTTTTATTTTATTTTTTAATTTGTTCGATACTGTTCCTCCTGGTCTGGGCAGGCAGCCCACATACATGATGAGGAGGAGAAAAAAAAGGGAGGGGTTCTTATCTAATTATTTATTATTTAATTTGGTGTTAATATTTTCTCGTCCATGCGAGATATCCCACACTTCATTTCTTCAAATTCTCCTTGCACAGGTATAGTCCAACTCCAGATCGCAAAGGTTTCCTGGCACAGGTATAGTTCCAAACTCCAGTTCGCAAAGGTTTTAAATTTCTCCTTGCAATGGGTCCCACCAGTTAAGGGTCCCCCCACAATGGTCACAAAGGTATAGTCTAGTCTAGTTTGGAATGGTGTAGTCCAGTCCAGTTTGCAAAGGGCTTTTAACAATTTCTCCTCACAAAGGTGGTCTTCCACAGGTTCAAATTGTCCAGGTGACCTTCGTTAAGGTGGTGGTGGGGTAAGGGTCTTCTCTCTGTCCTCTCACAATGGGTTCCACACATTAGTTCAAATTAATTCCTTTAGTTATTTGATGTCTGTGTCCCCCTTCCCTTGTCCATAGAGGACATGCTTTGCTGTTGGGCTTTCCCCTATAAACCATTCTTTCATGTAGGGTTGGGTTCGATTCTATTCGATTTGATTTTTGGCCGAAATCGGAAATCAAACCGAAATTACTGTTCGGTTTGGTCCGGTCCGGTTTTTCTTTGATTTTGTTTCAGTTTCAATTTATTTTGGTTCGGTTTCAGGCTGGTTCAGTTTTTTCCATGAATTTTTTATTTTTTTAAATCGTGATATTGGGCGGCGGAGATGGTGCGGTGGGGATTAAAGAAGCCAAGTTTAGAAAGAATTGGAAGGAATGTTGTGACGATGAAGAGACGCTGCGATTGCCGAGCAATTGCCATGCCATGGACATGAAAGAGAGAGACAGAATATCTGGTGGTGAGATTGGAAGCAGCAGCTGTTCTGTAATCGAAGCAGCGCGTCGGCTTTTCTTCGAGCTTTCAAGGAACCGTCTGTAGCCAAGCTTTGGAGTGAAGGAATGCTCCACCTCCACAGGTTCATGGAGGTGGAAGAAGAGGGAAAGAGAGAGAGAGAGTTTGATTTGGAGGAAGAGGAAGAAAATAGAGCATGGAGGAGAAACAGGCGGCGATTACAATATATATTTCGTGGAAGGAAGAATTAGGTGGGTGCTTGATACACCATATATTTTGTGGAAGGAAAGGTTTCTGCCTTTTGGGTTGTAGAGAGAGATAATATGAGAGAGACGACATAGAGGATAAGAGAGAGAGAGAGAGAGAGAGAGAGAGACAGAGTTTTGTAAAGCAAGCACATGGTTTCTGTGCATCTTGATACAACTTTTGTCAGCGCATGATTTCTGGGTTGTAGAGAGAGAGAGATAACAGAGAGTAAGAGAGAAAAAGAGAAATCTTTCTATCCTTCGAAAGCAAGGCCCATATGCTGAATGTTGATAACTTGATATTTGTCAGCCACACTTTAATTATTTTAATAATATACTAATTGCCCATTACACATTCCAACACACACGTGTGAACCCAAAGAATTCGGTTCGGTTCAGTTTTTTTAATTCCGTTCAATTTTTTCTGTTTCGGATCGATGTTCGGGTCAGTTGTTTTTGGTTTTCGATTTTTTGAACCCACCCCACTTTCATGTACTGAACCAGTGATGTGTGACTAATTAATAAGTTCCAATTCAAAGCCTAACCCAATCTTTTCTATTTCGCATTAATCCCACATGGTAAACGCCCCTAATGCTATTTCCGTCAAATAAAGCCTGCGGTGCGATCAATCAAGGTCGGACCATGCTCAACTATTTTATTCAAAGTAATGTTTTTTTATTTTTAGTACATTGATATAATTTTACACTAAAAAGAAGGAGAGTTTGACTAAGCTACACAATGGACAATCTAATTTAGTATCGAATTCGCCATCCATGAGATTCGAACCTAAAACCTCTCACTTCCAAGTGAAGAGGAATATCACTAGACCATAGTATTGAGTGGCTATTCAAAGTAATGTTAGGTAAATCAAATGTCTCCTTAGTATTTTTTTATTTGTAAATCACGTGATGTCTCATTAATATAAATAAACACGCTACACAACATCAAAAATTTATAAATAACCACGTCACAATAGTTATAAAATATAATTTAAACGGAATTTCTACTTTGGGTAATTTTTTTTTGGTCATTTACTTTGAGGAATCTAGTATTACCTTT
The DNA here is from genome assembly GCF_963583255.1 of Pyrus communis. NCBI lineage: Eukaryota > Viridiplantae > Streptophyta > Magnoliopsida > Rosales > Rosaceae > Pyrus > Pyrus communis. The sequence goes on from NC_084803.1 coordinate 39,984,742, forward strand.
TTATTCACATCTCTCTTATTTAAATTTTATTATTTACTTGTTCACATTCTTCTTTTAAATTTTTCAAAGTCAAAATTTTGATTTTGGGATGGGTCCTGACTTGGATAACAAGAACTTTCATGAAATAGATTCATCGTCGTGTGGTGTCGCTTTTTTTGTTAGAGTAATTTTTTTTTTTCCTATTATAATATGTAGTTATAAAATGGCACTCTTATCAAAATTTTCATACCTCATTTATACCAATTCTCTAATCGAGATGAAATTTACATATGTTGATTGGTCCTATTTTATTAGTAAAGTAATACAAGTTTGGTTTAGAAAATAATAATATATATAATATTACTATTGCCGTGAGTGATATTTTAAAAAGGGCATGTATATATATTGTAAATATTAGGAATCCTTTATTAGGAAGGATATGTGTGTCATTTATTGTTTCCTTATAGAATAAGGATTGTATCTTGTATATATTTTTCCTCTATGCAATACAATCAAAATTAAGCCGTAAAATTCAATTTGGCATCAGAGCCAACCGTAACCCTAGGACTCCCACCGTGCCGCTGCTATCGTGAAAACAAGAAAACAAAGATCTGGCAGTCTGTGGTCTCTGCTGCATCCCTGCAGCAAGTCAAGACTGTTGCCATATATTGCTGTCATATGGGACTAGAAATCACAGCAGGTTTTTTCAGTGGTGTCGCTGCATCCCTGCAACAAATTTGTTCGTGTGCTGCGTACGTGTGTGTTGTGTGTATCGTGAACAATGACGAGTGACCAGGGAGAGGCGGTGCTGAAATTAAATGGTAGGGCATCTGGCTCTACTCACGAGTCAATTGTTAATCCCGTGGTTATTCAAAATGATGCTTCAAATGTACCAAATAACGTAAAACTCAATGGATTAAATTACCCTCTTTGGTCCAAAGTATTAGATGCATATTGCTGGGCGTGGAAAGAAAGGGTTCGTGATAGGGAGTATTAAGGAGCCTCAAAAAGATAGTGCCGAGTATGATGCTTAGGAGACTGGGAATGCAATTGTGAAATGATGGTTGATTAATTCCATGGATCCGACTATCATGGGTTTTTTCATTCATCTTCGTACTGCTAAAAAAGTGTGGGAAGAGGTTGCCAGGATGTATTATGATGGGTCTGATATCTTTCAGATTTATGAGTTAAAGGTGAAGTCATTCCGACTTTGCCAAGAAGGGCGGCCTATTGGTGTATACTATGCCGATCTTAAAGCAGTCTGGCAAGAACTCGATCAGAGAAGACCAATTAAGATGGAGTGTGCTCTTGACTTGAAGATACTTTACGAGGAAGTTCAACTAGACCGTGTGTATGCTTTTTTAGCGGGCCTCGATGATGTTTTTGACAAGGTTTGTAGTAATATTTTGAGAACTCAGCTGCTACCATCTTTGGAATAAGTGTTTTCAGTAGTTAGGAGGGAAGCTCAACGCCATGCTACTATGATGGGAGGTAGTGCTGCTGGGAACCAAGGAAGAATTCCCCTCGTGGCTATGGTGACACGACCTCTTTCTTCTGGCCGGCTCTATGGCCAGTCTTCATCAACTGATTCTCGCCTTTTCACTCGAGAGAATAAAGATGATTTTAAGTGTACTTTTTGTGGGCAAACCCGTCATATGAAAGATACATGTTTTCAAAAGCATGGAGTACCTGAATGGTTCCTTGAATTGAAGAAGAAATTGTGTGCGAAAGAGCAGGCCTCTAATGGAGCTAGTGGAAGGCGTCCCCCTATGGTTGCCACAACAACTGGAAACAAAGATGCCGTGCCTACTCAGGGGGATCCAAGTCAAGCTTTGTTGACCCGGTTCAATCCTAATGAGTTTTCATCCAATACAGGTACTGATAGATGTGTTCTTTTAGCTTCTGGTACTGAACACTATATAGGTTAGATTCTGGACTCTGGAGCAACTGATCATATGATATTCGATAAAAGATTGTTTAAGCATATGATAACGACACATCAGAAATGTGTTGCCACGGCAAATGGCAACACTGCCGTGGTGACTGGGGCCGGCACAATGGACCTCACACCATCTCTTTCTTTCCACCACTATTTGCTTGTTTCGTCATTTTCTCACAATTTATTATCTATTCCCCAAGTTACTGAGCAATTGGATTGTGTTGTACTTATGTATCCATTTTTTTGTTTGCTTCAGGATATTCAGACCAAGGAGATAATTGGGCATGGCACTAAGAGAGAGGGATTGTGCTATGTGGATGATGTCATTCCTAGCAGAGCTAATACAGTTTGAGCATCCCGTACTAGTAATCTGCAAGAAGTTGGTTGTTACATCATCGGTTAGGACATGTTTCTTTTGGTTATTTAAGGCGTATGTTGCCTAGTATGTTTCATGAAATAAAGGAATCAGACTTACATTGTGAAGTATGTATTCTTGCTAAGAGCCATCGTGCTTCGTTTCCTTTTAGTATGAATAAAAGATTGCTTCTGTTAAGCTTGTCTATTCAGATGTTTGGGGGCCTTTGCCCTTTATTACAGTTTTAGGAGTTAAGTGGTTTGTTACGTTTGTGGATGATTGCACTCGTATGACATGGGTGTATTTGTTGAAACATAAAAGTGATGTAAGTACCATTATTTGGTCTTTCTCTCAGATGGTGGCTTTTCAATATTCCTCTCTTATTAAAGTTCTTCGTACTGATAATGGGGGAGAATATGTTAACTCTGCGCTTTCTAATTTTTTTTCGTGACCAAGGAATCTTCCATGAGACCACTTGCTCGTACACCCCACAACAAAATGGGGTGGCTGAGAGGAAAAATTGATATATTTTGGAAACGGCTCGTGCATTGCTTATTGGTGGGTCTGTGCCCCAGAGTTTTTGGCCCGACGCCATCACCTATGCCGTGTATGTTATCAATCGCATGCCATCTCGGGTTTTAGAATTTCGTACTCCACTCCAAGTTTTGACAGAACATGTTCTGGTTGTTTCCACCAATACTCTCACTCCTTGAGTATTTGGATGTGTGGCTTATGTTCATATTCACAAGATTCATCGTAGTAAATTGGATCATTGTGCTCTTCGGTGTGTCTTTGTGGGTTTTGCTTCCCACCAGAAAGGTTACAAGTGTTACCACTCTGCCACTCATCACATGTATATCACCATGGATGTGACCTTTTCTGAGTCTGAATATTTTTATACTCCCATATCACCACCCTACGATCACAAGGGGGTGAGTTCTAGTTGTGATCTTGATGGTGTTTTCGAATGGTTGGATGTACAAGAGGCAAGGTCTTCAAGGGGAGTGCATGGTGTGCCGAGTGATGCAGGTTATGATACTCGGTCTCCTTATGCTGAGCCTGTTGCGAGTAGACAGCAGGTTCTCACCGAACCTGCTCCAAATATTCCGCAGCTTATTGCTAAGGAAGAGACTGCCAATCCGTGTGTTGGTGCTACTGAAAGGGAGTGCACTGATGATCAGCCCACTATGGCCGAAGCTTCCCCCCTCTTTAGTTCAACAGTGTCGTTGTCCAATGCATCATCTTTGGATATCCCTGAGGTAAGCACTAGTGATACTCATGTAACTAATGATATTACAAGTACATATAAATTGACACCAAGGCAAAATCGTGGTGTACCTACTGACAGGTTCTCTTTAGAAAGAAAAGTGAAGTATTCTATAGCCAATTATGTATCTTGTCAAAACCTTTCATCTGAACGTCAAGTGTGGGTACATAATGTGGATTCCATTCCGGTACCAATTCCGGTAGAAAACGCTTTGAAGAGTTGAAGAATGGACTGAAGTAATGGATGAAGAGGAGGGCATTGCAAAAGGATAATGCATGGGAAGTGGTTGAGCTGCCGAAAGGATAAAAACCAGTTAGGTGTCGATGAGTGTTTACAGTTAAATACAAGGCTGATAGATCACTTGATAGGTATAAAGCAAGGTTGGTGGCGAAAGGGTACGCTCAAACATATGGAGTTAATTACCAAGAAACTTTCTCTCTCGTGGCTAAGATGAATACGGTACGAGTCCTTATCTCACTAGCTGCAAATTTGAATTGGCCACTGAAACAATTTGATGTAAAAAATGCGTTTCTTCATGTACATCTAGAGGAAGAAGTGTATATGGATTTCCTTCCAGGGTATGGCAATGGAGGAAAAATGGGAGTGTGCCGATTGCGGAAGTCCCTTTATGGGCTTAAGCAGTCACCACGAGCATGGTTTGGGAGGTTCACTCAGGCCATGAGAAAGAATGGGTATTATCAGAGTCATTCTGATCATACTTTCTCTGTGAAGCGGAGAAACGGTAAGTAACAACCTTGATTATTTATGTAGATGATATGATAATAACAGGTGATGATTTAGATGAAATTATCAAACTAGAGAAGAACCTTTCTGCCGAGTTTGAGATGAAGGGTTTAGGTGACTTAAAGTATTTTCTTGGTGTTGAAGTCGCTCGTTCGTCCAAAGGTATTTTCTTGTCTTAATGAAAAAATGTTTTGGATTTATTGAAGGAAACATGTATGCTTGGTAAACCCGTGGATACTCCCATTATGGAGAAACATTACCTGGGGGTTTACCCAGATCAAGAACCAGTGGATAAAGGTAGATATCAGAAACTAGTAAGAAGACTAGTTTATTTAGCTCATACCCATCCAGATATAGCCTATGCAGTAAGTGTGGTGAGTCAATTTATGCACTCGCCAAGTGTGGATCATATGCCAGCTGTTATGCGGATTTTAGCTTATTTGAAGTCAGCTCCAGGAAAAGGAATTTTGTATAAAAATTCCAGTCATTTGAGGATGAAGGGATTTACTGATGCTGATTGGGCAAGTGATGTGATTGATAGCTGCTTTACTTCTGGATACTTTACGTTCGTTGGTGGAAATCTAGTTACTTGGAGGAGCAAGAAGCAAAATGTGGTGTCAAGGTCTTTAGCTGAGGCCGAATTCAGAGGTATGGCGCATGGAATATGTGAAGTTCTTTGGTTACATAAATTACTTGGCGGTCTAGGTTTCAAAGCAAATGAGGCAATAAGCTTGTATTGTGATAATAAATCTGCACGGGAAATTGTAGAGAACCTGGTACAACATGACAGAACGAAGCATGTGGAGGTTGACCGTCATTTTATTAAGGAAAAGCTTGAGAAGAAAATAGTGTCAATACTGTTTGTAAACTCGGAAGAGCAACTTGCAGATATTCTCACTCATGCCGTGTGTAGTAGAGTTTTTGGTGACTCACTTGTCAAGTTGGGCATGTGTGATATCTATTCTCTAACTTGAGGGGGAGTGTTGCCGTGAGTGATATTTACAAAAGGGCATGTATATATATTGTAAATATTAGGAAGGATATGTGTGTCCTTTATTGTTTCCTTATAGAATAAGAATTGTATCTTGTATATATTTTTCCTCTATGCAATACAATCAAAATTAAGCCGTAAAATTCAATTATTACTCTATATTATTAGATTGAAACCCACCTTTCACGAGAACTATTAACCCGTCAATATAAGTTGTATCCATTGCCCTGAGTGCTCGTCATGCATGCACCCCGTGGCTTGAACTTGAAAGGAGCTGGACTTGTACCTGGCAAAGTTCAATATATTGTAGAGCCCACCAACACAAAAATAAAGACATCACAGTGACACGTGGGCCTATTGAACATACACATGTGGAGTCTCTGCATGCAATAACTCATTGATGGTATGGAAGTCAGACGTATGGCTAGAGGGAATCTGAAATGTCTCTGTGAGTTTTTCCGACCTTCGGAAGAAGTGGATAATCGTGACTTCCACCAGTTGTCTCTTTTTTAAATAAAAAAAAAAAAAAAATTCTGCATGTAAAAAGAACTGTCACACCCGAGCTTGAAATTGGCGAAAAAAATACCCTTGCACATCGTGCGTGATCGAAAAATTAAAAAGACCGAAACTACATACCCTAGACATAAGCAAATGGCTTGATAATAAATCTAAAAACCAACAAACCCAAGATAGATAAAATGGTTATATAGTCACGGCTTAAGATGGGATCTAATCACTCACACTACAACAATAAACTCCATTTCCATTAAATTTCTACACATTTGTAAGCAGTGGCAAAGCCAAGATTTACCAAGGGAATGGGCAAAATTCAAAAGAGCGTAAGGCCATCTTCAAGTGAAGGGTCCAAAGGGCCAGAGGGCCGAAAATAGCCCGAAAACCGTCTCTAACCAAAGGCTAGGCCAGAAGGTTGTGGAATCTGAGAGGGCCCCACGGAATCGGAGAGGGCTAGAGGGCTGGCCAGAAAATTCAGTCTTCCTGTCGGTTATAACCGACATGAATTTTTAAAAAGAATTTTGAATCCAATGGCTAGCTGGCGCCAGTTACCGTTGGATTCAAAATTTTTTTTTTTTAGGGTTTTTTGGGCCTTGTTTTCGAATTTAATTTGTAGTTTTTAAATTTAATTTGTTGTTTTTAAATTTTATTTGTAATTTTTAAATATAAGTTGTAGTTTTTAAATTTAAGTTGTTGTTTTTAAATTTAAGTTGTTGCAGTTTTTAAATTTAAATAATAAATTATGTTTGGCCTTTTGGCCCTTGGTTGGAGACGATTTTTTGTGGCAGGGCTAAAACGAGCCCTCTGGCCCTCGGTTGGAGACGGAGGCAAATATGGCCCTGTATTGTTCATTAAAATATTAATATCTTGGAGAATCTTGGAGGGCCAGAGGGCTAAAATAAGCCCTCTGGCCAGCCCTCGATTAGAGATGGCCTAAGGTTCAATCGAAGCGATTGCTTTCACATTGGATAGTGCAAAGTTTTTAGTCAATATTTATAACAGAAAACAATCTCTTCACCAAAACAGTTGTAAGTGGTAATATCAAAGCCATATAAGAAGCTTAAATTGGTTAAGATTAGATTCTAAAAAACGTTAGGCGCTAGTCAGGCAGCGGACTGGAACCTAGCAGCTAGGCGTCTAGGCAAGATTTAGATAAAAGTCTAGATGGATTTAAATAAATTTCTTTTATCGTAAAATAAGCATTAAACAATATTTAAATTATTTTTAAAATATTAATACAATATTTATAAATAATGTAATAATAATAAAAAAGAGAGAAATAGGTTAACAAAACGCAAAAAAAAAGGTGGGGTTAGAAGATAAAAAAAAAAGGACAACATAACAGGTGGTCTAATAACATTATAACACATGTCTATTTTTATATTTTCCCAAGGATAATGCTTGGGTACTCGACAAGAGTACCCAATTTCACTGACTTCTTATCTGGAGGAACCATTTTACAACACCTGTCCTTTAAAGTTTCTCCAAACACGCTGCTATTCTTGTAACCAAACACGCGAGTCTTCTTTTAATCATGTGACCAAATGCACTCCGCTCTTCTCCGGAGACCCACCACCAGTCCCTCTCTTCTCCGGGCGACCTCACCCTGAATCCCTCTCTTCTCCGGAGCGGAGACCCGCTTCAAGTCGTTCTCTTCCCCATTTATTTTTTCAAAATCATTAACTGTAAAGATTATTAATCAAAATAGCCAGAGATCAATTTTTGAAATCATCAAAATCCAAGCTTCATAATCACAGTATTCATTATCTTCCCCATTGCAGCCTTCTCCTCCAACCTCTCTCCTCCGTTGAATCCACCCTCGTTCCCTCCACCCAACCTTCTGCTGTGCAGCAGACCAGTTCACCGTAGAACAGACAGGGAGCAGAGGGGCTGGCTTTTCCGGGAAGGGAGGTGCTGAACCTGCACTGGGGCTGTGTTTTGCGGCGAGGGGAGTGGCGGCCGTCACTCCTCGCCCTCACGTGGCTTCGCCACTTTTGTAAGTGATAAAATATTACAGTAATTACCTGTGCACAACTCTCTCAAATTTTCTGCAGACAAAACATACAAGTATTATACAAATGGTATGTGATAACAATAAAATAGCATCGTAAAAGTTAGCAAGAGTGCTAAAATTACTGGCTAAGTTGAGTGTAATTGTACATGTAAAGTGAGTATTTTCAGGTGCAATTGTTTCTCAGTGAGATTTAAGTCGGGCATTTAAAAACAGTATCCCAAAAATTCAACAAATCTACTTAATTTGGAGATTATCAATAGTTATCTCTTTCGCTTCCTTCTTCCTTCAGTTTATTATATAATCAGTTACAATATCGTTATTTTCATTCACATTGGTGATGGATATTTCAAATATGTTGTGTGCTCGGCGTCTACGAGTTAGAATTACAGAATGGTTTTCAAGTTTCATGTTTATTCATGTCTTATTAGTTTCTAGTTCTCTTTTTGGTCATCTCGACGAATTTCATTATCAAAGATTGAGATATTTTTGGATGTTGAATGCAGAATGTGTCGATCTAATCTCACTTGCATGTAAATAGCATATGTTTCATAATATTTTGTATGTATTAATATTGATCCAAAGCCACATAAAATACCTGTGTAGAATGTGGAAGATTATATTTCAAAGACATAAATGATTGTATTGTGAAAGATTAATACAATTTACATTAAAAACGTTAGGTAGATTGTTGTATACAAAAGTTTCGAACACCACATTCTACACAGGTATTTACTTACAAAGTACTGGAACAAAAGGATTCGAACCTCCGAATAGCAAAACCAATCCAAAACCTGTTTGCCCAAAAAAGGTTTTCAAAAATTCAAATATAAAGCTAACTTTTAAAAAGCGACTATTAATGTGCAACACAAAACTATTGAAAAAATCTAACAATAGATCGAAACAACACATAATGGATATCTTCAGGCCAACCCTGAGAATTTGGGGGCCTTAGGTGAGCCTTTAAAGTGGGGCCCTAGAGTTATCAGACTTTCGACCTTTTGTACATTGACATGTGTAAAAAAAAATTCACTAAATACATGAAAAGTCTATTTCTACATCAAATATCATTAAAAATTAATATATATATATATATATATAAATAGAAAGATATACAAACATTACTCAAATATTACCTGTCTCGCATTTTTAGATGCAAATGCACTTTTTAAGTTTACATAATCTAATTTTTTCAACCAATTCAAATCGAAAGAGAAGTCCCTACCCAATACGCCAAATTCCAATCATTTTTCTATTGTTACTATGTTACTTATTACATTCAATAAATGAATGAATGATTAGATTACAGAGACAACATCTTACAGCTAGGAAAAATACTAGAGTGAAGAGGATAGTAATTTTGGTATACGCACTTAGGCGGACGAGGCGGATTTGAATAATTTATTATATATTATATAAACTAATTAATTTGAACATTAAATAATGTCGTTTTTCAAAAAGGTGAGAGTCTTAACCTTTTAGGTACATAATAAAGATATATGTGGTGTGATCTTAAAATAAGGTAATAAAACCCCATAAAATAAACATAAAGGTGATATTTAAGAGAGAAGCAAAAAAGTAAAAATAAGATGGTGGGGACTATTTAAAAGGGAGAAGATGTGCAATTATAAAATAAGATGGTGGGACCATCTTAATTAAAATCGTGCAATTAAAATGATGTTGGGAATAAGGTTGTCTCCAGATTCTGGTGTTTGCATATAAGCCTGCATAGTTCCGGCGTATCTCCGTCTAGACCTGTCTAGCTTCGCCTAAAAATTGGGCGCTCTTCCAAAGTGGGAGCCTATATGGGCGCCTACTCCGACTACCCTCAATGCCAACTTTGGATATCATAAAGATTAGCAAAAAGGAAAGAATTGGATGGTATAGGGTCCTTCTCTTTGTTCTTTCACAGTGGGTTCAACACATTAGTTCAAATTGATTCCTTTGGGTCTTTAGTGTCTGTGTCCTCTCCCCTTGCCCAATGATGACATGCTTTGCTGTTGGGCATTCCCTTATAAACCCTTCTTTCATGTACTTAACCACCGATGTAGGGCTAATTAACAAGTTCCAGTCCAAAGGCCCAACCCATTCTTCCATTTCTCATCAGTCACGTTAGGGGTGGACACTTAAAACCGAAACATGAACCAAATCATACAGCATCGAACGATTTCGTTTTGTCGTTTTGAAATGGTTTTGGTTTTGGAATCGAACCGCAAAATAGGAAACGGTTTGGTTTCGGTTTTAGCTTTTGAAAACCACACCGAAACCGAACCGCACCGTAAATATTAATAAGCATTTAATTAAATGTCCATATTAGAGGTCATGTTTTAATTGGTTGTTTGTTAGAGTCCATACATTTAGTATGAACTCAACCATACTAGAATATCATCATTCATCACTTTCTTTCTCTTCGACATAATATCGTCACTTATCAGTAAGGGTGGGCACTTGAATGCGTTGTCCTACATTGGATATGTGATCAATGGGTAAATGTTCCACACAAAGACGTTGAGAAATCGAAATTGCAGGGGAAATAATGCATATCTTCCTCATAGATTTTAGGTTGCAACCATGCAAGTCTGTTTGCTGGGCAATCATAATATATATTTGCCATAAGTCCATGACATTGGATCATTGATACATGTTATTTACCGCACAAAGTATGCATGTAAAGTTGCAAACCATTCATTCATTTCTTCTTCCCAAGACTTAAATTTTTGCATGGCAATTGGTACCTAGCTGGCTAATAAGGTTGCTCTATGAGGACTTTTTATTGGTTTTTAATGAGGGATTAGTTTAATTTTACATACGGATTACGACATTTTGTAGCGGTTCGATTAGCTACTACTTAAGTTTAATTTGTACCCTTTAGGAGCACTCTCTCAGATGTCTATATTGGGAAATGCTTAATAATATGTTCTAATGTATGATGTCTTTCATTTCAAGTTCTGATTTATGATTTTACTAGAAACTACTTTTCTTCTAGATAAGTTTTTTTCTTTCAAAAAGTTCTTAGTTGATTGCATACATGTAAAGCTTGAGATAACGAGTGTTTCGTATTTTAAATTGTATATTTTTTCTTAAACCAAACCATATGAAACCAAACCAAACCAAACCAAAGAGTTTGGTTTCATTTCGATTTTGGCTTCAAAAATGCACTGAACCGAACCGCAAAAAAGTTTTGATTTTGGTTTTGGTTTCACTCAAAACCACACCGAACTGAATTGTGCCCACCCCTAAGTCATATGGTAGTGCCCCTAGGCTCTTGCATCAAATTAAATTTGCAGTGCGATGAATGATCAATCAATGTCGGACCGTACTCAACTATTTATTCAAAGTAACGTTAAGTGGATTAAATTTGTAAATCACGTAATGTGCTATCCATATAAAGTAAACAAGTTATTCAACACCTAAGGTTTATAAGCAACCACGTCATAACGTTTATAGAATATAATTTAATCATAATTTTTTAGCACTACCTTTTTATTCACATCTCTTTTATTTATATTTAAAAAATTTTATTGCTTATTTATTAAAGTCAAAAATTTGATTTTGGGATGGGTCATGATTTGGATAAGAATTTACATGAAATAGATTCATCATTGTGTGGTGTCGATTCAAGTGCATTCTCATATGTAAAAAAATTTCTTACTTTTTTTTTGTTAGAGTAAGTTTTTTCCTATTATAATATGTTATTAAAAATGGTATTCTTATCAGATTTTTCATACCACATTTATACCAATTCTCTAATTGAGATAAGATCTACATATGTTGATTGGTCCTACTTTTATTAGAAAAGTGATACAAATGTGGTATAGTAAATATAATATTACTCTATAATTTCAAAAGTTATCGCAATTCATAGGAGGTGTGATTTCACTTATATAACTTATATGCTATGAGTTGGAGAATGCTAAAGTAGTAATGTTTCAAAAAAAATGTGTTGTATGAAAAGTTAAAACACGTGACTATATGTTCTATGTCAAAGATGTTACTCTAGAAATCCTGAGACCAAACGCCCAAACAAAATTCAACCAAACTTCAGCACGGAATATTAATTGAAAAAGCATTAAATTGGAAGCGAAAAAGATTAAAACTTGGCTACTTGAGAACGCAAGGTTGAGAGCGGAAAGATAAATGGTAAGTGGTCAATCAGAGATGGAGTACTCAATCGAAAAAATCAAAAACTAAAGGATAGTGCTATTCACACACCTTCTTTCACATCCTACACCCTTATAAATTTTTGGCCAATGATCTTCGATTCTCTCGATCGAACGACCAAAAATTGAGATATGTGAGTGAGAAGTACAAATGTGTGTGTGGATAGCACCACCCAAACTAAATTGACCCACAAACCCTAACCCCCAGTGTTGCTGATCCTCTACATGTAATCTCATCCTAAACTCTCTATTTGATCTCCCCAAAACCAACATTTATTTATTTTCATTTTTTTTAAAACAAACGATATTATTTATACTAAAAAAGTGGAGAGTGAGCTAAACCTCACAATGGGCTGACAATTAGCAATAATGTGGTTTAAATTCGCCTTTGGTGAGAATCGAATCTAAGACCTCTCCCTTACATGTGAAGAGGAATACCACTAGATCGTAGTACCAAGTGGCCTCTAAAACCACCTTCTAGTAATCTAAGTTCATCAATGCGTAGGATGGAATCACGGAGGCATAGAGTGAACGTCTAGAATATATATATAAGTTCAAAGTTGTCCGATTTCTCAAATTTCTGTCTGTTTTATCTCCTTTTCTACCTAACGGATATGAAAACTAGTTCAATTTTCACTTAATTCCTACATGTTTTACAGATTGCCATCAGAGGTGTGTCATGGCTTCTACGATAGGGACCTGGCTTCTCAGCCCTTCCACTTCCCATACACTCCCATCCTCTCCTATTTGTGCAGTCACGATTAAATCACGTCAATATTTTATATTACTATTGTTTTTTGTTTTATTATCTTTATAAAAAAAATCAATATAAATTATTAACATGGCTTAACTGTGACCGTACAAAATAGGAGGGGATGAGAGTGTATGGGAAGTGGGAGGACAGAGAAGCCAGGTCCCTACGATAGTTCCCTCACCAGATTTAATGTTGCTTGCTCTACTCTCATCTTTTACCTCAAGGGGAGGATATATATATACACTTATTTTCTTTGAACTTGTTACTTGTAGGAGCAAGAATGTGATGTATAGGCACACATACGTATATAGCCAATGTGAACTGAATGGAGTATCAAACTATGGCATTGAATACAAAATATGAATGCTCTTAATTAATTGAACTACATATCTTGTGCTTTTGTTGATGTTTAACTTAAAAGTCTACATTCTAGTAAAACGAGCAAAAAACAAGGCAAGACTATCAATCCTATTTACAAAAGACAGCGCCAAAAAGCAACCACAGTCGTTGGATGAGAGTAAACATTTTCACTGCAAAGACGTAGCATGAATTGAATTCCCTACTCATACATGTAAGCTAACTACCAAACACATCTCATTTGGGAGTAACAACAAACGTTCATCCACCATGACATAATTAAACACTTGGTGAAGAGCTTAAACCTAAGCAGAACTCTGTTTTAAGACAATTTTTTTTTTTTTTTTGTGCGTCTATTCAGAGAATCAAGTTATATGCACGTTTATTTGTGAAAATGTGGCTCGACTTAAACTTCGTTATAGAAATTCATTTTAATTACTTGAGTGGATGTACGGATGACATGGCCATGCAGTGCAACTCCATTATAGAAATTCATTTTAATTGCTTAAGTGGACGTACGGATGACATGGCCATGCGGTGGAAGACAAGATTTTCTCCATTTCAAGAGCACTTAAGACTTCCATGTCTTCCAGAAGAACAGTATTGGGCTACCTAAAGATGAGCAGGAACTCCTACTTAAAACTCTTAGTGTTAGAGCTCTATGCATATAATCAAAAGCATTCATATTATGAATCACACTGTAAAGATCATCTCTGTAAAAAATAAATTAAAACTAAGGTCGTTTAGTCAATCTATTGTAACAAATGCATAGACGGTTCGTAATGTTTTTACCAATACCTTTTATTTTTTTAAACAATTTAATGACTAAACTAGGGGTAGGCAAACGGGTCCAGGACCCGCGGGTCGGGGCGGGTAAGAGGCGGGTCCAAAATTTCAGAATGCAAAACGGGGCGGGTATACGAATTTAACGAGACGGGGCGGTTCTTAAAATAGGAGTGGACGGGCCCCCGGCCCGGCCCGTTTCTAGCATGTTCGAGAACCCTAGGCTAACATCAATCCAAAATCTCATCGGGTTTGGGAGGTTCCAGAAACCGGTTGTGAACATCATCTCTACTTCGTTCGCCAAACATCATCTCACCCAAGCCAACTTCAACCCAAACATCATCTCTCCTTCGTTCGCCACCATCATCATCAAACGTCGATCTCTCCTCCGTCCGCCACCATCATCAACCTCTCGGCCTGATTTCTCTTCCTCATTTTCTGAATTTCCTTCTCTCTCAACCTTTGCAAAACTCTCTTATTTCCACCGAGAAACATCACCCACAACCATCATTTTCCTGGCCAGATTCAAATCGAAACCACCAAAATCAGTTTTTGGGTGGCTTGAAGATCATGTTGTGTGCTTGCATGGAAGATCCAAAGCTGCGACAGTAGTAATGAGAACCCTAGGCCAACTCATCGAATTTTGGTGAGTCATTCGTCCAAATCCGTACCAATTTGTATATGGTTGAGTTATGTAGTGATGTATGTTGGGATTTGGGATGAAATTTAAGGCTTTTAACCCTTATTTAAGTAGGAATCGGGATTCTTAACCTCTGAATGCCTACGAGCATTTTTCCAGAAACCGGTCACGGACTCCGATTGAGTTTCGCCAAGTTCGAAGCCAATTTCAACCCAAATCTTCTTGTTTCCATAATTTCTGGAGGGTTTTGATTTAATTTGGTGAAGGAATAAAGCTTATTCTAACCCTGGACAATTTCTTGATCTCTGCAGAATCCGGTAAGCTCTGGCGATGTCAAAGATCTGGAGGATGAGCGATAGGGCGAGTCTGGGAGGGCGATCCAAACCAGAAAAAAAAAAAAGTAAAAAAAAAATAGAGGTCCGGGTTAGGTTCTGTTCCAGTGATTAGATTTGTAATATTCAGCCCGGCCCTGCCCGTTTCCGTTTGAAGCGGGTCCGGTCCGGTCCCTCCAAATTTAGGTCTGGCCCGGCCTGTGTCCACCCCTAGACTAAACAACCTTAGGATGATTTATACTATAAACGGTTCTGATTATAAACATAAAATTCTATAAATCAACAACGAACAATCTTGAAAATTTTTAAATAGAAATTCCTATTTATTTTTAAGTAGCCAAGTATTATTCAAAATTCCCAATGAATCATAACATTGCATTTTCCTACAGGCAATTGCAAACTTCCAAAATTTCAAGGAGGCACCAAACGCCGATGTCTCCACTTGTCATATAAATCGTCAAAAAAAAAAAAAAAAAAAAAAAAAAAGAAAAAGAAAAAAAAAAGCAGGGTACGCGCGAACACCGACTGTTTCCCTCGGTGTCTCCGCCTCCACCTCCACTTCCGCTTTCTTCTCTCTCTGACTTTATCGCTCCCTCTCTCTCTCCCTCTCCGCGAAATTCCTGAATCTCTCATTGCGAGACGCCGTCGTGGCAACAATGGCGGCGATTTCAAATCTTGCGGGTTGCAGTCACGGCGGGAACTTAGGCATTTTCGGAGAGACGAGGTTACAGTTCCCATCAACTTCTGGATTGAAAACTCGGATCTCTTGGGCCTCTAAGGTACTTTCCCCGTTCATACCAGTCAAATTCTACTTCAATTGCTTTTTACAATTGTTCATTTCATCTGAATTATGTAAATAAATGCAGATAAATGTGGTTGTTAGAGTACCCATTTGAACAATGATACTTTTCAGACCATCAATTTGAACAATGATTGGATGGATGGTTGCTTGTGAATTTCGAAGTGTTGCACTTTTTTTTTTTAAGATTTATTTGTTCAAGTTTCTTATATTGTATATGGGTTTAATCACGAAATTTGGATTACATTCAAGAAAACTATAATTATAATTTGTTTTTTTTTCTAATTCTGATGTGAGCTTTCTGTGGTTTAGGTTTCTAACTTGTAGTAGTTTAATACTTTCCTGTTTCTGAGACCAAAATTCGGTTTGATGATCACCTTTTTGTTTACCTTCATCATTTTCCCTTTTGTTGATATAGAATCAATTAGCAGTTGGTCACTTGGGCAAGTCAGATATGAATTCCGGTGTTCGTATGGCATTAGTTGATGCGAAGATTGCACGGAGTGGAGATTTTTCCAAGCCTTCTGACATCCTGGTATCTAAAACTACTATTTCCATAGTGACTTAAAGCAATTGTAAATATTGGTCTTCTTTGGAATGCAGATGATTACTCATAGTGTTAGGTTACTTTGATGTAAATAACAGTTCTTTTTATTTATTCGACAGGCGTTTGATCTTGTTCAGGGAGCACTTGTAAGTCTTTGTATTCTTTAATCTCCTGATAAGGTGATATGTAGTGAGTTTATGATTGAGAACTTGTTGCAATTTTTGTTTCAGATTCTAACGCTTCTTGCTCGTATAAAAATTGCATACTCTTTTTCTGCCCCTCTGCCATTTAGAATTTTGAATCAAACATCATAATAATCTATTCTGGATAGACGGTAATTATGATTGCTGATTTGTGATTCCTGATTGATTCCTGTATAAATCAAATCCCTTAGATTAGCATACCTTTTACAGTATTGCTTGTATAGAAAGTATACGTGTAAATCAAGGCTTTGTAATCCTATATACTATCGAGGACTTCATCCACATACCTTCTGTATTCTCTTTAGTCTTTACTGCTGTGCCATATCTTTTATGGTATAACAGAGTCTCTTTCTTACCGTCTTTTTTTCTTCCGATCCTCGTAATTCTCCCGCTGCCACTGATGCATTCCCCTCTGTTTCCATAAGTTTCTAATTATTTAAACATACACAGCAATCAATAAGAGCTGCTACCCAATAAATATAGCAACCCACTACCTATATTGAAATTTAACAAACAATTAAATTGAGAAGCTATCTCAAATGCACTAGGGCTAGTCAGTGAAGATGAGAAATCATGATGAGTTGCCACATAGTTCATTTTTCTTAGTATTGTTTGAGTTTGCATAATCACATATCTGAATAGTTACAGTGTGCAGGTAAAATGGAGTCCGGCTGTGGTTGTGGACAGGTCGTTACCTAAGCCTCCAACAGCTGTTTTTCTGCATGGAATTCTAGGTAGCAGGAAGAACTGGGGTACGTTTGTTCTTGTCTCTTTCTAATGTCATTTCACTTCATCTTGACTACTGGTCAATGCGTTGAAATAGTGATTCGTGCATTCTCTATTCCTTTAGTTACAGTTACAAATTTAAGAAACTACTATATTATAGGATGCTTTTGTGTTGTGCATACAGTGAATTTTATTTTCTTTCCTTGTAATAGAAGAATATGGAAAATATATCAATATTGAAAGTACTCAAATGAGATTTTGAAATGAACCCTCTTAGTCAGATCTTCTGTTTCTTATTGTTTGAAGAAGACCAAGTTTCAAACTAAATGCGGGTCTTCTTTTGTAAATTTGTACAAACAAACTATAAGCTAAAGTTGAGAACACTTATTTAGTGGTTGTCTTGGTTTTATTAGCTTGACTGAACTGTTCTAAAATACTTTCAATACGGGTTGAATTCTTTCAGTAGTTTTGGTGTTAAATGATGTTATATTATTGGAATTTTCAGAATGAAAGCCTCATTGGATTCCAGTCTAAAGAGTAAGATCCACATGAAAACTAAAGAGTGAAGGACACAAGTGTAGTGTATGACTATACTGTCAGTCCCACTGTACAAAGGCATATCTACCATTTTGGCCAGTAAATCCAAGTGTTCAATTCAAGATTAGCTTGAACTCATTACATTTTATGGTTATATGCACCAAGTTATACTAAGAAAAGAAAATTCGTTTTCAACTAGGACTATTGAGAAAAGTCTCCACAA
This sequence comes from Pyrus communis, assembly GCF_963583255.1. NCBI lineage: Eukaryota > Viridiplantae > Streptophyta > Magnoliopsida > Rosales > Rosaceae > Pyrus > Pyrus communis. Next base: position 40,002,602 of record NC_084803.1, read on the forward strand.
TTCCTCTTCTGGTTACGAGGGTGAGAGTTTTAACAACGTTGAGCTGCTTTCCTGAGTTCCTCTGCCTTCTTTTAACAAATCATTTAAATGAGAGATTTTAAGTGAGTAGAATGCTGAGTTTCGTTCCACTCATTTTGTCCGAGTCTTTATCTGTTTGCGAGATTTTGTGTTCATTCAAGTTCAACTGCACTGTCTTACTGACTGGAAATCTAATTTGACAGGGTTTTTTGGACTAAAGGGTACTGTCTTCTGTTTTTACTTCCTGTTGATTGTGGTAATCATGTTACAAATCTTGATAAAATGAACCGTCATTTATCTCTTCTAGTTTACATATAATTATTTTCCTCAGATCTTTTTTTTTTTTTTTTTTTTTTTTTTCTTTTGGGGGGGGAAAAATCCGGTAGAAGTTACTTGAGTCTTTGTGTAGCTATTTTATTGGTCACTGATTAGGTGTTCAGTGCATTCCAAATGTGGGTGTTTTAGTATTCTTTTTTAATATACGAGTTGTGTCATATATGAGGAAAGTATGCCACTCATATTTGTGCTATTGTTGCCTTCCCAGATATTATTTTCTTTGTGTATATCTTTTGAATTCCATATCTTTGTATCATTACAATGAAGTGATAATAGTGGGATTTTTTATGTGTTTGTTGCACATAAATAGTCGGTGGGTTAATTCATAATGTCTGATCTTGCAGGAACCTTCACCAGGAGATTGGCACAAGAATTTCCGACATGGCAGGTAGCAACCTCTGCTTTTGTACTTTCACTTATCATGAATGGTTCATGTATTCATGTGGTAAAGCTCATAACATTTAATTTTCTATCATCTAGGCTTATTTGTCTGCAGTAGTGTGACAAATTGATTTATCTGAGTGATCCTAATTACCACAAATACAAGCACTATCAGTACAGATCTGACACAAAACCACACAAATAAACCTATAGCGAGGCACACACAACCTTCCCACGTACCTTCTCATTTCAATTTTCTCACCTCTACAAATGCTATGTGTATTCCACTAGCACGCAAAACTAAATTTTTTATTACTTTTTGGTTGACAAACTAAAATTTTAATTACACTAACAAAGGAATAGTGGGATTTTGATATAATTAAAGTTTTAGTTTTGAGTGCTGGTGGAGTGCATGTGGCATGAAGGAAAGTGAGAAGGTTGCTAGCATTTCTCCTTGTAACAAGCTTCTCAGCCCTGGGTGGGCAATAGTCCACCCAAAACCTGAGAGCCAACCCAAAATCCTAAGCTCTATAATGGTGATTCTACCCCTTCAATCAATTAGTCCTAGACCATACTAAACCCTACACTTATAACTCCCAACGGAGCCTTTAAGGGAAGGGATCCCCATTTTTTTTTGTTGTCAAAAAATGGGGATTAGTTGTGGGGCCCACACCACATCGAACTTTAACCATCCGAACCTTCAATTTTTCAAGTTGCACCTTATAGATCATCCTTGCAAAATATTAATCAAATCGGGAATATTTGAGGCATCTAATTGAGTTCAAAGAAATTGTTGAACACTATAGTCTAAGAAACTTTGAAATTTTATCGTGACAATTAAATAGGCAAATGGTTTCAAACTGAATTGAATTTTTGCAAGGATGACCTACGAATCAAGACTTACAGACGGTTTCAACAATGTGGAGTGGGCCCCACAACTAATCCCCATTTAAAAAAAAAGGGGAATCCCTTCCCTTAAAGGGTCTGTTACTCCTAGTAACCCCTTGTAACCGTAGATAATTTGCAAGTGTTTTAAAAAACAATACTTTAATTGTCTCAAGGGGATAGAAGAAAAATTGGGGGGGAGGGGGGGGGGGGGTGAAAAATTTGGGTGGTATTTAGGAATTGAGCTCTCACTTGAGGGTCTTTTAATATTTTTCTATAGTTTTGTGACTGATCTAATTAAGAATTTGTACTTCTTCTCCTGTTGTCATGTTCACTACTTATGCTTGTAAAGTATGTTTTTCTATGTTTGTTTTTGTGTGTGCGCGTGTGTGTGTGTGTTTACTTTTTGGATAGATTGCACAAGGAATTTTTGTATATGGTCGTGGTGACAACCTTATGTTATTTTTTTGTTTGTTGGCAAAGTTTCTTTTAGTGGACTTGCGGTGTCATGGTGATTCAGCGTCAATTAAGAAAAGGGGACCCCATAGTGTTTCTTCCACGGCTCTTGATGTCCTAAAACTGGTACATGTTTCTTGAGTACTTACTGTAACTTTTTTGAAGAACAAGTATGTCCAATTGTTATATGTTATTAACTTATTTTTCAAGAAAAGTTTCAGTTATTGTTCTGAACTTCATCACTGTTTGCATGAACGGTGTTGTATGCACAGCATTTGAACACCCCCATATATTTGTATATCTTTGTCTGGTACCTTCCCATGCTTCAGATACAATTACGTCTAATATAATGTTATTTCTTTTCCTGTATAGGTTCAACAGCTTAGATTAACACCTCGGGTTATAGTTGGCCACAGTTTTGGAGGGAAAGGTATCTTAGGTTTATTTGGCATGTTGCATACCTTTATTGGAGAGTGCTAATACACAGTAAATCTGCACCTTCTTAAAATGGATTGATGCTTACTATGTTTCTGATTTTTCATGTAGTTGCCTTGAGCATGGTGGATCAAGCTGCAAAGCCTTTTGCACGACCAGTCAGAGTAAGTAATTGGAATATTTTGAATATATATATCCTAGAAAGTTTGGGTGTCTCTTGGGCATTATCTTTCTTTTTGTCTTACTAGTTGTTTGTATAGGTTTGGGTTCTAGATGCTACGCCTGGAATAGTTCGTCCTGGTGGGGATGGGGAGGACCATCCAGAAGAATTAATATCCGTCCTAAGTACATTGCCCAAAGAGGTGAATACATGTTCAATAGTTGTTTCCTGTTCTTTTTAAGGAAGCTGGGCGCCTTTAAGTATTTTAGTCCTTTTATTATTTGATTTTCTCGCCCCTTTTACTTATCTCCTCTCTCTCTCTCTCTCTCTCTCTCTCTCTCTCTCTCTCTCTCTCTCTTTACAAGTTATATTCATATAATACAACTTGATATCAGATCATTGTAAATCAGTTTATTGCTTGCGTTTTGGGTCCTACTGAGCAGAGATATGTGCGCACCTCTCATTGTTTTGTCATAAAGAATATTGTTAATGTGTATTAGGTGAAACTTTGTATACGGAAAAATGTTTTGTCTTCATTTCATTCGTTTCTGTGTAAGATTGTCATTCTACCAATTTTTCGTAAAGGCAGGTTTCCTCAAAGCGGGATGTTGTGGATGCTCTACTTCAAAAAGGATTCTCCAAAGATGTTGCACAGGTACTTCAAACTGTGAGACATGCTTGAATGGATTAATGTGTAGTTTGGGCTCTGAAACCTTTGTTTATGGATCAGTTTGGATTTATTTTTATTTGTCTTGCCGACATTAATACTTAGCCTAATTAGCTATTTTATCCTCAGTGAATAACTGTCATAAGTTTTTGCATGTTTGGTCGCTACTTTTTGGTTCTTTATTTATGGAACCAATCTAATTTTCAAGTCAGCATTGTTATGTTATTCATTCATGCCTTCAGGATGTTATTTTATGTTATTATATGCTGTTACATGTGCAGTGGGTGGTTACTAATCTTCGACCAACCAAGTCTCCTGGTTCATCGCCATCAACCTTGTCATGGGTGTTCGATCTAAAGGGAATTGCTGAAATGTATAAATCTTATGAAGAAACAAATTTATGGTAATTATTCGTATCCTTATTGTGTTGGATTATTGTCGTACATGGCACAAGAGTCAATACCTAGGCTCTAGCGGTTAAATATCCTTTAAAAAAAAGAAATACGACCCACTTGTCTGAGCTGGTGGTATTCTTTAATGAATTGTGTTTTCTTTTGGAGTGTTCACTTTTTCATTCTGGATGTACATCAAACTAAATACCTTTCAATCATACTATATGTGTGTATAAAAAGTTAAATCTCTTCACATATTGAAACGAAAAGGACATTGTCATCTGAAGTTGTGCGTGCTTAAACTTTCTCCCAATATCTCAAATGTCAAATTTGCAACTGGCTCTTATTAAATTGGATCATTGTAGGAAAATTGTTGAAGATGTGCCTCGAGGTGTCCATGTGAACTTTTTGAAAGCAGAAAGGAGCTTGCACAGATGGGCTCTAGGAGATCTCCAGAGAATTCATGCGGCTGAGGAGCTTGCTGTGGAGGAGGCAGGTGGAGTGGAAATGCATGTCCTCGAGGATGCAGGCCACTGGGTATGTTGCTTTACAGTTTGGAGTTAATCACACAATATGGAACACTTGTGTTTGTACACAGTGCACACATATATAAAAAAATCATTGACATGATACTTTAGTATTGGGTCCTTGTCAGTTTTACTGCATCTTAGTTAGTTTTTAATATATATCTGTATTTTTCTTTATTTGTGGGGGAGAGAGAGGGAGGGAGAGGGGGGGGGGGGTGGCTTATTGCCGTAGGTGTTTTAGGATTTAGTGCTACATTGGTGTCATTGTTATTCACTAGTAATCCTTCCTTTGCTGTAGTGCTACTGAGTCACATAGAAGCAGCTTACATCGGTATAACGCCTACTAAGCTACAACATACACTTGGCAGGGATCTGTAATTACAAAGTCCATTGCTGAATGCTCATCGAAAGGAAAACATGCGCAAGGGAGCTATTATAACTAAACGCCTCAACAAAAAACAAAAAAAAAAAAAACATTTTTATGCAAAACGTAAATCAAAATAGTCAGTCTCTTAATCATGTTAAATTCAAAAATTTTCACTTTAACTAAATAATTGAGAGACTGCACGAATGATTTTAGTTAAATAATCATTATTTTTAAGAGTGCTCAGGTTCGGAATTGTATTGCATTTGGACCTTTACATGATCCAGGTGATTCCTAATTTTCTAAACCTTTCAGGTTAGGTCAATATTCAAGTCTTCTAGTCATGCTTGGACAAGGGAATCAGTAGTCTTTGGGAAGTTGTGTATGGCAGTTGTTGTCATATGATTATGCACAAATGATTATTTCTTACCGTTAATGCGGTGTAGGATGTATAAGTTGCTGCTTAAAATATGAAATTGTTTGGTCAATTTGTTTTTGCACTAGCATGAATGGGATATTATCAATTTCACCATATTTGCTAAATATGTAACACTGTTCATTTTCGTCTTTACTTTCAGGTCCACGCAGATAATCCGGATGGGCTCTTTAGGATCCTTTCCTCTTCTTTCTATTGAGTCAAAACCTGGGTGAGCTTTAGCGTGCTCATGATCAGTTCAGTTCAGACATATCAGCATTCTACTGACAAATTACCCGACGGTACCATTATTTTTTCCATTGAAAGAACTAGTCAATTTCTTCATTAGACAATTGTATACATCTTTTTTTTGTATCAGTAAGTTTTCTATATCATCGTTCTTAGTTCTTTACATTTCTTTACGACGCCTACGTTAGGCTATCTCCAATCGAAGGCTGGCCAGGGAGCTCGTTTTAACCCTTTGGCCCTCCAACATATTAATATTTTAATGAACAGTATATGGTCATATTTCCCTTCATCTCCAACCAAGGGCCAAAGGACCATAGGGCTCGTTTTAGCCCTATTACAAAAAACCGTCTCCAATAAAGGGCCATAGGACCAAACATAATTTATTATTTAAGTTTAAAAACTACAACAACTTAAATTTAAAAAACCACAACTTATGATTAAAAACTCCAACTCAAATTTAAAAACTACAAATTAAATTTAAAAACTACAACTTGATTAATGTTATTTAATGTTGTTTCATGTTACTTAATTTAATTTAATGTTGTATAATGGCTTAGGAAGTTATAGGACAAAAAAAAGAATTTAAAAATAAATATGAAACAAATTTTGTAAAATAGAAGTTATAGGAAAAAAAAATATGAAACAAATTTTGTAAAATAGAAGTTATAGGAAGTTATAGAAAAAAAATAGAAGTTATAGGGAAAAAAATTGTAAAAAAATAAAAAATAAAAAAATAACGACTAGCTGACATTGGTTAGCCGTTGTATTTAAATTTTTGACCTAGCATTCCTGTCGGATATAACCGACATGAATATATTATATTGCTGTCAATTATATCCGATAGAAATGCTCAAATTTATGGCTCAACCCGAGGCTGGCTGGGTGGTTGGATTAGGCCAGCAGGTTGGCCCTTTCAGATTCCGTGGGGCCCACAAGCCCTCTGGCCTATCCCTCGGTTGGAGACGGTTTTCGGGCGTTTTTCGACCCTCTGGCTGTCTGGACCCTTCGGTTGGAGATGGCCTTACTTGTTCGCGTATTTGGGGCTATAAATATAAACTTGTTTAGAATTGTGACCAAACTGAAAACTGGAGGTTCTTTGGATTGGTTAGATGTACAAGTATATAGCAAACAAATTTGAACTTTCACGTCGTGTGTTTTGAATTTCAATCAAATACAAAATTCAAATTGGTATGGTTTGTTAGTGAAGGGTGTACAACAAGAGGGATGGCCAGCCAAAGCAAGAGTTTTACCATTATCAATCAATGTCGAGAACTCGTTAACATAAATGTTAATCAAAGGTTTTCATATCAGTAAAACACGCTAGAGCACTAACCTGGATTGTCAAGTTTTAGAGACATCTCTTTGTCATTGAATCTCTCCACGGGTGCTAGTAAAAGTTCTTTGATTGGTTCTTCTAATTACGTAATAATACCGAAGAAGTATTATGTGTAAGTTACGCACTCAGGACGAACATAGACCCTTACTTATATCGTGTACATAACTCTAAAAGGCTACGCTTACCATAATCCCATTAGTAATCTCTATCCATTTATACTCACTGTTTGAAATTTTTTCGATACGGTTGATATTTTCATGATATTATTGAAAAAATTAGAGAAAGATGAGGAAAGTGGGAGTGAAGTTTAAATTTCAGCTAAAATCGACAATTTTCTTCGATATTTCTAACATATCATTTACATATAAAAGAAACTTACATTTCATCTAAATCAATGCTTGATATTTCCTAAAATTTCATTTTAAATTTCCACGTTTTAGAGCAAATTTCTATCATTTACATCAAGAAAACCGATATCGATATTGATACACCCATTATTATTTTCATAAATTTACATATTGATATTTCTAGAGATACCGATATTTAAAATACTGTCTGTACTAAACGAAACCCCTTTTCGAGGAAAGGAAGCTACAAATCAACGTGTTTTCCCGGGCAAAGCCGTGGCACGCGAGTCTCCAAGATGCGGTGGCAGCCGTCGGATGTAATTCAACGGCGGAAAGCTCTGATTCCTACCTCACCATCAGTCAGACCATCTCCTTTTTAGCAATTCCCATCAAAGTTAAAGCTATTTTTAATTTTATATTCTTCAAACTCTTCATCGTCATCGAATTTCTTGGTGCCGAAGCAACGAAAGGTTAGTAATTTCTGGAATTTCAAAGTTCAATTTAATTGGGTCTCTAAGGGTTTCAGAACGAAATTTAGGGTTTTTTCGATTTCGAAACCCTAGAGTGAGTTACTGATGATGAAACTGTTTCTTCGAAAACCCAAAAGATTTGGATCTCTGGAATATGATTTGCTAAGTTCAATTTCAGTACCATCTGACTGATTCTCTCAACTGTATTCTACTACAACTTATGCAATATGAAACTAATTCAAATCTCTTCCCACGAAGCCAAAAACCCGACAGAGCTCTCTCTCAGGCAAGCCTTTGAACTTGTTGAGCCAAAACTGAGGCCCCCTTTTGCATTAACAATTCCAAATCCACAAGAATACTTGCTTCTCAACAAAGCCATCCTTTATGGTGTTTTATGCGAAACCCATGTTGGAAAGGCACATATTAAGCACTTGCATGCTATTGTCACTGATGGGTATTGCTGCTTTGTTAGTTTGCTGGTCGAGTTCGTGAATGAATTGTATGTCAAACTTCTTGAACCAGTGAAGTCTCGATTGATTTGGGTTACTAAGGAGTTGATCAATGTTCTAGCAGTAGGCGTTGAAGGTTTGTTGGTTTGTTTGTTGAGGCAAATTCTTGGAGGGGATTTTAGTGATGGAAATCTGTGGCTGTGTTTTGAGATGGCAACCATCTTTATGTCGAAATGGGATTATTTGTTACAAGTTGATCCGATGATTTTGACTAGTGGGTTGTATACGTATCTTCGGCTTTTAGCTGATCACTCTAGATTTGTCAGTAATCCACAATTAGAGGCATTAAAGCAATTGGAAATTGATTTTTGTATTAAAGTTTTAAAGGAGCAGTTTCCTTTGTGTTTGAAGGTTGGCAGGGATCTTGTTCGACTTTTACAAGATTTGGTTCATTTACCAAAGTTTAGAGCAATATGGAAGGATTTGGTATTGAACCAGGGTGAGTTTAAGGCTCGGGGATTTTATGGTATTCCACAGCTCTATAACACAAGGACTCCAAGTGAGTATATGTTACTTCGGATTACTCCAGAAATGGAGTCCCAATTGCGATTTTTACTCACTCATGTGAAGTTGGGAAACCAGAAGCGTCACCAGGCATGGTTTGCCAAGAAGTTTCTATGGGAACCAAACAGGGAGACTCTCATAATTGACATTGTTCGATTTATATGTTGTGCCTACCACCCGACCAACAAAGTCATTCAGTCAGATGTCGTTCCAAGATGGGCTGTTATAGGTTGGCTGTTGAAATCTTGCACGAAGAATTATGTTGAAGCAAATGTGAAATTGGCTCTACTTTATGATTGGCTCTTTTTTGAGGAAAGAGTAGACAATATTATGGATATTGAACCCGCAATGCTATTAATGGTATATTCTATACCCAGATACATTGATATAACTCACACTCTTCTTGAATTTCTTTTCCTTCTTATGGAGAACTATGATGTGGAACATTACGATATCTTGGTTAAAGGTGTGTCAACTTCTTTTAGTGTACTTGTTAAAAGAGGAGTGATTTGTTCACTTGATGTCTTGACCTCTTGTGATGCACTGTCTCCTATATTGCAACAAGCTCGACGGGTTTTTGTCAGGTAGGAAATTTGAAATCTCGAAAAAGTGTCAACAACCTTGTCGTCCTGGTCATTTTGTGGGCAACTATTCTTCCTGTATGGAAACTCCAATACCATTAACAGTGTTTTTCAGGATTTTGCTTCTGCTGTTATGGCTAAATGGGATCATGTATCTAATGGCCCAATTCTATTTGAAAGCTTGGCTTATTTTTTGGAAAAATCTGAGAGCAAAAATGGGGATTCTGTCATTCATGATTCAGCAGGAATGATAAGCCGTTCTGCCGTTTGGTGGTTATTGAACTATTTTAATGGGAGTGATTTTGATATTTCTCGCAACTTCTCCATAAACACTATGTGCAAAAATGCAATGTGACAAGTATGATGAGTATTGTAATGCATTTTTCATTGGATGGTATGCTGTTGAAAGTGGATATGCAATCTGAAGCTTCAAAGGTTGTATTCAGAATGTCAAGGGGGAATCCTTGCATACTGCAAAATATCAGGATCCAAGAGAGATGCTACCAATTTTTCTTAAAGGCAGGTTTCCTCAAAGAGCGATGTTGTGGACGCTCTAGTTCAAAAAGGATTCTCCAAAGATGTCGCATAGGTACTTCAAACTGCGAGACATGCTTGACTGGATTAATTTGTAGTTTTGGCTCTGAATCTTTCATTTATGGATTAACTGTCATAAGTTTTTTCATGTTTGGTTGTTACTTTTTGTTTCTTTATATAGCACCGATCTAATTTTCAAGTTTAGCAGTGTTATGCATACATGAGTATTGGGTCCTGGACACCTGGGCAAGCTTAACGAGCATGGGAGTCATAAGTAACGTATTTCTTTTCGATGGTTATTTGGGTTTAGTAGCGCAGGTGTTTGTATGGGTTAGCGGATTTAGGATTTAAAATTTTGTGCAAAAGTGCTGTCATTGTTGTTCAGTAGTGACACTTTCCTTTCTGCAATGCTTCTGAGTATCATAGGAACAGCTTGTCGTCATTTTGGACATGGGAATTAGTAGTTTTGGGGAAGTTGTGCTTGTCATATGGTTATTCACAAGTTATTCTTTGGTGTTGTTTTGTTAATGCAGTCTAGAATGTATAAGATGCTGCTTAAAATATGAAATTGTTTGATGCAGTTTGTCTGTAACTTGCATGAATGGGATACCATATGTACAGTATTTGCTAAATATGCAGCGTTGCTCGTTTTCGTCCGTTAATTTTCAGGTCGACGCTGATAATCCGGATGGGTTCTTTAGGATCCTTTCCTCTTCTTTCTATTGATTCAAAACCTGGGGGAACTTTAGCATGCTCTTGATCAGTTCAGACATACCAGCATTCTACTGGCAAATCACGACAGACAGTTCCAATGTTTAATCCTTGGAAAAAACCGGTCAAGCTCTCCATCAAATGATTGTATACATCTGTTCATATATATATCATAGTGATTTCTGTGTACCTTCGTTCCTCTTTTTTTTTTCATTTCTTTACGTGGCCTTCGTCCGTTCTTGCCGCAGTTGCAGCTATAACTTAAAACGTGTGTAAATCACTATAGAAAATGTTGCAACCCATCCCTAATCTTATTATATTTTATTCCCCAAAGTTGTGAAGTTACGAAAATGTCCCTGGAATGGCTAGGTGGAAATCTTACATGAACATTTGAGCATATTTCATATTTTGTCCCCTTTCTTGCCAAATTTGGGTAGTACTCGAACGTGTAAGCTCAAAGGGAATAGAATTTGAAGTTAATGGCTATTTCTTACTGAATGTTGTAGTTGGCACTTTGGGCGAGCTTTTAGCGATTAGTCTGTCCAGGTCCAGCTAGTCTTGCACTTTCAGACCCAAGCAAAGGGCACATATTTCCTATAAAGACTTAGGCCCGTGGATCTATTCTTCTATACGATAAATTGCCGTCTCGTAGCACCACCATGACACCGATTCTTGTTATTTTTCCAGGCCCCTGGTTTGGAAGTTCCAGAATGTTGTCTGTGGATTTCTAACAAAGGAAAGTATGAGAACATAGTAATGGAGAAGGTAACACGAAATAGGATTCGTTTTGGCTAGAGCAGGGTGGGTGATGCAATTGTTCTTGGTTGGTCGTGTAGCGGTTTCTTCTAAGGTTGTTTTGCCAACACCACCAATTGAAAGAGAGTCATCCAGAGATGGTGATTACACCTCATTTGCATATTATGGCCTTGTCATCTTCCAATGTCGGGTAGCATGCATCGATTTTGTGTCCATTCATCTGAGTCAGGATGGTATCAGAGCAGATTGGCCCGCATGTGAAGCTCAAAGATCACACGTGCTTCACATCACCCAATATTATGTTATCCATGTGTTCAGCTTAAAAATCACATCACCCAATATTATGTTATCCATGTGTTCAGCTTAAAAATTCACTTCACATGAAAGGGTGTGTGAGAATGTGAAGGTAAAAAAGTTCCACATTAGTGAAAGGAGAAACCTTGCAAGGGCTTATAAGAGATTGGGTTACTCTCCATATTACCAATTATGGTAGACTTTCAACTTTTTCATAACTACGTTTAACCATTCAAGCATTTGGACGTCAATAAAACTTACATTTGAAAGAGTTTTTAATTTTTAATTTTGTTATTTGCATTGAGTTTTTTGCTTTCTCCTTTTGATGGAACTGTTGTCTAGTGCCAATTGCTTCATACCATAAATACAAGTTTGGTTTAGATAAGTTTTCAGATCTTCATTATCCTTGACCAATTTGTTGCTCCTACCGTCCTCTTAGGTCCATTTCATTTATAACCATTTCATTTTTGTTGGTTGATTTTTAGTTTTCGTGGTTGAGATATGAGAAAAGAAGAGATGAAGAATGGTACCAAGAGAGAGGACGAAATAGAAAAATAAAACAAAACAAAATCCTGAAAATGGAAATAATTTAAAATATATTTTGACTTTTAATTCTGAAAGTCCAAATGTATATCTAAGAGGATCGTAGGAGCAACAAATTCGTCAAGGATAATGAATAGTCTAACAGCACGTGTTAGATCTGAAAACTTAATTTACTAAATAGCAGTCCAATCAATACTGGACAGTAGGGGTTTGGATCCTCTCCTGAGCTAATGGAGAGGATCCTCCTCATCAATTATCGTGAGCCGTTAGATTTTTATCCAACGGTTACAATTATTATAACTTTAAAAGAACCTCTGTTTGTAGCCGTTGGATAAAAATCCAACAGCCCATGATGATTGATGAGGAGGATCCTCTCCATTAGCTCAGGAGAGGATCCAGATCCGGATAGTAGGAGCAACAAATTGAGGGTAACCCAAGGGTCCCACAACAGTGTACTTTATACTTTTTTTTTTTTTTTAGTAAAACGAAATTCGAATTCAAAATCTCTTATTTACAAATGAAGAGAAATATTATTAAATCGTAGTACTAAGTGGCACATTATATGTTATTTTAACTAAGGGCTTTGGTGGTAATGGTTTAATTTTAGTCAATGCTTGTTAAAATGATCAAAATTAAATATTAACAATATAACTATTGTATGAACACACTAGAAATTAAAAATTAATATTATATTGATCATATATCGATGACATACTAAAAAGTGATAATTTCACAAGTATTTCAGAGAGCAAATATTTAGTATTTAATTATTGAGTAAAGGTTCAACGGTCAAAAATTTCGATGCAAGATTCTCTCAAAACATACTAAAAATACGTTGTTTAAGCTAAACCGTTATCTTTTGGAATTTCCCTAGTCAAAATTCGACTTCTCCCCGTATTAAATGCCGACAATTTTCAATGAATGCAATATTCAAATTGGTAGGGTTTGTTAGTGAAGGGAGAAGAACACGAGGTATGAGGGACAGCCGGTAAAGGCAAGACTTTCACCAGTATCAATCACTTCATGTCAAAATATGGTTGACATGCATTACGCACGACGTGATGTCATGAAGGAAGTCAACAAAGAAAAGTTTCTCTCCTCACTTATATTATAATACTTAATATATCATGTCATATTTTTAGTACATTAGAGAATTTCTCATTTCGTTATTAAGCAATCAGAAGAAAATAAATTACACCATGTCATTATTTAAAGATTAAAACCTTATTATTTACTTCTAAGTAAAATAGTTAGTTGTTAGAAAACAAGACGAGATTTAAATCAACACCTTGATGTATTGATATAATTATTTTTTGTTACTGCAATAAAGCAGCATTTAAGAAAAAAAGGATGACATTCCTTAAAAATAGTCATGTGTACGAATAACAAGGATCAATTTCAACTTTAAATAATGAGGACTCATATTTTCCTGTGCAGAGTCCAGAAGTACATGTGGATTTAAAACATGGTTTATAAAATTGATATTATAGTAAAGATGCATCAATGTGGTCAAAGGGATTCGTACAAAATTGGAAAGATCCAATTTGGAAGTGGTATGTTTGTAGGAGAAAGGGAAACAAGCTAGAAGCAAAACATATTTGAATTTCTACGTTGTGGGCTGGCTTTTTTTTTTTATTTTTATTTTTTTTTATTTTTATTTCTTTTTTTAACAAAACAATGGTATTAATTGTCTAAATTATTAACTATTAAGGGGAACGAAAATCAATTGGATCTAACCTACATTAGAGTGTACAAGTATCATTATTTTTCGTCACTGAATAAAACGCTATCTGCTTCAACGTTGTGTGCTTCACATGCTAGCATGATTGTGCTTTTTGGGTAATCTTCGGCTTCCACGTACAATCCTTTAATACATAAGATATTTTTTACATTAGGAAGTGGGAGAGTGGACTAACTTGCTAAGCCTCACAATAGAGTAGCCATAATAATTTGGTTCAAATTTTTTTAACCTAAGAGCTCTCACCTCAGACCTAATATCTTCTCTTTTTAGTTACAGAGTGATCAAATGTGTGTGACAAACAGACGCACTCTAGGGAAAGTCTTATCAAGATGAGCTTTTTTTCTCTGTTCAGTGAAAGCCCCTCCACCGTGAGAGCCATCGAGGAGCCCCTATCACCAAAATCTGTAGGAGCTTTTAAGGTGGTGCTTTCAAGTCCATCTAACCACATATTTCCTCTAATAATTTCAGATCCCCTTTTTCAAAATTCCTAAACCTCCGATCCCTCTGTGTGCACATTTACTCCAAATCCCTAACACCTTTCAAGTCAATCCCTCATTCCCGCTCAGATCTTAAGCATGAAGGGTCTTGTCTGCAAGGATGGTAGGTAGAAAACGGGTCAAAACCCCACTTATCAAAGATAAATGAGAAGGAGATCCTAGAGGTGCTAGCATATCTGGAATCTATGGCAAAATGAATAAACATAAATACCTTTAACCAGACTATGGCAAAGGGATGAGACATAAATACCTCCAACCACTCATGTTGTCAGTTGTAAAGGTGAACTACTCAACTACCATAAGATCGGGCATTAATGGTAAGTTATGTTTCAGATCCGAATTCAATAGAATTACACAACCTCCTTTTATCTTTGTGGTCCTTCTGTACTAACGACTGGATCCAAAAAGTTGAGAGGTGCGAAGGAGAGAGGACAAAAAACAGAGTGGTAATCGTGGTAGAGCCTCCATTGTCTACCTTTCATACACGTCTGTTCAAGCTGTCCGTGTAGCAACTCATACCCAGAGACAAATGGTAGGTGCAGAGATAGAGGAATTGGTGGTCCACTTAGAGAGGACTATAGATTTGTTAAATGGAGTAAGAGGTCAAGCTAATGGGCACAACGTTGGTTAACAAAACCCTTAACAAATGGGGGGTTATGAATATTCTTAGATCCTATTGGAAGGAGATAGGGGAGATAGAAGTAAAGTGGGTCAGGGACAACACCTTTATTATCACTGCACAAGATGAAAGTACTACTGCAAAAATTCTAAATCAGGTCCCGTGGGTAGTCATGAAACATAATTTTTATGTTAAAAGATGGCCACATGAGCTAGCACTGGAGGAAGTTAAGAAGAAAGTAGTGTCTTTTTGGGTACAAATTAGGGGTGTCCCGCTATACCTCAACTCGGAAGAAAATTTTAGGCATCTGGCAACAAAAAATGGGGAGTTTTAGGAGCTTGAAGATCCAGCAAAAGATCGAGGATTCCTAACGGTTAAGGTATCTGTCAACACCTCGAACCCTCTAATCACTGGTGTTGCCTTCCAAGAGATAATAATAACGATACCTAGATAAAGTTTCGATACGAAAGATTACAAGACTTATGTTATCGATGTGGTAGAATTGGACACTTCAACAACAAGTGCTCATTTGAACCCATGAAAGGGGTATGGCAGGGTACGGGGAGTGGACAAGAGCAGCACCAATTCGAGATTTTGTAGAATCCCCAGGACCTCTGGCTATTACCTTGGGGGAACGAAGGTGTGCTGGAGCAGCAAGAACAAGCTCTAGGCTTCCCAGTCAGCGACGTATGGAGGACATTCACGGGAATGAAAGTATGGAACATGTCAATGACACTAGGGGCCACAACCCAATGGTACTGACTCATGATAGAGGAAAATGAACAAAAAAGTGGCATAGATTCCAGAAAAGAAGTGAGGGATTAAATTTCAACCCAAACCGGTGGATTATGGAAAGAAGTAGGCCTCAGCTAAACTAGCGCTTTATTATGGGCTATGGGCTCGTGGAGCTGCAATGGGAGCAAGTAAAAAATCTTATGGTCACGATTGAGGAAATTCAGGATGAGACTTATAATTAAACTGAGGGTGTGGTTGCTGAGCCTCATACTCAAAATCAAATTCAGCAGATAAAGCGGAGCACAGAGATAAGTATGGAGGGGATTTACAAGGAGAGTTTTAGGGTTTCTCAGAAGGAGGCAAATGGAAACAATTCTAAAAGGGGGCTGGAAACCAAGCAGCAGGAGATGGTACACTCCCTACATAAAAAAGCAAAACATGAGGAAGATAGAAGGAGCACAAATGAGAGAAAGGAGAAAGCTACATAAAAAACTGAGGAATGAACATAAGGGAGATATGCCTGATGATGGAAATAGGGATCTATGCAGAGGAGGAATTGCAGGAAGTCCCAATGGAGCATCAAGACATATGGGACTATATGAGAAGATCTCTGCGGGGGAGAAACAAACCTTGTTGGCAAGGAAAACAAGAAACTCATCTCGAGGTAGTAGAAGCTGGCATTTCAACAAGCGCACGGTCACTATGATACACCTTTTTTGGAATTGTCGTGGTTTTGGGTCGGACATGGTAGTTCAAGCCCTACATGGGCTAATCAGGAAACATAGGCCCTTTATGATATTTATGTCGGAAACCAGAATGAGAAATCATAGAATTGAAGCTGTTAGGCGATGTATGGGTTATTCTAATGGGTTTAAGGCTGCTCCGGTAGGGAAAGAGGGTGGTTTGAGTTTCTGGTGGGATGACTCGCTGAAAGTGGAAGTTATGGAATCCTCGAAACATTTTATTGATGCTAGGTGCGGCTATGTTGATTCCCAATGCGTGTTTCGATTCACAGAAGTATACATAACTTCTTACTAGGCTGAAAAGGCTGATTTTTGGAGGGGATGATTCTGAATTTTAGCCCGGATAACATCCCATGGATATGTGAAGGTGACTTTCATGAATTTTTATGGGATTGCGAGAAATTGAGAGGTGTGGAAGTTAGATATAATCGACCCCTTTAGGATTTCATGAGTAAGCTAGAGGTTATGGATTTGGATTTTAACGGTCCAAAATTCACTTGGAGAGGGATGAGAAATGGCTAATTGGTGGAGGCTCGGCTTGATCATGTTTTAATTAATAGGCATTGGCAGATGCTCTGGCCCAATACAACAGTCATTCACGGTATTATTTTGGGGTCCGACCACTGCCTTGTTTTAGTTCAATGTGGGCCAAATGCTGGGAGAGGGAAAAAAACTATTTCGCTTTGAGGCTTTCTGGTATAAAGAAGTAGAATGTCGTGAGATTGTGAAATGTTGTTGGGTAAATCGGCGTGATGAAATTAGTTTCGAGCGCTAGAATATAAAGGTAAATGATTACCGCTCTAAGTTAATAAGGTGGAGTATAGGCAAATTTAAGCAACGGGGTCGGCAAATTGAGGAGATGATGAAACAACTAGGGACTCTTCAAGAAGATTGGGAGGCAATTCTTAGAAAATTGATGCACTATAAAAAATAAAAAAAAAGTGGACTGTCTATGGAGTTAAAAGGAAAGTTTTTGGCAACATATATCTACAGTAAAATGGCTCAAGGATGGGGACGCTAACACTACATTCTTCCATCAATCTACTCTACACAGGCAAAGGAGAAATAAAGTGGTCTCGTTAAAGGATGGTAGTGGGGAGTGGGTGGACAATCCAAGTTAGGTCCGAGGCATTATTGACAACTATTTCATCGATATCTTCACTTCGATGGGGCAGTGGGACTGTGGATCTATCCTTGATCGCATCATCCCAAAAGTTACTGATGAGATGAAAGAATCCCTTACCACCCTGGTTTCAGTTGAAGAGAGAAAATATGCGGCATTCCAGATGGGGGTTTAAAGGCCCCAGGACCCGATGGTTTCTAGGGAATTTTCTACCACTCTTATTGGGATATCATTGTGAAGGATGTGAATGATTTAATTGGAGACCTAATGAATGGTATTCAAAACCCTAACCAGGTCCATGCTACACAAGTAGTGTTGATTCCCAAAGTGCAAAATCCTAAAACTGTTTCGCAATTCCGCCCCATTAGCTTATGCAATTATTCATACAAGGTCATCTTGAAGGTTATGGTAAACCGTCTCAAACCACTATTGACGGCCTTGATCTCCTCTACTCAAAATGCATTTGTGGCCGGAAGACAAAATAAAGATAATATCGGTATCGTGCATGAGATTTTTCATTTCCTCAAAATGAGAAAGACAAAATGCAAGTTAGAGCTTGGAATTAAGTTGGATATGTATAAGGCATATGATAGAGTGGAGTGGGATTTTTTATTGGCGGTGATGGAAAAGTTGGGTTTTGACAATAGATGGAGAAATCTCATTATGGGATGTATTTCATCGGTGAACTTTGCCATTCTCCTCAATGGACAGCCTAGCTGCAAATTTCCTGCATCGCGGGGTCTTTGCCAGGGGGATCCACTATCCCCATACTTATTCCTATTGGTTAGTGAAGTCTTATCACTTCTTATCCAACATGCCAGTGACTGGAAGTGGGTTGACATGCTTATCTTCTTGAAAGCTGAGAAGGAAAATTGCAAACACTTAGTCCAGTTAATTGATGCATATTGCTCGGCTTCGGACAACAAGTTAACTTGTAGAAATCAAGTGTTTTCTTCGGGGGAAACGTTTCAGTGGTATTGTTGGAAGAGTTAACTGGCATTCTTGGCATGGACACGGTTGAGGACCCTAGTTTGTATATGGGAGTTCCTGTTATTTGGGGCCAATCAAAGAAAAGTGGACTGGGGAGATTCTTGGGAAAAATTCAAGGGTGGAAGCAATCTACCTTATCACAAGCCGGGTGAGAGGTGTTGATAAATGCAGTGGTGCAAGTAATTCCTACATACCTGATGAATCTATTTAAATTCCCCATGAGTCTATGCAATGAGTTAGATGCTATGATCTCAAACTTTTGGTGGGGGTAAAAAGGAGGGGAAAAACGCATTCACTGGGTTTCGAAGGAAAAATTAGGTCGATCAAAAGCTAATGGAGGACTTCGTTTCAGAAGCTTTGTGGATTTCAACGATGCCTTATTGGCTAAGCAATGTTGGAGGTTGATCAATGAATCGAATTCCATGTGGGCTTTGGTGCTAAAAGCTCGCTACTTCCCTAACTGCTCATTCCTTGATGCTAAGCAGGGTGGGAGAGCTTATTGGGCTTGGTCTACCCTACTTGCCAGAAGAGATATCCTTCTTGGGGGAACATATTGACAGATCATGAATGGTATCAAGGTTCGGGTGTGGGTTGATAGATGGATCCCCTCCTTTCCCTCGAGTCGGCTTTCTCCGATGGGCACGATGTAGGTCACCCGTAATACAAGGGTTGACTCTTTGATCTGCCCTGCAAACAAGGAGGGAGATGTTGATTTTTTGAAACCATTTATCTAGGTTGAGGAATTTGATGCGATTTTGGAGACTCATATTGGGGATCCATTGCTCCGGGTCAGGCTGGTGTGGCTTTTTGATAAAAAAAAGAATCTTTTTCAGTCAAATCTGGATACCACTAGGCCCACCCAAGGAACCCACCTCAAGGGAACATATGGTCTTCATCATCTGCTTTCATCACCAATTCTCATTGGAAAATGGTGTGGAAATTAGAGACTACCCCTAAAATTCGATGCTTTATGTGGAAAGCTCTTCATTCGGCTATTGCTACAATGGCGAATTTGTTTAAATGAAGATCCTCTCCATCACCTTCATGTCCTCCATGCAATTTGCATGAGGAATTGGTTGAACACCTTTTCCTTCTATGTCCTTGGGTGGAGTTGGTTTGGTTTGGTGGAGTTTTAAACTCCAAGATAAACTGTGAGGACATAACTACATGGGCTAATTGGTTTCTTGCCATCTCTGGTTCCGTTAATGGATCAAAACATGATTTGAGAAAAAAGATGTCCTATGTTGCCTTTACGTGTTGGCAAATTTGGAAAGCCATATGCGACGCTTTCTTCAACAATTAACCGATCAACCTAAGACAGGTAATAGCAGCAATATCCACCATGGTTAAAGCCTTCATCGAGGCTTCATGCCCATTGGTCATAAGTTTTCTACCTTGCAATCTTGCTACTGATGCTACGATCCATTGGACCCCACCTTGCCCGGAGGTCATAAAAATCAACGTGGATGCTAGTTGGGTGGCGATTATGAAATCAGATTTTGCAAGTGTGGTGGCGCAGGACTCGAAGGGTAAATTCTTGGCTGTATGCAGATATAACGTTAAGGCCACAAGTGCTGCTATGGCAGAGGAGTTGGCAATCCTCTATGGATGCGAGTTAGGTAACTCTCGGGGTTGGAGTTCAGTTATCATTGAGTCTAACTCGTCGGAATTAATTTCTTGCCCTAGGAATACTCTAACTATGGGCAGTTGGGAAGCTTTTCCCGTTATGGTGAAGAGTAATAGATGAGGGGAATCTTTCCAAGACTGTCATTGGTCTTGGATCCCAAGATCAGCCAATATGGTAGCTAACTACTTAGTGTTGCGGCGTTGTAGGGAAATGTGCGATTTCATCTGGGTTAATCGATCTCTATCTTCCCTAGTTCATGTCCTCTGTAATGATGGGCTTCCTTGCCCTCCCTAGGTCCTTATTTGGTAGTGTAAAGGGTGACGTTTTTAGCATTAGATGCGGCGTTGAGGAATCATGTACCCCCTTACACTACTCGGTGTTTTATGCTTTAAATTGGCTGTTTGCCTCCTTGTAGGCTTTCTCTGTATCTTTTTGGCATCTTTGCCCTGGTAATGAAGTATCCAGTTCACCAAAAAAAAAAAAAAAAAAAAGACTTTTTTATACAAATAATATCATGAGAAAGAACAAAACATAACTAACAAAGCTACAAATTTTTAGGTTTTTATTATAATTTTTTTAATAAAACGAAATCATCACTTACAAGAATTGAATTCAAAATTTCTCATTTCAAGTGCAGAAAGACTATGATACTAAGAGAAATGCTAAAGTAGACTTTTTCAAAGTGAGACTCTTATGGACTCTTCGACACTTTATATTTTTTGCACAACGTTTTATAATGTTATTCCGAAAATTATGCCAAAAACATGATGTGGCAAAGAATCATAGAAAATCTCACTTTTAAAAATTTCCATATCATTTCCTATGATACTAAATGACGAGTGAATATTTAAAGTCAATACACGAATGAAAAATAAATAGTGAATGTTCTTGGGAAGGGTGCCATCAACACATTAAAAATTGCCAAAAAAAAAAAAAAAAAAAAAAACCACCTTAAAAATTGATTTCATGTAACTCCAACAAAGTACTAACATCAAACTCCACCTATAGCTATAATTATGGTACGATGAAAACAGTCTGGTCAATCTTCTTAGCTTGTAAAGGTTTGTCCGTGCGCAATTGCCCCTTCCGTTACGTTTTATCTAAAAGACCGACGTTGGCCGTGGACTAATGACATCATGGCTTAGGTAATATGCATTGACATCCCAAGGTCTTTTCTAGTTTTCTGACCTGTCTTAATCTCTGCCTCTAAACTCCATTGTTTGTTCTTGTTCCCGACGTGTTTCCCATCTTAAATCCCAACCTGGGCTTTAATGCTTTCACCTTAATCAACCTCGTGTTTTTACTGTAGAAAATAACACCTATTTCTTCTATTTTTAACATGCACATGTTGCACGTCATTTAATTTGTATTGTTCAAGTGTTAAATTTGGAAATTTATGATACTGGTGTAAGTGTGTTGAAAATATAAATTCACCATTATGGAAATAAGGATTTTAATGCTGATCATATTATTAATTGTTTTATGTAGAAAAATTATTTTTTTTCATGATATCAGAGTATGTTATCTTCTGTGCTTCTTGTTATTTTTGGTTGATTTATTCAGGTTTTATAAGTAAATGAAAAAAGAAAAAGAATTGACTAACTTTCCGTACATGAAATCCTTGCCTTGTTTCCTAAGGGATCATAGGAATTAACGAACACGGACCGTTGATAAAAAATCATGCGACCATAATTTTTTATTTATTTATATTTTTCACCCATGATGCTTTACTTTCAAAATATAAAAAATATTTAATTGGAACCATACGATTTTTTATCAATGGTTCGGGTTCATTGACCGTAGGATTCAAATCCCGTCCATGTCGCTGGTAGTTTATATAATTGGATTTGGGTGGTGAAATCCCCTCTTGCTTTGACCTACGAAAATTTTGACCTTGGCTTCCTCCCACTAGGGTCTACCCAATAAATTATTGCACCTCTGAGTCTGACCTTCCCACTTGTTCGACCTATTTAAACGCTTCTTCCTATTTGCCTTTTTCATTCACAGAATCTGAGTGGCAACGTTTCCCATTTCTTCCTTTACTAGCTAATTACTATTACATACATAAGTGTGTGTGTATATCATCATCCTCATCATCATCATGAGTTACAGTTCGGAAGAAAGCGGGAGTCCATGCAGCACAGCAAACAGAAAACTCAAGGGGGTGCGCCAACGGAAATGGGGCAAGTGGGTGTCCGAAATCCGTGTTCCGGGGACCCAAGACCGGCTTTGGTTAGGCTCCTTCTCCACGGCAGAGGCGGCAGCGGTGGCTCGAGACGTTGCGTATTATTGCTTGCGTCGACCTTCCACGTTAGAAGGCCTTAACTTCCCGTTGGAGTTACCGCCTTGTGCGAGGGATGATATGTCGCCCAGGTCGGTGCAGAAGGCAGCCTCGGATGCTGGCATGGCAGTTGATGCTCAGCTGATTGCCAACAGGTCGCAGCCGCCGCAGCCAGCTGGAACGGGAAGCAATGAGGTTGAGACGACTGAGTTTTGGGAAGATGGTTATGTGGGAGAGAGTCCTACTTCTACTTCTACTTCTAGGGGCAGTTGGGGAGGAGGACATGGATTTGTCAACGGCGGTGATCATCAAGGGGGTTTGAGCATTTCCATTGACGATTATGATCTCCAAATCTAATTAGTGTCAATCTCTGTCAAATTTATATGGTTTTTATTACAGCATTAATTTACATTAAGAAAATTAAGGGAGATAATTTGAATTTGAGACGCAATGCAATTGAGGAGGAAGGACCTAACTAGCAGGCCCATTCACCTTTTGTAGTCAACTTATATGGTTTTGGTCTAGGTATGTTTTAGCAATGTCAGCATATATTTGTAACTAAAATTATGCACGTGTCTGTATATAGGGGTAGATTTTGTTGAATATATATGCAGCAGTCTATCACACTCATCTAAGAATCTTATTTGGAGTCAACCCAACAGGATCATCTTCGGATTCTTTTGGTGAGAATCCTACATATCCGTGAATTATGTCCGTTCATCGTATATCGTGTGATCAGTTTTTGTTGGTACTATTTGTGTTTAGTTTTCAATAAAAGTATTTAAAATAATTTCTAACTGCACGATGTACGATAAACGATCATGATTCATGGATCCCTGAGATCCTTACAAAGAGAATCCCGACTCAGAGTCAACTGGTTATGATAAAGGTGAACTAATGTGTTGTAAATACAATTCATTTGGAGTTTGCATACGTGTAAAATCTACATCCTATAAATACTCAAAACTGCTCCAACACGATCAGGATTTGGTGCAACAGGTGAACAACCAACCCTCCAAGATAGATGGAAGTTGGCTACTATTAGGGGTGGGCACGGTTCAGTTCAGTACAGTTTTGAGTGAAACCGCAATTGAAACCATAACTTTTTGCGGTGCGGTTTAGTGCGGGTTTGAAGCCAAAATCAAAATGAAACCAAACCATTTGGTTCAGTTTGGTGCGATTTCAAACATTTTCGGTTCGATTTTTGAGAAAAAATATACAACGCATAAGACGGTCTCATTTTCCACAATACATTAATTAATAAACTTGTAGATTGTGTTCGAGCAATTGTCATTATCAAACAATTCCAAAAACAGCAAGGGTGAAGGGTCTAATCTTACCGAAAACTAGGGGCTTATTTCATCCAATCACAATGCAATTTTCAATGTCTACATACTTTAATTCTTTAAATGTTTAGTATAACTTGCAAATATTTCTTGTTCCATGTCATATAAAAGGCTGAGTACATCTTTCAATAACATAGTATTTCTTTTTCCATCTTTCAAAATCTGGAGATCAAAATAATAGTGACTATGACATGGATTTTTTATTTTTTTTTAGCCTAGTGTTGAACAACGATGGTTTATTCAAAACGAAAGAAGCACCAAAGGTAAAAAATTAGGAAATGGATGACATTCTAATGTGGTTGAGTCCATACTAAATGTATGGAGTCTAACAAACAACCAATTAAAACATGACATCAAATTGAGGTGCGGTTTCGGTTTTGGTATAGTTTTCAAAAGCCAAAACCGAAACCAAAGTGCTTCCTACATTGCAGTTCGGTTTTAAAACCGCAAAACCAAACCATTCAGTGCGGTCCAATTTGGTTTGTGTTTTGGTTTCAATTTTTGATTTCAAGTGCCCATCCCTAGCTACCGTTGCATCCAAATAAATGAATTTCCTGCTCACAAAGAAAGTGCTCTACGTTCTGGGTCTATCACCATTGGAATATAAAGGTCTCTGTGTGAGTAGAAGAGTTCTTTTGACAACCACGATGGCTTCGAGAGGTAAGTCGACATCGCATTATGATTTTTTTTTTTTTTTTTGGTCAAACAATAGATTTTGTCAAATTGGATGTTAGATTAGTCACTAGCGGGATTTGAACCCAAGCCGTCATGCAAGGGCTCAACACATTTCCACCACTGTGGTAAATGACCACTTGCATCACATTGTGATGTAGGGTAAAATGTTAATTCTTAGGTTAGTTCCAACAACTCACTGTAAGACTCTAAGAATGCGTCTGTTGCACCGAATTATCTCGGATTAGACTAGTTTCAAGGATTAAGCTGAACTGGCTTAGATTATACTAAGTTGGACTAACTTAGTGAAACGTTTGGTACAGTGTTAGACTAAGAAACTCGATGATAACAAATTCTTCGCCTCCCATATTCCTTCAAGCACACTGGGTGGCTCACCCACCACTAGGTTCACAAGATCTCGTCAATCATGCGAAGCCGACAAGTCCGAGGTCGAGTTTGAAGAGCAATGAAGCAAATGGCTAGAGCTGGACGGACGACGGTAAGAGCGGGATCTCCCTCAGTTCGAAATTCTAGGTCGGGGTGAGGAGAGAGGGAGATAGTGGTGGTGGGCTGGTGGTGTGATTTCCCTGGAGTTGGCAAGTTATGGTGTGATGGTGGTTGTTGATGTTCAAGATAACAAAGAGCAGAGAAAGGATGAGATGGAGCAGACGAGGTCTTGCCAATCCCATGGGTGTCTCGCTAAGAACTCCTAGCGAAGTAGTTTGTCCATGCGAGTTCCCTTTAGTCTCATTAAACATAGTCCCACTACGGAACAAGCACGCCAGTGTAGTCTAGTGACACTTAGTGGGGGCAAACAACGCCCCCTAAGGGTGCGTTTGTTATGTGTCACTTCAGAAATCGTATCCCAACATATTTGAAGAGAAGTATTGAAGAGATTAGAGGCAGTGGATATAAAGCATCTTGAAGACATTGGGGGCGTTTACAATTGAATTGATCACTTCCGAAAGGTGTTTAGTTGTGGCTCTATCAACAACTTTTTCCAGCCTTCTCCATACCCTTATTTGAACCATGTCTCGATGTTGACCGTAGCTATCTTGCACAACAGCTACAAACAAATTAATCACACATCTTGAAGAGATTGGAGTGTTTGCAATTGAATCGCGACAGATGGTTGGATTCCATTCAAGAGATTGGAGCGGTGGTTGGTGTTTTTTAGAAGCAGACAAAGTAACAATTTTCGAAATATGGAGCAGAGAATAACTTTTGTGTTAATGGAATGAAATAAAATGATATATCAAAAGGAGTAATTCCATTAACACAAAAGCTATTCTCTATGCATTTTATGTCAACTATTTTTGTGTTAAGTCCTTGCACAACGACGTCGGTGGCTAGTCTAACAAAATCTATCGTTTGACAAAAAAAAAAAAAAAATTGTAAAAGTGAATAAAAAAATAGAAAAGTATTTTAATTTGCAGCTTTAATCAAGCATTGCACCAAACACTTTACTATTCTTATCATGCTTAGTCCAAGTCAAGTCAGTCCAATGTCATCACTAGAGTTAGTTCAGCTCGAAATAATCTAGTACAACAAACGTACACTAATTCTATGCCCAAGAAATGGAAACAGACTGGTAACAATACCACTTTGACCTCCCAAAAAAGGAGTCACGTTGCATTATTATACTTTATGATATTGAAAAAAACATAAATTGGATTTGAGACCTCACGTACAAGGTGTGAATACAAAATCTAATTGAGCTACAATCTAAGAAAGGAAAATATGGTAAACCGCGATTTTTTATTTTTTGATACAAAAGATAAAAAGGAAACGAAAAACAAATTCAAAATCTCGTGTGCAGTGCGTGAATTCACCTAACCAATTGAATTTACAAATAATGAACAAATGACGGTTCACATACTTTGAATTCAACGATCCTCCATGGGAAAAAGGCAAGTCTCCTATGATGATTTCGAGCCCAATTAACACTTCATCAACATATTTTATTATGAATTTCTAAACCATGTTTTGGTGCTGCAAATTGAACGTAGATATTAGATCCAACAGCAACCCCAGAACAATGGAGCAATTTTCTATGTAACCGGTGACACTATATGACAACTATTTAACGAACGGACGATGTACTATTTAAATTCATTACAATCACAGGCTAGAGTGGAGAAGCACATGTTTGGAACGATGTTTGGCCGGAACATAGCTTCAAGATTGTTTCTCGATCTGCTGATTTACTTCAACATCCAGCTCCCGAGTTCGGAGGATCAGTTGCTGGAAATCTCTTCAGCTTTTATGGAAATCTCGTCAAGTCTAGGCAGAGGGTGCATGACCACAGCGTGCTTCTGCATCACCTCTAACACACGACTATCCACAATGTACTTGCCTCGAGCTTCTTCATAGAGGTCAATTCTCTCTCCAAATCGTTCACGCTGAATGCGAGTTTGATACACAACATCACACTTAGAAGCAACTTCCATTAAGTCCGCACTTTCTTCCCACTGAATGTTCCTTGACGTCAAATAATCTTTTATATCATTCTGGAACAGGAAATATAAAAAAGATGAGACTCCAATATCTTAGATTCCTCGCAGTCCCCACACTTCCTGAATTACTAAGGTTTATATAAATCAAAAAAAGGAAAATGCGCAAAATAATGCAACTACGATTTTGGACCTTACCTTCATCTTTACTGTTGTGCAAATGAAGCAGCAGCTTCTTCTTCCTTTTGGGCTCTCTGCAACTCTCCTTGATCTCTGCAGAAAAATGAGCTCTTTTTCTCTCTTTCTACCACACAACCGAATGGAGGGAAGAAAGCAACCAAACCCTCCATTATGAAGGAGCCAAAACTCATGGGTGGTGAAGAGGACAAAAAATCTTTTCCCATTTTTCCTCCCCAAAACAAGGAAAGGTGTTTCCCACCTTTGGTTTGTTTAATCTAAAGTATGGCCACTTGGCCACTTATTCAACAATCTCCACCTTGGCCAAGTTCCGAAAAACGCCATGATAAGCCAAACAACACAATTAACACACAACATCACTCCCAATCACTAGCAAGAGAACAACTCATGCCGAGCCAAATGCTCCAAAACTCCTACTGCTCAACGCCTTCTTTATATAGGCAAAATGTGAGCCAAGTTCAAGCAATGAACAAACTTGGCTACACCAACAACCTTAGTCAACATATCAGCGGGGTTGTCTTTAGTTGGAATCTTCTGGAAAATGATTTCTCCTTCACCAACAACTTCACGAACAAAGTGATAACGCACATCTATGTGCTTGGTCCTCGCATGATGAACCTGATACTTAGCCAAATAAATGGCACTCTGACTATCACAATGTACCTCCACCTGCTTCTGATCAACCCCCAAATCTCTAATTAGTCCATGTATCCAAATGACCTCCTTTATAGCTTCAGCAACTGCCATATATTCAGCCTCTGTAGTAGACAAAGCAACAGACGACTGCAAAATGGACCTCCAACAAACTGGCCCTTTAGCCATAGTAAACACATAGCCTGTAGTAGACTTCCTTCCATCCAGATCACCTGCATAATCTGAATCAACATAACCAACAACAAAATGACCAATACCAGAGTCATCCCTCTCAAAGCATAAACCAACATCTCGAGTACCATGGAGATACCTCAATATCCACTTAGCTGCATTCCAATGCTCTTTACCAGGATTATGCATATATCGACTCACCATGCCAACTGCATGAGCAATATCCGGTCTAGAGCATACCATTGCATACATCAAACTACCAACCAAATTTGCATATGGTATATTTTTCATTTGTAGCTTCTCCTTATCAGCTTTAGGACATTGTAGAGAACTCAATTAAAATAAAATGAGGAGCCAAAGGGGTACTAACCGGTTTAGTTGAATCATGAACTCCAAACTTCCGAATCAACTTCTCAAGGTATTGTCTTTGATTCAAACAAACCAAACCCTTCTCTCTGTCTCTAGTGATCTCCATGCCAAGGATCTTCTTTGCTTCACCAAGATCCTTCATCTCGAACTCATTTTTCATTTGCTTCTTCAATTTCTCAATCTCTTCAACATTCTTTGAGGCAATCAACATATCATCAACATATATCAACAAATAAATGAAAGTCCCATCTTGCCACTTCTTGAAGTACACACAATGATCATATTGACTTCTAGAATAATTTTGGCCTCTCATAAATTTATCAAATCACAAATACCATTGCCTTGGAGATTGCTTCAAACCATAAAGTGATTTCTTCAACTTGTAAAACAAATTTTCTTTCCCTTTCACTTTATACCCATCCGGTTGACACATATAGATCTCTTCATTCAAATCACCATGTAGGAAAGCCGTCTTCACATCGAGTTGCACAAGCTCAAGATCATATTGTGCAACAAGAGCTAACATAATGCGAATTGAGGAGTGCTTCACAACTGGAGAAAATATTTCGTTGTAGTCAATGCCCTCCTTTTGTGCATACCCTTTAGCAACTAATCTTGCTTTGAATCTCACATTGCTTTTCTCATCAGCATCTTCCTTCTTGGCATACACCCATTTGCAACCAATAGCTTTCTTACCCTTAGGCAATTTAGCTAACTCCCAAGTCTTGTTCTTCAAGAGAGAATTCATCTCGTCACCTATGGCATTGCACCACTTCTCCTTTTCCTCACTCTCAATGGCTTCCTCAAAATTGGATGGAATCTCATCAGTGATAATAGGAAGAGCAAAAGCAACATAGTCACTATACCGAGCTGGCTTGGTAATTTGTCTTTTTCCTCTGTTCTTGGCAATAGACTCTTGAGGTGAAACTTGCTCTTCAACTTGAATAGAATCTTCAAGTTCAACTTCTTCAACATCCTCATGGTCTCCCACTTCTTCACTTGTAGTGGCTTCGACATCAACGGAAATAGGATTTGAAGTACTAGAGGCAACTTTCTCAAGCTCCACCTGTTGGACATCTTTCACATTCTTCTCACAGTCTCTAAACATATTTTCTTCATCAAATGTCACATCTCTGCTGATTACAAGTTTTTTCATCTCTGGGCACCACAACCTGTAACCTTTGACACCACTACTAAAACCAAGAAAGATAGCCTTTTTGGCTCTAGGATCAAGTTTATTTTCAGTTACATGAAAATAAGCAGGTGAACCAAAAATACGAATATAGTCATAATCAGAAGAGGGTTTTCCAAACCATACCTCCATTGGCGTCTTACCCTGAACAGCAGCTGAGGGTAATCGGTTGATGATGTGACATGCATAAGTAACTGCCTCTGCCCAAAACGACTTGCTCAAACCCGACTGAGACAACATGCATCTAACCTTCTCAAGCAAGGTTCGATTCAATCTTTCTGCAACTCCATTTTGTTGTGGAGTTCCCCGGACACTAAAATGTCTCACAATCCCTTCCTCTTTGCAAACTTTAAAGAAAGGGTCGGATGTGTATTCACCACCATTATCCGATCTCAAAATCTTAATCTTTCTCCCAATCTGGTTCTCAACCATTTTCTTCCAACCCAAGAAAATGCTCAACACCTTACTCTTGTGCTTCATAGTGTAGACCCAAGACCTTCTTGAATAATCATCAACAAAGGTCACGAACCAATGTCTACCACTCAAAGAGGGAGTCTTTGTAGGACCCCAAACATCCGAATGCACATAATCAAGAATGCCCTTCGTCTGATGTACAGCAGTACCAAACTTCACTCTAGTTTGCTTCCCCAAGACACAATGCTCACAGAAATCAAGCTTACAAGTCGTGGCACCTTTTAGAAGACCTTGTTTCACAAGCCCTTGTAGAGCTTTCTCACCGGCATGGCCTAATCTCATATGCCACAATCTAGTAGTATCAGAATCGGATGTGCCCATATTTTCTGAGACTACAGATGCTTCACCTGTCACAGTGCTTCCTTGCAATAAATACAAATGGCCACATCGAGGAGCTTTCATCACAACAAGTGCACCATAAGTCACCTTCAATGTCTGCCCATCTGAATGAAACCTGAAGCCCTTGGCTTCCAAAGTTCCCAAAGAAATAAGATTTTTCTTCAAATTCGGTACATACCGAACACCTGTCGACTCTTTAACCATGCCATCATGCAACTTCAAACGAACTGTACCAATCCCTTTTGTTGTGCAAGGATTGTCATCTCCCATGAACACAACACCGCCATCAAACTCTTTCAAGCTTGAAAACCAATTCTTGTGAGGAGTCATATGATGAGTACAACTCGTATCCAACACCCACTTAGTAGCAAAATCAAATGATGAGGAAGTGGTTAAAGCAAAATCAGGAAAATCTGTTTCAACTTCAGCAACATTAGCTTCAGAACTTTCTTTTCCTTTGGCTTTCAACTTAGGACAATCTTTCTTCCAATGGCCCTTATTACGACAAAAGGCACATTCATCCCTTTCCAAAGGTTTTCTACCTTTAGAGTTTCCTCTAGGTCGAGACTGTGATTTTTTTCTGCTAGAAGATGATCTTCTCTCCGATGATCTACCTCTAACAAATAAAGCTTCAGAGGTACTATCATGATTTTTATCTCTATGCCTCATTTCATAATTCATCAAGGCATTTGACACATCTTCAAATTTCACAGTTTCTTTACCATGCATAATAGTGGTAACAAAATGCTCATAAGAGTCCGGCAAGGAATTCAACAATATTAAGGCCTTATCTTCATCCTTAATATCCTCATCTAAATTTAACAAGTGGGCAATCAACTTATTAAAAGCGTCAAGGTGTCTAATCATTTTTGTACCTTCTTTGTATTGGAAGCGGTAGAGCTTTTTCTTCAAGTGTAGCCGGTTCTCTGCACTCTTCGTCATATACTTGTCTTCCAATTTTTGCCACAACACACTTGCCAATGTCTCCCGCATCACAAAATACTTCTGAGTTTTTGCAAGGCACAACCGAATTGAAGAGCAAGCCCACAAATTTAATTTCTCCCATTCCGGCTTCGACATAGCTTCCGGCTTCTTTCCCAAAGCAGTAAGTAGATCTTGTTGAGCCAACACATCTTTGACCTCACATTGCCACATCCCAAAGTTGTTTGTGCCATCAAAATTTTCAACTTCGAACTTTGCATTTTGCACCGTAGTTCTTGCAAATCCGGAGCTGCTTCCAAAAGGATTCTCATCTTGCCCGTCTGACATTTTTGGCAATTAGACAGTACCCAAGAGCAACCAGTGCTCTGATACCAATTGTTGTGCTAGGGTAGGACCAAAACCAAACGGAACCAAATCAAGCTAACCCACAGAAATTTATCAAATGAAATGCAAGAACAATATAGAAAATAACACCAAGATTTTAACGAGGTTCCTCCACAGTCAGTGTAACTGGAGTACGTCCTCGGAGCAGTAGGAGCTCACCCAATAATCCACTATCAACCAAATGGGAGTTTACAAAGTGTTGGTAATCTCACAGCCCAAATAACCCAATACACCCAATAGCTCTCACACACCAAAGAAACAAATAGAGGAAGAAATATAAAGAATAATTTATTCTCTATACATATAGCTCAAAGCTATTACAACAACAACTACTTTGGTGGATGATTACTAACCAAATGAAGCAGCAGCTTCTTCTTCCTTTTGGGCTCTCTGCAACTCTCCTTGATCTCTGCAGAAAAATGAGCTCTTTTTCTCTCTTTCTACCACACAATCGAATGGAGGGAAGAAAGCAACCAAACCCTCCATTATGAAGGAGCCAAAACTCACGGGTGGTGAAGAGGACAAAAAATCTTTTCCCATTTTTCCTCCCCAAAACAAGGAAAGGTGTTTCCCACCTTTGGTTTGTTTAATCTGAAGTATGGCCACTTGGCCACTTATTCAACATTTACCACATCAGGAGAGACAAAGTAGATCTTCACATCGTTATACCTGGCGAGCAAGTATGCAAGTGAAATCATTGTAGGGAAATGTGCGATTTCATCTGGGTTAATCGATCTCTATCTTCCCTAGTTCATGTCCTCTGTAATGATAGGCTTCCCTGCCCTCCTGAGTTTCTTATTTGGTAATGTAAGGGGTGACGTTTTAAGCATTAGATACGGCGTCGAGGAATCATGTACCCTCTTACATTACCTGATGTTTTATGCTTTAAATTGATTGTTTACCTCCTTGTAGGCTTTCTCTGTATCTTTTTGGCATCTTTGCCCTGTTAATGAAGTATCCAGTTCACCAAAAAAAGAAAGACTCTTTTTTTATACAAATAATATCATGAGAAAGAACAAAACAAACTAACAGAGCTACAAATTTTTAGGTTTTTATTATAATTTTTTTAATAAAACGAAAACATCACTTACAAGAATTGAACTCAAGATTTTTCATTTTCAACTGCAGAAAATTCCCACCAGACTATAATACTAAGAGAAATGATAAAGTAGACTCTTGCAAAGTGAGACTCTTATGGACTCTCTGACACATCATGATTTTTGCACAACGTTATATAATGTTATTTCGAAAATTATGCCAAAAACATGATGTGACGAAGAGTCATAGAAAATCTCACTTTTAAAAATCTCCATATCATTTCCTATGATACGAAATGAAGAGTGAATATTTAAAATCAATACACGAATGAAAAATAAGTAGTGAATGTTCTTAGGAAGGCTGCCATCAACACATTAAAAATTGCAGGAAAAAAAAAAAAAACCACCTTAAAAATTGATTAATGTAACTCCAACAAAGTACTAAAAGCAAACAACACTTATAGCTATAACTATAGGACGATGAAAACAGTCTGGTCAATCTTCTTAGCTTGTTTTGGACCGGCAAAGGTATTTCCGTGGACAATCGCTCCCTTCGTTGCGTTTTATCTAAAAGACAGATGTTGGCCGTATCTAAAAGACAGATGTTGGCCGTGGACTCATGACATCATGGCTTAGGTAATACGCATTGACATCCCAAGGTATTTTCTAGTCTTTTGACGTGGCTTAATCTCTGCCTCTAAAACTCCATTGTTTGTTCGTGTTCGTGACGTGTGTTTCCCATCTTAAATCCCAACATGGGCTTTCATGCTCTCACCTTCATCAACCTCGTGTTTTTTCTGTAGAAAAGGACTCCTATTTCTTCTATTTTTAAAAACCACATGTCGCACGTCATTTAATTTGTATTTTTTAAGTTTTAAATTTAGAAATTTATTACACAGGCGTAAGTGTGTTGAAAATATAAATTCACAATTATGAAAATAAGGATTTTAATGCTGGTCATATTATTAATTGTTTTATGTAGAAAAATTAATTTTTTTTCGTGATATTAAAGTATGTTATCTCATGTATTTCTTGTTATTTTTGGTTGATTTATTTAGTTTTTATAAGTAAATCAAAAAAGAAAAAGAATTGACTAACTTTCCGTGCATAAAATCCTTGCCTTGTTTTAGTACCTTACCATCCATGCGGATTTGGATCCTCACTAGATCCCTTGAGATTTTAAAGATCAACGAACACGGACCGTTGATCAAAAATCGTGCGGTCATAATTTTTATTCATTTATATTTTTTACGCAAAACGATGGTGCTTGACTTTTAAAAATATAAAAAATATTTAATTGAGATCGCACGATTTTTTATCAATAATCCAGATTCGTTAATCCCTAAAATCCCTAGGACGGGATCGGGCGAGAATCCAAATCCCGTCCATGCCGCTTGTACGTTATGTAATTGGATTTGGGTGGTGAAATCCCCTCTTCCTTTGACCTATGAAACTTTTGACCTTGGCCTTCCTCCCACTAGGGTCTACCCAATAAATTATTGCACCTCGGAGTCTGACCTTCCCACTTGTTCGACCTATTTAAACACTTCTTCCTATTTGCCTTTTTCATTCACAGAATCTGAGTCGCAACGTTTCCCATTTCTTCCTTTACTAGCTAATTACTATTACATACATAAGTGTGTGCGTATATCATCATCCTCATCATCATCATGAGTTACAGTTCGGAAGAAAGCGGGAGTCCATGCAGCACAGCAAACAGAAAACTCAAGGGGGTGCGCCAACGGAAATGGGGCAAGTGGGTGTCCGAAATCCGTGTTCCGAGGACCCTAGACCGGCTTTGGTTAGGCTCCTTCTCCACGGTAGAGGCGGCAGCGGTGGCTCGAGACGTTGCGTATTATTGCTTGCGTCGACCTTCCACGTTGGAAGGCCTTAACTTCCCGTTGGAGTTACCGTCTTGTGCGAGGGATGATATGTCGCCCAGGTCGGTGAAGAAGGCAGCCTCGGATGCTGGCATGGCAGTTGATGCTCAGCTGATTGCCAACAAGTCGCAGCCGCCGCAGCCAGCTGGAACGGGAAGCAATGAGGTTGAGACGACTGAGTTTTGGGAAGATGGTTATGTGGGAGAGAGTTCTACTTCTACTTCTACTTCTAGGGGCAGTTGGGGAGGAGGACATGGATTTGGCAACGGCGGTGATCATCAAGGGGGTTTGAGCATTTCCATTGACGATTATGATTTGAGCATTTCCATTGACGATTATGATCTCCAAATCTAATTAGTGTCAATCTCTGTCAAATTTATATGGTTTTTATCACAGCACTAATTTACATGAAGAAAATTAAGGAAGATAATTTGAATTTGAGACGCAATGCAATTGAGGAGGAAGGACCTAACTAGCAGGCCCATTCACCTTTTGTAGTCAACTTATATGGTTTAGGTCTAGGTATGTTTTAGCAATGTCAGCATATACTTGTAACTAAAATTATGCACGTGTCTGTATATAGGGGTAGATTTTGTTGAATATATATATGCAGCAGTCTATGACACTCATCTAAGAATCTTATTTGGAGTCAACCCAACAGGATCATCTGCGGATCCTTTTGGTGAGGATCCTACTGATCCGTAAATCGTGTCTGTTTATCGTACATCATGCGGTCAATTTTTGTGAGATACTATTTATGTTTAATTGTAAACAAAAATATTTAAAATGATTTCTGACCACACGATGTACGATAAACGGACACAATTCACCAATCTCGGAGATCCTCACAAAGAGGATCCGGATTCGGAGTCAACTGGTTATGATAAAGGTGAACTAATGTGTTGTAAATACAATTCATTTGGAGTTTGCATAAGTGTAAAACCTACATCCTATAAATACTCAAAACTGGTGTGGTCCTATAAATAATTTTTTTTATTTATATTTTTTACGCAAAACGATGGTTCTTTACTTTTAAAAATATAAAAAATATTTAATTGAGATCGCATGTTTTTTTATCAACAGTCTAGATTCGTTAATCCCTAAAATCCCGAGGGGCGAGAATCCAAATCCCGTCCATGCCGCTTGTACGTTATGTAATTGGATTTGGGTATTTAAATCCCCTCTTGCTTTGACCTATGAAACTTTTGACTTGGCCTTCCTCCCACTAGGGTCTACCCAATAAATTATTGCACCTCCGAGTCTGACCTTCCCACTTGTTCGACCTATTTAAACACTCTTCCTATTTGCCTTTTTCATTCACAGAATCTGAGTCGCAACGTTTCCCATTTCTTCCTTTACTAGCTAATTACTATTACATACATAAGTGTGTGTGTGGATATCATCATCCTCATCATCATCATGAGTTACAGTTCGGAAGAAAGCGGGAGTCCATGCAGCACAGCAAACAGAAAACTCAAGGGGGTGCGCCAACGGAAATGGGGCAAGTGGGTGTCCGAAATACGTGTTCCGAGGACCCAAGACCGGCTTTGGTTAGGCTCCTTCTCCACGGCAGAGGCGGCAGCGGTGGCTCGAGACGTTGCGTATTATTGCTTGCGTCGACCTTCCACGTTGGAAGGCCTTAACTTCCCGTTGGAGTTACCGTCTTGTGCGAGGGATGATATGTCGCCCAGGTCGGTGCAGAAGGCAGCCTCGGATGCTGGCATGGCAGTTGATGCTCAGCTGATTGCCAACAAGTCGCAGCCGCCGCAGCCAGCTGGAACGGGAAGCAAGGAGGTTGAGACGACTGAGTTTTGGGAAGATGGTTATGTGGGAGAGAGTTCTACTTCTACTTCTACTTCTAGGGGCAGTTGGGGAGGAGGACATGGATTTGGCAACGGCGGTGATCATCAAGGGGGTTTGAGCATTTCCATTGACGATTATGATCTCCAAATCTAATTAGTGTCAATCTCTGTCAAATTTATATGGTTTTTATCACAGCACTAATTTACATTAAGAAAATTAAGGGAGATAATTTGAATTTGAGACGCAATGCAATTGAGGAGGAAGGACCTAACTAGCAGGCCCATTCACCTTTTGTAGTCAACTTATATGGTTTTGGTCTAGGTATGTTTTAGCAATGTCAGCATATACTTGTAACTAAAATTATGCACGTGTCTGTATATAGGGGTAGATTTTGTTGAATATATATGCAGCAGTCTATGACACTCATCTAAGAATCTTATTTGGAGTCAACCCAACAGGATCATCTGCGGATCCTTTTGGTGTGGATCCTACGGATCCGTAAATCGTGTCCGTTTATCGTACATTATGCGATCAATTTTTGTGAGATACTGTTTATGTTTAATTTTAAACAAAAATATTTAAAATAATTTCTGACCACACGATGTACGATAAACGGACACAATTCACCAATCTCGGAGATCCTCACAAAGAGGAGCCGGATTCGGAGTCAACTGGTTATGATAAAGGTGAACTAATGTGTTGTAAATACAATTCATTTGGAGTTTGCATAAGTGTAAAACCTACATCCTATAAATACTCAAAACTGCTCCAACACGATCAGGATTTGGTGCAACAGGTGAACAACCAACCCTTCAAGATAGATGGAAGTTGGCTACTATTAGGGGTGGGCACGGCTCGGTTTTGAGTGAAACCGCAATCGAAACCAAAACCTTTTGCGGTTCGGTTTTGTGCGGTTTTGAAGCCAAAATCCAAATGAAACAAAATTATTTGGTTCGGTTCGGTGCAGTTTCAAACGTTTTCGGTTTGATTTTTGAGAAAAAATATACAATTGAAAATTTACACATACGTACGCATAAGATGGTATCATTTTTCACACAATACATTAATTAATAAACTTGTAGATTGTGTTCGAGCAATTGTCATTATCAAACAATTCCAAAAACAGCAAGGGTGAAGGATCTAATCTTACCGAAAACTAGGTGCTTATTTCATCCGAACACAATGTAATTTTCAATGTCTACATACTTTAATTCTTTAAATGTTTAGTATAACTTGCAAATATTTCTTGTTCCATGTCATATAAAAGGCTGAGTACATCTTTCATTTACATAGTATTTCTTTTTCCATCTTTCAAAATCTGGAGATCAAAATAATAGTGACTGTGACATGGATTTTTTATTTTTTTTAGCCTAGTGTTGAAGAACGACGGTTCATTCAAAACAAAAGAAGCACCAAAGGTAAAAAATTAGGAAACGGATGACATTCTAATGTGGTTGAGTCCATACTAAATGTATGGACTCTAACAAACAACCAATTAAAACATGACATCAAATTGAGGTGCGATTTCGGTTTTGGTACAGTTTTCAAAAGCCAAAACCGAAACCAAACCGCTTCCTAAATTGCAGTTCGGTTTTAAAACCGCAAAACCAAACCATTTGGTGCGGTCCAATTTGGTTTGTGTTTTGGTTTCAATTTTCGATTTCAAGTGCCCACCCCTAGCTACCATTGCATCCATATAAATGAATTTCCTGCTCACAAAGAAAGTGCTCTACATTCTGGGTCTATCACCATTGGAATATAAAGGTCTC
Source organism: Pyrus communis (assembly GCF_963583255.1). Lineage (NCBI taxonomy): Eukaryota > Viridiplantae > Streptophyta > Magnoliopsida > Rosales > Rosaceae > Pyrus > Pyrus communis. The sequence continues at coordinate 40,040,511 of NC_084803.1, forward strand.
TATGTGAGTAGAAGAGTTCTTTTGACAACCACGATGGCTTCGAGAGGTAAGTCTATATCGCATTATGAATTTTTTTTTTTTTGGTCAAACGATAGATTTTGTCAGATTGGATGTTAGATTAGTCACTAGCGGGATTTGAACCCAAACCGTCATGCAATTGAATCGCGGCAGATGGTTGGATTCCATTCAAGAGATTGGAGCGGTGGTTGGTGTTTTTTAGAAGCAGACAAAGTAACAATTTTCGAAATATGGAGCAGAGAATAACTTTTGTGTTAATGGAATGAAATAAAATGATATATCAAAAGGAGTAATTCCATTAACACAAAAGCTATTCTCTATGCATTTTATGTCAACTATTTTTGTGTTAAGTCCTTGCATAACGACGTCGGTGGCTAGTTTAACAAAATCTATCGTTTGACAAAAAAAAAAAAAATTGTAAAAGTGAATAAAAAAATAGAAAAGTATTTTAATTTGCAGCTTTAATCAAGCATTGCACCAAACACTTTACTATTCTTATCATGCTTAGTCCAAGTCAAGCCAGTCCAGTGTCATCACTAAAGTTAGTTCAGTTCGAAATAATCTAGTACAACAAACGTACACTAATTCTATGCCCAAGAAATGGAAACAGACCGGTAACAATACCACTTTGACCTCCCAAAAAAAGGAGTTACGTTGCAATATTATACTTTATGATATTGAAAAAAACATAAATTGGATTTGAGACCTCACGTACAAGGTGTGAATACAAAATCTAATTGAGCTACAATCTAAGAAAGGAAAATATGGTAAACCGCGATTTTTTATTTTTTGATACAAAAGATAAAAAGGAAACGAAAAACAAATTCAAAATCTCGTGTGCAGTGCGTGAATTCACCTAACCAATTGAATTTACAAATAATGAACAAATGACGGTCCACATACTTCGAATTCAACGATCCTCCATGGGAAAAAGGCAAGTCTCCTATGATGATTTCGAGCCCAATTAACACTTCATCAACATATTTTATTATGAATTTCTAAACCATGTTTTGGTGCTGCAAATTGAACATAGATATTAGATCCAACAGCAACCCCAGAACAATGGAGCAATTTTCTATGCAACCGGTGACACTATGTGACAACTATTTAATGAACAAACGATGTACTATTTAAATTCATTACAATCACGGGCTAGAGTGGAGAAGCACATGTTTGGAACGATGTTTGGCCGGAACATAGCTTCAGGATTGTTTCTCGATCTGCTGATTTCCTTCAACATCCATCTCCCGAGTTCGGAGGATCAGTTGCTGGAAATCTCTTCAGCTTTTAAGGAAAAGGCAGAGCATAGATGTACTTGTTTGCACTGACTTCCGTTTTATGTTGATCGTATATGGTTTGATTACAATCATCTATGCATTTTATGTGTTAGTGTTGCATTTTCACGTATGTACACAAAAGGGGTAATTCAGCCGAAGACGTTTTACACTCATGGAATCTGTTCTTCCATGCTTACTATGATGACCCAAGGGAAAACAAAAATGAAATTTCAAAGAACTAGTCAAGAGAAACCAGCTTACCCGCTTGTTTATCGAGTTTGAACTCCGCCAGTTTTCGTAACAAAATCTTGTTCGAAATAATCAAGGAAGAAAAGCAAGTGCCAAAACTTGAATTTTTCTTCTGAGCTGAATCAAAACTTAAAAATTGAAAACAAAACGGCATCCCTCACCACCCTACAAGTAGGAGTTTCAAGAGAGCCATCCTTATATATAGGCCGTTCTTTGCTTGTCTGAAATAGGCAGCTCGTGTATCCCCATCAACATCCACGGTAATCTGCACGACATTCAGAGAAAATGGAAATTAAGAATACTGAAATTGATAAAAGGAGGTCTGCTAAAGGGTTTGAAACCATTTCATTATCACGTGAGTACCTCGTCAAGTCTAGGCAGAGGGTGCATGACCACAGCGTGCTTCTGCATCACCTCTAACACACGACTATCCACAATGTACTTGCCTCGAGCTTCTTCATAGAGGTCAATTCTCTCTCCAAATCGTTCACGCTGAATGCGAGTTTGATACACAACATCACACTTAGAAGCAACTTCCATTAAGTCCGCACTTTTTTCCCACTGAATGTTCCTTGATGTCAAATAATCTTTTATATCATTCTGGAACAGGAAATATAAAAAAGATGAGACTCCAATATCTTAGATTCCTCGTAGTCCCCACACTTCCTGAATTACTAAGGTTTATATAAATCAAAAAAAGGAAAATGCGCAAAATAATGCAAGTACGATTTTGGACTTTACCTTCATCTTTACCACATCAGGAGAGACAAAGTAGATCTTCACATCGTTATACCTGGCGAGCAAGTATGCAAGTGAAATCATTGTAGGGAAATGTGCGATTTCATCTGGGTTAATCAATCTCTATCTTCCCTAGTTCATGTCCTCTGTAATGATAGGCTTCCCTGCCCTCCCGAGTTTCTTATTTGGTAATGTAAGGGGTGACGTTTTAAGCATTAGATACGGCGTCGAGGAATCATGTACCCTCTTACACTACCTGATGTTTTATGCTTTAAATTGGTTGTTTACCTCCTTGTGGGCTTTCTCTGTATCTTTTTGGCATCTTTGCCCTATTAATGAAGTATCCAGTTCACAAAAAAAAGAAAGACTCTTTTTTATACAAATAATATCACGAGAAAGAACAAAACAAACTAACAGAGCTACAAATTTTTAGGTTTTTATTATAATTTTTTTAATAAAACGAAAACATCACTAACAAGAATTGAACTCAAGATTTTTCATTTTCAACTGCAGAAAATTCCCACCAGACTATAATACTAAGAGAAATGATAAAGTAGACTCTTGCAAAGTGAGACTCTTATGGACTCTCTGACACATCATGTTTTTTGCACAACGTTATATAATGTTATTTCGAAAATTATGCAAAAAACATGATGTGACGAAGAGTCATAGAAAATCTCACTTTTAAAAATCTCCATATCATTTCCTATAATACTAAATGACAAGTGAATATTTAAAGTCAATACACGAATGAAAAATAAGTAGTGAATGTTCTTAGATCATCTCCAATGGTTGGGCTAAAACCTAAATTTTTTAACCCAGAAAATTTAGCTTTTAGCCCAGAAACAGCTTTTATGCTCCAACAGTTTTAGCCTAAAATTTTAGTTCAGGATTATTAAAGAATAAACTTAGACTATTTTTTTGTTAAATAAATTTTTTTTTAAATAAATATGTAGACTATCGTAAATTAATTTCATGAACATTTTAATCTAAAAAATTTAAATTCCGATAAATATTGGGTGGAGTCCAACCCGATTTCTGGGCTAAATTTTGAGAGGAATTTGGCATTGGTTTAGCATTTAGCTCAAAATTTCCCCTTGGGTTGGAATGGGTTTGGGGGGAAATTTTGAGAGGTAATTTGGCTTTTAACCCACCATTGGAGTTGATCTTAGGAAGGGTGCCATCAACACATTAAAAATTGCAAAAAAAAAAAAAAAAAAAAAAAAAAAAAAAAAAAAAAAAACTACCTTAAAAATTGAATTCATGTAACTCCAACAAAGTACTAAAAGCAAACAACACCTATAGCTATAACTATAGGACGATGAAAACAGTCTGGTCAATCTTCTTAGCTTGTTTTGGACCGGCAAAGATTTTTCCGTGGACAATCGCTCCCTTCGTTGCGTTTTATCTAAAAGACAGATGTTGGCCGTGGACTCATGACATCAGAGCAACTCCACCCCTATCCACTTTGTACCAGCACCCAGCCCATTTATCCACTTAATTGAACAGTAACAGACTCAATGAACAGTAATAGGCCAAAGCATCTCCACCCCAAAAAAAAATGTGCTGGCACCTAGTCTAAAAATGCGCTGGCACAAACGATCTCCACCCCTACAAAATGCGCTGGCACCCAGTCCATTTAAAATATTAAATAATTTTTTTATAAAATAATAAAAAAAAAATAGTTTTAATTTCGAATAGGATTTTTAACCAATCTCGTCACGCCACGTGTCATTATCCGAACGTACTATTTTTTGAATAGATTTCCGCTAAGATTTTCAACCAATCCCGACAAAATATTCAAATGTAGAAAGTGTAGAAAGTGTAGAAATTATTGAAATGTGGTGTAAGGTGGAAGATGAGGGTTAGGTATTTATAGAAAAAAAAATTTAATTTTTTAAAATTTTTCTGTATTTTTTAAAAAAATTTTGACATTTTTTAATTAATTTTTAATAAATTTTAATGTTGTAATTAATCTGGACCGTTGGATTTGAAAAATAATCAAATCCAACAGCCAACACGCTGCCACGTGGCCAACGGTCAAATTTCTGACCGTTGGGCCTTTTTTTTTTTTTTTTTTTTTAATTTTTGGTGAAATAAACGTGGACCGTTGATCTGTGATCGGACGGTCCAATTTAAAATTTAAATTTAAATTTTTTTTACCGTTGGAAATCCAACGGCCTACAAAAACTAGCCGTTGGAAATCCAACGGCTCTAAGGTGGCCACGTAGCACATTCCCGGACTCATGCAAGTTGGCCTGCACGCGGGCCCCGCCGCCTGCAAGGCCTGTCGGCTACTCGCCCCGCAACCCGCGTGTGTTGCACGCGCCAAGACACAGGCCGGGGAATGGGTCTGTCCATTTTGGGCTGGGCTGTTGACTGGCACGGGCTGGGTGCCAGTCAATTGCACGGGCTGGAGCAGAAAAATGTGGTGCCAGTCCATTTTCTTCACTTGGTGCCAGTCCATTGAGCATGGGCTGGAGTTGCTCTCATGGCTTAGGTAATATGCATTGACATCCCAAGGTCTTTTCTAGTCTTCTGACGTGGCTTAATCTCTGCCTCTAAAACTCCATTGTTTGTTCGTGTTCCTGACGTGTGTTTCCCATCTTAAATCCCAACATGGGCTTTCATGCTCTCACCTTCATCAACCTCGTGTTTTTTCTGTAGAAAAGGACTCCTATTTCTTCTATTTTTAAAAACCACATGTTGCACGTCATTTAATTTGTATTTTTTAAGTTTTAAATTTAGAAATTTATTACACAGGCGTAAGTGTGTTGAAAATATAAATTCACAATTATGAAAATAAGGATTTTAATGCTGGTCATATTATTAATTGTTTTATGTAGAAAAATTAATTTTTTTCGTGATATTAAAGTATGTTATCTCATGTATTTCTTGTTATTTTTGGTTGATTTATTTAGTTTTTATAAGTAAATCAAAAAAGAAAAAGAATTGACTAACTTTCCGTGCATAAAATCCTTGCCTTGTTTTAGTACCTTACCATCCATGCGGATTTGGATCCTCACTAGATCCCTTGAGATTTTAGAGATCAACGAACACGGACCGTTGATCAAAAATCGTGCGGTCATAATTTTTATTCATTTATATTTTTTACGCAAAACGATGGTGCTTGACTTTTAAAAATATAAAAAATATTTAATTGAGATCGCACGATTTTTTATCAATAATCCAGATTCGTTAATCCCTAAAATCCCTAGGACGGGATCGGGCGAGAATCCAAATCCCGTCCATGCCGCTTGTACGTTATGTAATTGGATTTGGGTGGTGAAATCCCCTCTTCCTTTGACCTATGAAACTTTTGACCTTGGCCTTCCTCCCACTAGGGTCTACCCAATAAATTATTGCACCTCGGAGTCTGACCTTCCCACTTGTTCGACCTATTTAAACACTTCTTCCTATTTGCCTTTTTCATTCACAGAATCTGAGTCGCAACGTTTCCCATTTCTTCCTTTACTAGCTAATTACTATTACATACATAAGTGTGTGCGTATATCATCATCCTCATCATCATCATGAGTTACAGTTCGGAAGAAAGCGGGAGTCCATGCAGCACAGCAAACAGAAAACTCAAGGGGGTGCGCCAACGGAAATGGGGCAAGTGGGTGTCCGAAATCCGTGTTCCGAGGACCCTAGACCGGCTTTGGTTAGGCTCCTTCTCCACGGCAGAGGCGGCAGCGGTGGCTCGAGACGTTGCGTATTATTGCTTGCGTCGACCTTCCACGTTGGAAGGCCTTAACTTCCCGTTGGAGTTACCGTCTTGTGCGAGGGATGATATGTCGCCCAGGTCGGTGCAGAAGGCAGCCTCGGATGCTGGCATGGCAGTTGATGCTCAGCTGATTGCCAACAAGTCGCAGCCGCCGCAGCCAGCTGGAACGGGAAGCAATGAGGTTGAGACGACTGAGTTTTGGGAAGATGGTTATGTGGGAGAGAGTTCTACTTCTACTTCTACTTCTAGGGGCAGTTGGGGAGGAGGACATGGATTTGGCAACGGCGGTGATCATCAAGGGGGTTTGAGCATTTCTATTGACGATTATGATCTCCAAATCTAATTAGTGTCAATCTCTGTCAAATTTATATGGTTTTTATCACAGCACTAATTTACATTAAGAAAATTAAGGGAGATAATTTGAATTTGAGACGCAATGCAATTGAGGAGGAAGGACCTAACTAGCAGGCCCATTCACCTTTTGTAGTCAACTTATATGGTTTTGGTCTAGGTATGTTTTAGCAATGTCAGCATATACTTGTAACTAAAATTATGCACGTGTCTGTATATAGGGGTAGATTTTGTTGAATATATATGCAGCAGTCTATGACACTCATCTAAGAATCTTATTTGGAGTCAACCCAACAGGATCATCTGCGGATCCTTTTGGTGAGGATCCTACGGATCCGTAAATCGTGTCCGTTTATCGTACATCATGCGGTCAATTTTTGTGAGATACTGTTTATGTTTAATTTTAAACAAAAATATTTAAAATAATTTCTGACCACACGATGTACGATAAACGGACACAATTCATCAATCTCCGAGATCCTCACAAAGAGGATCCGGATTCGGAGTCAACTGGTTATGATAAAGGTGAACTAATGTGTTGTAAATACAATTCATTTGGAGTTTGCATAAGTGTAAAACCTACATCCTATAAATACTCAAAACTGCTCCAACACGATCAGGATTTGGTGCAACAGGTGAACAACCAACCCTTCAAGATAGATGGAAGTTGGCTACTATTAAGGGTGGGCACGGCTCGGTTTTGAGTGAAACCGCAATCGAAACCAAAACTTTTTGCGGTTCGGTTTTGTGCGGTTTTGAAGCCAAAATCCAAATGAAACAAAATTATTTGGTTAGGTTCGGTGCAGTTTCAAACGTTTTCGGTTTGATTTTTGAGAAAAAATATACAATTGAAAATTTACACATACGTACGCATAAGACGGTCTCATTTTTCACACAATACATTAATTAATAAACTTGTAGATTGTGTTCGGGCAATTGTCATTATCAAACAATTCCAAAAACAGCAAGGGTGAAGGATCTAATCTTACCGAAAACTAGGTGCTTATTTCATCCGAACACAATGTAATTTTCAATGTACATACTTTAATTCTTTAAATGTTTAGTATAACTTGCAAATATTTCTTGTTCCATGTCATATAAAAGGCTGAGTACATCTTTCATTTACATAGTATTTCTTTTTCCATCTTTCAAAATCTGGAGATCAAAATAATAGTGACTGTGACATGGATTTTTTATTTTTTTTAGCCTAGTGTTGAAGAACGACGGTTTATTCAAAACGAAAGAAGAACCAAAGGTAAAAAATTAGGAAACGGATGACATTCTAATGTGGTTGAGTCCATACTAAATGTATGGACTCTAACAAACAGCCAATTAAAACATGACATCAAATTGAGGTGCGATTTTGGTTTTGGTACAGTTTTCAAAAGCCAAAACCGAAACCAAACCGCTTCCTAAATTGCAGTTCGGTTTTAAAACCGCAAAACCAAACCATTCGGTGCGGTCCAATTTGGTTTGTGTTTTGGTTTCAATTTTCGATTTCAAGTGCCCACCCCTAGCTACCATTGCATCCATATAAATGAATTTCCTGCTCACAAAGAAAGTGCTCTACATTCTGGGTCTATCACCATTGGAATATAAAGGTCTCTATGTGAGTAGAAGAGTTCTTTTGACAACCACGATGGCTTCGAGAGGTAAGTCTATATCGCATTATGAATTTTTTTTTTTTTTGGTCAAACGATAGATTTTGTCAGATTGGATGTTAGATTAGTCACTAGCGGGATTTGAACCCAAACCGTCATGCAAGGGCTCAACACATTTCCACCATTGTGGTAAATGACCACTTGCATCACATTGTGATGTAGGGTAAAATGTTAATTCTTAGGTTAGTTCCAACAACTCGCTGTAAGACTCTAAGAATGCGTCTGTTGCATCGAACTATCTCGGATTAGACTAGTTTCAAAGATTAAGCTGAACTGGTTTAGATTATACTAAGTTGGACTAACTTAGTGAAACGTTTGGTGCTGTGTCGGACTAAAAAACTCGATGATAACAAATTCTAATATTATATTATTTAATCTAATATATATTAATATTTTGTTATCTAGTCTCTTTTTTTTTTTCCTTAAATTCTCTTCGTCTTTCCCGAAAATTCATTCTACACATGCAGATCATAAAAACAATTGTAGGGCAAATCAAATGCCAATTCCAGGTCACATCAAACCCAATTGGAAATGAAAACCAATTTAAATCAAAACCAAATGAAAACAAGAATCCAAAGTCGCTGCCCTTTACGGAGAACACGCCCATGTTGCCTAATCCAGCCAATGTCTTCTTCGCCATCATAGGCTTCGGCATTTTTGGCCTCCTATATTCCTTTAAGCGCACTGGGTGGCTCACCCACCACTGGGTTCACAAGATCTCGTCAATCATGCGAAGCCGACAAGTTCGAGGTCGAGTTCGAAGATCAATGAAGCAGACGACTAGAGCTGGACGGACGACGGTAAAAGTGGGATCTCCCTCAGTTCGAAATTCTAGATCTGGGTGAGGAGAGAAGGAGATAGTGGTGGTGGGCTGATGGTGTGATCCCCCTGGAGTTGGCAAGTTATGGTGTGATGGTGGTTGTTGGTGCTCAAGAGAACAAAGAGTAGAGAAAGGATGAGACGGAGCAGACGAGGTCTTGCCAATCCCATGGGTGTCTCGCTAAGAACTCCTAGCGAAGGAGTTTGTCCATGCGAGTCCCCTTTAGTCTCATTAACATAGTCCCACTAGAGAACAAGCATGTCAGTGTAGTCTAGTGACACTTAGTGGGGGCAAACAATGCCCCCTAAGGGTGCGTTTGTTACGTGTCACTTCAGAAATCGTATCCTAACATATTTGAAGAGAAGTATTGAAGAGATTAGAGACAGTGGATATAAAGCATCTTGAAGACATTGGGGCGTTTACAATTGAATTGATCACTTCCGAAAGGTGTTTAGTTGTGGCTCTATCAACAACTTTTTCCAGCCTTCTCCATACCCTTATTTGAACCATGTCTCGACATTGACCGTAGCTATCTTGCACAACAGCTACAAACAAATTAATCACACATCTTGAAGAGATTGGAGTGTTTGCAATTGAATCGCGGCAGATGGTTGGATTCCATTCAAGAGATTGGAGCGGTGGTTGGTGTTTTTTAGAAGCAGACAAAGTAACAATTTTCGAAATATGGAGCAGAGAATAACTTTTGTGTTAATGGAATGAAATAAAATGATATATCAAAAGGAGTAATTCCATTAACACAAAAGCTATTCTCTATGCATTTTATGTCAACTATTTTTGTGTTAAGTCCTTGCATAACGACGTCGGTGGCTAGTCTAACAAAATCTATCGTTTGACAAAAAAAAAAAAAATTGTAAAAGTGAATAAAAAAATAGAAAAGTATTTTAATTTGCAGCTTTAATCAAGCATTGCACCAAACACTTTACTATTCTTATCATGCTTAGTCCAAGTCAAGCCAGTCCAGTGTCATCACTAAAGTTAGTTCAGCTCGAAATAATCTAGTACAACAAACGTACACTAATTCTATGCCCAAGAAATGGAAACAGACCGGTAACAATACCACTTTGACCTCCCAAAAAAGGAGTTACGTTGCATTATTATACTTTATGATATTGAAAAAAACATAATTTGGATTTGAGACCTCACGTACAAGGTGTGAATACAAAATCTAATTGAGCTACAATCTAAGAAAGGAAAATATGGTAAACCGCGATTTTTTATTTTTTGATACAAAAGATAAAAAGGAAACGAAAACCAAATTCAAAATCTCGTGTGCAGTGCATGAATTCACCTAACCAATTGAATTTACAAATCATGAACAAATGACGGTTCACATACTTTGAATTCAACGATCCTCCATGGGAAAAAGGCAAGCGTCCTATGATGATTTCGAGCCCAATTAACACTTCATAAACATATTTTATTATGAATTTCAAAACCACGTTTTGGTGCTGCAAATTGAACGTATATATTAGATCCAGCAGCAACCCCAGAAAAATGGAGCAATTTTCTATGCAACCGGTGACACTCTGTGACAACTATTTAACGGACGGACGATGTACTATTTAAATTCATTACAATCACGGGCTAGAGTGGAGAAGCACATGTTTGGAACGATGTTTGGCCGGAACATAGCTTCAAGATTGTTTCTCGATCTGCTGATTTCCTTCAACATCCAGCTCCCGAGTTCGGAGGATCAGTTGCTGGAAATGTCTTCAGCTTTTAAGGAAAAGGCAGAGCATAGATGTACTTGTTTGCACTGACTTCCATTTTATGTTGGTCGTATACGGTTTGATTACAATCATCTATGCATTTTATGTGTTAGTGTTGCATTTTCACGTATGTACACAAAAGGGGTAATTCAGCCGAAGACGTTTTACACTCATGGAATCTGTTCTTCCATGCTTACTATGATGAACCAAGGGAAAACAAAAATGAAACTTCAAAGAACTAGTCAAGAGAAACCAGCTTACCCGCTTGTTTATCGAGTTTGAACTCCGCCAGTTTTCGTAACAAAATCTTGTTCGAAATAATCAAGGAAGAAAAGCAAGTGCCAAAACTTGAATTTTTCTTCTGAGCTGAATCAAAACTTAAAAATTGAAAACAAAACGGCATCCCTCACCACCCTACAAGTAGGAGTTTCAAGAGAGCCATCCTTATATATAGGCCGTTCTTTGCTTGTCTGAAATAGGCAGCTCGTGTATCCCCATCAACATCCACGGTAATCTGCACGACATTCAGAGAAAATGGAAATTAAGAATACTGAAATTGATAAAAGGAGGTCTGCTAAAGGGTTTGAAACCATTTCATTATCACGTGAGTACCTCGTCAAGTCTAGGCAGAGGGTGCATGACCACAGCGTGCTTCTGCATCACCTCTAACACACGACTATCCACAATGTACTTGCCTCGAGCTTCTTCATAGAGGTCAATTCTCTCTCCAAATCGTTCACGCTGAATGCGAGTTTGATACACAACATCACACTTAGAAGCAACTTCCATTAAGTCCGCACTTTCTTCCCACTGAATGTTCCTTGATGTCAAATAATCTTTTATATCATTCTGGAACAGGAAATATAAAAAAGATGAGACTCCAATATCTTAGATTCCTCGTAGTCCCCACACTTCCTGAATTACTAAGGTTTATATAAATCAAAAAAAGGAAAATGCGCAAAATAATGCAAGTACGATTTTGGACTTTACCTTCATCTTTACCACATCAGGAGAGACAAAGTAGATCTTCACATCGTTATACCTGGCGAGCAAGTATGCAAGTGAGCGCACTGTCCTTCCGTTAGCAAGATCTCCAACAAGTGCAACTTTAATACCATCCAGTTTTCCTATCTCTCTTTCAATAGTATAGACATCTAAAAGAGCCTGTGGAAGAAAAAACAGAACTTTTAACACAACAGATTGTAGAACTTCTAGCAGCCAAACATAAATCGGAAAATAATAAGACCAATGCAAGCGCCATAAACATGAGATATGATCATTATGCTACCAGCCACATCTGTAATTGACATTACAAAACCTCAGCATTTACGTTATAAAACTGTAGTTCTGTACTTTTATTTTTTAAATTCACAGTTTTCAGTTGGGAAGACTAAAACAACGGCACAAAGTTCTCTAGTACGGGATAATGTACAAATGGAACAGACATCTGAGCAAGTCAATTATAAACGAATATCCCTCCTGAGGCTGGCCCACAAGAATCCATCTGAGGATTAGAACTTTGGTGTTTTAAGTTTTAACAATCCCTTATCTATCTTTTCGATGGTACAATTCCCTCTTCTGTATTAAAAACTTGTGCGATACCTGAGTTGGGTGTTGTCCAGGACCATCTCCTGCATTGATGACAGGAATGCCAGCAGTTGCAGCAGCTCTTTTGGCTGCACCGCTCTCAAAGTGCCGCATCACAATTATATCCGAGTAACCCTCAACAGTTCTTATAGTATCTGTAAGTCAATCAATCAATCAATCCCCCATTACATCACGATTCACGACCAAATCGTAGCAAGTAAAAACCATCTCCAGTACGTGAATGGAAATGGAAGGAGATAGGCAAACCTTCGAGGGTTTCTCCTTTAGCTGCCGAAGAGAACTCTCTTGCATTTTCAGTTGTCAAGACCTCGCCCCCTAACCGCCTCATTGCAGACTCAAAGGAAAGCCTAGTCCTCGTGGACGGCTCGTAGAAGAGAGTAGCCATAAGATAACCTTTCAGAATTTGACTTCCTGGTGACTTCTTCTCAATCTTCTCCATCTCTCGTGCAACATCAAATATCGCTCCGAGAAGATCTCTGTCGAATTGCTGAGCCTCAATCACATCAGTAACTTGAAATTCCTTCCCCACCGAATAGGAGGAAGATGATTTGTCAACTTCCAATGCCCGGCAGGAAACCGTCCCGTTATTTTGTGACGATCTCTTCAGGTGCATTGGTTGTTTGTAGACAAAGTTTGAAGAACTAGCGCATAACTTTGTGCTCTGAAACGACATGACCCCTTGGAACGAAGACGATGAAAATAGCGACGATGAAGCAGCCATCTCAATATCTACAAAATTTCAAGCCTCTGTACAAATATATAAACAAGAAGAAACTGGAAAATTAACTTCCAATCATAAAGTATTCATTTTTTTCAGTGTTACGTAGTACTCAATGATACGAAAAATAAATATAATTTTGAAGATCAAATCTAACCCCTAACTCTGAATACTGCGTACCATTAAAGCTGGACCCTAAATTAATAGAAAAAACAAAAACCCAAGAAACCCAAAATTTAATGCGCGAAGAAATTTAAATAGGAAAAAGCACAATCTAAATACTCAAGAAAATGTTCATCATATGGTTATTACAATGAACAACGGATGAGAGTTTGGTACCTTATCCGAGGAGGCCGGTTAAACGGAAGATGAAATGAGAGGGGGCAGTGGGTGGATTCTGGGGAGGAGGTTGGTGGAGCTGGCGTCGACCTCTGGTCTGAGCTGGTGGTGGCGGCGGCGCTGCTGCAGAGGCTAAATAAGGAGAGAGGGGGAGAGGGAGTTGGAGGTAGAGTGGTGCGTTTTGGGCTTTCTTACTTTAATTGAATCGCTGGGCTTCGATTTCGGTCTCCTCGTCTTGCGCTTGTGGTATGTTTTTGTGCGCCCTTTTCTTGTGAAGAAATAAAAAAACTACTAAAATAAAGACGCAAAATCTTGTCATCTATGAAACCACCCCTCAAATTTATCATCTTTTCACAAAATGCTCTCATATTTTAAAATTTTGGTTAACATTTCTCATGTTTTACTTGCATGACTTATAAGTAAGTTAGGTCACTCATTATATTATTAATTAGTTTTATGGTAGAACATCAACTTATCCTAAAAATTCGCTGCCGTCTTATTTTCCCAAACCCTCTATATTGTAAACATTATACACAAGTAATTCAAATAATTATAATTTTATATGATATCAGAGTAGGTTGTCCCTATATGAAGCCTAACAACCATACGTGATTTAAACTGTTTATGCATGTTGCAAATTGTACCATCGAATTGGATTCCAACCTCCTCATTAATTGTCTTACTTCATGTAATCCTTCTTGAAGAATTCAAATAAATGAAAGTCGCTAGGAGAGAATTTTTTAGTGTGCCAAGTACAATAATATATTAGTTAAAAACTTGAAAAAAAACTTACAACTAATTGTAATATGACACCTTGAATACAAAATTATGTTTCTAGCAGACTAAGAATATCTCGGTCGTTAACACTTCAGCTTTTAAGTTTGATTGCATTTCCTATATTTATATTTTAGAGAAGCTAATTTTGTTGCAAATCAACTGACAGACAGACTTTCTTCGAATTGCGTTTGGCTTATTTCTCTTCCTCTGGTGTAAGGAATGCCTTGCACTTTGATAACCTTTTTAATGGTTGCCCTAGGGCAGTCTATTTTATTTATTTTAATCTTTAAGAAGGAAAGATAACCAAGTGAAGAGAACAGGTGTCCTGACCATGGTGCTGTTAGACCTAGTCATGTTAAGGAATCTGCTGCTCCACCAACTGCCGAATCTGCTCCATCAACTGCTGCTCCACCAACTGCACAATTAGGAGACAACCTGGACAGCAGACCTCATGTGCTCTGATGTGTTGCATCATGGGCACGTGGCTGCAATATTCCTGACAGCAGCATGGGCAGCAAGCATGTGTCTTTAGTTATATTCCCGACAGCAGCATGGGCAGCAAGCATGTATCTTTAGTTTATTGCATGTGTGTGTGTGTAAGATGTATATAAAACATCTGAGTGTTATTACAAGATTGATAGTGAAAATATATCATTTCTACATGGTACACAGAGCTCTCTAAGTCCAACGACATCGATCCAATTTTTTTTTTTTTTTTTTTTTCCGCCCACTACCTTTCATTATGTCGTCTGACACTAGCAGCAACAACACCACCACCACTACCATCAATCCAACCATCCCGTTTTCCTCCGCCATGACCACCATCGTCAACATCAAACTCGATCGAACTAACTACCCATTGTGGTTAGCCCAGATTCTTCCTATCTTGAGGAGTCGTGATCTAATGGGGTACGTAGATGGCTCCTGTGTTTGTCCTCCTATGAATCTTCCTGGAAATACTGCAGTCAATCCGTCGTACACTACCTGGACGCAACATGATCAAATGATCCTCAGTTGGATCAATGGCTCGCTCACAGCTTCTGTGTTGTCAACTGTGGCAAGCAAGCGCACGTCTCGAGCAACTTGGGAAGCTTTGGAGCAGCGCTATGCATCATCCTCTCAGAATCGAATTCTGTTTCTGCGCAACGAACTGTTGCAAACCAAAAAAGGTGACCTTTCAATTGCTGATTTTCTTGACAAGATGAATTCTATTTCTGACAACCTAGCCCTAGCTGGCAAACCAGTTGAAGAGGATGAGCTTGTTCAGATTATTCTCAATAATCTTGGACCTGCTTTTGAAATGACCGTGAATGCCGCACAAGCACGTGATTCTCCTATCACGTATCCCACTCTGGAGTCTCTCCTTCTCACCACTGAGAGAAGGATGGCGGAGCAAACTGTTCAGGTGACAGACACTGCTCCCGTTAATGTGTATGTGGCTGCAAGAGGACGTGGTGGACGTCTTCGAGGTACTGGACGAGGCGCTGGACCGTCCAACCGTGGTTCCTCTGTAAATCAGAGAGGGTTTGTTTCTCGCAACAACAATGCCCACAGACAACAATCCGCTGCAAGGTCTGTTTCCTATGGTGGTCGTATAACCTGTCAAATCTGTGGAAGAGAAGGGCATCCCGCCCTTGATTGCTATCATCGCATGAATGCAGCCTACGAAGGTCGTATTCCAACCAACCGTCTAACAGCTATGGCTTCATCTCCAACCACACTGAATCGTCAGCAAAATGGCTCCTGGTTACTTGATACTGGGGCAAACGCCCATATTACTCCTGAGCTACAGAACCTTGTCAATCCCAAGGAGTATAATGGTAATGAAAACATTGGTGGAGTAGGTAATGATACTGGTCTTTCTATTGCACATTCTGGTTCAAATCAAATCATGACTGACTCTTGCTCATTTAAACTTAACAACATATTACATTGTCCTTCGGCCTCCACCAGTATAATTTCTGCCCATCGTTTTACACTTGACAATAGCTGTTATATACTAATCTTTCCACATTTCTTTCTTGTTAAAGACCTCAAGACCCGGAGGACGCTTTTCCGAGGGAAGTGTGAGAATGGGTTATACCCATTTCCTAATGGCGGTGGATCATCCAATCATCCCGTTCTAGCGTGTTTAGGAGTCCGAGTGTCTGCACAGAAATGGCATGATCGTTTGGGCCATTCTGCGTCTAAAATAATCAAAATTTTAATTTCCAATAATCAAGTGCCAATTAGTGGCACCTCTGCTGTACGTTTCTGTCATTCGTGTCCATTAGGTAAGAGTACCAAATTGCCGTTTCAAGTTTCAGAATCTGTTTCGCAATTCCCTTTAGATCTTTTACATTCGGATGTTTGGTGTTCACCCGTTATTTCAAATGAAGGATATCGTTATTACTTATTGTTTGTTGATGATTTTTCCAAATATTCTTGGATTTTTCCTATGAAAAATAAGTCTGAGGTGTTCCAAATATTTCTTAAATTCAAAACCAAGGTTGAAAACATGTTTCAGCGTTCTATCAAGCTTCTCCAATGTGATGAAGGAGGAGAGTATAAGAGTAATGTTTTTCGAGATTTTTTAGATAAACATGGCATCTCACAAAGGTTTTCTTGTCCCAAACACCCAGAACAAAATGGTCTTGCAGAAAGGAAACATCGTCATATTGTCGAAACTGCCATAGTCATGTTGTCTCATGCTGGTGTTCCCTCAAACTTTTGGCCTGATGCGTGTCAAACAGCCACCTATATCATCAATAGGTTGCCTACTCGTGTTCTGTCGAATAAGTCACCTTATGAAAAATTGTTTACAAGAACACCAAAATATGATTTTTTTAAAGTCTTTGGGTGTAGGTGTTTCCCGTGGCTGAGACCCTACACACAACACAAACTTGAGGCTAAGTCCAAATCCTGTGTTTTCTTAGGTTATTCGCTAGACCATCAGGGGTACAAATGTTTGGATGTATCTACAGGACGAGTTTACTTGTCTCGCCATGTCCTCTTTGATGAGGACTCTTTTCCATTCAAGGATATCACACTTCGAAAGGAAAGCGTCCATGCCACAGGTATTTCTCCTTCATCTGATCTCTTATTTGTTTTCCCTTCCTTATCTCCATCACACTCCCCAGTCATCGCCTCTCCTAGCACTGCCCAACTTCTTTCCCATGACCCTCCCCCAACAAATATAACTTCTTCTGTGGATTCCATAGCAAACCCTAGTGTGCCTGCAATCCCTAACACTCCTCCTGTTCTCAACCCTGATATTGTACCTTTAGAAATGCCAAATGAGCAAGAAATTATCAGTGAACCTGAACAGCAATCGGACCTTGGTTGTGCACCTAATCCCGTACATCACATGCAAACACGCTCCAAAGCTGGCATCCAGAAACCTAATCCCAAATATGCTTTGCATGTCGTCACCACTGATACACCTGTTGAACCTACGTCCTTTAGTCAAGCCGTGAAACAACAGGAATGGCGAAATGCTATGGTCACAGAATTTAATGCCTTACAGCGTTCTGGGACGTGGAATCTTGTTCCCTACAAACCTCATATGAATTTGCTCCCAAACAAGTGGGTTTATAAGATTAAACGACATGCAAACGGCTCCATCGACCGATATAAGGCACGGCTAGTTGCCAATGGGTTTCATCAGCAGCACGGCGTGGATTATGGCGAAACGTTCAGTCCAGTGGTCAAGCACAGTACCATTCGATTAGTACTTAGTCTTGCAGTCTCAAATCGATGGCCAGTTCGTCAACTTGACGTTCAGAATGCCTTTTTACACGGGTATCTAGCGGAGGAGGTGTATATGAGGCAGCCTGTTGGGTTTGTTGATTCCCAATACCCACATCATGTATGCAAGTTACAACGGAGCTTGTACGGTTTGAAACAAGCACCGAGAGCTTGGTTTCAACGTTTCTCGGACTTCCTGCTTCAGTTGGGTTTTCAGGAATCTAAGTGTGATTATTCGTTGTTTGTCTTCAAGCAACAAGGTGTTTATTTACTTCTGTTGATTTATGTCGATGATATATTACTTACAGGCAATCATCCACGGCAAATGCATCGTTTAATCCAGCAGCTACGCACATTATTTTCAATGAAAGACTTGGGGCCTCTCCACTATTTTCTGGGTGTGGAAGTCTCCTATTCGCATAATCTGATGCATTTTAGTCAAGCAAAGTATGCATTGGATCTTTTGAAGCGGACCAATTTTCTTGATGCCAAGCCTATCTCAACGCCCGTCTGTGCAGGTCAGAAACTCAGTCTACATGAGGGTGATCCATATCCTGATCCTTACACTTACAGAAGTGTCGTGGGGGCCTTACAGTACCTTACGATCACACGTCCTGATCTTTCATATGCCGTTAATCAAGTGTGTCAGTTCATGCATGCTCCTACTACAACCCACTGGACGGCTGTGAAACGCATTTTACGGTACGTTAAATCTACGTACGCACAAGGTTTGTTGTACAAACCTGGCAGTATGCAGCTCAGTGCGTTCTCAGATGCAGACTACGCAGGAGATCCTGATACGCGCCATTCTACGGGAGGTTATGGTATATATTTGGGTTCGAACCTCATCTCCTGGAGTTCCAAGAAACAAAAGACGGTCTCCCGATCCAGCACCGAGGCTGAGTATAGGCAACTGGCCTATACAACAGCAGAGATTTCTTGGCTACGCTCTTTGTTTCGTGATTTACAGTTGCCTTTTCTTCGTCCACAACTATGGTGTGATAACATTTCATCGATAGCTTTGGCATCCAATCCTGTTTTCCATTCCCGCACGAAACACCTCGAGGTTGACTATCATTTCGTACGTGAAAAAGTGGTGCGTGGTGAGCTTATTGTCAACTTTATTTGTTCACAAGATCAAGTGGCTGATTTATTCACCAAAGGTTTGTCGTCATCAAGGTTCAAGACTCTGGTTTCCAAGCTTCCAGTTGTGTCCCGTCCTCTCAGCTTGCGGGGGGATGTTAGACCTAGTCATGTTAAGGAATCTGCTGCTCCACCAACTGCCGAATCTGCTCCATCAACTGCTGCTCCACCAACTGCACAATTAGGAGACAACCTGGACAGCAGACCTCATGTGCTCTGATGTGTTGCATCATGGGCACGTGGCTGCAATATTCCTGACAGCAGCATGGGCAGCAAGCATGTGTCTTTAGTTATATTCCCGACAGCAGCATGGGCAGCAAGCATGTATCTTTAGTTTATTGCATGTGTGTGTGTGTAAGATGTATATAAAACATCTGAGTGTTATTACAAGATTGATAGTGAAAATATATCATTTCTACAGGTGCTACATCTGAGCAAATGGCAAGTTGGAGCAGCACGCTAACTCATGCAGGAAATTCCAAAAACCCTTCCATTCGTCACCACAAGAGCTTGCCATCAACACGTGACGTGCCCTCCTTGCATGTAATGATATTGTGAGTTGAAGTTGATCATCTCTGCCACTACCACTGCCCACTGTATTATTTCAAACTCATCAACTCCTCTCTCTCGATCTTATCTATTCCCATCTGAATTTGATCGATCACATTTCGGACCATCATCAGTTCCCCAAAAACAAAAAAAAGCAAAGCTGTTGTGTGTTTAATTAGGGTTAGTTAACGCTTTTTGCGAACCGAACCGATGGATTTGTTTAACTCGGTGTTGAATTGGGTGGTGCCACCGGCAAGTTTAGTGATGGTGGCGTTTGCTTGGCCAGCGTTGACCTTCGTCACCGGTTGTGAGTGGCTTTACAATTTGTTCAACAGTGAAATAGTCGAAGATAAGGTTGTTATAATTACAGGAGCTTCTTCTGGCATAGGAGAGGTAATTATAAGTCCCCTATTTCCAAATATAATTTTATCCATTAATTTTGAAGTTCATCTTGTTTCAAGCAAGGTTTTAAATATCGGTTTTTATGGAAATATCGACAGTGATATTTAATATTGATATCGCTAACCGTTAGATGAAAATGATGGAAAATTGCCCAAAACATAAATTTGTTTACTCTGAAACTTTAGCAAATGTTTAATTACTTAACAATGCATGTATATTACATATTAATTTTCTAAAACACAATTCAGATTGTGTAAGTATATGATAGGTAAGAGGATACAATACAGGAACATAATCACCGATACGTTGATAGTTTGATAAAAGTGGTTATATATGTATGTGTGTGTGTGTGTGTGATGTAGCATGAGGGTTGTGATTGCAGCAAATTGCATATGAATATGCGAAGAGAAGAGCAAATCTTGTACTAGTGGCACGAAGACAGAACAGACTGCGAGTGATCAGTGAGAATGCAAGGCGTATGGGTGCAAAGCATGTCATGATTGTAGCCGCTGACGTTGTCAAGGAAGAGGAATGTAGGCGTTTCATCAGTGAAACGATAAGCTTCTATGGCCGAGGTATGCGCCAGGGACAAATTTGATTATTTAGAAAGCCGTAGTTTTAAAAACAAAAGTTGTACACTTGAAAGGTCATAATTAAGCATGACAGAGATGGACTAGGGGACTGCAGATTTATTCAATTAAGTAGAGTATTTATGTACATTTGAACATTTTTCACAGTAACCTACAACTACGAAAGCTACAGACACATGCCGAGATAGGATATACCAGTACTCCAACCCAATTTGGTTGTGGACTTTTAATTTCTTAGATATATTTGTTTGTCTAGAGAGTGCAACTGTTTGACATCTGACGTCTATTGATAAACCTCATGGGTTAATTAAGCACATATATATATATATATATATATATATATATATGAAGGAGTTGTATTTATTAGTAGCAGTTGCTGGAATATGGCTAAAATAAATGATTTATTGTAAGCTGATGATAGATAGTGGTGCTTGTTTTAAGTTGATTTCCTACTAAACCGGAAAAAGAAAAATGCTCTATAGTTGCACTCCGCATGATTTTGCTAGCAGGAATGCAAGTGAATGAATCCCATCCCCTAGCGAGTGAAGTGCTTACGCCCCTTTTTCTAAAGGGGTGCGCTTGCGCATTAATAATATAACGGAAAGGTTAGGGAGAAGAGCTTGCTGTCACGAGCCTTCACTGTCCCGTTCTGTAACTTCCCTTCTTTTGTTTAATACTAAACTAGTAACTATTTCTTACATAATCTCTCCATGAGAAGAATTTTGTGCCTTCACTGCTGCCATGATGTTAATTCTGAAACTAAAGTAGTTATTTTGATTTGTCTCTAATTTTGCAGTGGATCACCTTGTAAATACAGTAAGTCTAGGACATACATTCTACTTCGAGGAAGTTACAGACACGTCTGTCTTTCCCCAATTGCTGGTAAGGATTGCAAAGTTGCATGAGCAGAAGTCCAAAAGTTTGCACTACATTTTTAATACAAACTTATATTTCTTATGAGGCAAATTCTCTATCAATGAGGTTTTGCGGTTCTGAATATCATTGGTCTCAGGATATAAATTTCTGGGGGAATGTTTATCCAACATATGTTGCTCTTCCTTACCTACGTCAAACTAATGGAAAGATCATTGTCAATGCATCAGTTGAGAGCTGGTTACCTCTGCCGAGAATGAGTTTATATGCTGTGAGTATATATTACTTAATCTTTTCATATTATTATGGGAATATTGATCAAGTATATTCAACATTTTAGAAGGAGAAATATACATGGAACTAGAATCGTATACGTCATCATCAAATTAGAATTACCCAGTGGTTAGGATGCATTCCATGACCTGTCAAACTTTCTTGTAAAACTTATTTAGGACCAGTTTTTGTAGTCGAAGTTAACTATATCAAAGAGCTAGCAAGCATCAATTTATTACTATCCTTTTGTTGTGTTTGAATTACCAGGCGGCAAAGGCAGCTCTGGTTAACTTTTATGAGACCTTGAGATTAGAAGTAAACCATGAGGTAGGGATAACAATTGCAACTCACGGGTGGATTGGAAGTGAAATGACAAGAGGCAAGTTCATGCTAGAGGAGGGGGCTGAAATGCAGTGGAAAGAAGAGAGGGAGGTAAGAGCTACTGATTGATCGATGGTATTGCTTTTCATTAAGTTGGCCCAACGAGGCATTGCACTAATGCTGGTTGGAATGATTTTTCGTACCCGGAGCAGACAAATTAATCGCTTAATTTTTTATTAAGAAAATGTACCTCAAATGTGCTATATATATATCTATTCATTCCAATCAGTGGGACATTTATATTGTCGTAGGTACATGTGACCGGTGGGCCTGTGGAGGATTTTGCAAGGTTGATTGTAGCTGGGGCTTGTCGAGGAGATTCATACGTTAAGTATCCAAGTTGGTATGACATATTCCTGCTGTACAGGGTGTTTGCGCCTAAGGTCCTGAATTGGACATTCCGCCTCATTCTTCCAACGCACGGTGGAAGGAGAACTTCCCTTGTGGGCACCGGAAGGCCTATTTCAGAAGGCTATGGGAGACCTTTGTTGGAAGGCACTCCTCCAAGGAGACTTATTGGTCCCAACACAGTTTCCCAACAGAGTCCCCCGCGTCAGATAAAAATGGAATGAAATTTATAGCATTTCTAGGGAAGTAGCTATTTTAGTAACATGTACTAAGAAGTTATGGTTGTTGAACTTGTGTTTTTTTGTAGCCGTCACAGAGAGTTTGAACTGTTAAACAAAGTTATTGCATTCGATAAGTGTTGTTCATGTAATAAGCTCCCATATTAATAAATTCCGTAGCTGGCCCCCTGTGAACATGTGGCCTAAAGATATTCTTGACAATTTTCGTTACTTATTCACGTTGTGAAATTGATAGGTCATGTAGTGTTTGAAAAGAGTCATTGGTTGATCACTCGACAGTAATCGAAATGTACAGTCCCATTACCATACTGAGTGACCCACGACATTTTGATTTTGTGTGGTAAAAGTAGTCGCATTAATTACCTTACTAAGGTAGGGCGGCGGAAATTGAGTTTGATTCTAATGTTAATTGGACTAAGAACATTTTAACGACAAGACGCAATAGATTCTTCTTTTTTCTCGTGTTTCTAAAGAGGAACACTTCATGATTCATTGAAAATTACGTCTTCAAATGTCACCAAAGAAAAAAAAATTCCTATCTTTGTATTCTCTCATTAGCAAAGATCAATGATTGCTAATTCTTAGGACTTCTACAAATATGAGTGACACGTAGGGCAGTATGTCATAGCTATCCAAACTAAGCAGAAGAAGTGGATAGCCTATTCAGTTTGAGAATAAAAGCAATACAGTATTCTCGATATCAATACTCTTGATTACATTATTTGGTTGATTGTTTATTCATGTTTACCACTTAATATGATTCTCTTGTCTATATGATTACTTTGAATGTGATATGGAACTTACTTCCTAAATCACATTCATGTGCTATGGCTAGAGACTCTAAACACATCATAAACTATTCTCCCTAAACAGTTTGAAGGTTAGAGATCCATTGTTGTACACTTACATGTCTTTACGAATAAATCAACGACCCTAACAATACTAGGAACATGCCCAAGATGAGGCATGCTCTGTGTTACATCGTCAAATGATCAAAGACATACTCATAAGGCAACTGTGGTGTCTTAGGTCAAATGACTACTTTGTATATCCCAACTAGTGAGTTTACATATAACATAAGTATGCGAACTCTTGGTTGATCGCGTTCAGTGAACTCACCCTCTATTGAGCACTTACATACTTGCGTTGGTCTCTTTCACACCAATAGCTCGAGACTAGTCACTTGCCAGGGAGAAGACATAGTATGTGCAGATCTATCCGGATTGTCAATGACCAATTGACAATTCTAAGGTCCCAGGAATTTAACATCTTTAGATCACATTCTCTTTATTACATAAGGAGCATGAGTCATATATTCTGTAGAATGTCGTTCTTGCCAAGGTTGTATTATTATTATTATTTTAGCCTATTTTACTCCTTAAGGCCTCATTTGGTACCTCGGACTGTACTGACTATTTCAATCAGATATGATAAATAGCCATCGGATAGTACTGACTAAATTAGTATGGCGTTTGGTGCAATATTGGATTAATGATTTTATTTATTTGTAATAAAAATGTCTTAGGTTCGAATCTGAATTAAGAGTTTGTAACCAATTTATTATATTCACTCCTTGGTGTATATATAACAAGGAATTCAAAAAGTATGAAAGAAAAAGGTGTAAATATAACAAATTTATTCTCTCCACCCTTTGTGTAAACTTGTAACACTAAGGCCTCATTTGATATAGATTTTTTCACAAAAAGCTGTTTCAATTTAAAGTTAAACAAGAAAAAAGTGTTTGGTTAAAAAAAAAATATTCTACCTTTTTCTAGCACAATGGCCTCTAGACGACAACTTTAATTAAAAAATCTAGTGGTATTCCTCTTTACTTTTAAGTAAAGATTTAACATTTTGAATTAGCTTCGTTCATGACTCAATGGATGAGGGGAGTTGTTCCTCAAGGTACTTAGTTTTTTATTCAGGAAATTTTGTATTAATGATTGAAACCGTTCAAATACTCTGTAAAGATCATATCCAAAAAGGTTAATTAAATATGAAATTATTTAGTCATTCAACTATATAAAAACAAATGAATAAAAGTATTATAAACTATCTATTTATTTGCTACAGCTAATTGATTAAACGATCTTACAGATTTTGTCCAACTTTACGCATGCACTACAAGTAAATCACACACATGTCAAAGGGCTAAGGCAAAAAACATTTAAAACGGATACTAAGTATTAGATTTTATCCAACTTTATGCATGCACTACAAGTGTGACATCCCACATCGCCCAGGGGAGTGATCCTTATATGTATATTCCTATCCCTACCTAGCACGAGGCCTTTTGGGAGCTCACTGGCTTCGGGTTCCGTAGGAACTCCGAAGTTAAGCGAGAAGGGGGCTAGAGCACTCCCAGGATGGGTGACCCATCGGGAAGTTCTCGTGTGAGTTCCCAAAAACAAAACTGTGAGGGTGTGGTCGGGGCCCAAAGCGGACAATATCGTGCTACGATGGTGGAGCGGGCCCGGGAAGTGGTCCCCCCCCGGGCCAGGATGTGACAATTTGGTATCAGAGCCTAACCCTGGTCGTGGTGTGCCGACGAGGACGTCGGGCCCCTAAGGGGGGTGGATTGTGACATCCCACATCGCCCAGATGAGTGATCCTTATATGTATATTCTCATCCCTACCTAGCACGAGGCCTTTTGGGAGCTCACTGGCTTTGGGTTCCGTAGGAACTTCGAAGTTAAGCGAGAAGGGGGCTAGAGCACTCCCAGGATGGGTGACCCATCGGGAAGTTCTCGTGTGAGTTCCCAGAAACAAAACCGTGAGGGCGTGGTCGGGGCCCAAAGCGGACAATATCGTGCTACGGTGGTGGAGCGGGCCTGGGAAGTGATCCGCCCCGGGCCGGGATGTGACAATTGGTCAACAAATATTGTATGTTCAGGACTAATAATTCCAAGTACCAGACTTTAAATTACTAAAGTCAATCCATTCCCACTTGAATTATGGAAACTTTAATTTCTATAGGGTTTTTATCGCCAATGGTCCCTAAGATTGACCAAACTCATCATTTTGCTCCCTCACTTTCAAAATCAATCAATGTCGTCCCTAACATTCACCACCGCACATCAATTTGGTCCTTACGTTTAGATTTCGTCAACTATTTCTTTTAGTTTGCATGTGGGACCCATAAATCCAATAAAATGGTGACACGTGGATTACACAAAAGAAGGGTCTTTATTACAAATGGTCCCTGACATTAATCAAACTTCTCATTTTGGTCTCTAAGTTTCAAAAATCAATAAATTTGGTCCCTGACTTTCACTACTGCACATCAATTTAGTCATTCCGTTAAAATTTTGTCAATATTTTTTGTTAGTGTGATAATAAGGTCATATTGGTCCAATCATATGGCACCACATGGATTAACTATAATTTTTTTTTTTTTTTTTAAGATTTAAAACTAAAAGTACTATAAGAAATTAAAAACAAAAGCTAAAAGAAAAAAAAATTAGTTTCTTATAGTTAATCCACTTGGCGTTATATGATTGGACTAGTGGGACTACATCAGCACACTAACAAACAATATTGACGAAATTTTAAAGGAATGACTCTATTGATGTGCGATAGTGAAAGTCAGGGACCAAATTTATTGATTTTTGAAACTCAGGGACCAAAATGAGGAGTTTGGGGGACCATTTGCGATAAAAACCATTCTTTTGTATAATCCACGTGTCACCGTTTTATTGGATTTGTGGATCCCACATACAAACTAACAGAATAATTGATGTGTGGTAGTGAATGTCAGGGACGACATTGATTGACTTTGAAAGTGAGGGTCCAAAATGATGAGTTTGGTCAATCTCAGGGACCATTTGTGATAAAAACCCATTCCTATATAATTAAAGATAGGGTTTTTATCACAAATGGTCCCTAAGATTAATCAAACTCATCATTTTGGTCTCTTACTTTCAAAATCAATAAATGTCGTTCCTGACATTCACTACCCCACATCAATTTAGTTCTTCCGTTAAGATTCCGTCAACTATTTTGTTAGTTTGCAAGTGGGACCCACAAATCCAATAAAATGGTGACATGTGGATTACACAAAATAAGAGTTTTATCGCAATGGTCCATGACATTGGTCCAACCCCTCATTTTGGTCCCTGAGTTTCAAAAATCGATGAATTTGGTCCATGACTTTCACAATCGCATATCAATTTAGTCATTTCGTTAAAATTTCATCAATATGGCTCCACGTGGATTAATTGTAAGAAACTATTTTTTTTAAGAGTGAACCAACGGACGAGTATTCCGCGCTAACATTTTTGCATCCCACAACCCCAATTGGAAGAAAAATTAAATCTAAATTCGATAAAATCAAATCCAAATTCAATTCAAAGTTGATAGGATTATAACCAACTAGAGAGAATGAGGAGTGAGTTCATGAGGCCAAGTACTTTAGTGGTGTCATGGTGCCTTCCTTTTATTTTTTAGCATACCCTGATGAAGACGATGATGATTTTTTTTTTTTTTTCCCTTTTAGTTTTGGTTTTCAGTCTCTTATTTTACTTTTAGTTTTAAATCTTTTAAAAAAAAAAAAAATGTCTTGTAGTTAATTCACTTGGCGCCATATGATTGAATTAGTGGGACAAAAAGTATTGACGAAACTTGAACGGAAGGATTAAACTGACGTGTGATACTGAAAGTCAGGGACCAAATTTATCGATTTTGAAGCTCAAGGACCAAAATGAGGAGTTGGATCAATGTTAGGGACCATTTGCGATAAAAATCTTTATTTTGTGTAATCCACGTGTCACCATTTTATTGGATTTGTGGGTCCCGCATATGAACTAATAGAATAGTTGATAGAATCTTAACGGAATGACCAAATTGATGTTCGGTAGTGAATGTCAGGGACAACATTGATTGATTTTGAAAGTGAGGGACCAAAATGATGAGTTTGATCAATCTCAAAAACCATTTGTGATAAAAAAAAAAAAAAAAACCCTTAAAGATATGGCTATGTTTTGGTCACCTGTTGAATTGCCTTAGATAGTTACTTGTAGGCCCAACTTTGATTGTAGCTTGTTTGAGATGAAATTGGAGAAGGAGAACTACTGGTTATTTTTTTGTACAAAGATTTCCACAAGTATTGAATAGTCTATTTTCAATCTTGTCCATTTATTTCGTATCATTCATTACTACGTACTATTGAAGAATTTTCTCATTTCGGGTATTCTCCTTTTAAAATTTGGTTTTCAGTCGCATGGCTTAAAAATCTCCCACCCAAATATACCGTGTCATAGTTTGTCGGTGACATTTATCAGTTTTACCAAAGAAAAAATAGCACAGTGGCCTTCAAATTGTAGCTTTTAAAAGTTTAGTGGTATTCTTTTTTACTTGTAAGTGAATATTTAATATTATGAATTAACTTCGTTCATGACTCAATGAATGAGGGGAGTTCTTCTTCAAGATATTTAGTTTTTAATTCAAGAAATTTCGTATTAATGATCGAAACCGTTCAAATACTTTGTAAAGATCATATCTAACAAATTTAATAAAATATGAAATCATTTAGTCATTCAACTATATAAAAACAAATGAGTAAAAACATTACAAACTATCTATTTATTTGTCATAGTTGATTGACTATATTGACATGTGGCGCTCATTCATTGTCCATGTGGGTGCCACGTCACTGGTCAACGACTGATTTAACATTAACCTTAACAGATGTATGAAAGTTTCCCTAAATTATGACTTTAGGTACCATTCTGTGATGAAAAAAATTTGATGTACCAAATGTTGAAAACCAAGAATCTTAAGGGTGGTAAACTGAGATTAGGTATTATGAACTGTCTATTTATTTGCTACAACTGATTGATTAAAAGACCATATACATTTTATCCAACTTTATGCATGCACTACAAGCGAACAAATATTGTATTTTATGAACTAATAATTCCAAGGACCAAGACTTTAAATTACTAAGTCATGAAGTCAATAGGAAACTTTGATTTGTATAATTAAAGATGTGGCTACGTTTTGGTCACCTGTTGAATTGCCTTTGATAGTTACTTGTAGGCCCACCTTTTATTTGTAGCGTGTTTGAGATGAAATGGCAAAATACATTGGAAAAGGAGGAGAACTATTGGTTATTTTATTGTACAAAGATTCCACAAGTATTCAACAGTCTATTTTCAATTTTGTCTATTCATTCTGTATCATTCATTGTTCAACTCTATGTATTCCTCTATTCGTAGAGTACATTGAATGTACATAAATGACTATAACAGAGTTTCTTCTAGAAGCTAAAAAGGGTATCTTGAGCAATTGGGGGCACCCATTTTCCTGAAGTTATGGGACTATTTTGCCGAGTACGAGAGGACCGGGAAGGACGCACCTCTAGTGTACCAGTTATCATGCCCACGATAAATGTTGGGTGGCCAAGTGCGAAGTGGATAACTGCTGAAAGCATCTAAGTAGCAACCCCACCCCAGGATGACTGCTCTCCTATTTCGACTTCCCCAAAGCCTTTACTACGTACTAAGGCTGGGATTTAAAAAAAAAAAAAAAAAAAAAAAAAAAAAAAAAACTAACAGAACTACCCGAACCGCATCGATGGGTTGGTTTGGTTTGTTTTTTTTTTTTTTTTTTTTTTTAAATTTTTGGTGGTTAAATCAAACTGCACCGATCTTAATTGGTTTGGCAAACAGTTTTCAAAATTCTTCAGGTGCGGTTAACTGAACCGACCCGCATATACTTATTTTATTTTTCTAACCATAATTAATACATGTAGTAATATAAATAATTAATTATTTACGAGTTACCGTGGGTACACCACATGAAAATAAAACCTAAATAGTTTAAGAGTCCTTTTTCCTTTCATTCAAAAAGAAAATAGCAAAAAGAAAAGGCAACCTTTATGTGCCCAAAAAGCAGAGATGAGTGAAATTATGGAAGGAAAATAGGGTCACCATTTGGAGAAGGTAGTAGCTGTTCTTTGGTGCTCTCCTTGAGCTGCATCATTTGTGTTTTTCTTTGAGCAATCACTCATATTGGTGCTACGTTCTATAGCTTTTGGGAAATGAATTTGTTATGTATTTTCATCTTCACACAAATCGAAAATTGACCCAAATCAACCCGTCATTGTCGGTTAACCGACCTTATCGGTTTTAGACCTAGTTTGGTCGGTTTCGATTTTGGCCCAAAACTAACCCAAACCAACCTATGTCCACCCCTACATACTATTGAATTTTTTTCTCATTTTGTGGTATTCTCTTTTTATAATTTGGTTTTCAATCCCATGGCTTGAAAATCCCCCTCCCAAATATACCGTGTCATAGTTTGTCAGTGACATTTATCGATTTTACCAAAGAAAGAATAGAGCAGTGGCCTTCAAATTGCAACTTTTAAAAGTCTAGTTGTATTCATTTTCACTTGTTAGTGAATATTTAATATTATGAATTAATTTTGTTCATGACTCAGTGGATGAGGGAATTCTTCATCATGATACTTAGTTTTTAATTCACGAAATTTCGT
Organism: Pyrus communis; assembly: GCF_963583255.1. Taxonomy (NCBI): domain Eukaryota; kingdom Viridiplantae; phylum Streptophyta; class Magnoliopsida; order Rosales; family Rosaceae; genus Pyrus; species Pyrus communis. The sequence goes on from NC_084803.1 coordinate 40,070,542, forward strand.
ATTAATGATCAAACCATTTAAATACTTTGTAAAGATCATATCTAACAAAATTAATGAAATATGAAATCATTTAGTCATTCAACTATGAAACAAATGAGTAAAAGCATTATGAACTGTCTATTTATTTGCCACATTTGATTGATTATATTGACATGTGGTGCCCAGTCATTGTCCATGTGGGCGCCATGTCACTAGTTAACGGCTGATTTAACATTAATCTTAACAGATGTATGAAAGTGTCCCTGAATTATGACTTCAGGTACCATTCTGGGATGAAAAAAATTTGATGTACCAAATGTTGAAAATCAAGAAACTTGAGGGTAGTAAATTGAGATTAGGTATTATGAATTGTCTATTTATTTGTTATAGTTGATTGAAAGACCATATAGATTTTATCCAACTTTATGCATGCACTACAAGTCAACAAATATTGTATTTTATGAACTCATAATTTCAAAGGACCAAGACTTTAAATTACCAAGTCATGAAGTCAATGGGAAGCTTTAATTCCTCGGTTTGGTCACATGTTGAATTGCCTCTCATAGTTACTTGTAGGCCCACCTTTGTTTGTAGTGTGTTTGAGATGAAATAGAAAATGCATTGGAAAATAAGAACGATTGGTTATTTTATTGTACAAAGATTTCCACAAATATTGAATAGTCTATTTTCAGTCTTGTCTATTCATTTTTTTATCATTCATGACTACGTACTATTGAAGAATTTTCTTATTTTGTGGTATTTTCTTTTTATAATTTGGTTTTCAATCATGGCTTGAAAATCCCCCACCCAAATGTACCGTGTCATAGATTGTTGGTGACATTTATCGGTTTACCAAAGAAAAAATATAAAGGAACATGAGAAATGAGCAAAGGAAAGATATTTTGTTTTGTGTGGAAAATAAATGGAAAAAGTTCAAATTTATGTGGCTGCAAGATCTGTTTCTAATGGTTGATATTGTCCGCACAGGTGTTATGAAAGTTTGCATGAGCATACACATGTAAAGTTAAGATCGAAAATCGAAAAAAAAAAATACAAAACCAAATGAAACCAAACTCACTCCGACCCACTTGCACGGTTGGACAAAAAAAAAAACTTGGCATATTGACTTTTCAAAACTAGATGTAACAGGGGCAAAGGCAATGCACTCTTGATTAATTGTGTTTATGCCTCTTGATCTTGATTGTAGTTGTTTTTAAGATGAGGGAATTATTGTGCTTTTGGCATTTTACTATTAATCATCATCCTACATGTGAATTTTTTTTACACCGGGATGCTAACATGACGATGAGGTGCACAAAGGACGAAATTGCAAGCCAACTGGAGGAGTAGAACCCTGATTCGGCTGAAATAATTAAGTCAGTCTATTTCTCTTTTGTACCATGTTTGAAATGAAATGACACCCAAATTTGGTTAAGATGACTAAGAACTCAAAGAAATTTGCCATCATATAAAATCGATATGACTGTGACACTAATGGTGCAAATACAAGTCCACCATACCTTGTAGCAGATATTTTTCCTCCTCATTTTTTTTCTCTTTAAATTTGCAAAGGCATTTTTTAGTCTATAAATCTAATGCAAGTTTGTATTTTGAGATGTAAACTACTTCCACGTGCATGCTTTTGTTATGCTCCAGCTTAGGCATTGAGTAATCTATGAACCAAGTGTCACAAAACTTGAATGACCAAAGTTCGAAAATGTTCTTTTGGTTACTTGGTAATCAAGAAATATATGGTCATTCACTATTGAATTTGATACTAATTACGGAGAAAAATGGATCTCATTTTAGGTTAACACAAACCACAAATCACCTCACAATAACAAACGAATAATGTTAGGGAAACCAAAATTTTAAACCAAATTTACCAAACAAATGACATGATTGTTAATCATTAGTTAAGTGTTGATTAAAATGCTTATTTCTGATCGGTGACATGTCATTTGGTTTGCAAATTTGGTTAAAATTTAAATAATGTTACACTTACCACCTAGTTGTACCATCTCTCTAATAGAAGTAAGGCCTGCTAACGCATATGGGTTCTATCTCTATTAGAAAGATGGTACAAAAGATGATACAACTAAGTGGTAAAAGTAGCATTTTTGTTAAAATTTGGTCTTCCTAACATTATCCATAACAAAAACAAATGAGAAATTTTAAGACTTGCTTTCATAAAAAGCAGAGCTAAGTGTTTAATGAATATTTTTAATTCTTATAATAGACTCATTAAGGAAAACTGACATTATTTATCATTCTACGTATATTTTCACCCTCGGAGAACAAAGACCGCCACTACCTACCACTACAACGACTAACCTTATATCACCACCACCATTACCACCACCACAATCGTCACTAATACTGCTGCCACCGCTGCTACCTCTACATCCTAACCACCACACCCTATTATTGTCACAACCACCAAACCCCCACATTTGCCACTACCATCACCGCCACTACCACCACCACTATTGTCGTTGCCACGACCCCCACAACCATGCCTATGTTTGTCATTATATACAATAGCATCATTTTTTCATTAAATTAACTTCCTCAAGATACTTAGTTTTCAATTCAAGAAATTTCAAGTTTATGATCAAAACTGTTCATATTATAAAATACTTTGTAAAGATCTTATTTAAAAAAATTAATAAAATATAAAATCATTAAGTCATTCAACTATATAAAAAACAAATGAGTAAAAACATTATGAATTGTCTATTTATTTGCCACAACTGATTAACTAAACGATTTTATAGATTTTGTCCAACTTTATGCATGCACTACAAGTAAATCACACACATGCCAAAGGGCTAAGGCAAACAACATTTAAAACGAATAATAAATCTTGAGTATATAGATTTTATCTAACTTTATGCATGCACTACAGGTCAACAAATATTTGTATTTTCTTAACTAATAATTCCAAGGACCAAGACTTACTAAGTCATGAAGTCAATACATTCCCACTTGAATTGTGGGAACTTTAATTCCTGTATAAAGATGTGGTTTTATTTTGATCACCTGTTGAATTGCCTATGATGATTACTTATCGGCCTACCTTTCTTTGTAGCATGTCCGAAATGAAATGGCATATGCATTGAAGAAAATGGTGGCAGATCGAATCCGGAAGCCTTTGAAAGTGGCACCCCAGTAGGCCCAGATTGAACGTGGTCCTCGGGGAATGACTCGGATCCGACCGACCAATTCATTTTGGCCCTTGCATTTACATCCTATGGTAATTAATTTGCTTTTCAATGGGTTTCTCTTTCTCTCCCCAATGTCTTGGGATCCAGGGAAAATATAGTAGTTAAGAAAAATAAACCTTTCTGACCAAAAAAATCCATTTCAAAACAAAATTAATTATTGAGCGTAGGGCGCATATTGATTTTTTCAAGTTTTATTTTTTAATTTTTTTTAATTTTTAAATATTCATGTGGGCCAATATTGACACGTTATACCCAATTATTGTCTATGTGGGCGCTATGTCATTGGTCAACAGTTGATTTAACATTAACCTTAACAGATGTATGAAAGTGTCCCTGAATTATGACTTCCAGTACCATTCTGGAATGAAAAAAAAAAAATCGATGTACCAAATGTCGAAAACCAAAAAACTTGAGGGTTGTAAACTGAGATAAAGTATTATGAACTATTTATTTATTTGCTACAGCTGATTGATTAAATGACCACATAAATTTTATCCAACTTTATGCATGCACTACAAGTCAACAAGTATTGTAGAGAAATGCTAAGGAGACTTGCCTTGATCCACAATAGGCTCACTATATCACACTGATTGATTAAATGACCACATAAATTTTATCCAACTTTATGCATGCACTACAAGTAAACAATTGTTGTAAAGAAATGCTAAGGAGACTTGCCTTCATCCACAATAGGCTCACTATATCACATGGAAACATTGAAATTAAGAAGCAACAGATTTGTAGGAGAGTTGCCTTCATCCTTCAAGAATTGCATCTCTCACTATCCACTAATTTGTTATTCAAGAATTCCACCAATTAAGAAGCAATGGTAATTTTATTTTTTCCTTCTAAAAATTAACAATAGGCATGCATCTCTTTGTAAAGTCTTCCTTATTAATTTGGTTGTCTTCTTCAAAACTTAATTATGCGTGCTTGTTTACTTTTATCTTCAACGTCTTCTGAGACAGCGACGACTTCACTAGAAGAGCTTCCATAGGCCATTATCTGTACAAGTTTTCAAGTATTGGGTTGCCATATAAAGAACTTTACTACTAAATATCCTTGGCAGATGATTTGTTAGTTTTAATTGTTTGTAAGAACTATACTGCCACATTAACTTTATCAAGACCTTTATGTAGAATATGTTATGAACCATGATATTTATTGAAGAAATTCAGTTAATTCTGAACTGCATATGATTGTTTTGTTGGTCGCAAATTTTAGTTCAAAGGATTGGTTGCACTCCGGTGCAAAATCCTGTCAAATTTACTATGGGTTAACTTTTTTTTTATTTTTATCCAAGTAGTAATTTATATCTATGTCTAACACGATGCCACAACGTTTAACAAACTAATTATTATTTATTTCATCAGAAATAATACATTGACAATCCTACATGCTTTTTGTACACAAATTACAGAAAATTTCATAAAAAATAATTTAAGATATATAGAGGCTGTGAAGGGTGAAAAAAAAGGGGGGGGGGGTGAGGAGAGAATTTAATTCAAAAACTAGTATATGCCCACACACAAAGTGTATGGGAAGTTTTTAATTTTTGTTTTTAAAATTAAAGCAGAGATGAATGGGGAGAGTTAAAGAGGTTCAATTTTTTTTAATTAGAGGTGTTAAAATCACATGTAGGTGAGACTTAAGCAAAAAACAACAAAATTTTGTTTTGTGAAATTACGTCTGTGAATACACCTATAAATATTAATAAACTGATACCAAAGGAACCACTGGTACCAACAAACTCATTAGCAATTTAGCATTACTATGGCTTCCCTGTATACCAAGTCTTGCTCTAAAGTTGTCATTACCCTCCTACTGATTCTCCCATTTTTGGTTTCAAGATCGTGCGCCGGGCTCATTGTGGTTTACTGGGGCCAAAATGGAGGGGAGGGCACACTAACAGCAACATGTAACACAGGAAGGTACCGGATTGTAAACATAGCATTCCTCTCACAGTTTGGCAATGGCCAAACCCCTCAAATCAACTTAGCCGGCCACTGTGTTCCGGCGTCTAACGGCTGTCAAAAAATGAGCATCGACATCAGAAACTGCCAGAACCAAGGCATTAAGGTCCTGCTTTCGATTGGTGGCAGCAGGGGGAGTTACACGCTATCATCTGCAGATGATGCTAGAGGTGTAGCGGACTACATATGGAATAACTTCTTAGGGGGGCAATCAAACTCGAGGCCTCTAGGAGACGCCGTATTGGATGGCGTGGATTTCGATATCGAGAGAGGTGATATTCACTACGATGCACTTGCTAGGAGGCTGTCTGAGTATAGCCAGAGAGGCAGAAAAGTGTACTTAAGTGCAGCACCCCAATGTCCGTTTCCTGACCAGAAACTCAATGGTGCACTAACCACTGGCCTATTTGACTATGTTTGGGTTCAATTCTACAACAATCCGCAGTGTGAATTCACCTCTAGCAATCCAGATGCCTTCAAGAACTCGTGGAACAAATGGACCTCCTCAATACGAGCTGATCGGTTCTTTGTGGGACTCCCTGCTGCGCAGGCGGCTGCTGGCACTGGCTATGTGCCTTCAAATGATCTGATAAACCAAGTTTTGCCTTTTGTTAAGAAATCTGCGAAGTATGGAGGTGTCATGTTGTATGATAAGTTCAATGATGACCAGAGTGGCTATAGTTCAAAGATTCAAGGAAGCGTGTAATTTAAGCCCCAACTAAAAAATGGCTTAAAAAGTAAGTAAAATAAATGAGTCGTGCTTTTTCATCAGTTTATCGTTTCCCTTGATAATAAAGTGAATGCTTTATATATATTTATATATACGCTGTTCAAACCTTTAAGTTTATGATGTCTAATAAATTCTTATGTATGTTGAAATCCCAAGTTTGTAATTCAAATTTTATGAATAAGAAATTCAAGAGTTAGCAAGAAAAACTGTATATGGAAAAATTGCCGGGATCACCTTTGACACATGCATTCAAGATAACTCAAACTTATGGGAGGGGAATCAATCATCCAATGTATTGTATAAATGTAGAGGCTCGGAATCTGCTTTTTTTATTTTTTATTTTTTATTTTTATCAATAGTTAGGTGGGGTTCTGACAAAGTAGGGCGAAAGAGGGTGGAGGAGCTTCGAATCTGAGTGAGAAGGGTCACATGAGTGCTTAATTTTCACTATAACACTAGCCCTCATTGTCTTGCTGTTCTTTTTGAAATGCCATATTATGAACCCAAATAGGAATCTGTAACGTAAATCCAACAACTTTATATACAAAACTTGACAAAACAAGATTAGAAATCTATTATTGCCTAAATTCAAAGATTTTTTTGGCTTAAATGTTCTAAAAAAAACTAAGAAAATGTTGACAAAATAAGCACAAAATTTTCTAATGAAAATAAAGTTTTGTCACTTAGTACTATAATCTAGTCTTATTTCTCTTTACTTGTAAGAGAAACCTCTTACTCAAAATAGAGTTTTTCCATTTAATATTACGGTCTTGTTGTATATGACAATTGAAGACCAAGGTGCTAACTATCCCCAATCATGTACAACTGTGATCGAGATTAGCGTGAGACCATTAGCACCATACCGGTAGTAGTTGGCAGTTAGGTGCCACGCGTAAGTGGTATGTCCTGATGCTGGTGGTGAGAGTAACTAATCCCCTCTAATTTTTTTACGATTGAATAATTCCAAGGACCAAGACTTTAAGAGCAATTCCACCCCTAAAGACTTTGCATTAGCACCCAGTGCATTTATCCACTCAAGTGAACAGTAATAGACCTCAATGAACAGTAATAGGCCAAAGCATCTCCACCCCTAAAAAAATGCGCTGGCATAAATGATCTCCACCCTTACAAAATGCACTGGCACCCGGCCCATTTAAAATTTTTTTAAATTTTTTATAAAAGAATAAATAAATAAAATAGTTTTAATTTTAGATAAGATTTTTAACCAATCTCGTAACGCCACGTGTCATTATCCGAACGTACTATTTTGTGAATAGATTTCCTCTAAGATTTGCAACCAATCCCAATGCACCACATGTCACTATCTATTTATAATAATTTAGCCAAGATTACGATAAGATTTTCAACCAATCTTATTACGCCACGTGTCATTATCCGAACGTACTATTTTGTGGACAAATTTCCGATAAGATTTTTAACTAATGCGCCACATGTCACTTCCTATTTGCAATAATTTAGCCAAGATTTCAATAAGATTTTCAACCAATCACGTAGTGCCACGTGGCATTGTCTAGACCCTCATCCTTTCTTTTTTTGTCCATATAAACCCTACATCTCTACATCCATCCTCACACCAAATACAATCCTTCTTTTTAGCTCAGAATCCTTCTTCGTCGTTTTCAAATCTTGAGTTTTTTTTTTCAATGTCTCTTGAAGGAGAGGGCATAAACAATTTGTGGAGCAACAGAAAAGATTGTTGGCACAACAGGAATAATTGATCAACCTCGAGGAAGGTGGAGGTGGAGATGAGGCTTTTGCAATGGAGGAGGACTCAGATGATGACCATAGAAGGCAAATGGCCTTACATTCCCACCGTTTCATGGAAACTATGGGTCAAATAGCCAAACCCAGACATGCTGCAAACTTCAATAGAAAAAGGGAAAGATAAGGTAAAGATCTCTTGGAAGATAATTTTATTCACAATAGTGTATTCCCTGATCATGTTTTTAGACGTCGTTTTAGAATGCAACAAAGTTTGCTCAACAAAATCATGAGTGCTATTTGCAACCATGATCCATATTTTGTGCAAAAAGAGGATGCTTTTCGTGTTCTAGGTCTTCTTACAAAGTAAAAAATTATAGCTGCCTTGCGAATGCTTGCATATGGAGCATCTGTATATAAAGTGGATGAGATCGCGAGGATGGGAAAAACAACTGTTCTGAAGTCCCTGATGCGGTTTTACTCTACAATTGAAGCCCTATACACCAATGAGTACCTTCGAACACCTACGCCAAGGGACATGCGAAGGCTTCCCTAGCATGATTGGAAACATCGACTGCATACACTGGACTTGGAAAAACTGTCCAAGTGTGTGGCAAAGAGCTTATGGCGACAGAAAATGAGCCAAAAATATCATTTTGGAAGCGGTGGCTTCATTTGATACATGGATTTGGCATGCCTTTTTTGGTGTTCCAGGAGCTTAGAATGACCTAAATGTCCTTGCTCAATCTCCAGTGTTCAACGATCTGCTGCAAGGAAAATCGCCGAGATGCACATATTGGGTTAAAAGCACTAAATACGATGAACCATACTACCTTGCAGACGACATTTACCCAAGGTGGTCTACATTTGTCAAAATGTTGCCACATCCACAGACTGAAAAAGAAAAAAACTTCGCAAAATGTCAAGAGGGGTGTAAGAAGGATTTGGAGCGTTGTTTTGGTATCCTGCAAGCTCGTTGGGTGATTGTCAGGTCTGTTGCTAGACTGTTTGATGTCGAAACTCTTCGATCCATTATGATGACGTGTATTATTCTCCACAACATGATTGTGGAAGATGAGTGTGAATAAGATGCCGTCGATGAATATGAGCCGGATCCGATGAACAACTCAAGAACACGTATCTACTATGCTCATGACCAAATCGAAGATCCCGTGCAACACGAGCTGTTGGAACAGGATGGACATTACAATGAATTGATCGTTCAGCAGTACATTGATGTGAAAGAGCCATACTGGCACGTAACCTGCCATAATGACTTGATTAAGCACCAGTGGGGATTGCAATAAGGCGAAGATAATTAAAATGAGCTTGTGGTTAAAGAATAAAGTGTTTTTTTTTTTTTTTTTTTTTTTTTTTAAGTTTATGTGGTGAGGTTATGTAATCTTATTTGATGTGTTTAAATAAAGTACAAATTTTTTTTTTTTGAAATTGCATAAAGTTCTAAAAATAAATAAGAAATTACATAAAGTACTAATAATAAATAAGAAATTACACAAAGTACTAATAATAAATAAGAAATTACATCTATAAATAAAAATAAATAAGAAATTACATAAAGTACTAATAATAAATAAGAAATTACACAAGAAATTAAATTAAGTACTACAAATAAATACGAAATTATACAAAGTCTCTGGAGCTAGGATATGTGGTGCTAGGATCTTCATTGCTAGGATTTGTGTAGCTATAACCTCCTCAACTTGTTTCCGCATCTCACGCCTCCTTCGCACGACATCTCTTTTTTCAGATGTCCAAAAATATTTTGAATTTGAAGACAGTCTTACTAAAGACTTGGTCATAATATCACGATCTGCTTGAACTATCCTTTCTTCTCTAAGCATCTCATTTTCTCGATTAATGCTTCTTTAATCATCTTGTTCTCTCGATTAACTATTTCTCTTTGTCTCTCAGCCGCCGCATCACGTCTCTTAGTAGTTGCTAATATTGCTATCATAGCAGTAGCTTTTTCCTCATCTCTAGCCTCTTCTCGCGCCATGTTTAGTTCACCTTGGCGAGCAAGTTCCTCCATATATTTAGTGTAGTCATTTTTGGAAGAACTACCTTTTTTCTTTGATGCCTTTTTATCTTGAGGCCTGAGGGACTGACGAGTCGGTTGGGTCTCCAGCACTTCTTCAGGCGTCCCTTCCGTGTCTTCAAATGTGTCGCCTTCTTGTTCGGCCATGTCTGGTTTTGGTGAACTGTGTAGACCCATGTTGTGCATGACAACTTCTGGACTGGTTGACACAATTTTGTATCTAGGACAATCTTTGACAATTTGCCAACATTCTCATTTGTTGAATGATTTGTTGTGGTTCTCACATTGTAGAAAGCATGTGCTTGTAGTGTCTATAAATGTGGGATATGATAGTATTATAAAAAATGTGGGTGTAACACAAATAAATAAATTAAAATATTGATGCGGGTGGAATACATATAAATAAATAAAAATATTGTCACCTGATCCGCTAAACTTATCTCACTACGTAGATCACCAGAAGCATGAGAGATGGCGTCTTTCCAACAAGTAAAGTATGCGTTGAGTTTCTTCCAGCGACCTTGAAGACCTTGACTACTTCTGGCGTCTTTTCCATGTACATCACAAAACGCTTTCATAATTTTACTCCATATTTCTCGCTTATCCATCTCATTACCCGTAATCGGGTCATGAGTTGTGTGAGCCCAACATTCACACAATGTAACATCTTCAATTAGCTGACACGTAGACATTTTTTTCTCTCAAAGTGTATAAAATATTGAAATGTGGAAAGTGTAGAAAGTGTAGAAAATATTGAAATGTGGTGTAAGGTGAAAGATGAGGGTTATATATTTATAGAAAAAAAAATTAATTTAATGTAGTTAATTAATCTAGACTGTTGGATTTGAAAAATATTCAAATCCAAGAGCCAAGGAGCTGCCACATGGCCAACAGTCATAATTCTGACCGTTGGGCCTTTTTATTTTTATTTTTATTTTTGGGGAAAAAACGTGGACCATTGATCTGTGATCGGACGATCCATTTTAAAAGTAAAATTTAAATTTTTTTTACTGTTGGAAATCCAACAATCTAGAAAAACTAGCCGTTGGAAATCCAACGACACTGAGAGGGCCACGTCGCCTACTTCCGGGTGAAGAACAAGTGGGTTGACAGTGGGCTCCGCTACCTGCACCCATGTCCCCTACTTGCGCCCACTTGCGAGTGAACTGCACACGCCACCCAAATAGGCCAGTCTTTAGGTTTGTCAAAAATGGGCTAGTCTGTTGCTTGGCTTGGGCTAGGTGCCAAGCAAGTTTGTGGGCTGGAGTGAATGGACTGACCCCTAGCTTGGTTTTTTGACTGGGTGCTGGCACATTTGCACCTCGATGGAAGTGCTTTAAATTACTAATTCAAGTCAATACATTCCCACCTGAATATTGGCAACTTTATCCTAGATAAAGATATGGCTATGTTTTGGTCCAAGAAAGTTGATGCTCCACCATAAAACCAATTGGCAATATGGGGAGTAGCCAACCTCTTATAAGTTCTTGCAAGGTTTCTCCTTTCACCAATTGGTAGATGAATTCTTGAAAGATAACCCAAATTTAGGGACTCTCTCAGTTTTAATAATAAAAAAATTCTTATTTTCTTTAAACTTTACATAAAATGTTGAGTTGGAAATTTGAGAAATGTTATAGATAAAGGTGGAAGCACATTAATCAAAATTTGATGTGTTAAAAAAATATAAAATTTGAGCGCTTAAATTTATTTTTCTCGTGAATATATATCATTGTAAGAAAAATAAAAAAACATAAAAACAATTTCTTGCTGAAAAGATAAGTCAATCTCGTGGAAAAGAAAGTAATAATATTAACACTTATGCACTCCACTCTCAAGCATTGATTCTTCCAGTTCCAAATTTCCACAAGTAACCTCCCAAATTCAACAAAATTCCTATTTGCACTTAAAAAAGATTCCACAAGTAATCTCTACAATTCAACGAAATTCTTCTTTCCACTGAAAGAAACAAAAAAAGTAAAAATTTTGAAATAATAAAAACCCAAATGAAATCTTACCCAGTTTTGGGTTTAATCACCACACATCAACAAAATCAAGGAACAGTTAAGCTAAACACTTAGATAATGTCTCCCGGCGTGATTTGAGTTCTATCTACCACCTCTGGTTTTCCGTTTGAAATCTACTTGATACTGATCACAGGTGGGGATGGAGAAAGAGGGAGTGAAAGAATATTGTTTGAAATATGCTTGATACTGATCGGAGATGGGGATGGAGAAAGAGGGAGGGAAATAATACCTTGATAAGTTAGTGATGTGCAGAGCAGATGGCTTGGAGAAAAGTCATGTGTTTTTGTTTCCGTGAACCTGAAACAAAAGGGTGTAAGGGAGACAAAATATGTGGGGTCGCATTAATAATCCGGTGCTTATTTAGCATGAAAGCTCACCAAACACCTGTTTCGTATTATATAATATTATCCAGTGTCTTATACGGTGTGCCAAACAAGGCCTAAGGGTCTAACCAGGGAACGACGTATATAACACTTAATGAGACGACAGCGTGGGAAAAAACGGCATGGGCCAACAAATCTAAGTGAGATTAAAAGAATCTTTTGGTTCGTCCACTGGTTGGTGACCAACACCTCTGATGCAACAATATGATCGTCAAAGGTGATCGAGATTGTAGCCAGGTTTTCATAACACAGAGATGGCGGCTGCCGAGTTATGGAAAACGACCACGTCGAAAAACGACATGTCGTTTTTGGTCTAGGCTTGGGCTGAGAAGACATGCATATGGCGTTTAAGGGTTGGTTTGATATTGTTGTGCTTTGAAAAAAATCTGCTTCTGCTGTGCTGTAAGAATAAGCAGCTGTGAAATAAAGCAGCAGAGTATTTGGTAAACCTTTTTGTAAAAGTGCTTTTGAAAAAAAAAAAAATAGCAGTATTATAATGTTTGATAAACTTTTATGTAAAACAGATGTGAACAAAAGTTGGTTTTTCAAGGCTGGGTTTTGCAGCTTTGTGTTTTTGGCTTTTTTTCACCCAAAACTGTGAAAAAAAAAACTAAAGCTGAATGTTTACCAAACATAAAAAAGCTCCCAACTTTTTTTGATAGCCATTTTTTTTCAGAATCACCTCAGTGCCAAACTAGGGCTAAGTTTGCTGTTTGCGGCTCGGCGCGACGTGGCAAGATATATAATTCAAAATTGAAGATAGGATTCATGCTTCATGGGATAGTTATCATGCATAAAGGCTTATAGAACTTTGACAAAGATAATTTTAGATGTCGTTAGTTGGATAGTAATTGCTTGAACACCATTCTTGACTTGATCTTCTTATAGAGAGACAATTCGTGATGATAATGTGGTGAAGGAAATTTAGAGAGTGAGGGCAGAAAAGAACAACAAGAGTGTGAAGTCTAGAATTATTGTTTGGCTTTCCTTGTAAAATCTTGTTTGTACCCCACATGCTCTAGATAGGTTTAGGGTTAAAATGCTTCTTTTGGGATCATGCTGCTGGAAATATTCATCTCAAGAGCTTAACTTCTCACATCAAATGTTTGTTCTTACATGTGCATTTCATGCTAATATTTCCAGTTCCTTTGTCTAGTGGTTATGTCTCGTCAAATTTTTTTGTTGCTTTCCAATTTGCTGGGCACACACTTTCAGACAGCCCACATGGGTCAGCTGACACCTTTTTTTCCCAAGAGTGATTTTTAACCCTAGATCTTTCTTGATTGTTTGTGGACTTGACACGTGTCTCTTGCTTCCTTTATCTAAAATATCCATGTCTTTCTTTAAAAGGGCTACTAGGGTTCATTTGGTTTTTGGGGCTGAGATTGGAAAAGTTTTTTAGAGCTTTATTTTTCAACTCCATCTCAGATCTCCTAGGAGCATCAAACATATATTATGGGTAATGTTCTTCATCGAATATTTCTAAATCTATCTTTGAAATTGCTGGCTTAAATTTGTTTATATGCTGATTTGTTTTGGCTAGGAGTTTCACATTTTCAGAAAATAATTTTTTAGCTTTAAGCTATCTCTTTGAGTTCCTCATCAGAAACCTTAGCCACAAAATCACGCTCATACTCTAAACACCCAAATCATTACATATTAGGATTGCATTGTCATTGTGATTTTGTTTTAAATTTGTGGTCAAGTTTTTCAAGTTTAAAATCTTCATACTAACCTCTTTTTGGATTCTTGTCAGTTTGTTCCTTCAACAGTTTGACTGGAGAAACTGACTGGATATTTGAATCAAGATCTGCATATCATTGTGATATCATCATACGCATAGTTTATGTGTTGGTCTCAGTGCCACAAGGTGAAGAGTTTAGGAGGAGCTGTCATCTTATAAAGATTGGAGACAACACATTTTCGATGCCTTAAAGAGCTCAAGAGGAGCTGCCACTTCGTGAAGACCGAAGAAATCCATCTCGTGTGAGGCAAGGTTACACAAAGATAAATCTGCTTCGTAGACTAGGTCTAGGAATTGGGCTTTGCGTGGTACTTTGTAAGAATTTTGATTATACTAGTGGATTTGACACAGTGAAGAGTCCCCTGTTTTTTAACCTAGAGGTGTGTTTTTTTTGCGGCCAAAAACTTCTTGCGTTCTTTGTCTCTTAAGTTTGTCCACATATCTTATTTACTTGTATATGTTTCATGCATCCTTTGAATCGTTATTTGATATGTGTTAGAGGCTAAGCTTACACTGCATATTATGAACAATGAACTTAATTGTTGTTAACTAGGATAACTTATAGTGAACTAAGTTTGATTCGTAGATTTGAGTTTGATTAACTGACGAATCTGTACTTAGCTGATTGGTGAGCTTCATTAGTCAATCCAGCATACTTTAATTCATAATTGCTTTGTCATTGTTGTTTGCATAATGAACTGATATGTAAATGTCTTCAAGCTTAGGAATTATTGTTGTGAAACTAATCTGGGCAAACTCTACTTAGTTGAACTATTGGTCAGTTAGGTTTTGTTCTTGTAACTGCACTTTATATCACTAACTGACTAACTAACTAACTAACTAACTAACTAACTTGTAACTAGTTTACTAGCTCATTTGACTAGTCTACTGTGCAAAGTTAATTTTTATTTGCAGGATATTCCGCCTAGTATCCAATTTCAAAGAGAGACAGAAAGAGAGAGCTCAGTGGTAGTGCACACCATTCCAGCTTTATACCTTTATTTATACTAGTTAGGTAGTCTCTACTTGACTTAGAAGTAATACAAGTAATAAAGAGACTACATATCCCAAATCCTATTGGAATCCTATTTCTAGATTTAATAATGCTAGAGAAACTATATTTGTAGACAAAATTTTGTAAACTAAATGATATGGAAGCTGATGATTAGATTAGGATTTAAGCATTGATAAACATGCTCATTTTCATTGGTGATACATCATTTAGATTGCACATTTTGTCTAGGTCTCCCTAGCATTATCCTTCTAGATTTACAGAATTACACTCTTAAATGACATTAACTGCAACAAATGATAGATTTTTTATTCTATTATATTTGTTTAAAACAATATGTGGCATAGGTTTTTTTTTTTTTTTTTTCATACGGTAGATTTTGTTAGATTAGCCACCGATGAGGTTTGAGCGCACGTCGTTATGCAGAAGCTCAACATCTTTTCATCACTGTAATAAAGGGTCACCTTCATAATATGTGGCATAGAGAAAATAATAATCTCTACTAATTAATAAAACATTCATTGTCAATTAAAACCCTATGAAATTACCAGTTTAACCTTTGATTGAAACATAACATGACTAAGAAATAGGGGGCAAAAATGTAATTTCACAAAACCAAATTTTGCTTTTTTTTTTTTCCGAAACTTCACCTACATGTAATTCTAACATATCTTTAATAAAATAAAATTAAAAATTAAAAAAAATAATAATAAATCTTCCCACTCCCATACTAATAATAATAATAATGCTGAACAGGGCAAGAACCGCAGAACATTATGCGACGCACGTCCTCATTGTAGATTAGTGCATGCATGCAGTCAGTAATCGTAGACCAAAATCCATCCTTCATCACTCTCTCTCTCTCCTCTCTCTCTCTCTACGCATCTTCCTTCTGTACCTGTGAATCGATGCTTCTTACACATCTATCTCTCTCTCTCTCTCTCTCTCTCTCTCTCTCTCTCTCTCTATAAAAGCTCTCTCTCTACAACAGCTCAGCTGGAGAGGGAGAGGGAGAGAGAATCAGAGTCGGACCCTCCTTCCTTCCTGTCATAGCCCCAAAAACCTTCGGCCCCTCGCGTTTCTCGGGGCCATGTCCGCACGCAAATCTCTATCTCCCTCGACCCACCTCCAAATCACAACTCACGTCCTCCCCCTACCCTCATTTTTTTTTCCTCTCTTTTTTTTTTTCATTTTTTTTTTGGGGGGATTTTCCATCCATGTCCTTCTCTCCTCTCTCCCCTCCCTACTTTCTGGTTTCTCAAACAACACACCAAAAGCAATTTAATTATTATTATTATAGGGAATTAATTGATAATTGAAATTCAGAAAAATCTACCTGCCAGCCAGCCAGAACTCTGCATTCCACCAGCACTTCATTTCTTCATTTTCTGGTGCAGGGATTTCTGGTCTGGTTTTTTGGGTCTCCCATTCCTAAAGCTCCAATCTTTTGTGTACATTAATTCATTCTTCCTCCTCCACAACAACGTCCAAGTATTGTTGATCAAGTTTTGGCATTTGAGATTGGATAATTTCTCTCACCTTCCAGTTTTCTGCTTCTTTTTTTTTATTTTTTTATAGAGAAAAGAGAGAGCTTTCCTTCCCCATTTCCTGGATTTTGAGGTTTTGTGGAATTTGGGTATCTGGGTAGGGGTCAAATGCTTACGGATATGTGAATTCAGGTTACTTTTGGCTGGAAAGGGAGATACCCAGATTGAGAATTTAAGGAGAAATGATGGATTGAGGAGGGAAACTCTTGGGTTTCCCAGGAAATGCAGGTAACCTATTTGATAAAGGCTCTCACTCAAATAATTTTCGAAAGGGGTGTTTAATTTGGAAGAAACAGGAAACAGGGGATTTAGGAGGTGACAAAAATATGGGCTGCCTTTGCTCAAAAGCTACATCGCAAGAGGAAATGGTGAAGGAATCTGATACAGTAGAACGCCCATTGAAGGATTATTCGGTTCAATTGATTGCTCCTACTCCCTCATTGAGAGATGACATTGTAGCAGAAGTAGGTGGTGGCGGTGGTGGGGCTGAGGGGTCAGTGCGCAGGTTATCAAGAACAGCCTCAAAAGCAAATGTGGGGAACAATGCTGGTAAAGATGATCATAATAAAACCAAAGTCATCTCAAGGCCAGGGATTTCGAATCATCAAAGAGGGGCAACACTGGATTTAGGAGCAAGTGAAAGGGAAACTGTGATGTCTAGGATAGTAAGCATGCCACATGGGGCAAAAGGAGAACAAACTGCTGCTGGATGGCCGTCATGGCTAACTTCGGTTGCAGGAGATGCCATCAAAGGGTGGGTGCCTCGACGGGCAGACTCCTTTGAAAAGTTAGACAAAGTTAGTTCTAATTGTTGCTTCCCTACTTCCTCTTACTTAGTGCTTTAAATGCTTGCATTAGTTCTCTCATTATCTGGTTGCCCTTACTGAGTTTTGGTGTTATTTCCTGTTAATGAATTTTGAAATGTGCTTTTGCCTAAATCTAAACAGTAATTTTGTCGTTGACCCAAAAAAGAAACGGTAATTCTGTATGATGTTTACAGAAAGCTGCATCTGTATCGGGAGATAGTTAAGTTGAATTCTTTTGCTCTGTTTCGTGCATATTATTTACTTTCAAACGGATATCAGATTCATGTGAAATTAAGATAGAATAGCATGTTTTGAATTTGTGGATTGTACATTTGATATGAAAAACTATAGACTGAAATTGGCGCTATATGTACTTGGTAGCTATGTAATCATTTGCGTTAGGTGGGGTTTGTAGGTGCGCTCTAGACAAGAGTTTTTCCTTAGGGTGAAGTATTTTAAACATCAATGGATGCTTTCTTTGCAGATTGGACAAGGAACTTATAGCAGTGTATACAAAGCTCGCGACCTGGAAACTGGTAAAATCGTTGCATTGAAGAAAGTACGATTCGTAAATATGGACCCAGAAAGTGTTCGCTTTATGGCAAGAGAAATCTTAATTTTACGCAGACTTAATCACCCAAATGTTATGAAGCTCGAGGGTCTAGTCACTTCAAGAATGTCGTGCAACTTATACCTTGTCTTTGAGTATATGGAACATGACCTTGCTGGTCTAGCAGCAACACGTGGCATCAAGTTTACTGAACCACAGGTACACACTCTTCTTTTTCCTTTTTCTGTAACTTTTGAGCTGAAGTACTTGTTGCACTGCATCAAAATATGCTATGATTATAATTGTGTGATTGAATTGCAGATAAAATGTTATATGCAACAATTGCTTCGCGGACTAGAACACTGTCATAGTCAAGGTGTCCTGCACCGAGATATCAAGGGTTCAAATCTTTTGCTTGACAACAATGGAACTCTCAAGATAGGCGACTTTGGTCTGGCGACCTTTTATGAGCCTGATCAAAAGCAGCCATTAACAAGTCGTGTTGTGACACTGTGGTATAGGGCACCTGAACTTTTGCTTGGTTCTACTGAGTATGGAGTTTCTATAGATCTATGGAGCACTGGCTGTATCCTAGCGGAAATGTTTGCGGGAAAGCCTATCATGCCTGGCAGAACAGAGGTAAATTGGTCATTCCTATAAATCTATTGACAATTTGTACAATAACTAATTTTTTCATTCGTAGTTTCATGAATTTCTTCATGCTTGCTGTAACCAAGTGACCGCTGGGTCCGGTAAGTGCATGATACCGGACTTGAATAATTAGTCCTTTTTGTCTGCCTGCTTTATGATAAAAATTGTTGAAAATTATATGAGCTGTCAATTTGTTCTGCCAGGTTTTTCTTCCAAAATAAGTTAGGAATGAGTCTAATCTTCTAGTTTTAAATATTTATTCATACAAATTATCCGTAAATACAGTAATTGTTCTACAATTGTCTTTGATGTTATCATTGGCAACTAATATTGCTGCTATTCAGGTGGAACAAATGCATAAAATTTTTAAGCTTTGTGGTTCACCATCCGAGGAATTCTGGAAGAAAACAAAGTTACCCCTTGCAACTAGTTTCAAACCTCAACAACCTTACAAGCGTCGTATTGCAGATACTTTCAAGGACTTCCCTCCTTCAGCTTTGGGGCTTATTGAAAAACTCCTTGCAATAGAACCAGAGACTCGGGGATCGGCTGCTTCAGTGCTTAATAGTGAGGTAAATTTGAGCTTCTCCTTTAATACTATAATCATGTGCCTTCATGATGGTGTTTAATACTATCTCCTGGTTTTGCGTTAGTTTCACGAGTTTGCAACTAATTATATCATGCAATTGTAGAGATAGCTTCCAGAAATATCATTACCGACTGTCTTTATAGAACACTGGTCTTTAGTTTCATTTGCTAATAAATATTGCTCATGTATCTTTTATCTGGCTCTGTTCATTGCAGTTCTTCGGTACACATCCTCTACCTTGTGATCCAGCAGATCTACCAAAATATCCTCCAAGCAAAGAGTTTGATGCAAAGCATCGGGATGAGGAAAAAGGGTACTTCTCTAAGAGGCTTTCATTTCTTTGACTTTCTGTCTTGTACATATTGAAGAGATATGTACAAGAAAGAGAATATTAACAATTCGATTCATTTTCTGTCAGTTTCTGTTATGATATTGCACTTGTCCTGATATAAATCCTTTCCCTAAAACAATAAATTGGTATAGTACGTTCAGAGGTATAAGCATCTTAAATATGTAATTGAGGTAGGCTGTGATAGGCACTTAGAAATATACGTTATGTTCTAGGAATGCTGACACAGGTTAGTTTTTGGACGGTTTGATCAACTTGTTTCGTTATATTAGTATCTGTTGATGACATGGTGGCCGATAACAGAAAATAATATCAGATAAGCTGTAACTAAAGATAAATAAGTCTGCAGAATGATCTGAGCCTCGATTAAAAAATCCATCTTCTTTCAGATTGGATGGAAAAAAACTACTGAAACAAGCGATGCTGTCAAATATTCTCTTGAGCTCATATTTGTCTTTTCTTAAATTTCAGGCGAAAAGCCGATGCATTTAAAGGGGGTTCAAGAGATACCAAGGGGCCATCACCGGAATTTAATGTTCAGGGAGATGTATCTTTGCAGGTATAAAAATGAATTTGACACATCTACCATTTATTTAATCGTCGATACTTTATATTTTGAGCTTCACTCTTTTGGCTAACATAAACTTAGCAGGGACAGAGAAACCTGAAAACGACAGGTCACAAGTACACGCCCCAACGAGATAGTGTCTCTGGCTTTGCAATGGAACCACCTGGAGGAGCGAGACCAAATGGGTACTCTCTTTGTAGTTCAATGGTACACCCTAGTGCAGTGGGATCATCATTCAATAAGACAGCAGGTCACACAAGTAGGCCAGAGTTAAAGTCACAGAGATCTCACATGCCTCAAGCTGCAGCAGACTTATCCAGTTATTCCAGTAAAAAAGATGAAACAGTGGCTAGCAAAGAATCCAGAAGGGTAAGGAATTGTTTTTCGGCACTCATTTCACCTTCTCATGCTTTTTCTTCTTTCAAAGTTGCTGGCTAATCAAGGCTTGTAGTGTTGGCTAATGATCTCTTAATCTTTGTTCCGCTTGTTAAAATAAGTTTAGACATGACTTTTAGGACAATGGAGCGTATTTTATGAAAGACTGCACATGCTTTTAGTGATACTGATCATACGCACTTTTTTTCGTTCCTCTTTTCAGATTCTTTTCTGATTGTTGTCTTATTTTCTTGTACGAAAGTAGTCATGAATAATGAACTAACTTATTTGTATGGTTTCAGTGCTATGTACCTAAGAACAGAATCCATTACTCTGGACCATTGGTGCCTCCGGGGGGAAATCTTGAGGACATGCTCAAAGAGCACGAAAGACAAATCCAGCATGCTGTACGTAAAGCACGAGCACGTTGATGAAGGCCAGGACCAATGAAGACCTTTGATGATGACCATAAAAGACATACCTCGGTGATCCTGAACGATTGACATTCTGCTGCCTCTTCTATAACCATGCTGATCTGCTCAGTGCTCACCAGAAACAGCTGCTTGCACCCGCCAAGTTTGCTAGTTAACTACAAAAACCAATGAGAAATGTCAGCATGGAAGTCTAGTGAAGATGAAGGTACCGCGCAAACAAGAACCGAGAAGGAACTTTTGGTTTTTTGTTGGTTCCTGGACAATTTATAGGTTTGGAGTTTCGCCTTGTACAGTACAGAGAAGGATGTTGTTTGTGTACATTGTAAGATAACAATTTTCTTCTCTTAATGATTCATTTTTCTTGTAAGATAAGAACACGCTCGATATAAGTTATGTGCAGTAACGTCTTAATTAATCTGTGGATGTCTCGCAATCGATCCCCGAGTACTGAACTTTAGACTCAACCGGAAAATTTCTAAATAATTTGCAGACAAAGAACTTCTGCAGTGCATATCTTCAGCTGAGGTAAGAGGACATTTTGCATACAAAACCAGAAATAGCACAACATTATTGAAAAAGTACAAGAAGAAAGAAAGAACGAAAGAAAATGGAAGAAATGAAACAAGACGAGATGTCCTAATTGAAAAGCCAGCCAACTTTCTGTACAATTGGCTTAAACATATACATCGACTGCACGATTCGCTTAAACTCTAGAACTAGGTTCTGTTTAGTGTGCACGAATAGGCTCATAAACTAAGCTACATATCCTGCTTCGGCTTTCGACTCACTTCAGAATACTGGCCACCCATTTCCTGCAAAATTTCTTCCCACAAACTTCCTTGTGAGGACTCCGATGAAGCCCCAAAAATCAAATTTGCACTGCAGGCAGCCACATACCAATAATCCGATTCAATCTCCTCTGCCAACTGATCCAGCTGCCACCCAGCATAGCCAACAAAGAATCTGAAATCTTGAGGCTTAAGAACACCCTTCTTTACTAACCCTGCAGCTTCATCCAGGCTGTTACGAGCACCAAAACAAAGGCCAGGGATCACCTCTTCAAACCCAGGAAGCTTTGACTTGCCCCCGCTTTTTAACAGAAACATGCTTGCCTCAAGAGGCCCACCAAAATGCAACGAACAATCAGAAAATGTGGTTGCAAGATCAGGATTTGTGGGCTTCATGTGTTTAATCTTTTTATGGAGTGGCCTGTTGATAACAACTCCAAATGGTCCCTCTTCTGGGTGTCTGGTTCCTGATCTGAGGAGGAGAACAACAGTTCTTTCAAAGGTGCGAACCCCGTCAAGCTTTTCTGTGGCAACAAGGACACAGCCTGTCTCTGGTACGGAAATAGGATGAGCCCATTTCAGGCCAAGAGGTTTCGACTGGTGGGGTGCCCCACCTTGGTTCTGAGCATCAGACTCAGCATTTTCTTCCTGTTGAAAGTTTCCAGTTAAACTTGGAAATTAATGGAGGATCATCATTAGAAATTTTCATGTTAGGGCCATATGAGGACCAACAAACTTACAAGGGCACTTATTTGCTCCGGCCATTAGATTTGATCAATGCTACACTTGGGATGCATAGGATCAAAATAAGGTGGAAGAAGACTCACTAACTATTTACGGACTGATTCACTCATAACCAAAAAGGCCACAGACCAGTACCCGATGTGAAGAAGTCTACGGTAGGGTATCAAAACTTCTACAAAGCTGTCTGTAACCATCAACTTAGAACACTAAAGAAAATAAAATGCATAAAAGGGAGACAAGACAAATATATATTTGTGATTTGCTTTGTGTATTCTTGTCATATGATATTTGTGATAAGGTTGGCTGTCGTATGATATTTGTGATATGGTTGGTTTGTGTGGGTGAGTTTTTCTTTGCCTAAACACGGTGTACGTGAGGGTCGCATGGTGCGTTTGGGTGTTAAGTTCCATTTAATTTTCGACCTAGAGAAACCAACTGTGTCAGCAAACCGACCAATCACCTACAAACTGAAAGGGTCAATAACATGTTAACTAATCCATAACAAGATGATTCGAAATTCAGTAAGTCTTATTATCACCTTGGAAAAAAAAAAACGATTAACTAAATAAGGGAAGAGTAGTGAAAATATATTGATGAGTATTGTATAGAACATGAATATTATGCATTTTAGTTTCAGAGGACATTAGCCCTTCAGGAAAGTAAAACTTCACCTGCTCTATAGTATACAGCCTTGCTCTGACCTCTCTCCAGTCCGACTTTATCTGATAATTTTTCTGGGAAGAAGCGTCACTGAAGTTTTCAGAAGAATAGTTTTCTTGTTCACTATCACCTTCTGGAATAGAGCGGTCACTTTAAGTATTATGTGAAAGCTGAAAACCTCCATTCATGTGTGCATACAGACATAAAGACATGATGCGCATACGATAAGTGTACACACACACACACACACACACACACACCCATAGATAGATAACTAAGAACTACCACATAACATTATTTTACTGCTTTTTCACTTTTTACCGAAAAGTGAAATAAATGGAGGCCCTAGTCATTTGAAAAACAGACCCAATAAATAATCATTTGAAAAGAGTCTCGATTACAGGCTTCGAAAGAATTATTTTTCTGAAATAATCACCATAGCATATGGACAATGTATAGACTCCAATAGAGTTTCTATTACCATCTTTGTCAAAATAAAATCTCTCAATAGAAGAAAACTAAATTGAGTACCTATTGTTCCTACAATTTCTTCTCGTTATTTAAATTATTAACAGCTCCCTTAGCATTGATCACATGAACGCTTTATTTAGCTATCATGAAGGGTTTAAGAATTGACATGTAATGCGGAGGGCATACTGACAGAGTTCATAAGTGTGGGAGAAGAAAACAACTGGATTCAAAAAGTAATATTCATTTGGTCATATTTGTAGTGTACTCATAAGTAAAATAGCAAGAAGCTTATCAAATGAAATAAATAATTATTCAGGACAGAAAATAGAAGAGCAAATACAATAGTTTGGGACTGATGGAAACTTTTAGGAATGAAAGAAAGAACCACGTAGATAACGACATAGAAAAAGCATAATACAACTATTAGCACTAAAGAAAAGCAATCTATTTATATTACAGCACAAGGCAAGAATATACTCTCAGATTCTCTTTTGAAAAGAACATACTCTCAAATTCTCAATAGAGCAAAACGAAATAGAATAGACCATTAGTGTCCTTTAAGAAGTGAGGATAGGACTTCGACAATTCTATGTGATGCAGTGGGTTACAATATTTTAACATGCACTAGTATGTGGGTGATCATGCCGTAATGACTCTAATTAATTTAAATTAATTACCTTTTACCCCTATGGTCATGTTACACCTGATTATTGGAAACTGGAGATAAAAAAAATTCTAGTCAACTATTAACAAACATGGGATGAAAAAAAATCAATGAACCTTATGCGTGAAATGTAAAGCTAGGGCAGATATACTTGGTGAGCTAAACCGAAAGATTCGAGTACCAAAAGGAAAAAGAAACTCAAATTCAGGTTTCTGGAGTTGACATCCATTTGCTATGGTTGGACATAACATAGCAAAGGGATGTACATCCTGGTATATAAGTTAATAGTTGCATCCATTGCCAAGAAATCTAGATATCAACTCTGCTTTGCAGGAATGCAGTATCTACAGAAACCCTGCTACTACAACACGCAATACTCTACGGTATGTACAAATTCCCTTTTTTATCTTATACAAGCTTTTATAGAGATAGGCCTCAATTTATTGACATCTGTAGATCCAATTTAAAGAGTAAAATTTAAATTCATTCCTTGTACCCGGGTGTCAGTTCAGGGATGAATTCTAAATTTTACTCCCAATTAAAAGATTCATGAGCAAGAATTGATTTTAAAGCCACATAATGCACCAGACAGTCACCGTCTATCACATGTGGGGATGCTTACATGGCATACTCTAATTGGAGTATTATGTTGTAAGAGTAGGAACTATAACATTCATAATTAAAAACACATATTATATCTCCACCTCGGATGCTAAAATATACATGTAGGATAGCATCATAAGTAGGGAGCCAAAAGAAATAAACTCTGCACTCATCAGGAGTAAACAATTGTCACTATCTTGTAATGAAAGAAATGAAGTCGGCAGTTTAGCTAGTCTTTAACATATTTAACTACCTCAAACATCCAACATAACTTGGAATATTATTAGTATAAAATTTTCTTCAAATTACTGAGAACTGTACAGTGGTCTGAGATGAAATACAATAAGGCTTCAGCCCCAATTTATATAGATAATCTTCACAATCTTGAATCATTTCATTATATATAACTAAGTATTTCATGTACATAAACTTTGCAGGCCTTTTGCCATTCTAATTTGGTACCAAGTATATTAGTTATACACAATCTCATGTTCCAAACCCCAAAGGCTTTATTTGGTCACAATGAGGAAATGAAGAAAAAGAAAATGCAAACAATTAAGTATTTTAAGAAGATCTTTCTTTTTGCTGTTCGACTTTTCGAAACCATAAAACCCAAGTTGGTATAAACATGTTACATTTCCTTTCTGAGAGAACATAGAGTTTCATCCTAAAGAAAACACGTCATTGACACTGATGACCTACAGAGTACTCGGTTCATGATCCGCTATCAAGTTCTTAGCCTCGACAACTGACAAATTCCTGAGTGGAAGTATGTGGGTAAAATGCAACTATCTAGCCGGGAGACGAAACTTCTCAATCACATAAGAGAAAGAACAAAGACCATTATAGCCTAAGCACACTTTTGTCTAAACCGAGCCAATTAAACAGGATCAAACTACGGACTCAAACACATAGGAGCTGGGTTCACAGATGACTATCCTAGTTTTACCGACTTTCCGGCTCAGACCACAACATCTGCCAAAGTCGTTCCTTGAGAAATCGGTAAACTACGGCTTTCAGACCACAAATTTATCTTGTCCGTCCAATCCATATAAAGGTTTGCAAGGAACCTACCTAGTCTGATTGCCCAAGTGAAACCATATGGCCTATGGACAACCTAGTCCCTCTGTCCTATATGGGAGTGGGACATTCTGCTTTCTATGACTGTAGATTTCCACATCTACACTCTCCACACTCTCCAGCTCACCGGAAACCAAACAGACCAGAAAGTCAAACTTCAAAACCATAAAATTTCAAACGTCTAACAGTAGTATATCACCGCGATCGCAACCCACACACACAAACCAAAGCAAAACCATATCAAACCCATCAAAATCAAAGAAGTCAAATTCACAGCGACCAATCACATGCAAATTGCGATTCAATTTAATTCCAGCTGAGAGAGCAAACCTGACGAAGACGAAGAGTTGGACGAATTTCCATTATTGTTCTTCTTCCCCATGGCTCTGACAACCGAAGAACGAAACCCTTTAGACGAAATCCTGCGCTTCAAATTCAAGACCCCAATGTCGAAATCCTTCCCATCTTCAACGCCAACCCAGGAAGGCCGCACATTTACAAAACTCAACGAAATGGGTTTCTCAGAAAACGAGTTTCTGAGCAGAAAAGGGCTTCTGCCGATGTTATTCGCCCGCACGGACCACAGATCCATGGCGGCCTTGCCGGAAGAGGAGTTTTCCGGGGAGAAGAAAATAGGAGTCGGGAGAGAGAGTTCACTGTTCTTCTCAACGATGGAAACGATGAGAGTGCGAGAGAGGAGAGAGAGTGGAGGGCGAGAAAATCGGTAACGGATACAAAAATAAAAAACAAACAAACAAACAAAACGGAGAGACCAATCAGAACGAGATGAGACGAGAGCGGACAACGACGGTGTGAAGCAGAGAATATGCTTATATTAACCGAATTGTTTGTGTGTGAGACGGTGAGGGAATTGGGCTGCACAACCTTGTGATTTTAGTGTGGTACTTTATAGGCGTATCTGTGAACAAGTGTATGCGCCGGCGGCCAAACTTACGGAAGTAAATGAAATAAAAACTGAGGAGTAATTTGAAAGAAACTAATGAAAATAGTTGAGAAGCTTTGAGTTTTAACGATAAGGACAAAATAAAGAGTAAAATGAATAGTATCAAGATTGACTTTTTAGTGTAAAAATGTGATTTTTCGTTAAAGTAAACAGTACTAAAAGTTTTTCATTAAAGTTCTCGAATTTGAATGGAGATGAGTCATAATTGAATTCTTGTTGAAGTAGTTTAAAAACCTTTTGGAATGGGAATATAATTGATGTTGTAAAACTGACGGTGTGTGCAGGGGAATAAATAAACAAGACAAAATTTACGAGATTCCTCTACAGTTAGTGTTATTGGAATACATCTTTGGGGCAGCAGTGGTACTTTCATTATAATCTAGAATAATAAAATTACAAAGATAACTCTTTCTATTATCTCCTCTCTTTTTCCTCTCTTCTTTCTTCCTCTACCAGCCGTATGACTATCTGTGTATATTTGCTCTTCTTCTTCTCGTCCATTTTATAGACAAGGCTTTAGACAAAGTTGTGGTGGGATGAACATTGGATTGGTAATGGAATAGGTGGCCATCCACAATGAATGGCCTGTGAATTACAATACTCCCCCTTGGATGACCACAAGTCTTCAATTGACTTGTTAAAATTTTGATCTATTTTGGATGTTCCCCCTGATGAATATCTCCCCCTGATTTCAGATTCTTTAGGTTGATCATTAATCCTTCTGCTTTAGTATCTTAGCGGGGAGAGTTGTCGAATAAGGTGTTTTACTTGTTGTTAACTTTCCACAAGCTTTTTCTTGAATTGGTCTATAGGACTTTCTGCTAGACTTGCACCAAAGGTCTCAATTTACTCCTTTTATCTAGAGCGGAATTTGATTCAAGGGTGGTGGACACTTGATATTGAATTGGACTTATGATTTCTTCAAGATCCTTGGGACTTGTCCTTGAATGAAATGGAACCACGAGCAGCTCTACATGACAAGTGATCTTCAGCTCCGTCGAGGATGAATCAGTTCGTGTTTTGTTATGCTTGTCTCCACATACTTCAATGTATCATTTTCACTTACCTTATATGTTCCCTTTGTAGAAGTGGTATTTTCCCAGGTTTGGCATCTTCTCTTGCAGTATTTGCCCTCTAATGCAGGAGTGGAATGCAAACCTTGCATTTGAAATGTCCTTCAGAACTTCACTTCTCAGTGACTCATCATGTTTGGCAGCTCCAATCATCATATCAACAGTTTGAAAATGAGTATTCGAGAGCAATGCTAGGTAAGCAATCAGGAAAGTTTCTAGGCAGTCGGTTCCTAACTGGAAATTTGATTTCAAGTTCCAACTGATTGCTTTCTTTCTCCTTAGTCCTCCAGGTGAGAATAAGGACAAAGAAAATGACAAGGAGATTGCATGATATGAGATACTTTTGCTCTCGTCCCTGATGATATGAGATACTTTTGTTGAAGATGCATTCTCGGAGAGGAAGAATAGTTAGATATTTTTGTAGGTCTGCCTTGTTATGGAAGATAAAGGTTGACATATACAGGGATTTCCCAATTACAGGTAGTGGTGTTGTGCCTTTACTCTTGTCAGCAATTGTGTTGTAATTAAAACAGTAAGATTCACGCATTTTCAACTTTATCAGAGATCTTTGACAAAGTTGCATGTGATATTCAAAAGCTGAGATTGCGTTTGAGAAATGTTGACGAACTTTATCCTGAAAATCTGGCTTTTGAAATTCGGAGAGCGGTGTCCCTTTAATTTTTGACCAAGTGGCCCTGTTGATTCTTCTTTTATAGAGGCATTAATTGTGCTCAAAATGTATGTTTGAAAAACTACTGCATGTAGAATTTTCCCTTTCTTGCACTTTTGAGATTTTATCCGACCTCATTTTTTCCTTCATCATTTCTGAAAAATGGTTTGCCCATCTAACATTTGCTTAGATTTAAATCTTAAGAGTGGTACAAACGAGCCACGTCAGGATAATATATGGCGCCCGTCCTTCTTATCTTCTAATGGTCCTCTTACGATTGGGGACTCTATGATGATGAATGACCTAACTGCTACAGTGGTAGCTAGGAATCTTCTCACTTCCAAGGTTAACAGAATCCTTTCAAACTGGTCTGATGAGTCGGCCGTTCAAGACTCCTTGACTCTTAGTATTCAGTGTGCAGGCTCTGTTTCTAATATGGGTCAACGCCTACTTACTCAAATTCACCAAGTTGAATCATTGATGGCTGAGGTGGCAAGTCTTAAACAAGAAATTAGAGGGTTCAAGCACGAGAATAGAGTGTTACACATGCTTGCAAATAATTACTCGACGAGCATGAAAAGAAAGCTCAAATAGCTACTAGAATCTGAAGGTCAAACTCAAAATGACAATCAGGGGTTCGAGTTTTTATTCCAAAGACACCCATTGTCTCAGCCATCTGGAGTGTCACCAAGTATTGAGGCTCCAAATAATCAACCTTTGGTGCCTTCCCCTTTTAGGGTACTTCCGAGTACTGAGGCTTCACGTGAGCAACCTTTGTGAAGGTTCCCTCCTGTTTGTTTGTTTTAACTCATGTGTATGTAATTTCTCGGAGATATTAATAGGTCAGTTTTATTTCATTCAATGTATTGTGTAAATACAATAAAGCATAAACTTCACTAAAATGTGGTACTTCTAGACCAAACATCCATTCATCTTTTCCTCATGAGGATGAATAATTTTTCTTAGTGTCTAAATATTAATTAACCACTTGAGTGTTCAACTCATGATCTTCAATCCATATGGTTCTTTAATACCATAAACATCGTGGATAAGATTCGTGTTGGCATATTGTTCGATCTGCAACTCGAAACAATATTTCTTTCAACACTTTATAATCTTTCTTGACTCTTCAGGAGTTCCAATTTAATAATATTAAGAGATTTTAGTATGGTGCAACAATATCATAATGATAGTACTCACCAAGGCAATTCATATCATCCATTGGTATTGAGTACATTATTTATGCTTTACCCTTCCAGGGCTTACTTCAAGCAATTTGAATCCTTCAAGGATTTTCTACACTTCATGACACATTCTCCTTTGAAATTTATACAGAGCAACTTGCTTCCACATATACTTGAGGGATTTACTTGTGGAGATACGCTTCAGGCATCTCATAAAGTTTCGCGTAATATATAATTTTCCATTTAAATGGACAAGCTTCATAATGAGAAATCCTGTTTCCAATAGTGTATTACAATTTCAGGTTTCAACTAAGAACCTTGTGTCATATCATTTGAGTGTAGCTCACTGTATTACAAATGCCTTATGTAACCTTCTGGGTTTAACATCATTTGACGATTTGTACAATAGGTCCATTTTCCACGTTCTTGGTAAAGTGATATGGATTGCCTTTCTTCATTTTTTTGTCAATAATTTTTTCTTTTGTCGACGAACAAAAGAACGCAGCTCAATATCAACACAGTTCATTGATGAATTTAGTAGCTACTTGTAAAAACCAAAATTACCATACGTTATCATCAATCCGAGATCCCATATTCTCAAGTGCATGTGCATGCATTAAAACTTTTCATTTCTTTGGATATTCATTGTCTCTTCAAGGGCATTACACTATCTCTTTCAAGATAGTCATAATTTAGAGAATGTGGATCTTAACCTCCTTTGGAGTGTTATAGAGCTTGGATTCTAATCTCCACTTTTGTGAGTTGAGGCATTAGAACCTATACATCTATCATGTTTCATGCATGAGATGTTAAAATTCCAATGTCCACAAATTGTCCTTTCTAAGACGTGTATCCATGCGGCGACTGTCATGCTTCTGGCATGCAATAGTTATGTTTCAAGAATGCAATAGTTTAGTAATGTCATATTCTTCTTCTTTCAAATGACTGAACCTTCTGAATCTAAAGGTCTACCACGCTTCAGGCGTGTAACAGATAAATCATTTGCTACCACATTATTTTGTCCAACAAGGACATCAATTCTTGTAGGCACATTTGTAGCAAGTATATTGATTTTATCACTTTCGTTGCATCATTCAATTATTCTTACTTCGTTTTCTCTTTGATTGCTTCGTGAATCAAAATAAGACAAATTCTCTTCGTTCTTCTGTAACGATTTTTTCTCATCATTCTTTTGGAATGATATTTTCTCATCGTTCTTCTGGAACAATGTTATTTTCTCCCCGAACGGCGGGAAAACTATCTTATCAAAATCATAGTCCGTAAATTATGCTATTAATATATCCCCAGTCAAGGGTTCCAAATATTGAATGATAAATGGTGAATCAAATCCAACATAAATTCCCAATTTGTATTGATGTCTTATTTTAGTACATTGTGACAATACAATAGGCACATGGATAACACAACCAAAAACTCGTAAATGTGTAATGTTTGGCTGGTGCCCAAACACGAGTTGTACTGAGAAATATTGATGGTTGGCAACTAGTCTCAACCGAACTTAATAATGAATTATGTAAAATGGTATGTACCCATCTTGCAATTTCTTTTTCATGAACAGAGCACGGGTAATCAATTTCATCCGCTTAATAAATGTTTCTGCTAAACCATTTTTGGGTATGGACATGAGAAACATGACACTTAACATGAATGCCTAGTGATATGCAATAATCATCAAGACTTTGAGATGTAAACTCTCCAGCAAATATGCATTATATCATCATTTACATACATCAAGGAACTTCTAGTCCTTATTTAATAGCCTATGAATTGGGACTCTAGTGGCCTTTATTACAATTAAGTTGTGGCACTTCGGCTCTTCAAACTTAAGGTACTTATCAAGAAACTTCATGTCCGATCTTGTGGATCTAGGGACTTCATTCCTAATCTTTTTGCATGATGGAATTTCGGGTCTAATCATTTTATGTGATGAGATAAAGAAACTTCAGGTTCTTATCTAATCAAGGAACTTCGGGTCACTTATGCACTCATTGTAACAAAAAAAAAAATATAATAAATAAATTAAAGCAATGGGCGGTAATTCCAGTCATAGTAAATAAATTGCTTTTAAGTAAATAAAGCTTGTGACAAGGGCTTTGATTCAGCACCATTCACATAAATATCAAAGTTTTAAAGCAAAGGGTAATAATTCTACCCGTTATAAATAAACAGAACTTGTGATAGGGCTTTAAACCAACACCATGCACATAAATATGTCAAAACAGAAAATGCAATGATTAAGTCCTCATCTTTTGCTTTTTCTTTTTCTTGGTTTGCCACTTCTTTTGTTTCATTCTTTTTATTTTATTATTATTCCATTTCACAACTCTAAGTCCTTTTAGTTACTCAGGAAGTAATAGTAACAATAAGTTCCAATTGTTGTTCCTTCTCCAGTGAATTTCTAAAAAATCGAAACAGTTCCCACAAGTTTTGGAGTCAAGAGTGTCTGCAACTTATGAGAGAATCAAACCGTTAGATTTAGCTCAAATTTTAGTATCATATGGATAAGATGATACCGAACAACTTTCGTGCAGAAACAATTTCGATCTAAGCTACTGAAATGGAGTTTTGGTACTCATAATGTGCATGTCCAATTTTCTGTGGAAATTGGAAACGGGTTTGGTATTTCAGGCATCTGCGATGATCGCATCGCTGGAATTTTCTGAAAATTTGTTGCGTTGTAGGTACTCGGCGTACGAACAACTTTGAAGAGAAAAGTATTTCAATCCGAGGTCTGTAAGTTGGAGTTCCGAGGCCGTTTACATGGCTGTCAGATTCTCTACGAATTTTAAGTCTGTACTCTTTTGCTTCTGCAAAGGATGATATACAGTCATACAACAATATATATATATATATATATATATATATATTTGCTTCAGGAAAATCAGTAGTACAAAGATTTTAAGATGAAATGAAAAGATTTTCTTATTTGTGAGATTCCAGGCAACATAGGTGAACAGGATTTATGGCTTTGTGTTTTCCACTGACACGAAAGCTTCTCGTGCTGATAATGTGTTGTAAAACTGACAGTGTGTGCAGTGGAACAAATAAATAAGACGCAAAATTTACAAGGTTCCTCTACAGTCAGTTTGACTGGAGTATGTCCTCGGGGCAGCAGTGGTGCTTTCATTATAATTTAGAATAATAAGATTATAAAGATAACACTTTCTATTATCTCCTCTCTTATTCCTCTCTTCTTTCTTCCTCTACCAACCGTATGTCTATCTATGTATATTTGTTCTCCTTCTTCTCATCCATTTTATAGACTAGGTTTTAGACAAAGTTGTGGTGAGATGAACAATGGATTGGTAGTGGAATAGGTGGCCATCCATAATGAATGGCCTGTGAATTACAACAATTGATATAAATTTCATATAAATTATTTACTAAATGACAATCAGTATAATTGCTAAAATAACCTTAATTGAAAATAATTATTTTATATATTGTTGCAATCCTATTAGATTAGGAATGTGATTGTATAAATCCTAATGTATATAGGGATATCTCTTATATTCCTATTAGGAGTTGATTACCTATTAGGAGTTGTAATCTCAAAATGGTAAGGATTTTACCTATCCTACTATAAATAAAGGCACAATGAGGTAAAATAGAACACACCTCATAATTACACATATATCTCTTCTCTCTATGTGCCTCACCTTCTCTCTCTGTGGCCTTTATACAGTCAGTAAATTATGCCTACAACACGTTATCAGCATGCTCTTGACGCTGCGCTAAAAAGAATTTATTCTTCAATCAGGGGAGTATTACGTTTTAATCGTTCTTTTTATGATCAATTTATTATTTTATTGAATTGATCTACATGCTATTTATTCAATTTAATTTTTCTATGTTGAACGTGATACAACGCATTGAAGATGAAATTCTGGCTTTCCAAGCAGGATCTTCAACCAATTCAAAGATTTTTGTTGTTTTCTATCAATCAGGTACACTTAAAATAAAGAAGATATTTGAAACAACCATGAAGCATGAGAACATTCCCCATGATGCATGAACCCCTTACATTTATATTTACCTTCTGATATATATATATATATATTGTATATGTTTCATATATATATATATATATATATATAGACACACGTTTCATGCATTATGCAATTATTGCTATGTGGAATTTGTGGGTCAAAGAATCGAAAGAAATTAGAAACAATTTAGGGTTTGTCAAACCCTAACTATGTTGGGAAAAAAAAAAAAAGTTTGGCCACCGTGCACCACCATAGCAGCACCCTTCTAGGCCTTGCTGCAACCACATGGACACCCCCCAGGCCTTCGGCCTGGTTGACCTTCATGGGCTCGAAGCCTAGCCTACTCGTTAAGGAAGCCTGTAACCTTCTTGGCTCGTCCTTGTGATCTCCGCCCAATTTGCCAACAAGCTTTATGCTTGTTGGGCTTTGCATCTGCCATGGCCCGTGATTTTATATGTTAGCCTACGTGGTTGGGCTTGCTTCCCAGCCATGGTTTCGACTCACATATGCCAGTAGCTTGTTGTTGGGCTTAAAAACCCTCAGCATGTGGCCTGCAGCCACATGTGAGCTGTTTTTGTAGTCAACCCGAGCCCAAAACGCCTTTAGGGCTTTGCCCTACTCACGATACCCAAGCCCAAACCCTTTTGGGCTATACTTTTTCATGCTAATTTTTTTGGCACTTTAAATAATTTTAACCTAAATGGTATAATTATTTTTGCTTCTACGATCGACCCTGTTTGGTCCCGATCTATTGAATTAATTAAAAGGGACTTGCAGTCCATTAATCTGACAAGAAACCCAAAATTATTGACTTGAAGATCACTTTTGGACATTAACAATTCAATAATTTATTTCTCTTCTTTGAACCGTGACATCATTTCGTAATCTCAAAGAGCTCACACTTGAGTTCCTGAAGCAACTCAAATCCACTACACTTAAATCAGCGTATTGTATTATGTGTTCTTGCAAGAACCTTTATTTTATGAACTAAACGTTCATAAACTAAATTAAATCTGTAGTTTCAAATTTAGTGTCTTTGAAACCCAAAGTTTTCTTAAAACAATACACCCATGAAAACCCAAATTTTTCATGAAAACCATGTCTTAGAACCTGAATGTTCTAACTTTGATGCTCTAACTTTGATGCTTATGGATGATTCATTCCTATAGCACCAATCACAATCTTGTTCCCTCCAATTCAGTGGATTGTCGAACCATCACAAGTTCGATTTTCCTAATTTGGATGTTTCTATTAGAAACCACTTTATGTGGAGTACAAGACGTGAATCTCCACTTGACTATGAAGAAGTTGAGAAATCATTGAAGCTAACAAGTTCGAAGACTTATGCCCGAAGCATTACAAACGGAAATACCTTCGCACGAGGATTCCATGGCTCTTTGGCTCGATCCTACGAACTGTCTAATCATGAAAGACATTGCCTGAAGCACACCATGATTATGTCCATGAATGAGTACAATTTTGAAGTTTATAAATGTGATAGAATTTTGATTGGAGAATACTATTCTCGTTCTTCCATGTTTCTAACTTGTTCCTAACGCACCAGTGTAGAAAGCGGAAAGTTACTAAATTCTCGGGATCTGATTACTACCAAAAACATGAGAGAAAGGCATAAACTTAGTTCGACTGGAGTCTACCAAATGGCTTAACCCAGTTCGATCAGAGCCTACCGAATGGTGATACCCTGCTTCGGTAAGGATGCACCGAAGGGCATGCTCTGCTTCGGCAGAGGTGCACCGAACAATACTACTCTGCTTCAGTATAAACCTACAAAACAGACCCCTCCAGCTTCGGTTAGAGCCTACCAAACCCAATTCGGGTCAATTCAACCTGATTAAGAGCATTGGCATGTTCCTCATTGTATGAATGGTACTGAATTACCATTTAAGGGACCTTAAATTATCCATGTCATTGAGTTTTTAAGGATATTTGTGAGAATAATGATCATCAATGAAACCACCAAAGAAAATAGAGTGAAATATATTTGCACCACCTTTAAAAATGAGCCTGAAGCTTTGATTTGGGGCCAATGGGTTGTCTCCCAACTAGAAACACGCCACATGTGGCAGGCCTGAAGCTGAGTGATTCGAGTAGTGTACTTGTTTTGGCATGACCTTTTTGGGACACTTAGGCCGAACAATGATTCTACGACGCATCTCCTTACTCGAAGTAAGGATCTTGTGCCTACAAGCACACTTAGCCAAACCCGCTCATTTTGGGAATTTTGATTTCTAAATCATCCCTAGCAAAGATACGAAATGACTCTTTTTTCACAGTGGATTCAAGGAAATATATGTGGACTAATCTAACCAAAATGCAGACCATATAAATACTTATGGTTTTGGTTGATGAATCAACAAATTGGTCACATGTTTGTCCACACATAATGTTGTTAAACCTTATGGCCGATTAAGAGCGCTCACCACCCTACTTATCCCTTAAAGTTCGAGAGACTGAATAATTCCGAAGAGTTTATATCGACGGTTTTCGATAAAGTATTGCATGTATTTTAGGTTTATAATTGAACATCGAATTCCCATGTTCACCCTAAATAGCCTCGCCTAGTGATCATAAAGCGCAATTTAAATGGTCGCTCGAATTTTG
Source organism: Pyrus communis (assembly GCF_963583255.1). NCBI lineage: Eukaryota > Viridiplantae > Streptophyta > Magnoliopsida > Rosales > Rosaceae > Pyrus > Pyrus communis. Next base: position 40,106,794 of record NC_084803.1, read on the forward strand.
GTGAACGTACCAAGTTTTCTTTTTCTGCCTAGGGCTATGCAATCTTGTACACATTTATGTTGGTCCGCCTTGAGGCCCATTGCCACCTAACCTATTTGATGTTACAGTTGGTTACTAGGTACGAACTTGACGATTTTCATATTTACGCATTTGGGTGTGCATTCCATATGCCAAGTTGCGCCGACACAAAGTACCAATATAGGTCCTCAAAGAAGGATGTGAATCTTTGTCGATTATGATTCTCCTTCACACTAGCTCTCTTAGAACCCTTGCACGCGATCTTTTTATTGCTCATTTGAAGGTTATCACTTTAATGAGACAATCTTCATGCCGTTAAGGGGAGATAAGAACATCAATGTTCTTGTAGAACGGCGTGAATTTGTGTGGACGTTGCCCACTATGTCTCATCTCGATCACCATATCGCACAAGTGTGATAAGCAAATGCTATAAATTCTAGCTTTCAGAATGTTGCTCCAGATGCATTCTTCTGATCTAGTTATAGTGAAGAGATCATATACCAACTGCAAACATGCTTGCAAGGATAGACGTACTTAATGGACGTCGAGTCAACATCCCTGGAGGGTGTGTGCCACCCTTGTTGGACGATTTGGACGCCCCTGTTGGACGATTCAGTACACCTGCTGATAGCCATTCAATCTGTCTTATCTTGGAGCATAACAGATCACTCGATTCATAGGATTCACTTCCCTAGAAGAGAAAGACACTGCACAACAATGAATCTATACTTGATCGTTATCTCAAATCATTTCCATCTCATGAGATTAATCCGGATTACTCCCGAGACTTGAAGTTCTAGGTCCAGTATACTAGTTTAGATGAGCTAAATGAAATTGACATGAGATTACCATCGATGATGGCTTCACTTATATGGTAGCTACCGACATAAATGAAAAGCGATGATATCGAACCGTGTTCCATTGATTAAGTGACAACGTAGAACTAATTGGACAACCAAAATTACAATCCAAGTCTAATTCCTTACCAAAGTGTGTTGTGGACCTATCATTCCTACATTGCCCAAGGTAACCCTGTTGTGTTACAAGTAGGAAATGAAGCTTTATGAGATGAATAAAATACTGTGATATGATGCACGCTTTAAGGCACAAGGTTTCTCTCAAACATCTTATGATTGATAGCAACATTATGAAATGTGGTTAGTGTTTTCTCCATGGGGATATTGATATGGAGATTTATATGTAAGTTCCCAAAGAATTACATAAACTGGTTCAAATAGTTCCAAACCATGGAACACCCACTTAACGTGTTTAAGGCGTTCACTTGTAGATTGAAATAATCTAACGGATGTGGTATACTCGTCTAAGTGATTATTTGATCAATTAAGGATTAAATGAATGCCCTTGCGTGTTAAACTATGAAGTCTTATTCCGAATTGCTAGAGTTACATTTTATGTCGTTGACACGAATTTCACTAAGACTCTAGAAGAGCTTGAGAAAATGACATCAGACCTGAAGACGAAATTTGAGATGAAGGATCTTAGGAAAACTCATTTATGCCTTTGACCTGAAGTTCAAGCGTTATTTTGACGGTACCTTGGTCGACTAGTCGAACTATACCCCGAATGTGTTACCTTTGAGTATACCTATGATCATCCATACGTTATATGCAAATAAGACCCTTGAAGAAGTTATGGAATCTGAAATTCCATATCTAAGTTCAACTTTGTGCTTCGTGTACTTAGCTCATTATATTAGACATGACATCTTATTCAATGTTGAGATGCAGCACCGCGCCTACACGCAACCACCGAATAGGTATTAAAAACATACCTTGAAGGTACTACGAGAGTAAATCCCATCGCATCTCGAGTGGATCCAACCCCCCTGATCCTCGGAATGATGCTTGCCTTGTTTGTTATGCTGAAGGAGATTACTTATCAAACCCGCACGATGCAAAATGCTCGAATGGTTATGTCTTTACCGTTAGGGATATCACAATATCTTGGAGTCCACGATAGGACCTTAGTTACGAAATCTTCAAATCATTCCAAAACTCACCTTACTTCACTACACCACAAGTAAAACATGGTTAGGAGTTCTTGTTAAGCATATCTGAAGTACTTCCTATTTTCATCCATCGTTGAGTCCCAACAATGATCCATGAAGACTATGCCGCATGTATCCACCAGATCATGACATGATACATCAACAAAGGCAATGCCAAGACATATTACGTCTACATCTACATTAGCAAAGCATTAGGAGATTGAAGTCATGCAAGCCGATCCAGACAACCTTGCCGACCTTTACACAACATCACTACCAATGTCAACCTTCCAGAAACTTGTCCGAGGAATTGGTATGCCTAACTATTCATATGCAATGCTTGTATTTCTCATTTGGAAGTTCTGTCAAACTCAGGGGGAGTATCCAGAAATATACTCACTTGATCTTAATGTACTCTTTTTCCCTACGATTAGGAGCATTTTTCCCACTAGGTTTTTGCTACCTAACTAGGTTTTAACGAGGCACCCATCCTGGGCTGATCATACCCTTGTGAGCTCTTCTACTTGCGTCCAAAAGACGTATAGTTTTGACTTAATGCAACTTCTCACTTTTCTCCTTAGTCTTGGGTTTTTCTCCTACCTTAGGTTTTACTATAGCGAGGTTTTGTGAGTTTTACTTTTTATGCATTCTTCCGTTGATATGAGACTCGCATTCGCTCATTGTGACGACAACTTCAACTTTACTTGCTTCATCACTGAAGACCTGATGTGCCATTTACTTGAATATTTACACACTCAAGGGGGAATGTTGCAGTCCTATTAGATTAGGAATATGATTGTATAAATCCTAGAGTATCTAGGGATATCTCTTATATTCCTACTAGGAGTTAATTACCTATTAAGAGTTGTAATTCTAAAAGGGTAAGGATTTTACCTATTCTGCTACCATAAATAAATGCACAATAGAGTGAAATAGAACACACCTCACAATTATACATATCTCTCTTCTCTCTATGTGCCACACCTCCTCTCTATTTATGGCCTTTATATAGTTCAGTAAATTATGCCAACAACATATATTAATTTTTTGGTTAAATTTGATATATTAATTAATAGGGAAAAAATGTTAAGTTCCTCTATCCACCAAATATTAAACGCACTGAAATTTTATTTTATTTTTTATTTTAATTAGTGTTATTATAAATTCCATATTGAACTATGATTGGCGGTGTTGGTTAATACGAAGGGTGATCTTAACTTCTAGAAACAAGTGAGGTGTAATGGGGAGGAAAAATCTAAAACCCGAATTTCAGCTACCACTTAAATGTAGGGAATCCAATTCCTCAAAATTTTGGAATTGGGTTCCAAAATTTGCGTAGGTCCCACCAATTTTTTTTTATAGGAAATTTGGTAAAAGGTCAATAAAAAATTTACTAATGAACCATATATCAATGGTCAACTTTTATTTTGGACTTAATCAATGAAATATTTTTGTTAATAGGCAAAAGTCAATGAGGAATGTTACATGGGTTTCAAGCCCATATAAACAATTATAAAATTACTTTTTTGCCCCCAAATTAAATCATAAAAAGTTTCATGATGATCTTTTCCAAAAATCCTCTCTTTTCTGCACGTGAAGATAACCCAAATGCCTTTCTCTCCCTCTCTCTCTCGTTGATGAATCAATACAAGCCATGAATCCATAATTGAAACCCAACAATAAAAACCTCTCTCTCTCCCCCCTCTCTCTCATTGATATATGAATCAATACAAACCATGAATCTATACTTGAAAGCCCATCAATAAAAATCGCTTCGATTGTAGCAGTGGGCACGAAAATCTCATCGCCGCCACTAAATTTGTCGTTCAGATGTGATATCTTATCGATCTACCACTGAGTTTCATTAATCCATGGCTAATCTCATTGATTCTTGGCTAGAAAAGTGGTTGTCAATCGACTTTATAATAGCAATGAGAGATTAAGAGGGGAGGGTGTTGTTGATTGAATTCACATAGAGAGAAGTAATGGATGGAGGAAGGAGAAAGAATGGAAAAATTGAAATAAGTTTATTTTCAATTTTTGTCTTTTTTTTTTTTTTTTTGGAACAAGCAAGTTGACTTTTTGGGTTTTTTTTGTTGCGTTAGAGGTTTGGGATCAAGAACGAAAGACAAATTACATTTCGACATGTTTTAATTGAAACCCGAATCAGATACTGCATAAAAAACATAATCAGTGTTTGAATAAAATATGTCAACAACAAAAAAAAAAAAAAAATCAAGAAATGGCCATTGCATTGCATTGTCTTAATCGAAATGTAAAAATAATATAAGAATAGAACCAGGAAACGGACACTACATTACAATGTCTGAATTCAAATGTAAAAATAATATAAAAACAAAACCAGGAAATGGACACTGCAATGCAATGTCTGAATCAAAATGCAAAAAATAAAAAATAAAAAAAAAAAACCAAGAAATAGCCACTGCATTGCAGTGTGTTTGAATCTAAGTGTAAAAATAATGTTAAAATGAACCAGGAAACGAACACTGCATTGCAGTGTCTGAATTCAAATGTAAAAATCAAGAGTCTCACGATGAGTGATGGAAAAAATGGAACTAGGAAACAAACACTACAACACAGCGTCTGAATCCAAACGTGAAAAACAGAATCAAGAAACAGACACTACAATATAGTGTCTGAATTCGTATTGACCTATTCCAAAATAGAAAAATATGAGAAAGAGTGTGTGTCAGTTCAAGTGGGTGACAGCTGTAATGGCAGATTTTGTAATTATTATTTATTTTAAATGCATTTAAGTATCATAATTGTGGCATCCCACATCACCCAGGGGAGTGATCCTTAAATGTATATTCCCATCTCTACCTAGCACGAGGTCTTTTGGGAGCTCATTGGCTTCGGGTTCCACGGGAACTCCGAAGTTAAGCGAGAAAGGGGCTAGAGCAATCCCATGATGGATGACCCACTGGGAAGTTGCTCGTGAGTTCCCAAAAACAAAACCGTGAGGGAATGGTAAGCCCAAAGCGGACAATATCGTGCTACGGTGGTGGAGTGGGCCCGGGAAGTGATCCGCCCCGGGCCGGGATATGACAATTTGGTATCAGAGCCTAACCCTGGTCGCGTGTGTACCGACAAAGACGTCGGGCCCCTAAGGGGGGTGGATTGTGGCATCCCACATCGCCCAGGGGAGTGATCCTTAAATGTATATTCTCATCTCTACCTAACACGAGGCCTTTTGGGAGCTCACTGGCTTCGGGTTCCACGGGAACTCCGAAGTTAAGCGAGAAGGGGGCTAGAGCAATCCCATGATGGGTGACCCACTGGGAAGTTGCTCGTGAGTTCCCAAAAACAAAACCGTGAGGGAATGGTAAGCCCAAAGCGGACAATATCGTGCTACGGTGGTGGAGCGGGCCCGAGAAGTGATCCACCCCGGGCCGAGATGTGACAATAATACATGATTGGCCTATTTATAATTAACATAAATATTGATCTATTGTCAATATGATAACTTTTTATTGATTTTATACAAAATCACATGTTTTTTTTTAAGGAAAACTAATGAAAATGATTTGAAAACTTTGAATGTTAACCAAAAACCATGCAATAACTTTATTTAATGGTTATGACAAAGCCCTACACTAAACTAGTCCAATTAAAATGGCCCAAACAATGAGTTGTCTATTTTGTCCCTAACCGCAAGCCTTTGTTCATTATGGATATCTTAGCTATGCTGTGTCTCCCCCATTTCTTCATGACTGACGGGGGATGATCTTCTCCCAAAGAAGGAGAGGAGAGAACATGAGAGATCGTTGCCAACGCCCAACACCAATCATTCTCTTCTCCATTCACCCACCTCTAATCCCTTCACTTCTACAGCAATCACGACTTGTCGTCCTATGTCATAAATAACACCGATTAGTAAGGATGACCTCCAGTGATGGACATCATCATTTCGGAAAGTCTTGTTCTGCGATTGTTGAAGCCTTGGCTTGAATCTTGCAGACAGTTGCAAAGTCTCCCTTTCATTTTGTCTTTTCCCCCCTTTTTTTTTAATTAATAAAAAGTTGCTAGTTTGATTTTTCATTTTATTATTAATTAACTTTTGCCAAGTTGTTGGGCATGAGCGCTTGGTACCTTGGAGAATAGCAGGGCTCGAGGACACACGCCCTCATTATCTTGTGCAATGTATTAACCTTTTTGGAGAAATTTTATTTGATGTGACTGAAGCTTTTGCGAATTCTCCACCAAAAGGCAAAAAAGTTAAAAATTTTGTCACGTAGATAGCTATATGTTATGTCAGTGACATGGCAGAGTCAGAAATTATTTATTGGGTGGGCTAAACTAAAATTATTACTACAAAATCAAATGGTTAAATTTTTTTGTTACTTACATAAAGTTACACAAGAATAAGCCTAAAAGCAATAATTTGAAGTAAGAAATTTTACTCTGAATAAATCAAGTTTCAATTAGATTTAACAAAGAAAACATTTAAAGTTGCAACTTATAATAGAAAGAAACATACATCATCAATCTCGTCATAACAACCTAACAAATAAAAAGAAAAAAAAATACCTATTCAAGTTGTGCCTTTCGATCCTTAATAGAATTGAAATTCTTTGTTATTTCATCTAAATCAATCTTTTCGGCAAGCTCTTCTTCAACATAGACAACCATTGAATCTGCTAGAAATTCACTCTCCATCTTGTTGCGAAGTCTTGTTTTAATAAGATTCATTGCTAAAAAAACTCGTTCAGTAGTTGCTGTAGAAATGGAAAGAGTCAATACAAGTCGAATTAACCTATCAATCAAATAGTACCTTTCAGACCTCTTTGTTTCAACTAATCCCCAACATAATTCAGAAGTAGTAGACATTTTTTGAAACACAAGTTCCATTGCCTCCTCACTAAATCTACTATTCAACTTTGCCAAGAATAATGAAATCGACGATATTCTAATCCAAACCAAGACCTAGGATACTCAAGAAGTTTTCGGTCGGTAAGGTCCAACGTTGATATAAGCACGTCAAACTTCATCTTGTTGATTAATAGGATATTCATGCATTTGAATCCGTTTTCTCGGAGTCTCGTTCCAAAGAAGCATCATCAAAAACATTTTCTTGAGGTTTAATTATGTTAGATGCTTGGTGAGGATCATGAGGCTGCTCAGTTGATACTGGTGCGATATCATTAAATGCAAAAGGTATATCACTATCTAATTTATCACTATCATATATTTTTCTAAAGAATGAATCAATAGTTCTTAACCTCTTCATTGAAAGAGACGTTGACCTAACAAATTGAAAAACAATAAACAAGTTTATATAATAAATTATATTTCTAATCATAAAAAAATATATTAAATTTTATACTGAAATTTTCAAATACAAACTCTTAAAATCCAAACAACAAACAAATAAACTCATCAAGAATTAAGAATAAAGTAGTAAAAAACTTACCTATTGATGAGAAAAATCAATAAACTTTCACAAATGAATTGTACACGAATGTCACTGAAGCTTTTTGAAAAGTGAAAAAAAATTCAACTACTATTATAGCCTTCAAAAGCTGAAAAAACAGTCTTAAGAAACGTGTAAGTACTCATTAAAATGAATAAAATAATTAAAGTTAGTAATTACTCCTAAAAACCTAGAACCGTGTGTGCCTACTCCCTATGAAACCTAAAATAATAAAATACTAAAACCTAGTTTTTAAAACTGTGTGACTACTCCCTAAGAAATCTAAAAATAATAAAATACTAAAACATATAGACTACTTTCTAGCAAACCTAGGAAACGTGTTCAGAACTTTCACTAAAGTAAACAATTTATTTAATATTTTTTAACTCTTTCTTTTTCTAAAAGTAGTTTTACTGTTAGAATTTTTACTTTTTGGATGGTTATAATAATTAAAAATAATAAAATAGTCTAAACTATTAGTATTTTGAAGCCCAAACAATTAAAACTCTCCTTATGCTAGGAGAAATTTTTAGTTGTGACGGGAATACGAATGATACATCACGTGTTTTTATGTAAGTGGGGAAAAATTTTAATTTTTAAGTTATTAACCTTTTAACACACATAACCCATCATTTATATAAAGACATGTGATGTACCACCTCGTGTGATGATCACACTGAAAATCCCTCCTATGCTAGAGCCCACTCTAGCCTTGTTACTACCTCTGTCGTTGGTCAATGATCCAATTTTTTGTTTTTAGATTAGTTTGTTTTTCCGACCAAAAAAAAAAGAGATTAGTTGGTTTTTTACTGTTAGTTTAAATAGTCGGTTGTATACTCATATTCAAACATAAAATTATAGTATTTGGCTCAAGACATGTATGTTAATTTGTGGTGAGTTTAGTGTTTTCGTGCAATTAAAACACAAAATAGGTAATGAAACCCCTCTAGTTTAGTCTTTCGGTCAATTAATTTCGAATTGAATCATCACATTCTAATCGTCTTTTAAACTAATTACATAGAAAAAAATTTGTGAGAGGAAACATTTGCTTTACAACTTTACAGTATTATATAGGTTGATCCAAAAGTTGATTACTTCTGATTGGTTATTTTTCATGTTGGACTTTTTTTCTTGGATCTGATAAATTACAAAGATATGGATTTGTGAATAAAACCTATGTGTTGCATTTGTGGGTGCCTAAAATTGTGTTTTTGTTTCATGCATAGCACAATATTTATGAAACTACAGCAAAATGACACACTATTTTTGAAAATTGAACCAAAATAACTCACACTATTTCTGGAATAATGGAACACAATAAACACTATTTTAGAACTACAACAAAATAACCCACACTATTTATGAAACTGAACTAAAACAACCCCCTATTTCTGGAACTACAACACAATTACACACTATTTCTGAAAATTGAACCAAAATAACTCAAATTATTTCTAGAAGGGAACAAAATAGACATTATTTTTGGAAATACAGTAAAATAATTCACACTATTTCTGGAAATACAGTTAAATAACTTACACTATTTCTGAAAAATAACCAAAATAACTCACACTATTTATGGAACCACAACAAAATAACACACACTATTTTTGAAATATAACCAAAATAACTCACACTATTTATGGAACCACAACACAATAACTTACAATATTTATGAAACAAAACCAAATAACTCACAGTATTTATGGAACCACAGCAAAAAACTCATACTACTTCTAAAACTGAACCAAAATAACCTACACTATTTTGGAAACTATAGCAAAATAACCAACATTATTTCTGAAACATGGCAAAAATAACTCACACTATTTCTGAAACTGAACCAAAATAACCTACACTCTTTTTGAAACTACAGCAAAATAACCAATATTATTTCAGAAACATAGCCAAAATAACTCACACTATGTTTGGAACTAATGCAAATTTACATACTATTTCTAAAGACTGAACGAAAATATTTCACACTATTTATGAAAGAGAACAAAATAACCATTATTTCTGGAATTACAACAAAATAACATACAGTATTTCTGAAACTGATCCAATATAACCTAATATTTTGGAACTATACCAAAATTACTCACTATTTTTTAAAACTGAAATAACCTACATTATTTTTGAAACTACAGTAAAATAACCCACACTATTTCTGAAACTATAACAAAATAACCCACACTATTGCTTGATGTGGAATTTTCTTTTCTTGGAAATAGAACGTACAATGTTGGATTCAATTACAAAGAGAGCATATTAAGTTTCAGAGTGAAATTTGGAAATTCTAGAAGGGTAAAACTTTAACCTTTTTATGTTAGGTAAAGAAGGTGAATGCACTAACATGAATGAGGATCCTCTTTGTGAGGATTCTGGAGATCCTCAAATCATATCCGTTCATCGTATATCGTGCGGTCAGTTTTCGATCACAGTTAATTTTCAAATATGTGTAACAATTTAAAAAAAAAAAAAAAGAACGAATTGGTGACAAGTTTATGCAAATTCATGGAGAAGAAGAGAGGGTCGGAGAAGAAAACCCATAAAAAAGAGAGAAAGAGAGGGTGTAAAAAACAAGGTAGACATTAATGCTTTGTCATGGAAAAAGAAAATGGAATTTAATTTTCAATCACAGTTGGATTTGAATAGAATAACGGGCTTGGTTGGATTCCGTTAGAGGCAATTTTGGAAAAAATATTTATTGTTGGGTTTGGGCTTTTAATGTAGTCCGTGAGTTGTTCTGTTTGTAGGGCTTGATACATGAATAGTTGTGTCCTTAGGATTAAATTTTCAGACATTTTGATAAAATAATAGTTTAGAGTGATTTTTGGTTAAATTAAAGTTAGCCCAACTCATTTTCATTAAAGTTCCATTTTTTTTATTCCCCAATATTACGTAAACACAAGAGTATCCCGTAACCATAGTTCAATTCTCTATTTTGATTCCAATTACCTTTACATAAACGTGCTATTAATGGAGAAAATCTTCATTAGGGATGAGATTACGAGAAATTCTCGCTAATAATCAATTAATAGTTTTAGAGGTGTTTATCTTGTCAGTTAATCTTTTTCACATATTAAATGGTCAATTATTCATCCTACTAAAAGGCTTGTAACGTGATAAACTAGTGACAACAAACTATGTCTACCAAATCACATGTTCATGTTAGAATTCATTAGATATATTGTATTTATGAATGTAAAAAGAAAATATGTATATCAAAACGAGTTTGTATATTTTTGGATTGTTTTGGAAAAGAATGATATTTTCTAAAAACTGTGAAAAATAGAGAATGTTCATTCATTCAGAGAGAGTGATGAGCACTTGAGCTTGGCTCTAACGGTTACATCAAGTAATCCAAGCCATCCATCTTACAACCTATGAGTCTAAGACAAGTGGCACAACTAAGACCTTTGAGTCATAATAGATTCACAACAACATTTCTAATTAACTCCGCCAACAACAAATCAGTGTGGCAATTTATAATTCAACACTCTCCTTTAAATTGTATAATGATTTCACTCCAAGAAGCTGTTTGAGATAATTGAACTGATCCTTCGCTAATGCTTTTGTGAATATATACCTACAACCTGTTCTTTTGTTTGGACAGTAGATCAAATCAATAACACCCCCTTGAAGTGCATCATTGACAAAGTGATATATTTTGTCAATGTGCTTGGTTTTCTAATGAAAACATGATTCTTGGTGATGGAAATTGCTTAAGTGTTATCACACTTTAGTGGAGTTGCTTCTGTTTGAAGTTCGCCTAAATCCTCCATAACAAACCTTAGCCAAATAGTTTGAACAATTGCCCTTGATGCACTATGTACCCTGCCTCAAACAATAACCATCATTGACAAAGTGATATATTTTGTCAGTGTGCTTGGTTTTCTAATGAAAACATGCTTCTTAGTGATGGAAATTGCTTAAGTGTTATCACACTTTAGTGGAGTTGCTTCTGTTTGAAGTTCGCCTAAATCCTCCATAACAAACCTTAGCCAAATAGTTTGAACAATTGCCCTTGATGCACTATGTACCCTGCCTCAAACAATAACCAGGATTATCTTTTATTTTTTTTATTTTAAAAGGGACCATTTGGTGGCTTCGCCACAGCAGGTTAATTACCTTTTTGGGAGCCAGAAAAACTCACTGATGCATTTCAGTCGATGTGCCAGGAATCGAACCCAAGACGAGCCACATGAAATACGGGTTTGGAATTCGTCCCTAACCACTAAGTTACCCTATGGTGGTTAACAATAACTAGGCTTTCGTATGTGTATAATTTCTCTTGTATAACTTTCTCGAGTGATTTTCGTGATCTAACAAAATTTAAAGATGATCCACAAAAATTGTTGTGTCTAGGGTTTTCTCTATTTTTTATTTTAATTTGGTTATTACTGCTAGGGTTTTCTTTATCAAAATGCTTAGGAATTATGTGCGAGTGTAATTATTCAACGATTTTGCAAAACAAATTACAAGGAAAAAATCATGGACAATTTGCTAGAAAATAGGAAAGATATTTGATTACGATAATTATTTATTTCCTAATGGAGTGATGAATCACTTAGTTGTAATCATATAATTACATCAGATAAGGCTGATCTGGTTGTTCCTTTATTTTCTCCACTGCACTGCTCAGCTCACCACAACACTGTAGTTTAGGCTCCATGACTGATTCAAAACCCAACAAATTAGGATCTCAAAGATGCAGACTCCACTCTATCTAAATTTTAGTATTTAAGCTCCCCACATTACTATACTTCTGACACTAACCCTTTTTGGCAAGCTAGTTAATCAATCTACCACAATGACCGACCAACATCACTCAAGTGCTCAAGCGGTAAGTGCATATGTTTATGAGATTCATCAAAATATACACATTTCTTTAGTTTTGGCAATCTTTTGTACTTTGCTAATCACAATACACAATTCAACGTTGCTATGAAATCCAAATCCGGGGAAGCAGCCCAATATGTGAATGCCGATTCATCGATCTATCTATGATATACTCATAATTCCACTAGATCAATAGCTAGCTAGTTTACTTTGGGTTTCTATTTTGTATCTTGATGGCTGTTCGTAAACAAACCTAATATATATTTGTATATATGCAACTAAAATCCAGGGAAACACTACGAATGAAAATGAAGCAGCTAGAAGGACCCAAGAGCAACTCGATATAAATAACTGGCTGCCCATCACTGCTGACAGGAATGCAAAATGGTGGTACTCAGCTTTCCACAATATCACGGCTGTTGTTGGTGCAGGAATACTGGGCTTACCATATGCATTATCAGGATGTGGCTGGTAATGTATTCTTCTTTTTTCTATATATTAAAAATATATATATAGATACATATATATAGTTACACGAGTACGAAATTTAGTTCTTGCTAATATATACCACATATATAAACTAAATAAAATTTCGAGATACTTACGTTTGATCTTATGGTACGTTGATATTTATTTGTTCAGGGGCCCTGGAATTGCAGCCATTTTCTTGTCATGGGTGATCACTTTCTACTCATTCTGGCAACTGATTAGACTGCATGAAATAGTACCGGGGCAGCGTTTTGATCGATACCCGGAACTAGGGCAGCATTGTTTTGGGCCAAAACTAGGGTACTGGATTATTATGCCGCAGCAGATGACTGTGCAAGTGGCTTCATGCATTGTGTATACAGTCACTGGTGGCAAGTCATTGAAAAAATTCTTCGAACTCGTTGTTCCAAGCATAGGCCATATTAGACAAACATATTTCATCCTCTTCTTTATTGTTTTGCAATTAGGGCTCTCCCAATCTCCCAATTTCAATTCTCTGAAAGGAATTTCTCTCCTCGCGGCACTCATGTCTTGCGGGTATATATTCCGTCCTTCTTAATCATACATTTCTTAGTTATTTCTGATGATAATGCTATATATTTGTTGCATGCAGTTACGCGATGATAGCATTTGTGACATCGACAATCATGGGTGTAAATAACCACGCGCATGTTGATCATTCACTTCGATCTCATACGACACCAAGCCAAGTATTTGATATGTTGGGTGGATTAGGAACAATAGCATTTGCTTTTGCCGGACACAGCGTGGCTTTAGAGATTCAAGCCACAATCCCTTCAACTCCAGAGAAACCCTCAAGAATTGCAATGTGGAGAGGCGTCGTCGTGGCTTACGTCATCGTAATATTTTTCTATCTTGCAGTTGCAATCTCTGGCTTTTGGGCTTTTGGCAATACTGTAGAGGATGATGTTCTCATCTCACTAGAAAAACCTGCTTGGCTCATCGCAGCCGCTAACCTAATGGTGTTTTTCCATGTTATAGGAAGCTATCAGGTAATTGAACAAACACACACTTTATAACTAGTAAAAGCATGCATACATTATACGGCACTATCAATTAACTACTTAATTCATTGCTAATGCTTCCTTATTTTTTTATTATATATATTCAGGTCTTTGCAATGCCTGTGTTTGATCTGATCGAGTCGGTTTTAGTAAATAATTTACGTTTCAAACCAGGATTGCTATTACGTTTCATTGCTCGCAGTGCGTACGTACGTAAGTACCATTCTCTCTATGAATAATAAAACTACTGCTGGCCGGTATATTTATGACCGATCTCTTAATCTTTTTGCTCAAATCTGTGACATCTTTTGTGAATAGATTATGTTTGATTTTCTTTGAACTTTTTTTCCAGTCGTAGCAGGGTTCATTGCAATGTGCATTCCATTTTTTGGAGGATTGTTAGGACTATTTGGAGGTTTAGTGTTCTCCTCGACATCTTATTACGTAAGTTCATATACAATCTCAATTGATGAAACAACGACACAGATTATTTAACATTGTATTTATCTTGGTAATTAGTATAGGTGTGGCATTTAAGTTGCTGAATTGAATTTGGTGCAGATGCCTTGCGTTATGTGGATTGTCGTTCATAAACCAAAAAGATTTAGTATGCACTGGTGGGCCTCATGGGTATGTTCACAAACACACTTTCTCTCATGCGCATCACACATATGCGCATGTCAAATCTCAATGCGTAATTGAGTGATATTCATAAAATATTAGCTAGTTTTTCAGTTTATTATGGTTTTTAAAGCTTATTATATTATGCAAGAGCTAAACTCCACATGTTTTATTTTGTGTTTGATTTCAGTTTTCGATCGTGGTAGGCGTGCTGCTGGCTCTTTTTTCACCCATAGGAGGAGCGCGCGAAATTATTATGCAAGCCAAAAGTTACAAAATGTTTTCTTAGTGCTCGATCGTACATTTGTTTTTCTTCTTAATTAGAATATAGATCATCGAATACATAGTCTGCAAGATGTGGTTTATAGACGGAAAAGTTCCACATTGTCTTTTTTTTTTCCTTTGTGTTTTTGCCTTCTTGTTTTGGATTTTCTGCAAAAACAAGAATGCAGTGTTGGAACTCAGTTTAATTGTCAGCTAAAATTCATTAATTCATTTGATAGCAAATTTTGAATTCGTTTTGTAGGCATCGAAATTTCGGTGAAATAAATGTTCACAAACACATTAAAGTTTCAACATGCCAGGGCATACGTGACATGCGCCGCGTGTCTCACAAAATCATACACATGGATATGACTCATCAAAATCGAACGAGTCATCAAGAATGACAAGTGTCAACATCTGCAGAAATGAATTATTTGATTTTAATTTAGTTAGGTTTTTTATATTAGCACCCCACAAAATGTTGAATGCACCTCACATTAAAAGTTAATATTAAATGACTTATTTACCCCACTATGCAATGACAATTTTGACCTTATTAGGTCTTAAAAAAAAAATTTCTAAATACACCCCAAATCACTTTTAGGGTATTATTTATCTTCTCAACTATCAAAACCCTCCCACCCTCCATTGTTGAACAAAACCCTAACCAATGAAACTACAAACATGTTGATTGACCAAAATATGCACAAGAAAATGAAAACAGCATGGTAGCTTTGAAATTGCTATTATTATTATTATTGAAAAAGTTCAAATGAATCTAACCATTTGTACTTGTACCTCCATTTATATCTATCAATGTAAAGATGCAGCTTCAAATATCTCAAATTCGTTTGGAAGTGCAGCTTCAAATATTTCAAATATTTCCAAGAGTATACGTCTTAAAACCAGCCACGCAATAATCAAATTAATATTCCCATATCCAAATGAATTGTTCATCGAATCCAAGAGCGAGAATTTATCTATGCAAACGCAGCGAAGTTATTTCACCAGCATTAAAACTCAAATCATTTGTAAAACCTTAGCATCATAGCAAGTTGTAAAATGTTAAAACTACCATATTACTTGCAGGAAAGGAAAAGTACAGAAAATGAGCGGATTATAATCTGTAATCACCATTTATAGTCAAATTGTTTGAAGAAGGATACCAATGAGAGTTTACATGAAATCTCCTTGCCTTTGTCCGTCCAAGAATTTTTTTCTCCAATTTCTCAGTGTTTGAAAGTAATGGAGGATGCCAATGTTTTCCAAGTGCTCCACACTGCAGAAATGAAGTTCCTGAAAGTCAAAACAAAAATTGCGTACCACAAAGTTAAACCTAGCAATGAAGTCATTGCTGATGTTATCCTACTTAACGAAGGTAGACATTTGTCGATGCAAACTATAATACTAAGATAATTTCAAATCATCCGGCAAACTAAACGTTTAGATGATTTGAAATCTTTCGGCAAACTAAACGTTCAAATGGTTAGATTCAGTCCCTGAAAATAAAAAATGAATGTTATAAGATCTGAGAAATGTGGGATGTATAGAAAATGTGAGTGTATTGTGATGACTCGTCCCAAATTATTATATATATTTTCTCCCCTACTGTGTAAAGTGACGATATTGCCCTCTTTGGCTTAGTGACGTGGATGTACATGTGTAGTTTTAAATTATTTTCTCGCCATCGTAATTAAATAGTACTCGACGTCACGAGCGCATCGATGCGAGTTAGGGCTGAATCGGATTCATAACGAAAAAGTTACGATTAATTGAATACTTAAACAGGTAAATCACGAGCCAATTATATTAGCTCATATTACCTCTAAACCAATCAGATTTTGGGATTTTATCTTTCTTTGGGCCAATTAGAACTCTATCTCTCTCATCGCAGCCCAATAAAAAAAATATTATTTTCTGATTCTGGCCAATCACACACACACACACACACATACGCATACACTCTCTCTCTCCTTCTCAACTCTTCTCCTTTCTTCTTCCTGTCTGCACCCAAGACACCCCACATGCATAAACCACACCAAAACAGCACGAATCGAACCTACAAAGACTACCATCACACTTCTAACAAACTCACGAACCTAGCCATACCCTTAGGTTTCAATTTTGGTGAGTTTTAACCGTCGACTCACGAGCTTTTAAGGCTTGGAAAGGTATCCAGGCAACTTCCCTAACACTTTGGAGTAATCTTGGAGTGAAGCGGACATCGATATAGGTGAGTTTGGAAAGTTGCAGAATTGGCCGGATTTTTCAAGGAATTTTCCGACCACTTTTCATAGGATTATGAACTCTTAATAGGTACGAATGCGTTCTACTCTTCAAGACCTTCAAATCCATATAAATTTCATGGATTTTGGTTAAGAAATGAAGTAGATATTAAGTTTTGAAAAATTTCCAGAAACCGGCAAACCAGACGGCGGACGGTGGAGACCGGCGAGGTCCACCAGAGGAGAAAAAGAATATTCCGTCAAAGTTGATGGAATATTCTAATGGCGTCAGGTAACACCGTTAGAATTTAACGGAATATTCTGTAATTTTAACGGAATATTCCTAACGCCGTTAGAGTTTTCGTCCAATGTACCAGGCACGTGCCTACACATGGCCGGCTCGTGTGGCCATGCCTTGGTCGGCACATGAGGGCACGTCGGACATCCAAATTTTTTTCTAAAGATATGGCGATGTTCATGTTGTCGAGTAGATCACGTTGGTATATTCAAACACCCCATTTGAGCAATTAATCCTAGGCTTTGTTTACATGCTAATTAATTAACGTAAAAATAGTTGTATCGCATATAGGTGAGATGTACCCTGAGGACGAGCGTGGACAACCGAAGCTAGGGGGCTACGATCATGCTACTTATCAGTGAGTGGGCATTTGTTTTCTATATATATATATATATATATATTTATATTTATATACAGTTTCCAAAAATGCTTTCATATGGAACTATGCTTTGCTTGCCATGTCGTAAATAAGTTACATTTTAAATATTGCATTGTTACATTTGTGAATTGTATTGTGTGATGCTGTGGAGACTCAGGTAAGCTTCAGGTGAGTACTATGTGAATGAATGGGTTGTATTGCATTGGTATGCACAAATTTATGTAGAGCTCATCATGGTTGCACCCCGGTATTAGTGCTCCCGCCCGGGGCTAGGGTCAGCCTTCATATGATTGTTCACCTCCCGCACCGCACACTTACCTTGGATCCAAGTCTGGTGCCAGCCTGTCGTACAGACCACAATAAGTGGTTCCGACTCATAGGTGACCCGCGAATTATCGCACAGCCTTCACGTGATCGTAGCACTTGAGTGTACATATTTATACCTAGCCTGTCGTACAGGTCACACTAGATGACTCCGACTCGTGTGCTAGCCTAGATTGAAAAGTTATAGGTCCAATCATACAGGTCACGTTAGGTGACTCTGACTAGCATTAT
Organism: Pyrus communis; assembly: GCF_963583255.1. Taxonomy (NCBI): domain Eukaryota; kingdom Viridiplantae; phylum Streptophyta; class Magnoliopsida; order Rosales; family Rosaceae; genus Pyrus; species Pyrus communis. Next base: position 40,124,955 of record NC_084803.1, read on the forward strand.
ACTATTTTATATTGGTTTCACACCTGGCTTACATTTATTATTGTTGAGATATCATGACATGGCATGCTTCAGTTTTTTATGCTCTTGTGCATTGGTTTTCATACCTACATAGTAGTATTTTCTAGAAACTATACGGGTTTTACGAAAAGGGGTTATTATGTTCATAAAGATAAATACGTTTTCAGACGCTTTGTTTTTACCCACTCACCCTTCTGTTTTGCGCTCCCTAGGTTCTAGGTATCTGTTCATCTTTGGTGGCTCACGAGGACTACACGGCGGTTCTGACGTTTCCATAAATAAAAGTAGGGACCAATGGAGAAGGGGTGATGTGCCTTATATGTACATGCCCACCTCCATATAGCACGAGGCATTTTGGGAACTCACTGGTTTCGGGTTCCATCAGAACTCCGAAGTTAAGCAAGTTTGGGTGAGAGAAATCCTAGGATGGGTGACCCACTGGGAAGTTCTCGTAGGTGAGAGAAATCCTAGGATGGACGGACATGAATAAGCTACCATATCTAATTTGAACCGTTAGCTTTAGTTTACCCTAAGTTCTCTATCTCTCTCTCATCTCGACTCTCACTCTCACTCTCACTCTCAGACTCTTAGTCTCAGTCCCTCCTCGACAGTTCCCTCGACTCCAATCGTCATCCCCCTCACCAACCGTTGATTCTCCTCGGCGAACACAACGGCACCACCCATCATCCTCCTCGACAACATCCTAGAGAACCTAGAGGCCAAGCCATCACCCCTGCCATCGATTATCTCCTCTTTGACAGCAACCCCATCACCGTCGTCGAGGACACTGGTACCAGCCATCATCCCTCTAAAATTTAGGTAATTTTGAATTAGGGTTTTGTTATTAATTTGAAATTTTGAATTTTAGGTGTAGCGATTTTAGGGTTTTTAAATTGGAATTTGGGATTTTAGGGTTTTCAAACTAGGTTACTAGAGTTAATTTTGATGTAGATTGATGCTTGAATTGATAATTTTGCAGTAATTTGGCAAGCTTTGATGCCTTCTAACTTCTAAGTTCTAATGGAAATTAGATACTAGATTAGTAGATAGTGTGAGTCTATACATTTCTTCTTCCTTTTGAGTTGAATTGGATGCAAAAACTGGTCAAAATCTTTGTCTGCATCAGCATCACAATCATTTTTCATGGAGCTTTCGAGCCCTACTCTGAGTTTTACAATATGTAGTCTCAAACCATTTGGTTGGCCTGTTAAAGCACAAAGTCGTGTTCTGCATATGCATTAGTATTTGGCTTTACCCTCGGCCCTTTATCTGTGTATCAAATTCCGCTTGGATTGCTGTCGTACTAGGGAGAAAAGAAAAAAAAAAAAGGGAAAGAAAGAAGAGGGACAAAAGGAAGGTGCGCGAAAGAGATATTGGGCTGAAAATTTGGCTTTCAACGTATTTGAGTCTGGAATTTGGTTAATTTCTTATAGGCTTTACGTCGAGCCACTTTAATTCTTGTGTTCTTACTTTTGTATAAAAGTACAACAGACTCTTAATACCAATGTTAAAGTTTTGATGAAGTTTTTTAACATTACTTGATCTGGAACTTTTGAGGAGGAAGAATAAGAAATGAGGGGCAGCATAGAGACAATTTTTCTATAATTTTGCCAGATGTCCTCTGTTGGCTAATCATTGCAGCATCAGGGAATATTTCATTCACTTGATCCCATACACATAAGGAGAATGAGAATGTGGACAATGAAAGTTATTCCCATATCTGATAAATCATTCCACTTTCGGATATTTTGTATGTTGATTTGATTTTTAAATATTGGACGATGTAATATTGTTATTTTAGATGTATTGTTAATCTATGAACTTGGATGTTGGACTTTGTATTTAGATTGGATGTGAATAATGGTGAATTTGTGCAAAATCTGCATAAATGCAATCTGTGACTCTGTGCAGTTGCAATATGTGCAAATCTGTACAGTTTGCAATTTGTGCAGTAGTTTGCTATCTATGCAAAATTCAAATCTGTGCAGTTTGCAATCTGTACAAATTTTATTATTATTTTTTTCAAACAAAAATAAATAAATAAAAAAAAGGGGACCCGTGGATCCAGTCCAAACCGGCCTATTTCAACCGGGCCGGGTAATGTCCGGTTCCTATATTAGAAAATGTAATCCCCGGCCCGGCCCATGCCTAGGCCTAGTATTGATGCAATGCACAACATTAAATATAGTTTTTATATTAAATTTGATTGTTTGTGGCTTTTCATCTTTCAAAGCCGTGTTTTATTAGGTTTCTAGTAACTATAATCGTTAGTAATAAGTAATTATCCTACCAATGTATTGTAAGCTTTCTATTTAAAGGACTTCATATGTATGTTTAGGGAGATTTGAATGAATTAAAAAATTGTATTTGCCTTGTGCATTTGAAGAGAGTGATTTCTCCTTCTAAAATCAAGCATTTGGCTTCGTCGTGTGAGCAAATCCACGATTAGCGACGTGAGCATTCTCAGTTGCCCCTGGTTAAGTGATTCCAAGGTTATCATCCCTCATCTTTCCGAGACTCCCTTGGTTTGTCCTACGTCATGTATGTACAAAATATAATGTGTATATTGAGAATGTGGGGTGTGAGTGTATTATGGAAAAGTATGTGGGGTGTATTAAAATAATTTTTAAGTGAAAAAGCAAAGGTGGGGTGTATTAAGTATATGGGCTTATTCAATAATTTGTGGGGTGTTAATATAATAAGACTTTAGTTAAATCAAATGTTAATTGATGGAGTCAAATCACGAACCAGCCCACAAATAGAGTCCTAGTTCTTTCGTCAATTAATCAAGCCCACAATCAAGGTCAAATCCATCCTTAGTCAAGGCTTGGAGAGTCTATAAATAGGAGGTTCTAAGACAAAGAAAGGGATCCAAAAATCATTTCACGCGAACGCTGATGCTTTGAAATTCTGAAACTCTCAAGCACTCAAACCACCAAAACACTCAAACACTCAAGAAGACTTGGAAAACCCTTCATGTTCTTCATCAAATCACGTGAAGAACCACCAAGCACCCCTACACATATCGGTTCCTCCATTGCCAAGAGCCAAAACCTTGCGGCATTCGTTCATGCAAGATCAAGTCATCATGACCCTTGGATCAACAACACTGCACATCTACACATTTCGGAAATCGAATTAGAGGATCAAGTTGTAAAGGGATTGTAACCCTACAAATTCATTAATTTAAACAATTATTTTGTACACGTGTTCTCTTGTCATTTGTTGCAGGATATTTGTGTTTACACGTTTTTATGATCCGAGTCTTGTGTTTTACCTCATATATCTTTGAAGCTTGATAAGCAACTGCTCTCGGTTCAAGTTTTTGTTGTGCTTGATACAATAAAACTGAAATGTAGATGAGATTGGACTTATCATAAATAGGCAGAAATGATGCACGTTGTTTTTGCCATTTCAACTATATTTTTTGCTAATCTTCTTCATTGAATGTGAGGTTCATATTTTTTGGCTTATGTTCTGCATTGAGAATTAACTAGACTACGGGAGATCTTGTTGGAACCCTATTGGACTTTAAACTTATCACGTTAGGGTTTAAGTTTAGTGGAAGCCGAAATTAGTTAGAGTTAATATATAAGTAGATATTATTTCCTTTAAAGTAGGACAATAAGGATAAACATGGTAGAGAGTGGATATCCCACATTGGAAATCAAATGGAAATGGGGTTTAATCAAACTGTTTCCGTGATAGGAGGAAATGGTTGAGGTTACACGTCTATAAAGGTTCAGTCCCTGCTCAAGGGGAAATGTGCGTTCTTATTGAATTAACGAGCCATATTCTAGTTAGAACATAAGGTCCCCATTGAGTAGAAGACTTACCTTTGTGAACTCAGTTACAATGGTTTCTTCAAGTTTGATTTACACTTTGCTTCTAGTTAATATTGTAATCTATGTGAAGCTAAACTAATAAAATTCCAACATTTGGTATCAGAGCATGTCTTAGCTCTTCATAGATTCATTTTGTACTATTTGTTTATTGTGATGACTAATGTCGTGTTTTCATGAGCGTGTTTCTTCGAGAACAAAGTTGACACAAAGTTGATACAAATTGATATGAAATCAAACTTCATTATCATTTAAAGGAAATCATGTTGATAAACCATTAAAACAAATGTTTATTAAGGAGGTTGCATGGAGAGTGATTCGTAATACATGACATGATAACATTATACTCTAAAGGGTACTAAATTAACTGGTTGGTTTTATTAATTAGTGTATAGGTTTTTAGTTAGTCTTTGAGCCAACTATTTTCTCTACCAAAGATTAGAATTTTAGTTGTAACTTGAACCCTAATTAAGAAGGCTATACAATAAGGATGCATGATCAGACCATATGCATAAAATGCAGTTGTGTATCTTGCCCAAAGGTGTTACATGTATCTATGATTGATTATTTTTTCAATGAAGTTATTTGATTGTTTTTTGTGGCTTCTTCAGTGAATTCGAATGCTCTAAGTTTCTCCTCCATTGAACCCTTGAATGGATGGAATTTCAAGAAGTGAAAGTAAGATGTTGAGATAGTGCTAGGACTGATGGATTACGATCTTGCACTAAGGGAAGACTAACCACCGGCTGTGACTGAAAACAACACCAATGAGCAAAGGATGAAGGCTGAAAGGTGGGAGAAATCCAACAGGATGGTTCTTATGGTGATGAAGATGTCAATCACCAAGACAGTTAAAGGTGGGATCCCAGTGTGCAAGAAGGTGAAAGACTTCCTGGAGGTTGTGTGTGAAAAGTTTAAGGTTTCTGAGAATGCTGAAATGGGCAACTTGATGACCACTCTGACATCACTCAAGTTCGATGGGAAAACCAGTGTTCGTGAGCACATTTTGAAGTTAGTAGACACTGCAGCCAAGCTGAAAGATCTCAAGAAGCCACTTGATGATTCTTTTGTTGTCCATATGGCACTCTCATCACTACCTGAATCATTTAAACAACTTAAGATATCATACAACACACAAAAGGAGAAGTGGATCCATGACGAGATGATCTTCATTTGTGTGCAAGAGGACAATAGGCTGAGCAAGACCAAATTTGGACTGTGAATTTGGTAAACTTCAATACTGCGAAAAGGCCTATGGTGAACACTGGTACGCAAACTAAGCCCTATACTACCTCTAATGTTGCTACCAATATTCCTTCCTCCTCTAGAGAACCTCAAAACTATAAGGTGAACTTAGAAAACATGAGGTGTTATTTTTGCAAACAATTGGGACATTTGAAAATGGACTGTGAGAAAAGAAATAAATGGGCAGTGAAGAAAGGTAATAAAATTATTAATGATTTTCTTTGTTTTCAAACTTTACTTGTTGATGCTCCTCCAAATACTTGGTGGTTTGACACTGGCTGCTTGATACATATTACCAATTCTTTGCAGGGCTTTTCAAGAAGAGCGTCAACAAGTAATGAAGTTTTTGAAGTGCATGTTAGGAATGGAAATAAAGTAGTTGTGGAAGCAATAGGCAACCTCAAGCTTAGACTATCTTTTGGCTTTGTTTTAGAACTTTTTTGATGTTCTTTATGTTCCGTCATTAACTAGGTCTTTAGTTTTTTTCTTCAAAACTTGTAAGGAATGGTTTTGCTTTCATCGGAGACAATGAGAGCATAAGGTTATTTATGAAGGATAATATGAATTATTTGCTTGGTGTTTGTCTTTTAGATAATGATCTTTGGAAATTGGATTGCACCGTCGTGAATTATTTAAATTGTTATAATATTGATTCTTCATTGCAAGTTAAAAGACCATTATCAAATGACCTTTCTTCCATGCTTTGGCATAGAACATTAGGTCACATATCTAAAACAAGATTGCAATGTTTGGTGAAAGAAAATATTTTGCCTGATTTAAATTTCACCGAGCTACATGATTTTGTGGATTGTTGCAAAGGGAAGTTGACAAAAATTAAAAAGAAGAATTCAACAAGGAGTCAAAAACTGTTGGAAGTGATCCATTCCAACGTATGTGGTCCTTTTTCCCACAAAAACAATATGTGGAAATGTGTATTTTGTAACATTTATAGATGATTTTTCAAAATATGGATATGAATTTTTAATTTCAGGAAAATCACAAGTCCCAAATTGTTTTAAAATTTTTATAACAAAAGTTGAAAACCAATTGGACACTACAATAAAGGTTTTGAGATCGGATAGAGGAGGGGAATATTTTGGCAGGTTTACAGAGGTTAGGCAACATAAGGGACCATTGGCTTTATATCTTGAAGAATGTGGTATTCAAGCTCAATATACCACACTTAGGACACCAGAGCGAAATGGTGTCACGAAAAGAAGGAATAGAACGTTGAAAGAGATGGTGAGAAGTATGATGAGCCGCACAACTCTTCCTCATTTTCTTTGGGGAAAAGCTTTGAAGATGGCAAATTATGTGTTGAACCAAGTCCCAAGCAAAAATAAAACTCCATTTGAGATTTGGACCTTGAGGAAACCTAGTCTCAATCATCTTCGTGTTTGGACGTGCAAGGCAAAGGCTAGGATGTATAATCCACAAGAAAAGAAACTTGATTCGAGAACCGTAAGCTGTCGTTTTATTGGTTTTCCTGAAAAATCTAAGGTTACAAGTTTTATGTTCCAAACTTGCACACTAGAGTTTTTGAAACCAATAATGTGAAGTTTATTGAAGAAGAAGTCAGCCATGATGGAGGAGATTCAAATAACTTTATTTTTTAAGAACATGAAGGTCCCACTGACTTTCATGAAGGAGATAGATAATCAACATGGGTCAAATGCCATGCAAACCATTATGTTCGAACCTGAGGTATTTCTGAAATTGGTGGTATAATCAAATGATCATGCAAATGAGCCAATGCATGAACATGTTATCGAGGAAGCTGTTAGGGAAAGCCCAGTAATAAATGAAATACCGAGAAGAGCATCATAAAGAGTTCGAAGGTCAGCGATCTCTAACGATTATGTGACCTACTTGACTGATGTTGAGCATGATGAGGGAAGCTAAACAAGTCTCAGTGCCCTAAGAATCAATTGGAAATGCAAAGTATGCTGAACAAACCATATGCATCTTTGGTAGGAAGCTTGATGTATGCTCAAGTATGCACAATGCCAGACTTGGCATATTCAATAAGTGTGCTTGGTAGGTTTCAGTCAAACCCAGGATAGCAACATTGGGTGGTTGCCAAAAAGGTGTTGAGGTACTTTGCAAAAACGAAGTCGTGCATGCTTGTGTATAAGAAGTGTGAAAAGCTTAAAGCAGTAGGTTACTCAGACTCTGACTTCGCAGGGTGTGAGGATGATAGAATGTCCACGAGTGGTAATTTATTTTTTCTAGTAGGAGTCATTTTGTGGAGGAGTGCTAAATAGAAGACACTTGCAACCTCCACGATGCAAGCTGAGTATATCGCCGTCTTTGAGGCTACGCAAAAGGCATTGTGGATCAAAGATCTGGTTTGTGACATCCCACATCGTCCAAGGGAGTGATCCTTATATGTATATTCCCATCCTTACCTAGCACAAGGCCTTTTGGGAGCTCACTAACTTCGGGTTCCATGGGAACTCTGAAGTTAAGCGAGCAGCGCACAAGAGCATTCCTAGGATGGGTGACCCATCGGGAAGTTCTTGTGTGAGTTCCTAAAAACAAAACCGTGAGAGCGTGGTTGGGGCCCAAAGCGGACAATATCGTGCTACGGTGGTGGAGCGGGCCCGGGAAGTGGTCCGTCCCGGGCCGGGATGTGACAATTTGGTATCAGAGCCTAACCCTGGTCGCGTGTGTGCCGACGAGGACGTCGGGCCCCTAAAGGGGGTGGATTGTGACATCCCACATCGTCCAGGAGAGTGATCCTTATATGTATATTCCCATCCCTACCTAGCACGAGGCCTTTTGGGAGCTCACTGACTTCGGGTTCCATGGGAATTCTGAAGTTAAGTGAGTAGCGCACAAGAGCATTCCCAGGATGGGTGACCCATCGGGAAGTTCTTGTGTGAGTTCCCAAAAAACAAAACCGTGAGGGCGTGGTCGGGGCCCAAAGCGGACAATATCGTGCTACGGTGGTGGAGCGGGCCCAGGAAGTGGTCCGTCCCGGGCCGGGATGTGACATGGTTACTCTTATGGGAGTCGTGGATAGCATCTCAAGGCCAATTGTGATACACTGTGATAATAAGGCTGATGTGTTCATTTCCAAAAAACAACAAGCAGTCTACTACCAATCGGTTAATGGATATTAAGTATTGTTCAGTTAGAGAGGATGTGAAGAATGGATTGGTGATAATTTAGCATGTTGACACCCACTCCATGATAGCAGACCCATTTACTAAGGCACTGCCAGTTGCTTTGTTCAAGATGCATGCTGCAAAAATGGGAGTCTTGGATTTGTTCGATTCAGCAGCTATGTGGGTGTAAAAGTTTGGTTTAATTTCATTTGCCTAGATAGTTGTTTTGTTCGTGCAAATAGTTGTTAAAGTACTTGCTAAATGATACTTCATGTGTCATTTGATGTGAGTTATTGGCATATAGCTATTGATTTAGTTGATAAGGTTCTATATTTCCTATAGTTTCCCATTGCATTATTCATTTATTTTTGAAATATCAAGAGTATGAATAATTTAGTATGTGTACACACACACACACACATGTGATGACTAATGATCATTTACAGGAATGCATCAAGGATACTGCAATGCTAAGGAAATGGTTTATCCAGTGGGAGTATGAAAAATGGCTCCCTTTTATCTAACATGTTTAAGCATCATACGTGATTGGCTTCATAGTATTATTGATTATAGAGTGATTGTGCTATTATTGTGCAAGTTCTTTCTATAGTTATGTGCCTTGAATCACTCATGGTCGATGTGTGAGGAAATGCTTGTTCATCTATTAACTCATGTGATCACTAAGGAATTGATTTTGGTGAATACATTGCTTGAACGAAAGTGATCAGTTTAGGTTCAAGTAGGAGAATGTTGGCACCCTATTGGACTCTGAACTTATCATATCAGGGTTTAAGTTTAATGGAAGCCGAAATCAGTTAGGGTTAATATATGAATAAATATTATTTTCTTTAAAGTAGGACAATAAGGATAAACATGGTAGAGAGTGGATATCCCATGTTGGAAATCAAATGGACGTGGGGTTTAATCAAACTGTTTCCGTGATAGGAGGAAATGGTTGAGGTTACACATCTATAAAGGTTCAGTCCCTGCTCAAGGGGAAATGCGCGTTCTTATTCAGTAAACTAGCTCTACTCTAGTTAGAACATAAAGTCCCCATTGAGTAGAAGACTTACCTCTGCGAACTCAGTTACAATGGCTTCTTCAGGTTTGATTTACACTTTGCTTCTAGTTAATATTGTAATCTATGTGAAGCTTAACTAATAAATTCCAACAGATCTGCATATGCATTACAGGTAGTGATGTGTAGAAAAAGGGGGACGGGGCCCATTATTTTGGGGTGGAGGATTGGGGTAGGTTGTGTAGAAAGCAATATGAGAAAAGTGAGAGGGATTGTTCAGATGAGAATCTTGAGCTTCAAATGCCAGAAAGCGGGGGCGGAGATCATAATAGGTGGGCAGAGGAGGTGCATGTCTGAAGGATGGCAGTACAAAGCATAAGATATTTGGGGCCAAGACCACAAAGGATGGCATTGACAAAATATTCAAGATCAACATGTTTATTGATGTCAGCAAGGAATTGGCAAGAGATTTGGAGTGACGCAGGCACTCATCAGTTGATATGGAACCTTTGGTCATGTCCATGAGTTGAAATTGAAGAGATGCAAAGTTAGCAACTGTTTCTGAGCAAAGTGGAGCTAGAGACAATCCTAAATTTTTTTGGGACGTCTCGCAGCCAATAGTGAGCGAGATAATAGGCTTGGTGAGAGTGGTGATGATGTAACTCACCACAAGTTGATCTTGTTGGATACAAAAAGGCAGTGCCGGGTTAGGAGAGGAAACAATAACAGGTGAGTCAACAGACGAGGAAGCACCAGACAGGGAGGAGAAGGACTCGGGAGCAATAAGTTGCATGATGAGGACGGTGGCAGCAGGCTTCGGACGAGTTCCGTCAACAAATTTTTAAAAAACTTGGCCAATAAGAAATGAGTTCATTTATCAAAGCCATTCGAGGTAGTTGGTGTCATCGAGTTTGAGAAAACTGGTTGTGTTGGGGCCAGAAAAGTGAACTGGGGCAGATGGGAAAAAAGAAAGAGGAAAAAGATGAGGAAGAATTAGTAGCCATCAGATTGAACAGAGAGGATCAACGAGGGTGTCTGATGAGAGAGAGCCTAGACCTAAAGTGATATCATGTAGAAAAAGGTTTTCTAAATTTCATCCATTCACAAATAAACAATATATAGTACAAATACAAAAGGAACCTAATCCTTGAACAATGAACCTAACATAGAAGATTCAATGAACCTAATCTATAAGATTACGAAGAGATTTTGGAAGTGAGACAATCTTTCTAATATGATGCTTACATTACGTGGACTATGATGAAGTTACGAGTTTAGCTCAGAGTACAGGTAGTCTTTTCGCTTGGTTCATTAGTTTTCCCTGTACTATTTTTTATAAATGTTTTGCACGGAATGGTTTTCATTCAAATCGTATTTGGATAGTGTTTGGCATTGGAGTTAAGTTGATATTGGCCTGATTACGAAATTGTATTTGGATGGGGTTATTGATTTTTCTGAATGTTTCACACGTATTGCATGTCGTGATGATCGATTGTTGTTCGAATATTTTGCAAGAGTACAATATGTCTTGTGTGCACCTTGCCACTTTATAGCCTGGTAGTTACTATGTTTTACTTGGTCATCAGGTAATGTTGGATATAGTGACGTTGGAGTAATCGCGTGCCACTAGCTTGAACTGATCGATCGAGATTGATCATGATTTGAGATTTTAACTCAAATGTCATATGATATATATTAGGGTTCTTTAGATATAAGCTCATACAACACTTACTTTCTTGACAAAAACCCATCTCATTTTAAACATCCAAATAAAACCCAAATTTGAAGTAGACTGTCATGTAAACAAATAAATACCTATTATTTTCAAACTATTTACAATTATGCCACAACACTTTAGTTATGTTAATGAATTTAATTATCCACCATAATTGTGGGAAATAAGTGCCTTATTATTATAAAATTATCTACTTTATACTTCTCTTACCATCAAATGCTTCATTTCTTTTATTTGTTTGACAATCATTGTAGATAAATTATTTTGCATGTATGTATTAGGCATATTTTGTTAAAATCATATATATGCGTGCAAATAATTTATCTATATTTTTATGTAAAATAATATGTAATTAATTAATTTTGAATCAATTGGCTAAAAACATTTATTTATTTTGTAGGTAAATTATTTTTCATGTGATATTACATATCACATTTTGTTATTATTATATAGAGTGTGTAATCAATCAACATTCTTTTATTTTGTAGGTAAATTGTTATATATATATATATATTGCAAAATATTGGTATTTAATTAACTTTGAATAAAAATATTTATTTATTTTGTAGGTAAATTATTTTGCATGTGTCACATCCCGGCCCGGGGGGCACCACTTCCCGGGCCCGCTCCACCACCATAGCACAATATTGTCCGCTTTAGGCCCCGACCACGCCCTCACGGTTTTGTTTTTGGGAACTCACACGAGAACTTCCCGATGGGTCACCCATCCTGGGATTGCTCTCGCGCGCTACTCGCTTAACTTCGGAGTTCCCATGGAACCCGAAGCCAGTGAGCTCCCAAAAGGCCTCGTGCTAGGTAGGGATGGGAATATACATTTAAGGATCACTCCCCTGGGCGATGTGGGATGTTACAATCCACCCCCCTTAGGGGCCCGATGTCCTCGTCGGCACACTCGCGGCCAGGGTTAGGCTCTGATACCAAATTTGTCACATCCCGGCCCCGGGGGCACCACTTCCCGGGCCCGCTCCACCACCGTAGCACAATATTGTCCGCTTTGGGCCCCGACCACGCTCTCACGGTTTTGTTTTTGGGAACTCACACGAGAACTTCCCGATGGGTCACCCATCCTGGGATTTCTCTTGCGCGCTACTCGCTTAACTTCGGAGTTCCCATGGAACCTAAAGCCAGTGAGCTCCCAAAAGGCCTCGTGCTAGGTAGGGATGGGAATATACATTTAAGGATCACTCCCCTGGGCGATGTGGGATGTTACAGCATGTATCATTACATAATTTACTAGGAACTTATATTGTTATTATATATCTGTTGTGCAAAATAATTCACCTATGTTATATTTAAAAAATTAATAATTTTGAATAAAATAAATTTTTTATTTTTTTTTATATTTGTAGGATATACTAATTTACCTATTAGCATCATGTGAAAACAACTATATAAGGAACATTAGTATCATGTAATTTTTTTATTTTATTAAATGCATAGGAATCGTGATATTTAAAACTTTTTTCCAAATCTCCATAAGGTTTTTGAAGACATTTAATTGAATGAAATAATGTAAAATAAATGTAGATAATAAGTGAGAGACCCAAAGTACGTGTTATTAAGGGTAATTTAGACATCCAAAAATACAAATTTTGCCAAGTGAAACTTAATTATGGATATTGCTTAGTTGGAGCCTAGTCATTGGATTTTTGTTAGAGAAATTTATCATGATGGGTTTTAGTTAAAGAAAATTGAATTCCAAGGGATGTACTCATATCTATTTGTTTTTATAATAAAACAGGGTGACCCCTGAGGAGGAGTAATGTCATACATTTTGCTCACCCTTACCACTGCATATTTTTCTATGCAGATGATCACGAATAGATGGTTTGCGAGATGACACGGCACTGCCAGCAATATAAATCATACTTGTATTTCGAGTAACTCTCATGACACTGTCAACAGTAAATTATACTTGTATTTCGAGTAACTCTAATTCTGTATTTGACTCACATCTTAATAAAATCAATCTTCGATTTATTTCAGCCCACCAAAGTTCCTCATCGTTTTAAGTAAACTATTTCTCAATCCTGATTCAGTTTCTTTTTAATCATTTATTTAACTCCCGTTCAATATTCGGGATTTTCAATCAACCCCATGTCTGAGATTTTTAAAAGGAATTAACTTGGCTGCTGAACCATTCAGCAGCCAAGTCTTGTTATTTTTAAAATATAAGCAACGCAACATATTGAAAATATCGAGGACAAAACATTTATAAGTCGTGGAGAATTGAAATGCCGACCCCAAAATTAATTTACAAGATTTGGAGGATGTAAATTGCTCGAATTTTGAATTTCGAAGCTCAATTTTAAGCCTGTATAGGCTCAAATCAAAGAGACTTTCAATGTGCCTGGAATAGGGGGCGATACGCCATATGTTACTATACAAGTGGAGGAAAGTTTCTTTTCAGGCGTCCCCTCCACTGGAATAATGACATGATACTTGTGTGTCCGTATTCCAGCCACATTAAAAAATCTCTCATCAACCAACGCGTGATTTCATTTTCAAACAAAGAGGTTAAAAAATGGGAGCTTTATATATAGAGACAACAATTTTTACTATATTTCAATGAACTCTACTAGTTTTTAAACATATCAATGAGAGATAAAAGTATCAAAACAATTAAAGCACAGCCCAAAAACATGAAAACAATGTTTTAAAATACCAACCATACTCCTAAGATTTTAGGCTTTTAATAGAACCCAACCCTCCCAACTCCAACAAAATTAATATGTGCCATAAGCTCAACCAATCCTCGACTATTGACATAGAACAAGTTTTGAAACTATATGTAGTAGAAGTTTGTATCATTTATTACTATAATCAGTTCAATCAGTCCTAAACCATTTTTGCAAAATCAGTTCAACATATCTTTGACAATTTTTGCAGAATTAGTTCAACCTGTCCTCGACCATTTTTACATAATCAGTTCAATCCATCCTCGACATTTTTTTGCAAAATCAGTTCAACATATCTTTGACAATTTTTGCAAAATCAATTCAACCTATCATCGACCATTTTTGCAGAATCAATTCAATCCATCCTCGACATTTTTTTGCAAAATCAGTTGAACCCGTCCTCACTCATTTTTGTAGAATTAGTTCAACCCCTCTTTTTTGCAAAATCAGTTCAACCCATCATCGACCATTTGCAGAATCAGTTCAACTCATTTTCAACCATTTTTGCAAAATCAGTTCAATCTGTTCTTGACCATTTTTGCACAATCAATTCAACCTATCTTCGACCATATTTGCATAATCAATTTAACTCGTCATCAACAATTTTTGCAGAATCAATTCAAGCCGTCTTCGACCATTTTGCATAATCAATTTCAAATATATGTAAAATCAGTTTTGTATACTTTTCTATATATATGCAACTTAATTGACTTCAATACTTTTTTTAAAAAAAAATATGCAACATAATTGACTTCAATAAAAAAATGAATTTATATATATTTTTTATAGAATCAGTTTGTATAGTTTTAGAAGAATTAGTAAATGGGAAGGCTTAGTTTGTGTTGAGTTGGGTTAGATTGATTCTTATTCGGTACTTGTAAGTTCCAAAGAATTTACTTTTTTACCAATCAAATTAATTTCAATATTAAGTAACATCCTCCTTCAAATTAAATTACTCATTGGGTATAGTTTGATTTCTCTTGTGCAGGCTCCATCATGTATTCAATCATTTGAGAGTCGATTGAACGATGTCTAAATGTATAAGGATATAAGATTGACACTTGTTTTGTAATTTGGTCTTTTGTTCACTTGGATCAATTTTTTTATCCTTTTAAAAAGTTTGAGGGCATATTTGATGTACTTGAAACAAATAAATTTGAATTGGATTTTCAAAAATCTCATTCCTAAGTGTAAATATAATTGTTTTAGCTTTTATACTAGTCAACCTCAACCAATGATGGGAAGTTCATTCTTGCGGCAAAAAGGTGTAGATGCCCAACCTCCACATTCTACGGGCTCATTTGGATGTGCTTTTAAAATAACTGAAAGAGCTTTTAGAAGAAAAAAAATTTGAGTTCCAAAAGCACTTAAAGTTCTTTCTGCAAGAAACGCCAGTTATGTGCTTCTTTCAGGAAGCACTTTAAGTGTTTTTCCATTTACTTGCATATTTATTAAATATTGGTTCTAAAATATTTTTATCAAAAGCGTTTTCTGTGATTTTAAAAGCACGTCCAAACGAGTATATCATCTCTTTGAACCCCTAGAAACAAGGTGCCTAGGTGGCATGAACAACTTCAATGCTAGAGAGAGAAGTGTGAAAAGATACAAAAATAAAGGGTATTATCGTAAGTTAAAATCTAGAGAAAAAAAAACAAATGATGTCATCTTTCACTTTCTTTTTTTTTTTGTTTTTTTTTTGGTTTCTTCTTTAAATGTTTAAAAATATTGTCTCAATATAAAATAAGGTATTAAAAGTATACTTTATGTGTTTTTTTTTCTTAAAAAATGTTTATTCAAAAATAAAATAACGTTTTAAGTGAATGGGCATATTAGTAATTTTGAAATCCCTTCACGCTTCCAGTCCAGCAACTCGTATATGTTTGTTTTGGAAATTGTTGTTTCAGCTGTGTACTTGAATAATTGAATGGGTGATTTGACTGTCTGAGTGTATGTTTCTCGAAACATTTAGCTGCTGTTTGTCGAGGCCTGTTGTGTTGGAACTCTTGAAGAGACAGTGCCCAATATTCAAAACAAATAAGAGTGATCGTTTCACTTGGTTAATGGAAGTTGAAAAAACTAAAAAGCAACCTGTATTGAGACTTTTGACCAATGGCAATGTTGTAGGACCATGTAGACGGAAAGCATATACAATCAGAATAGATATACATCGTCTACAGGTTGCAATGCTGGGAACAGTGACCATCATCCAGTTTCAAGTGTAATTTGCCCACCATTACAGCAGTTGAGCTTTGGCGGGAACATTTGGTACGTCATTATTAACAGGAGTTTCTGTCATACTCTTAGGCTTGTATCTTTATTCTACAAGTAGGTCTGTGATTGCCCCTCGTAACTGAAATCACTTGATTGAAACTTGCATAGCATCTGAACATTTAGCTTACCTTTTTTTCCATTCAATCTTCATAGCAGACCACTTTCAGGAATTGATTGGAGTGATAATGTAATTGTAAAATTTACAATAAATCTAATAGATCAAACTATTTCGTGAACTTATGTGATACTGATTTAAGCTATAGAGTTCAGCTCTTTTGGCTTTCGTTCTTGTATTGGCAACGTGGAAAGGTACGCTTCCACTTTCTTGTTCTCTTTTTTTTTTGTTGTTTCTATGCAACTTCGCAAATTGTGAGCTTCGTTCAGTTCTAGTTGCTGTTGCAGGCGACAGATGACAGTGAGTCTTGTGACCACTCCGATAATAATAGTTTCTAACTTCGGTTTTATTGAAATTGGTTTTTGTTCCTTTGACTTGAGATCTCTTGTTAAGTATGAGTGTTGATTTGAACAAACTAATAATTTGTTTTCATCTCTTATCAAAAGTATACAAAGTTTAAGAATTTAATTGTGTGTGCAGTTTGTGATGCCACTGCGTCGCTAATGCTTCCTACCAGGTACTACAAAGTTTTAAACTTTAAATTTTGTATCTGCAGTTGTTTTTCAGTTGACATGATTTGTAAGCACAATATCCTAATACGATTCCAATTTTTGTAATTATATGTGAAGAATATTTTTTTGATTTCCTTCTAGAATTTCAAATTTGAACAACAGACTTTATAACTTCACTGGTATTGAAGAAAGGATTCTGAGAGATCACCAAATATCCAACACACTGGCATTGAATTATGATATACACTGCAATATTATAGACGTGTCTACCAGCGACAATTATTATATCTTGTTATGCACCGTGTTCATGTATTTCGGTGAAGGAGAGTGGAATTAGAAATTGGGAAGTAATGCTGTGAATCAAAAAACAACCAAACGTGAGTACTTTCGTCTTTCAGACTACCATGTAGAATAATTTAAACGAGTTTTTCTTCTTATCTAACAGATTATTATCTCTGGCAGGAGATATGGCTCCTTCGCTCCTTATTTCTTTGATCTATACTCTAAGTCGAAAGTTATATCGTTCTATGTGATATGAGATTATAATTGCTTAATGTAACCTCATCGTTCATTTCAGCTTTGTCAAGTTCTGGGATACCAAAGTTTGGAAAATGTTTCTGTACAGACATGCCGTCACCTGGAGTAAATTGACAAGGTTAGTTTGAAGTGTATGATCAGTGGTGCTAATTTTCCGCAGATCAAGTGTCCTATATACACTGATGCATGAATGACCTATTGAGCAATGAATATGAATTGAGCCTTTTTGTCCGGCTTGGTGGTGTCAGGATGATTGCCATTAGTTTATGTGGTCGAAAGCCGCACAAGTTAGTAGGAAGTATGCAACAGTAGGAGCTCATCTACTAACTAATTGTGTTTATGGTTTCAGTTTTTGGTAGTCGGTTTGTTATATATGTCGCGAACTATGCTTCGGACATGGTCTATGGTTTCAGTATTTGATCGCTGCCATTGCTTTGTTGCTGAAATAGCTGGGGATCTAGTCAGTGTTGGTGTGTGCGCGTCTGTGAGACTAACTCTGTATTTTCTTTTGTGGATTGTGATCAAAGAGTATGTATTGAATTATTTTTATTTTTAAGTTGATCGATAGCGTTAGCAGGTTGTCAAGGGGGAAGGAAATTGGTGGGGATGGAATTCGCACCAAGATGCATAAGCATGCTTGCTTTCCGCCATTGCGTTAAAGCACCACATGCACTAATGTTTTGAATTACTGATAGCTATTGATCCTCCTATTTTCCCTCTTGTACGTTTCAACTTATAACACTTCTTTTCAATTACCATATATCACAGTAGAAAAATTAACAAAAAAATATACGGAAGGTAAAAAGAGGTGTATGGATAGCACCGCCTTATATTTTTTTAAGTGCTTGAGTCTCTTTCTTTCAAAACTACAGAGACTTATTAAGCAACAATTCACATTTACTGTGAATTCTCATTGTTATAGAAAATCCTATTTGACAAAGTATTAATAGTAGAATGACATAAACATCGCTTTTCAATTGGGATGAGGATCCTCTCCAGATTGATCCTCGGGATCCTTACATCTTATCCATTTACATTGTCCGGCCAATTTTTGTTAAATAATGTTTGTGTTTAATTTTTAATAAAAAATTCAAAAAGATTTCTAACCGCACGATTTACAATGAACAGACAGGATATAAAGATCCCTACAAAGAAAATCCGGATGAAATCCAAATCCCTTCAACTGATGTTTAATCTTCGACTTAAATTGATAACAAATAGTTCGGAAAATTCTAGAACATGTTTGGTGTTCGCTTTAATTCAATTTCTTAAACTCAAAAATTATTTTTGTCTTAATCCTTGAATTCTTAATAAGACTATTTTTAAAAGCTAAACTTGAAACTAACTTAAATAAATAGATTATTTCTTTAAAACATTACAAGTGAGTATTTAGAATTTTTCTAACTCAAAATTTCCTCTCCTGAACTTATTCTCTCTCTCTTTCTCTCTCCTCGCCTACTTATTACTTTCTCTTTCTCACTCGTACAATTTTCTTCTCTTACTTCACCTTCATTTGCTTAGAAAACGTGAGTACATAGAGAGATCAAGTCTCACTTCCAAATTGCTTCTGGATGTCCTGAAAAGATACAGTTGCAGACCCCCTCCGTTTTGCCCTCTGCTGAGATGGATGGTCCCTCCACCCTGTCATATAAATCACCTGCAAATCCAACAAAACACCGAGTCATTTGTTCGATAAGACCAGAGTTTTTTGGATCAGCTTGTTACACATAAGAGCATGGTGCAGAACCGCGCTTAAACACAGATATGATAGTGATCAAATGAAGTCTTGGATTAAGATTTCCTAATAACTTTACTGGTATAGTTTAAGAGACAAGTACAAGGCACAGACAACATATAAAAGGAACACAAACTAACGTTAATCTAGGTTTTAAGTTAACAAATTTCACATCCGTATGGGAGTTTATCATATGCTCACCTGGAAGGTTGCTGGGATGGTGCCATCTTCTGTTGCAAACATTGAATCATAAATTGCTGCAGTGGCCAGGGCCGTGTCTCTCTTTAAAATCTGGTTTCAATAATAAGCATATCACACCAATCAATCGATTTGATGAAAGTAGACGTGATTACTTCATAACGTAAAGAAACAAAGTTTTTTTTTTTATCCCAAAAGTAAATACAGCTTACAGTGTTCCTTTGTAGAAGAGCATTCGTTTCACCCATTGCCCGCAGATGTTCTATGAGATCCAGAGCTACACCAAACGTAGAGAAAAAGTTCTAAATGATTACGACTTAGGATACATGTATAACAACAGGAAATTCATAAAAACTAGGGCCTTCCCTAGCCATATGCACAGTTGAAGGATCCCTGAACTGTTTTAGAAGTAGGCTCTCTTTTTGATGTATAAAGTAGGTTATAATATTTCATATAGACCCTTTTTACAGTATTTTTTTGTATGTGTGTAAATTAGGGCCATATTTTCAATCTCTCCACAAGGTACCATAACTATGGGAACCAATCTTGTGTAAGTATACTAACACCACTTCTACAGATAGCATCAAGTGGACTTTGAGTCTTCCATGTGCATGCATCATTTCATTGTTAAAGACTTTTTGCCCGTAATTATGTTCTCACCCATGCGATCACATGCTATTAAGCTTAAAGAAACACAAGATAAACCTAAAATTGAAGGCACGAACATATTAACTGTGACATGGAACATCCAAGGAGCATTGACCATAAAGTCCCAAGCAATAAATTACTACAATCACATGCCCAAACAAAAGACGGAATGCTCACCGCTTGGATATCTGACTACAAACTCGTCCACATCAACACCTGGAAGGGTAAAGCCTGCCCTGGTCAAGAGATTGCCTGCATCCCGCACCTAAGCTCAAAAGGAAAATGTGTGGGAGGGTTTACATGCCGATTTTTAACAGCAGAATGATATAATTTTACAGGAAACCTAAAATAACAGAACTTGGAAAGAAAGTCTCAAGGCATCCATCCCAAAGTCACTAGGCAATTGGTGGAGAGGCCTATGAACTTATAATTGTTATGCAAGGCTCTGAATTTCCAATGTGCAATTCTATACTCTAATTTTGTGCCCCCTTACGGTTGCCAGTTGGAGAAAACTAACACCTTATATGCTGTTATGCAAGGTTTTGAATTTCAAATGTGGGATTCTATACTCTCAATGTGCCCCATTATGTTTGGTATGTACGTGACAGGAGCCAAACATGCAGATCAATTATATAGGGCAACGAGAGGCATGTGTGGCCATTGGGTCAGACACATGGATTGTCCACGGATCAAAATTACTCCTTGGATTCATTAGACAACAAAACCAATGCAACAGTTACATACTTGCGCCAAAGGTGATACTCGTGGACTGATGCCTCCTTCACGCTCCATTTGTGCCACAGTGCATGCTATCCTCAGTTCTCTAGTAACAAAAAATGGATAAGTAATCATCAACATATTAACAAATCAAAGTTTAAACCACTTTCAAGTTTCAATATAACTGACAAGTCAACAAAGAATAAACAACTTTAAGGTTTCTCCACCAAGAATTGCCGCTAAAAATAGGCCATCTGGCTTCAATGCCAATCTGCACTGTCAAACATAAACATTTGTCTTAGATATTTTCATGCAGTTACATTCTGGACTCTGATGATGATAATGACAATGATAACCTTCTGGATTATATAACACAGATACAGGAATAGAGAAAAAAGAAAAAGAAAAAGTAAAGGTACACAAATGAAAGTCATGAATACATTCGTGGGAATTAACTCCATAAGAGCAACAGCAATCATGTTTTGTCAACAACCAAGAAAGCTACAAAGCTACAAGCAGTATATCTCCCTTTAAAAGTAGCTGCTATAACTTTTCAACAGAGTGCTAACAATTATAAAGACTTTATACGTGTTTTTTCATGAGTTAGGTATCTGATATACTGAGAAATACTGTTTCATGCAAATCATGCAGATTTTTGTTCTCTTGTATCTCTGTCAATGTACGAGTACATCTACATTTTCTCAGTGCAGTAATGTGTATTGTTCTCCACAAATGCAATTATGCAAAGCTTATGTAGTTCTACTTTGAAATTTGCAAGGTTCTGAATTTGATTATTCAATATGATTTAAGAATTTGACCAAAAGCTATTAAATCTTTTGTAAAATAAAAGAAATAAGTATAATTTTCTAAGAGCTTGATTTAAAAACATCTTTATAGTTTTGAAGGTGTACATATATGACACAGGACAACCTCAATTAAAGGAAGATGTCTGTCTATTTTGATTCCTGTTGAAATTATGAATCGTTGAAGGCACAGCAGAAATCTTAAAGGAAGATAAAGGAAAATTATGAGAAAATTATAGAAACTGCTAGCATCACACCAGTAGGGTTTCTAGGAATCACTCCTAGAAGCCTTAGGCATCACACCTAGGGTTAGGTTGCATCACACAAACCTAGAGAAAAGCAAAGCCCAGCACTTTAAATTCAATCGTCCAACCACTTAGTACTACAGTCTAGTGGTATTCCTCTTCACTTGGAAGTGAGAGCTCTTAGGTGCGATACTCGCCAAAGGCGAATTTGAACCACATTATTGCTAGCCCATTGTGAGGCTTAGACCACTCCCCCACCCCTTCAGTGTAGATAATATCGTTTGTTCAAAAAAATAAATAAATTCAATCGTCCAATCTGTCACCAGAGAGTCTCCAAGGATGTAATTTATAAAGACATAAACCAAACAAAATAGGAAATAAACTAATCCTTAAAATAAAAAAAAAAGGAAATTAACCCAATCCTTGTTAAAAAAAAAAAGGAAACTAAAAGACTAATGGGCCTGCTGAAACGAGCAGCCTTTATTTTAAAACCCTAAAATAATTAAACGACACATCCTTGTCATTAAACTTCCTATCCTGTTCTCCATCAATATATGAAAATGAAGAACCACAACATAAATATGCATTTTTCAGAGCACTGTCTATATTACGTAAACAAGCAAGATTTAACAAGTGTTTTGTTATATGCTCTTCCATGAATTCTTTGCATCACCCTCACATGAGTTATAACAGATCCAAGTAATAAATTTAACATTGATCTTGAATGTTGAGGCACACAACAATGAAAGGGCAAGATACCTGTATCATTGCTCCTGGAAGATCATTTGTCCAGTGAAGGCCCAAGCAGCTTAATACCAGATCCACAGAACTTCACACATACAATTAGAGGATATTATATCAAAATTAAAATCCCTCAAGCAGTTAAATTAACCAAAACCAAAAAAATTAAATGTAGAGGGATACCTTTCCTTGACTGGCAAAAACTCTTCGTCACCAACCATAAAGGATGTTTCAATGTTTTCAGTTTGTAACTCACGCTCAGCATTTCTACACAGTTTTACCATGTCATATGATGCAGACATCATAATGAGCTTTTCAATGGCACCTAGCATTGGGAAAAAGAAAAAAAAAGGCAGCTAAGTTAGATTGTAATTGAGAAATCACTTTATGCCATCATAACCGCGGGGGGGGGGGGGGGGGGGGGGGGGGGGGGGGCCGCGGGGCGGGACACAGAGACAGACAGAGAGAGAGTTAACAGAGAATCATCTTCAACCCTTTCGGTTAAGGCTCTGCTTATAGAGCTACTGGAGTACATCATAAATGGTAGGAAATTGGTGATTTGTGAGTCGTACCAATTCAAAAACAAAAATACCACTATTTCCACTTAAACATCACTTACTCAGTAACATCATTTGCATGATAATTTTCGTCAATAAGGTTAGAAATAGTCATTTAATCTCTTTAACTACGAAAAATAAATTACATGTCGGACAATATGTTAAAGCTAAATACAAAGCATAAAGGAGAAAGGTATTAAAAAACTAATTTCTTACCGCGACCATGTAACAAACGCCTGACAGCTTCCAATTGGCCTCCCAAACATAATGCTGTTGGAAATGTTTTCTTGCAGTCCTTCAATATGTTACACATGGAAATTCAAACACAAAAGAGAAGAAAGTACTAGCCATATAAATACAAAGTGAAATATTTTTCTTTGAATGAGCACCATAAACTGAAACATCGAATATAGACTTGCAGAAAGATGTACACATTCCTCACTCTACAGCGTAGAATTAAACACTAACTATTGCATTACCCTAAAAGTAGTGTCGTTAAACATCACAATTTATGAACTTAGATGAATCAAGTGTTGCAAGGTTTCCCCAAGAAGGTTACCAGACTTTACTGTTACCTAAATTCATCAGATGCTGGTGGAACAATAGAACTTGAAAAGGTTTGGAAGTAAGAACACAAGAAAATAGGGTTAAGTTTTCTACTTAGGAAAGAAAAAGGAGTGCATCATCCAACTATATCAGCCGAAACATTCGAAAGGATATAGCCACTCAAGGAAAGGGGATTCTATAAATCACCAGAGTCCTAGGAAAACTATAGAGAACAGCATGCTGACGTATAACGTTCACCGGGTATAACATAGCTCAAGATATGCAATTTTATATACCATACGGGGAAGTAATTTGGTTAATAATATACTTGAATCGTCCCGAGTGGTGTTCTTACCATCAGAAACAGTGATGAAGCCAACAAATTCTACTAACAAAATCATCTGTTCTGATAATAATTCATTCCTTGAGTAAAACTAAAGGTTCTAAACCAAAATTAAAATTAAAATAAAATAAAAAACTGGGTTTTTTTTTACCTCCAAGCGATCTAATAGATTCTCAGCAACAGCATCAACAAAAGAATCCTTGGAACGCATCAACCAAGCAGCTCGATCAAGCTGCACACAAACGACAATAACAAATGACAATTTTTTTATTATTTAATTTCTGAAAGAAAAAAAAAACATGAAATTTAATTTATCAGAATGCCCACCTCTCAACCCAATTGGCAATTGCTAAAGTGAGATGCTTTTACTGAAATTTGTGGGGGGAAAGAGGAAATTAGAACCTGTTTGCGTCTGAAGTGGCGATCAAAGACCTTGATCCTGGAGCCTTGAACCCCATCAATGTTGTTGGTGTCGGTACAGAGAGCATTTGAGAAGAAGAAGAGTGAGTGCGGAGCTTCTCTTCCTGTCCTCCATAGCGAGCACCTCCGGTACAAGCCTCTCATTTTTCGCACTCCACTCCACCTTTTTGTTTTTCTCAAATGCAATGTTCGTTTATCCCTCAATCACCCAAGTGCCAATTTCCCCCTCAACTTTTTGTTCAGCCAGTTTGCCCCTTAGTTGTATATCAATAAAATTCAAACCCCATTTGAGTCCATGAAAGAGGGGAGAGAGAGGAACTTGGGATAGAGATACGGGTACCTGATGCTGATCAGAAAATTATAAGCCCCTGACAAAGAGCCTAACCCCTATTCAAAGCTTTTAAAAGCATTTTTAAACGGTCATTCAGTTCTATGTTCGAATTTGGTACACGATGAATTCAATACCAATTTAGGTTAGCTATTGTGTGGTTTAACTGAATTCTATATTACCCTAATGTAAAAATATCAATGTACTCAAACAAAAAAATATATATTTTTCAACTGACAAAGAGTACAAACTGAAAGATCGAATATGCTACTGTTAGATTGTAAATTTTTGCGCCAGTAAACTGAGCTTCCAATTAAGAGATTGTGTTATTTGTCAAGTTAGTTTCTATGCCTTGCTATGCAATGGATTTCAATTTTTTTTTTAGGCTTTTTATATTAACATTCGATAAAATGTTGAAGACACCCAACATTAAAATGTAGTATTAAATGGTTTATTTACCTTACTACGCAATGACAATTTTGACCTTATTAGGTTTAAAAAAAAAAATTATATATGCACTCTAAATCACTTTTAACATATTATTTATCTTCTTCAACTATCAAAACTCCTCCAACCCCCTATTGTTGAATAAAATCCTACCCAATGAAACTATGAACATGTTGATTGAGAAAAAATATTTTTTGGCGAATGAAACACGAAATCGATGTTTCGAAAGCTTCACATAAGGTAAGACTTCATATTTTTTTATTGTTTTAGTGATTTTGACGATATCGATAATTATTTAATTTTGCTTCTGATGCGTTATTCAAGTTTCTATGTTCGTATTCATCTTTTAGGGATCACAGAGATTACATGAAAAATTAAACACCTAAAATTACCACCAAATATTAAAAACTGACGACATGAGTTTTAACGGTGGAATTGAAAACAATCCACATATGCTTTAAATTCCAGGCGGCATCTTTTGTCGAAATTCCAGTCGGCATTTTTTGTCAAAATTTCAGTCGACATTTTTTGTCCAAATTAAAAGCTTTATAAGATTTGAGAAATGTGGGGTATATAGAAAATATGGGGTGCATGTAGAAAATGTAAGGTGTATATTAAGAATGTGGAGGTGTGAGGGCATTATGGGGAAGGATGTGAGGTGTATTAAGACAATTTTTAATTGAAAAAACAAATGTGTGGTGTATTAAATACGTGGGGTTTATTCAATAATTTGTGGGGTGTTAATATAATAAGCCTTCTTTTTATGTCAAGTGATAATCACAAACTGATCGAATTTTGGCTCAACTCAGTTTGCAATTCTAAATATAAACATAAGAATATAATGCATCACAAACTATATGAAAATGGAAATAAAGTTAAACACTTGTCAAATATTCAACAACGAAGCAATAACTTGAAAGAAGATGAAAAACAAAAGCAATCGGGTAAAATTTAAACATATCCACTAGCATTTTAAATGGAAATAACATGGATCTCGAACAGACCAATATTTATTTTAGGTCCAAACATGGCCCCCTTTAAATGTAATTAAGCCATTAATCGAAGTCTCTCACGATTCTGAACATGACTCAGGTATTTGGTCTGAGACCATCAGGCAAGTGTATCGACGTCTCGAAGGATTAGTCTCTCCCTGGAACTTACAGTCGATGAAGAAAAAAGAGAAGTTAGGGCCACTCTGCCACCGGTGAAGATTAAGTTGTTCTCTTCAGAATTTCAAGCATGCAACTTCTTACTCCGGCTTCCTCAACTATCTCAAAAGAAAGTATGATCCTTCTTCCCTCTCCACCAATAAAGATCAAGAGAACATGTACTTCTTGCTCTATTGGCTGAATAAGTTCATGTTCCCCAACCCTTAAAAGCGTATGAAAGTTGAGTGGATCCCCCTCGTTGAAGCCTTGAATCAATATGATAATCTAGCCACATGCCCCTTCGTCCTTGCTCATATTTATGCCGCGTTAGATAAGATGACTAGGAATTAATCTTTCAATACCAATGTTCAAGGACCATTGTGGATGGTTCAATTATGGCTTCAATAGTACTTCTTCGAATTTAAGAACAAGGAGATCACATTCTCTGAGAGAACAATTCTTGCGAGGCAGTTGGCCGAAACTCCTACTACTACAGACATCTCGGATTTAGAAATGTACATTCGAGTTCCTTTCTACAACAGTGTGAAATGTGGAACTTTCTACATAATCCCTCTTCCTAATATTGAAGCTGTCCAAATGTATCAGGAGGTGCTCGATGCTAGCAAGGAAAAGCCTAGCACACCCTCTCAGAGCAACAAGCATAAGAAAATGCCTGTTGTTTCTCCCAACATATGCATCTTTGAGGTCTTGCTCGAATTTCAGCAACTCAGCCAAACGGTTAACTCCCCTAGCCAGATGTCGTCAGTCCAACAAGCTGAAGCTCTAAAGCAATCCTGCAGGCACTGGTTGGAAGGTGGTTTTGATGGAAACTTTCAATTAGACTTGATCAATTTGATGGCAACTTTCAATTAGACATGCTTGATCAATCTGAAAAGACACTTGAGAAGCTATATGAGCTGATGGAGAACTCGAAAGAGCAATTCAATCAGTCTTCGAGTTTCTGAAGTAGTTGCATGAACAATGCTACTAAGTTACCAAAAAGGCTAAGGATGTACAGCAAATGAGACGTCAACACTCTCAATCCTCTACTCTTCTGAAATCATTGTCGAAGAAGGAACCAAAATTGGGGACATGATTTCTGTGGTGGACCAATAGATTCAACAATCAGAGCAATAGTTGCCCAAACTGAGAGCTAAGAAAGGCTAGCTCGGCAAGTGAACTAGATGTAAAGGTGGTTGAGGCCCCAAGTGCAAGCGAACAAGTAGATATTTTTGAATGCTCAGTTGGTTGAGGCCCCAAATACTAACATAACAACTACATTGATTTTCAACGTTTAAAGTGAAGGACTATATTTATCTATTTTCATTGTTTTTTTTTTTTTTTTTCAGTACATTGATATTTTTACTTTAAGAGGAGAGAATTCGGCTAAGTCACACAACAGGGGTGGAAAAAATTCCCAATATTCCCAAACCAAACCAAAAAAATACCAATCCCAAACCAAAAATGTCCCAAACCGATTTTCCCAAAATTTCGGTATTCCCATACCTAAAAAATACTGAAATTTCGGTATGGGAATCGGGATTGCCTTTCCAATATTTCAGTATTCCCATACCGAACCGAAAATATATATTTTTAATTATTATATATATATTTTAATTATAATTAGAATTAATTTGAACCGTTGGATTGTTTCAAATTAATCTATGTCGTCCATCTATTCCTTGTTAGGCTTTCAAGTTTCAGCTTTGTTTGTCCCCATCGAGGATTGAACTAACTCCACTCCAGTTTCTAACTTTCATTTAATTTCTCAGTCTCTCTCTCTCTCAGCTCAGTCTCACTCAAATCCAACTTCGGCCAGCCATTCACTGGCCCACCACCACAAGCGGATCATCCACCGTTGTCTCTCCCTTCCTTCACGATACAGAGTCACAGCTACCACCGGTATGAGGTCTCTCTCTCACGATTCTCTCTATCGCGACTCTCTCTCGCAATTCTCTCTCTCAAGAGTCTCTGACTCTCTCACGCAATTCTATCTCTCATATTCAGACACATGTAAATAAATATGGGAATTAATTTAGGGTTTGTGAAATTAATTTACGAATTCTAGATTAGGGTTTGTAATTTTAGGGTTTTTGAAATTTAATTTTCGAATTCTAGATTAGGGTTTGTAAATTTAGGGTTTGTTTGGTTTCACATATCAGATTCTATTTAATTGATCTAATGGTTCAGGTTCTTGGGTTCTTGGGTTTTTGCAAATTGGTTTAATACTTTCTCAAATTCCGATTTAATACTCTCTCAAATTCTGGTTTAATAGCATATGTGGAGCCATGGAGGTTATTCTCTTCTAGTAGGAAGCCATTATTAATAAAATGGATGTCACATTAGCGACCAATATTTACCAATGTTGATCAAAGTTTAAGCAATATCAAATTTTTTGTCTTTTTATGAGAATTACTTGGGGTATTAGGCAACCAGAATGTTGTTTTGTTGGTGTGTTATTGTTAACAGAGAAGGTGTACAAACAAACCAATGCCACAAGGATACCAAGGACAAGGTAATTTTGTTTGCCTCAACCGAGTAGGCATGTGTTGTTGAAATTGAATAGGCAGATGTTGTTGTGCATAGATTGGCAGATTGCTTTTGAATAGGCAGATTGTGCACAGACGCTTTTGAATTGGCAAATTTGTGCACAGATTAGTAGAAACAAATTGGCAGATTGGGCATGCCTATATGTCAATTTTCAATATAAAATGTTGAATTTTAGCCCAAAAGTACAATATGTCAAATTTTTGTCCAAAAGCCCAAAACCATTTAGGGATTCCCGATTTGTCTCGAAATCCCGAAACTATTTTGGGATTCTCGAAAATTGGGATTCCCGAAAATTTGGTTTAGAATCGGTATTGAAATTGGGATTCCTGAAAATTTCAGTTTGGGAATTGGGACAAGGGTTTCGGTATGGGATCCCATACTGAACCACCCCTACACAACATTAGCCTAATTTGGTATCGAATTCGCCATTTACGAGATTCAAACCTAAAACCACTCATTTTCAAGGAAAAAGAAATACCACAAGACTGTAGTACTGAGTGACATCTATTTTCATTATTAAGGATCAAATTCAAGACTTAGGTCTATTGTTTGACCATTTTAGCACAAAAATAAGGGTAAATTACATTTTACCCCTTAAAGTTTGGGGTCAATTTCTACTAACATCTTTAAAACATTTCAATTTCATACATTTACTTATCATTTTATTTCAATTTCATACATCCGTTAGAAAATCTGTTAAGTAAACCGTTAAATGATGACGTGGCAAATATGAGATCCACATTTGTGCTAACATGATTGCCACATTTGTGTCATGTGGCAAAAAAAGTAATTTTTTATGCATTTAAAATATAATATTATTTACCTTGTAAAAAAAAAAAAAAAAAACAACCAAACAAAACAAACCCAGAACACACCCCCCCCCCCCCCCCGGGCAACCCACTTATCCTCCCTCTTCACCTCCCATCAATTCTCTCTCCCCAAACCCACTCCTTCCTCTTCACCCCCGATCCCACCCCCACCTCCCCGCAATTCCCCCACCCCACCCAAAACCCCAAATAGTCGTAGCTGCACACATGGCGATCGGAGGACTGGTGCCTGGAGCAAATGAGCTTGCTGCACTGGCACCGAAATCCGATCAACCCGACCTTTCACGATCTCTTACGCCTATTAGGCGATTTGCTTGATCTTGCGATTTTCGACGCCGTCGTCTTTTGGAAAGTCTCGGTTGGGGCCTCAAAGCTGAATGTGGGTCGGGGGTGAAGAGGAAGGAGTGGGTTTGGGGAGAGAGAAGGGATGAGAGGTGAAGAAAGTGGAGATGGAAAAGTGGGTCGTGGGGGGTTATGGGTTTCTGGGTTTGTTTTGTTTGGTTGTTTTTTTTTTTTTTTTTTTTTTTTTTAATAGGGTAAATAATATTATATTTTAAATGCATAAAAATTAAATTTTTTTGCATGTAGCACAACTGTGGATCCCATATTTGCCACATTATCATGTAACGGTTTATTTAATAGATTTTCTAACGGATTTATGAAATTGAAATGAAATGATAAATAAATGTATGAAATTGAAATGTTTTAAAGCTGTTGTAAAGAATTGAAATTGATCATAAACATAAGATCTAAAAAATAAATCACCTTAAATTAGAACACTCATATTTGGTTTGGACAAAGCGCGCGATAAAGGAAAGCCCACCCTCCGACGCCGCAAACCCACTTTCGCTCGTCTTCTCCGTCTTTTATTTCGAGCGCTTGGGAGGACACCAGAAAGGTTTTTCTGTGCTGTTCTCCGTTGAAGTTTGCAGGCCTCTGATTTTTAGAATTAGTGCTCTGAAATGGCAGCCGACAAAATTATGGAGGAACTGAACGTGGTCTCAAATGCTTGACTTGGCTGAAACCGAGCGGCACAGGAGCTGAATGCACTGTAAGTGTTCACTCAGAGTTCACCACTGATTTCCTTTGATTTCTTTTGATTTGTCCATGCTAGTTTTTTACTGGGTCACGGAAGCTGGGGCCTTTTTTCGGTAATTTAGTCTTGCAATTGTGTTGATAGGGTTTTAGGGTTTAGAGAAGGCCAATTAGGACTAAATTTTTTGGGTTTCTCACGTCAGTTTCTAGTTCTGGGCACCCTTACGGTGGATAATGGTGGCTGATATAACGATTTCTCCCATTATTTGGGGAAGAATTATAAGCAACATTTCATGGATGTGTGCCATTGAGAGTAGGAATTTTTAATATTTGTGGTTAATGTTCGATTTATGTTTCACATTTTCAGGAACTTGTAGTGAAATTTATAATATTTGAAGCAACGTATCAATTGTTACAACCCTGCAGAATGGGCATTGAATCTGGAACTCCTCCTAATTCACATATTACATGTCAACACAAGAAACGAAGGGTTTCTCGGGACACTTGCTTTTCTTCGTCTGGGACTTTTAGCCATCTTGAAGCATCCGTACCCTGTTTACCAACTTTAGAAGCAGCTGATTACTATACGCAGCCCTCTTTGAAGGATTTGGCTGCTCAAGAATACGCAGATCCTGGTTTCTGTAGCCGAGTGTTGGACTTCACAGTTGGGAGACTTGGTTATGGCTCTGTCAAGTATCCTGGGAAGACTGACATAAGGTTTTTGGAATTAGATAATATTGTCAAGTTCCATAGACACGAGGTAATCGTATATGAAGATGAAGCTGTCAAGCCTTTGGTTGGCCAAGGTCTTAACAAGCCTGCTGAAGTAACTTTGGTCCTGCAAACAAGACCATCAAATATTGACGAGAGACAAAAATATAATATTGTGAAAAAGTTGATGCAGAGTGCGGAGGGACAAGGAGCTCGCTTTATTTCGTATAATCCAGAAAGCGGGGAATGGAAATTCTTTGTTCACCATTTCAGCAGATTTGGGTTGAATGAAGATGATGAAGAAGACATCATGATGGAAGATAGTGCTTCAGCTCAAGATCTTGTGGAAATGAACCATGGTGAGATTTCTGATGGTGATGAAGAAAACCAAATGTATCCCACTGGAATTGGGCTTTCACATTCTCTACCTGTACATCTTGGGCTTGACCCCGTAAAGATGAAAGAAATGAGAATGTTGATGTTCCATGATGAGGAAGAGGAGGCTGAGGATTTGAATCATATCCCTGCACATTATAATTCATCATATGCTTCTCAGAGGATGAATCAGAGATCTACTCCACCAGCTGTGCGAAAAACCCCACTGGCATTGCTAGAGTACAAGCATGGTAGTTTTGACTCAAATTCTCCTGGAGCCATTCTAATGACCCAAGAAAATAAGGCCATGCACCCTAAGACATTGAAAGAGGGTTTTATGCTTGATCTCAAGCATGAAACACCAGTAACCAGAAAACATTCTCACAACATAGTTGATGCTGGTTTGTTTATGGGTAGGTCATTTCGAGTAGGATGGGGCCCAAATGGAACCCTTGTCCATGCTGGAACACCAGTCGGGAGTAACGGTTCTCCAATGATGCTATCATCCATAATCAATATAGAGAAGGTTGCTATTGACAGTGTTGTTCGAGATGAAAACAACAAAGTTAGGGAGGAACTTGTTGACATGGCTATTGATTCTCCTTTAGATCTTCACAAGGGAATATATCATCAGACAGAGGAGATTGAAGTTGGATCATTCAACCTGAGGCTTCAAAAGCTTGTCTCCAACCGCCTGATGCTTCCACAGATTTGTAGGAGCTATGTAGATATTATTGAGAAGCAGCTGGAAGTTCCCAGCCTATCTTCCTCTGCCCGTTTGGTTTTGACACACCAAATAATGATTTGGGAGTTGATAAAAGTTCTCTTTTCTGATAGGGAAAATGGTGGAAAATTGAAATCTTTGGGTGCTGATAGTGAGGAAGAAATGGTTCAGGATGTGACGGAAGCTTCTCAACAAGTAGACCTGGAAGCTTTACCTCTTATTCGGAGGGCAGAGTTTAGCTATTGGTTGCAGGAGAATGTTTCTCATCGAGTAGAAGAAAAGATAAGCTCCTTGAATGAGTCCAGTTATCTAGAATATATATTGTTACTTTTGAGTGGGCGTCAGTTGGATGCTGCTGTGGAACTTGCTGCTTCTCGAGGAGACGTGAGATTGGCTTGTTTGTTGAGTCAGGCCGGTGGGTCCATAGTCAATCGTACTGATGTTGCCCAACAACTTGATCGTTGGAGGATCAATGGGCTTGATTTCGACTTCATTGAGAAAGACAGGATAAGGCTCTATGAGTTGCTTGCTGGTAATATCCATGGTGCTTTTCACGATGTTAACGTTGATTGGAAGAGATTTCTAGGGTTGTTGATGTGGTATCAATTAGAACCTAGCACTTCACTGCCTACGATTTTTCACACCTATCAATATCTTCTTGACGATGGTAAAGCTCCATACCCAGTTCCAGTCTACATTGATGAAGGACTGGTAGAAGAGGCTGGGAATTCAAATGCGGTGAAACGTTATGATCTATCTTATTATCTGATGCTGCTTCATGCCAGTGAAGAAAGTGAAGTTGGCTTTCTGAAGCCCATGTTTAGTGCCTTCTCGTCAACACACGATCCACTGGATTACCATATGATCTGGCATCAGCGTACAGTGTTGGAAGCAGTTGGTGCTATCAGCTCTAAGGATCTTCATGTTCTTGACATGGGATTTGTTTCCCAGCTGTTGTGTCTTGGGCAATGTCATTGGGCCATCTATGTGGCCCTTCACATGCCCCAGTCTGAAGATTTTCCATATCTCCATTCTAATCTTATTCGGGAAATCTTGTTCCAATATTGTGAATCCTGGAGTTCACAAGAATCACAACGCCAAGCCATTTTAGACTTGGGTATTCCTAAGGCATGGCTTCATGAGGCTATGGTATGTCATATATTCTCATTTTACTGATTCAATGTATAGTTGTAATTGGATACAAAAATTTATTTTGACGTCCTATCTTAACATACTTGGAACATAAATCATGTTTATGAAAAAACAATGAGCTTAGTAGCTTATTGACAATGACTGACCATATATTCACTTTGAAACCCTATTCGAGTTCGAAATGATTTGTTATTACTTTCATTTTAAAACTTCTATTTTTGTTATTTTAAGTCTTTTTCATCTTATTTGAAATCTTATGAGGATCCATTTGGATGCAAGGATTTAAGATGAGAAATTTGGATTTGAGTTGTCAATGTAAATTGCTTATTTGGAGTTTTAAAAAGTATTAATCTCTTATGCCCGTGGTATTTACGAATAAATTTGATCATGTCAAAAAATGTGGGATTGCAAACAAATCCTTTTCTCTTGAATATTCCAAAAATCCTCTTTTTTAAATAAGTAAATGCATATATGGATTTTACTAACAATAAGGAAATTAATATTTCTTTTTCCTACTTTTGAAATGCCATGCTTGACTCTCGCTTTTCTGTTTTGGGAACTTGGGAGCCTTTCTTTGAGAAGAAAATTTGTTGGTTACCAGTCTGCTGTTTTGACTTTTAATTTCTTTAGGATTACCAGGCATGTAACAAAGTAAGACAAACATTTTGGTATTTTGTTTTGGAATGCTGTTAATTAATGCCTCCCCTTTTCTACTTCTAGGCACTGGGGTGAAGCTTAATAAATCATACAATTAAAAATATATTACTCTGAATTGCTGATAGATGCTATAGGATGTCTGTCCTTTCTCGTAGCACAAAATCTAAATTAAAATTGTAGGATGCTCTAAATTGCTGACAGAGGCAATAAGATGATCATTGTCATATTTACAACGCATACAAGGGACTCTCAATTTCCAGTTTCTGAATCCCAGGGTTTGGAGTTCCCTATGTTGATTCTCATCAGAAGATCACTATTTAAGATTCTAATTAAAAATTCGATGTGTGCTGAGTTCAAATCTCATGAACAGCAGTCGATATAAAAAATAAAAAATAAAAAATAAATAAATAAAAAACCAAAAACTCGATGTCAGCTGTTTTCCTTTAATTTATCTGTGGTTGGTTGCTTATCTGAAAGTCTTGGAAATGGAAATGGAATTTAGTCTTCCGACTTAATTATTCTACTGTGTGAATGATTTTTTTTTTTTTTTTTTTGTGATTGCAGGCTGTGTATTTCAATTACTATGGGGATCTTGCGAAGGCTCTTGAACACTTTCTTGAATGTGCAAATTGGCAGAGAGCACACACTATTTTCGTAACTTCTGTTGCTCCCAAATTATTCTTGTCTGGTATGGTTTAATAACTTCTCTTTCCATTTAGTTTCATTATGTCTTTCTTAAGTTTCTGGATGTACTCTAGTAGAATCACTGATTAGGAATCTGTTATAGCAAAGTATACTTTTCATTCTGTTGTTAAGAATATGCATATAACTTGAACAGTTTATTTCTTCGACCTATTGAATTTAGAAGCAGATAGTTGATTGGTTTAGGGATGATGTACCTTTAACTGATTTTGTTCCCAAAATTTTGAATATATGAACTATTCACTCACTAGATTTGCGCCTCAATTGCTTTAGTTAACATGGTTTGTAATTTTGTTTTTCCTTTTCTGAATGCAGTCGAACACTCAGATATATGGAGAATTGCAACTTCCATGGAGGACCACAAATCAGAAATTGAAAATTGGGACCTCGGAGCTGGGATTTATATTTCATTCTATTCGATTAGAAGTTCATTGCAGGGAGTGAACGATACCATGAATCAATTGGTATGACAGCTTATCCTACTTGATAAGATTATAAATGTTTTGTAGGTCTGCATGATAGTCAACCCTGCATTATTGTAAATACTCAATTGGCTGTTGATAAGATTCAATGCAACGGGATCTTTATGATGTTGAAAGGCTTAGAAAATGATGATATTTCTTTTCTTTTTATGTTTTAATATATTTGTGAAAGCGATACTCATACTCTAGGCCCAAATCGATGCCATGTACTCGAGAATAAATTGGGGTAATCATTTGGTATTTGGTCTTTCTTTTTCCAATGAGGGCTCAGCACTGTGTTATGTATGCTGCAGGATACACTTGAAAGCAGAAATTCTGCTTGTAAAGAATTTCTTGGTCAGTTAAACCAGTCTTTGGCTGTTTGGGGTGTCAGGTTACCAATTGACGTGAGGTACGTTCAACAACCCTTGACTGAGCTTTTGCACGGATCGAAGCATAATTGTTGGGTTTTATTAAGACAACTCACGCTTGTTATTACTGTGATATTTTAATTTTCATCGTAGCTTGCTCTACAGTTATCATGAAATTTACATATTTACCAAACAGGGTAGTATATTCGAAGATGGCGGACGAGATATGCAATTTGCTTTTATCTGATATTGGCGAGGGACCAACACGAGATGTTCAATTAAGTTGCTTTGACACTGTTTTTTGTGCTCCCATTCCTGAAGACAATCGCTCAAGTCATTTGCAAGAGGCAGTGTCTCTCTTTACATGCTTTCTTTCAGAGGTTGCTCCGTAGGTTTCCCCCTTTTTGCGTACCGTGCGAAAATTGAGCTCTCGAGTGCTTTTTCATGGTAGATTGATCAATGGAGAGATTCACGGCACTCTGTTCACTGAAACCATAAAAGAGGAAGTTTTCAAGTTCGGGTTCGGGTTTGTTTTTGTTTT
Source organism: Pyrus communis (assembly GCF_963583255.1). NCBI lineage: Eukaryota > Viridiplantae > Streptophyta > Magnoliopsida > Rosales > Rosaceae > Pyrus > Pyrus communis. Next base: position 40,161,039 of record NC_084803.1, read on the forward strand.
CTCGCAAGGCCTTATTGTTTGCTTCAACAACAATCTTCTCTGTAGTCGGTCTATTCCGGACATGCATTGCTCATGAGTTTTGTGGTACAAAAGCTATTTTCCCAGTTTGTTAATTGTACCCTAAACCCTAAAACCCTTAACTATTTGTACCCTTTTTCTTCGTGAGATACGAACATGATAAGGGTAAATAGGTCCATAAATTTTATATGAAAAATAAATAAATAAATCGCTATTGACTCAAACAAACGAAAAATAGACCTTTTTTTTCTTCACATTATTTCGTTCATGAAAATGAAATAAACTAAGAAATGTGAGATGAAAAGATGGTGGTATAAAGGGGAAGAAATAAAGAAAATGAATGAGATCAAAATCTTGAAAGCGAAAACAATGTGAAATGAGTTTTCAATTTGCAAACATTGTAAATTCCTTTTTAAGAAATTTAAAAATAAAAACCAAATAATTATGTAACGGCCAGATTTTGATTTGACCGAGTTGGCAAGCGCACTCAAGTTCGAATTGTTTTCATCGTAGTTTAGATGGATTAAGACATGGTAAAAGGAGTAGTTTTGTAAAGAACAAGTGTTATTCTCCTTCGTGTGTTTACTAAAAGAATAGATTTTAAGGGAATGCTCATAATTTGTGTTTATTAACAAAAGAATAAAAATAACTAATTTTAGAAACTTCGTTTGATATAAAGGATTGAATTAATCAAGAAGAAAATTTATCTGTTCTAATCCTTTACGGGAAAAAATTTATTTATGTCTTATTGCTTTAATGTATCTCGTAGGTTCTTGTTTCATTAATTGGCACACGTGACGGTGTACCGTGGCATGTAAGTTGTTGTTTTGCGATTAGGAAGTACAAAGATGGAGAGAGATTTTTAAAGATTGCAAAGCGAAAGCAAGCACAGATAACCACCCAACAGGCAACAACTCAACTGAAACAGGAGAGAAGCAAGGTCCAAACATGTCACTAGCATCTCTGACGTCGTGCTCTCAAACACTAGTCTACTACTCTTCCTCTAAGCCGCCGCCTTCTCCGCCTCAGCATCCGCCTCCGCCATACAGTTTCCTCACACATGCCCACAATTCTCCATTAATTCCAACCACTTTAATTCCAGTTTCTACCCTCAAACTATCTCCATGTTCTCCAACATTGCTGACAAATGTGAACTGGGTTCCTCGCAGAAACAGATTTCTTCCTGCAAATTCAGCCGACTCCGACGCACAAAACGAATCGGCAACCGGAGAAAATGGCGGGAACCCATCAACCAGCCTTCTGTCTTTTCTTTGTCCCCTGCTCAAGCTCTTCTCCGTCGGTCTTTCCTATCCTTTTCTTTTCCTTTCCTTTTCACTATACTTTTTGCTAATTACTAATGTCAACTGCATGTGAAGATACTCCTGTTTATGATACTAGCTCTACCAAATTGTTGTTGCTTCTTCAAAGTTCATACAACTGAATTTGATATTCTTGTTTATGATAAATTATTGAAATGCTGTGTTGATCTTTTGGCATTTGTTCACCATTGTTTTCGTCTTGTTTCGTGCAGGGAGGAGATCCCTCTCAAGAACGGAACTTTACTTTGGAGGTAATCACTTTAAAAATTCATTCTCGATAACGGAACTTTGCATTGATCGTTTATTCCTAGTGTGAAATTGCAGTGGCTAAAGAACCATTGGACTGTAACCTTACTATTTAATAGCATTGGATTGGACTGTAACTTCATCACAGCTTTGATTCCTTTCAGTGTGTGTTTGATTTTCTGCCCTATAGGTGTTGTAAACATCCATGGATTTGGGTCTAACCATAAATTTTCATTAGGAATATGCTTATCTGTGAACAACTTACCTCTTAGCTGACCCTAATTGACTTCCATTGTTTGGATCTCAAAATAGGTAGCTACGTCTTCGTTGTCTACCTTGGCTAGATTCCCTTGGGGATCAAGATCTCTGTCAAATAATATGGACAGCCAGGAGATCACTACCTTGGATCCTCCTTTGCGTTTGCAGCTTTTTGAATTTGGTAAGCTTTTCTTCCTGATTATAAGACTACAAATAAAGTAATTGTAGCTTTGTTTTGTTTGGAGTTTTAGTGTTGTGGACAACGATTTTCACCATTGAGGTTACCAGTGTACCAAACATGGGTATAAATTTGTTTACTGGACCAATCAAGGGCTATAAACTTGTGTATTAGCATGATTAGCATATGACTAAAAACTAAGAAGCTAATTGTTTTGTTGGCAATGTGAATATTTCTACACTAGTTCGTACTGTGTGGTACAGCCTATTTCATTGTGACTTAACTTCATTGCGGAATATAATATTTCCCTTGTTGAATTCCCGAACTGGTTTTGTCAACAGAGGCTTGCCCTTTTTGCAGGAGGGTTAGAGAGGCTTTGACTGAGCTCGATCTTTCTGTAGAGGTGAGTAACATGTATCAATTCAACCGGTAATCATAGTGGTTATTCCTTGTTGATGCTTAATTGGTATTTGGATTTTCAAATGTCAAGTGTAAACGCACATTTGCAGGTATATCCTTGTCCAAAAGGTTCGGTAAGACATAGAGAAATGGTTAAAAGATTCGGTGGCAAAGAGCTGTATGTAATTCTCAATTCTTTAATCTTTATACCATCTAGAAAGAATTTGTTGTCTTTCTGATAATATTTTCTGAAAGTTGAATCAAGTCTAATTGGAGCTAAGTTTGTATTGAGGTCAGGTTATTATATATGTATCTCAAATTGGAACTAACAGATGATAACTGAGAGCATATTTAACACAACTAAATCCACCAAATATGACAATATTATTATTTTGTTTAACTTTAATATGCTTGTATCATGCATTTTCTTGCCTAAAAGGTCGTTATTATGGCTACTACTAACTTTTGTTGAGTGCCTCTTCATCTCCTTTGTAACCAGAATTGTGAATATTCTTGTGCAGGTTTCCTTTTCTCATTGATCCAAATACTGGTATTTCAATGTATGAAAGTGGTAAGTTATTAACTTTGTTTGTTTCACATGGATTCCACTCCATCTCTTTGTATCCTGGTCTCTTTCTGTCTATCTCTCTCTCTGTCTCTCTCTCTCTCTCTCTCACACACACACACAGAGACAGATTGCACTCCATGTATGAAAGTGGTAGCCAATTGTAAAGCTGTTTCATCTGAATGTTCTGTACTATAGGTAAATAAAACATCTCCCAACTTCCTTGCCTCAACCAATAGGTTTTATGAGCAACGTCATCATACTTCGTAATGCTTGGTTTCTATCTTCTTAGACAAGCTATTTGCTTCTACATTTTCTTTTCACCTACATTCTTTTCTTCTCTGTTTTGACATGGTATAGAATCAATAATTAGTCCTATCGTTGGGGAAGTATCAGCAAGTGCTTACATCAATACATCTACATTGAGCGTAGCTAAATGTTGTCATTGAGAGCGTTTTTCTGCACTGTGTTTGAAATTTAACTAAGTCTGCATAGAGTTTAACGCTCAATAATGTACATTGAACTTGTAACATTATGCTGATTGATGTTTATCTTACGTTGTTTGAAATTATTTTATCAAGGTTGTATAATTTACAACCTTATTGCTTTTGATTACAGGTGAAATTGTGAAATACCTATTCCAGCAATATGGTAAAGACAGAAAGCCTTCAGTGGGGCTTTTGGAAAGGTATTGAACCTTGGCTCTCTCTGGCTCTCTCTGGCTCTCTCTCTCTCTCTCTCTCTCTCTCTCTCATATTAAATATTGCTCCCTGTAGCACATTATTCACGGGATGGATGCCAACAATTCTGCGAGCAGGCAGAGGATTGACATTGTGGGAAAAGGCGAGCCCAGACCCACCACCCAAAAAGCTGGAACTTTACTCATACGAAAACAATCCGGTGAGACAATGGTCTTTCATTGAATCGTTTCCAATATACCATGATGTAGGCATCCGCATGTGTTTTCATATTTCTTTTTGCCTGTCGCCACAATTTGGGCTTCAATCCTCTCTTCTTTTCTCCCTATCATTTACCGGTTTGTTTAAATTTATTTCTAGTTTGCACATAAAATGGTCATTTTAATCTGTTTTACTGAGCTCTAACGGCCTAAATTCGAGGGAGAGGAGAGAAAATGACAGTCTTATAAGAAAGAAGGGAGAAAATGACAAACACAAATCACAATCTGCTTTAATTTGAGACTTGGCCTTCATTTGGCTAAATTAGGAGGTGATTGTCCTAAGATTTATGTAGTCGTAGTTGTCCATAAATGCTGATGGAATTTCCAAGTGCTATCAGTAAAAACAATTTTCAGCGTGACATTGTAGATTCACAGTTGAGGCCAAATTCCAGGGTCATTTGACAATTATTTTCTGTATTTTATGCTGGAAGTAGTTTGCAGATAAATCCTTCAATGACTTGTGGCATTTCATGTGATTTGTAATATCTTTCTCTTCCCCCTCACACACACGCCTTCCGTTTCCTTTGTTTCCAGTATGCACGAATTGTGCGTGAGGCACTTTGTGAATTGGAACTTCCTTACATCCTTCAAAACGTGGGAGAAGGGTCCCTGCGGTCGAAGTTACTTGAGGCATCTGGATCCAAAGAGGTTAGCATTTGAGAACATCTATCCCTCAGATGATTTTTCTTAGCGTACGTGCTAATCTCCTGTTGAGAACCCTAAGGATGACTGCGAAAACTGTCTTTGTTATAGGTTCCTTACCTGATTGATCCTAACACCAGTACTCATGTCGGTGACTACAAGAAGATTCTGTCGTACTTGTTCCAGACATATTCAGCAGCCACTCTTGTATAGTTAGAAAATTTAGTTGCACTCAGAAGCTGAGATGAATCTGATCGCCCTCTAATCAGCTCGGGCCTTGTTTAAGTACATATCTGTATACCTCAAATGATTGATTCTCGTTCATTCATATGGTACACGGTTTTTTATTCTCATCATGCATTGATCTGCTACTCATTGTTAAAACCTAGATCTGTCCGAAATTGAGGGCAAGCTTTTCCTTCTTCTTTAGAATGGCTGTTCACTCTGTCTCAAGACTCAAAAATTCGGTCCGATACATCATTAAACCGTGCCCGATTGAGCTGCCAGATGGTCGGACTAATGTGGCACCCTTGTCCGTCCCTTCGTGCCATAAGGGAGTTTGTCTTTGACATCGAATCACATCATCATGGTTCATGGATGTCGCACTTTGGCATTTCTGTTGTTCTCTTTGTTCCTCCTGGATGTGTGTTTTGCTTTGTCCAATGTAATGTTGTATAGTCTCGCATTTCCCCCATTTTACTTTTCATTTTGGCCATAAAAGTAATCTAGCGAATTAAAATATGACACGTCATTAGTATATACTCTAGTTTTATTTTTTATTTCATTCATCGATGATTTTTCTGACAAATGACAAGATAAGTTATACCAAATTCATCTAAACTACATGAAGGACGGTTGAAACTTGGGTAACCCACGTCCGCTTCTAAAATGACGTTAAGTACATTGATCTTGCTTCGAATATATGGTTTCAAATGATCCTTTATTTCCTGCACAAGAGAAGGAGCTACAACCTAAGAACTAGAACTTATTGAACATCTTGGGAGTGAGAGATTGGGATAACAGAAAAAGTGACGCTTTCGAATACTGATTCGAAAGTGACGCTTGTATAAATTTCACATTGCCACTGGTTCATCAATATGGTATAATTGTAAAAAAAAAACAGGCGCGCACGCGTGTGCAGACGCCCTATGTCTATAAGATTACAAAACTGAAATGCGCGTAACGAATTCACATGAAGGCAGCAGCAGCAGCAGCTTCAGCAGCAACATGATAACATCTACTCTCAACGAATTTCTGTCTGAACTGCTCAAAATTACCGGACTTAATCGCTTCCCTTATAGAACGGAAAAATCCTAGATAATGGTGGGTATTATGTCTGCACAATCAAAGGACAATCTGATGATGATGATGATGATGATGATGATGACGACAGTAATGATCACAGCTACGACGATAACAGTAGTGATGCAAGTAATAATGATATTGAATGGATGCAAAACAGCACATACATTTCTAGTAGAGTCTGAGCCAGCATTTCGCGAACATTGAGCAGGTGATTGATGTAAGCTTTTGTATGATTCTTGCACGTGTAGCAGTTACAATTTGCAACAATGGGTGACAGATCTTTCCTGAAAGAGTTTAAAAAAAAATAAATCAAGGATCTCGTAGGGAAATATCATGTTAAGAGTTACAGCACTAATTATTTTTGGATCCGTTTGGCAATAAATGATAAACTAAATATGGTAACATTTCAAGAAATTTAAAACGTAAACGCAAAGACGCCCTTCATGACAATGTCATGCAAAAACTTCTAAAGCCCCAAGCGAGTCCACAGGTTACAGTGTTCTAGTTCTTTACTTTTATATTATCAAATTTCGTTTTGCATTTTCTTTTATGTTGCTTTAATATACTTTGCACTGAAAGTTTATCCTAAATCACTCGTCAATCGACATGCCACCTTTATGTCAAACTTGATATCTACTACTTCAAATTACAAAGGGGATACATTGAACAAACTCATGAACACTGTTAGTGGTACAAGTAGAAATAGACGTCATTAGTTACCTGTAAGCTGTTCCTCTCAGATTAATCTTTGTCTGGTCACTTCCAATATTAGTCAACTCAATATCAGATGCTTTCATCTCAACTCCATCAAGAGGAAACGTAAGTGCAAAGCCGCCAAGGGTAAGATGGCATATATACCTGCAAAAATTGATACATATCATCCCCTTTTGGATCATGGTAACAGCAAGGAGAAAGACATTCAAATTAGTTAGAAGACTGAGCAACTCACGTTGAATCAAAGACATCAATGCCGGCAGCAACGCCCTGCAAGACCTCCTCTGTGAGATAGAAAGAAAAAGCTCATTTGCCGATAATTGTGAATGAATAATCACACATTTGACCAAAGGTACAGTTAACTGTTGAAAACATTTTCCTTTAACGGATCTCCCCAAGTTCATAATAACTGGAAAACTGCAATTTATTAGTTATTTTTATAAAAAAAAATAAGAAACACAATGAATTTTCCAACTTTTCAATAGTCCTCAAAAGGTACCACCAACAAGAAACAGAATATCAATAACACAAGAAGGAGCTAAACAGCACCCATCCTACAAGAAAACATAAAGCTAATCAAACAATTTACATGAAAAATTCTAAATCCAGCTACTTTTTTTCCAATTTAACAAAATAAAGGGCAGTTACAAAATGTGGAAGAAACTGATGGTAAACCAATACCCAAAACATACAGAGTCCTGAAATTTTTCTTGATAAATTAGGCTGTTTATTTCTGAAAAAAATTTCACACAAAACATTCAAACCATAACAATGTCCTCAGAAGTCTAGATGTATCAACAACAAATTGGTAAGACCACCAGTTTATTATAACAATAACAATGGTAGACCTGTTACCTGGAAGTCCAAGCCCACTGATCAAGCGTGGTTTCTCTTCTTGTAAGATATCCTGAACATTTATATGAGAATTAGATATCAAAAATCAAAATATAAATGAAGACATTTTTTGTTTTGATGTACGAAGTATGAGAATAGGGTTTGATCAAGTTCAGGGGAAAACTGAAGACTCCAGTTCGTGACTTACAGTAACAGCATTGAGGAGAGCAGGACGCTCATCCATGTTCTCTCCAAGCCCAAATCCTCCAATCCAATAACCTGGAGAAAAAAAATATTTTCATAGCAAATTATATAGCAACGCAATTAAATAAGGGTGTTAATAATGACACTCCAAAAATCTCATTGTGCACTCCTCTATTTTTCTTTCTAAATGTATAAAGTTTGGAGTGCACAAGGAGATTTTAAGAGTTCCAATAACAACGCCCTTTTAATACACCAAACTATTAGAAATATGGGTAAGAAAGAAATCCAAATGAAATTGTTTGGCACTAATTTCCTATTGTTTTGTCATGTTCACAAAAGCTTCAAATGTTTAGAAAATTACAAGAAAACCCAAAGTGGAAGTTCAGTTCCATAAGGGAGTGTTCATTCTCAATTATTATGCTGAAGTTATTAACTGTTATAAATTGTGTTTATTTTTGGTAGTCAGAAGTTTTTGTTAGGTTTCAAATCGTTTTCAATTGATCTTTAAATAAACTTAGTCCATGTAATTTTGTTTCCTTATCCAAATTTTTTACAGGGTTCTCTTGATTGAACAAATTCGTTTTTCTTGAAAAAAAAAATCAAATAAGTTCTAAGAAACGATGCAACATACAAGTCTGTGATAAGGAAGAAACGAAGAATTATAGAAACCTGATACATTTCGGCTAGCCACCTCTTGGGCACATCTCTCACGTTCATTTACTGAAGACCCACCAACAACAGATCCAATGACAGGTCCACCTGCCTACACTTTGAGCAATATATGTCCATCATTCAGTCTAAACAGAAAAGAGTAAACTCATATTTATATTATCAACAAAAAGAAGAAGAAAGAATGCTCTATATATTGTAGCACAATTTCTTTTTCATTTTAAAACGTCTAGGTCTGCTAGCAGCACACCAAGTATACAACGCATATGCCAGTGATTGTATAAGCATATATGATGCCACTACCTCTCTAAAATGGGTCCTTCATAATGGCACGACAGGACGGTCTTTTACCTGATTTAGCTCAATGCATTCATCAAGCCATCTTATAGTTCGATCAACCGAGGTCTTGTTCCTCTTATCAGAGACCCATACAGGAACTTCATCTGCCAAAGTGGTCCACATATTGGGCTTCAAGGAAGTAATCAACTCGACATACTCTACGGGTTTCATCTACAAGCACATAAAAAGACTATACAGTCACCACCAACTAACCCGAAATCAACTTATTCCAGAAAGCAAGATGAGGCAATTACCAAATGGCGACCAGAAGGAGTCTCGAAAGATGCTCCAAATTTGTTACTGCTATTACATTCAGGAAGGCATTGAATGGAGTCCCTTGGTATGCACACGAACCCATGTTCGGGCAAGCCGAGCAACTGATGCAGTCCTCCTATTTTTGAAATTGTTTGAGGTGAGGGGACTTCCAAGCTGCAAAGTCAAACAATGCTTGAACTTTTTTCTCACAGACCAATTCCCAAACAGGTGGAATGCAATATCAATGTGGCAAAAGTAGAAACATGGAAAGGCTGGAGGGTATAAATATAATTACTTACAAGTGGAGGGAGCTAACATGGAAGAGACGGGAATCAGGCAAAGGAAGAGAAGGAAGAAGGTCAGGAGGGGTGAACAGGGGCAGGCCCTTTCGGGTGGAGAGGAGAAGAGAAGGGGTCTCTATTGGGGTCGGGCAGCTGCCAAAGTGGAGAACCCCGGTCCGCGCTCTTCCGCCGCTCCATGCCTTCACTGCGAATTTCATATCGACAGAGACAAACAGCTTCGGATTTAGAGTCGGAGAGCAGGAGGAGGAGGAGGAGGAGTTGTTGTAGGGTTTTGCAGAAGTTTGCTCTCTCTTTTGGCGGCAAAAACAAGGGTTTTGTGAGTCCGACCCAATTTTCTTCCATTGGAAAAGTAACATATTTTGGGCAAATTTTTTTTTCGGAATTGTATTTACATTTTAAAATTTTCATTCTATTATTTTTCATTCTAATTATAGAAAGTTTATAATGCAAAATGAGATTTTTAGAGTACCAATTACAATTCCCTCTATCTAAATTATACGAAGAGTATTGCTAGAAAAATCAAAATTTTAAACCAAATTTACAAATCGAATAATGTGGATTTTAATTAGAAAGCATTATCCTTATGAGAAAGCCAATGAGGTCACAATTGCAAAAATTGTATTTGTTATAATATGTAAATAAATAGCAAATATGCTCCAATTAGTAAATGCTCAAGTCTCCTTTGAATCCCAATTCCAATATGATCCCCATGCTTCACTAGCACATACTACTCCTAAAAGAATACCTACGGTTAAAAGAATAAACCCAAGACTAATTATATGAAACTCCAACGATCCAATTGTTGAATCAATTGATACCTTTAATAATTTTGAGACGAAATAAAAGAAGTGTTTCATAAGACATTGTTTCTTTCGTTCATGTATTGAATCTCACCAAAGTAAACTGGACCAATCTATCTCATTAACGAATTTTGCGGATAGAGGGCACATACCTCAGATCGATCGATTAAACCCATTATTATAAAGTTTACCGGGGAAGTATTGAATTAAAGTCATTTATGTGTGCCAATTTCCTTATGGTTGACTTAGCAATTGAGATATTGGTTTCACCATACTTATAAATTTATAATCCTTTTTTTTTCTTTTTCTAACATTCTAATTCTTATATTCATGGCTTGTAAATAATTGATATTAGAACCAGATTTTTCAATTCGGATTATGGCTATGGGCCCTTTTAATTCAAATTTTATGCAAAATTCGTCTCCAATTAAGGACCAAAATGAATCTACTAAAAAGTATAAGATTAAATTTAGTATCTTTCAAATTGATCTCAACATTTTTAATATTCCAAACAAGTACCAACTTATTGAAAACATCTCATCCCCTTACAATACAAATGTATTTTAATCATATCAAAAAATAATAATGTGCAAGAAGCAAAGCTGAAAGCTCAAGCTTTTGTGATAGCTAATTTCCTAGACAAATGTAATGTGTCTTTATTAGGAAAATATAAATTGAGTGTTTATATTTTATTAAGAGAGTGAGACCAATAAAATCAATTTATATGATATAATCAGTTTACTATAGAGTCAAACTATAATATGAATTTACTTAATTGTAGGCATCAAATTTGATTCTCATGTCCATTGTATACTGCTGGTTTTCCAGCAGGTTTTCTGTCTTTGCCAATCATAAGTCTGGTGCGAGAAAAAGCATCGAGGCAAGGAATCTATATGCTAGGTTAGTGAAGTGAAATTTGAGTGAAACACATCTAGCATTCATATCATCATTCATATTGTGTTCTAGCCATGGGCGAACCTTCGTGCTCTGAGGTGACTGCGTTCCATCAAGATGAGACGAACCTCCAGACATTTTACTTGATGGATTGTAACCCTTAAAGCGGCTGGTTCTTTTTCTAATCAGCTTCCCTGTTGTTTTTCTTGACTTATGAATATATCGTTGCTTTCAAAATAAAAATTAAAAAAGATGAGACGAAGAAAGCAAGTACGAAGACAAGAAGGCAAGGCGGTTTTTGAGTCTTGTATTTATTGTTTGATCTTGGTGAATTATTCTTGTCAGTTTGCCCGTGAAATTTCTCCGTTGTATATGGGGTGTTACCACTTAAAAAAAGTCCTTGTGCTCTAGTTTGCTTTTTGCTATTTATTTACTGTTGCGTTGCTAGATTGAAACTCTTTTTCTCTATTGAGTTGAGTTCCACGATCCTCTGCGTTTTCAAAATAAATAAAAAAGAGAAAATTATACCAAGCAAAGCATAAATGTCATTCTCAATTCAATGATTAAACTCAAATCCCTCTTTTAAAAAGGTAGATTCTAAGGTTATCAAAATGCCCTTTTGAATGCTCATTCCACCTGTTCTATTTTCTTCGTCGGTGTTCTTTCCTATACGCGATACATTTCATTATTCACTTAGGTTTGAATCTCAATCTAGAACATCAATAACCAAACTAAATGGAAGATTTTTTCAAGTAATTGAAACACAAATCGATAAACTATGTATCATAATATAAGTAGAGAGGCTTTTTATATTATAACAGGTAATGTATCGACTCGTCTTACAAGTATACTAACAAAAATCTCTCTTAGACATCTGAATCTCAATCCAGAACATCAATAACTAAATTAAACGGAAGATTTTTCCCTTTCAACCACAACAGAAATAGGCAAATCACATGTCATAATATAAACGAAAATGATATATTTTTTTAGTGCCTCTCTACTTGTATTATAACACGTAATATATCGATTCATATTTCGAATATATTAAAAAATCTCTCCCCTCATAATGTTTTTTTTTTTTTTAGGAGTCAAACCCTCTTAACGTATTCTTTATATGTCGCAATTAGACAAAGGTTTTATAACTACTACATGTCCCTTTTCAAGTTTAAAAAGCTTTGCAGCACAGCAAAAGACATGAATAATCAAAAGCATCACACCTTCCCTATTATAAAAGAGAAAAAAAATCAGAAATATATCAACAAATATCAGCGGCCGATACACCAACCATGTTATTTCTACCAACTGAAACAGCGGTGGTGGCCCTTGTGTCTACATCAACCCTCCAACAACCCATCTTGCTTCACTTGTAAAGAAGAGGATTTTTTCCGAATTAATTTTGTGGGGATTATAAGAATTCTCACTTTCTAGTTGTTTATTGTATATCGTGCAGTTAATTTTCATCAGATATTATTTGTGTTTAATTTTAAATAAAAAAAATCAAATAATTTTTTATCGCACGATATACGATAAACGGTTAAAATGTGAAGATTTCTAAGATCCCCACAAAGTGAATCAGGATAGGATCCAATTTCCACTTCTAAGATGAAGATGTCAGATTTCGATTAGAGAGCAAGATATAATTAATCATTACTTCTCTCTATCTCTCTTCCTAATCACGTCTAATTCCTTTAATTAAGAGAATAATACATATATAATCCGGGTCCCATTCATGGAATTATATCCATGATTAGGGCTATTATTGACTCTAGAAATTGTTTTGTGCTTCGTGAAAAATATTTGGAGGTGCTTTTTGAAGAAGTATCTATCAACTTTTCTAGAAAGCACTTCTATAATTTAAAAGAATTTGTAAATTTTTACACCAAACGTAGTTGGAAACTATTTAGATTAAGAAAACGGTTGTAGTCCTTCTACGAGGGGTCCAGCCAAACATGGTGGTCAAACTCCACTACGATGATAATAGTGTGGGAGAGCTCAGGTGCAAAATAGTTGGAGGGGTGACAAAGAAAGCTAGAAACTAAAAACGTGATTGATAATTGTTTTCAGTTTTTATTAAAAAACGACAAATGAAAATTAAAATTAAGTCAAAACTATAAAAACTCATCGAAATAGTTTTCAATTTTTGTTAGGGTTCAAACTCCACTACGATGATAATGGTGTGATGGTAATGTTTAACATTCTACTTATTATCATTGGATGAGTTTAATTTTTAAGATTTTGATCTATTCATTCAACAAATATCGAAATTTAAACTCATCAAAATAAAGTAGTGAGAATCATTATCACTTGAGAATGATGAGCATCACCATTATTTAAGTGTGATTAGCAAAAATATTACTTTATAGTGGGCGTGAAGGTAGAAAATACTGGGGCACATTTTTAAGGGTACACACTACTTTACCATGGATCTGGTAATATGCCATCATCGCTTGAGTAACTCTCAAGGGTGCCACTGTTTCCCTCTACCCTCCTTAATTTAATGTACCAACTTTGCTAACCTCTCCTTGAAAAGCAGAAACAAACAATAAACCCCTGTCTCCTCCCTCTCTTCCATTCCCCACCACTTCTCCCACCATCTGTTCATAAAACCTCAGATCAACATTATCTCCTCGGTCCCCCCCCCCCCCCCCCTCTCTCTCTCTCTCATCTCATCAAGCACCATGAGGTCCAAACCTCAATGTGGCATCAGTCTCAAGGTCATCCTCCTCTGCTGCTGCTTCATCTTCCTCTTCACTGTCTTCATTGTCAGATCAACCTTCTCATCGTCACTATTTCCGTCACCGTCCACGGCCAATTCCTCACTATCCCATCTCATCCCAAACCCTAAACCCCAACAACAACAACAACAACAACAACAACAACCACCATGCGATCAACCATTCACCCCAACATGCACCAAAATCCCACCATCCCTAGCCCACGCCATCATCCACTACGCCACAACAAACGTCACCCCACAACAAACCATCAAAGAAGTCTCCGTCTCCGCCGCGATCCTTTCCAAAAAATCACCCTGCAACTTTCTAGTCTTCGGCCTCGGCCGCGACAGCCTCATGTGGACGGCTCTCAACCACGGCGGAAGAACCGTCTTCCTCGAAGAAGACAATTCATGGATCGACCAAATCAAACAGAAGCTGCCGGGCTTAGAGGCCTACCACGTGGCATACGACACCAAGGTCCACCAAGCGGACAAGCTCATGGAGATCGGAAGGAAGGAAGAGTGCAAAGCTGTTGGGGATCCGAGGTTTTCAAAGTGCGAGCTGGCGCTCAAGAACTTGCCGAGCGATGTGTACGATATCGAGTGGGATCTGATCATGGTGGATGCGCCGACGGGGTACTTCGACGGAGCTCCGGGAAGAATGGGCGCCATATACACGGCGGGGCTGATGGGGAGGAACAGGGAGGAGGGGGAAACTCATGTGTTTGTACATGATGTGAATAGAGTGGTTGAGGACAGCTTCTCCAAGGCTTTTCTCTGCGAGGGGTACTTGACGGAGCAGGAGGGCCTGCTCAGGCACTTCACTATTCCCAGTCACAGGGCTCGATTAGGTAGACCATTTTGCCCTTAGAAGATGATGATCTTGATTTTTTTATCATCTTCTCGATCAATCTGATCTGATCGGTCGATTTCCAGCAGAAACCTGGGTGGAATTAACGGTTGATATTATTTCTTGGGTGGAATATTGATATTATCTCTCTTTTCTTGTGTATTGAAAAGTAGGTAGTGTTGTTCTTCTTTTTAAAATATTGTGTTTAATTTATGCAAAAGAAAAGGTGGGCCGACGTGCTGGACAAGTGTTTCGGGTCCTGTGTACGTGTAAGTTGTTCACCGTCCGTGTCCAGTTATTGTAAGCAAAATAACCATATAGAGACAAAACATCATTCACGGAGCCGAAAGTAAAAGGATTCTTTTTCTTCATCGAATTGAACATATAACAAAATGAAAACAACGGTACATATGGGTGTGTAAGAAGTGAATGAGAAGCAGGCAGATTGTCTGCCCTGTTTTGGATGCAATTTTTATTTTTATTTTTTTTGTGTAGTTATGATTAAGTTATATTAATATTTTATATTCTTATTATTTTAAAAAAAAAATTAATATAAAATGTTAACGTGATTTAACCGTAATCGCACAAAATAGGAGGGGATGGGAAGGGCACCCAAACAGGAGAGTAGACAATCTGCCTTTGAATGAGAATCCTCTAATGATTTTCTTTGTGAGTATTCTGATGATTCTTCGATCATGTTTGTTCATTGTATATTGTACAACTAGTTTTAGTTAGTACTATTTATATTTAATTTTAAATAAAAAATTTATAATAATTTCTGATCACATAACGTGATTGGAGGATCCCTATAATCCTCACAAAAAGGATCCGAAGAGGATCCTCATTCGTAAGAAGTGTTTGGTTTCAAAAATTAAGTCTGCGTTTACGAGAAGTGATAAATTTTTTTAGTGTAATCGGACTACGGAATAATACATTACGTGTTACTATGTAAATAGTAAGATATGTATGTTAAAAAATTAATAACTTAAACCATAAAATATCTCATTGTTTATATAAAAACACGTGGTATATCATCCGTATTCCAGTTACAATGAAAATTTTCTTGTCTACATGATCGTGGTAGTGTGGATTGCAACTTGAGTTTGAATTCTGCCATTTCCCCCCTTTTTCTTCTCTTTAGCTTTCTCGGATATCGTTACATGATCGTGGTAGTGTGGATTGCAACTTGAGTTTGAATTCTGCCATTTCCCCCCTTTTTCTTCTCTTTAGCTTTCTCGGATATCGTTTCGTTGGTGTGGGAGAGCAAACTCAGCCGTACAATTGGCTAGCAATAACATGATTCAAATTTATCTTTGGCGAGAATCAAACTTAACACTTCTCTAACCATGGAAATCGATAGAAGTAGTTTCTAAGTTTGTCGTAAATCATTGGTTCTTTAGTGGAAAATCTGTCAATATTCGAGTTAAGTAGATGAGTTGGTTTGACAAAAATACCTTACAAATGTGGACAAATATTTCATAAAATAATCAAAATGATTTACCGTGGACAAATTCAAGGTCCGGTTCCATTGATATTCATTGTCAGAGACCAAAGTTGAGAGTACCAAAGTTGAGAGTTATGTCTACCTCAGAAACCATTTTTAGATAAAAAGCCTTAAAAGAAAGAGCAAGAAAGAACTGGGATCAAAGTACTACTGTGAATATGATCACCAATACATTAAAGCAATACTCTTCCCATTGTGCCTTGTGATAAAACTGAAAGTAAAATGATTAGTGACGATAGTAATCATGATTAGGAGTGCATAACTAACATTAATGGCAATGAAAAGCCAACTCATTTTTCTGATCGGGATTATCTGCCGTTAACAAGTGATGTTCCTTCTTATCCCACATGTTTGGACGACGACGCTAGTCGTGCCACTTCTCTGGTCTGGTTCTCAAGTGTGTTAACGAACTTACAAAGGTATTCTTTGATACTCGGCTTTCTCTTCAGCTCTTTGTTCATTGGATGTGCATGCACATCCATACATCATGTCTTTTTTCTCTTTGTTGCCGTAGTTAACATTTGGCGTTACATTTCTCGACGGCAGGCTCTTCAAATCACAACATATGATGTCGATCTGGACCGCATCCTTGAAAGCATCCATTTGTACCTACATGGCTTGGGGATGGAAACTTAGATGCAATTAGATAGAGGATGAAGATCATCTGTAACATGAAGGGACAGTGGAGCTGACTCCATCGAGATTTCGAGGGATAGGTTGAATCCCAGATAACACATTTATCAGAATCTCATCACACCTTGCAGCTTCAATATGACCGATGAATTCCATGCTGCACAGTTAAAACTGCAATTGCATAAAAAAGGGCAGTCATTAGACGTCTTCACATGATTTGATTTAATAACACACTGAAGCTTGAGTTCCAAGTGCAATTATAAAGAGTACCAGCGGGTGTTAGATAGAAAACAATGGTGAAATGTTGGTGACGATATGCGACTTTTATTCTCAATCTAATGAGCATTGAGTTTCATAAGCATCAAAAGCAAAAGTATAAGAGACTTCTGCAAATTGCAAGCAAGAAGTACATACAAGCTCCATTTCAGAACAATAACTACCCATTTTCCATTTGAACTGTCCTTTAAACTGATCCACAAGCAGCACCAATTCGAACTTCACATCGTTTTTTTCTTTTGTCGAGAAATTGGAACTAAAGTTTAACTACATACGATAAGTGCACAAGTAGAAAACAGAGGAACGGTGATGACACAAAATGTTCTTCAACTATGTTTATACATAAACAAATTAAAGAAAACGCCTGATCCAAGAGTATCTGTGCTCAACATCATGCGAAGTCACCGAACAGAGGGGACAAAGATCACAGATCCTAGCAACAGGACAGTGTAGTAATAGATACACCACGTCACCCCTTTCCTCTACACATAGAACACTAAACCAAAGCAATCCTCTACACATAGAACACTAAACCAAAGCAATGATATTTCTCTCGGGAGAGTTCTCAATTTAAGGCAACCACTGATACTAATGTAAGGTTTGACTTAAACAAGAATTTTTCAGAACAGGATAGAGTGCGGACATTCTCTTTTCCAAACGCCAGCAAAGGAAAAAGTGCAACCAAGCGGCACCAACAACCAAAATAAGTACAATATGTACAAATTGAAGTAATCAGTGTTGTTTGTCCAAAGACCTCAATCTAAATGCTTCCAATGCAGGTGTACTTATACTCTCTAATGCAGTAAAAGTATTATGAGTCTGGTTAAACTTACCAAGTACTAAGTAATAACTATGTATGGGAAACCTAATGGGTTTGTCTAGCGGATTACTGATATTAATGGGTAGTTGTTGGCATTAATGATGTCTGGGAAGTTTAACGGGTCATTTTGGAAGGGTCTGGGAATTACTAATGTAGTATAAAAGGGAAAGTCCCGTGGGCGAAGGAGTTAGGTGGATGTATTTTACTTGAAGTATTATCAGTTTCTTAACTTTCCGAAAGGCTTTTTCGTTTGATTTGCCTTTAGAAACCTAGGCCCGGACAGTGATTGGAGGAACGCCCACCTAGCCAACATTTTCCTCCCTCTAACCCTACCCCTAAATCTACTAGAAAAACATTATAACCATAACTAACTAAACTTTCAAATTGTTTTCTCTTTATCCATGTTTTGTATTACTCTGTCAATCATCCTCTCATATTATTTTCTTTTTACGTTATTGTGCATTCTTCACATGTTTTCACATACATAGTTTCAAACTTTATGGGTATGCATAGCATCAGAATAACCAATGTTCGATTAAGGATGCTTCAATTACTACAGATAGTATATTACAAGATAGAAGGAGGAAAATCTGGAAAGTAATACAAACACGATATCCGGAGACACTGAATCCTAAGTGGAAAAAACATTCCATTCTGCAGAACAAGACAACAAAAAATTCCATACTTGATAATTTTATCTTGAAAGAAATGATTGTCGTACACCTGGAAACTGGTTATTCCATTGTTGTACATCTGGAAACTGGTTATTTTATGAGAAAAAGAATTAATAGGGTATTCTGCAGAACTGTAAAAAGCAAAAGACAATACAAGACTTACATATGATATGATAGAACAAGCAGCAGGTTTATCGTGGCACTGGAAGGTCCCTCTTGGAATGAAGAACATCAAGCAGCATATAATCTAAGTTCTGGGTGAGAGTTATTGAGTTTCACCAATAGCTCATTGCAGGTAATGCTGGCTCCTTTTGATGTTTCTTGGGAAAAAGTTGGAAGAATCTTCATCACATCAACATCGTCAGGGATTTCACTAAGGCATTCCAAGATAGTAGAAGTTATTTCTGAGTCAAGAACAACACCCTTGTCTGCCATCTGATGAAGCAAATTAACGATTTCTTCTGTGTCACCCTTTAAACAAT
This sequence comes from Pyrus communis, assembly GCF_963583255.1. Taxonomy (NCBI): domain Eukaryota; kingdom Viridiplantae; phylum Streptophyta; class Magnoliopsida; order Rosales; family Rosaceae; genus Pyrus; species Pyrus communis. The sequence continues at coordinate 40,179,896 of NC_084803.1, forward strand.
AGCCCTTTAGTAAAGAATCAAAAACAAGGGCGTCAGGTTCAACACCACAAGCAATCAAATTCTTGAGAACCATTTTAGCCTCATCCAAAAGCCCAAGTTTCGAGAACCAGCTTACTAATAAGGAAAAGGTAATGGCATCAGGAGTTAAATCCATTTTAAACATGTCCTGTAGCAAGTCTTGAGCAGATACAACATCTCCCGCTTTTAGAGTTTCATCAATTATTGTATTAAATGAGACCAGATTTGGCACACAATTTGTACGCCTCATCTCTTCAAATAGCATCCTAGCTTGCTCCAAACTACCCTCCTTGCATAAGGATACCATCAAAACGTTGTAGTCAATCACAGTAGGACTAACCCCAGCAGCTCTCATTTGACTAAAGAGTCCTTTTGCAAACCTAAGCATGTGAGTTTTGCAAAACCCTTTGAGACACCATAAGTAATTCCTTTCAGAACCAATCCCAAGTCAAGTGCATATCTCAAGAATTTTAGGGCCTTGCCCACAAATCCTTCCTGTAGACATGCATCTATCAAAGAATTATAAGTAGATAAGTTGCCTGCAATGCCCCTTTCAACCATTGTTTTGCAAATATCCATAACTTTATCAAGATTGCCTTCCTTGCACAGTCCATTAATCAGGATGTTATATGTGATTACATCTGGCTCAAGAAGGATCTCATCCTTTGATATCACACTGAAAAGTTTCATTGCCTCATCTACCTTCACATGACAAGAAAGTCCCATCAGTAACGTGTTGTATGTAATTACATCAGGCTGTTTCCCCTTACCCTTCATCATTTCGAAAATCTTAAAAGCCTCATCCACCAAACCTTTCTTGCACAGTCCATCAATCCTAACATTGTATGTTACAGTGTTAGGCTCTTCACCCCTCGATTGCATTAGACTGAATAGCACCATGGCTTTTGTATCCCTTCCATTTTTGAAAAGCCCGTCAAGTAAGCCTGTATAAGTAACAACATCAAGGCGAACTCCATACTCTATCACATCATTTAACATCGCGGTGGCTTCTTTCCATTTCCCCATCTTGGATAGATTATTTATGAAACAATTATATGTAACCACATTAGGAGGAATACCCTTCTTTAACATCTCATCAAAAATTTCTTTGCCTCTATCAAAACTCCCTTTATCACAAAAAGCACTTATAATGGTATTGTACACTACAACATCCGCTTCCAAACCCTTTTGCTTCAATTCCTCGAACAAACCCATCGCCTCATCTACTCGACCATCCTTGCAGAATCCATTGATCAAAGTGCTGTATGTCTTCACATTTGGGTCAGATTCAGACAATTCCATATCAACCAGCAACTCCGTTGCTTCTTTCAATTTTTTCGCCCTGCAAGGTCCATTTATAAGAGTGTTGTAACTAACAATATCCGGGGTTACATAATTTCTTCCCGTTACACGAAACAACTCCATTGCCTTGTCAACCTCATCATTAGCGCACAAACCCTTCAATGTAAGATTCAGAACATACGGACTCAACTGAAATCCACGCTTTAACAACAACCCCAATACCCCTGGGTGCGAATTAGGGGTGATGGGTGTTAACAAAACAAGCAACTAAACAACTCAATCATATAAAACTCGGACGAACACCAACACGAAACATCTTACTATAAACCGAAAACGCCAATTCATAATTTTTGGACTTTGTGAGAGCGTGCAAGAGCAAATTGCAGGCTGCCCCAGAAGGCAAGCTGTTCGAGTCGACGGCGCGGAGGAAACCAAAAACCGCCTCTGAAACCTGAGGGTTGGACTTGCCACAAAGAAACCTCAATTGGGTTTCGACACCGGAGGAAGAAGTCACAGATGGGAGTGAAGAGAAGAGCTTTGAGCAAACGCAGAAGCCATGAGAAGGAAAATTACAGCTTGGGTACAGTTTAGGAAGTTGCTTTATCATCATTTTTAGTATGTAATTCGGAGGATTGGTGACGGTGGACCTTAACCGACGCCGTCCCCGCCGCTGCTGCTTGACACTAAAAATGTTGTTGCTGGAGTTAAAGCAAGCATGCCGAGCTCCGAAAGTGCACGCACAGAGAGAGGCCTGAAAAGTTGTCTCAGACTTGAATTACGGGGCAGGCGGGCACGTAAGCTTTTCGGTCAAAGGCTTTAATAGGATAACGGGGCAGGCGGGCATGTAAGCTTTTCGGTCAAGGACTTTAATAGGACAATTGGGCCTTTTGATTTGGGACGAACCCCAAACACGAACCCCAAGTAGCTACGACAAGTTCTAACAACTCAAGTGGTTCTAAAGTCTCCAAACTCCTATATTTGGAGACTTGTAGAGCCACTTGAGTTGCTAGAACTTGATAGCTACTTGGGGTTCATTTGTGGAGTTTGTGCTTAGGGTTTACTCACTCACTTCTTGTTGGAGTGAAAAATTTTGGGTATTTCAATTTTCCACTAACAAGTAATCTTGAACATACTAAGGAACTTAAGACATCATCTTCAATTGCCATCAATGAGGGAGGAGGGGTGACACACCCTGATCCCAGTGTCCGAAGGACAACGGAATGGTCACGTGCTGGCTGACGCCGAGGGTGACACAAGCCATTTCATTTAGGGAAAACTAATGAAAATGGTTTGAAAACTTTGAGTTTTAATGATAAGGACAAAATAAAGGGTAAAGTGAATAGTATCAGGATTGACTTTTTAGTGTAAAAATGTGGTTTTTCATTAAAGGGAACAGTACCGTAAGTTTTTCGTTAAAATTCCCTTTTATTTAATGCATATGCTAGGAACATGTAAAACATGCACATAATTTTTGCGTGTAACCATGCAAAGTAATATCAAAATACCAACCTCAACAAAATAATAGTAATAAGGTACACGTCACTAAACCAAAGGAGAATATTCAACTGCCAACATTTAAAAAGTGATAATGCATGAACATGTTCAAAGCATACTACTAAGTCGAAATACAAGCGGAAGGGATATTAGAAAGTGTGATTACAAGAGATGTCCTACGTAGAGAGGAGGACACAAATTCATTGATATGGGAATGCCTCGTAACTCAGATCGTATGCCTCATTCCTAGGTCCTGAAGGGGGTGCAAAACAAAACATGAGTGGACTAAGTTTATATAGAAGTAATACTACATCACTTTCTCTTCAAACGTACTAACATCTAGTTTTAGAAAACTCATATAAGATAATAAGTAATAGGTTTTCCGAAAACCCCAGCATGCCATAAAACCTTCTTAAAACATATATCATAAAAAGTGTGCTTAGTAGTGATACCATAATCGCCCGAAGTCACATCCATCGCATGTCCTAAGGCACCTACATCGCCCGCCCAAAGGCACATTGTATGAATATCTGCTAATTAAGCACAGAAAATCATGAACATAATCTTTCCAAAATATATATCATTGGAGCCTAATAGCTCAAACATCCTATCCTAAATCCATGTTCATAAATATTTCAGTAAACGTAAATTCGATAAAGCATGATATTGCATAAAGCGTAAATCCGATAGCTCAATAAATGTTTCATAAAACATAGTCATAAAATCATGCTTTTCATGTATGCATTTCTAGTAATAAAAAACATGCATTTTGGAAGGGGTTCACTCACCAATACTCCATCATCGAAGAGCCGTTCAAACTAAAGAGGACGGGGTTGCCACTAACAAATGCACCTAAGCATATAAAAGGACTAATTAGTAAAACTCTACTAAAACGATTGAATTTTGGAAAATGGAGCACGGATTTGGAATCAGGACGTTGAAATTAATCTAGGAGGGGTCCCGACTGAAACCCAAAAAAAAAGTCAACCAAAAGTCAAAGGTCAATGCTGACTAAGAAGTCAACGGCTGACTCAAGCCGCCTGAGCTCATCGAAACTAAAATTTTTGGCCGGAAGTTTAGGCAAAATTCAAAGCTTCATAACTTCGTCGTTTCTTAACCAAATTCGACCTCTAATATATAAAAACGAAGCTAGGGAAGTGAAGAATAAGATTATACATGTTTGGAGTTTAAAAAATGGCCAGAGATGGCCTGAAAAAAGCTTGCAAAGCGTTGGAGGTTGTCAGAAACTGGGGAAAGTTCAAATGGATATAACTTCTTCAATACTCAACGAAATCGAGTGATTCAAAAACAAAAATCATACCTCTCGACGAGACGAAGAGAATGTTACCTTTCTCGATGGTTAACTCACCGTGGTTTGGCCAAAAAATGGCTCGAAAGTTGACTGTCTTGCCGACAAATTGGGGAATGTTTCCCCAAGGGTTTCCTATGTCCAAACATTACCAAAACTTCTCTGAATTACTCCCCAAACATACACCAAGACACGATCTACAAGTTTTGGACAAGTTTGAAGGCTTACCTTCGCCGAAGAATGCGAGAATTCAATGGACAAACTTGGTGAACAGTGATGGTGCCGAGAGGATGATAGGGGTTTAGGGGTTTCCTCATTGTTCTAGGTTCATGAGTTCACCTAGAGGGGAGGTGGTGGTGTCCTTGTTGTTGTGTGTGTTGTTTTTCTGTGTGTGCGCGCCCTCGGGGAGGGCAGTTTCAAAGAGAGATAAAGAGATAAGAGAAGATAGTTTAGAGAAGGGAGAGAGTGAGTTGACAGAAAAAAGAAAAAAAAAGAAAAAGGGGGGTTCACACGGGAAGGGATAGGGCCAGGGGAAATACTCTCAACGTTTCAAAAATCGTAAAAATTTCGTTCTAGTTCCAAATTCGAATCTGCTAGCGCCCAAACGTTCATGGCATCGAGTACAAAAAGAATAAATTAAGAAAATTAGTCATACGCGTCACAGCGAGATAGTCAACGTTCATGTTACGAGGGCAATTTGGTAATTTCACACATTTAATAATACAAATACGTAAATATTAAGCGCATGGTATCATAAGAGGGATCTGCAAGAAAACAATATGGCCCTCAAGTCAGTCTTTGTTCAAGATGCTTATAAAATTTAGAACAATCTTGTACTTGCTTTTGTCCTCCTGTTGTTCTGGTGGGATCCTAAGCTTTTTATAGGTAGAAAAACCTTGGGCTCCAGGTCCCATTATCTCACTCCATGTTGCTTAGTAGTGGTTGATTCATGTTGCTTTATTTAAGCTCCACTCCCCTAATTCAGGATGCATGGGATGAGAAATGGCTAGTTACTTGACCCTTAATTTTTACACCCGCACTTCTCTCACACAATATGCCTAGTTAACGGTCTAGAAAAACTCTAATGCCACGTTAAAGTACACTTCATGCCATTTTATATTATATAATTATTTCTCTCTTATTGAACTACTATATAGCATAAAATTAATCAAGTATAATGAGTCACTACTCATTTTGTTAAGTTCGAACTATAGAGGATGGGGTTACCACTAACAAATGCACCTAAGCATATAAAAGGACTAATTAGTAAAAATCTACTAAAATGATTGAATTTGGGAAAACGGAGCCCGGATTTGGAATCAGGACGTCCAAATTACTCTAGGAGAGGTCCCGGTCGAAACTAAAAAAAAGTCAACCAAAAATCAACGTTGACACGTCAATGGTCAACACTGACTGAGAAGTCAACGGCTGACTCAACCGAGCCAAGCCGCTGGAGTCGAGCTGACCCAAGCAGTCGGAGCTCACCGAAAACTAAATTTTTTGGCCAAAAGTTTAGGCAAAATTCAAAGCTTCGTAACTTCATCGTTTCTTAACCAAATTCGACCCATAATATATCAAAACGAAGCTAGGGAAGTGTAGAACAAGATTATACCTGTTTGGAGTTCAAAATCTGACCAGAGATAGCCGGAAAAATCCTACAAAGTGTCGGAGGTTGCTCGAAACTGGGGAAAGTTCAAATGGATATAACTTCTTAAATGGATATAACTTCTCCAATACTAAATGAAATCGAGTGATTCAAAAACGAAAATCATACTTGTTGACAAGACTAAGAGAATGGTACCATTCTCAATGGTTAACTTGACGTGGTTTTGCCAAAAAAAAAAGGCTGGAAAGTGGGCGGTCTCGCCAGAAAACTTGGGAAGGTTTCCCCGAGGGTTTCCTACATCCAAACGTTACCAAAACTTCTCTAAAATACTCCCGAACATACACCAAGACATGATCTACAAGTTTTGGACAAGTTTCGAGGCTTACGTTCGCTGAAGAAGGCGAGAATTCACCAGAGAAACTCAGTGAATAGTGATGGTGTCGAGAGGAAGAAAGGGGTTTGGGGGGTTTCCTCCTTGTTCTAGGTTCGTGGGTTCACCTACAGGTGAGGTGGTGGTGTCCTTGTTGTTGTTGTTGTGTTGTTTGTTTGTGTGCGTGCTCCCTCGGGGAAGGCAATTTCAGAGAGAGATAGAGAGTTTAAAGATGAGAGGGAGTAAGCTGACAGAAAAAGGAAAAAAGGGGGGTTCACACGGGAAAGGATAGGGTTGGGGGATAAGGGACAAGGAGTGGGTTCCAATAGCTCAAGAAATAAGACCACTAAAGATGAAACGTGAAATATCTTCCAAAAGTGAAATTACCGAAATATCCTCGACATTTCAAAAATCGTAAAAACTTTGTTATAGTTCCAAATTCGAATCCGCTCACACCCAAACATTAGTGGCATCAAGTAAAAAAAGAATAAATTAAGAAAATTAGTCATGCGCGTCACGACGAGATGGTCAACAAAATTCAATGTTCATGCTACGAGGGCAATTTGGTAAATTCACACATTTAATAATATAAATACGTAAATATTAAGGGCAGGGTATCATAAGGGGGATCTGCAAGAAAACAATCCGACGCTCAAATTAGTCCTTGTTCAGGATGCTTATAAAATTTAGAACGATCTTATACTTCTTTTTCTCCTCATGTTGTTCTAGTGGGATCCTAGGCTTTTTTATAGGCAAAAAAAAGCTTGGGCTCCAAGTCCCATTATCTCACTCCATGTTCCTTAGTAATGGTTGATTTATGTTGCTTTATTTAAGCCTCACTCTCCTAATTTAGGATGCATGGGATGAGAATGGCTGGTTACTTGACCCTTAATTTTTATACCCACACTTCTCTCACACAATATGCCTAGTTAACAATCTAGAAAAACTTTGTTGCCACGTTAAAGTACACGTCATTGCCATTATATATCAGGGATATTTATTTCTCTCATACTGAACTACTATATAGCATAAAATTAATCAAGTATAATGAGTCACTTCTCATTTTGTTAAGATCGAAAATCCTTTAAGTTAAAGAGTTTGTTGGAGATGATTTTTATGGGTTTAGCTCTTTAAACTAGTATTCCAAGAGATTTAAAGAGTCTTTTGGAGTTGCTCTAATGTAGACACTTTTACGCTTTTTAAGACTTTTAAGACTTTTAAGACTTCTTATTGTCTTTACGAAGAAAAAAACTTTCATAGAGTCCATCTATAATACTAGTCATTCGGTTATATTCTATTTGTAACGAAAACTACATCAGTATGGACGTAACCTAACCTAACTTAGAGTTGCCCAACTTTTGACATAACATTAGAAAAGGGGCCAATTCCCAAATGATTTAGGCTAAAGCCGCTAAAGCCCTCTCTCTATTCTTGTCGATAAGCCGTCTCGATAGAGCTGTGAGGTATTCCTGATGGGCGAACAGAGCACAACTGCACCCACATCCAAACACGACCCCTATCTATAACACACGCTCCTTCTCCTCATCCTCAGGCTCTTCGCCAGGAAAGTACAGCGATCGTCGAACATGTCGAAGTCGAAGAAGCAGTTGATGTCTTCAGCTCCGTGGAGGGTGGAACAAGAGGCGGAGGATGAATTCCCAGAAGGGAAGCTTAAGGTGACGAGCCAGCCAGGGTCGACTCCAACCATGCACGTCCCTCGCAAGAAAACTAAGCGCTCTCAGGACCAAGACGATCAAGATTCTCTCACGGAGATCGATCCTGAGCTCCGCTACAGCTTCCAGCGTAACTTTCAGGTCCTTTTAAGTTTACCCAGTTCGCAATTTCATCAGTTCTTGCTGTTGTTGCGCTCTCAGACTCAGAGTATCATTTAATTTGGTTGTTTTTGTTTATTTTTTGGAATTATCAAATTTGGCACATTAAAATGTGTTTATTTAATTATCCAATTGGCAATTTGTTTGGTTATTCTGCAGTTAATTGCTAATATCAGTTTAGTTTATTGCCTTAGCCTAATATGATTCTGAAGATTTTGGGGTTTCTACTTTTCTGGGTTGTGCGTGATTATTGTGTTTTAATTAATTTTCTATCTAAATTTGGTTGTTAGTAGTTGCTTTACGCATGATGTTTTGTGAGAATTACAGCCATTTGCTTGCAAAGTTCTCGACAAATTTTGTAGCTGTACGCTTCAAATGCTTGAGCAAAAGGGGTTACAAGAAATGAGTTACGAGTGGCGCATCTTGGGTAGATTAACGATGTAGCTTATAGCTCATAAGTCATACTGTCATACATATATCTCATATTGGGTGTTTGAGGTACTTTATTTACATGTATTCACATGGCCCCTCATGTTCCCGTGCATACTTAATAACTCTGTTGGTGGTATGCACGGAGAACTGGGGCATGGCCTGCCAAAACCTGATTTCAGTAAACCCCTTCTGCTACTGTTTCAGAAGTATTTGAGTTCTTTCTTGACCAATTCGTGTTCTTTAGTTTCAATTAGCGAAGGACATGCCCTTACTAAATCCGTACTAGAGTCCCCGATTAAAACCCCCTTTCCTGAAGCTAAGGGACAAAGAAAATAAGAAGATGACTTTACTAGTGTTTCTGGCTCGTTTCAGTAATTTAGAAGACAGTCCAAGCTAAGTACGGTCTTCATGTTGAATTGACTATCTAGCTGCTTTCGTTCAGTTATGTTTTGTAGATTATTTGCTTTTACATCATTATTTGCTTGGTTCTCTATGATTATCTATTTGGCATATAATTTCCATGTTCCATTTCATTTTTATGTATAGCATCTACATCTAAAATTTATTCTTTGATAATTTTATGCCTGACAAATTTGTTTTGCAGTTCCTTCAACGGGTGTTCAGCATTGATACTGTCGTGAAACCTCTTCCTCCTGCCATGGCATACAATGTCTCCCGCAACTTGAACTTCTTCACTCGTATTTTCACACAGTTCTTTGGTACGTATATCTGCTTACACTTTGCGGGTACCGACACCAAGTTGATGAAATATTAAGCATAAATAACAAAATCTGGGATCCCGCCCTCAACCTGTTGTTTCTGTGAATGAAGTGGCAATGCTATAGCTATGCTTATATACTACGAGTACTAGAAGCATGATAACTGTTTCTATCTTATTATACTACAGTGAGAGAGATTTTATTTCGCCATGGTTCATTTACATTCCAATATCTGAGGGGAAGCTTTCCTGCTCACAATCGGCCTGGATACTTCAGAACCAAAGTCAAGAGTCAAAATTTTTGTGGATATGCGTACACATTACGCATGATCCCTTTACTTAGAAGCCAGTTAATTGAAAACTTGGACATATGATATACCTTTGACATTATAATCTGGTTAATTTGGTTTCTTGTATTGCAGATCCTGAAGGTATTGCAAATGCGCAAAAATCACTTGGGCTAGGACAGGAAGAAAAAGTTCGTAAAGTTCGTTGATGCATGTTGAGGAACATAGAGTTGAGTAATAAACATTTTGTAATTCTAGTTTTTAACTGTGTTTAGCTTGAATGTTCTGTTTTGTCCATGATAGTATATTGTCTCTAAATATTGAGAAATCTCACAATTTAGATGGCAACACATCTTTGTCGCGAAGTCGATTTGCTTGCTATCATGGAGGAGTATGCAGAAAGGGCATTTCATTTGTTGATGCATATATGGATTATGGAGGCACAATACTCGTACAATATCTTTCTTTCGGGTTCCATTTTACGTACAACTGTAGCCTCAAACCACTTGATATGTCATTGCTTGTGATCAAATAATGAATATGTATTGTATAGGGTTATCAACCCTTAGAAATAACATATCACATATGAGATCGCGTCGTTTGTCAAAAGATGATTAAGGTCTTTACCAACAACACAATCTTATCTAATAAGTGGGGTCTACTGTATAAATGTGGCAAATTTGAAACATGGTTCAATCATCCAAACCGTTCTCATTCAAAAATCATTATAGTAAAGTATATCATAAAAGTTCCGGTGTGGTAAGTAATGAAACCATCATTTATAAGTAGTAATGTATTTTGTCAAATTTCTGATGTGGATCTAGGCCGCTTCAATTTTTAAGCAATGGTGCAGGGTTTGAAGTGATAGACAAGGGGTGTTATGGAGTAGGAAGGAACAATGGGCAGATAACTTGTCTACCTCTTCAGCAAGCTTGTAGAGATCGCACATAGTACTTGTTTTGGGATGCCTTCTATCCAACAGTGGCAGCAAACATTATGCTGGGCAAGGCATCATATAATGGTTCCAATACACGATCATATGCTTACCCAATCAACATTCAACAACGGACTATGCTATGAAAGCCAAGACAATACAAAGCTTTTGGAACTTCTTGCGTGCAACAACCTCATCACTGATTTATTTCTTATGAATTGTCAATTTCTTTGAGAGTAAATTGTAGTAATCGTCCCTCAACAAAAAATTTATTATCATTGATCCCTCAACTCATCAAAATGTGTAGCTATGATCCTTTTTTGTCAACTTCGTTAGAATTTTGTCAAAATAAGTTATGTTGGAAGGACCATTGTTCCAATTGGGTTAAAGTTGAGAGACCATTTCTCCAGTTGGATTAAACTTGAGACACCAATGATAATGAATTTTTGGTTGAGGGACCATAGTTGCATGTTTTAATGAGTTGAGGGACCAATGGTAATTGATTTTTAGTTGATGGACCATTGCTCTAATTGAATTAAAGTTAAAGAACAATTGCTACAATTGAATTAAAGTTAAGGAACAATTGCTACAATTTAGTCTTTCTTTGATGCTTTTTTTTATCGGGATGGATATAATATGAAGAAAGTTGAAATTTCACTATAAAACTAATGGACCTTTGATGTTTTTCAGCTGATTGCTAATTTAATAATGTTAATAAATATTTTTCTGTTTTAGTAATTTCTGCTTGTACGTGTTGTCAATTCATGTGGGTATATCACCACTAGTGGAAGTATATAATTGAATCATGCATCTTTCAAGCTAGGAAGGATTCCCTTGAATTAAGTATTACTACAGGGCCATGGTGATTTTTGAATCCATCCAAAGGTTTATAGCATGAAAAGTGAAGGATAAATTCAGAAAATCTAGTCCACAAGGTTAACTTTATTTATGCTCAATCAAATCAAATCACAGCTCAACTTAAGGTAGCTATGATAATTAAATACTTAATTAGTGTAGCCATCTTTGTTAAGATTAGTGAGAAACTAACGAATCAAACGAAAGTAAAAAAAACCAACACACGTCGATTGTTATTTTCGGGTGCAATAAATTGGATAGAGTTTTCATTTTTTTCCCACTAAAAACGGTGTTAAAAACAGTGTTCTAAGTGATTTTGACTATGAAGATAATTTTGAGAAAGTTATTTTTGCGAAAACCCAAAATAATATTGATCTCATAATTAAGATCATGGTGGGATAATGAATCTACCAACTCTCCAAGAAAGAGGAAACAAAAACGAAAGAATGAAAAACAAAAAAGAAGAATAAGTGTATAATAAATTATAGAGATTAGACGTGAAAATGGAGTGTCATCTGTCAACTATCTGACGTCCTCTCTCTCCACTTTCATTCAGACTTGGATTGGGAGCGTAAGAATAAAATGTATAATAAATGAGAGAAGAAAAGGATAATCCACTACTACTACTACTAGCCAATTCCAAACAACAATCTAAAGTTCAAAACCAATAAAGTACAAGAAGTCCGAGATTTGTAACATTTCTCTGCGGCACTCGAACAAATTAGTAGAAACAAAATAGAAAGATAAAGCCAAACGGTAAATTTGAACCACCGCACTTTCTACTGGTTCCTTTCAATGTCAAGAGTGGCAAGCTGCTGTATGTTCATGGGATAAACCTCGGTACGGTCCCCGCTGAAAGCTTTCCTCCCAATTATGATGTTCACCGCTGATGTCGGGTGGAATGCATCCCAGAAGATATATTGTTCTCGATTTGGGCATGGTGTTTGGAAAGGAAGACATGTAACTTGGCCTCTGTTACGCCCAATACCGCAGCATCCACGATTTGCAACGCTGAATCCTACAAACAGAATTGCACAAATATTGAAATTGCTAGTGTCGACGGACACATAATTAAAGTTCAATCAGGAATGACTTAAGATTAAATATACAGTAGCAAGCATACCATAGGATCTAGAATTGAGGAGCATGTCTTCGAACATACGAGCGATGTCTATGTAAATGAACTTTGAGCTCGGTAAGTTGGCATTAAGATTGTTGATCATTGTCTTCACATTTGTATTAAAAGGTAGAACAAGACGATTAACTTCGTCCGAGCAGGTTCCACTTGGATTTTGGGCCAAAATACTTGGAATGCAACCCATTCTTCCTAATCCAGCAATAACAAATTTTCGGGCACCAAGATTGTAAAGTCTCTGGAACATGTCACATATATTAATACGATGCTTATGTAATTGTACGAGAAGTCATGCATGCGTTGTTCAAGCTAGAGCATCCAACGCAAAACCAATTTACAGTACGCATAGTGCCCCTGACTTTTATCGATTATATGATGCAATAACGCTTCAAATACGCAATGTAAGACAGTTATACGATCTAAACATCTGGAGCGTCTAGTTGAGGAGGTGAAGTTCTTACAGTGAGCTGCTGTGTATATTCTTGAGCCAAGAGATCAGCATATTTTTGGGCATTGTACTGATTCCTAGTTGGATAGTTGGGCATTAGGTAATTATTCAGGTAGTCATTGCTTCCCATTCCAACGAAGAAGATGCACTTGGCAATAGATCGAGCAGCATCATCAGCACCAAGATTGCCTGTTATCTGATCAAGTGTATTCTGAAAGTTTCTTATTTGTTCACTAAAAGGTATTCTTCCCACCTGCAGAAAACAATTGTGACAAATAATTCAACTGAAACAATTCCAGATCAAACATGAAAAGCGATGGTTCTGCCAAATCCATGCAAAGTTTAAGATAAATACATAGAGTTAGTTAATTAAATTATGAAGCATGAAGTAGTTTATTAATTACGAAGTTTCTGCCAGTGTCATCAAGGATTCCAGCAGCTGCAGATGCATAATTGACTCCATGACGCATTTGATCACCAGAAGCTTCAGAGTGAGCAGGAATCAAGGGAAGTCCTAGCAGTTCAGCTGCAGGAGGATCAAATTAATTTTTAAAAAAAAAAAGAAAAAGAAAAAAAAGAGAGATAAATGGCAATAATGTTTAAGTTTTTTTTCATCATTTTATAAAAGTGTATAATGCCTGGTTTTTATGCTCTAATGAGGAATGTAAATGTGCCCTTTAATTAGTCAAATGAGCAAATAAGATGCATCTCCAAGACTTCATTTATGTGTAATTAACAAGTAGGTTAACATAAAAAATTCAGAGATTAAGATCAAATCATATACCAACCCAATTGGTCTATTCTATATTAAGCAAATAGGGTACCCATAAAACCAAAAAATAAAATAAAAGCAACGACTAATTTCCTTAAGGTAAAAAAATAAACATAAAAGCAGCAGGCAAGAGAGAGAGACCTATTTCATCAACCATGGTGTAGCCATTGGAAAAACGGCCAGTAGGACCGCCGTTGAAATCAATGCCATAAGGGAAATAGTTAGCCTTGGCAAATGACGGAATGTCGTTGTTATTCCCATTGTCAATTAGAGAGTCTCCAAATATAAACATGGCAGGCACCGTTTCTGACAACAATCTCCTCCCACCGCCACCGCCACCGGCTGACGGTGATGATGAGTTCACATGTTGGCACCAAACTACTCCAGCTTCCAGAACCACCATCACCAAAACAACCACACAGAACAACCTAATACTGCTACTTGGAAGGTGCCTAGCCATCAATGGCTGAATATTGATGTTTTGAGATGGTAACGTAGGGGGGTAGAAGAGTGAGAGAGAGAGAGAGAGAGAGAAAGAGAGAGAAGAAATGTAGTTGCTGTATTTGCAGGAGGAGCATGCAGCGATGATTTAATAGGAATGGCAAGGCGGTGGTTGTGAAGGTAATAAATGTTCACGTCTATCAGCTGCAGTAATTTAATACAAAATTTCCCTTCCCAAGCATCCTTCTCTTTTTCCTACCGCTGTTCTAATTTCTTGAAGTTTTCCCAACTCTCTCTCTCTCTCTCTCTCTCTCTCTCTCTCTCTCTCTCTCTCTCTCATATAAATTGATAGCCATTTCCATGCAACGAATTAATATTCAACCCTAATTAGGTGATGCACAAAATTAACAAGTAAATAATTGGCTGAGTTTATTAAGGCTAGTTTGAGCTTCCATATATGTTGTATAATTTGGGAGAACGGTTAGCACTTCAAAATTTTCATTTTATACTCTTAATTTTCTATAATTATTAAGAAAATTTAGAGTGTAAAATGGGATTTTTAGAGTGCCAATAACAATTCTCTAATTTGGTAGGTTAGATATTAATTTCATAATGATAATGCTAGGGAGACCAAAATTTTAAACCAAATGATGTGTCACCAATATGAAATAAACACATTAATCAACACTTAAGTAATAATTCAATTATCAATATTCACATCATTTAGTTTATAAAATTTGATTTAAAAATTTAGTCTATCCAGAAGTAAGTGTGGCGTAAGTTTTTGCTTAGTTGAAGACAACATGAATGCTCTTTGTATAGCAAATTACGTTCCATTAGAAATATTTACTTTAAAGATGTAAAACTGAGGATGCAAATGACACTTCTACTGTTTGTCTTCTATTTTTTTCCTTTTTTCTATTTGTTTTCTTTTTCTTTTTATAAAAATGGTGATAACTAGTGGTAAGCCACGGTTATCCACCCATTCCAAAGGCCAAGAAGACTCACAGAGTTTCCATTAGAAAATTCTAAAATGTAAAAATATTCTGTTTTAGTGGAAATTTTTGTTCATCTTAAAGTTTAAAATGTCCCACTAAACACGTTAAACTTTCGATATGAAAAATGCTAGGGAGAAAATATTTTTATGTCATATTAGTGCACAATTTGATGTGATAAGTGATGTGTACATATCACGTTAATTAATAAATTTATCTGATTAAAAGTTAATGGTATAAATCACTTAGCTTTTCCACTTCAAAAGGTACACTAATAGGATGTCATATTGTCTCTCTTGCGTTACTCTTCCACGTAGAACTATTTTTCGGGATCGAGCTGGTGCACTAGCAGCACTCCTGCGCGTAAAAGAAAGGAGAGGACCAACCAAGACATACGTGCAGCCACGTAAACTGAACATGTCAGTCGACAAATATTTACCTGCGTTTTTTGTGGTTTTGTGGAATTCGTTGAGAAGTAGCTGATAAATTCCATTTTTGTTGCTGAAATGAAACCTTGATGATCTTCACTTCATGTCTAGAACTCTTCAAGACTTTCTTTTAATAAATGTTTTGAGTCCTTGGAACTCCAAGTTTGGGCACTTACTCTAATTAACCCCATATCCATATGATGTTTCACATGTATGCATCCAGGTGCAGGTGCCAGAATTCTTAATAAGAACCTTGAGTTATGAATGCAAGAAGTCAACACGTGATGTGCCTAAGGATCAAGATCAATGATCCTAGTGAATGAAAACAATTTATATGGCACGCATTCGTGCTAATGAAACAAGAATACATAGATAAAAATCCACACAAATTCTTGTTGGCATTAGATATGTAGACACTACTGTTACAGAATCTGTGCCGTGTACGTCCCTTTTGAAGGGTATGCCTAAAACACAGATTAGAAATTAAGAACTCGTTTGGAAGTGTTTTTAAAATGATTAAAATCGTTTTTAAATAAATAATTTTGATTTCCAAAAGCATTTAAAGTGCTTTTTGTGAGAAGCTTTAGTTATGTGTTTATCATAATAAGCACTTCAAGTATTTTTTCAAAATTTACTTATATTTACTAAAAATTAATTTTAAAAGTATTTTCATCTAAAACATTTTCAATTATTTTAAAAATATTTTCAAATGGACCTTAATTTTAGGCAAATAAGCTGTGTGTCAGTCTAAAAGAAAGGGGGGAGAGAGAGAGAGAGAGAGAGAGAGAGAGAGAGAGAGAGAGAGCTGATCGATTGGTGGTGTTGAAGGCGGATTCAGAGGTTGCCACGCCACTCCTAATTCCTAAGTCCTGTGTTGTTGTGGGACAGTTGGTGGTTATGCCTGCTAGGCGGGGCGGAGCAGGGGGCAGCATTCTTATGTACTTTGACTTTTGTCCCAAATAAATAAATAAAAGAATTGATTCCCTCGGGGAGAACAAAGTTGACTCTTCTTTCTTCATGTATATCATTTGTCTCAACAGTTAACATGAACTTTGTTGTTCCCCTACTCCAACTTGGGTTTCGTTATTTCAATTGAATGAGTTTAAAGTTTGAAATTTATGTTTATTTACTATATAAATTTCAATTAAATTTGCTTATGGTGATAATAAGGTGGTAAGTAAAAATGTTTATGTACAACTTACATTACTATTTGATCTATAGTTTAACCTAAACCAAGCATCTAGTTAGGGAATAAAGCTGGTAAAATGAACCCAACTCATTAACACGACTCAATTTGCTCGCAAAAAAAAAATTCAAATAACGGGTGAAGACTTAATGGGGGCTAGTATTGGTGAACCTGTTAGCAACCCATTAGTTAACCGGTGGTTTCTTACAGTGGTGAAGTCACGATTTCTCGAGGGGAGGGGCAAACTTAAAAGAGTGTAAGGTTAAAGAAAAATGGCAACAACTAAATCTTTTTATATAGTAATGTATTTCATAATTAATCAATACAAACAAATTACAATTGTTGCCGGCGAGGTTTCATGTCATGAAAACGTCGTATAATAGGTTCATTATTAATAAAAGTAAATACATCTCTCTCAACGTAAACAATCATGCTATCACTCAACCATTGATCTCTCATTTTATTACGCAATGGTGGTTTCACAATCTTCATAGTATCGTTCCATTTTGAAGGAGGATTTAAGCATTATTTCTTATAGTATCGTTTCATTACGTAACTGTAAAATGGAAAGAAAAAAAAATCTTAGACTCTTAATCCTAGAGTCGACTATACTATAGTATGCATAATAACTAATCCAACCAACAATTCAATTAATCAGTACCAATAAGTATACAAATTATTTGATAAATAAAAATTCAATTCAACTAATCATATGAATAGAACTAATCAATTCAACTAATAATCAAGAATTCAATTTTTTTTCACCCTAAAAAATAATTTCATAATTTCAAATCAATAATCTTAGAATCATATCAATAATCAATAACTATATATTAGTGCATTACTATATGATTCTATATCAATTAAACGAAATTCGTATTCAATAATTAATTAGGGTTAGGGATTATAAATTTAGGAAATAAAAAATTTACCTTTGATTGAAGGCTGGAAGCCAGCCGCTCAGACTTTAGTGGCTGAAGAATGGCTGGTGATGGCTGCAAAAAGCCAACGGGAATCAACCTTCCTAAATTTTCCGTTCCGTTGGGCGTTGGCTACTGGGATTTTGGGGGCAAACCTGCTCTCTCTTTATCTCTGAATGGTGAATGGGAGAGGTTGAAACAATAAAGGGGGACACGAGGCTGAAGGAACTGAGTGAAGGGGGAACACGGCGTCGTTTTATTTTTAAATTTTTAAATTTTTTTACAGGACCAAAACGACGTCGTTTTGGCTTGGATGTTTTGAAAAGAAAAAAAAAACCAAATATGTTGCTGTTGTTGTTGTGCGCAGCAGAAACAAAACATCGGAAACAAAGGGGCTACACCAGTCGGTTTTTCGGCGACGGGAGGGGTTCGACGAAGGGAGTGGCGGCCGCCACTCCTCGCCCTCACGTGGCTTCACCACTGGTTTCTTACCCAACAATCAATGGCAGTATGCCTTGATTCCATGTTTGATTATTAGCTAAATCAATGACAGTATGCCACTTGGTACTACAGTATGGTAGTATTCTTTCTTACTAGTAAACAAGGGGTCTTAAATTCTAATCTCGTGGATGGCGAATTCGATACCAAATTAGGTTGATTATGTGGCTTAGTTGAACTCCCTGCTCTCTTTAATGTAAAATATATCGTTGTACTAATAAAAATAAAAAAAAAGGTGTGGCTCCTGTTTGGCTTAATTACGATTTTGAACTCTAATTCAATATATTGGGTTTTAGGATTTCTTCTCAGAGCTCCTCTTCATATTCTATTGGTGATTTTTCTTCAAATTCGAGCACTTTCCATCTGTTTATCCGGGGGACTATGTTCCAATAGTTCTAGTCGCGACTAATAAAGGCATATAAATTGATGCCAAAAAGCTCTCATTCACTTTCTTCCATCAACACAGCACAAGTCAGATTGGAGGTCATTTGATGTCATGCAGAATTCAGATCGGACGATTGAAGCATAAAATGGAGGCAACTTCTTATATCCTTCTCGTAATGTGAGCCGAACCTAAAATCTCCTCTTCCGTCAAGACCCGATACAGCTAGACTAATTAGTCATGTGCTAAGCTGGAACCTCCCAAAATAAGAGGACCACTGCACTAAAATGTTTCAACCAAGTTTTACGCACTAAATAACAGACAGTTTCAATTATTCGAATCAAAGCCTATCCTTCCCACAAGTACTTAGCAAACCATGTCTATAAAATTAAGCACTTGATTCGATTTAACCGAAAACAGATTATGCCAAATCTTGGTTCTAGAGTGCATAACACGAATACGAGTTATGAATCAAAATTACAGATGTTGCTTAGTAAAAAGCTATACAATATGTCCAAACCATGATTGATCGATGAGTAAATGTTACGAATCCAACATCCTAATCGGCTCTGGGTCTGAGTGAGTTTTTGCAGACAACGCTTACACTTTGTTTCTCAAATGCCAACCAAATATGCATGTCAGCAATCTAACTTCACGCAGCCGGAAACGAAATTACATACAGGTCACCAGAGATTCAAGGCTTCCATAACTTCAGTGTGCAGTCTTCGCTATATGTGGCGACAAGATTCCTGTGAGGATGGTGACTGATGCCAATTACCTCCTTTTCATGGACCTGCAAATCACAATAGAAAGCACTTCATAACTCTTTGGCATTCATTTATGCATTTTCGGTTATCAAAGGAGGATTGTGTAAACACAGAGATTGTTTAACATGCGCAGTTAGATCTCAGCAAACACAACCAACAGTGTAATCCCAGACGTCCACACATGCACACACCCACGGATGTGAATAGTGCAGGTTTCGGGACCAGAAATAGCTGGAATTAGAATGCGGCAAGAATTGCAATTACTGTACCACTCCTTTAAAACGAGCCATTCAGGGACCAAAACAGGCTTTGTCTTAAATTTGCCACATCTAGGATGAATACACATCCAGAAAGATGTCATCTGCATGCAGTATGCTTACAGGTATATATGGATGACAAGGGCCAAATAGTTATATCGGCCAGCACAAACAAAGATGTCATCAGATACCTCTATTAGTATTTTAAACAAGACAGGGCAGATATTTATCTAAGCGAACATACACAGGATTTCTCCTTCACACCTTATTTGTATAGGGTATGAAACTTAATCAATGTACATCTTCGAATATGGGGTTTCATGCCAAGCAGAAAGAATATAATAAGACACTTGCAATGCTGAGTGATCGGATCTCAATCAGTGAAGCAACCAAAACTGGTTAGAAATACTAGAAGATCCATGTCTCAATGAAGTTTGAAAAACACCAATTTAACTCAACCAAGGAAAAATCATCACTTGAACATTCAGTTGTCTTTTCAAAGCACTTTGTGAATTTAGAGCAATAGCCATGTTGAAACAAATACTTAAATTCTCGTTTAATGTGATTCAGATGTGCAACAACTATTTGCATTCTAAGCCCTCGTTCTGCACCATCTCAATCTCCATTACCAAAATACAAACGTCAATTAACAAAATTGTCAATAATTGTTGTGATTCCAGATATGCGTCAGGTATATCATTCTAAAGCTAATTCAGTACTTTGTTCGGAAAAAAAAAAAAAAAATTCATTACCAACTCAATCTTTAGCAACAAAATACATACCTTCATTAGATGCTCTAGTTTACCAGATTGGTGACTGAAACAGTACATATTCCTGCAAACAGATGAAACATTGGTAAGCACCCTGCATGCTGATGATCACAAGAACAAAGCAGGTAGCACAGTCTTTGTAGTTTCCAACTGGCAAGTACCTGTTGGAGGAAAAAAAATAACACAAACGGCTCTGACTCTAGAGAAGGAGAAGCCCAAATTATCTCTTAGATTCTAATTTTGGAATTCTAATGTTGGAAAAGCAAAACTTCGTCTATCCAATGATGCTAAGAAAACAAATAGTTCTCTAGAAGACGAGGATAAACACCGCAAAATGTATAAGAGATCTTTTGAATTTGGCAAGATTTCATACATAACAGACACAAAAACAAGCATATTAAGAATGTATATTAACATAAACAAATGAAATATGAGCACGATGAAAATTTGACAAAAGTTTATCTGGAATACCTGTCTTCACCAACACAGTAAATCCATTCCCCTTTAGGTGACACACAAGCTGACAAAAAATCTCCACCTTCCTTTTTACCAGATGAAAAGCTCTTCACAACCTAAGCCATAATAATCAGACAGTCTCAGTAATAATAAATTCATTTGCACTTAACAACAAAGCAAAATATTTTGGCTTTAAAACATGAAATTTTCAAAAACGAACTTTGAAAAATGTTAAACCAATCATCACTGCCTGCCAAATACATTGTGACATGTTGAACAAAAGTGAAAATATATATACCTGCCCTTGAAGTGTCATGACATAAATGGATGACGTCTTATTACATACAATGATGTGATCTGTATTTTTTGGGTAAAGATGAACAGAATTCACAGAAGCATCACCTCCCTAACAGTTCAAACAAAAAAACCACATATTAGATGCAAAAACAATAAAAGAAAAGGCAGAAGTTTAAAGGAAATGTAGCTAGGTTCCTCTAGCTCATGATATATAAAATATTAAAACAATGAGCAGGAATACCCTTAAAGGAGGAGGTGGCTTGAATGTCTGCAGACAGTCTGTAGTCTTCAAATCCCAGACCTCAAAAAAAAAAAAAAAAAAACTTATTTATGCCCCAGAAAATGGAAAGGTGTTGCGCAACAACAGCGTCTACGAGATACAAATACATATCGCAAGAAACTTACCTTGACTGTACAATCGCTAGATGCAGTAATTACACGACCTCCATCACTTGTAAAGATTGCATCATTTACATAAGATGAATGTCCACGAAATTCTTTCAACGCCTTCCCAGATTTTAGGCCATGGATTCTACATCAGTCATAAACAGTCACCTTTAAAAATATAGCAATGAATATAAATATAATTATATATGAACGAAAAGAGGAGATGTGCGTGGCGGCCAATAATGCACTTTTTGACATTAAATCATAGTAACCAAAACATAAAAGTGAAAAACAAGGAGATGCATGTGACAATGAGTGATGCATAACTGTTACATAACTAATACAATTCAACGGATGTATTAAAAATGAAAACATAGGAACAGTCAAAACTCAATGTATGTTGACATGTAAAGTAATAACTAATGTACCAATCTAGGAAACATATGCAACAAGAGATGTGAAAAAATACTTTGCAGTGCTGTCAAATGATGTACTAAGTAACTGGCTTCCATCACGAGAGAAGGAAACACTGGTGACACCCTTTGAATGTGCACGTTCAAGACGGCGCAAGCACTGCCCAGTCCTAATACGCCAAACCTGTAAGAAGAATTTAGACAAATTAAGTTCAGTAACAAATTCAATAAAACTGTATAACATATCAAAACTGAATTAAGTCAACAAATGCAAAGTAGCAAAATGGACAGGAACCAAAAAAGTTAAATAACATTCTGTAAACTATCTTCTAGCTTCAAGAAGACGCCAAATCATAATTACTATACTAGGGCCTTATCTTGGACAAGAAAATGCAAGCATACTCAGAACAAACACAGCTTGAGTTATGTTCATATCATAGACAATAAAATTTGACCAGAGGCAACCACACACAAATATAATCACAAAACAAACAGAACATTTGCGTGAAATGGGATATACACTCCAAAAACACCCATACAAAAATGTAATAACATGAAATAAAACAGAAATTTAAATACAATGAGCAATACCATGTATAGAACACCCATGTGAAACAATTAGCAACATGCAATCATAACATGAGATGAATCAAGTAAACAAAAGTTTGGCGGTCAATCTATCTTTCCTAGCAACAAAATCATAATGCACTTTAACCTACAGCTTGGGAGATATAATAATAGAACTATAATCAGAACCAGAATCCGACATTAAAAACTCCACTCGTCACTCATTACAATTTCTGGAACACCTAAGTGTCATATTCATACCAACTTTATCCACTGACATGTAAGAAAATTAGGGTACACAGTAATGAATGCTTACAAAGCAGTGGGAGAATCATATGGACTCTCTGAAAGAGAAGTAACTACATAAAACTAACATCAATTTTATAATAATAGGGCAGCCATCCCCATAGTCAGATGGCAACATTTGCTCAGATTAGTACTAGAGGGAGACTGGTTTGGACTGAATAGTATTTGAAGACAGGTGTGGGAGTAAATTTGAAGGACTCTATAATTATTTGAGGATACATGTGGTCATATGATGGTTTCTAATGGGAAATTAAAACAAAAATTTAAGAAAAATGTATGGAGAATTTAACTTCTAGAAGAAAAAACAAGAACCAAACTGTTCCATCCAAGAAAAATGAGCATAATTTACTTTGATCTTTCCATCTTGTGACCCAGATGCAAGCATCTCTGAATCTCGGCTAAATTCAACACAGAGGACAGCATCCTCGTGCATCATGAAACTTTCCTGCAATATTGACAGCACATCAGAAAATGCAGAAAGCAGGTTGCGAAAAAAAAAAAACTACTGAACGACCATCCGTGTGTGTAGGGGCATATGTGTGTGTATATTATAAGGACATGACAAGCAGGCCAGAGCCCAAGTTGCATTCATCAAGAACCCTTGAGAGGGTGAAAAACACAACATTATCCCCACTTCCAATAGCATGTTTCTTGCTCAGAACCAATGATATCAAGGTCATAATGCTACAACTTTACAATTAATTAACCTTACAATTGCAATGAAAATATATACTTATATTATATATCTATGTATGTATTATTGTTGTAGAATGCACAAGACTTCGGAAAGAAAATAAATGCTCACATCAGCCTGGTACTGAAGATCCTTCTTGAGTTTCCCGCTTAAGTAATCCCACACCTGGAAGTGACACAAACATTGGAAGAAGAACGCACTCAAATCACACCAAATAATTTCATATTAACAAAAGCATCATAATCATATATACCTCAATAAATCCATCAACCGAGCAAGAGACAAGAAACTGCCCATCTGGTGAGAACCGGGCACATTCTGCATGACTTTTTGTCCCAAACTGCAGCAAAACACCGCCAAAAACAGATTAGAAGTTCAGAAAGAAATTGTTACAAATAATCAGGCCACTACTTAATATAAATCGATAAGATCTTTCTAATCTATTTAAATTTCTTCATAGGCCGATGCATGGATAAAAGAACTACCACCGAATATTGATATTACTGTAGTCTAAGTTCCTAAAACCTGATTTAAAACGAAGTTCAGTATCCAGCATTAATAGCCCTTAACACTAAACCAATAAAGGATACTGAACAATGTATCAAAATGACATATAGCTACAATGCTACATGTAAATTCCCTGCCTTTATTGTGTGTGAAAGAGTTGTTGGATACAAGTCATCCACATCTTGTTTCATAGCAGCTGTTCCCCGAAATAAGTCAAACTGTGTTCCTGGGGGAAGCAATCCTGAAAGAGAAAAAAAAAAGTAACCACATAAGTGACCGTTCCTGTTAATAAAAATAAATCTGATTACAATATATATTGATAGAGAAAAAAACCTATACGAAGTGAACAAGAAGTCCACTTCTTTTAATAAGAGACTGTTAACTTAGGCCTCATTTGCTCGGCAGTAAGCAAGGCCTGGAATAGGAATTTGTTTCCTTTCCATCAAAATTGGATGTTTATTTAGCTTGGAATGAAAATAGAATTAAGGAACTGACTGAACTCAACTACATTGACTAGGTGGAATTGAAACAGGTGGAAGGCTGGAATTTCTATTACGTACTTCTAATGGGATGTAAATTTGAGAAAAGTACCCTCCCACAACTGTCTTCTATACCATTTTGTGCCTTTGTATATTAAACCTATTTTTTCTTTAATCTACATACTTCGTGAAACTCTTCTGTGAACATGTGCAATTCTCACTTGTAGCAAATATGTTGCCAAAAAGATCATTTATCAATTTATCACCAGCAAGCCATGCTAACATATATTGGGCTCAAACCCAGGATAGATTCTTTGATAGTCTTCTTTACTGGTGGTGAAGGTGAACTCCACCATGTCAATAGAAGCAATCATGTTCATCTTCTTTATTTTCTTCTCGATTCTGGTCCTCGTTTTATATCAAACATAATATTACATACATATAAATTTGGTCTTTTATATAAAGACATTAATTTCTTACATGCAGAAGTAGTTGGACATCTCAATTATCATGACAGCAGTTTTGATACTGATGTTGAAAGATTCTTTTTAAGTTTTGAAAATTAGTAAGTCGTAAAACAAAAAAGTGTAAAATTGGAAATATGTTAGTCCTTTAGCCTATTCCTATTTACAATTCGTAACATATATGCCAAATGGTGGAATGAAACGATCATAGCCATTCCGTCCTTGAAATTGTATGCAAATCCTATTCCTATTCTAACATTCCAATCAAACGAACACGGCCTTACAGTTATAAAGATAAAGAGCTATTACATGTACAGTGAAAAGCAGTCCATCAATCACTTCAACAAGAGGAAGTGTCATTCAAAAGTACAGAAAGGGTAACATTCATTTTTTGCTTACTCTGCATTTAATAAAATTTGTTTCCCCTCAAGGAAAAGAAAAACAGATGGAATCCACATATATAGCACATGAATCTTTCATCTCAATGCATATGTGAACCATCAAGATGAAGAATTATTAAGGAGGGACAAGGTATGGCAAGATGCCGAAGCTAAATTAACAACAAAAATCTCTGTATCCTCACCTAACATGTACGAAGAAAACTTCTTGCAGATAAATAAAACTTGATTTCATTGGCACTAAAATTCACAATGCATAAAAGTGAATATAGATTTTATAGCCATGAAGGGTATCTATAAGAAATATAAAGTACTCTCATCTATGACAGGATGGAAATAGAAGGGAGGGAGGGAGAAAAGAATAAAGCAGAAATGAATTTTAAGCAACATATCCACTAGAGGATTTTCTTTAAAGCTCTTCCACGGGAGGATAATTTTCAAAGAGAACCTCATACCAAATAATCAACAAAACAAAATAACAGATGCAAAAGTTCACCTTGGTGCTGCTGCCACTTCAGAGCCTGACCAATTAGAGCTGTTAATCTTGATGGTGGCACCACACTAACTTCCGCAGCAAGTGCTGAGAAATTTAAAAGAAAACAAAACTCGTCAAAGACCACAAACTTCAAAGAATAAACCTCAATAACTACAAAGATTTTTTCATTTGCTATCTACATTTTTTGTCAGATTTCAATGTCAGACACCTCTGACTGTATTTCACATTTAAACTCCATATCCAAGGCCTGGTCTAAATCCATAAACAGGAACAACTAAAAACAAATTAAAGGAAATGCTAAACAGAAAATTTAGTAACAACAGATCTTTGCTTTTCTTAACGCATTATGACATTGTATGACCATATGAGTATATTTCAGTCCCTAGAAGTCTTCAGGCGGCAAGCATATCAGATTTTTCTCCCCAAACTATGAATTGAACCGTTATCTGAAGATTGAAGTGAATCCAAATTGTGCAGGGTTTTTTTTTTACGTTATTTATGTTCCTTCAGTGATTTTTCAGTGACAAATTTTTATCTCTAATCATAGAGGAGAGATACCTGATGTATTCATTGAGATTAAAAACCTAATGGAAATATTTAAAGTTCACTTATAGAAGGGAGATGGAGTGAAATTTAAAGTTCACTTATAGAAGGGAGATGGAGTGAAACCTTGAGCAATTTGAGCACGCCGTTTTTCTTTTGTTGACTCTTGATAAGCCTGTTATAGACAACATAACCTTTAAGTTTCTAATAGAGCACCATGCTGATTGAAATGAAAGCACAACATACTCCAAGACAGTGGAATGAGCTAACAGCAAAAGATTCAGGTGCACTATTTAGTTAACCTTCAATCTAATTTGATGGCATTACAGAGAAAAGACAAAAATTATGACCAGACCAATATCATTTTCTTTCTTTCTTTTTTCCTCGAGCTGAATAAATATAATGCATCATTAGTTCTGGAGTGCTGGCTGTTGATTGGGACCTTCAGGTGTTTGTGATATTAAGGTTTTTGGGACATTCAAGTGTCTGGGAACCTTCAACTGACTAACATGTTTTTGGTAGGACTTCATTGCACATATTCTCATTGTAGATAGCAATAAAGAAATAAAGGTTGAAATTCTTTCTTATTATGACCAATAATTCAATAACTAGTGAGTCAAATAATTATTTGAAAGCTATTTCATACCTCATTTGGATCAAAATAGGTTCTGACAAGGAGGTGCTCAAGTCGCAAGAATCTTTCAGGTTGTTCTTGCTTCACTACACCCATTACCTGAGTCTGTCTTAAGATAGCACGAGCAGTATCCAATTCTCGAAGTTCAATCATTTCGAGTACAATCTACACAACACATAAGAAATGAAAATCATAACATGGACAGAAGAAACATAGAAAAAATTACTCCACTGTCAATCCATTCAAGTAGGCTTTCAGGGAAGTAGAGCCAACTAAACCTGGCAGAGGTACACAGCGATCATACTAACATTTAGGGCCAAACAAAGACATAACTCCGCAATCCAAATTAACACAAACTGAAAAATCCATATCCAAGACATACAACGACAGCAGAAAAAAATGGGAAAAAAGTATCCAACCCCACCACACAAACTTTGGTTTATAGACAATGATCTGATTTGCCTTAATGTCATTCATTCTCATGAGAGTGAATCTGATCAAAACCAACAGACTTAGGCGCTACCATTCCTAAGAGGATTAGAAGTTTTAATATGATTGAGCCTTCTTACATCAGTACTAGTTTGATCCATTCTGTCAAAGGTTCTAGGGATTAGAAGTTGACAATGTTAGTTGTGCATTTAGACAATGGCTAGGTGTGGTGTGTTCCTATGCGTGCACTTGTTTTTGTTGGGACATTATTCATATTCAATATTTCAAAATAAACAGAATATGTTTCCACCTTACAATATCAGTACAACTCTATTGCTGACTTCAGAATACCTTAAACTACTTTCACCTCTGAAATGAGTCTTAACGAGTTCCTCAGCTCAAATATGCCTTTATACATGAGATGGGCCACTCGAAAAACCTTCATATATCAGATATATGCTTTTGTGTTCTACAACTAAATCAAATGTGCATTATTGCTTCTGTCCTACACTTTACACCTTTGATCACTAAATCCCGGTAGCCATATCATGCATCCTAGCAGGAGAAATTCTCTCATATAATATTGGCATAATGTAAATTGGAAGTTATATACGCGCACACAAAAAAGACTAGCCCTGTAAGAATCATATTCAATACAGCTAACACCAATCTTGAGCATTATAAATCACGACAGTGAGCTTATAAGTTGAAGAATATGCAAAACAAGTAACATTGTTCATACATCACAGCAGCTAGAGTCGAATGGTAGTGTAAACATGTCGGAAAGTGAAAGGACTAATACCAGGCTTGCAACATACATATTCAAAGGTAAGTATTGTTACAAACCTGCTCGTACAAATCCTCCAATTTATTCCTGGGAAGCTTAAGTTGAGCCACTTGAGGCAAAATTGCATCCCACCTTCCACTATTTATGTCAGAAACAAATGTCTCAACGCTGTCAACAGTGTTCAAAGATACCTGGCACTCACTCTGCAACGTTTGAAACGTTTGGTGCAAAGAATTCTCTTTGCAAAATTGAAGCACAATCTTGATGACACTGAAAAGAGAGAAAAATAAAACAGATTAACAACATCGAATTTTCTAGTACACTCAAACAGTACAACGTTGTACTCTCACTGTATCTTTAGCAAACAAGTCAATACCCCTGTTACCGAAAGCCAACATATTCGACAACATCCGAGAACTTCCCAGGCATTGTTTGTCTTTGAACGAACAGAATCCAATGATTACCAAAAAAAAAAAAAAAGCAAACATAACCCAGTTAAACCTAACTTAACCCTACTCTGCTCCCCCAGTTGTCTGCCAGAAAACAACACAAGAACTTAAATATTGAACCCTAGAAAAACATAAACATAGGATTTATGTGTGTGCAATACAACGTTAAAGAGGAAAAACAAAAAGACATACTCTCGAGCTTCGATTTCTAAGGTAGACATTGTGCCGACGAAGTTTCAGTGGGAAGGAAACAGAGAGAGAGAGAGAGAGAGAGGAAGACTAGGGTTTGCAGCGACGTCTAGGAAGAAGAAGAAGAAAGCGAAAGTTTGGGTGGTGTAAGGAAACTTGTGTTGTTTGGGCGGGTGAGGGCTGCGGCTTCAAGGAGGCGGAGGGAAGGGAGGGAGCGGAGTGGCCGTGTTTTTCTATTTTTTTTTTCCCGAAGGGGTTTGGGTTTGTGTTTAGAGCAGTTCCAGCGTTGACTGGTGCTCGGGGGAAGGGCTGGTGAACAGGGCCGTAGATCCCAAGCGAGAGAGTCCATCGTGTGGCAGGCCGAGGGACAGGTCCGGTTCAAGGAAGGGGCCTGGTATGAGTTGCCAGCCCGAGGGTTTATGATGCACGGCTGACGTCACTCAGACGTCAGCCACTTTTTTTATTTTTTTCTGTCAGGTGCGTGGCCCTCAAGCGCACGAATGGGAGCGTGGGCCGACAGGATTTCAAGAATTGGGGTCCGCGACCCATTGAAAAATGTTACCGTTGGGAAGCCACGTGGCTTCCCATGATCCGTTCGATCTCAACGGCAAAACATTTTGGACCATCTGATTTGCAATGGTAATAAAAATAAAAAATACCTTATTTAATATCAACCATTGGATCTGAGATCAACGGTTGATATTATTAGCCTTTATAAATAAATAATAAATAAAAAATAGTTTTAAAAATCAGAAATGTTACAGTTGTGACACGTGGCACAATCTGCAGTGTTGGAATTCAATTTTTTTAAAATCCAACGGTAGAGATTAATTAGTTGAATAAAAAATTTAAAAAAATTGTAAAAAATCCGAAAAAAAAATTGTTTTTACTTTTCTATAAATACATTCTCATTATCATCTACCTTACACATAAAAAAATTGAAAATTTTTTAAAAAAAAAATCTTATCAGAAATCCATCACCAATAATTATCTTTTTCGGATTACGACACGTGGCGCAACGAGAACAATTAAAAAATATGTCGGTCCAAAATTACAAATAAAATTATTTTGTATTATTTTATAAATTTTCGGATAATGACACGTGGCGCAACGAGAACAATTAAAATTCCAATCTGAAATTACAAATAAAATTATTTTGTATTATTTTATAAATACAAAAAATATTAATATTTTATTGTCTATTGCCTATTGTCAGGGCTATTGCAGTACAACGGTGGAGATGCAAAAGGCAGTTACTGTTCATCGGGTGAATATCATAGTGTATTGCCTGGGGGGAGGGTTCCTACGCTAGAACTGCTTTTAGGCCCCAAATTACTTTGGTCACTGATAGAGGTGGGCAAACGGGTCTTGGACTCACGGATCAGGGCGGATCTATGCGGTTCACAGTGGGTACGGGACGGGTCCAGGGCAAGGCGAGTCTAGGTAAATATCGAGGTGGGGCGGTTCTAGAAATTGGAGAAAACGAGCCCTTGACTCGAACCGTTGATTTCCTACCTTGATTAAATCTCTACCATCTATCATCCTTTCTCTATTATTCTTGTCTGAGCTGTCTCGTCCCTAGACTCCCAATTTCGTGTTCTCAGACCCAATTCACTCAACTCTTCCCTCTCTAGAATTCGAGCCTTGACCTTGAGGTCTCTATCCCGACTCCAACACCACATATGTTCTCCTCAACGCAACCACCACCATCTGCTCTCCTTAACCCTGACATACTTTTTCTCCCTCGAATTCCCAACTGGAGCACTCGCAGTGGGCGGCGACTCTTTCCTCCCTCGATCGCTCTTCCCTAAATCTCATTTCCTTTCTCGTCTCAAACCTCAATCTCGAGCCCATGCTCCCATCTTCGTCCATCGACTCTACACACTTTCTCGCTCTCCCTCCCACCCGTAGTGACTGAGTCGACCTTGACTGTGTCAACATCACAGCAGCCATCCACCATCACCATCGTGGCATTTTCTCCTGACTCTCCAGCGGTCCTCTCAATCACGAGTTCCGACTACCACCTTATCATCCTGCAAATCCCTAGGTAATTTATGAATTAGGGTTTCTAACTTAGGAATTTAGGGTTTTTGCATAAGCTTTTCAATTGATTTAGGAATTATGTGGGTTTCTAACTTAGGAATTATGTGGGTTTCTGATTTAGGAATATAGGATTTTTGAGGCTGTGATTGCATAATAAGTGCTTTTGGGAAAATTTGCTTCTGGGTATGTAAGATTTTGTTTTGATTCATCAATTGATGTAATTTGTAATGGCAAGGGTGGAGGTCTTGGATCCATGAGGAAGACGACGTCTCTTTTGTTCGATTTGTACGTCAGGGTCAGCGGCTCCAACTGAAGTTACTGGTGTGGTTGGGCTCAAGCACGAATTGCAAACTCAACGATGTTGTCCTTTATGTGGCTAACAAAAAAAAAAGATATTGGACCTGTGGACTCAGCCCATTTCAAACGAGCCGGGTTAGGTCCGGTTCCAAATTCTCAAAACCCATTACCCGGCTCTGTCCGCCCAGTTACTATTTACAAGGGGTAAGGTCTGATTCCTCTAAATTTGGGTCCGGCCCGGCCCGTGCCCACCCTTGGTCATCAACTCATTAAGGTTCTAAAGTGAATTAAGGGACGCAACTAAAAGAAATATGCAAAAAGAGAGAAGGAAGGTTAATTTCCACGAAAATTTCTTACAAAATTGATCATTGTATTTCTAGTTGTTGCAATTTAAGTCCCAATAATTAATTTCGGTTAATTAAGTTGATGGAACGTAAGTGGCCCTTTATTACAGTGGTGGAAAGCTGTTGAGCCCTTATCCTCTACTCCCCCAGTTGACGAAACATGGACATAAATGTCTTTTTATATACATGGACATAAATGTAAGGCCTAATTGGATTAATGGTGGTCATGGTAATTAGGGGTGGGTTTGGTTTTGTTCAGTTCGGTTTTTTGCCAAAACCAAAACTGAACCAAAACTTCGGTTCGGTTCAATTTTATTTCAGTTTTTTTCGTTCGGGTTTTTTTTTTTTTTTTTTTTTCAATTTGGTTTTGTTCGATTTGATTTCGGTTTTTTTATTTTATAAAACTTGAACTTTTTTTAATATAGATTTTAGAAAAGAGGCTTGTATTAGTAGACTAATAATAAGAAAATGGGGAAAGTGGGAAAGTGGGAAGGTAGTTGTACATATACAAGATCATATATACTAATCATATTCTATCAACAATCTCAATTGCAAATAAAAATGATCACCGTATCCGTTCAAAAAGCAAACAAATAGAGAAGCTCTTCTAAGTTCCAAAACCTTCCAAAACTTTCTTCCATAACCAATGAAATATCATCCCTAATTGAACAAAGCATGCTTCTTGAAAAAGTCCTAGGTTTAGTTTCAAACTTAGCAATTCACAAAAGAAACAACGTAGGCATACATTCATTAAGTGTAAAGGAATTCGGCTCGGTTCATTTTGGTTCAGTTTCCGAACCTCCATACTTAGATTGAATACCCTCAGAGTTTAAAAGACACTTTCCAAGTCTAGATTGAATACCATCATACTTAGATTGAATATCACTTGAGTTTAAAGGACTCATTTAAAATCATAATTGAATACACATGAATTTATAAACTCCCTTAAAATCTAACATAATTTTATTCCAATACACACCCCTTAATCAGCCTCTTCTATATCTTTTTAAATTGAACTTAGAACTTCAATTTGCAATTAAATAAGAGAAGAAATTGGGAGTTAAGAAGTTAGAAAACTATATACAATATAGGAAAAGTATTTTTACCCGCAAATTTTGTCATAAAAGGGCGCAATGGCACATGATTTCAAGGGAGAGAACTCAAAAATTGACACATCTTGATTCGGAATGTTCACATGTTCATCTGAATCGTGATGTGCTGGTTTAAACCTGGAGGGTGACGAAGCCATAAAGTATGGTTGACGTGTAAAAGTGAGAATAAATTTAAACTTTAATTAAAGAAACCATAGTGCACAAAGTGATTGGGTAGAAACCCTTATTACAAATTATGAAGTTCAGAGCATAGCTCAGGAAATAAAAAGTAGTCTCATCCATAAAGGATGATTATTATTACAAAGATAACCTCATTTGACCATGCTACAGTCAGCTACTTCCACTTAATCCTTGTACTCCAACGAGCTCAATCTCTATGTCCTGGGATCTGTGGGCCATTTCCTAGCATCAGAGATTAAAATATGATTAAATTTGGGTAGAGATGTGACAAAAATTGAATTTAAGGACCAAATTGAAAATTGGCGACTATAGCTATAATTTACTCATAAACTTTAATAAGAACGTTGATTACCTTATCTCGAAGATACTTATTGGCAGTTGTCAAAATTCCTTCCTCCAAAAATATCAATTTAATTAGGGTTTTTATCACAAATGGTCCCTAAAATTGACCTTCACCATCAATATGGTCCCTGAAATTAAAAATCAATCAATGTAATTCCTGAAAATAGGTGTCGCAAATCAATGTAATTCCTGAAAATAAGTTCCAATACGCCACAAAGAGGCGGCAAGTCCACAAGTAGTTCCCGCTTTCAGATTCAAAGGAACCCTAGCAATTTTATTGCTCCGCTCTGTCGCATATGCAATAATCGTCATTTCAATGAGTGTAAAATGGGAAGTAATGGGTGCTATACTAGAGGTCAGATCTTCATTTCCATATAAAGTTGGTCAAAAATAGTTGAGAAATGAGCAAGATATAAAACTTTGAAATTTTTCCAAAAACTGACAAGATTTTCCTAGTTTCCGACGAACCAGACGGCAGCGCCAACACCGACGGATGATGGAGGATCACCGGAAAGAAGGAGAATATTCCGTGAAAATTGACGAAATATTCTGACACCGTTAGATTCTGTTACAATTTAACAGAATAATCTGTCACTATTTAACAGAATCTAACGGTGTCAGAATATTCTGTTAAATTGTAACAGAATCTAACGGTGTCTACCAGAATATTCCCATCTTCTGTCACTATTTGTCTACCAGAATATTCCCATCTTCTGTTATAGAATCTAACGGTGTCTACCAGAATATTCCCATCTTCAGTCAGTCGCTACCAGGCGCATGTGGTCGTGGGCTAGGCGGTGCGTGAGGGTCCGTGACTTCATGGAGAACGTTTTCGTATATTCAAACCTTCCATTTGAGCAACTATGAAGGTTTTTCCTAGCTTTTAGTGTATGTGTTAATTAATTAAATAGTTTAGTTATTTCCCACATAGGTGAGACTTACCCCAAAGATGTATGAGGACAAGCAAGGCTAGGAGGCTACGATCAATCGACAAATGCTTTTCAAATTGATTTATGCACAAATGCTTTTGAATTGATTTATGCATATCATGCCATGATTAAATAATGTTATAAGAAATGTTATACTGTTGTGAAATGCTAAAATAATCATACAGGATGCACAAGTAAGTTTATTATGTTGACTAGAATTATTGAATCGTTGTGGCATGCTTATATTTATGTAGTCTGCTCATCATTGTTGCACCCCAGTGTTAGTGCTTGCCCAGGGCTACGGTCAGTCTTTCACGTGTATGTTCACCTCCGCACTGCATGCTCGCCTTGAATCTAAGTAGGTGCCAGTCCTATTGTACAGTTTGCATTAGGCAACTCCGACTCATAGGTGACCGCGAATAGTGTCAGTCTTCATGTGATTGTAGCACTAGAGCGTATACCATGATTACACACAGTCATGTTATACTGGTTGATTTAGGCAACTCTGAGTCGTGTGCTAACATAGATTGATGAGTATCAGTTCAATCGTATAGGTCGCATTGGGCGACTCCGACTTGTGTGCTAGTATAGATTGATTGAACACCTGATTTTACTTATATTACTGTTGAGATATTGTGATGTGGCATACTTCTAGATTTACTGTTGATTTACATTTGATTTCATACCTATACGTAGTATGATTTTCTAGAAACTATACATGTTTTATGGCAAGGGTTTAGTATGTCCAGAAAATAAATGGATTTTATAAACTTTTGTTTTTGCCCATCCACCCTTCTGTTTTTCGCCCCTCCAGGTCATAGTTAGCTGATTTACTCTGTGGCATACAAGGAATATCCGGCAGTTCTGACATATCCATAAATAATGTAGGGACATTTCCCAGTTGTGTATTAAGTACTTAAATAGTTTTGACTGCACTACTTTGTCATCTATGCTCTGAACACTCACTTTATTAGTTTAAATAAGAACTAGTTTCAGTTTTAATTTATTCACATTTTTACATCACTTACATTTTTGGTTACGTCACCATCGAGTGACGGCCAACATGCCTAGACTCCGATCGGGGTGTGTCACACTATTTCTGAAACTGGAAACCGTCACTATTTATGAAATTAAACAGTGTCACTGTTTCTGGAATTGCACACCGATACTGTTTCTAGAATTGAACATTATCATTACCACTATTTCTGAAACTAAACATTAACATTATTTCTGAAACTAAATAATGCAACTATTTCTAAAATTGAATATCGATATTATTTCTAAAATTGAACACTCACACTATTTCCAAAATGAACACTATCAATGACACTACTTATAGATTTAAATCCGAAAGTATCGATTCCCAGGAAGCACTTACATGAAAATGAAACTCACGAGGAGAGTTTTAAACTTCTCTCTTGAGTTGAGGATGTCTATAACATATATTCAAACAGTGCAATAACAAAACTAAACCCCAATGCTTCAACTCGTTAAATGTTTTTAGGTTCATATTTTTACAATTCCAATATACTCGAATTGATATTTTAAGATAGGAATTGTCATTGGTACTCCAAAAATCTCATTTTGCGTTCTAAACTTTCTATAATTAGAAAGAAAAATATATTTGTAAGGAGTGTAGAATGAAAATTTTAGAATGCTAATAACAGTTCTCTTTATAATACACCAAATCGACATTAT
The DNA here is from genome assembly GCF_963583255.1 of Pyrus communis. NCBI lineage: Eukaryota > Viridiplantae > Streptophyta > Magnoliopsida > Rosales > Rosaceae > Pyrus > Pyrus communis. The sequence continues at coordinate 40,215,492 of NC_084803.1, forward strand.
ATTGAATGTTAACATTTTAAGTGTATGCCAAATTTGGGTACTGTCAAAACTAAGAAAATTATTAACAAATAATTTGTTAGGGTAATCAATATCTATTACATGATCAACCCAACTTATAAGATTAACACCTATATCACATATGATACAACCAGATTAAGGCTGGTTTGGTATTGTTGTGTTTTGAAAAAAAACTGTTTCTGCTGTGCTGTGAGAATAAGCAGCTGTGAAATAAAGCATCAGAGTGTTTGGTAAAATTTTTTGTAAAAATATTTTTTTTAAAAAAAAAAAACAGTATTAGAGTGTTTGGTAAATTTTTATGTAAAACAGATGTGAAAAAAAATCGATTTTTCAAAGCTGAGTTTTGCAGCTTCTTATTTTTTGTTTTTTTTTCATCCAAAACTGTGAAAAAAAACTGAAGTTGAGTGTTTACCAAACACAAAAACAGCTCCCAGCTTTTTTTTTTTTATAGTAGGTTTTTTCAGAATACCAAACCAGTCTAACTAGGGTCATAACACTTTTTAAAGCAAAACCTAACCAACATATAAAGATAGAATCAACAAAACATATATGATTCCTACACACAGATTCAAAGTACTAATGCTCCTCTTTTACACCAAAAAATTAACAAATTATTTGTTAATTTGTATCAGAGTTCCCTACACACGGATTAAAAATAAATTGTATCAGAACCAAAATACTATAAACGGTAATGATGAAAAGATAACTGAAAATTTTACTAGAAACCTTCAATTCAGAAAAAAAAATTCCATGTCCAAAGCCTAAATTTCTATTTCCAGATGACCAAAACCATTTTCTATAAAAAAAAAACAGGAAAAAAATAGCTCGAAATTCTCACAAGAAAAATATAAAAAAACAGGAAAAAATACAAGTGAAAGATCAGTGGTTGGAGAGAAAGAAAGAGACTGGTACATACCTGGACGACGGAATTAGAGCAAGATGACGAAAGCAAGCGAGGTTTTCTGTTGAGCTGTAGAGAGAGAGAAAGCACAGCGCGCACAGGTTTAAGGGGAATTCAATTCGCTGCTACCTTTGATGATCCAACTCCCCTCGATTTATTCGACGGAAGTAGATTCGGCAACGGCGTGTCGTCTGGGTCATGCGACATCTTCGCTTCTTTTCGAAGCGAGACCTGCACCTGTTTATACATCCATCAAGATTTCCATTGCCATTTTTCAGAGTTTGACGGAGAAGAAGATCGGATGATGGGCTGATGAAATGAGAAAATTGCAGACATTAGAGAGAGAAATGAATATGAGGTTGTAGACCTTTTCTCCCTCTATTTGAAGGAAACGGACCAAAATAAACAGGCCCAGACTTGACGTTGGAGATAAAATCGGAAGCTCGATAAATTAATTTGGTTGGGCTAATTTTATTGGGCTGTTTGATATTAAGTTTTGTTATAATCATTAAATAAAATTATTACATGACTTTTGGTTAAAATTCAAAATTTTGAAACTCTTTTAATTTGTTTTCTTTAATTTGTAGTACCTGAGGCCTTTGTGGAGTATTTCAATCTTTTGTTTCAGTAAGTTAATCTCCTTTTTCGCATCCTATATACCAATACAAAGCATAAGGGGATTCAGCTACATGAACATGAGTGGTTAGCTAGTCAACACTTGAGTTTACTAAACTCTTTTGTAAGGCCAAACAACAATAGACACCTAATTACAAGAATCTCGAATATACAATTAAATATTAACTAAAGATTTGTTTGAAAGTACTTTTAAGATGATTGAAAGTTTTTAGAGAAAATGTTTTTGAATTTCAAAAGCATTTGAAGTGTTTCCTATAAGAAGCACTAATTCAAGTGCTTTTCTAGGTTTACTTGCATTTTTACTAAGAATTGGTTCCAAAAATATTTTCGTCAAAAGCGTTTTCAGTCATATACAAGTAAATACTATGTGTGTACATTTAGTTAGTATTTATTGTATATTCGAGACTCCTATAAGATAAATGCTAAAGAGACTCTTTCAAAAGTGGGAATGTTCATAGATTCTCTACCACCTCATGTTTTTTACATAATATTTTATAATGTTGGCATAAGAAATGAAGTTAAATTGTGAGGTGATAAAGAGTCCATGAAAAGTCCCTGTTTAAGAGTCTCCCTAGCAATTCTCTTCCTATAATTAGGTGTCTCATGTCTTCCGTAAAAATAAACATGAGAAGTTATTCAGTGTAATGGAACAAATAAATGACTAAATATGAAAAGAAGTAACAAATTAAACAGTACCTAAATTGTACCTGAGTTTGTGTTTCCATTGTTTGTTCAGCCGACAGCCTTCATCTTCATGTACCTCTCAATCAGCTCTTGCATGCTTCTACCATAATATATAACAGAGCAAGTTCAATCAGAATTAATCTAAAAGCTATATTTCTTTAAATTAATACAATATTCAAAGAGTTAATAATTATATAACACGTAGGTCTACTGATTGTAAATTTTATTTCTATTGTACAGCACACGACTTAATTATATGGTAACTGAAATTATAGCAAGAAAACTATAGATTATTATTATTATTATTATTATTATTAAGTAGAGAGAGCTAGAGACCTTTTGGTGGCTAGTTCATAGAGCTTTCCATGGGAGGAGAAAATGAAGACTCCAATCTCAGCATCACACAGCATAGACATCTAAGGAGCTTTTCATTGTGTTTCCATGGCTAGTTTAAAGAGCTTTCCATGAGAGGAAAAATGAAAACTCATGAAGAAGGCTAAGAAGCTGTCTGTGCTGTGTGATGTTGAAGAAGGTCTCTAGCTCCTTTACATTATTATTATTAATTTTCTGCAAGCGATATCATCCGATTGATCGATCGATATAAGTTTTAACTGGTTTAGAAATTTCGTGGCTGTTTTAATTTCCTCTGCAGACAACCTTCCACTAGTTTAAACTAGCTTCGAGGTTGTTGCAATCCTCCTCTTTCGTAACTTAGAACTCATCAGCTTAGTGCCTTATATACCCTCCCATGGATTCTAATCTAGAGAGGGATTCCAGTCATATCTCAACCCATGATTAAGAATAAGGGAACTTTAACGAAAAACTTTTGGTATTGTTTACTTAAACGAAAAATCACATTTTTACACTAAAAAGTCAATCCTGGTACTATTCACTTTACCCTTTATTTTATTCTTATATTTAAAACTCAAAGTTTTGAAAATATTTTTATTAGTTTTGCTTAAGAATAATGTCGCCTACTTTTACAAATCACTGAGCTTTGTTTAACATTTAATTAATTTAACCTCCAATAAAATCAGCTCTCTTTATTCTCTCATATTCTCCATCTCCAACAGAATTCCAGTCCCACCATTTCATAAAGTTAGTTACATTACCCCACATTGTCTATCAATGGTGAATTTAGTCATTTTCAAACTGTCAGAAAGACGGGCTAAATGCTCACTTTCAACAACACTGATATTGTCTCCACTTTGTTATTATCATTTGCATAGTCCGACAAATGTGATGTTTTATCACAAAAGATCTCAGCACTAGTTGGAGCGAGGTTAAAATATTTAAACTTTTTTCCTCCTCATTTTGCTGATGTGGTATATTTCAATAGTCATTACATTATAATATATATAGTACATGAATCTAACACAAACTAATTAAGATGTGAAGCGTAAATTAATCAAGTCTCTTGTTGCTTACATCTATTAGATCACGTTAATTGACAATTGCATCTTTGATTACAAAAGTAAAACTGATTATTCCTACAGTAATTAGTGTGTTCACTAGCTAGATGAATCCATTAAGAATTCCGTTACCTCTTAGAGTTAGGTTAGAATTACTTATTCTCGTTGTTTTTTTATTTTTTTTATTTTTTTGTAAATCAAGTAATTTTATATGTACTATAAATTACTCACTTTTATAAAATATGTCAGTACAAAATCATCCAATTCTCTAAATTCTTGAATCACTCTCTATTAAAATGGTTGCACCTTAGAATTACAGACCGAAAAACTCTATAGTCGAAATATTGTGGACCATTCCACACCGATATATTGTGAATAATCCCTTGAACATTTTGCTTTCTCCATTAACCTTTTTCGTGAAGAAAAAAACTCCGTCAGCGTTCCCCACTGTCTCCTTAAAACTTTATTTTTTAATTTCAAAGAACTAAGTTATTTATTATTTTTCTTCATCTTTAGCTTTAGAAGCCAAGAATCTTGTCAAATCCCAGAAGTTCAATACAATTCAGTAAAAAGATTTTTCTTTGACTTATGCGATCAGGTAAGCTCCATAAAGTGGCGTATATGGCCGCCGCGTGGATGCATAGTTCTTTTGCAGTGTAAAGCTTGATTCCAAAAACCCTTTTGCTAACACGCTCACCCGACCACTTACTAGGTTTCAAAAGTCCAAAAGTTAAAGTATAATTAGACTAAATAAAAAATCCCTTCTGCAGAAACAGTTTCTTTTTAATTTTCCAAATAAATAAATCTTTGTGCCGTTATGAACCAGTAACCCAAGATTCCATCACCATTTCGGCCATAGGTTTAAAAGCTTGAAAAAGAAAACAGATGAAACCTTAAACTGTTGAATGGACGGTCAGTTTTCGTGTTCTGTGATCTGTTATGTTTAAGTTAAAATATTATTATAATAGATAGAGCCGTGAGAAAAAAGATGGAAGATGAGGGAAAGCATATGTGGGAGGAAAAACACATAGCAATTATACAAAAATTAAAATTAACAACTCGGTTAGTTAACACTAGTTGATCAATGAATAGAATTTTGAATTGTAAGCAAAGGAAGTTGAGGTTTTATTATTTACAAGTTCATGGATCAAAGGTTCCTTCTCTCATCAATATACAACAATGGAATTGATTCTTAAATGTCCTTTCGCGTAGACATACAAATGGAGTGACGTAGAGTTATGTAGCTGTTGGACTTCACAAATGAGACAACTTGGCTCTAATACCATTGGCTCTAATACCATGAAAAAAATTGAGGTTCCATCATAAACCAATTGTCAAAGAGAACCAACCACTTATAAACTATATAAAATATCTTATCCCATCAATATAAAATTCATTCGCAACAATCATTTTATCACAACATTGGATAAACTTAAAACTTTGCATATCTGTTCAGATTAAAATCATAGTCGTGAATATCAACGCTTTAGCTTATTGGCTAGGTTTTTATGTTAGAGAAGCCCACGGGTTTAAGGATGGTTCTAGAAGCCTATAAGTTGTAGATTCCTACTTAATATAGTTTTTAACGTAATTATCTATATTGTACACAGCTAAGCACTTTCAATCAATGAGAATTAAAATTTCTTGGTCGTATATATAGTTTTGATTTTCCTATTATTTTCAAAATCCTAATTGTGTGTTGCCCCTCCTTGTTAAAGTTGATCATTCCTCAAACAATAGCTTTTGGATGGCTATGTCTTCCTCTTCGCCTCTCCATCCCAAATATTGCTCACTTTCTCAAATTAACATAATCCAACTATCTTTTCTGACTTCGTCGGCGTGAGCTCCTTCTTGTTGCTCACTCTCTATATGGGAGGCCTCACTAGGCTTAGTGAGCCTTTTGGGCATTTTAGTTTTAAGTTGTTATGCCATTTAACTTGTTAGGCTTGATAGTTCAAAACCCATTAAACTATGAAGCCCAAAACTAATTAAAGGTCCAATTTGAACTTTATTCATTTCATTAATTAACATTTAATTTATTATAACCAGTAGCGGAGCCAAGAATTTAAGACAATAGGGTCAAAAAATAGTTTTCAAAAATTAATTATACTTTCATTTATTATTGTCCACGACCTGTTCTCATATTTTGGAAATGTTGTATTACAACATCATTATCAATAGAATCAAATACCTCTTTTTCAATGTACACAACCAAACTATCATTCAAGTATATCACCCATCCTAACATGATGTGGATTCTTTACAATTTTCATCACCGAAAAAGCTCTTTCAATTGAAGCAGTAGCAACAGGTAAAATCAATGCTAATTTCACTAGCAAGTACACCAAGAGATACTGTTTATCCCTCTTTGTCTCCAACAACTTTTGTGCAAGGCTACTAATTCCTTTCAACATAGAAAATTCATTATGCAAATGCATATAAAAGAAATATAATTCTTCAGTTCATCTTTAAGAAGTGTGAGCTCCATATTAGAAAAATCTTTGGGATAAAATTGAGCAAGATGAACTAATTTTTCAATGTCAAAAGCTAAGAATAAGTCATATGGGTTTAAGCATGCAACATAAAGAAGCAACTTTGTACTTGCCTCATTAAAATGATTGTTCAACTCTTGAAGTTTCTTATCAATAACATCAATAAAGAGATCAACAAGGTAGTGATGAAGGTTTGTCAAATTTTCAACTCTATGCCGTGACCTCCCTCAAGCTACAAATATATCATTCATATCAGGAATATTAATATCATGCTTGCCACAAAAAGAAGAAACTTAATCTAGCCAAGCATCTCATCCATTATCCTTCATTGCTTGTAGTTGTTGCTTACATGTTTTGACTAAAGCCATAACACTCACTACATCGAGATCTTTCTTTTGCAATGCTTGTGACAACACATTTGAGATTTCCAATATTTCTTTCATCAGGAAGAGAGTAGATACAAAATCAAAAGATTGCAAAAGATTCAATAAAATATCCGCTTCACCTCTTTGATCAAGACTTACACCATCATCTACAATCATCTCAAGCATTTCAATTACAGAAGATAACATATTAATCAAGCTTACCAAGGTACCATAGTGTGAGCCCCAACGTGCATCTCTTGCACGTTTAAGACTAGTTTCTTGGTTCAAGCTTTGCCCACTTGGAAGCTCATAATTTTGAATAGCTTCCATAACTTTGGCTTGTTGTCTTTCTCTAACCATGTCTCCATGTTTACATGATGCTCTGACAATAGTAACAACATTATTAACCAAGCAGAAAAAAGAGCCAATTTGAATATGATTTTTTTCCACGGCTACAAAAGCAAGTTGAAGTTGATGTGCAAAACAATGAATATAAAATGTTCATTTTCTTTCAAAGTAAGTGTCTTAAGACCATTAAACTCACCTTGCATATTGCTAGCCTCATCATAACCTTGTCCACGCAATCTAGATATGCTTAATCCTATAGAGAATAACTGATCAATTGCCTCTTTAAGTGAAAAAGCAGTAGTATTAGGAACATGTTTTATGCTCACAAATCTTTCAACTACTTGTCTGTTGGTATTAACACAGCGAAGTACAACCGTCATTTGTTCCTTGACTGATATATCACCCGATTCATCAACCCAAACAGAAAAGAAAGCATCATCACCAATATCAAACATGATAGCAATGGTAGTTTCACATGCTGGTGCATACACAATATCTTTTTGAATATCAGGTGACGTTAACTTGAGATTTTCAGGAGCATTTTCAAACACCACATATTTAATCCCTCATTATGATCTACAAGAAACTTCAAAAGCTCAAGAAAATTACCCTTATTGCTTGAATCTTCATTTTCATCATGACTGCGAAAAGCAAGACCTTGTTGCAATAAAAAGTGAATGCAATTAAGTGATGCATTCAAACGATTGTGATAGTCAATACGTGCTCGATCTGACTGTTTGTGGACAATTGTTTGAATATGTTGATTGTGATTCATTAAAACTTCAAACGGAAGTAAAGCTTGGTTCTGAGCACAATAAGGGCCTCCAACATGAACTCGAAGTCGACATTTTTTTCTTCCAATTATAAAAACCTTTGCTAGTAAAATTATCATTACCTGCTTGGTCTGCAATCTCTAGCTTGAAGGGATAACAACTTTGACAGAAAACAACATTTTTGGATATGCTATACTCCAACCAAGTAGGAAAGTCATCGAACCATTTAGGATTGAAACAACATTGTACTTCTGCAAATGACATATATAGAAATTGATGGGTTCAAGGTTGAACCAATTCCCTCTGTAAAAAAACTATTCGGACTTGATCTCTAATATTTGAATCATATTCTGATATCCGGAGTCGAAGCCCAGGATCTCTTGGAAGATTTGCCAGTATACTTTCTATATCATTTTCATTTGAGCTTTTAGGAATATCCATTGTAGAGGGTGAGAGGTTATATTCGATTGATTTTCTCTTAAAATACCTATCCATAACTGTTTTCAATAATACCCAAAAGAGTCAACAACATAATCTAAATTTGATCAAATTAACAACAATTGACTCAATCAAATTATAAGTAATAAAACACAATATTAAGCAATTTTTTTCTTCAGTGATTGAGGCTTGACTAATGGAATTAACTAATGAAAAATTAGGAATTATATAATAAACTAATGAAATTTGGAATAAACAAATCATGAACATATTTGCATATGCACTAAAAGAATATATAATTTGACTAAATTATACTACATTCAAGAACTTTTTTCATACCCGATGTTATAAATGGATACAAGGATGACACTCTGCCCCTCTCAGACCTAATTCTAAATTGGAATTGAATGAAAAACTGGAATAACTCTCAAACCTAATCCTTTTTTTTATTCATAATTGAAATTGAATGAAACTTTAAAAACCACAATAAATTTAAAATAACAAAGTTGTCAATGATAGGAAATTTGGAGTAGAGGGTACCTAATTAAACTTGACGAATAGAGAAACTTGAAATTTGAATAGATATGGCGCCAGTGGTATGGTGGAGTCGTGCAGGTAGAGAAAGCCTCAAATGTGTCGTGGTGGAGCAGCTGGTCAATGTTACAATAGAAAAATTATTAATTAAAAATTATTTTTTATTTTCTTATATTTTGTTGCTACTTGGCTGAAAGGGTTACATGTGGGCTCACTTGTTCCATGTTGGGTGACCCAACTTAGGTCAATATTTATTGGCATTATGGCCCATGCAACCGTTGCTGGCTGCTGCTGTAATGCTATTAAAGGGGTCAAATTGTTTTTTAAAGGGATAAGTTACAAATTAAGCTATTGGGGTCAAGGGAGCCCAATGCCCTCGCATTGGCTCCGCTAGTGATCATAACATTAAATAATTAAGCCATTTAATTGTACCTTACATAATATACGATCTCTTAGGTTCTAATTAGTGAGGCAATAGACGATTAAAACTCTTACTAATCAATTATAAATTGAAACTACCTTCTTTTAGTGAAAATTAGTAATTGCTAACCAGAAGAGGCGGAAAACATATTTAGTTGGAAATACAATGCAATACAGCCATTCTCTAAATCAATATTCTTCATCATGTTGTTTGGTTAATAGTTAATTCATGTCTATCATCCAATATGATTCTATTTTCTATATGATTCATGTAATCGTTATTTGGAACATAAGTCTTAAATCACATTTATGTGCACTGGCCAGAGACTCTTGAATCATATAATAGAATATTCTTCTTCAATGGTTAAAGATTATAGATACATTATTGTACACTCACATACGTTTATGAATAAGTCTAAGACCCTAATAATGCATGGAACAAACCCTACGGTTATGACACATCGTCAAATGATCAAAGATGTATCCACAAGACAACTATGGTATCTTATGTCAAATGACTACTTTGCACTATCCCAACCAAAGAGTTCTTACATGACATGATTATGAGAATTTATGTTTGATCGTGCTTAGTGAACTCATTCTCCATTGAGCATTTACATACTTACCTTAGTGTCTTTCACGCCGATGATTGGAGACTAGTCACTCTCTAAAAAGAAAACATAGCATCTACAGATACATTCAGTGGCAAAGCTACAGTAGCGCAAGGAGGTGCGAACCGCCTCTCCGATCGTCTAAAATTTACATGAAGCGCAAGGAATCCGCTCCTCCAATGGGCGAAAGCCCACATGAAGAGCCATGGCATCAGTAGGCTGCCCGTTGCAAAAGAGGGCAACTCTCGCGCAAGGAAAAAGAAGAGAATAGAAAAAGTTGTGTTTAAAAAAAAAAAAAAAAAAAAACTTAGACAAGACACCATTGTTTCTTTCCAGTCCTTTAAATGAAACAATGGTTGTCATGGTTGGTTTCGAATTGGTGGTCGAATTTTCCAAAATATTAAGAGTGATTCGCTTCAAATTGTTTCTGCATGGAATGATTCTTCTAAGGATTTTTCGACTGTTGGACCAATCATAGAGGATGCCTAAATCATGATAGAGATGATCGTTGAAGTTTCTATTGCCCATGTTCGCTGATATGCCAACTCTGTCGCCTATAGAATTGCTAGGTTTGCTCTCCATTCGGGGGTAATTCTACTTGGTTTGGCAATCCTTCTTATTTTATATGTGATCTTCTTGAGGAAGACCTTTCCACTCTTTGTACTGTTTAGCCTAGGTTATCATTTTGAATGAAATATATCGTCTTTCATCCAAAAAAATAAAAAATGAAACGTTGTGATTTATTACGTTTTCTTCTGTCTTTCTATTCTTTATTTTCTCCATTTTTTTCTTTCCTTTCTTTTTTCCTTCTATCTTTTTACCGTTTGACTTTGTCCCTTTGTTTTTGGTTAAATGGTTTGGCTTGGTCCCTCTTTCTTTTGGCTGGACCTTTTAATTGGTCCCTAATTATATTGTTTTGGACGTGATATACTTTAAAGACGTAACTAAGTGCTTCAACGAAATACTTTAGATAAACTGTACCCACAAAATACCACATAAAATAAGACTTTCAATACTAAAAATTACCTTAATGTTATTAAAACAATATAGGGGGAGGTTATTTAATACTCAAATTTATATACTTTTTCTTGTCATCACTACTTTTAACGAATTTCTGATGTGCCTTTGAGGACTTATTTTGATGATATACAAAAGTTCTGGGAGGAAATGATATCAAAATGTCAAAGCGTAAAGCTCCATGATTCACAAACTTATGTTACTATCATGTGAACTTCTATTTTCAAGTCCTTGGTACGCAACTAAAAGAATTGAATGATTGCTTCAATGAGGTAAACGCTGAGTTACTGGTTGCAACCGTTTCGGTGGAGAGAGCATTTTTTGTTATGAATATTGTGAAAACACCAGTGTTTAATAAATGGGAGATCAATGGTTGAGTGATGGTATGATTATTTACATTGAGAGAGATGTTTAGCTTTTATTGATAATGAGCTTATTATGCGACGTTTTCATGACATGAAACATCGCTAGCAACAACCATAACTTGTTGTATTGATAAATTATAAACGGCATTAATTGTCTGCTATTTCAAGGGATTTAGTTGTTTATTTTTTGAGGACCTTTTACCTTTAAAATTTTGCCTACTAATTTAGTTTTTCAGGTAACAATAGTTTTGAGTGTTTGTTATACTTGTTTGATATTGATAACCTGCAAATATTATTACTTGAAAACCTTGGTCATTGTTGTTAATCTTGATTGGATTGCATTCACGTAGTTGTTGCTAAAACCACCAAGTCCTAAAATTGATGGATAGGCTTGGGTTCTTAGGCTGTCATACGCATGGAAAAAATCACAAAGTGGGTACAGTTGAGGGATTTTTAAATAGAGGTATTTGTTCCCCTCTTCCATCTTTGAATTTGTAAGGAGTTGTCAATTTCTCTTCTAAAATTTAATTTTAGCTAATCACTTCCTAAACTTTTATAATTGGCCAATTTTCCTCCTGATCTTTATTTTTAAAAGATTACTCTCCTGAACCTTTATAAATGACCAATTTTCCCCTAGCCATGTGCATTAAGTTCCACGACAAATTGACATTAGACTATAGATGAGAGAGTTCAGGGAAGCGAAATGTGAGGTTGCTTGTTCTCTACCTACAAGGTTATCAGCATTAAGGCTTCCAGCCCTACTTGCGAGCTATGCAGACAATATGATCCTAAATTTTAAATTCAGGGGACAAATGACTCACAGCAATGAAAATAAGGTTTTTGGTTCTCAGTGAAGAATCTATGTGCTTTCAACAAACTTTCACACAGCAGATGATTAACATAATAGTAAACTGTGTCAAAACGAAACAAAAGGCCTAACGGCCAATTAGATAGAAGCATTGAATTAATCCAGTTTTAAAACCTGATTGTCTAAACTGCTAATACTGAAACCTCGTGACAGTTAATATCAAAATTACCCTAAACCTTGAGGGTAAAAATGTAGTTAACCTAAAAATAAAAAAACATTCAATAAATGGCGATGATTCAACAATAAACCACACCATTATATTATGCATATCATTAAATTCCCTTACAATGCACTTCAGTTGCAATACCATATTGTACAATACAACAATATACATGCAGTATTGTAAGCCATAGCTAGCTAGATGATTCTTAATAACATTTATTTATGAAATTGTTTAAACTACACCACACTTGGCAATAAGAATACTAAACCATTACTCAAAGCATAGTTGCTTCTCTAACACTCAAATATGTCATCTGGTATGGTTAGCGGATATGTATTGTCAGTCGCCATTGGTATAAAGTTAGTAACTTCAGTGTTCTCTTCAATCTGCATAAAATAAATAAATATATTTAAGATCAATGACTTAAAAAGTAAAATTTAGTATTTTTCACAAAAATAATTGTAACAATAGTGGTTCAGTTATACCTAGCTTTGGCCCCTAAATTGGTATTTTGAATTTATACCCACACATTTAACAGTTTTTACTTTGGTCTGGATGTCAAGGTCTGAATATTTTCATTATTTGGTCTTGAAGGACCAAATTGAAAATTGGCTGATAATTAGCTGACTACAGCTACAATTTACTCATAAACTTTAATAAGAATGTTGATTACCTTATCTTGAAGATACTTATTTGCAGCTGTCAGAACTTCTTCCTTCAAAATACCAATTTAATTATTTTAGAAGATTTAAAAAAAAAATTAAATCATTAATAGTATCAATAAACAAAAAAATTCAATAAAAAAAATCCAAAATTAGAAGTTTAATTATCATAAGGTCATGTATGTGCCCACTTAAGTGGCATGTGATGGATAAGATAATGATTCCTGGCTTTATTCTCCTTGAAGTAACCCAAAAAAAAAAAAAAAAAAAAAAAAAATGAAGTCAAGCTCCACTGCCAAAAGCTTTGGAGGCCGTGAAGTGCTCTCTTCCAAAAAGTTCAAGTACCAAGGGAGTTGGGCAACATTAGTAAAAAGAAACAATACACTTAAAACTCTAGATATAGGGATTTAGGAGTTCAACACTATTGTAGTTTGGTGGAGCCTTACAATTTAAAGTATTATTAACAGAAGGACGTGGTTGTTATTTTTTAGGAGACAAAAGTCAATAAACCATGAGTATCGTAATGGAGTATAAATTTATCTTAAGAGATGAATGTTGAATATTTGTCTTTAAATACGTTTATCTAACACATATTCATGGGCATTTGACATTTTTTTTGCTTGTGTGTATGTATTAAAATTGAAATTTGATTGGATGTATTATTCTTGGCTTTCTATTTTATTAAATATAGCAATCAAACCTTATTTTTTCAACATATGGTGTGCGGGTGGGATCAGGGTGGAAGAGATCCGAAGGTGGCAGATGAGGCTGATGGTGGTGGAGACTGGAGATGGTTGCGGGAGATTATGGGAGGTGGCCGGGTTAGGTTTTATTTTTATTTTTTATTTTTTTGTAGTTTGCTTTTATTCTTGGTTAGTTGGCTATAATTGTTAGAAGGAGAAATTAGTTTCTTATCATTCATTTTGCTACTTCATTGATTAAAATCCTATTCCTTTTTAATTTTTGAACAAGGTCATTGGGTATTAATAACATCATTAATTATTTCAATAATAAAAGATTTTTTTATTTCTAAATATATTCATTTAATGTTAAAAATGCTACAATTAGTATATTTATATTTATGACTAAATTTTTTATCACACATTTTTAGTTTTAGTTTGTACCCATTTTTAATTTGTAATTTTTTTTTTTAATTTGTACCAATTTTCTTTTCAATTTTAATTTGTACCCATATATTAATTTCTTTTTTGCGCCCATATTTTTTAAAGTTTATTTGTATTTGTACCCATGTATTTTTTTTATTTGTACTTTTTATTTTGCTAAATGTACCCATGCTAATTATATGTACCCATTCATGTAAAACTTTTTAATCTTAAAATGTACTCATTCTTAAATATACCAATTTGTTATATGTAAAATGTACCCTTTTTTTTATATATATATATATATATATATATATAATCTATTCAATTTTTTTCCTTATCCATTTTTAAACTTATATGGGTACATTCTTTTTTCCTTGATTTTAAAATGTATCCATATCAAGCTTAATCGAAAAAATTTACTAATGTTATTAAGCCTAATATCTTTATTTTTTGTGATTTTTAAGAATGTACCCATATTTTGATACTATAAGTCTTTTGGTTAATTTTGATGAATGTACCCATGTGTGTGTGTGTGTATATATATATATATATGCACACACACACTAGTATATTTATATTTTAATATTTTTAATCCCACAAATTATGGTTTTTTTTATTTAAAATCTCATTTATATAAACAACTAAAATTTCTAATTTTTAATTTAAAAAATATAGTAACGTACAAAGAAATAAATTATCACATTAATTTCAGGACCTCGATAAAAAAATTACAAACTAACAAGATTTCAATTAAAAAATATTGATAGCTAAGGACCCCATCCAAAGTCTCCCTTGTTTGAATTTGGACATTTTTTTGGTCAAAGAGTTTTAATGCATTTCAAAGACTTGAATTTTTAAACGAAATCTAAAAAGAAGACAGCATTGACGTGAATTTTGAACGACATTGATCAATTTTTAACTTTTTTTCTTCTCTTGCGCACCTCTTTAATCATATCTTATCGAATTAAATAACCAAATAAAATTAAAGAATAAGATTAAACAAAAGTGTGTAATTATATTTTTCCTATTTAAATCGAGAGCTAATCGAATAATACAGTATCCTATATTATCGATCCAATGTATGATCACATCAAAAAGTAAGTCGGGACTTTGGATAGCAAACTTACCGAGTTCCTCAACAGCTGGATCTCTTGGAACAAAATGTCCATCTGTAAATTTTGACGACTCAGTCTTCGAATTAATTTCTATAACATGAATTAACTGTTGCTTAAATATAATTTACGGACTGTGATAAAAAATAATAAAAATAATAAAAGTAATAACAACATAAGTAATTAAATTAAAATAAAAACGTTACCTTTGCCGAGCGGACGTGATAAATCCATATTTCAAGATTTTTTTCAAGCACTTGTAGTTCATCCAAAGTCATTGTCCCAGCACCTCCATCAAACATATACCTGTAATGTTTTTATAAGTTATCCAATTCCTTTAAACCAAAATTACAAACATTACCAAACTAATGATATATGTGTTGAAAGTTTATGGTTTTGTTTGGAAGTGTTTTTAAATAACTGAAAACGCTTTTGATCAGAATGCCTTTGAAACCAATCATTAATAAAAATGAAAGTGAATTTTGGAAATATCACTTAAAGTGCTTCCTACAAGAAGCACATAACTGGTGCATCTTGCGCACTTCAAGTGCTTTTGGGCAAAAACACTTTCACTTAAAATACTTTCAATCATTTTCAAAACACTTTCAAATGGGTACTTCTCCAATTCATAAACTTTGAGGTCAATTAATTTAAACTAATTACAGACATGTGACGTTGCTAGAATTAACCATACCAGAAAAACTATTAGATATACCAGATATTTGCATTATCCTTGTATTATGGTAATTAGTAAACTCCATGGATTTAACTCCATATATATTTTTGTCATATATAATTGTTAGAAATATGTAGATACAATCACTTGCAAATATAAGTTATACATATATTGATGTCATGAGAATAAATAAGGTATTAATTATAATGTTACTAATTTGTAATACCTGAGGCCTTTCTGCAATATTTCAATCTCCTGTTTCAGCAAGTTAATCTCCTTTTTCGCATCCTATATATCAATACAAAGAATAAGGGAATTCAACTTAGTTTTAGAGTCGTAGTTGGCATCCATGTCAATATACCCTAATTAAGTCAATAAAAAAGGATTGTAATTATCGTAGATGCACGATGTATATATGGTTTCACCTCTCTTTCCCTAATGTATTAAATAAAATAAAAAATAGGGTAAAACACAAAAAACTACCTCAACTATTGGTGTCACGACACTTTCATACCTCATCTTTTAAAATTGACAATGTCATACCTCATCTTACGAATTTATGCCAATGTCAGACATCCGTCAATTTTTCTGTTACTTTTTCTATTAAATGCTGACATGGCCAGAGATGGGATCCATTTTTATTAAAAATTAATTAAATATTAAAAAAATAACAAAAAAAACAAAAAACCAAAAAAAACCCATCAACCTGTGTCCCCCCTCCCCAAAAACCCAGATCCCCTTATCTGAGTTCTCTCCCACCCAACCCTCTATCTCTCCTCATCTGAGTTCTCTCCCACCCAACCCTTTATCTCTCCTCTCTCTCTCTTGCCTCTCTCTCTTCTCTCTCCCTGCAACATGCATTCCTAAAATCCCAAAACCCATAAATCCTTCCCACCCATCCCCCCCCCCAACCTTCCTCTCTGATCCAACCGACAACAACCCTACCTCTGTTGTTGACTCCAGCGATGACAGCCACGACCCCCAATCGCCCCCAAACCCTAACTCTAGCACAACCTCCACAACAACATTCCCTTCTCCTCCTCACCCTCGGAGTCTGCCCAATAGAAAAACTCTCTGTTTTTCTCAGAAAATTCTGATATTTTCCGAGAAAATCAGAGGAGGCGTGAGAAATAGAGAGAGAGAGAGAGAGAGAGAGAGAGAGAGAGAGAGTTGTGATTTAAGAGTGGTTCTCTTTGGTCTGAGTTTCCGATAAATGGTGTAGATAGGCGGGTCGGATGAGGAGGAGAGAGTGGAGGTAAAGTCCATGGCAATGGGTTCTGAGAGGGTGAAGCCTCTGCACAATTTCAACTTCTTGTGGTATTTGAAGTGGGGGAACCAGAAGCACCTGTGGTGCTGGAAGGAGAGCGCTGACGCCAACGGGAGTGGCAGGGAAGGGTCTGGGGTTAATCGGCGATCGTCGGCTCAGAGGATTGAGAGCTCGTCGGCGATGATGACTCGGGTGGGAATGGTTTCTGGGTTTTGGGATTTTAGGGATGCAGGCTGCAGGGAGAGAGAAGAGAGATAGGCGAGAGAGGAGAGAGGAGAAAGAAGGTTGGGTGGGGGAGAGGTCAGAGAAGGGGATCTGGGTTTTTGGGAAGGGGGGACACAGGTTGGTGGGTTTTTTTTGTTTTATTGTTTATTGTTTATTTTTTAATTTTTTAATTTTTTAATATTTAATTATTTAATTATTTTTTAAATATTTAATTATTTTTTTAATAAATATGGGTCCCGTTTCTGGCCACGTTAGCATTTAACAGAAAAACTGACGAAGGTCTGACATTGGCACAAATTCGTAAGATGAGGTATGACATTGTCAATTTTAAAAGATGAGTTATGAAAGTGTCATGACACTAATAGTTGAGGTAATTTTTTGTACTTTACCCTAAAAAATATAACATAAAGTAAGAAATAAAATCAATTAAATACAGGTATGTGTACGTTCGTAATGTCGTACATACATGTATATCACTAAACACCCTCCAATCGGAGTGAATTACTTTTTAAGGATAACTATAAATTGATGACATAAAAATGATCGGTCCAAATCATGAAAAGTATGATGTCAAACCATATGAACATGAGTGGTTAGCTATGTATTAAAACACTGGTTAACAATTGAGTTTAGTGAGTTTTTCTTAAAGTACTGGTTAACACTTGAGTAAACTCTTTTGAAACCCAAACAATCCATGTTCTATATATTTTGTTTATTTTTTTTATTTTATTATTCTAGCTAAGCGTGTATATCTGTGTATTTAATTAACTTTAGTCATCTTGTAAGCATCATTCATAACCAGCATCTGATGCTGCACTGGCTTTATGAATAAGAATGCCAATAATATTCGTTTTATACGTGGTACAGTATTCAACATCTGTAAAATATGTGTGTGTGTTCTCCTTTAAACTGTGTATAACATGAGATGTTATTTAGTGTGATGAAGCAAATAAATGACATAAATTTGACAAAAGAAGTGACAACTTAAACAACAAGATATACCATACCAAAGTTTCTGTTTCCACGGTTTGTTCAGCATGAGACACTCGGGTGGGCTTCATCTTCATGTACCTCTCAATAAGCCCTTGCATGCTTCTACCATAATAAATAACAAAGTAAGTTCAATTAGAATTAATCTCAAACAGTTAATTAACACTTAGGTCTCTACCGATTGTAAATTTTACTTTCTACTAAGGGTACATGCAATACTTGACTATATGGTGTATGAAACTATCTACTAAAAAATATACAGGATACATTATTATTATACAGAAATAGATAGAGAGAGCTAGCGACCCTTTGGTGGCTAGTTCAAAGAGCTTTCCATGGGAGGAGAAAATGAAAACTCCAATCTCAGCATCACACAGCACAGACAGCTCTTTAGCCTTCTTTAAGAGTCCCGCCCGGCGCTTGCAGAAAGTAACCTGCCTGTGCACCGGGTTCTCGATCCTCTTCATCTGAACCTTTCCACGAGCCATATCGACCAATCGATCAATCGATATATCTAGGGTTTGACTGTATATATATATGAGTATTTATGGTTGATTCAGAAATTTGGTGGCTGTTTAATTTCCTTTGCAGACAACCTCCCACTAGTTTGGACTAGCTTCGAGGTTGTTGCAATAATCTCCTCTTTCTGAATTTACCAACGCACAGTTTGCCTCTAAATATCGAGAGCTTAGTGCCTTATATACCCTTACGTCGATTCCAATCTATCTCTTCAACCCATGAATAAGAGTAATGCGCACCTACTTTTACAAATCACTGAGCTTTGTTTAACATTAATTGATTTAACCTCTCACATAATTAGCTCCCTTTATTCTATCATGCTCTCTATCTCCAACAGAATTTCAGTCCCACCATTTCACAAAGTTAATCACATTGCCCCACGTTATGTATCAATGGTTAATTTAGTCATTACATTATAATATTATAGTACGTGAATCATGCATAAACCAAGCCTTTTTCAGTATCTCTACAGCCTATATGTGAAGCGCAAACTAATTAAGTCTCTTGTTGTTAACATTTATTGAATCACGTTAATTGACAGCTGCAACTTTAATAAGACTGATTATTCCTACATTAATTAATGTGCTCACTAGCTGGGTGAATCCATTAAGATTTCCGTTACCTCTTAGGGTTAGCTTAGAATTACTTATTCTCGTTATTTTTTTTTAATTTTTGTAAATCAAGTAATTTATTTGCACTTTAAATCACGGACTTGTATAAACATGTCAATACTAAATCATCTAATTCTCTGAATTCTAGAATCACTCTGTGTTGAAAAGGTGATATATAGTATGTCATCCTCTCATCCCATGCGTATGTCAACACATTGGTATGGCCCTTGCAGAACTAGATTTGGTATCCTCATTGACCATTCAAGACTCTCAGGTGAAGGAAAAGTGTATTTGTGTGGGATAGTTGAAGTCTAGTCAGCATGCAATTTGAAAGCTTTTTTTCATGTGACGCACATCAACACCAATGAGCTGCCCATGTTTGGTTGCTAGCTTTTGCCTCTCCTTTTTCCACATCCTTTTGGCCTTGCCTTCACGGATTGCGCCCTTTGTATATGTGACAAAACCCTTGCCTGGTTTAAGCCTTCCAAGCTTATTATACCGGTTAAAATATTTAGAGCGCCTCTAAATATTTCATATTCAAGTGTTTTAACCGTTATAACAAATGTCTAACAATTAAAACATTTGAAATATTCCATACTTCAAGATATTGTAAAAAATCCATTGCATATTTTCGTTATAACAAATATTTAACGATTAAAACATTTAGAATATTTCATAGTCCAAGATATTGTAGAAAATCCCTTAAAAATTTTGCTTTCTCCGTTAACTTTTTTCTGAAGAAGATATACTCACAAATGTCAGGTCAGCTTTCTCACTGTCTCCCTACAACTTATATTTTAATTTCGAAGAATTTAGTTATTATTATTTTTCTTCATCTTTGCTGAGAAGCCAAGAATCTTTGTCAAATCCCACACGTTCAATACAATTCAGTGCAGAGATCTGTCTTCGACATCTTCGATCGGATAGGCTCCATGAAGTGGCTTAGAAAGCCGCCGCGTGGATGCATTTAGTTCTTTTGCAGTGTAAAGCTTGATTCCAAAAACCTTTTGCGATCACACGCACCCGCCCACTTATTAGGTTTCAAAAGTTCAAAAGCTGAAATTAGACTCTACATAAATAATGCCGCTATGCAGAAACAGTTCCTTTTTAATTTCCCAAATAATTAAATCTTTGCGCCATTCGTATGTACCAGTAAGCCAAGATTCCATCATCGTTTTCGGCCATGGCTTGAAAAGCTTTGAAAAATAAAACCCTAGACAGTCGAATGTACGGACTATTATTTTTTTTTGGGGGGGGGGGGGGAAGATGTACGGTCTGTTTTCGTCTTCTATGATCTGGTATTTTCAAGTAAAGTATTATTATAATAGCTAGAGCCTAAAGTGAGAAAAGAGATGGAAGATGAGGAAAAAGCTTATATGAGAGGGAAAACATGTGTATTAGTTGGTTACGTATTTGTCTATATGGTAGTTTATTTGAAATTTAAGTTTTATTTGAATGTTTAATATTAGGTGGGTTTTTGTTTAGAAAATAGGAGATTCAAGGCCCAATTTCTAAAGAACCCTATTAATTATACAAAAATTAAAATTAAGAACTCGATTATTTAACAACTCACTAGTTGATCAATGAATAGAATCTTGAATTATAAGCGAAGAAAGTTGAGGTTTCATTATTTATACGTACACGAAGGGTCATTTCTTGTATAGATGGGATTAATTCTCAGTACACCTCCTCACGTCTGACAAATTTTTAAGTCTAACACGTGAACAATACAAATGGAGTGCCTTGGAGTTCATGTTGCCGTTGGGCTTCCCACGTGAGGTAGCCTAGCTCTAATACCATGAAGAAAGTTAAGGTTCTACCATAAAATCAATTGGCTATATGAGGAATAACCCAACTACTTATGAACTCATGCAAAGTTCATTCTCTCATCAATGTGAAATTCATCCTCAACATTAATTCTATCACAACATTAGATAAACTTAAAATTTTGGGGTGTGTGGGGGTGTGCTATCCACACACTCCATTTTACTTCTCACACACCCCTTGATAATTTTTATTCGTTGATCTTCTTCAATTTATCTGATCCGACGGCTGAAAATTAAAAAAGTATGTGAGAAGTAAAATAGGGTATGCGGATATCATATCCCAAAATTTTATATATTTGTTCATATTAAAATCATAGTCGTGAATATCAACGGTTTAACTCATTGTCTACATTTTATATATATGTTAAAGCCCACGGGTTGAACCTTTGCTCCTTAATGTGTATAAGTTCTAACTTCATACTTAATGTAGTTTTCTGACTTGGTCGGCTTAAGCTCGATCTATATATGGGCGGCCTCACTAGGCTTAGTGAGCCTTTTCGGCTTTTTAATTGTAAGTTGATAAACCATTTAACTAGTTGGGCTTGATGGTTCAATGCAGATTAAGTTATGAAGTTTGAAATTAACTTAAGGTCAGATTCCAACTTGTTCGTTTGATTAACTAACATTTAGTCATCCTAACCAAAAACAGTTAGATTATTTAATTATATTTCACACAGTATATGATTCGTTAAGGTTTAATTAGTGAGGTAGCGGGGGATTATGAATTGAAACTACCTTTCAGTTCTCCTTTACTAAAGATTAGTAATTGTTAATCCTCAGGGGTTCCACAAGATATAATTGACACCTAGCAGTGTGTAGCTACTCATGCTAACTAGAAGAAGTAAAAAACCTATTCAATTGGAATTACAATTCAATATGTTCTCTAAATCAATACCCTTGATCACATTGTTTGGTTGATAGTTTATTCATGTCTCCCATCTAATGTGATTTTCTTATCTATATGATTCCCGTAAACATGATTTGGAACATACATCCTATATCACATTCACGTGCTCTAGCCATAGACTCTTGAATCATATCATAGAGTATTCTCCTTCAATGGTTGAAGGTTAGAGATTCCTTATTGTACACTCACATGCCTCTAAGAATAAGTCTATGACCCCGGTAATGCATGGAACAAACCTTGAGGCTATCACACATCGTCAAATGATAAAAGAGACAACTATGGTGTCTTAGGTCATAGGATTACTTTGCATTATCCAACTAGTGAGTTATCATATGACATGTCTAGAAGAACTTATGTTTGATTGTGCTCAATGAACTCATTGTCTATTGTGGACCTACATACTTGTCTTAATGTCTTCACACTAATAACTTGAGACTAACCACTCTCTGAAGAGAGCTCTGAAGAGAGAAGACATAGAATGTACTAATCTTACCGGATTGTTAATACTAAGTTAGCAATCCTATGATTTGAAACGTTTGTGTTCGAGAAAAAAATGTCTCACGAATCTAATTTCTTTACATTATATTCCCTCAATTATCTATTCCTTAAACTGATTGTTTAAGCATTTTATTAATCCGGTATTAAACAATGATAATATTTAAACAGTAGTCCAATTGCTATAAAATATGTAAGAACAACTGTTCATGCCAAATTAGACAATGGTTCAAGAAAACCGTTGTAAATTTCCAAGAATTGATAAAAGCATAAGTTTTCACTACAAAGCAACCGTGTGTGACCAAAAACTACAATGGTTTTGTAGAAAAAGAACAAAAAAAAAAAAAAAAAAAAAAAAAAAGAAAAACCACTATAGCGGCTTTAGAGCTTCGGAAAAAAAAATGTCAAAATGTGATATGTTAAAAAATTTATTTGATTACCGATGTTGTCAATTGAATATAAATATTAAGGGTAAATTGCAATTTACCACCTCATGTTTAGGTTCTATTATAACTTCATAAAACATCTTCAAAACATTTCACTTTCATACCTCACCTACTATTTTATTTCAATATAGTACTTCCGTTACATTTTCGATCCATTAATCCGTTAAGAGCTGACGTGGCTGCTAAATTTGTGCCACGTGGCAACAAAATATTTTTTTATTCATTTAAAATATTATAATAATTTACCCTATTTATTTAAAAAAAAAAAGAAAAAAAAAAAACCCATCTTCTTCCCTGCAACCCAAAAACCCCATCCCACCCCACCCTCACCTCCCCTGCAACAAACACCACTCCCCCTCCCCAACCCCACCCCACCCCACCCCATCTCCCCTGCAACCCCCACCCCAGCCCACACCACCCAAAACCCCAAAACCCACCCGTCTCCTACCTCATCACCCCCACCCCTTTTCTCTTTCCCCAACCTTCATCTCCCTGCAAAGCCGACTCGGTCATTCTCTACCTGCCCTGCTATGCTAGGTTCCATGCCACCAATCCCCTCGCCCAGCGCCGCAAGTGAAAACCCCCTCGTCCATCCACTCTGTCATCCACTAGTGTCTCAATTTGAGTGAAAACCCTAGAATCCAAAGCAGCGTAATCGTCGTAGTTGTTCCTGATGTGGTTGTCGTTGCTGGCGAAATCGAGGGCGATTGAGATTTTGGGGTGGTGTATGGTGTCATTCTGGGGAGGGAGGAGGAACTCGATGGAGTTAGAGGAGGAGATCTTTCCAGTGAAGTAGTCGAGGAGGGGCTTGTGATCGAGGAAAGTGACGGAGAGGGAGAAGTTGAGGTTTTGGTGGTGAAGGGAGGGGACAAAGGTTGGGGAGGTGAAGAGGGAGGAAAGCGAGAAGGTGGGGGGGGGGGGGTTGCAGGGATGGTGAACATAGTGAAGGAGGGGGAGGTGGGTTCGGAAGGGGGGTGGAAGATGGGTTATCGGTTGGCTTTTTTTTTAATTAATTATTTTTAAATGAATAAAAAAATATTTTTTTGCCACATGACACAAATTTGGTAGCCACGTGGCACAAATATGGTAGTCACGTCAACTCTTAACGGATCAACGAATATAAAATGTAACAGAGGTACTATATTGAAATAAAATAGTAGGTGAGGTATGAAAGTGAAATGTTTTGAAGATATTGTATGAGGTTGCAATAGACCCCAAATTTAAGGTGGTAAAGTGTAATTTACCCAAATATTAAATATTCTTTCTTTTCTGTGTCAAATAATTGCAACATTTAGTAACTGTTGTGCATGCATGTACGCCAATTAGACAACATTGCTAACCACAACAGTTTTGAAACTAAATGTACAACAATAATAGTTATTGGTTACTTTCATTTTTCTAGTAGTGCCCTGTGCATCATGAGCGGACCAAACACATTAATAGTTATTGGTTACGAATAGTTCATGAAAGGATGCAAAGGGGAGAAGTCAAGACTACTCATGTGAAAACTGGGAATGAAATAGTTGACATATTTAGGAAGCCACTAAGAGCACATGCCTTTCATTCACATCTTAGCAAGTTGGGTGTCATTGACGTCCAACTCCAACTTAAGGAGAAGTGTTAAAGGAAGCAAAATAGTCAACAATTTGATGATGATATGATTCGAAGTAATTTGTAGGATCAAATAGTCAATAATCCGTCTTAGAATGTTTGTAGAATTGAATTGTAACGAGCATAGCATTAGCTTCAATTTACCTAGAATAGATTCACAATTTTGTATAAATTCCTAGTCGTACAGATTCAATTATGCAATCACTCCAAAACGGATCATTGACTATTTGATCCTACAATTACCCCAAATCATATCATAATCAGATCATTGACTATTTTGCTTCCTTTAACTGTTAGTATAACTAAAGTCGCTTGACCTCGTGATTTTTATTTTTCTTTTAGGTTTATACTCCATTGTAAACCAAAAAACAAAACAAAAACAAAAAAAAAAAAAAAAAAAAAAGAAAAGAAAAAGAAAAGAAAAGACACTTGACCTTTTATATTTGAACATGTATTATGGTACAAGGTTGAAACGAAAAAACTTAGTAAATAACTCACCGGGGCCTATCAAACAGCCATTAGGCCATCTCTAACTGAAATGGGGGCAAAGGAACATGTTTAGCCCTATAGTTCTGCAAGAAAATTTTTTTTAATAAACAGTGCTAGACCATATTTTATACCATCTCCAACCGAGGGGGTTAAAGGGTCATAGGCCAACTCATAGCCCTTTGACAAAAAGCCCATTTCCAACAGAAGAAGGCTATTTTTTAGCCCCTCAATAATTTATTATTTTAATTGAATTAATATGGTTAATAGATTTAAACTACCATATTAAAATAATATTTGTAGACATATTTTGAGTGTCACTTGTCGTTAAATGAATAAACCTCCGGATTTCTTATCTTTATATAATCTCAATAATTTTTCGAATAGGATTTCGAGCGACAAGTATCGCTAAAGTGAGTAACTCTCCAGATTTCTTATCTTTATGAAATTAAATGTAATATAATTAAATATTTTAAAAAACTAATGAAAACAATTACTTCGTCGTAAAGATTGGCTCCGCTTTCATGTCTCATTTCGGCCCTTATCATGGCTTGATGCTATTTATTCAAACTTGGTTGAAGATGTTTTTTTTTCCTATCTTGAAGAATAACTCTTGTGGTTTTGGGTATTTAGTGGAGTGTTGCCTTCGTAGAACTCATAGTACTTTTTGGATGTACGAGTCCAAATACCTTCACTTGTTTGAGAACTACCATTGACACTATCTTTCGAGACCCATCTATAAGCCATGCAAAGAGCTTCATCTTCTTTTTGGGTCCAAGCCCTTCCTTTGATTGAAGATGTGGCCATTTGAAAATTATTGAAAAAATTAAAGGAAAGATTATTGGAAGATGTAAGAGAATATAATGTGAAGAATTGAAATAAAATGAGGTAAGATAGTATGTAATGATTAAAAGGATGTGGGAAATGGTGTAGGAATGACTTAGCTATTTATAGGAAAAAAAATTTTCGTCTAAAAACAAAATAAATTTCAACGACAATTTGACGTTAGCATGATGTCAGCTACCCGTTGCTAGTTGGCATCATGCTAACGCCAAGTAGCCATTGCAAGTGGGTTGGGCTGCTGCATCGGGCTGACTGACTCATTTTGGCTAGCCCACTAGCATGGTGTCTAATTTTTAGCTAAGTGAGGCCCACAAGCCATTTGGCTTAGTCCTCAGTTGGAGACGATTTTTGTGTCAAAACATACTATATTTTGGCCTATGGCCCTTTGACCGGGTTGGTTGCGGATGGCTATAGGGCTATAGTCCAAAATCCAGCATGAAATGCTCCAAAACCCAACTCCAATGAAGAGCTGGGCCAAAAAAAAAGGGACCCACCAAGCCAAGCTTTAGCCCTTGGCCATTGGGCTGGGCACTCTTAGCCAGCCGAGTAGCCTATTTGAGGGGCCCATTTTTTCTTTCAAGCCAAAATTTAAAAATAAATAAATCTATTTTTTTCCCAAATTAATACCTAAGACATTTCTACACTATTTCTCATATCATGTTCATAAACACCCTTCCCTTACCTCTTCCAATCTAAATTTAATCTTTTCAATATTTTATCAAATGGCCACATCTT
This sequence comes from Pyrus communis, assembly GCF_963583255.1. NCBI lineage: Eukaryota > Viridiplantae > Streptophyta > Magnoliopsida > Rosales > Rosaceae > Pyrus > Pyrus communis. The sequence goes on from NC_084803.1 coordinate 40,242,054, forward strand.
CAACCAAATGATAAGAAATCCAGGGGTTTATTCATTTAGCGACAAGTGACACTCAAAATATGTTCAAACCTTATTTTAATATGATAGTTTAATTCAATTAACCAATAAAATTAAAGAACTAACTTAAAATAATAAATTGTTGAGGGGGCGGCTAAAAAATAGCCCCCTTTGGTTGGAGATGGTATATAAATATGGTCTGACACTGTTCATTAAAAAATAATTTCTTACAGGGCTATAATCTGGAGGGGGGCTAAACATAGCCCATTCGGTTGGAGATGGCCTTAGGTAACTTAACCGTGTAAGTGTAAGGTTTGTCTCATTTGATTGAAATGTGTATTTGTAATTAAATCATAAACTGATCAGTAAAAAAAGAACTTTAAAGAAAATGGCTTCTCCAAACTTTTTCTTGACCAAAATCAGCCTAATAATTTTATTTAATAAAAAGAACACAATGTTTAATGAAAAATGGTCTCTCCAAATTTTTTCTTAACCAAAAGCACCCTAATAACTTTATTTAATTACATAACACAAATTATGTACATCGAACCCTAGATATTAAAACCCGTGGGTTGGAAGCGCAACCCTTCTATTTTTAATTTCAGCCCTTGCGCCTAATAAGCGTTATCCCAAATCCATCAAACTACTATAACTATTTATAGAAATGAATATTGCCACTATTTTTAGAACTGAACATTGCCACTATTTCTAGAACTTAATACTGCCATTGCAATTATTTCTAGAACTTGACACTGCCACTATTTTTAGAACTGAACACTGCCAACAATTTTTAGAACTAAACATTGCCACTATTTCTAGAACTGAATACTAGCACTATTTCTAGAACTAAATACCATCACTACAACTATTTCTAGAACTGAACTTGCCACTATTTTTAGAATTGAACACTGGCACTACTACTATTTCTAAAACTAAACATTGCCCTATTTCTAGAACCAAATATGAAAGATCAATTTTGAGGAAACATTTCCATGGAAAGGAAGCCCATGAGGAGAGGATTAATATTCTCACTTGAGTTGAGGACAAGTTCCGTTCGGTTTGAAAAAAAATGGGAAAAATTGTGAAGAACGTCACATTTAGAGAACTTGATCCCCCTGGACATTGAGTTTCAACGTGTGGGTCTTGTATAAAAGACAGAGGGCATGGATATGAACTCGTACCCTCTAATCTTGTGTGATTTTGTTACCTTATAAGAGCCTTATGAAAAATTAAGATTGGACTGGTTTGATGTGGATTTTTACTAGTATTAAGGTGCTTTTGGTTAAGATTTAAAACTTTTAAACCATTTTCATTAATTTTTCTTAAAAAAACTCATACACTACAAGGACTTGTAACTTATTTTGTTAAAAAAAAATTAACTCATACACCTAAGCAAAACCAAACAAAATTAATAATAAATTGTAAATGTGAGTTTTGCCGATTGATCAATGGGAACAGATCCCCTTATACGCCTAGGAGGCTGAGCTTCCTGAGCAAATCACACGAACTGTTCGATTTTGATTGGTTACAATTATTATACTTTTAGAGGGATCTATCCCTTATTTGTAACCGTTGAATCAAAATCCAACGATCCGTATGATTTGCTCATGAGGGGATCCGTGTGCTTGTTCTTGGCCACCCAAGTTTAAAAATGTTCCATAATTTATCTCATCTGTCCTTGGACACCCAAGTTAGTGGGCCTAATTTCGTATTGGGCTTCCCATTTCCTTCATGTCCCTGAAAAACACACGCAACGCGTCCAGAGCAACTTCGCTTCAAAGCAAGACTAACTCTGTTTTCTTCACCAACCAAAATCCACAAGAACCGAGTGAAGCTCGCTTCCCGCGACCAGATGCTCCATTTCTTCCTCGCAGTCCTTCACGGTTAGAGATGATGGGTCGCCGTGTCGGGTCAGCTTATGTTGTTCTTTATGTTCTTGTTTGTCAACTGTTCGTGTCGAATTTGGGTGACTATGTGTCGGACTCGGAGTCGGGCGAGTACACGTCGGCAATAGGAGACCCGGGAATGAGGAACCCAAATGTGAGAGTTGCGTTGGAAGCTTGGAACTTCTGCAATGAAGTTGGAAGTGAAGCGCCCGGCATGGGCAGCCCCAGGCTCGCTGATTGTGCTGATATCCATTGTCCGACTGTTACTACTACCGGTACATGAATTATCTTCGTTGACTAGTTGATTAAAGATGAATGATTGCCTTTGCTTTTGAAACACTGTTCGGTTTTTTCGGCACTTAATGTCCGTAGTTCAGATTAATTTAGTGAGAGACTTTAAGAAAAGATATAGATAACTTGTAGCTAACGACTTGGTGCATAACCGAGCACATTGACTTTCTACCCGACCCCACTTGGTGGGATAAGGCTTGATGTTATAGTTTATTAGATTAATTTAGTGTAGGCCTTCACTCCGTTGAAAATGATAATGGGAATTTAAATGTACGTTTTATGGTTCATTTTTCCTGTGTTGTTTTGTTTCTTGATGATGCAAATATTTCCCAAATCACTTCCACATGGTGAAATTAGAACAAATAAATATTAGGTCTTTATATTTCAACTGTATATGTTTATGCTCCTGCTCGTTTTTCTCGCATTTGGAAATGTTTTGATGCTAACTTAATTCCTTATTTGGGAATTTGGCTTGCTTGTTTGAGGATCAACTTCACTCACTCAGCTACCTGAACTTGGATGTAGAACGATAGCGCAATACATTGTTGCTTCTTTCCATAGTTTCGTGTCACTATCTATGTACCACCGTGTTTAGGAATAACGGTAATTTAGATTGACTCTGCAGTACACTGTTTGGGATTTGTGTACCACATAGAATTTGCTTTCTAATTGATCCTTTTTGGTTTTATATATATTTTCCATTATCAGAACCTATGGATCGGATCTCTCTTGACGTGGAGAGTAAGTGTGTACTTCATCACAGAGTTAATGAATCAGACAACAACTTAAGGGCTGGCGATATGTTTCCCTTAAGGGATTTCAAGTCATACACAGACCCTGACTTGTATGCAACGGAAAAGGAACTGTATCTTGCTTGTTTATGCGAGGTTCATAATTCATCGGATCCATGGCAGTTTTGGATGGTCATGCTTAAGAATGGAAATTTTGACAAGAACACTACTCTTTGTCCTGAAAATGGCAAGCACTTAAGCAAAATTGTAACAGATAGGAACTTTCCATGTTTCGGTGAAGGTTGCATGAACCAGCCACTCGTGTACCATAACTACTCAAGATTGGTTTCTGACGGTTACCAAAAATTGTCTGTGACTGGAGGATTTTATGGAACTTATGATCTTGATGCTGATTTGACCAAAGGTATAGGAAGGAACTCCTACTTTTCGGTCTCCTGGCAGAAAAACCTGAGCACAGGAAGTTGGATTTTCTCGCAGAGGTTGACAACATCTTCAAAGTATCCCTGGCTTATGTTGTATCTGCGTGCAGATGCAACAAAAGGATTTAATGGTGGTTACCACTACGATGGTCGTGGCGTCATGAGAAAGGTTTGATTACTCAGCTTTAGTTCTTTCTTACTGGCATTAAAGTTTGACATTCCCATTCATGCTAAGAACGCACGCCTTCACTGAGCGTAGGATGAGTTTAGTTGAACACTTCAGGTCCAATATGGTGTATGCATTTGGATATTTATGATACCAACTCTTTGTATTTCTATTTCTCATGCAGCAACATTTCAAAGTTTGAAGTGACTCCATGGAAGCACTTCATCGTGATTTTCTTTGTTTGTGCAGCTGCCAGTGTCTCCACATTTTAAAGTACGATTAACACTTGATGTTAAACGTGGAGGAGGGCCAAACAGTCAGTTTTATATGCTTGATATAGGAAGCTGTTGGAAGAATAATGGAAAACCATGTGATGGTAATGTTCTGACAGATGTAACTAGATATAGTGAAATGATAATAAATCCAGAAACAACAAGCTGGTGTCGGCCAGATAACCTTGTCTCCTGCCCGCCTTACCATGTTACTGTTAACGGTGACATAACATACAGAAATGAAACATCTCGGTTTCCATATTCTGCTTACCATCTCTACTGCGCTCCTGGGAATGCTGAATATCTGGAGAAACCATATGATATATGTGACCCATATAGCAATCCACAAGCACAGGAATTGGTGCAAATTCTTCCGCATCCGGAATGGGCTGTGCATGGCTATCCTGGAAAGCAAGGAAATGGATGGGTTGGCGACCCCAGGACGTGGGAGCTTGATGTGGGTGCCCTCTCTAGCCGGTTGTACTTCTACCAGGTATAATTTTGTATTTGCTCAAAATCGTTCCTTGAGAGTTCATTTCTTCAATCGTCTAAAGTATTTTGGTTGGTATCTTTCTTTTTGAAGCATGTTACCTTGTGTTGCATTTTAACTTTTTCCTACATACAAAGTTGTGTCTGATACTTAAAACAAGTCGACTTGTCATGAATCCCGGAAGCAGTCCCTCTATATAAACTGGATGATCCACACCAGAGAGGGTTTAAGATCTTGCAGGATCATAAATCTTTCAAATGGGATGGCAAGGATGCCATTAGCAGGGCCGGCCCTCAGAATTGCAGGACCTTAGGCTAGGCCCTTAAACTTTTGGCCCCTCCACACATATTCACATAAACTGAAAATTTTACAAAAAAATTTACGAGTACAACTCTGTCCGAAACATAATGTTATCATTTCAAATTTTGTATATTGGTTTGGGTTTTTCTTAGTAAACGTAATTTCGTTGCCTTGAGTAAAAGCCTATGTTCTCCTAAGTTGATGCTGAAACCATTTTAATTAGTCTGAGGTTCTCATGAACTTGTTGTACAGGACCCAGGAACAAAACCAGCAGAGAGGGTATGGTCTTCGATTAATGTTGGCACAGAAATATACGTCAGTAACTCGGGAGAGACTGCGGAATGGACTGTAAGTGATTTTGATGTACTAGTTCCTGAAGGTGTTGAAGGTGGTTATAGCTCTTATTGAAATCTCCCCATTATGATCACCGTTCTTTTCTTTTTCGTTTCTCTTTCGTTGAAATAAGCAACCCTCTAGTTATTAATGTAAATAGAGTTCAAAATGTCTGTGCATGTATACATATACAAATTCCATGTACGTATACCAAATGCCATTGATACATTTGAGGACAAAATTTGGTTGGCTTCAGATTTGTGTATATATATATATATGGGGGCAGATCCATGGCACCGCGATTTACTTCCCTCCTATATTTCTTCCTTGCCTCGTCGGCTACAACACCAGAAAATAGAAACGCAAGCGACGGCTCCAAGGACATCAGCAATGAATTATATCCTTCAACAATTTTCTGGTAAGAATTACATGGAATTGAGACATTGGGAGAAATCAATGGGCAGGTAATGAATTGGTTATAAACCTGCAATCTGCATGCATCCTTCAATGTTGCCTTGTTGGATTTCTGACATTTCTTCTCTTCGGTGGCTCTATTTACACTAGTTTGAAACATCTTTCCATTTTTAGCTCAAATAAATTGAAATTAACGAAAAGAAATTGTAGAGAATTAACAGAGAAAAACAGTTTGTAGACATCGAGCTGGACGGAGGTCAATTTATAAGGTTCAACTTCTGGAGCCTTAGCTAACTGTAAGGGCCCTTAACTCCCAGTGTCTTCATTCTTGAGGCAACAAAGAATCTTCATGAATGAAGATATGACTTGGGTTTTCCCGCCTATGATGGGTTGTCCTACGGCTATTGGGAATTAGTCATGGATGATTAAATTGTTTTCCTAATTGGAGTTAGTTTTTCTATTGGAGAAAGATTTATAACTAGATTCCAATTAGGATTAGTAATGTTTATTGAAGACGACATTTATTATGTCTATATAAAGGGGCTATTGTTTTAGTTTTGAATAGGAGCAAAACAGTATTTTGTATACCACTCAAGGGATTAGAGTGAGAGAATATTGTAAGGGCAAAGTGTATCTCTTGTTCTTGTTCTTTTAGGTTTTTAGTCAAGTCTTGATCATAGAGATTTGACAAGATTATTCACTGAAAATTATTGTTGTTGCTCTGTGGATGTAGGCACATATAGCCAAACCAAGTTAATTCTCAGTGTTATTACTCTTGATTATTTTGTTTTCGATTTCTCGAGTTCTTTTTGTTTTTCCCATTAGCAAAACGTGATATTCTCAACAAGTGGTATCAAAGCAATTAATTCTTGATGTTATTACTCTTGATTATTTTGTTTTCGATTTCTCGAGTTCGTTTTGTTTTTCCCATTAGCAAAATGCGATATTCTCAACAAGTGGTATCAAAGCAATTAATTCTCAATGTTATTTTTCTTGATTATTTTGTTTTCGATTTCTTGAGTTCGTTCTGTTTTTCCTATTCGTAAACGCAATATTCTCACCAAGTGGTATCAAAGCTTGGTTTGGTTGATATCCTTTTCTAATGGATGGTGCGACCCACTTTAAATGAAGGACATGCTTTATTGAAGGGCATGCTTTACTGAAGGTGTTACGAGCAAGCCAACAAGTATGTCTAATGATGACTAGACCAAGATGAAGATGAGTGGTGTTATTTGCCTTGGTTGTTTTGCTTTCAATTTCTCAAGTTCATTCTGTTTTTCCCATTCTTAAACGCAATACTCTTAACACTGACAACCATGAACGATATCAACATTAATTTGAGGAAACCATGGACCGAGGCATCAAATAACTGAGGCAACAAAAATTAGGGCAACAAAATCTGAGGCAACCATGATAAGCGTCAAGCAAGGCAGCAGTAAAGGGAATAAAAATACAATAAAAAATTGAGAGTCTGTTTGGTACTCTACTTGAATCCAACTTTTTAAACTAAAAAACAATTTTCAAGTTTTAAACCTTAAAAACTTGTTTGATAAAACTATATTCAAAATCATGAGAGTCCATCCCATTTGGTTTTGTGTCTTCATTTAAAGAATTCAGCCCATTAGCTTCTTGGGGTATAGGAAGTGGGATATCTTGACTTCATTATCAAGGTTCCAAAAGATGCTAAGCGTTAGTCGGGCGATGAGTTGGGACCTAATGCCTAGACGGCTAGACAGAGCTTAGGTGGGCACCTAAGCGGACTAGGCGGATTTAAGTATATCTATTGTATTTCATGTAAATAAATGTCCGTTTATAATAAAAAAAATATATAATTTCATCATAAACTAGAAAATAGAATGATATATATATATATATATATATATATATATATTATGGAGTATTGGAACATAATGCAAAAATAGGGAGCAAACATATTAGGCGGGCACATCAACAAATCTAGACACCATTTCTTAATTTTTAAACACCTAGGCATTATCAGGAGAATCTGTGCTTTTAAGTTCTTTGCAGTTATTAGCATTCTTACTTTCAGTCTCCCTCTCTTGGCTCCTTCCTGTGTAACGAGGAATGACCATGTGGTGCTGCGGCATAAGTAGCATTCTTGCTTAAAATGGAACCTTATTATAAACCAAGCAAGATATCAACCTTCATCAACAACTACTAATTCATCAGCTAAAATATTTCCGAAAAGTCAAAAACTAAGTGATAAGGGTTTCATGAAATCTTCTAAGATGTTAATGGGTAAAAGGATTGGAGTTGGTTGAATGTATTTACCGAATGTTCTTGTAAATTAAGGCCAATACCAAGTATATATAATGGGTCGTGATCCCGCAAGGGTGAGCTAACTCCAAAAATAATCTGAGGCATCAAATAATATAGAGCTAGGTAAAAACCATTCACCAAGGCAACAATATCAGGCAAACAATAACAGAAGCAACGAAATTTGAGGCATCAAATAATCTGAGGGACCATGAATTCAAGGAACAAATTACTGAGGAAATCATTAACCGAGACAGAAAATTTAAACCCATTAGTTAACCAAGGTTTCCAAATAACCAGGCACAAAGATCTTAGATAGAAACGTACTCTTCTTTTTTGGGTAAATATAAAACATCAACTGATGCAACAAAATTTGAGGCATTATATAATCTAAGGGGAATCATGAATTCAAGGATCAATTGACCGAGGAAAACATTAACCGAGACAACAAATTTAAACCCAATTATGAATCAAGGTTTCAATATAATCAGGCGCCATGATCTTAAGATAGAAACAAAAATTATTCTTTTGGTCACAATTAACCGTAAATCCAACAAGATAATAACAAGATGAGAAAACCAACAAGTTGACCAACAAAATACCTAAGAATTATGCATCAAAATAACCGAGGCCATTGAACACACATTAATTCTGACAACATAATAGTCAAAAGTAACCATGAACTTAAGCCATCAAGATATTTGGGACAACCATTAATTAGCCCACAATAATCGAGGCAAAGGTGAAAGGTATCAAAACGAGGCAGCCATAAGGCATTAAAAAGTGAGGACCTGGGATCGAAAAGCCCAAAAATCCATTAACCAATGCAAAACTATCGAGACAACCATTAAAATACGCAACAAATATCATGACATTAAACAGCTGAGGCAACTTCTAATCGATGCCATACAAAATAATCCGAGGCAACTACGAAATGAGGCATCAAATAACTAGGGTAATTATTAATCAAACCAATAAATCGAGGCAACAAATTTGAAGCAATCAAAATCGAGACAACATATCCAAGGTAACCATAAATCAAGGGCCGAGGCTACAGATCCAAGGTAACCATAAATCGATGCAGCCATAAAATTAAGACAACAAACCTGAGGCAACCATGCCAAGCATTAAAACATGAACTTAAGGCATCAAAATATTTGATACAGTTATTAATTAGCCCACATGATTGAGGCAACAATGAAAGGTATCAAAAAAGGCAACCATAATGTATAAAAATCGACTCAATTGTAAGGCATTAAAAACAAAGGGCTTGGGGATCAAAAAGCCCAAAAACCATTAACCAATGCAAAAACTATCGAGGCAGCCATAAGGCATTAAAAAGTGAGGACCTAGGATCGAAAAGCCCAAAAATCCATCAACCAATGCAAAATACGCAACAAATATCATGACATTAAACAGCTAAGGCAACCTCTAATCGATGCCTTACAAAATAATCCGAGGCAACTACGAAATGAGGCATCAAATAGCCGGGGTAATTATTAATCAAACCAATAAATCGAGGCAACAAATTTGAAGCAATCGACATCGAGACAACATATCCAAGGTAACCATAAATCAAGGGCTGAGGCTACAGATCTGAGGCAACCATAAATCGATGCAGCCATAAAATTAAGACAACAAACCTGAGGCAACCATGCCAAGCATTAAAACATGAACTTAAGGCATCAAGATATTTAAGACAACGATTAATTAGCCCACATGATTGAGGCAACAATGAAAGGTATCAAAAAAGGCAATCATAATGCGTAAAAATCGACTCAGCTGTAAGGCATTAAAAACAAAGGGCTTGGGGATCAAAAAGCCCAAAACCCATTAACCAATGCAAAAACTATCGAGACAACCATTAAAATACGCAACAATTATCGTGACATTAAACAATTGAGGTAACCACTAATCAATGCCTTAGAAAATAATCTGAGGCAACTACAAAACAAAGCATCAAATAACCGAGGTAATTATTAATCAAACCAATAAATCGAGGCAACAAATTATAGGCAACATATCCGAGGTAATCATAAATCGAGGGCCGGGGCTACAGATCCGAGGCAACCATAAAATTAAGCCAACAAATCTGAGGCAACTATGACAAGCATTAAAACATGAACTTAAGGCATCAAGATATTTGAGACATCCATTAATTAGCCCACACTGATCGAGGCAACGATGAAAGGTATTAAAAAAGGCAGCCATAATGCATAAAAAACAAGTCAGCCATAAGGCATTAAACTCAGGACTTGGGGAGCCCAAAAAACCATTAACCAATGCAAAAAACTATCGAGACAACCATTAAAATACGCACCAAATATTGTGACATTAAACAAATGAGGTAACCACTAATCATTGCCTTAGAAAATAATCTGAGGCAACTACGAAACGAGGCATCAAATAACTGAGGTAATTATTAATCTAATCAATAAATCGAGGCAACAAATCCGAGGCAACAAATTCGAGGCAACCAAAATCGAGGCAAAATGTTCGAGGTAACCATAAGTCGATGGCTGAAGATTCGAGGCCATAAATTCGATGCAACCATAAAATTAAGCCAACAAATCTGAGGCAACCAGGACAAGCATTAAAACATGAACTTAAGGCATCAAGATATTTGAGGCAACCATTTATTAGCCCGCAATGATGAAGGCAACGACGGAAGGTATCAAAAGGGCAGCCACAATGCATAAAAAACAAGTCAGCCATAAGGCATTAAAAACTCAAGACTTGGGTATCAAACAGCCCAAAAAACCATTAACCAAAACTATTGAGACAACCATTAAAATACGCAACACATATGGTGACAACTGAGGTAACCACTAATCAATGCCTTACAAAATAATCTGAGGCAACTACGAAATGAGGCATGAAACAATGAGAGGTAATTACTAATCAAACCAATAAATCAAGGCAACAAATCCAAGGCAGTAAATTCGAGGCAACCAAAATCGAGGCAACATATGTGAGGTAACCATAAATCGATGGCCGAGGCTACAGATTCGAGGCAACCATAAACCAATGCAACCATAAAATTAAGCCAACAAATCTGAGGCAACCATGACAAGCATTAAAAGCATGAACTTAAGGCATCAAGATATTTGAAACAGCCATTTATTAGCCCACAATGATTGAGGCAACGACGAAAGGTATCAACATGGCAGCCATAATGCATAAAAAACGAGTCAGCCATAAGGCATTAAAAACTCAGGACTTAGGGATCAAAAAGTCGAAAAAACCATTAAACAATGCAAAAACTATCGAGACAACCATTTAAAGTATGCAACAAATATCGTGACATTAAACAACTAAGGTGGTAACCACTAATCAATGCCTTAAAAAAATAATTTGAAGCAACTAAGGAAAGAGGCATCAACTAACCGAGGTAATTATTAATCAAACCAATAAATCGAGGCAACATATCTGAGGCAACATATATGGGGTGACCATATCGAGGGTCGAGGCAACAGATTCGCAGCAACCATAAATCGATGCAACTATAAAATTAAGCCAAAAAATCTGAGGCAACAATGACAAGCATTAAAACATGAACTTAAGGCATCCAGATATTTGAGACAGCGATTAATTAGCCCATAATGATCGAGGCAACGATGAAATTGTATCAAAAAAGGCAGCCATAATGCATAAAAATAAGGCATTAAAAACCGAAGACCTGGGGATCAAAAAGCCCAAAATCCCATTAACCAATGCAAAAACTATCGAAACAACCATTAAAATTCACAACAAAAATCGTGATGTTAAACAATTGAGGTAAGCCCTAATCAATGACTTACAAAATAATCCGAGGCAACTATGAAATGAGGCATCAAATAACCGATGTAATTATTAATCAAGCCAACAAATCGAAGCAACCAATCTGAGGTAACCATAAAATGAAGCAACAGATCATACGTAACCATAAATCAAGGCAACAGATCCAAGGAAACTATAAATCGATGCAACCATAAAATCAAGCCGACAAATCTAAGGCAGCCATGACAAGTATTAAAACAAATATTGAGGCAACCAAATAACCTAGAAACCAATAGCCAACACAACAAATATCGAGGCAACCAAAAATATGAGCACCAAATAACTGAGGCAACCATGAAAATTGTGAAGATATATGAAAAGATGACTTTATATTATTTTCCAAATGAAAACCGTAACTGGGAACTTAGATCTTTTCGTGAACTATAAAATTAAGCCATAAATAGAGGGTCGAGGCAACAGATTCGCGGCAACCATAAATCGATGCAACTATAAAATTAAGCCAAAAAAATCTGAGGCAACTATGACAAGCATTAAAACATGAATTTAAGGCATCCAGATATTTGAGACAGCGATTAATTAGCCCATAATGGTCGAGGCAACGATGAAATGTATCAAAAAAGGCAGCCATAATGCATAAAAATAAGGCAGCCATAAGGCATTAAAAACCGAAGACCTGGGGATCAAAAAGCCCAAAAAACCATTAACCAATGCAAAAACTATCGAGACAACCATTAAAATTCACAACAAATATCATGATGTTAGAGGTAAGCCCTAATCAATGACTTACAAAATAATACAAGGCAACTATGAAATGAGGCATCAAATAACCGATGTAATTATTAATCAAGCCAATAAATCGAAGCAACAAATCCGAGGTAACCATAAACCGAGGCAACAGATCCAAGGCAACTATAAATCGATGCAACCATAAAATCAAGCCGACAAATCTAAGGCAACCATTACAAGTATTAAAACAAATATTGAGGCAACCAAATAACCTAGAAACCAATAGCCAACACAACAAATATCGAGGCAACCAAAAATATGAGCACCAAATAACTGAGGCAACCATGAAAATTGTGAAGATATATGAAAAGATGACTTCATATTATTTTCCAAATGAAAACCGTAACTGGGAACTTAGATCTTTTCGCGAACTATAAAATTAAGCCAAAAAAATTAAGCCATAAATAGAGGATCAAGGCAACAGATTCGCGGCAACCATAAATCGATGCAATTATAAAATTAAGCCAAAAAAATCTGAGGCAACCATGACAAGCATTAAAACATGAACTTAAGGCATCCAGATATTTGAGACAGCGATTAATTAGCCCATAATGATCGAGGGAATGATGAAATGTATCAAAAAAGGCAACCATAATGCATAAAAATAAGGCAGCCATAAGGCATTAAAAACCGAAGACCTGGGGATCAAAAAGCCCAAAAAACCATTAACCAATGCAAAAACTATCGAGACAACCATTAAAATTCACAACAAATATCATGATGTTAGAGGTCAGCCCTAATCAATGACTTACAAAATAATACAAGGCAACTATGAAATGAGGCATCAAATAACCGATGTAATTATTAATCAAGCCAATAAATCGAAGCAACAAATCCGAGGCAACATATCCGAGGTAACCATAAACCGAGGCAACAGATCCAAGGCAACTATAAATCGATGCAACCATAAAATCAAGCCGACAAATCTAAGGCAACCATGACAAGTATTAAAACAAATATTGAGGCAACCAAATAACCTAGAAACCAATAGCCAACACAACAAATATCGAGGCAACCAAAAATATGAGCACCAAATAACTGAGGCAACCATGAAAATTGTGAAGATATATGAAAAGATGACTTCATATTATTTTCCAAATGAAAACCGTAACTGGGAACTTAGATCTTTTCGCGAACTATAAAATTAAGCCAAAAAAATTAAGCCATAAATAGAGGGTCGAGGCAACAGATTCGCGGCAACCATAAATCGATGCAATTATAAAATTAAGCCAAAAAAATCTGAGGCAACCATGACAAGCATTAAAACATGAACTTAAGGCATCCAGATATTTGAGACAGCGATTAATTAGCCCATAATGATCGAGGCAACGATGAAATGTATCAAAAAAGGCAGCCATAATGCATAAAAATAAGGCAGCCATAAGGCATTAAAAACCGAAGACCTGGGGATCAAAAAGCCCAACAAACCATTAACCAATGCAAAAATTATCGAGACAACCATTAAAATTCACAACAAATATCATGATGTTAGAGGTAAGCCCTAATCAATGACTTACAAAATAATACCAGGCAACTATGAAATGAGGCATCAAATTACTGATGTAATTATTAATCAAGCCAATAAATCGAAGCAACAAATCCGAGGTAACCATAAACCGAGGCAACAGATCCAAGGCAACTATAAATCGATGCAACCATAAAATCAAGCCGACAAATCTGAGGCAGCCATGACAAGTATTAAAACAAATATTGAGGCAACCAAATAACCTAGAAACCAATAGCCAGCACAACAAATATCGAGGCAACCAAAAATAGCAGCACCAAATAACTGTGGCAACCATGAAAATTGTGAAGATATATGAAAAGATGACTTCATATTATTTTCCAAATGAAAACCGTAACTGGGAACTTAGATCTTTTCGCGAACTAGAATCATAGAGATAGCATGCATTTGCTTCCCAAAACATATGAAACCCTAATTCTAATTCTATTCGCCCTTATCGGCATACAATAGCAGTTAAAATAATCAATTATAACCAAAAAAGCTTATCTTATGGCTGACGAGAACCTCTATCGCACCTCACGCCCAGTAGCACAGAAGCCGTCAGACCATTTTCCGGTATCCGCCGTCAGATCATTCTCCGATCGCACGTTGTCAGATTATTCTATGTCGCACGCCGTCAGATCATACTGCGATTGTACGCCGTGAGACCATTCTCCGATCGCAGAGATCTGATTTCAACACCCTAAAATCGCCTTTCTCAGACAGAGAAACAGAGAAACAGAGAATAACGTGTTGCGTGAATGTGCCGTTGGAAGTTTTAGGGTTTTCGTTTAAATAAGTTTTTATTCGGTGCAATTTAAAAGAAAACGACGTCATTTACAGAAAACGACACGATTATAGAACTTGAGCTCACTTGAGACACCAACTTATAAGATACTATTTATGCGGTAATATTTTATTTTTCTTATTTATACTCTTTTTATTTTATTTTATTTTATTTATTTTATTTATCAGTTGATAGCTAAAAGCTAGTGTCTTTAGTATCATATATAGAACTTGAGTCAGTTTCAAGATCTCGTGGGATGACGGGAGAATGTGAAATTTCAATTACTTTTATGCAAAATTAGTTAAAAGGAAGGTTTTTCAAACCAAATCAAATTTAATAATTGTTGATATATTGATTACGTATTGACAATAATGCTGCATACACATTTGTACAATTGACACCCGGAAAAAAAAAAAAAAAAAAAAAAGAGACAAACAAACAAGTGACCTTCAAAAGCAGGGTGGGATCTTACTTCTTAGGGTACTCTAAACTGTGTACTCTTATTATGTAGGAGTAGCACTAATTAGGGAATGTGAGATAGGTTCTAATCATAGCGCCTCCAGAAGGATCAGAAAGTGGATGTCTCACGAGGCCCTTTCTCAGGTTATTTGGAGCTAAAACAAACGTACAAGGCGAAACCAATGAGAACAGCTGACGACAATGTAGAGCCAAGGAAACCCTGCCACATCCTGCAATGGAAGAACAAACATCGATCAATCATTCAAGTTCGTCTAATTTTCCCGAAGAAATCTGTTCCAAGTTTACTTCATGAAGCAAGAATGTTTAGAAAAGCTACGCAATTGATCGTACCAGGTGGATAAGCAGAAGAAAGTACAAAAGAATGTCATGATGCCCTCAGTATCCTGTTGCAGAATAAGCGCTAGTCCAAAAAGAGCGTTTCCTTTCTTGCGGCCAGTGTATTCCTTGCTGAAAGGAAAAGAGTGAATCACAAATTGCAAGTATGACTCCTCATAGCTAAATGCTCTTGATAGTAGAAGACACTCGAAACACAGTATGCTAGCTAAGCAGGGATGCCGATGACAAAGCAAGCATAATTCAAACGCGAGACAGGTAGATGTTTAAAGAAAAAGAACATATCGATGCAGCTCACTCTGTGCCTTGCAAATTAACGATTTAGAGGGGAATGAGGATTGAAGGTTTCAAACTCAAGGCTCATGCAACAAGAACTCTAATACCATGTTAGGGAATGCGCCGATAAAGTAATATGAAGGTCACAACATACAGTTCTTGCAAGTCTGTCAATTATTTGATTTGCATGACTAACACCACCAACTATGGCTGCAAGTTTACAAGTTATGTGAATTACTCTATGGACAATGTAAGCGCAGCAACATGCAGACAGAGAGAGATGAGTTTCCTCTTCAAGCTAGTCATATTTCTAAAGGTAAGCTAAAAACTTCGAGAATGAGGTCCGAAGGATACCAAGCCTTTAAACAGTTCGACACACTCATTCTATATAAGATGCAGATAACTATTCCAAACAATCCAAACCAACACTTACCTGTGGCTGGATGTACCATGCAAGCAGCAGCACCAAACGCTAGGTTCTTTTGCTCTGTATTTGGTAAGGAGCCACCAACTGGAATCCAAGACCAATCCTGCATAAATTACAGCAAGATTATGCCTTGAATTATGAAAGTAAGCCAGACCAAATTACTGCATAAATTGTTCCGCTACACGGCAAGGCATTATGCCTAGTTCAGATAGTTCAGAGATGTTTTCACAATAAAGGTGATTGTTCATCTCAAAAATAGTAAGCATTGTCCTCCGTCATGCAAAATTTACCTCTTCATAAGTTTTCGTAATACAGATTCCCATTGTCATTAACCATGACAAGAGCTTTTTCAAGTTTCCTGCAATCAATTTCTCTAAGTACTTTGAAAGCAAGTTAAGTAAAAGGACAGACAAACTGATGTACATCGAGCAAACCTCAAAGAACAATGTTGTCGGAGACATGGGCATGACATAAAGAAATGTTGGATATTCTGCTTCTAAAGATGGAGCCTTTTGCTTTGTGTAGTTTCTATAATCCATGAAAACCATCAGGCTGGGATCATACGGATTATTTTCCACCTGAAATTGTAAGAAAGAATGGACATAGTAGCAAGTCATCAAAAAGTTTCTGCCCCAATAGGAAGTTAAGGAACTAATCATCCCAGAGTACAATTGTTCCTACCTCAACTTCGATACCATAAGCTGTTTGGACAGCCACTTTTGGACCACCCACCTTGTACTGCAAAAGCTTCCCAGAAGCAGCTGCTGATGCAACAGTAGCAAGCCTGTAATACCAGTTAGATGTTTGAAACAGGCCTGGAAGTAGTAGGATAAAAGATAAATATACTTTCTTTCAACTGAAGAAACGTTATTCCCTTGTATCTACACGAAACAACGATATTGTGCCCACGGGCTACATGACTAATGCCATTACTAGCTTCAACAATACTTTCCACAGTTGAATCGAGGTACAAAACACCTGACTCCACACACCTAACAAAATTTAATATGAATTATGCATCTAGAGAGACTACAATGCCTGCAAACATGAAACGAGTAGAAATATAGTAGGATAGGGTTCTAGTTGCTTTCTCAAAAGCTCCTCATGTAGCATATCTTGACAAACACGACCATAAGTGCGAAGGATCCAAACACGTTCCATACACCCTTCAAGTCCAAGATCTGGAAATATAAAAATCAAAGTGAATATCAGATGTGAGCAGAGTTTGTGAATTGGGGTAGTTCACAAACCATACAATTAACAAGACATAATAGTAAAGTTAATACCTTCAAACTCATCCTCCCAAACACCATAGTTATATGTGAAAGGGAGATCAGGGCCAATAAGCCCAACTTGGCTGACTCTGCAGCCAGATCAAGGCACAACTAGGATCAATTGGTTGTACTTTATATAGGGATAAGAATTGAGTTTCCTCTTTGACAAATGTTATTCATTCCGGCCATTATACGGTACAACACTGAACAGAGAGTACAACACTGACAAATGTTATTCATTCCCAAACATTGGACACTACAACAATAGATAGTGCAATAAATACAACACAGTACTATAAGATATTGCAGAATCGGGTGAATCAAAGGAGCCCTAGTGTTCAAGCTTCCATATGTTGTGGTAAACTTAAGTAGTGGCCTCAAGAAATGGATAATCAGTGTAACCAACGACGGGATCAGATGTGTAGAATGTCTCTCTGTTGTACTTGTTCAGAGGAACAGTAAGCTCAAATCTCTTTGGCAAATCCGGATTCGCCAGGAAAATACGGCCATAAGCAATAAGATCTGCACGGCCCTCAGCCAGAGCATTGTTCCCATCTTCCTTGTCGTAACCACCAGCAGCAATGAAGGTACCATTAAAAGCCTTTCTCATTGGTACAAGACTATGGGAGTAGTCACGCTTTTCTGCAGCTATCGTTATCCTCGGCTCAACCATGTGACAGTACAGGATCCCATATTTGTTCAATGAATTGGCCATACAGAGGCCTAATTCTTTTGGATTTGAATCCCCCGAGTCCATAAAGTCAGCAAATGGAGATAATCTAATTCCAACTTTATCTGCTCCTATTTCGTTAGCGACAGCTTCAACAATTTCCAGAGCAAATCGACAACGATTCTCCACAGATCCGCCATATTGGTCTGTTCGGTCATTCACGTGATCTTTCAGAAACTGATCAACAAGGTAGCCATGGGCCCCATGAATTTCCACTCCATCAAAGCCTGTATGTCAGACAAACAATTACAGTGCACCAAATATTATTTGTAATCTAGTATGAACTATTATCACACATCTAGTCAAACTACAAATTAAATTATGCCTTTAATTACATTTGGAAGATTAGGAGATGGTTCGTTTGCTCATGTTGAAAGCAATTTTGAGTTCTCGCAACTTTTGTTTTGTACTAAAGTAAAAACAATTTACCAGCTTCCATAGCATTCCTTGCAGCAAGTCTGAAATCATTGACTATTTGTGGGACTTCATCTGTCCTTAATCGCCTTGGAGGAGAAAATTCAATAGCATAAACGCCATTAGATGGTGTTTCGGAGGTTAGTGACTTGTCAGTACAAGAGATTGGAGCTTGCCCATTTGGCTGCGATCCTGTAAGAAAATATACATAGAATCACAATCTGAAAGATTACTATTACAGGAATATCAAGGCAACATTCTGATGCTTCAGTGGCCTAACTTTTCACTTATGATCCGAACGCTTTCAATGACCCAACGTGAAGTCATAAAAGTGTAGTGTTAGAACCGCACCAGTATTTGAAACCCTCCCAACATGCCAAATCTGACAGAAGAAGATGCCTCCTTTAGCATGAACAGCGTCAACAATGGGTTTCCATGCTTCAACTTGCTCCTTTGTCCATATACCGGGAGTATCTGGGTACCTTCGCATATTAAAGAAACAAAAATGTTACCAGACTTTGAAATGAAGAAAGTGCACATTTATAGTATGTTTTCCATTTAAAATTTAACATAAAAGAAACTTGAGAAAAGCAAATATTTGTGAAGTTACCCTTGAGCTGTGTCAGAAACTCCAGTAGCTTCAGATACGAGAAGACCCCCGTTAGATGTTCTCTGAGAGTAATATAAGACGGCATGTGGCTGAGGAACATTTCCGTATGATCTTTGTCTGGTCAATGGTGCTAAGACAACTCTGCAGAAAGGCAAGGAAGAAGTATATTATCAGAATGCACCTACTACATTGTCTATGACAAGTTTGATAGGAAGTATTATCAGATCTTGCTAAACAGAACAAGATTTAAGTATTATGACAAAAAAGCGACAAAGGAGACATACTTTTCCTAGCCAAGTGGACCTAATATCAAAGACGAATTAAGTAATTTCAGGTCAAGGTCAAGTACTAACTCAGTTGTGACGGGTGCGATCAGAGTTCACACCTCATGATGTACCATTTATGTTTTGGGAAACAATATCAAACCGAATGTCAGTCGGTTATAGGTATCATGTACGCATATATTGGTTTCAAGATCTGGGGCTTACGGCGAATTTCAGTAACGCCTGTCCTAGTTTATTTTCTTTAACAGTTGACTTTAGTTGCTGTGATATAGTTACAACTTTAAGATACGATGTGTTCAAACAATCTTGAACACAAAGCAAGTAATTCATAGTGGTAGACATCAATACAAAGTTTACAAACTGACCCAAAAGTTGCAGCACACTATCTATTGCAACTCAAACTCGCAAACTAAACCAATTCCTTGCTTTGCAAGTAATGTGAACATACAAATGTTACATAACAAACCATGTAATGAAAGTTGCTGCTTTTATTTCTGAAAATTCAGGATTCTTGCATAGGCAAATAAACATTTGACAAGCACAAAAACTGCCCAGTAACCTGCAATTTACCCAAAAAATAAGCAGTAATTTCATTTTTCTTGATAGAAAACTGGGATTTTCTGCAACCCTGTTTCCAAATGAACAAAACCCAACAGCCCAAATCTCAACTACTCAAACAGAATAAATCAACAAAACCAATGCAGAATGTAGAAGAATACAATTGTAGAAAAGGTTGAGTGAGTGAGTTAGTTAGTTAAGTTAACCTATGAGAAAGATTGAAGTTTCCAAGTTTGTACGGAGCAAGGAGAGGGCTTGTGGGACCACCTACTTGAGTTTGATTAGTGGTAGCCATTTTCAGAGCTCGATCCTGATTTTTGATTTGATTTGATTTGATCTGCTCTCACATTGGGGGATTTATACTGGGGAGAGGAGGAAGATGAACAGTGAACTATAGGGGGCGTTTGTTTGCCCTCACTAACTTGGACTACACTGGACTGGACAAGCTATTAGTCCAATACTGTGTTTGTTCCATGCTGGGACTAACATTAATAAGACTAAAGGGGACTAGCATGGACAAAACCCTTCACTAATGGGTCTTAGTGAGACCCCCCAATAACCATGGGACTAGTTAAGACTATCCTCTATTTCTCATCCTTGTCATGCTCAATGACCACTCCCGACAGACTCCTCGTCATCGCCGGTCACCTAGATCAATCATTAACTTCCCGACTCTCTTTCAGATCCACTTCACAACCAACTTTCATATAAAATATACCAAATTGAAGTTGTGAGTGACAAGATTACGATTTTACTTGAATCGAGGTCAAAATGTGGTCGAATGTGGCCGGAAAATGGCCTGGAAGTCTCGGGCTGTTTGTGCTTCTTCAAATCCATGACAAATTCGAGCATGTAAAGCTAAGATCTCGGTCCAGGGATGGTGATGAATTTTTTGGCGGTGATGAATTTTTTGGCGGTGCTAACTTCATCCAATTTAATTAGGGTTGGCCAAAAAACACATCGGGAAACCTGCAAACTCGTCTGGAAAATTGGAGCCGTGAGGTTCTGTTCGAACAACGCATAGCTAGAGAGGGAGGGAGGACAGAGAAATAGAGACTGGAATCAATAAGGAGTTTGACCAGGAATGAGAAAGAGACATGAATTGAGAGGTCTGAGAGGAAAAAAAGAGGGAGAGGGTGGGACGATGAGAGAAGAGGAAAAGAGTGGGACGGAAATGGTAGGAAAAGATAGAGAAAAAGATAAGATCATAATAAAATATTAATAATTTATATATTAAATAAAATAATATTAGAATTTGTTATTATCCAGTTTCTTAGTCCAATACTGCACCAAACGCTTCACTAAGTTAGTCCAGTTTAGTCTAGTCTAAGCCAGTCCAGCTTAGTCTTTAAAGCTAATCCAGTCCGAGATAGTCCGGCGCAACAAACGCCCCTTAAAGCAACACTAGCACTAGCTGGGGAGGGAGGGGCAGTGGTGGGCCGGGCGGCTCCTTTTTCTATTCATTTTTTATTTTTTTTATTACGAAATTGAAATATTTGATGACGCTTGTTATTACGTAATCGGGTTTTTTTTTTTTTTGCCCTTTTTTAACAATACATATTGTTGGAAGGAAGGAAACTACGTGACAAAGACAAAGAAGGGCCTCTGGTAATTTACTGATCTTGTCTTTTACTCCTGCTTGATGCTTCGATACCGTAACCATTTGTAACCTGATCATTTTTTACACAAAACATTCATTTGATTACCAGTGAAATTACTATTTTAATTCGAACAAAGGGGTCTTGAACTCAGTGGGTTAAAGAGAAAGCCCTACCAAGCATGCATTAGCAGGTAGGCAGAGGCAGAACCCAAGTGGGCGATAATCTATTTGAAAAAAAAAAAAAACTGGATTGGGGTGGGGTGGGCAATGTTAATGGAGAATTAACGGTAACGTTAATGTTGGGCTTGAATCTTAACGGATTTCATCATGAAGGTATAAATTTGAATTTTTTTATTACAGAGGCTATCTTCTTATTACACTATTATTACGGGAATAATTAATCTAATTTAACCATTTATTTTAAGTCAAGCTTTGTGATTATTTATTGGGTTTGGATTGTGAGATACGAAAAATCTTATTTGAGCAAATTTGGACTGTTGCCCCGATATTCTGGATTCCTGTCGAAGATCCATGACTTGAACTAGAGGTCTGATCGATGTGGCGACTTTTACGAAGACAAAGTTGCACCTGTTTATAAATTAGAAGCGAGACAAGTATTGTTTGCCCTTTCACTTTCGATATCCTCTTGTGCTCTTCTGTTTTATGTGGTCACGGTTAAGCCACGCCAACATTTTATATTATTTTTTTTATAGAGATAATAAGACAAAAATGAATAGTAATATAAAATGTTGACGTGGCTTAACCGTGACCACACAAACAGGAGGGCACGGGAGGGCACCATAAGTGAGAGGGCAGACAATCCTTGTCCTTAGAAGCGGGGGCTATCGGAGGAGTTTTTAGTTATTAAAGGTATTTTAGTATTTTTATATCAAATTTTTGTTATAATTATCACAAATTTAAAAAAATGGTTACAATTTTATATCGGATCCAAATTTTAGTTATTTTTTCAAATTTCCAATTGTCACGGTCGATCTCCTTTATCTCTCTCTTTCTCTTTCCTCATCGTTTCAATTTGTAATTATTGTTTTTTTTAAGCACGTGTCACAATTTTGAATTTTAGATCAGCATAATATGGGTTTCACACATACCTAATCATCATTTAAAGTCAAATTTAACGAATTTATTAATAGTCATACCCAACTAAAATAAATGACAATAAATTTATGATATTGTAATATTTTAAAGATGTTGCGTTTGTAATTGTACTCAAACCTAATGAACAAAATGTAATTTACTCATAAAAATTTGACAATAATTATATAATAACATGTCTATCAGATGGCTGCCGATGTGGACGACACCAACGGCACCAACGGCCGGCTCCTTTTTCAAATCATTTTTCTTTTCTTTTTATTGATATGGCCGACACCACAATTGTGTTTCTTTTTTCCTTTCTTTCTCTATTATAGGAGATACAGTATCTTATTTTACATCAGACGATAACATATTTTAAGCGTCTAGTATAAGTGATGGCTGCCACCGTCGACACCACAACCACCGTTAGACTATAATTTGGACATTCTTTTATTAATCTTTTACTTTAATCCAAATAATTGCATCCATGCTTTAGTTCAATTATTTACTCTTTTTTTTTTTTTCTCTCATCATGTGCAATGGGATCGTTGTTTATTACCAAGGGCCAACATCACTTTTGGTGGTGTACATGAATTAGTGGGGGTGGATGGTGAAGTAAATGGTGCAACAATGGTGGCGTGTTGTGGTGCGGTGGTGGTGTTAATGACAGTGTTGATGGTTATGAGGTTGACATAAATGATTTTCTTTTTTTTTTTTAGAGCATTTTCATGTAAAATGTCCTCATAAAATCAATTATGAAGAGTGTGCCAAAAATTTTGAGATGGGGAAAATTATTACTACATATTGAGGATTGAAAATGCTGACACAAGAAACCAAACGAACGAAAATGCCCTTCGAGCACTTGCCGCATTAAAACCTAGAGGTGCGGCCGCGAGGGTCTTGTAACGAAATTAACACCTTTGTCGGGCTCGCGTCTTGGGTCATTTACTTAGTAGAGCTATCGGACCAAGGCGGCTTAGCGAAGCTCAAACCCCTCCTAAGGCTTAGTAAGGCGGGGCTGGATAAGGAATGATCCTTCAAGATTAGCAAATGGGATCACAATCCCTACAATCGTGGGCTAGTCATAAGCCACAACGTGGTTAAGGGTCTTCCTAAACGGGACACTTAATTGACACTCCTTGTTTTATCTCTCAAAGTCAAACGGCTAATGACTTAATGAGCGGGATAACGAGTCTCAAACAAGTCAATCATGAGACACCACACGTGCTCTAATAAATCACCTTCAAGCTTAGACCTACCACTAAATAAAGACATGGTCTTTGACCATGAATTGGCAAATGTTTCTCCACCAAGAAACCAGACCTTTCTTATTCATTTCATCTACTAAAGAAGGTGTATTCAATTTGGATTTTGATGAATTTTAACGGAATTATAAATCTCATGGAGTTTATGAATTTTAATTGATTGACATAGACTCATGTGAATTGTAAAGGAATTTTACATGAATTTTATTACAGAGTTTAATGGATTTTAATGAATCTAATTTTGTTATGGAGTCTAATGGATTTTAATGCAGTTTTTGTACAATCACTTTTTGTGTAGGATTTTCATTTGAAACTCGCTTCACCTTGTTACTCTATTCCAATTACTTCAATTAACGAGGCAGATAATGCTTTACTATAGTGAAGGAAATTAGTTATGCCTATGTATCTGTTTGGACCTAAAATTATTAGGCTGGACCGAGTATGGAATTGTTCTCGGCCCAGAAGCTCTGCTCGAGGATTGCTATAAACCATCCAGTTCATGGGCCGCCTAACTAAGGTCGGCCAAGTCCTGTTTGGAAAAAGAATATTCCAGATGAATAGAAAATGGTGAGCCTTATGGTGAAGCGGATGAATGAAGAGGTTGAGTCGTGATGCAGTAAGGATTCTCGGCCAGGTAAGGATGTTGAAACTTGGAAGTGAATGTGGCCTAATAAGAGGTTGAATTTAAAATCCTAACAGAAGGAGGATTGGCCGAGATAAGATGGATTGGGGTTTGGAGTCCTAGTTCGAGTATGGTTAGGATTTGTTCTTGCTGCTATAAATAGAGAATGGAGTGCGCAATTCAAAAGACCTCCAATTCAACACACAATTGTCCTGCCCAAACCTATCAAACATCTTGAGATTTTTTTATTTTCTTTTTCCGCCAACACATCTTTAGTTTGAATAAACAATACTGTGAAAGCAACTGGCGAACATCTTCAGTTTGGATAAACAACACTGTTACCGTAGAATCAGCCAACCGAGGGGCACCTTCAGTTTGGATAAACAGCATTGCGTCATGGCCAACTAGTGACCTATCTAAGTCTCAGTTGAGAAGGGTTTCCGAATCTTTATTGGCAGAGGTCATCTTATTAGCCTTCTCGGCGAAGTAAGGTGTTACGAGTTACGACATTCAGCCCATTGAACGCCGAGTGATTTTATGATTGGATACTCATAAGTGAGTTTCAGAGTTCGGCATTCTGACGGCCGAACCACATTTATCATCAAGACATACATCACCTTTGAGTACTTATGTTCGTATAGTCTGGTGTCGATTCGGCGTGCTTATACTCTCATGAATATAATCACTGTGACCGAATTCGACGCTGACAATTCGTCAACTTCACAGAATTAGCAACCTTGTCTTTAGGCTCGAGAATCCAAAGGACGAGATTTGTTCATTCCTCGGTCACAATTGCAAGATCAAAAAGTCAGCAACGCGCTTAACGTAACATCAACAAATTGTACTCCTCGGTTAGGTTTGGCCGACGAGTTGGCACGCCCCGCATCAACCGAAGGACGTAGTTAGCTCATTAGTTACTCGGCCTGTGTGTCACGTAGGCTTTGTAATTTTTAGGGTCAACATTTTGGCACGCACAGTAGGACCTCGTGCTAGACCTTCGGAGTTCATGACCATTGAGACACGGTCCGTAAAGAAGAAAACAATCATGGGAAAGTCAACAACTGACTTGCCAGTACAAGGCCCTGGACAAGATTTGTCTCAGGTACAAAATCCCTTCATTGTTGTGCCAAACGAGGTTGCAAGTGCGACACACGGAGAGAATGAAGTTTGTCTCGGCGGACAGCCTCATAACCTAAACATTCCCAACCAAACGGCAAGCATTTTCATTGAAAGAATAATGGAAGATTGCGACGAAGATGATGGGGAAAGTTCTGATCCCCCAACTAGGTTGGTTCTTCGAAGACGACTTAATGAACAATCTCGGCAAGTCACGCAGTCGATTGGCCAAAAAATGAATAATTTGCTTGAAGCAATACAAAGCAATAGTGATACACAGACCAGGTTGCTTGAACTATTGGTTAGTAAAGCCTTCGAAGATGGCCACATCGGTCAACCTCGACAGCTTCCCTTGAAGAATGTTCCATTACAAGTCGAGAAAAGATTCGCTCAGCTCCAACCAATTGACTTGGAACAAAGAGGAGGATTAATCAGTAGATCTGATGGACCTGACCAGAGAGTGGAAGCAACATCCGTCAATATGACCGAGGTCCAAAGAATGATCGATTCGGCCTTAAAAAAAAAGCCGAAGTTCCCAAAGTTCATCTATCCGTACCCGGCTTATTTGGAAAAGTTGAATATCCTAAAGGCTTCAAGATCCCAGACTTCAGTCTTTTCGCCGGAGAATCGTCCTTATCTTCGTTAGAACATGTAACTCGATTCATTGCGCAATGTGGAGACGTTAATAGCGACTTCCATAAACTACGGCTATTCAACTTTTCACTAATGGGTTCAGCCTTTGCTTGGTACATCAACCTCCCACCGAACTCCGTCCAGAGTTGGGAGGAATTGGTCGAGAAATTCCATGAACAATTCTATCGACCAGGGATGGTATTGTCCATTTCATCATTAGCTAGGATGGCTCAAGCTTCAGACGAATCGCCAATGGAATACTTAACAAGGTTCAAATCGGCTAGGAATTGGTGCCGAGTACCTCTTCCTGAAGTTGAATTCATTAGAATCGCTCTAAACGGCCTGGACATGGAATACAAAATGAAATTCCTGAGGGCAAATATCCGAGATATGTGCGAACTGGCTCAACACGTTGAGCAGTATGATTATTTGCTCCAAGAGGAAAAAATCTCAAAGTTCCCATCCCGGGGAACAATATATAAGAATCCCACAATCAGTTACGCATTGGCCGAAAGTGAGGATCCCCAATACGTCAGTGCGGACGCGGTTGAAATAGTAATAGACAAACCATACGTTTGCAAGGCATTAGCTCAAATCAGTCCCAAGGATGCCAAAACTCGCTCGACCTCTGAAGAGATGATTAAACCATCAAAAGTTTACACTTTCAATATCACTAAGGCCGATGCAATTTTCGACCAGTTGTTGGTAGCAAAAATCATAAAACTTCGCCCAGGACACAACATTCCTAAGGCCGAAGAGTTGAAAGGAAAAACGTATTGCAAGTACCATAATTCGAACAAGCATGCTACCAATAATTGCGTCGTGTTCCGTGATGCGATTCAAAGTTGGATTGAAAAAGGTAAGTTAAAATTTCCTGAGAAACAGATGGCAGTTGACGTCAATCCCTTCCCCTTGACGACAATTGGCATGGTGGATGCTCATCTCCCTAAAAACAAAGGAAAAAGGAAAGCCGAATTCGTCCCAGTACAACATGTCCGTAAGCAGAGTGGTCAGCCGAGATTCAAGATTGATTTATTTTCAAACGAACCACCCACAGAGTGTGGCAGCCACGTGGCACAAATGTGTCAATCATGTAAGAGATGTATTATATTAAAATAAAATAGTACGTGAGGTATGAAAGTGAATTTTTTTGAAGATATTGTATGAGGTTGTAATAGACTTCAAATCTAAGTTGGCGAAGGGCAATTTACCCTAAAAAATAGTAACTGATTTATAGTTTTAATACTCACACCCTTATTAAACTCCTAATTAATTCTCAATTCAAATATTTCCAAAATATTAAAAATAAAATTAGAATAAGTTTGTACGTATTAAATTTTTATAAAAAAATTTCAATTTTTTAATCTTATATGTACCTATTCTTAAATATACCAATTTTTTATATGAAAGGTGTACCTTTTTTTAATACAAAATGCACCCATTTTTTTATATAAAATTCTTTCAATCTTTTCTCTAATCTATTTTTTAAACTTAAATGGATACATTCTATTTAGTTGATTTGAGAATTTATCCGTGTTAAGTTTAATATAAATTTTTTTTAATAATGTTATTAAGCCTAATAATTTTTATTTTTTTGTGTTTTTGAAAAATGTACCCATGTTTTGGTACAATAATTTCTTGGTTAGTTTTGATGAACATGCCCGGGTGTTTACACACACACACAATACATTGGAGAGTATAATTCATCTTTAATATTTTTAATCCTATAAATTATGGGTTTTATTTAAAATCTCATTAAAATAAATAACTACAAATTTTATTTTTAATTTAAAAATATAATAACCTACATAAAAATATATTATTACATTAATGTCATGGACTTCTATCAAAAACTAAAAACTACAAAAATTTCAATCAAAGAATATTGACATACTGGTAGTTAAGGACCGCATCCAAAATGTCATTTTTTTAGGTTTCAGTTAAATTCCACTAATCATAATAAGATCATCACAAACTATCTTTTATTAAACTCATTGACTAGGCAAGCAATCAGTTAGCATGTTCAGGTAATAACCACACAAGCTACAATACTACACTTGATACAGATCAAACAATGCAGAATCATGTACGCAAACCGTGTAAGAAAAGCAACACGAAAACATGTACGCGGACTAATGCGGGAATTTCAGAAATATAAAAGCGTACAAGCTTCCATAACCTAAGGAGTGGTTTCAAGGAACGGATAATCAGTGTAGCCAATAAGCGGTTCAGACGCGTAGAATGTCTCTCTGTTGTACTTGTTTAGAGGAGCATTAAGCTCAAATCTCTTTGGCAAATCCGGATTCGCCAAGAAAAAACGGCCATAAGCAATAAGATCTGCACGGCCCTCGGCCACACCATTGTTCCCTTCTTCCTTGTCATAACCACCAGCAGCAATGAAGGTACCATTAAAAGCCTTTCTCATGGGTACAAGACTGTGGGGGCAATCACTCTTTTCTCCAATTGTCTTCATCCTCGGCTCAACCATATGGCAGTACACGATCCCATACTTGTTCAATGAATTGGCCAGATAAAGGCCCAACGCTTCAGGATCTGAATCCCCTGATTCCATATAGTTGGCAAATGGAGATAATCTAATTCCAACTTTATCGGCTCCTATCTCGTTAGCAATAGCTTCAACAACTTCCAGAGCAAATCGACAACGATTCTCCATAGATCCGCCATATTGGTCTGTTCGATCATTCACTTGATCTTTCATAAACTGATCAATAAGGTATCCATGGGCCCCATGAATTTCCACTCCATCAAAGCCTGTATATCAGACAAACAATTTCAGTGCACCAAATATTATTTGTAATCTAGCATTTTAAATGAGGCATGCAGTTATAATGTAAGGTTAGTTAACATGTAATCTAACGTGAACTGTTGTCACACACCTAATCAAACTGCAAATTATATTCATGGCTTTAACTACATTTGTAAGATTAGAGATGCTGCTTATGTTGAAAGCAATTTTTTTTTTGTCAAACGATAGATTTGTTAGATTAGGGAGACGACGGCGGTTGAACCCACGCAGTGGTGCAAGGGCAACACTCATCTCTACTACTATGGTATAGGGTCACTTGCTGTTGAAAACAATTTTGAGTTCTCGCAAATTTTATTTCATACTTAAGTAAAGACAAATTACCAGCTTCCATAGCATTCCTTGCAGCAAGTCTAAAATCATTGACAATTTGTGGAATTTCATCCGTCCTTAATCGTCTTGGAGGCGTGAATTCAGAAACATCAATGCCATTTAATGGTATCGGCTTCTCAGTAGAAGAGATTGGAACTTGCCCATTTGGCTGAAATCCTGTAAGATTAGAAAATGTATATAGAATCACAATCTGAGAGATTTCTATTACAGGAATATCAAGGCAGCTCTCTGATGCTTCAATGGGCTAACTCTTCGCTCATGATCCGGATGCTTTCAAAGACACAAACTGAAGTCATAAAAGTGTGTTAGAAACGCACCGGTATTTGAAACCCTCCCTACATGCAAAATCTGACAGAAGAAG
This sequence comes from Pyrus communis, assembly GCF_963583255.1. Lineage (NCBI taxonomy): Eukaryota > Viridiplantae > Streptophyta > Magnoliopsida > Rosales > Rosaceae > Pyrus > Pyrus communis. Next base: position 40,271,743 of record NC_084803.1, read on the forward strand.
GTGCCACCTTTAGCATGAACAGCATCAACAATGGGTTTCCATGCTTCAACTTGCTCCTTTGTCCATATACCGGGAGTATCTGTGTACCTTCGCATATTAAAGAAACAAAAATGTTGTCAAACTCTGAAATGAAGAAAGTACACATTTAAATGTATGTTTTCCATTTAAAATTTGACATAAAAGAAACTTGAAAAAAAGCTAATCTTTGTGAAATTACCCTTGAGCTGTGTCAGAAACTCCAGTGGCTTCAGTTATGAGAAGACCCCCGTTAGATGTTCTCTGGGAGTAATATAAGATCGCATGCGGCTGAGGAACATATCCGTACGATCTTTGTCTACCCATTGGTGCTAAGACAACTCTGCAGACGGCAAGGAAGTATTATGACAAGTTTGATAGGTGTTATTATAACTAGCCCCTTGAAGTATATATTATCAGATCTTGCTAAACAGAACAAAATTTAAGTAATACGACGAAAACGCCCGAAAGGAGATGTACTTTTCCTAGCCAAGTGCCTCTAATATCAAAAGATGAATTAGGTAATTTCAGGTCAAGGTCAGGTACTAACTCATGTGTGATGAGTGCTTCAGAGTTCTAGGCATCATTTATGCATATATTTGCTTTCAAGATCTGGGGCTTGCAGCGAATTTCAGTAACACCTATCCAAGTTTATTTTCTTTAAGAATTGACTAATTTAGTTGCTAAATATGTTTCCCAATGAACAAAACCCAACTGCCCAAATCTCAACTTCTCCAGCAGAATACAAATTAAAAATAAAAAAATAACAAAAAAAACATAAAAATCAATGCGGAATGTTGAAGAATATACTGTAGAAAAGGTTGAGCGACTGAGTTAAGGTACCTATGAGAAAGATTGAAGTTTCCAAGTTTGCAAGGGGTAAGGAGAGGGCTTGTGAGACCACCTATTTGAGTTTGATTAGTGGTAGCCATTTCAATTCAACTGGGTTCAGAGCTAGATCCTACTTTTGTGTTTGGTTTCTTATTTGATTTTATTTAATCTGCATGGATATTTATACCGAATGAGGATCCTGTTTGGATATTTTTGTGATGATCTTGAGATTCTTCAATTACGTTTGATCATCGTATATTATGTAGTTAGAAATTATTGTAATTTTTTTTATTTAAAATTAAATATAAATAGTACTTGTCGAAATTTAATCGCACAACATACGATGAACATATGTGATTAAAGAATCTTTGAAATTCGCATAAATAGGATCCTCAAAGAATCCTCATTCATTTATACGTTCGGGGAGAGGAGGAAGAGAAACTCAAAAGCAACACTAGCACCTGCACGGTCCCCTTCCCCTCCTCCTTCCTCCTGGGAGGCAGAGGCAGTGGTGGGCTGGGGGGCTCCTTTTTCAAGGGACACCACCAACGACCATTTGGCCAAGAAGAAGTACTAGAGTAAAATTGGCAGTTCCTTAACATTACATTTAAGTTTGTAATATTTTAAACTAGTACATCTTTTAATTGTAATTATTTTTGTCTAAGTTCGTCTATTATGCTCTAAATCATAAAAATAACAAGCATTTCAGGAACATCCACATGCATATGCATTCATATAGATATAGTCTAGGTTTGAGTTCAGTGGGTTATTTAATTTTGACTTAAATTGTGAGTTCTACTGTTCATTAAAAGAAGATTATTGGGTTTATCTGTATAATTAATGTTAGGAGTACTAAATTTTTAAACAAAATTTGCAAACCAAATGATATGTTATCAATAGGAAAAAAAACATGTTAGTCAACATTTAATTAATAATTCAATCATCAACAACCACACCATTTGGTTTACAAAATTTAGTTTAAAAATTTGTCTCCCTAGCATTACTCTTTATATTTTGGGAGTTTTAACGAAATACTCTTGGTACTATTCACTTTTAATGAAGATGACATTTTTACTCTAAAAAATCACTCATCGTGCCATTCACTTACAACATCTTTTTATCAATTTGATTAAAACTTAAAGTTTTCAAATCATTTTCATTAGTTTTCTTTTATATTTTAGCTAGTATCGTAGTCGTCGTGCCGCATAACCTAGCGTTTGTTTTCTACAAATTCAACATGGTGATAATGTCCTTGTGGATTTTCATCTTTATCCCTCATTTAGTTATCTCATTATATCTTAAATGATAAGTGATTAGGCCTTATCATTTTGTGGCCCGCATGTTTTGAAGGGGAGAAGAGAGTCTAGAATTTTATAATGAGGGGGTCATAATTTTGGCCAAAATTTTTTATTGGATTATTTTGTCTGAGTTCCTAATTGGTACCTACCGGGTTATGTTCATTTTTGTTGAGGTCTTGTCGAGTGAGACATTTTATCAAACGCAACATGCGGACTGTAGGGTCGCACACAAGAAATAAGGGATGAAAGATAAAAGAAAGAAAGTAGTAAATTTACAAATAACTACACATAGAGTTGCACAAAAGAAATGGTACGTTGTAATTTAGTGTTTTTACTCATTCTTTTAGTTTATGTATATATGAGTCGTATACAAATATAAATTGAGACTATCAAGCTATTAAGATCATGACAGCCAATAACTCATGTTAAATCCGCCACTAAATAGTGGGAACCTAATCCCTTATAATTCGAGCAAATTTACAACCTACTGTATAAAATATATTTATTCGTTGGCAAATTCAACCATGAACTAATTAATTCCAAAAGTCCTAGCTGGTGGGCGTCAAAAACTACCTGCTATTTGTTTTCTTCCCCCACCCACCAACCAAAAATAATACCTACTATTTGTTTGTCGAAGTAGCAACGCGGAAGACGATATGTACCTGCACGTAATCGGACATCTGTATCCAATTATACAATAGCCCAGTGCACTTAATTGATAGTTTTTTCCTTTCCTCCGACCCTCACCGTCACGAGAAGGACACGAGTGTGGCCACTGTTGGTGGTGGGTTCGGGTGTTGTGAGAGAGGAGGTGAGACGCAATTAGGACTGAGTAAACATATAAAAATCAGAAGGAATAGGATAGCAACGATTCTGTGTGTGTGGGGCCGTATGACCATCCTGGTCCGGTTTCTGGATGAAAGAATTTCTCAACCGTCACACAGGTTGATGATTTCTTGGTTTCTTCTATATAGCGTATATAAGTAAATTCAAAGGTTTGGTAGATCTTTCTTGGACAATGACATATTTGCAGGTTCCTAGGCTAACAGCCAGGAAAACGTGTAAACCGATTTTCTTTCGAACTAGGATTCTCTGATAAAACTAATTTCAATTTTTGAAAACTCCTGGATGTGTTTCTGAACAATTTCTTAGTGCTCGTGGAAAACAACTTTTCGCACAAATCCTACAAAATTCAAAAAACTAAATCGCATTTTGCTTTGTAGTTGTTCGAATCATAACGACTAAATATTATTTTTTATCTATTAATTTAAATTCGTGATATGATTTTTTTTTACGGTATTGTTTGGGCCTAAAATATTATTGCTGGGCCGAGCAATAATATGCGCTCGGCCCAAGGTGATGACAAATAATATGGGCCGAATAATAAGGCTCGGGCCAGCTGGCAGGGTCAGCCAAATCCTAAAAAGTCCAGATAAATAGAAAGGTCGAGGAAGTCCTGGTACAACTAGGATTCTCGACCAGCAAGGAATGAAGTCCCGAAAAGAAGGAAAATTCAGAATCACAGTGGGAGTAGGTTTGTTCGAGGAAGAGGCGAAGTGGGACAAGGACTCCCAATCCAAATCGGAGTCGGATTCAAGGAATGGGGCACTATAAATACAAGAAATCATGCAAACGGAAAGGACTTTTCAACTCAGCATACAATTGCCCTGCGCAAAACCTCTCAATCATCTTGAGATTTTTTCCTTTTCTTTTTCCTGCCGACACACCTTCAGTTTGGATAAACAGCACTGTGGAAGCAACCGGCGAGCACCTTCAGTTTGGATAAACAGCACTGCTGCCGCAGAATCAGCCGACCAAGAAGCATCTTCAGTTTGGATAAACAGCACTGCGTCGAGGTCGACCGATTATCTATCCAAGTCTCGGTCGAGGAAGGTTTTCGAACCTTTGTTGGCAGAGGTCACCTTACTAAGCTTTCTCGGCATAGTTAGGTGTTACGAATTACATTGCTCGGCGTACTGGTCGCCGAGTGGTTTTATGATTGGATACTCACAGGTGAGTTTCAGGGTTCGGCATTCCGACGGCCGAACTACGTTTACCATCAAGACATATATCACGTTCGAGTACCTGTGCCCATACACCTTGGTCTCGATTCGACGTGCTTATACTCTCACGAATATAATCACAGTGACCGAATCGGGCTCGGACGATTTGTGAACTCCGCAGAATTAGCAGCCTTGTCTTCAGGCTGTAGAACCCAGAGACCGAGAGTGTTCCTTCCTCGGTCGCAATCGCAAGTTAAAGAAGTCAGCAACGCGCTCAAAGCTACATCAACGAATTTTACTCCTCGGCCAGGCTCGGCCGACGAGTTGGCACGCCCCGCATTCGACCGAAGGACGTAGTTAGCTTATTAGTTACTCGGCCTGCGCGCCACGTAGGTTTTGTAATTTTTAGGGTCAACATTTTGGCACGCCCGGTGGGACCATTGTGCTAAACCTTTGGAGTTCATGACCATTGAGACACGGTCTACGAAGCAGAAAACAACCATGGGAAAGTCAACAACTGACTTGCCAGTGTAAGGCCTTGGGCAGGATTTGCATGCTACAAAAAATCCGATCATAATTGCGCCGCCCGAGGCCACTAGTATAACACGCCGGGAGAATGAAGTCTGTCTCGGCGGACAACCTTACAACCCCACAGTCCCGAATCAAACAGCTGGAATGTTCATGGAAGGGATTGTAGAAGATTGTGATGACGATGGTGGAGAAGGTTCCGATCCACCAACTAGGACATTCCTTCGGAGACGACTGGATGAACAATATCGTCAGGTCGAGCAGTCGATTGGTCAGAAGATGAATGATTTGCTAGACGCAATACGTAGTAATAGCGATACACAGACCAGAATGCTTGAACTACTAGTCAGTAAAGCTTTCGAAGATGGCCAGGTCGGCCAACCGCGGCAGCTCCCGACGAATGTGCCCATACCAGCCGAGAGAGGGTCCGCTCGGCCACAATCAGTCCCCTTAGAAAGAAGAGGACCAGGGAATAGAGCCGAGGGACCAAGCCAAGGAGAAGAAGTCGCCTCCATAAACGTGACCGAAGTCCAGAGAATGATTGATTCGGCCCTAAAAAAAGGGCCGAAGTTTCCAAAATTCATTCACCCGTACCCAGCTTATGTGGAAAGGTTTGAATACCCACGAGGATTTAAGATCCCCGATTTCAGCCTCTTCGCCGGGGAATCATCATTATCCTCACTAGAACATGTGGCTCGGTTCACAGCGCAGTGTGGGGACGTCAATAGTGATTTTTACAAACTACGACTGTTTAACTTTTCACTGACAGGCTCAGCTTTCGCCTGGTACATTAATCTTCCACCCAACTCCGTGCAGAGTTGGGAAGAGTTGGTCGAAAAGTTCCATGAACAATTTTATCGGCCAGGGATGGAGATGTCCGTATCCTCCTTGGCCAGGATGGCTCAAGCATCTGATGAATCTCCAATGGAATACCTAACAAGGTTTAAATCGGCTAGGAATTGGTGCCGAGTGCCACTCCCCGAAGTAGAATTCGTCAGGATCGCCCTCAACGGATTAGACGTGGAATACAAAAAGAAGTTTCTGGGGGCAAATATTTGAGATATGTACGAACTTGCTCAACACGTCGAACAATATGAGTATCTGCTCCAAGAAGAGAAGTGTTGATCCTAAAAATTACAAAACCTACGTGGCGCGTAGGCCGAGTAACTAATAAGCTAACTACGTCATTCGGTCGAATGCGGGGCGTGCTAACTCGTCGGCCGAGCCTGGCCGAGGAGTAAAATTTGTTGATGTAGCTTTGAGCGCGTTGCTGACTTCTTTAACTTGCGATTGCGACCGAGGAAGGAACACTCTCGGTCTCTGGGTTCTACAGCCTGAAGACAAGGCTGCTAATTCTGCGGAGTTCACAAATCGTCCGAGCCCGATTCGGTCACTGTGATTATATTCGTGAGAGTATAAGCACGTCGAATCGAGACCAAGGTGTATGGGCACAGGTACTCGAACGTGATATATGTCTTGATGGTAAACGTAGTTCGGCCGTCGGAATGCCGAACCCTGAAACTCACATGTGAGTATCCAATCATAAAACCACTCGGCGACCAGTACGCCGAGCAATGTAATTCGTAACACCTAACTATGCCGAGAAAGCTTAGTAAGGTGACCTCTGCCAACAAAGGTTCGAAAACCTTCCTCGACCGAGACTTGGATAGATAATCGGTCGACCTCGACGCAGTGCTGTTTATCCAAACTGAAGATGCTTCTTGGTCGGCTGATTCTGCGGCAGCAGTGCTGTTTATCCAAACTGAAGGTGCTCGCCGGTTGCTTCCACAGTGCTGTTTATCCAAACTGAAGGTGTGTCGGCAGGAAAAAGAAAAGGAAAAAATCTCAAGATGATTGAGAGGTTTTGCGCAGGGCAATTGTATGCTGAGTTGAAGGTCCTTTGAATGGTGTTCGTAGCCTTGTATTTATAGAAGCAGATGTGTGATGCGGCTTTACTAGTAGAATTTGATTTCAATTCAAATTGACAGAAAGCTATCATCACCTAACTTTGCTTCGGTATTATCACCATTTTTCCAAAAAGCCCATGTTTTTTCCTTTCTTATCTTCTGGATGCATTCCACGTGGCCATTTCCTTATCTCATGATAGGCCAAAGCCTATCACCACCTATTTTCCCGTGTGCAATCATGCATGCCACATGCTTTTCTTCCAACCACATGCACAAATGCAAAACACCTTCTCTGAAAATGCATAACCGCACGACATTTAAGTCACCTTTGATCTTTTAATCCGGTAGCATTCAATCTTTTGGACTCCTTAATTATCTCCACATTTTTAGAAATAATCTTCTTAATAATTCCTCAGATAACATTGTGATTATTAAAATCATAATATTATCTAGACAAATTATTAATCAATTATCTCAAACTTCTTCCAATCCAATGGCTCAGAATTTTACTCATTCTACGGTCTCGATTGCTCAGGCCGATAGTGTAAAATCGGGTTCAAACATTGCCCCCCAATTTCCTTGAGCTTCGGCTCATAAGCCGAATGGTTAAGGAAATTAGTGCAGTCGAAGAACCCCTGTATCGTCGAAAATAAAGTGATTCGACGCAAACCAATAATCGTACGTTCCTCGACGGCTGAGTACCTCCGCGTGACAACGAGAAATATATGATCAAGAAAAAAAAAATATAACTAGCATCCACCGCCGAAGAAAAATAATACTCAACGGCCCTGATCACTCGGCAAAAGTTGAACTGAATTTATTTCCCGTGGTATATCCACTTCACAGCCTGCTATGTCTTGAAAGAAGCCTCGGCGAGTTGGCCGAGCTCGGCCTAACATAAATCTAGCCCGGATCAAGTAATGACACGGGTAAACAGAACACCTTTACAGATCCATTGTCATGAGCTGCAGTAAGCATGTGCAAGTCAACTGCAAGAAATAAGACAGGCCATGATTCCAGATGTGTCTTCGCCTAGTACTATCAAAGGACCGAGGAAAACCAAATACGGTCGAGGGCAGAGAAAAACCAAATACGGTCGAGGGCCGAGAAAAAAAACAAATACGGTCGAGGGCCGAGAAAAAAAAACAAATACGGTCGAGGGCCGAGAAAAACCAAATGGGGTCGATGGCCGAGAAAAATCAAAGAGGGTCGAAGGTCGAAAAAAAAAAAAAAAAACAAATGGGACCGAAGGCTCGGGGACTCTCGCCCACCGCTTACTCCTTCAAAGAAAGTTGTACCCGCATGCATGAATTGATCTGTAACCATTCATTCAACGAGGCATGTACGCTCTGTCGTCCCTGATTCTCAAGGCCACATCCCATTTCGGTCTTGTTTGAAGCCTGCGGTCGTGCAGTCAACGGAACCATTAGGTTGCTCAAAATGGCAACGGGTACGTCTGCTATCGTCAAACTGGAAATGATCTGCATCTTCTCTACGAAGGCGACGCCGAGATCAGTCAAAGATACTGAAGAGAAAAGTCTGAAGGGCGTGGGAACTTCTCGACAGAAGCCAGAAATAAATATATGCTGCAAATATTTTCCTTCTCGGCAAAAGAATAACATATGATGTTAAAAGCCCACAGATGGACTTATATCTAAACCTCCACCGAATAACTTTCCCACCGAATGAGAGGGTGTGCCCACATGGAAGCCTACAATTTAAAGTGAGTGGCTTTTCATTAAACTTTTGAACTTGCCGTTTGCTTTTGCATGCCATCTCTCCTTTGGCCTATTTTGATGTGACGTTACAGGCTATATATATATATATATATATATATATATATATATATATGCTTATATCGTTGCAGCATGGCCGACATATATACGCTAACACTGGGAAACATGGTGCTGACAAACTTTACACTTAATGTGGCTCGGCCAACTTCATTCGGTGGTCTCAAATGGAAACACAGCAAACACCACCATTTTACTGACAGCAAGCAGTCTTCGCAGTAAGAATGATCAAATTTTCTAAGAAAAATTTGATGCAAGGTATTGAAGTGATTTCTCTAGACACATGTCTCAATCAGCTGTTAACACCCAATCCTCTTTAATACTTGAGAAAATCAAATACTTCCACCGAATGTGAACTTGGCCTTGTACTCGACTCGTCGAATGGCCTTCTACAAACATCCCTCCTCGGCTCGGCTAATGGTCACGGCCGAGTGAAATTTTTTTTTTTTTTTTTTTTTTTACGGCCGAGGCCGAGAAAATCTGAGCCAGGGTCAAGCATAATTTTTCTTAGCAGCTCGGCTTGCATATATATATATATAGTGAGCCGAGGTCGAGAAGCTCGGAACGAAGGCAAGCAGAAACTAAGTGAACACTGTTGAGCTCGACAAACACATCACTGCGATTTTTCTCGACCGAGACTATTCTACCGAATAGGTCACTAATATCATCATATTTGAGTCTCATCAAAATTCTCTGCTTACCTGCCCCAAGAAAGGATGCGGCAAAAGTGGACATCATGGTGACAAATGACCACCAAACAGTGTCCTCCCACGTCCATAGGCTGAAGCCTACTACCATTCTTCTCGGTAGTGGCATCCTAAAGAAACTATATATATATATATATATATATATATATAGGCTCAGTGCTCGTTGCCCCCCTATTTTCTTATGCATCGGCTCAAATAGCCAGATGAATAAGAAAATACATAAAAAATTGAAATCTAATGTATAGGAATAAAAGTGGCCGATCCACGAAAAGGAGGAGGCCAACGATGCTTTATTCCAAGTCGAGATCGTGTAATAACAAAATTTTCAAATTGATTTTGCTCTTGGCCGAATAAAGAATTTTCTCCAAATATTTGTAACTTGAAATTTTTTTTTTCATTTTCGGCCGCCGAATGTGTTGAACAATTATTATGCCCCACAAGCATAATTTCGGCTTTTAATTCAAACAACTTAGCCGAATGAGATTTCTCTAAATCGGTGTTATCACCAATAATCATATTGATTGGCGTAGTTTCGGCATCTAAAACCATGTCTCCAATTACCATATCAATTGATGTGGTTTTACGGTCCGAAGTCGTGTATCAGTATTGTTCGTCATTGGAACACTCCTCTAAAGAATCATTTTCTGAGTCAATTTTTGGCTCAAAAACTTGAACATTTTCTTCTAGGCCTACCACACTTTCAGTCTCGACCGAAAAAATAGGTGGCCTTTGTTCCTCGACCAAATTAACAATTTTCTTAGGCCGATGTCTGATTACGGCCGAAGCGGAAAATTGCCCCCCAGTCTTTTCAACCAACCATTCCTCAAATGGAATTGATTTGTAGTCGAAAACGTAAGGAAAATATTTTCCATCTAGCCAGGCATTAAATCGAGCCCTGTCTTCATTTACCCACTGCTCTTGCAGGGCAACATGAGCTTTTATTCTCAACATGTAAGCGAATGACTTTTGCAACTCTTTATGGCCACGAAGAACTTTTTCCACTTCCAAAGATCTTTTTCGTTCTTCATTGTGTTTTTTCAATTCCTCTAGGCGCTCGTACAATCGGCTACGTTGAGCCAGATTGGAATCTTGATATATCATATGAACTTCGTAGTTTTAGCACTGGGTCCCACTGGGCGTGCCAAAATGTTGATCCTAAAAATTACAAAACCTACGTGGCGCGCAGGCCGAGTAACTAATAAGCTAACTACGTCATTCGGTCGAATGCGGGGCGTGCCAACTCGTCGGCCGAGCCTGGCCGAGGAGTAAAATTTGTTGATGTAGCTTTGAGCGCGTTGCTGACTTCTTTAACTTGCGATTGCGACCGAGGAAGGAACACTCTCGGTCTCTGGGTTCTACAGCCTGAAGACAAGGCTGCTAATTCTGCGGAGTTCACAAATCGTCCGAGCCCGATTCGGTCACTGTGATTATATTCGTGAGAGTATAAGCACGTCGAATCGAGACCAAGGTGTATGGGCACAGGTACTCGAACGTGATATATGTCTTGATGGTAAACGTAGTTCGGCCGTCGGAATGCCGAACCCTGAAACTCACATGTGAGTATCCAATCATAAAACCACTCGGCGACCAGTACGCCGAGCAATGTAATTCGTAACACCTAACTATGCCGAGAAAGCTTAGTAAGGTGACCTCTGCCAACAAAGGTTCGAAAACCTTCCTCGACCGAGACTTGGATAGATAATCGGTCGACCTCGACGCAGTGCTGTTTATCCAAACTGAAGATGCTTCTTGGTCGGCTGATTCTGCGGCAGCAGTGCTGTTTATCCAAACTGAAGGTGCTCGCCGGTTGCTTCCACAGTGCTGTTTATCCAAACTGAAGGTGTGTCGGCAGGAAAAAGAAAAGGAAAAAATCTCAAGATGATTGAGAGGTTTTGCGCAGGGCAATTGTATGCTGAGTTGAAGGTCCTTTGAATGGTGTTCGTAGCCTTGTATTTATAGAAGCAGATGTGTGATGCGGCTTTACTAGTAGAATTTGATTTCAATTCAAATTGACAGAAAGCTATCATCACCTAACTTTGCTTCGGTATTATCACCATTTTTCCAAAAAGCCCATGTTTTTTCCTTTCTTATCTTCTGGATGCATTCCACGTGGCCATTTCCTTATCTCATGATAGGCCAAAGCCTATCACCACCTATTTTCCCGTGTGCAATCATGCATGCCACATGCTTTTCTTCCAACCACATGCACAAATGCAAAACACCTTCTCTGAAAATGCATAACCGCACGACATTTAAGTCACCTTTGATCTTTTAATCCGGTATCATTCAATCTTTTGGACTCCTTAATTATCTCCACATTTTTAGAAATAATCTTCTTAATAATTCCTCAGATAACATTGTGATTATTAAAATCATAATATTATCTAGACAAATTATTAATCAATTATCTCAAACTTCTTCCAATCCAATGGCTCAGAATTTTACTCATTCTACGGTCTCGATTGCTCAGGCCGATAGTGTAAAATCGGGTTCAAACAAGAAGATATCAAAGTCACCATCCCGGGGGACGTTGTATAAGAACCCCACGGTGAGCTATGCATCGGCCGAAAGTGAAGACCCTCAGTATGCTAGTGTGGATGCAGCCGAGATAATAATAGACAAACCCTATGTTTGCAAGGCTTTGGCACAAGTAAATACCAAAGACGCCAAAACACGTTTGACCGCCGAGGAAACGGCTAAGTCATCAAAAGTATACACTTTTGATATCACCAAAGCTGACGCAATTTTCGATCAATTATTGGCAGCAAAAATCATCAAGCTTCGGCCGGGGCATACTATCCCTAAGGCCGATGAATTAAAAGGAAATATATACTGCAAATATCATAATTCTAATAAGCATGCAACCAATAATTGTGTTGTGTTCCGGGACACAATTCAAAGCTGGATTGAAAAAGGAAAGTTGAAATTTCCGGAAAAGATGGCGGTCGACGTTAATCCTTTCCCTTCAACAACGATTGGTGTGGTGGATGCTCACCTTCCCAAAAACAAAGGGAAGGCCGAATATGTCCCGGTGCAGCATATCCGTCGACCAAATGGTCAAACAAGACTAAAGCTTGATATCTTTTCAAATGCACCACCAACGGAACAATCGGCGCAACCCGCCGATGAGCCGATGACAAGATCCGACGGAACTTGTGGATCGAAGGTGTTATGTGACCATTGTAAAACACCAGTGGAGCCTGGAAGGAGACATCTTCAACACCACCTGCGGCCCCTACAACATCGTTGACAGGGTTAAGTCCACGACATCAAGTGTTTGATCGACTCGACCCACAAGTACGGCCGAAAGACCAGACCTCGGTCAGGCGGCGTCTGGATTTCGACGCACCTTTCTACAATGAGGATTATTACTCGCGCAATGCTAATAGTTCGGCCTCACCGGCCGATCGCAAAACTTTCAAACCACCAAGGACATCGGATCAACGCTGGTACAGTTACAATTCTCCGACTGGTTTGTATACGGCACTGTCCAAATCCCAAAAACGTCGTCGTCAACAGATAGATTGCATGGCTCGGCGACGAGGAGCGCAGGCCAGCCCGGCCAATCAATGGCAACCAAAACAGGCCGTGGAAGATAGTAGCGAACGGCCAACCCCGACTATCATGACCGAGTTAGCCGAAGGGAAGAAAGTAGCGGAGGCTGATTTCGAAACCACCATTGAGGAGGCTGAGAAACGTATTAAGATCCTTCTCCGGCCTGGGGAAACGAGAGCTCGTCTAGAGTACTTTACAAAAGAGGCCGAAAGGAAACTTTCTCCGTTACCACCGCGCGAGCCGCTTATCAAAATACGGCGCAACTTACACCCTCCGTTCCTCGGTGCATCCATGGAATACATGCGAGAATTTCATAAGAAGTACTCCGCAAATGACTTGTACGGACTCCCCAAGGCATGTCAGGAAGCCCTCGACTTGGCGCTAACTTGCCCTGATGCCGAGCAAATTATCCAGAAAACTTCTGATCCAGCCATTAAAGCTAGGTTTCAACATATCCGGGAGGCTCGGGTCCTTGGTTTTGAGGTCGATCCTTATACAGATATCGACGCCGCCGAATTACCCTTTTCGCTCGAAGACCTTCAGCATTTACGCTATCATTTTGAAGTCTTCTCGGCTGTATCGCTCTTCGGCCTCACGGCCGACGAGGAAAAACGGATAGCACGATTGGTTACCTATTTAGACACAAGGAATGCCCGTATTGCATATGAAGAACGAGCCCGTGTAACAAAGGACCAACGAAAATCTTCGGCAGTCCACATCGCCGAAGGAAATGGCTCACCCGCACTCGATTTGGTTCCCACGTCTCGGATACCGGCTCTTACCGAGGAACTCAAAAGTTTGATCGAGGATTTTCCGACGACTGCTACAGAGGATAGTTCTCTGGAAGACGACGACCATGACCCCATGGGCCCCTCGGTCCTCGAACATATGGAGATCAGTATGGTCCACGTCCTACCAGCTGAATTCCAACCGAGTACCCACCAGTCAAGTTTCTTGGACGGGGACGTAGTTGCCGAGGAAGCAACACAAGTAGACTTCGTCGCAAACGACGACGATAGAGAAAACCAGAGCGGGGACAACCTTAAAGCCGCTTTGGCCGAGCTATTTCCCCGCTCCCCCTCGGTTAATCTCCAACACCTGAAGCCATTGTACGTCACGGCTCACATCGAAGGATTTCCCATTTCTAAAGTGTTTGTCGACTGTGGAGCCACAGTCAACATTATGCCGATATCCGTCATGAAGGCCTTACGTCGTTCTGATAATGAACTCATTCCATCAGGAATCACTATGAGCAGCTTTGTTGGTGACAAATCTCAGACCAAAGGGGTGCTCCCGTTGGAAGTTAGCATTGCCGGCCGTCAACACATGACGGCATTCTTTATCATTGATTCCAAGACCGATTATAACGCATTACTTGGCCGCAACTGGATCCACCAAACCAGTTGCATTCCTTCCTCACTATACCAAGTCCTCATCTTTTGGGATGGCAAATCGGTCGTAGTCCACCCAGCCGATAACCAACCATTTGAAACCAACATGATTCAGGCTCGCTATTATGATGATCACGTCGGCTACATCACCCTCCAAGGCCTTAACGAGGATGGGCGGCCGACGAGAATTTCGGTACAAAAAGTGATTGAGGTCGGCGCCGAGACTGTCCAACAGGATTCGGCGAGACTTGGCTTGGCGAACTTGGTCATCAATGCCGATGATTGAGCACACCACGCAAGAACGGCGTCAGGCCGCGGTTTCATCTACAATGGAACGTCTGCTGGCCCATTGGTACGCCATTACCAAGCAACCACATTCTGGCATCAATTTGATCGAATTTCTGGCCGAAGCAGATAACGGCCCCGTTCTATCGTTCGATAAAGTTCAGGCTGCGCCGGCCGAACTCGAAGACCATCGACCTCAAGTCAAGGACCCGTTAGAGGAAGTTAACGTAGGCACGGCCGAGGATCCTCGAACATTATTTATTAGTGCGTGACTCCCACCGTCCATGAAGGTCGAACTCCGTAAGCTACTCCATGAGTTTAAAGATTGCTTTGCGTGGAGTTATCATGAAATGCTTGGCCTCGACCGAAACCTTGTAGAACATGAGCTACGCATCAAGGAGGGGTGTAAGCCTTTTCGACAACCTCCTCGCCGATTTTCAAACGAAGTACAACTCGGCATTAAGGAAGAATTAGTTCGGCTTCTGAAAGCCGGGTTTATTAGGACCGCTCGGTATGTCGAATGGTTGGCCAATATCGTCCCCGTGTTAAAGAAAAACGGTGCCCTTCGCATTTGCATCGATTTCCGTAATCTAAATCTGGCTACTCCCAAGGATGAATATACGATGCCGATTTCAGATTTATTAATTGATGCCGCAGCTAATCATGAACTGCTATCTTTTATGGACGGTCATGCGGGTTACAACCAGATTTTCATCGCCGAAGCTGACGTCCACAAGACGGCTTTCCGTTGCCTGGGGGCACTTGGTACTTACGAATGGGTAGTCATGCCTTTCGGCCTCAAGAATGCCGGCGCCACATACCAACGAGCCATGAATATGATCTTCCACGACTTAATCGGTACAATCGTCGAAGTTTATATCGATGATGTGGTCGTAAAATCCAAACGTCGTCAAGCACACCTGGACGACCTAAGGCAAGCGTTCCTTCGCATGCGCAAAAACAACCTCAAGATGAACCCGGCCAAGTGTGCTTTCGGTGTTTCGGCCGGTAATTTCCTAGGATTTTTGGTACACCATCGTGGCATCGAGGTCGATGAAAATAAAGCCCGCGCCATCATCAGCGCCCCACCTCCGACGACAAAGAAACAGCTCCAGTCGTTACTCGGGCAGATAAATTTCCTCCGGCGTTTCATCGCCAATTCGACCGGTAAAATGAAGGCATTCTCTACGCTCCTTAAACTAAAGGAGACCGACCGATTTGAATGGTGCGAAGAGCATCAAACTGCGTTTACGCAGATCAAGGTGGCCCTTTCCACTCCACCAGTGCTCGTTCCACCTTGTCCCAACAAACCCCTTAAGTTATACATTTCGGCAGCCGACGAATCCATTGGTTGCCTCCTCGCGCAAGATAATAATGTCGGGCGTGAACAAGCTATCTTTTACCTTAGCCGAAACCTGAATTCCCCAGAGATTAATTATGCACCTGTCGAAAAACTTTGCTTAGCGCTGTTTTTTGCCGCATCCAAACTTCGGCATTACATGCTCCCCACAGTTACGCAGGTCATCGCCCAAACCGACGTAATTCGTTACATGCTGACTCGGCCTATGGTCAAAGGCCGAATCGGGAAATGGACACTCGCCTTATCCGAGTTCAGCCTTCAGTATGTACCACAAAAGGCCGTCAAGGGACAAGCCCTCGCCGACTTCCTGGCACAACACCCATCCCCTTATGGTTTTGAGGGGGGCGACGTCGCCATCGGTTTCGTCACCACACGCGATAACCATTGGACTATGCATTTTGATGGTTCCAGTACTTCGACCTCGGCCGGGGTCGGTATCGCAATTCAGTCGCCGGACCACTGCCGATGGTATTTTTCTCTCAAGTTAGATTTCAGCTGCACCAATAATCAGGCCGAGTATGAAGCCCTCATTATCGGCCTCCATGTTTTACACGATCTGCGGGCCCCCCGCATTCTCGTCCTTGGTGATTCTGAACTTGTGATTAACCAGCTAAACGGCGTGTTTCGCTGCATGAGTTGTACTTTAGCTCCCTATCACATGGTCGCCACCTATCTGGCCGAGTCGTTCGAACGAATCACATTTGAACACATTTCACGTATTCACAATACTGACGCCGACGAACTCGCCCAGATCGCCTCCGGAGCACAACTCATGAGGGGCAAACTAGGTCGAATTGTGGGAATTGCGACCACGGGTCAACGATCGTACCCCTCCTTGATCAATCAGCAAACTTTCCAACGCGCGCACGTAATACTACAAGGGTAATGTCGCTCCCATCCCTACTAGAACGAGGAGATCCCATAGAAGTATGTGTCGTCGAAGTAGAACCAGATGATTGGAGAAAGACGATGTTACGGTACCTCGATAACCCCAATGGGAAACACGACCGAAGAACGAAGGTGCTCGCCACGAATTATGTGTCGTATCAAAATGAATTATATCGCAAGGGCGAGGATGGTTTACTACTATTGTGCCTCGGCCCACACGAGGCTGCCCAAGTAATGGCCGAGGTACATGAAGGAATTTGCGGAGCACACCAATCTGGACGAAAGATGCGCTGGTTGCTCCGACGACACGGATATTTTTGGCCCAATATATTAAAGGATTGCATCGAATATGCACGGAGATGCGTATCATGCCAAATTCATGGACCCGTGCAAAGAGCCCCGGCCGAATTGCTACACTCGGTTACTAAACCATGGCCGTTCAGGGGTTGGGCAATGGATGTAATTGGCAAAATCACGCCGTCATCAGGGGCAGCGAAGCACGCATGGATAATTGTAGTAACCGACTATTTCACTAAGTGGGTCGAGGCAAGGTCATACGCCGAATTAACTGCTAAAGAGGTATGCAACTTCGTAGAGGAGAATATTGTGACCAGATTCGGCGTGCCAGAAACAATCATAACTGATAATGGCACTATATTCACGGCCGATAGGTTTAGGGAATACGCGGCAAGTTTGAATATCCGACTCGAGCAATCTACGCCGTACTACCCACAGGCAAACGGACAGGCCGAGGCAAGCAACAAAGTGTTGATCGGCATCCTTGAAAAAATGGTAAAAGAGAAACCTGGTTTGTGGCATTTAAAGTTATATGAAGCATTATGGGCATACCGAACTTCACCCCGGTCGGCCACTGGAACCACTCCTTATGCGTTAACTTATGGACACGATGCTATGTTACCGGTCGAGTTGAGTATAAGCTCGTTGCGAGTAATCGAGCAGAATGATTTGTGCAGTATTGAATACAGTCAAGCGATGCGACAAGAGTTGGAAGACTTAGAAGAAAGTCGAATCGACGCAGGTAACTTGTTGATTGCGCAAAAGAAAATTGCCGAACGAGCATATAACCAGCGTGTAAGACAAAAAACGTTCGGCGAAGGAGAATTGGTTTGGCAAACTGTGTTGCCTGTTGGAATCAAAGACCCCAGGTTTGGTAAGTGGTCGCCAAATTGGGAAGGGCCATTCATCGTTCACAAAGTCCTCGGCAAGGGGGCATATCATTTACGAGATCGGACGGGTTCAGTTCACAAATTGCCGATTAATGGAAAGTTTTTAAAGAAGTACTACCCAATTACATGGGAAATGCAAGAGTAAGACCATTATACTGACAGCAAAACGACCATTGTATTGATGGCAAAATAACCATTGTATTGATAACAAAAAGAATCATTACAAGAAAACAAATACAATGATTTAAACTCCTAGGGGGTCGAGGGGAGGAAAGTCTCAAGGGCAGCTTTCAGCTCCAGCCACTTCGCCTCGCTCAAAATTATCTCAGCCTGCCGCGTCTTCTTGTTGCACTGCAGTTGCTGGATACGCCGTGCGCCGGCAACGAAGGCCGTCAGCCGAGCCTTGTTAGCCTCAAAATCCTTCTCAAGCTCGGAAGCAGCAGCCGACCTTTGGCGTCGAAGGTCAGAAATCTGACGCTGGAGGTCAGAGATCTGGCGATCAAACTCGGTCAGCTTTGCTTTCTTTGCCTTGAAAGCCTCCATCTCTACTTGGCCAGCCTCATGCGCGACCTTGGCCACCTTCAAATCGTCCTCGGCCTGTAGGGCACGCTCGAAGATAAGAAAGTGTTGCCGAGTCCGCTCCAGGAGGTCGGTTAGGAAAGAGATGCCCTCCGGGCTCAGGTGACCACCGCTGGCGAGGTCATTAAGACATTCTCCAACAGAGTCAAGGCCCTTGCACCGGAGAGCTTGGGAGGCAGTCAGAGATAAGACTTCGTGCAGCTTCACGAAGACTTCGGCGGGCGTGGCTCCCGCCGATTCGGCCGGAGCTGCAGAGGAGCCGGCCTCATCGGTCGTGCTCTGAAGAAGAGCGTCAAACTCCATTTCCCACGACGGCTGCACATAAAAAGAGAACTTAGTGAAGGAAAGAAAGACGTGATATAATGCATAAAAAAGGGAAGTGTTTTAGACCTGCCGAGAAGAGACTTCGGCCATGCCCTCTGGGTCATTGCTCGAACCCAGGGAACTTAATGGCCGAGCCCAGTGCCTTAGAAATGTAAACAACGCCCCTCGGCGCATAAAATTGCCGGTGAAATGAATGTTCGGGCACCTGACATTTAATAGTTTAAAAAAAAAAAAAAAAAAAATTAATTCACACAAAGAAAAGCAAGACTTACAAAGGCCGAAGAGACTTCCTGCGGAGGAATGGGAGGGTCTTCGTCCTGCGGGTGGATCGGCGTTTCAGCCGTGGCCTCAGGATCGGCAACAGGTCTCTTGCCACGATCCGCCGCAGTAGGACGTGGTCGAACGGTCGCCTCGACGACCGAAGGAGGATGGACGGGAGGAGAGTTGACTGGTCGACGACGGCGTTCCAACGGAACTTCATCACTCTCACTCTCGACATCCTGAACAAAAGAGATCATTTAGCATTACGACCGGAAACCTAACCAACCAAGAGTAGGAGCAGAATTATACCTCCAAAACGACCGTTGGAGTCGAGGGAGCTTCGGCAGGCGCAGCCGACTTCCCCATTTCAGGCGCCACGACCGGCTCCGAAGCTGCAGCAGGTGCAACGATTGGATCGGCTGGGGCAGCCGGCACAGAAGGAGAGCCGGCGGGAGTAGCCGTCCCAGTAGTGTCACTGGGGACGACATGAATTTCCCGGTCGCCCTTCTTCGCAAATTTTTTGACGCGTTTAGAAGGGCGATGGGCCTCCTCCGCCGGCTCGGCCTCTCGGTGGGGGCGTTTGGAAGGGACCGTCCGCTCGGTGACAAGGGTCCTCTTCTTGGGCACAAGCTTCTTTGCCCTTGCCACCGCGGCGACCACCTCGACCGTCTTCGACCCACGACCCCCTGAAATAGCATAGTAATTAGTAACAAGTACAAGTTTCTCTGTTTCTGAGGTAGCAAAGTAATTAGTCAACAATATACCTTGGACCGACTCCTTAGGTTGAGTCGAGGGCGCTGGTCTGGGCCGGTCACCAAACACTTTGCTCACCACGTCTTTGGCCGAGGCACCGAAGAAGTCGCCAGTGTATTCGTCCCACCAGTCCCCAAATGTGTCGGTGCCCAAGGATTCCGGAACGGTTGGCCGAAGACGGAACTTCTTGCACCGATCTTGAAACTCTTGCTCCATCGACCGACACTCCCTCTCGGAAGAACCAGAAAGACGTCCCCGGCTCAGGAGGGAACGAGAGACGATCAGGGGTACGGGGCAACCTTGGAGGTAGCCGAGCTGTCGGGTGACAAAGTGAGGCTGGTAGACCTCCCAACCGGCTCGGCGGGCATCGCAACCAAGGGGAAGGTCGCGAGCCAGTACGATTGACCCCCAGGACTGACGAAGGCCGGTGTCCTCGGCCGCGGCCCAAGTTGCCGTCGGGAGCCCGATTGAAGCAGGATACTCCTGGCGCCGGCACACCAGGAACTCGTCGTCCGAAAGGACGTCGAGGCCAAAAAAGTGCTTGAGGACCTCGTCAGCCCGGTGAGGAGGAGCCGGTCGAGAGGCAAGTTGGGGGCCGAGGGCGGCCGAGCGCTGGAAGGCGGGGACCTCAGGCCGAAGGGTGGAGAAATAGACCTGCAGCCAGAGTTGGAAAACCCAGAGGGGCCCATTCTGGTGCGGGTCAATCTTGTTGATGGTCGTCTCGGCCAAGCAACGAAAGAGGTTGGCAAGAATAGCCGAGCTGAGCGCCAGAGAATGACCACTAGCCAGGGCCTGGGCCACCGACATATTCTCGACCAAGCACTTGTTCGACTTGGTACAACAAATAAATTTGTTGTACCAATAGAAAAGGAAGGCTTCGTGTTCTCCCTTCTTGAGACTCTCCTCGCCTCGGCCGGCAAAGTGGAGAATCAGAGTGTTGTAGTTGAAAAAGTTCTTATGAAGCTTCTGAACTTCTTCTCTGGAAGGCTCTCGATCTCCTCGGCTGAGTGTTTCGACGGCCCGTTCGTCGAAAAGCGCCTTCAGGTTAAGAAGGGAGGGACATCCAGAAAGAGCAGCGTCAATTGGGAGGCCGGATGGTGGAGTCCCAAGAATGGCCGAGATGTCGAGGATAGTAGGGCCGAGGGGTCCGAATGGAAGGACCATGGTGTTGGTGGCCGAGCACCATAGAGTCAAGGCCGCCATAAGCAGCTCCTTATCCATGGTAATCTCCATGGTCGATAACAGGATGGCATCATAGATGCCGAGGGCTTTCCATTCCTCACCGAAGATTGATCTCATTCGATCCACCCAGGCAGCCCAGGCTGTAGTGGTCGAGGGCCAAGCTCCTTGAGGCCGAGCCAAGCACCATTTGGACCAGTCGAACCCCTGGAGCAGGGGTGTTAGGCATTGCTCTTTGAGAAGATTGGTGATACACGACGACACTGCATCCCTGAAGAGGGGGCCCAGAATCTGATGAGAGGTAGCCATGTCATTCTCAAAGCGTAGTGTTTTGATCGCATTCCGATCAATGAAATCTTTGCATTTGTTGATCTCGTCAGAGAGCTTCGAGATAAAGGAGGCCATTTGGAAAGGTGATAGGAGATAGTTTGGAAAACTGGTGAAGAAATCGCAGAAGGAAGAACTGGAAGGGTTTTGGCTTGAACAAGTCTGAGAGAATTGGGATTTTGGAGTTTCTGAAAGCGTAAGATGCGAATGGTGGAAAAGTGGGTATTTATAGGCTTTTCAGAATGAATATCAAACGTCTGAAATTCGGAAGGCGCTGGAATTAAAAAAGCACTGGTTTAATTTTGGGGGAAACTTAACCCAGAAAGATTCCAATCATTTCGGATATTTTGGGAACTTGCGAAGAGGGGATCGAGGAGTCGAAAATCCAGGACGCACGATCGCGTGCGGCGCCAGTTTTAAAGCATTAATGAGGATAAGACGTTCCAGTTAGGGCACGGTTTCGAGGCTCACGATTGAAAGTTTTAAGAGCAGCGGAGAATCGACACGTGGCCACGCGTTGGGGGCAACGAGGAAAGTGCAATCATGTCTCATAAATGCGCAGGAATAACGGTCATTAAGGAAGTAAAATCCAAAAAGCAATAAACGTTTTCGCTTCTTCAAGGTCGAGGCCCGACCAAGAGTTAACGGTCGGCGACCTCAGAAGCGAGGGGGCAATGTTTGGGCCTAAAATATTATTGCTGGGCCGAGCAGCAGGATGCGCTCGGCCCAAGGTGATGACAAATAATATGGGCCGAATAATAAGGCCCGGGCCAGCTGGCAGGGTTAGCCAAATCCTAAAAAGTCCAGATAAATAGAAAGGTCGAGGAAGTCCTGGTACAACTAGGATTCTCGACCAGCAAGGAATGAAGTCCCGAAAAGAAGGAAAATTCAGAATCACAGTGGGAGTAGGTTTGTTCGAGGAAGAGGCGAAGTGGGACAAGGACTCCCAATCCAAATCGGAGTCGGATTCAAGGAATGGGGCACTATAAATACAAGAAATCATGCAAACGGAAAGGACTTTTCAACTCAGCATACAATTGCCCTGCGCAAAACCTCTCAATCATCTTGAGATTTTTTCCTTTTCTTTTTCCTGCCGACACACCTTCAGTTTGGATAAACAGCACTGTGGAAGCAACCGGCGAGCACCTTCAGTTTGGATAAACAGCACTGCTGCCGCAGAATCAGCCGACCAAGAAGCATCTTCAGTTTGGATAAACAGCACTGCGTCGAGGTCGACCGATTATCTATCCAAGTCTCGGTCGAGGAAGGTTTTCGAACCTTTGTTGGCAGAGGTCACCTTACTAAGCTTTCTCGGCATAGTTAGGTGTTACGAATTACATTGCTTGGCGTACTGGTCGCCGAGTGGTTTTATGATTGGATACTCACAGGTGAGTTTCAGGGTTCGGCATTCCGACGGCCGAACTACGTTTACCATCAAGACATATATCACGTTCGAGTACCTGTGCCCATACACCTTGGTCTCGATTCGACGTGCTTATACTCTCACGAATATAATCACAGTGACCGAATCGGGCTCGGACGATTTGTGAACTCAGCAGAATTAGCAGCCTTGTCTTCAGGCTGTAGAACCCAGAGACCGAGAGTGTTCCTTCCTCGGTCGCAATCGCAAGTTAAAGAAGTCAGCAACGCGCTCAAAGCTACATCAACGAATTTTACTCCTCGGCCAGGCTCGGCCGACGAGTTGGCACGCCCCGCATTCGACCGAAGGACGTAGTTAGCTTATTAGTTACTCGGCCTGCGCGCCACGTAGGTTTTGTAATTTTTAGGGTTAACAGGTATAAAGAAAATTTTATTGATAACAAAAAAACTAAGTTACATTTAGTTAGGGAGAACATAAACCTTACCCTTAAAAAGCGAAGACAACAAAAAGGAATACATGAAAAAGAAGGGGGAATATAAACCTTACCTTTCTAGAAACAAAAACAAGAATGATACAAAGAAAAGAGGGAGGGGGGACATGAAACCTAACCCCTCTAAAACCAAACCTAAAAGTCTAAACTTGCAAAACAAGTTGAACAACACCTTAAAGTTAGGAGAAAAAAAAAAGAAAGTGAGACAAACCTGGAAGCTGACATGCACATTAATTTGAGAAGCGATACCTAAACAAGCCAACATGGTATGAAAATACAGCAGCATGAGCCACCATTGAAGGAGGATCATGCCATGTTAAAGATGGAGAAAACAAGCCTATGTTAGCAAAAATGTCCGCAACAAGATTTCTTTTGTGATATATATGAGATGCATAGAAAGCCAAACAAATAAGCCATTAAGTCATTTTTCGAATGGATCCAAACAAATAAGCCATTATGTACGAACAAACAAGGAAGGATCAAAATCTGATGATTGAGAGTGAATTGACAAAAATGCCCCTTGATGAGAGATTATTGACTTTCCTTGATCGTCATTTCATGACGCGTATGTGCTATTATTTTATTGTATTCTCGAAGTACTTGACGGTACAAATGCATAGGTGCAAATGTAATCAAATTCAGAGTTACGACGAAAATTTTATGAATTACGAAGTATGAAGGATGATTTGGTAATTTTACATTCATTGGGATAATTTTTTTTGTTTTTTATGACTTTGGGTTGTGTGCCAAGTAGCTAGGGCCCACACCCCACTCTTTCCTCTCTCCCGTGCCTTCCAAATCTCTCGGACCTCTCATTTTAAAATATAAAAAAAAAATTCTTCTCTACTGTCTCGCATTTCACTTTCTCCTACCTTTCAGCTCCTTCTCATCTCTCCCTCCCTCTCCCTCCCTCTCTTTCTGCAAGTGCAGAGAGACCATGCCACATCACACCACCCTCGCCGGAACATTGGAGCACCGATCCACCACCACCAGCCACGTACGATGGTGGCCACTCCGACGAGCGTCAAAAATCCAGATCACCACCTCACTACACTCTCAAACTTTCACATCTCAAAGTCTCCATCTCTCTGCAAGCACCGAGATGGTGCAACGACAAGCTACCTCCACGGTAAGGCACCCAACTCACCACACCACCCTATCTCTCTTTCTCACGTCACCACCGATGCAATTTTCCCAGCGAGTTCTTGTGTTCCGATCAAGGTAAGCCTTGGGTCACCTCTCTTAGATAGCCATTGTTCATGCTGCTAAACTTCTCCAGAAAGGCATGAGAATTAGAGTGGGGGATGGTCCTCCTTCGTGGTTTAGAAGCAATGTTAAGATGCATGATGTCTGATTTGGTGAAGTTTGATATAGAACCACAATTGGGAGGAAAAGTTCCCCAGATTCCGACGATCCGTGAGCATTTGGTCACTTTTAAACGACATTTCTGGCCATCTCCAGCCATGAGTTGGTCCCATGTAGGAATATATCGATTCGCCTCATTCCAAACTTCACATCCATATATAAATTGCTGGTTATGGATGAGATTTGAGCTCGTTTAAAGCTCTGGAAATCGGCCTAAAAAACTGGCCAGATTTCTGGTTTCGCGAGGGAGGCGAGTACGATAGTACTCGCAGGTGCGTGGGGGTTATCCTGTGCTCGGCGCATGCGACAACTCATGGAGAGACCCGAGGCCCAATCTTAGGTTTCTCGAAGTGCCAAATGCAAATCCGTCCTCCATTTTTCGAAATTCTATTGTTTTAAAATAGTTCATTTATTATTATTAGTCGTACTTTGTACGAAAACGCGTATTTATGTTAGTACATTATATATTTATGTGAATGATTTCATTTCTACGTGAAACGCATCGTAAGGACCTTCGATGCCCGTGAGGTTGGTTCAACCCGACTACATGACCTGTGAGTGGGTCTTTGTTTTTAGATATTATATATTTATTTAGTTTCTATTTTATATTTATTAAAAAAATTTCTACATTACGCCTAGATTAGACTAACATTTTTAGAAATTAGCGTATTGATGGAATGTACGAAAGTATGCTAAATCTTACTAGATGCACAAGTAGGCGAGCTATTATGGGATTTTATTTACAACCATGATTAATATTTTATTGAATAGAATTATGCCGATGTGAATTATTGATTTACCGTTGCCTGATCGTGTTCACGTTATATGTTCATCGTGTGCTATACTGGTAACAGTAATCGCCCGGGCCAGGGCCAGGCTTCACGTGTATGTTCATATTGCACCGTATGCTCAATTTGGATCTATTGTAGGTGCCAGTCCTATTCTACATTGCTATAGGCAATTAGGCCTCGTATGTTACACACATAGCGCCGATCTTCACGTGATTGTAGTACTAGAGCGTAAATCATTATTACACCCACTCTTGTTCATGTCAGAATATCTCTACATGAACTCGTGTGTCAACATATGTCGATGAGCACCCGATATTACATGTTCGTTTCTGCAAGATATTGTGATTACCGATTGTCATATGTTTTATAGGTGAAATATTTATGTTTTGCAGTAAGTTTTCATACTATACCTAGTATGTATATTTTGGAAACTATACTTGTTTTATGACAAGAGGTTATTATGTTTTTGAAAAGGTTTTTACAGAACTTTATTTTTAGGCCCACTCACCCTTATTTTTCATCCATCCAGGTTTTAGTGGCAAAGCTTTCATGTCAACGAGGATTCTTGGAAAATCTTGGTATAGGTGACTACCTTCGATGGTATAATTATCATCCTACCTCTACTGTACTTTACTTATGCTCTTCATCATGTGTGAATTGGGTTCAAACCCGCTCACATGCACTCTTATATTTAGGCACTTTTAGGTTTAAATTTATTCACACTTCCCACATCATTACACTTTATGGTTTCGTCACCTTCCTGGTGTCAGCTAGCACATCTCGATTCGGAATCTAAGTGGACTTAGGGTGTGTCACAAAACCCTGAGAGTAACCAAGAATAAATTTCCCACCATGAACAATCGTAGAATTGATAGATATGCAAAGACAATGAAAATAGATTGGACAACCCTAAAAAATAAACTCATTTCAAGCCTTCCAAATAGCTGAAATAAAAGAAAGACTTGCAAAAATTTATAGATTGTGCAACTGTTTGGAAGAGGGCGTACAGACATAGTCATCCAAAAAAAAAAACAACCAAAGAATCTGAAAGAGACAAAAAGGTACCAAATTGACATGCTAACCACCTCCAAAGTTGCCTAGATATCCGACAACCAAAGAAAAGATGAGCAGTAGATTCTTTAGGATTACAAAATAAATAACAAATGGATGCCAAAGAAACACCATTTCGTTGTAGCGCACCCTCTGTAGAAAGTTTATAATGAAAAAGCCTCCAAGCCATAATAGATAGTAGTGGAGGAATAAAATGTTGCCAAATAACCTTAGCCCACAATCACTATGTCTCATTCGAATAAGGTGATAACCAGAAGAAAAAAAAACTTCCCAGTAGGTGAGGGCTCCCAAATCAATTTGTCATCCTCAACATTTAAGGGCAAAAGGCAGACGTAAAATCTGTTGCACCATAAAAGGGAATAAATTTATAAAATAATCTGGCAAAGACCAACTTTGTGCTTCAATAACATCTGAAACCCGAGGAAGAACCTTAGGTGAAATGACCAAAGATAAAGGAGGGCTAATAATAGGTTCATCCAACCATTTGTCAAACCAAAAGGAAGCTGGCCTTCCATCACCAATAATCTAACGACTATTATTATTCAAAATAGGCAAAACACACTTCAAATCACGCCACACAGAAGACCATAAATAAATATTTTAATTTTGGTAAGGCGAAAGAGGAAAATGCTAACAAGCAAAAGAATCCCACAAAGAAGAGGATTGTGAAGCATCTCATCCAAAACTAAGCGAAGTCGTCAAGTTCAAAGAAGCTAAATCACAAAGACCAAGCCTTCTTCTTTTTTAGATCCACACACGATACTCTAATCAACAGTTACCAACTTCTGGGAAGTTAAATCCCCTGACCAAATAAAATTCCTTGCGCAAGTAGAAAGATGCTTTAAAACACAAGATGGCAATTGATAAACTAAGAAGCTATGGAGAAATAAGCTTTAATAAACGGACTGCACCAATTGAAATCATCCATCCATTGATAGAAGTTTACCTTTCCAACCCGACAGGCGTGCTTTAGCCTTGTCTACCAAAGCTTGAAAGTGAATTCTCCTTAGCTTACCACGAAAAATAGGTACCCCAAGATAAATGAAAGGAACAACACCCAAACGAAAGCCAAGGTGCCTGGAGACATGCGCTTTACTATGGACTAAGGAGAAGCCGAGATAAAAAGTACTCTTAGACACATTAACAAATTGCCTCGATGCACAACCATACTTATCCAAGAAATTTCGAAGAGAATGAAGGGATTGAACATTCCCAAGACAAAATGTGAAAAGATCATCAGCATATAACACATAAATAGGAGGGCAACAACCTCATGGAGCTGAAATAGAAGTAATCCGTCTAGTAGAGAAAAGTAAAGATAAACCTTTGCTCAAAGCTTCATCTGCTAGACAAAAAAGAAGTTGAGAAAGAGGGTCACCTTGACGTACCTCCTGGGAGAAAGAGAAAAACCCATGCGGTATGTCATTTACTGAAATTAAAAGGCAAGCTGACTGTAATAAAACATGCACCCAATCCACAAAGATACTAGAAAAACCAAAACTAGAAAGCACAAAGAGAAGAAAATTCCAGTTCATAATATCAAAAGCTTTAGCGATGTCGACTTTTATGCCTACATTACCACCCAAAGCCTTTTTGTCCATAAAATTGAACCCTTCTAAAAGTAGCCCAATGCAATGAGAAAGACGTCTACTTGCCAAAAATGCCGTTTGTTGAGGAGAAATCATGCGAGTGGCAATTGGGATATTTGATTTTCATAATTTCCTAAAAAATCAGTGACTAATAAGTAGACCAAATAATGATGGACTGTGCGATGATTAAGAGAAAAAGTGACCATAGTCGGGGCCAATAGTCGTATAAAATGAAAGAGCTAAAACGATCGATGACTAATGGAATGTCGGAAAGTTTCTAGTCACTTTCAGTTCAGGTTTTCATCTGATTATCAAAGTTTCGTCAACTGTTGCGAATTAATGTGTCTTGTCTTAGTGGTGGAGTTAGGAATTTACAACTATAGGGTAAAAAAAAAACTTTAAAAAATTGATCATACTTTTATTTACAATTATCCACGATGTGTTCTCATATTTTAGAAACATCATATCATAGCATCATTATCAATATAACTAAATACATCTTTCTCTATGTGTACTACTAAACTACCATTCAACTATTGATCTTCCACTCTATTACGATGTGGATTCTTCACAATATTCATCACTGAAAAGGTTTTTTTAACAGAAATAGTCGCAACTGGTAAAATCAATACTAATTTGACTAGCAAGTATTCCTCTTTTCCCCCACCAACTTCTGTGCAAAACTATTAATTTCTTTCAAAACAGGAAATTTACTATGCAAAGACGTGTTAGAAATATAATTCTTAAGTTCAAAAGAGAATGGCTACGCATATAACACACACGGTACAGAGGAGTAGTTTGGGGGCATTAGCTTTTTATCATTATTTTGACGATATCTTTTAGTTATGTGCATTCTTATTAGTTGATATTTTGATCTACACTTGGGAGGAACTTGCACAGAATATGAGAGAGAAATGCAATGTAGCCGTTGTTTTTCGTTTGTTGTTGCATGAAATATGATTTGAAAACAAACATCTTGTAGCAGCCCCAAGTGCAGAGTGCTATTTTTATTTCAGAAAAATTAGTCTGTTACAATGGCATAGTCAAAACAACTTTCAAGGAGGGTAAACTTCAAATAACTATAAGATTAAAAGATAATACGAAAAACTCATACAAAAATAACAATTCTTAGCCTTAATAGAAAAATAATAATAATTCTCACCAATAAACAACAAAATCACAAAGAAAATTGTAAACTAAGAATTAAGAACTACCTAATTGATTTGTTGATTTAGAAAAGAACTCCAAAGATGAACAAGTGAAGGCTTAGTGTCTTGGAGTTGGAGGAGAAATTTATCATTGTGCCCAGAATATGGGTAGTACAGCACATGTTATTATATAAGTCACGGAAAGTTATATTTTTTAAGTTGTTAAATTTCTTAACACAAGTATCTCACCGCTTTTATAGTGACATGTGGTGTACCATTCTGTATCCTAGGCACACTAAAATTTTTCTCGAGTTGGAGATGCCCGATTCTATAAATAGGAGAAGTTTAAAAGTTTTTTTTTTTTTTTTGGTTTTATTTTTTATATTTTATATTTTTATTTTTATATTATATTTTCTTTTATTGATGGAGGAGAAGTTTAAAGTTTTATGCTAATTGATTGATTACCTTTTCATTTTATCTAATTCTCGTAATTTCTAAATATTATAAATGTATTAATAATAAAAGAAGATAAAAAGGTAAGAAATGTTGTAAACACTGGGTATGTTCGCCTACACGTATACAATAAAGATTCATATGCTAAATAGTGAAGTTTTTGTAAGTTTTCAAAGTAGTTGCTCTATAAATAAAGCACTACGAGTGTTCAAAATATATGATACAAAAGCAATAAGAAAAGAAAGATAAGTTAGAATATTTTCAGTATCCTCTTATTTCTCTCTAATATGCAATCATTTTGTGTAATATTTTACAATAACCTCGCTCCTATCCCTATCAAAGATTATTTCTTTAACTTTTGCCTATTTATAACAAGAAATAACTCTATCATATTGGAACTCTTCAGTCAACTAACAAATAAAGCCATCAGGGCTAAGTTGGTTAGGGGGCCACAATGGTCAATATATAAGAATATAACAGATTATATATACTAATTTAATGAGAATCATTAAAAGTTCAGTAGGGTTAAATGATCACTCTAATCACAAGGTGGCTCCACTCCTCATATGTTAACTGTGAGCTTCTTCAAGAAAAAAAAAATTAGTTTGAAACGTGCCTTGTGATTTTTGTAATTGATTGTTTTTCAAAAAACATTTCATCATCCATTCGTTCTGCATGAGCGTGTTAGTATCCTGTAAAGTTTGAGGAAAAGGTGATTGATGACCGAGTTAGTGTTGTACCACTTCCACTCAAATGTTGAAGAGGGAACGAATAGCAAAGCGCGGAGGCAAAACTGCCGACTAGGATGTATGTCTAGTTGATGAGTTTTGTATGTCTTTTTGTACTCAATTCTCTTAGTGTTTGTATTGGCTTGGGAGCCCGATGATTTTTCCAGTGATGGTTTTGCCTTGTTAAATCCTACATCATGTGTGCATATTTAATTTATCTTTTTAACTGTATATGTGTTGTGAATGTGAAAATTAACTTGAACACTGTATTTGAGTTGGAATTTTAAGTTGGATCCTATTCACCCCCCCCCCCCCACCCCATTTTTTCGACGTTAAACTAGTACCCATTCTGGAACTTTCAATAGGCAAATGTTTCTCTGCCAAGAAACTAGAACTTTCTTATTCATTTCATCCACTAAGTGGGGGGTGTATTCAATTTGGATTCTAATGAATTGTAACATAAATAAATTATCATGGAGTTTATGGATCTTATTTGATTGACATAGACTCATTTGGATTGAAAAGGAATTCTACATAAATTTTGTTTAATGAATTTTGATGCAGTTTTTGTACATTCACCTTTTGTGTAGGATTTTCATTTGAAACTCACTTCGCCTTGTTACTCTATTCCAATTACTCCAATTAACATGGCAAATGACATTTTACAACAGTGATGGAAAACAATCATGCTTATATAGCTTGGTTCATGTTCGATAATCACCAATTCTCCTCTTCCCTAAAATCAAAACCACTTGGACTTTCTTAACTGTTAGATTCTACCACCTACGTTAGCTTCCATCTTTTTGTTGTAAAAACATGTTGCCACTCATGTGGAGGAATATTTTCGTCAATCCACTTCCTAGGGCTTGTTGCCATCAATTTGCATGAACACAAAGGCATTTTTTGGTGGCAGCGTTGGAGTAAGGTGATGAAGAGAAAGGGAGAAGTTGATTTTGGGTGTGATTTTGGCAAGGATTGCTGAAGAATTGAAGTGAAAAATGATTGTTGGCATCAAAATTTGTAGCTTTATATATGGATTGTGGGTGCATGTGTTTCTTCTGTGTTTTTGGTTCTCCGTTACTTAAATTTACTAAAATTTCAAATTAGTTATTGTTTAACATTGCAGTATGTGTTTTGTATCAGGTTTGTTGTGATGACTACTGGATAATTGCCAAAGACAATAGTCTTGGTCTAATAGGTCCTTATGCACAGAATTTCATGACCCCCATTATTTAGAAAGTGTCAACCAGAAAGATGTATAGAATGAAATTGGAGTAGAGAACCAGAAAGCCTGATGGGTACAACTTGAGAGAACTTAGAAGCGTATATATGAACTCAAATGGTGATGAAGAACCGGATTCAATGAGAAGGAAAAGGAGGAAGAAGAAACGGCCCATGTTTAAACATTATAGAAAAGAAACTGATCTCGGTACCATAGAGTTTGATTTGGGGATGGTTTTTCCTGTTAGACTAAACATATAAACCAAGATCGTGAAACATGAATAAGAGCCATCAAAACACAAACCATAGTTCATAACTATTGTACAGCTCTTACCTGCAGATGCACCATAAGAAGAAGCCATAGTCGATCTTGGCAGCAAAACAAGTAGTAAACCTTCTCCTCTTTCCAGATTTAAAATGCTCAAACAAATAATAGGTCTTGGTCCTAGACAGAGCGTAATATCTGTTAGAGCATATATAGAAGATAATCCTAGCCAAAACCAAAAAAGATTTTCTATTAAAATCCATATAGAAAACTGAAATTGTTTCCTTATACAATAAGGAATCAGCTCCTCGTTCTATTTGAATCCTAGAACAACATGGATTGATAATCCATACTCATTAAGACTTTCTATCAAACTTGAGACGAATAACCTATTCTCCAGACTCATACTCATGCTCATATTCTTACATTTCCAAGTTCCAAGGAATTCAAAGAAGCTATGAAATGACACTTTTATAACAATTGCAGGTCTTACAAGTTAACCACAAATGATTGGTGCAAGGTTAAGGCTCATATTCATGCCCTTGGCAAGTGTATGCTTCTAATGACCAATCTGATAGGCAATCTTATTTATATGTTAAAACATTTGTTCCAAATCATACTTGTGGAAAAGATGAAAACAATACAAGTAGTGTGACCAGTAGTTAGTTGGCTGAGAGATGAGCTTATGATTGGAGATTAATCCTAAAATGGATGATAAGACAATGAAAGTTACAGTGAGGGATTGTTGTGCCTTGGCTGATTATCTTCACCAACATACAAACCCACAGTTGAATAGTTTAAAATACAAGAAATAAAGACACAGAGAAATTTACGAGGTTCGGCAAAAACCTGCCTACGTCCTCGGAGAGATATTGCTCTTCACTATGAGAAAAAACAATACAAGTTACACATGAGTTAAATCGACATAACCCAATCCCATATCCCTTGTACACCCACTCACAGAATTTTCCCAAGAGCCTCACTCTACCCCAAGAGTTCTTTCACAAGAGATCTTTCACTCTAGCTCTCTTGATTTCTCTCACCCGTACCCATGGTAGAGCCAAATGCTCTCACCATCTCTTTGGATGCTTTTCTCTTCATCCGTTCCTTCTCCTTTGGCAAGGCATTTAAATAAAAAACAACCCCTTTTCTTCTCCTCCTTTCTTCCACCCGAAAGCCAAATAATTATGGCTTTGAAAAAGCCACAAAACAAGGAGTAAATTAAGCCACAAAATAAGGAACAAAAAAGCCACAAAACAAGGAGCAAATTAAGCCACAAAACAAGGAACCATAATCCTCATCATGATGTTCCCTCATCAATATTGTTTTGTATCCTAGCCTAATTTGGCTACTATCCAACATGGATAATCCGTTATAATCCCTTCCCAAATGATAGGATTGTGAGGGATAAGTTTGTTTTGTTCCAATCCCCTTCTAATCAAGGCATTCTCTCTCACAACAAAGACATAGTCCTAGTGTCATCACCGGTCTAATAGATGTTTTATATCTGAAAAAGTGCATCACCCATTCTAATCATTTGAAGATGAAAAATCATTGACCACTAACCTCAATGTACTTTGACTTTTAAGAGTTACCCATTCCAATCTAACCCTACAGACTAAATGAGCCCATAGATTACAAAGAGAGCTTCTAAAACAGCCTTCGCTCGGAGAATCAAAAATGCCATGCAGTGAGAACATCTAAAGGAAACGAGTTGATCCTCAATAAACGCCTCAACAGAATGACATGTCTTCGTTAAAGCATCTGCCACAAAGTTAACTTCATGTAAAACATGATAGAAGCTGATATGATCAAGCATCCCATGTTTGTCAACATAAAACAAGTATCTTTACAAGTTTAGTAAGGTGGGAGTTGCCAGAGGAGAAACCGATTCGAGCCGCGAAGCAGACTCTAGCCTGCAGAGGAAGGAGGAGACCGGCAAGCTTGGATCAATGGCTGCAACATCTTGAGAATAAAAGGCACAAATAGGATCAATTGGTTGTACTTTAGATAGGGATAAGAATTGATTTTCTTCTTTCGCAAATGTTACTTATTTACTTTTTTACAACAGTTCATTCCGGCTGTTATACGGTACAACATTGAACAGAGAGTACAACTTTTCCGGCCTCCTAGTCCGGAACCCTCCCAAACATTGGACACTACACGATGCAGCACGAGCTAACATGGGATACAAACGTAAACCCTCGAAGAACAAAGTTTTTTGGAATCTACTGGAGTTCGGTGAAAAGCGAAAGGTTTATTTTATAATAATTGAACGATGATTACATAACAACTGTAAGTCTGTAAGGCTTAAATAGACATAACTCGACCCTTGGGAAGCTCAAGGGATTCTTAGGGAAAGTAAAAGAAGATTGGACGTTAAACGAAACTTCGATTTTTTATTACAAACTTAAAAATGAGGTTTTGAAAGTCTAAATGACCTCGGATAGTAAAAATAAATCATACGTCACAGCAAAGTAGCGTGTTTGAACAAGGACATCGCAATTTTTCTGAAAAATATCATGAGCCCAAAACGGAACTCGGACACCAAATCTATAAATTCCCACTGCACCCTTTTGTATCCTTCGTTCCATTTCATCTTCAATCCACTCGGTCATCTGTTCTACATCGCTACAATACTATAATGCAATAATACACAACACCGTGCAATACAATGTAGTTGAAAAACAATCTATCTAAAATAGTACAGACTCAATCGGATGAACCAGAGGAGCCCGTGTTCAAGTTTCCATATGTTGCGGTAAATTTAAGTAGTGGCTTCAAGAAATGGATAATCAGTGTAACCAACGACGTGATCAGATACGTAGAATGTCTCTCTTTTGTACTTGTTTAGAGGAGCATTAAGCTCAAATCTCTTTGGCAAATCCGGATTCGCCAAGAAAATACGGCCATACGCAATAAGATCTGCACGGCCCTCAGCCACAGCATTGTTCCCATCTTCCTTCTCATAACCACCAGCAGCAATGAAGGTACCATTAAAAGCCTTTCTCATGGGTACAAGACTGTTGGGGTAATCACTCTT
Organism: Pyrus communis; assembly: GCF_963583255.1. Lineage (NCBI taxonomy): Eukaryota > Viridiplantae > Streptophyta > Magnoliopsida > Rosales > Rosaceae > Pyrus > Pyrus communis. The sequence continues at coordinate 40,306,459 of NC_084803.1, forward strand.
TTCTGCAGCTGTCTTCATCCTCGGCTGATGCGAAAATTAACTTAACACACAAATTAACCCTCTTTTGACAATTGTAGCATATAAATAAGTAGGGATCGTTCTTACACCGGGGATTAGGAGGGCTTGCTAAACACTCTAAACTGACTCAAATAAATAAAACTAACCTTTAAAACACTTAAACTCACTTAAAAAGACTCAAACACGTTCACAAAACTCAAAATAGGCTAAAAACACTCAAAACTGCCTTAAAAACACAATCTGGGCAGTTTTGAGCCTAAACACAAATTTGGACGAATTTGGGTAACAACTTGAATCAAAACACTCAAAAACACAATCTAAAACATATTCTAACTAATTAGACACTCTAAGACACTTGGGGATTTGGTTTTTGACGAAAATCAAACAAACAAAACAAATATGTAAAATAGGCAGATTCTGACGAAATTGGTGGAATTAAATGGATGGTGAGATGGCTAGGAGGTTTTTCTCCACACATGGCATACTTGCATACAAAATAATCTCCAGTTGCTTATTCGATGAATTTATGAACCTCAACACCCCAAGTTAATTAGGTACGCTTAAATTAACTCTCAGATTTCCCTTAGGTCATTGAATTGAATGGAATTGGCGCATTGCAATCAAATTATTCCTTAAAAGTTTTCTATATGAAAGCGCATAAAAGAAAGACAATCAAAGATCATTAGATTCTATGGAAATCATAGGTGTTGACGAGGCATTCGTAACTATGAAAGCGCATGATACTTATGCCAAGAATTCACTTATCATAATTGTGACCAACAATCTTAACTACTCATGAATATAAGTTCCCAACGATTAGGTGAAGTTCCCTCATACCCTAGCATCATGTTTATGCATGCAAATCAAGCGTGCACTCTCAATTCATATACATAAGCAAGTTTTAATTAAAATAGATAAGTAAATTGAATTCATCATTCATGAAATCACAACTGAAAGTAATCAAATCATCATGCAAATACAACCATGGTTTCGAATTTCCCCCCTAGCCAAAGGGGGGATTAGTTCCTCATGCTTGCACAACAAAAAGTATTGAATTTAAACATTGAAATCATAAGAAAGAATACACCTAAATGCTCAGCAATTCCAAGATGGATTCGATGCACAGATTGGCTCCTCTTCCTCCTCCTTGTTGCGGCACAAAGTGTGGGTGATGGAATTGGGGGTTTTGGATGGTGTTTTCTAGTTTGGAGGGATGGAGGATGGTTGATTATGGTGGGGAAGGGTGCGGCAGAGATGTATGGATGTGTAGGGAGGTCTATGGAGGCTTAGAATGGAGAATGGAGGTGTGGCACAAGGGTTTTCTGTCTAGCATAAGGGGTCTACGAATTTGTGGCTGAAAATATGTTTATATAGTCCTAGGGTTTATTAGATTAGGGTTAACTTAGCAGATTTATTGGATTAGGGCCCTAGAATTCGGCCATGGTGATTCAAATCCACTTAGGAGAAGGTTTTGGCCCACATATTTTTATAAACTGATTTGTATACCCAAATCCACAAGGATTAGGCCTTGGAATTCAGAATCCCAAAGGGATTAGGCCTAGGAAGGTGCGGCTGATTTAGGGGAGAGGGTAGCTTGGCTTGCAAGGCAAGGTAAAGCCTTCTAGAAAGGTTTGGGCGCCACTTTTCTAGGGTTTCTAGAAAGAATAGGTTTTGTGGCAGATTTGGGCCTTCTAGACTAGGATGCTTCTTGAAATAGGTTCTAGAATGATCCATTTAAGTCCCCATGTAATTAGGAGTAAGACATGATAAGGTTTGGATAGGATAAGATGAGATAAGGTTTGGATAATGTTTTGGATAATTGGATAATGTTGGATAAGGTTGGATAATGTTTTGGATAATGTTTCCTCTTTTCTTGCACTTTCCTTATCCACTTTGTCCTTAGCTTAGTTCCTTCCTCTTCTTATCACATTTCCAACTTCTTGAAGTCCAAATTCGTCCATCCATGTTAGCCCACATGCAAGCTCACCAACTAGTGTCCAAAATAGCTCCAAAATGCACCAAAATGCACTTTCTTGATACTTTAACCCATAGGACCTACAAACACACGAAATTGAGTTGTAATACGACATTAACTAAGAAATAATAGCACAAATGCACAAGAATAAGCTAGTTAAGTCGCCTAAATATGCTCCTATCAAATTCCCCCACACTTATCTTTTGCTAGTCCTCGAGCAAAACAAATAAACAAAAGAAACAAAACATAACTCTAAACCTTCCAACGTTGCCTCAGGGATTTCCAATGAAACATAACATGTTAAAGATCACTACTCACATAGATTTAAGCAATCCTTACCCTCGAGCATACTTAATCATAGTCACAATTCACTAGCTCGCATTTAATCAATTAAAACAACATTTTGAATGTAGTAACATGCCTTAGAGAATTTCCTCAATTCCTCACCGGATATACTCTCTGTTTTCACTCAGATTTTCTGACTACACTCCCTACACTAGGTATATGTGAGAAGATTGATGTAAACATGAAAGACTAGTACTCACATACGTTATAACAAAGAACACAATTTCTGGAGTAATTAAACATGTTAAGATATGATCTCATGAATGGAATGCTACTACTTAAATGCGAGAACCAATGACACCATATGCTCATACCAAATTCAAACTCCACAATTGAAATGCACAACACTCAAGATAGAAGTCAAGGGTTGTAACGGGGCTTGGGTTATTGGCTAACAAGGAAAGGTAGGGATAAACAAAAGTTCTTTAAGCAATAGTAGCAAAGTAATGAAATTAAGACTTAGAATTCACTTAGAATGCAGAATTCAACTTTTAGACACATCGGGGAGATTCAAACAACTCTTAGGGCCTAATTCATTGTTTTGGGCCCTTACTTCAACAAACAATACTTTTCAACTCTTTTTCACTTCTTTTTCTTTCTTTTTTTTTTTTTTTTTTTTTTTTTTTTTTTCTTTCTTTCTCTAGCCATGCTTATGGCACATAACTCACATCAATAATCCTTCCCCCACACTTATTTTCTGCAACACATTAATCAAAAGGAATTCATTCATGCTTACTATGCTTCAAGAACAAGGGTACAGATGGTCCTAATCTAGGCTATGTGAGGATAATGTGGGTTAACAAAGAACATGGGTTAACATGGCTCAATGGGGTTAAACTTAAACACAAAATGAGTTAAGGACACATGGCTATTTGGCTTTTGGTGGTGGTCACTACACAACTTCATCTTGAATACGTGTTATGCAAATCAATGACATGCTTTGAATGAAATGGGCATGAGTTCTAGCATTTGGAACTAAGTGATGAAAACGCCTTCTAAGTAGTAACCAAGCAATGAATAATGAGATCATGCAACGCCTTTAGAAAACCATAATGCACAGATTTTAACTCTCCAAATAACGTTTAGGCTCAAGTCTCACCGGGATGTAGCGTTTGTTTAAGTTCCTTCCTTCAAGCATGCTACAAAAACTAATTTTTTTTCTTTGTGATTACATGTGAATTCGTAAACTATAACTACAAACAAGCATAAACCAAAGAGTATATCAAACGTCCATCCATGTTTGTAACTTCTTTAACCATCATGCAATTAAAAACCAAATCCTCATCATTGTGTTGGAAGGTAACCTACGACACAAACAAACACACAAAAACAACTCTTTTTGGGTTTTTCAAAACAATTTTTCAAATTTTTATGGTATTTTCGGATTTTTAAATCAACACACTCTAAAATAGCTTAAAAACACTTAAAAACAGTGGGAAACAAGTTTAGACATGTTAGGTGGTAATACCCTACGAATTTCATGCACAAAATATCTCAAAACAGAATGTTACCCCCCCACACTTAAACTAAACATTGTCCTCAATGTTTTAAGCTTAACATCACACCAAACACAAGCAAACACATTACACATAACATAAAGTAAGCAACGAAGGAAAGGGTTTAGGGACGCAAATCTGAGTGTGGAGCGATTCCCAAGTTCTTCCTTTGTTGATTGCATGGGTTGCCTCCCAAGTAGCGCTTGCTTTAACGTCTTCCAGCCGGACGAAACCTTCTTTTAATCTCCACTAGGGCTCACGGCATAGAATGGATCCTTGAATGGAAGGTGATACTTGAAGTGAACCGGCATTGGTTTGAATTCTAGTGTAGGTGCCTGATTCATCAAAATCAGCCAGTTAGTATAAAATGTAATGGAATTCGGAGAAGATGACTTACTTGTTTTGTCCGGCAAGAACTCAATGACAAACACCACTCCTTTGAAAGTTTCAGGGATATTGGACTTGGCCAGATTGCATGTGATGGTTATGACTTGTCCAATGTCATCAAATTCAACTTCTTTGGGTTTTGTGGTTTCAAATATGTCCTCTTTGATGCCTTCTACATCTTCTCCAGCCACTACCTTCTCTTGAATCATTCGTCTTGGTGTACAAAGTCCTTTGAAGAATTCAACACCATGTAAAACTTGCTGTGTTGCACCAAGAATTGGAATAGCATTTTGCACCTTTGGGAAGGCTTCCACGATGTCCTTTTTACTCTCTTCTTGGTTGGGAATCAAAAACCTGCTAGGAAAAGGGACATTGGGTGGAATAACATCAGAATCACATGGAATTGGGACGTCCTTACTTGTGGTGGGTGATTTAAAGGACATAGGGGGCTGCGGCAAGGGTTGTTCTACCCTTGCCGTGTGCATGTCTTCTTCCTCCTCCTCAATTAGCAGCTCCTCATCCACTTCTAGGCTATGTTTGGACATTTTTAGGTCAGCTCCAACCTCCATAGCACTTCCCAAAGTGATAGCATTATGGATTTCAAAATCTTCCTTCGAGTTTTCAATAGTTGAGTTGGAGAGTTCACTTTGCTCTTGAATTTGTTTCATGAACTCCATAATCTGCCCAATTTGCTCCTCCAATTTACCCAACTTCTTGTCTTGATTTTGTTCGTCCTGCGTCAAAGAGGTTAGTAATTGAAATTTTTTATCATTATCCATGGACATACTTGAACTTGATTGGAATTGTTGTGGGGGAGGTTGTGGTGGCTGCATAGGTGTTGAATAGAACTCCTCATATGGTTGCCAATATGCTTCTTGTTGAGTCTCCTTGGCTTGATTTTGTGACCCCTGCACCAAAGAATTTAATTCATTAAGAATTTGATTATAATTTATTGACGAACTTGAATTTAATTGAGCATATTGCATATGAAGTTGTGGTGGCTGCATAGGTCTTGAATAGAACTCCTCATATGGCTGCCAATATGCTTCACGTTGAACTTGTTGAGCTTCCCACCACATAGAGTTTGAATGATCCCTCCAATCTCTTTGTGGACATTGATTGGCTTGAAATCCTTGCCTATATGAAGCACCAAATGTAGGGGCACTCTGCATTGTGGTCCTTTCGGCATACAGCGACAATTGAGAAGTAAGATTTGCCAATTGAGCTTGAATGCTAGCAAAATCCATATCTTACTTCTCTAGTACCTAAAATCAAAGAAAGAGAACTAAATCAAATATCAAAAGTAACAACAAACAAAGAAAACAACACTAAGTTAGAAACTAAAACGAAAACAACTAAACCAAAAAGAAAAGAACCAAGGGATTAGCAAAGTTGCTAATCCCCGGCAACGGCGCCAAAAATTTGATGCGAAAATTAACTTAACACACAAATTAACCCTCTTTTGACAATTGTAGCATATAAATAAGTAGGGATCGTTCTTACACCGGGGATTAGGAGGGCTTGCTAAACACTCTAAACTGACTCAAATAAATAAAACTAACCTTTAAAACACTTAAACTCACTTAAAAAGACTCAAACACGTTCACAAAACTCAAAATAGGCTAAAAACACTCAAAACTGCCTTAAAAACACAATCTGGGCAGTTTTGAGCCTAAACACAAATTTGGACGAATTTGGGTAACAACTTGAATCAAAACACTCAAAAACACAATCTAAAACATATTCTAACTAATTAGACACTCTAAGACACTTGGGGATTTGGTTTTTGACGAAAATCAAACAAACAAAACAAATATGTAAAATAGGCAGATTCTGACGAAATTGGTGGAATTAAATGGATGGTGAGATGGCTAGGAGGTTTTTCTCCACACATGGCATACTTGCATACAAAATAATCTCCAGTTGCTTATTCGATGAATTTATGAACCTCAACACCCCAAGTTAATTAGGTACGCTTAAATTAACTCTCAGATTTCCCTTAGGTCATTGAATTGAATGGAATTGGCGCATTGCAATCAAATTATTCCTTAAAAGTTTTCTATATGAAAGCGCATAAAAGAAAGACAATCAAAGATCATTAGATTCTATGGAAATCATAGGTGTTGACGAGGCATTCGTAACTATGAAAGCGCATGATACTTATGCCAAGAATTCACTTATCATAATTGTGACCAACAATCTTAACTACTCATGAATATAAGTTCCCAACGATTAGGTGAAGTTCCCTCATACCCTAGCATCATGTTTATGCATGCAAATCAAGCGTGCACTCTCAATTCATATACATAAGCAAGTTTTAATTAAAATAGATAAGTAAATTGAATTCATCATTCATGAAATCACAACTGAAAGTAATCAAATCATCATGCAAATACAACCATGGTTTCGAATTTCCCCCCTAGCCAAAGGGGGGATTAGTTCCTCATGCTTGCACAACAAAAAGTATTGAATTTAAACATTGAAATCATAAGAAAGAATACACCTAAATGCTCAGCAATTCCAAGATGGATTCGATGCACAGATTGGCTCCTCTTCCTCCTCCTTGTTGCGGCACAAAGTGTGGGTGATGGAATTGGGGGTTTTGGATGGTGTTTTCTAGTTTGGAGGGATGGAGGATGGTTGATTATGGTGGGGAAGGGTGCGGCAGAGATGTATGGATGTGTAGGGAGGTCTATGGAGGCTTAGAATGGAGAATGGAGGTGTGGCACAAGGGTTTTCTGTCTAGCATAAGGGGTCTACGAATTTGTGGCTGAAAATATGTTTATATAGTCCTAGGGTTTATTAGATTAGGGTTAACTTAGCAGATTTATTGGATTAGGGCCCTAGAATTCGGCCATGGTGATTCAAATCCACTTAGGAGAAGGTTTTGGCCCACATATTTTTATAAACTGATTTGTATACCCAAATCCACAAGGATTAGGCCTTGGAATTCAGAATCCCAAAGGGATTAGGCCTAGGAAGGTGCGGCTGATTTAGGGGAGAGGGTAGCTTGGCTTGCAAGGCAAGGTAAAGCCTTCTAGAAAGGTTTGGGCGCCACTTTTCTAGGGTTTCTAGAAAGAATAGGTTTTGTGGCAGATTTGGGCCTTCTAGACTAGGATGCTTCTAGAAATAGGTTCTAGAATGATCCATTTAAGTCCCCATGTAATTAGGAGTAAGACATGATAAGGTTTGGATAGGATAAGATGAGATAAGGTTTGGATAATGTTTTGGATAATTGGATAATGTTGGATAAGGTTGGATAATGTTTTGGATAATGTTTCCTCTTTTCTTGCACTTTCCTTATCCACTTTGTCCTTAGCTTAGTTCCTTCCTCTTCTTATCACATTTCCAACTTCTTGAAGTCCAAATTCGTCCATCCATGTTAGCCCACATGCAAGCTCACCAACTAGTGTCCAAAATAGCTCCAAAATGCACCAAAATGCACTTTCTTGATACTTTAACCCATAGGACCTACAAACACACGAAATTGAGTTGTAATACGACATTAACTAAGAAATAATAGCACAAATGCACAAGAATAAGCTAGTTAAGTCGCCTAAATATGCTCCTATCATCGGCTCAACCATATGGCAATACAGGATCCCATATTTGTTCAATGAATTGGCCAGATAAAGGCCCAATGCTTCCGGATCTGAATCCCCTGATTCCATATAGTTGGCAAATGGAGATAATCTAATTCCAACTTTATCCGCTCCTATCTCGTTAACAACAGCTTCAACGACTTCCAGAGCAAATCGACAACGATTCTCCATAGATCCACCATATTGGTCTGTTCGGTCATTCACTTCATCTTTCAGAAACTGATCAATAAGGTAGCCATGGGCCCCATGAATTTCCACTCCATCAAAGCCTGTATATCAGACAAACAATTTCAGTGCACCAAATATTATTTGAAATCTAGCATGAACTATTGTCACACATCTAGATCTAGTTAAACTGCAAATTAAATTATGCCTTTAATTGCATTCGGATTCTGGAAGAGATGGTTCGTTTGCTTATGTTGAAAGCAATTTTGGAGTTCTCGCAAATTTTATTTCGTACTTAAGCAAAGACAAATTACCAGCTTCCATAGCATTTCTTGCTGCAAGTCTGAAATCATTGACTATTTGTGGGATTTCATCTGTCCTTAATCGCCTTGGAGGAGTAAATTCAATAATATCAATGCCACTAGATGGTACTTGGGGGCTTAGTGGCTTGTCAGTAGAAGAGATTGGAGCTTGCCCATTCGGCTGAGATCCTGTAAGAAAATATAGATAGAATCACAATCTGAAAGATTTCCATTACAGGAATATCAAGAAAGCGTTCTAATGCTTCAATGGGCTAACTTTTCACTTATGGTCCGAACGCTTTCAACGACACAAAGTGAAGTCATATAAGTGTATGTTAGAAACGCACCGGTATTTGAAACCCTCCCAACATGCCCAATCTGACAGAAGAAGATGCCTCCTTTAGCATGAACAGCGTCTACAATGGGTTTCCATGCTTCAACTTGCCCCTTTCTCCATATACCGGGAGTGTCTGGGTACCTTCTTGTATTAAAGAAACAAAATGTTATCAAACTTTGAAATGAAGCACGTATACAATTAAATGTATGTTTTCCATTTAAAATTTAACATAAAAGAAACTTGAAAAAAGCTAATGTTTGTGAAGTTACCCTTGAGCGGTGTCAGAAATTCCAGTGGCTTCAGCTATGAGAAGACCCCCATTAGATGTTCTCTGAGAGTAATATAAGATGGCATGCCGCTGAGGAACATTTCTGTATGATCTTTGTCTAGTCAATGGTGCTAAGACAACTCTGCAGAAGGCAGGGAAGAAGTATATTATCAGAATGCACCTACTGCATAGCCTATGACAAGTTAGATAGGAAGTATTATCAGATCTTGCTAAACAGCAAGATTTAAGTAATACGACGAAATATCCAGAAAGGAGACATACTTTTCCTAGTTTATTTGGTTTCAACATCTCGGGCTTACAGCGGATTTCAGTAACACCTGTCCTAGTTACAACGTAAATATACAATGAGCGTATTCTGCACGAGCTCCTAGGAATTCGACAATCAAACAATCTTGAACACAAAGAAAGTAATTCATAGCGGTAGACATCAATATAAACCGACGCAAAAGTTGCAGCAGAAACTCGCAAACGAAACCCTGGTCATCCAACCAATCAACTAAACGAATTCCTTGCTTTGCAAGTAACATGAACATGCAAATGTTACATAATAAACCATCCAATGAAGGTTGCTGCTTTTATTTCTGAAAATTCAGGATTCTTGCATAGGCAAAAAAACATTTGACAATCACAAAAACTTCCCAGTAACCTGCAAGTTGCCCAAAAAATAAGCAGTAATTTCATTTTTCTTGTAAGAAAACCGGGATTTTCTGCAACCCTGTTTCCAAATGAACAAAACCCAACAGCCCAAATCTCAACTACTCCAGCAGAATAAGTCAACAAAATCTACGCAGAATGTGGAAGAATATAAATTGTAGAAAAGGTTGAGCCTGTGAGTTAAGTTACCTATGAGAAAGATTGAAGTTTCCAAGTTTGTAAGGAGCAAGGAGAGGGCTTGTGGGACCACCTACTTGAGCTTGATTAGTGGTAACCATTTCAATTCAACTGGGTTCACAGCTCGATCCTTATTTTTTATTTGATTTGATATGCTCTCATATTGGGTATTTATACTGTTCGGGGAGGAGGCAGAGGCAGTGGTAGGCCGGGCGGCTCCTTTTGAAATGTTTGATGACGTTTGTAGTTACGTAATCGTGTTTTTTTTTTTTTTTTTTTTTGCTTTTTTTTTCTTTTTAAAATTTTGTTATCCACCGATGTGTTAAATTTAAATTATTATTTATCACACTAATTTACTTCTAATAATTGTAGTAAGTTTTTTAAAACAGAAAATAATAAAATAATGAGAAAAAGAATTTAGTAATCACTTAAAATAGATTTGAAGTTGTTGTCAGATTTGATAGCTACCACCTTTGTTGTCAATCCATATCATGTCACATAGGAATTGGCATTTCGCTTGAAAAACACTAATACAATCTTTATTAACTGTTATTGCTGATATGAAATTTTTCATATCTCTGATACCACATGAAAGGGTAGCACATTTTTAGCATTTTGATCAAATAATCTATCAAAGCAGAACCGATGGTCCAAAAATATATCCTCAAATTAAGAGGGTTAAAATTTGTGCTCACTTTGCACTTGACAAATCCCAAGATAGCAAAATTTCTTCCAACTGAAAGGAGATGTCAAATGTGATGTGGAATGCCATGTGGGATAGAAAAACAACACAATTTCTTCCAACCGAAATGTTATTAGTTGACATGGATTGATTACATTGCCTTTGACTGTCTTTTTTGGTAGCATAAGGCTTGAGCGTCAAATGCTTTTATTTTTATTTTTTTTAACATACGATATTATATACACTAATGGGGAGGAGGTGAGCTTATCCTCATAATGGAGTAGCATTAATGCGGTTCAAATTTTTCTTTGGCAAGAATTGAACCTCAGATCTCTCACTTACAAGTAAAGAAGAATATCACTAGACTGTAGTACTAAGTGTCACTTTTAATTTTTTTTTTATTTTTAATGCATGAATACCATTGCCAACCAATAAGATGGAAAAAAAAAAAATTTTAATCGTTAATGCAGTGCCACTTAATACAAGGATCTAGTGGTATTTCTTTTCATTTGTAAGTAAGAGGTCTTAAGTTTGATTATTGCCAAAGGCGAAGTTGAACCATATTATTGCTAGTCCATTATGAGGCTTAAGCCCACTTCCCCACCTCCTTAGTGTAGATAATATTGTTTGTTCAAAAAAAAAAAAAAAAATACAGCCATGTAGCCCAATGTATTAAGAGTGTTGATAAAGTTACCTCATTGTCTTATCTCCTACTCATTTTTTAATATATATTAAAAAAATGGATGTTAATCTAATCTCTTGTAAAATGACATATAAGGACCAAGCAAAAATTAAAAAAGAAAAAGAAAATAGGACTCTCTTCTTTGTTCACCATCTTTCTGCAACTACCTAAATCCCTTCAAATAATTTTTTTTTTCTTTTTTGTCCCCCTATCTTAATTATATATAATAGTTGTTCAAAACACTTTATTAATATAATAATTATTTAAAATTTTGAACAATGAAATGTGAGACCAGAAGAAGGAATTGGGCTTGGAGAGATGGAATTGGGTTGTCCTAAATCTGAAAATGGGGCATGAGGATGAAATTTTGAGAATGTTGCATGAGGCTTGGTCGTGAGAATTGGATAGGGAGGAAAGGGGGTTGCGTTGGGGGTCTGGATAGAAGGAAGGAATGATAGTTGCAATCAGCTGGAGAACTGGTAAGTGACCGAATTATGGGATTCTTGCCATAATTAAAATCTGGAAACGGAGGCTTTGGAATTCGCGGTGGGTGGAGTCTCACCTGGACAACGCTCTAATATTTATTTTTCTGAAAAATTTAAAAATAACTTAGATATATACATTAGAGGTTATTTTAAGAATAATAGTGGACCAAAAAATAGCATTTTAATTTTTTTAACTTTTTTGGTGGATAAAATTATAATGTGGATGGAAAAATAAGACTTAAGGTGGGTCTTGCAATACTCTATATTAATAAAGTAAATATTTAACATATTCATTGTAAAGAAAAAGAATTTAACATCTCTATTTGATTGGCCACGTCAACCATAATTTTGACAATAATTATATTACACGTTCATTGAAGATGCTGATATCAAATCATCATGCAGTGCGCTAGTAGAGAATAGATGGCTGCCAATGTGGACGGCACCAACGACCAACGACCATTTGACAATAATTTGGATACATTACTTTTATCCAAATAATTGCTTCCATGCTTTTTGGTTCAATTATTTTCTTTTTCCGTTTCATCCTTTCATTTGATTCATCATGCTCAATGGGATCCTCGTTTATTACCAAGGGCCAGCATTACTTTTGGTAGGATTTTCATTTGAAACTCGCTTCACCTTGTTACTCTTTTTCAATTATTCCAATTAATGAGGTGGATGATGTTTTATTGCATGATAGAAACAATAATACTTATGTACTTTTGTGCAGTTTCGATCCTCGCAGATTCACTTCCTCTTAAACCCAAAACCACTTAGACTTTCTTAACTTTTGGAATCTACTACATATGTTACCTTCCATTTTTTTTTCCATAAAAACATGTTCCCACTCGCCTGGAGGGATATTTTTCGTCAATCCACTTTCTAAAGCTCACTGCAATCAATTTGCACAAATTCAAAATGCATTTTTTTTAGCAGCATTGGAGTCAGGTCATGAAGAGGCGGGTTTGATTTTGACAAGGGTTGTTGAAGAATTGAAGTGAAAAATGATTGCTGGCATCTACATTTGTAGTTTGGTGGATGGTGGCTGCATGTATTTTTTCTGGGTTTTTTGTTCTTTATTACTTAGACTTACTAAAAATTCAAATTATTTATTGTTTTGTTGTAAGCATAATTTACTGAACAATTATGGAGACCAGAAAGAGAGAGAAGGTGCAACATAGAGAGAGAAGAGAGAGATGTGTAATTGTGAGATGGAGAGAAGGTTCTATTCCACCCAATTGTGCCTTTATTTAGAGTAGTAGGGAAGGTTAATTCCTTACCCTTTTAGGATTACAACTCTAATAGGATATTAACTACTAAGGGAATATTCAAAGATATCCCTAGATACACTATGATTTATACACAATCACATTCCTAATCTAATAAGATTGCAAGACTTCACCTTGAGCGTGTAAATACTCAACTAAATGGCGCATCGGGTCTTCAACGATGAAGTAAGTGCAGTTGATGAAATCGTTGGTACAATGAGCGAATGCGAGTCTCAGATCAGCGGAAGAATGCATAAAAAGTAAAACTCACAAAACCTCACTATGGTAAAACCCAAGGTGAGAGAAAAACCCATAGACTAAAGAGAAAAGTGAGAAGTTGCATTAAGTTAAAACTATACGTCTTCAGGATGCAAGTAGAAGAGCTCATAAGGGTATGATCAGCCCAAGATGGGTGCCTTGTCAAAACCTAGTTAGGTAGCAAAAAACCAGTAGGAAAAATGCTCCTAATCATAGGAAAAAAAATGTACATTAAGATCAAGTGAGTATACTTCTGAATACTCCCCCTGAGTTTGATAGAACTTCCAAATGAGAACTACAAGCATTGCATATGAATAGTTAGGCAGACCAATTCCTCGAACAAGCTTCTGGAAGGTTGACTTCGGTAGTGACATCGTGTAGAGGTCGGCAAGGTTGTCTGGGATTGGCTTGCGTGACTTTAATCACCCGATGCTTTGTTGATGTAGATGTAGATGCAATATGCCTTGGCATTGACTTTGTTGATGTATCATGCCTTGGTCGGATTGATACATATGGCATAGTCTTCATGGATCGTCATCGGGACTCAACGATGGATCAAAACAACAAGTACTTCGAATATGCTCAACAAGAACTCCTAACCATGTCTTACGTGTGGCATAGTGAAGTGAGGTAGATGATGCTTTATTGCAGTGACAGAAAACAATTATGCTTATGCACCTTTGTGCAGTTTCAATCCTTGTAGATTCGCTTCCTCCTAAACCCAAAACCACTTAGACTTTCTTAACTTTTGTAATCTACTACATATGTTACCTTCCATCTTTTTGCGTAAAAACATGCTGCCACTCATGTGGAGCTCACTACAATTAATTTACCCAAAGGCAATATGCATTTTTCACCAGCGTTGGAGTCAAGTCATGAAGAGACGAGTTTGATTTTGACAAGGGTTGTTGAAGAATTGAAGTAAAAAATGACTGCTGGCATCTACATTTGTAGTTTGGTGGATGGTGGCTGCATGTTTTTTTTTGGATTTTTGGTTCTTTATTACTTAGACTTACTAAAAATTCAAATTATTTATTGTTTAACATTGTAGTATGTGTTTTGTGTTGGGTTTGTTGTGGTGACTGTATAGGGCAATTGCTAAAGACAAATCTTAGTCTATTAGGTCCTTATGCATAATCACTGTTCTAAAAATTCACGCCTAGCATAGCGTCGTCTAGACGCTAGGCGGCTGACCACCGTCTCGATTTATTAAAATAGGGCGCCTAGACCTGCTTACGTGTCCGCCCAGACCCACCTATGCACCTACCTAGGTCGCAACTCTCATTTGGACAGAAAATAGAGAATTCATTTTGCATTTTATTTGTTTGAATATATTATAAAAGACTTGTTAGATACTTAGATGGATATACATTATATGCGTGTTCCTCATGTTTTCATTATGTTCTAATACTTTATAATCTATGTCATTTTATTTTACAATTTATGTATTTCAGTGAAATTATCTATATTTTAAGTATAAATAAACACTTATTTATACGATGTATAATAAATTTTAGTCATATTCACCTAGGCGATAGACCACAGCCGTTGCTCGACTAGCACTAAACCCCAACCCACCATTCGACTAGTGCCTAACGTCTTTTAGAACCTTGTGCACAAAACTTCATGACCCCTTTTATTTAGTTTCGTAGCTTCACTTTGGGGAGAAATTTTTCATTGTGATGAGAACACAAGTGGTACACCATGTATTTTAATAGAAGTGGTGGGAAATTTTTTTTTTTTAAGTTATAACTTTTTAGCACACATATCCTACTATTTGTATAGTGACACGTGGTGTACCATCCCCTGTACCAGTCACTGAAAAATCTCTCCACCCTGGGAGGTTAAAGTGAAAGCATGCTTTAAATAACCAAAAAGAGATTTATGCAATTTCAACATTGATTGTAATAGAGGAGCAGTTAGCATCATATTAATATTGGAGTAGAGAGACTTGTAACAGAGAAAGCTCAACCAAATATCTTACAAAGTAATGTGGTGGATGTGGATGTGCGAGAACATGAAGCATATAAAAGCCTGACGAAACTGATGATGTACGTAGATTACGCGCAGAATGTAGAAGTTGTCAACAAGAAAGATGTACAGAATGAAATTGAAGTAGAAGAACCAGAGAGCCTGATGGGTACAACTTGGAAGAACTTAGAAGCCTATATGGGAACTCATCTAGTGATGAAGAACTGGATTCAATGAGAAGGAATAGGAGGAAGAAGAAACAACCCAAGTTTAAACATCATAGAAAAGAAACTGATGTCAGTACTATATTAGAGTTTTATTTGGGGATGTCTTTTCTTGTTAGACTAAACATATAAACCAAGATCATGTAACATGAATCACAGCCATCCAAACACAAACTGTAGTTCATAACTATTGAACAGAGTAGAAATCTTACCTGCAGATGCACCAGAAGAAGAAGCCATAGTCAATCTCGACAGCAAAACTAGTAAACCTTCTCCTCTTTCCAGATTCAAAATGCTCAAACTAATAATAGGTCTTAGTCCGAGACAGAGCGTAATATCTGTGAGAGCATAGGCCACTATATATATAGAACATAATCCTAGCCAAAACCATTAAGGATTTTCCTATTAAAATCCATACAGAAAACTGAAATTGTTTACAATAGGTGAATCAGTTCCTTGTTCTATTTGAATCCTCGAACAACATGGATTAATAATCCATACTCATTAAGACTTTCTATCAAACTTGAGACGAATCACCAATTCTCCAGACTCATGCTCATATTCTTACATTCTCAAGTTCCAAGGAATTCAAAGAAGCTGTGAATACACTTTTATAATATGCAGGTCTTACAAGTTAACCACAAATGGTTGGTACAATGTTAAGGCTCAAATTAATTCATGCCCTTGGCAAGTGATGCTTCTAATGACCAATCTTATAGACATTCGCCTTTATATGTAAAAACATTTGTTCCAAATCACACTTGTGGAAAAGATGAAAACAATACAAGTGTGACCAGTACTGGGTTGGCTGAGGGATATGAGGATGATATGAAGATCAATCCTTTTCTTTATTTTTATTTTTATTTTATTTTTATTTTTTTATTTTTTTTTATTTTTTTTTTGAATAAGGGACGGCATATATATATGAAATCAATCCTAAAATGGATGTTAAGACAATGAAAGCTACAATGAGGGATTATCCATTCTAATCCCTCTCCAAATGATATGATTGTGAGGGATGAGTTTGTTTCATCCAATCTCCTTTGAATTTTAAGAGTTACCTAGAGACGAAACGAGGCCATATATTACAAAGACAAATATTCTAAAACGGCCTTCGCTCAGAGATGAAAAAAAGCCATGCAGTGAGAACATCTAAGGGAAATGAGTTGATCCTCGATAAACGCCTCAATAGAATGATGTATCTTTGTTAAAGCATCTGCCACAAAATTAGCTTAATCTAAAACATGATAGAAGCTGATATGATCAAGCATCCCATGTTTGAAAACATAAAAGAAGGATCTTTCCAAGTTTAGGAAGGTGGGATCAATTGGTTTGAGCCGCATCTGCTCCAAATATCTCAGGCAAACGGTCAGCCGACAAAATGCGGTCAATGGCTTCAACATCTTGAGAATAAAAGGCACAACTAGGATCAATTGCTTGTACTTTATGTAGGGATAAGAATTGAGTTTCCTCTTTCACAAATGTTACTTATTCATTCCGGGCATTATACGGTCAACACTGAACAGAGTATAACTTTTCCGGCCTCTAAGTCCGGAACCCTCCCAAACATTGGACACTACAATACTAGATAATGCAATCAGATATAACAGTGCAATACAATATAGTTGAAAATAATCCATCTAAGATAGTACAGACTCAATCGGATGAATCAACGGAGCCCTAGTGTTCAAGCTTCCATCCTTGCGGTAAACTTAAGTGTTGGCTTCAAGAAATGGATAATCAGTGTAACCAATGACGGGATCAGGTATGTAGAATGTCTCTCTGTTGTACTTGTTTAGAGGAGTATTAAGTTCAAATCTCTTTGGCAAATCTGGATTCGCCAAGAAAATACGGCCATAAGCAATAAGATCTGCACGGCCCTCGGCCACAGCACTGTTTCCATCTTCCCTGTCATAACCGCCAGCAGCAATGAAGGTACCATGGAAAGACTTTCTCATGGGAAGAAGACTCTGGTGTGTTTCATCTTTTTCTCCCATTGTCTTCATCCTCGGCTCAACCATGTGGCAGTACACGATTCCATATTTGTTCAAGGCATTGGCCATATAGAGGCCTAATTCTTTTGGATTTGAATCCCCTGAATCCATATAGTCAGCAAATGGAGATAATCTAATTCCAACTTTATCTGCTCCTATTTCGTTAGCGACAGCTTCAACAACTTCCAGAGGAAGGCGGCAACGATTCTCTAGAGATCCACCATATTGGTCTGTTCGATCATTCACATGATCTTTCAGAAACTGATCAAGAAGGTAGCCATGCGCCCCATGAATTTCAACTCCATCGAAGCCTATATAGCAGATTAACAATTTCAACATACTGACGGTATTAGAACCTTACGCATTGTCGCTGAATTACCAAACAAATAATGGTTAGTTAATATGTAGTTCAATAAAGAGATGTGAGGAGGCTTGCAACTCCATGGCAGTGAGCTTTTTACTACACATCTCCTCCCCTCCTCTCCCCCCCCCCCCCCCCCCCCCCCCCCAAAAAAAAAAAAAAAAAAACTCCCCCAGGCCAGAGTTTGAAGAATCCCCCTCCCATCTCTAACTACATTTCTCCGATCAAAGACAATTTATTTTGCATAAGCTTTGAAGAAAATTGAGTTGTTGTAAATTTTGTTTCATTTAACGTAAAGACAAATTACCAGCTTCAATAGAATTCCTTGCAGCAAGTCTAAAATCATTGACAATTTGTGGAATTTCATCTGTCCTTAATCGTCTTGGAGGCGTGAATTCAGAAGCATCAATGCCATTTAATCGTATCGGCTTGTCAGTAGAAGATATTGGAGCTTGCCCATTTGGTTGATAACCTGTAGGCAAGGAGAGAAAGAATTACAACCTGAAGTCTAACGACAGTAACTAACATCCACAGCAGCACTCTTTTAATTCTGAATTCTGAGTTATGTTAACGTCAAACTTCTTCTCATCCAATAATAATAATAACAATGCTTCCGAAATAGCAAGGTCATAAAAGTGGTGTCTTCTTATGGGTTATGTTAAAAACACCAACTCGGAACTTAACAAGTCCAAGTTTTATCATCATTTGAGCAACAATGTTGTCAATTATAATCACTCGCTCCTTCTGATGCATACACCATTATGTTACACATCGAACTTCTTAATCGGTCTAATTATTCACTCATGTTAACAAAGCATTCTATGGTAAAAGTGAGGTCATAAAGGTGTAAGTCAGAAACGCACCGCTATTAGAAACCCTTCCAACATGCCAAATCTGACAGAAGAAGACGCCACCTTTAGCATGAACAGCATCAACAATGGGTTTCCAGGCTTCAACTTGCTCCTTTGTCCATATACCAGGTGTGTGCGGGTACCTTCGTATATTAAGGAAACAAAGATTTCATCAAACTTTGAAACGAAAGAAGCACCCTCAAATGTTTGTTAGTCTATAAATCTACTGTTGTTGAAATTACCCTTGAGCTGTGTCGGAAACTCCAGTGGCTTCGGCTATGAGAAGACCCCCGTTCGACGCTCTCTGAGAGTAATATAAGATAGCATGTGGTTGAGGAACATTGTTGTATGATCTCTGTCTGGTCAATGGTGCTAAAACAATTCTGGAAAGGAAAAAGAAATTGTAAATTATAAATACAGAGTGATCAAGACGGAATGTGGCTGAGGAAAATTATCGAATGATCTGTATCTAGTCATCAACGGTGAAAATACAATTCTAAAGAGGAAAAACATATAATAAACCATAAATACAACCTTTAGACTTTGTAGGAAGCTTTAGTTTGCTAAGGCTCCCTTGATAACAAATTCGCTTACAGTTTTCTTGTTTTAGTTAAGAAGGAGAAACAAGGGAGGGAGAAGGAATTTGGGACGAAAATGTGTGAAATAAAAACTCTAATTGTAGACTATCTGAATTTGCTTTATGTTCTTCATTTTCGGTATCATTCCATGCACATTATATTAAAATAACGCGACAGAGAAATTGAAAAAAGTAAACAAATAGTAACAATGTATGAAAGTTTTAAGTACCTATGAGAAAGATTGAAGTTTCCCAATTTGTAGGGAGTGAGGAGAGGAATCGTGGGAGGTTGAGCAGCAGAAGACATCTCAGAATTCGAGTCGGTCGTCCGCCACCTGATCTTGCACTTGGCCTTGTATACTGGATTCTGGGATGAAGGAAGGAAGGAAGGAAGGAATGAATGAATGAATACAGGACCCCATTGGGTCTTTATACGTTCGTTAGGAGCTTAAAAGTCCACCCTGCAGCTTTCCTCCAGAAAAGTCAGAGATGGCTGGGTCCCACATCTCCCCTCCCTTGTATGGAATGGAAGGCTGAAAGCTGTGGTGGTGGTTGCGGCGGCAGACGTCGGTGGGTGGATGATGGATCTCTCCAATGCATTAATTAGACTGATTAGGGAAAGAGACGTAGGAAGGTTTGATGAGGTCTGTAATTACGTTTACGTGGGTTGAAAATTCACCAGTTTGATGAGGTCGGTAATTACGTTTACCCGCGGGGGTTGGTGGTGGTTATTTACGGGGGTTGAAAATTCACCAGTTTGATGAGGTCTGTAATTACGTTTACGGGGGTTGAAAATTCACCAGTTTTCCACATGAAAAAGGACGTCCACTGAATTCGGGTGTAATGCTAGCCGCATGTTCATTTCGATTTTGCTTTTTCATCCTGCATTATTAGGCCATGGTTTGAATGGTATATTATTTAGGTCCTTAGACCATCTCTAATCCCGACCTAAAATCTAAAATATTTAGTCCACAAAATTTAGGATCTGTTTGATACTCTACTTGAATTCAACTTTTTAAATTAAAAAACAATTTTCAAGTTTTAGGTCTTAAAAACTTGTTTGATAGGACTATTTTAAAAAACTGAATTCAAGATTAACTCAAAAATATAGTCTACTCTCTAAAAACATAAAAAGTGAGATTTTAGAGTTTTTAAAGTTAAACTCACTACTTTCTTTTCTCTCCCTTCTCCCCTCTCACTCTAAATCTATCTGTCTCTTTTCTTCTTCTCTTTTTTTTTTTTTTTTTTTTTTTTTTACCTTTTTCGTCTTTCCTTCAATCTGCTCTCTTTATTCTCTCGATTCTTTCTCTCACTTCTCTTCCTCTCTATCTCATACGATCCTATCTCTTCTTTCACTTTCCTTCAATTATCTCTTACTTTCTTTCCTCCTCTCTCCTCTTTCTCCCTCTCCTATGACCCCTTTCTTTTTAGACCTCTTTGTCTAGTTTAAGTCTTAAGATATAAAAATTTTAAATCGCAAACCAATTAAATTTTTTAGTCTTAAAAAAATTGTTTTCAAAAATTGTTTTGAGAAATGATAAAAAAATTTCAAATAAGATACCAAACATGCCCTTAGGTTTTAGCCCATAAACAGTTTTTCTATTCCAACCCTTCTGGCCTAAAATTTTAGCCCGAGATTATTAAAGAATGAATTTAGACTAATTTTTTTTAAAATTAACTTTAAAAAAAATATGTAGACCAAGGTTCTAAAAAACGCTACGCGCTAGTCGGGTGGCGGGCTAGCGCCAAGCGCCTAGGCGGCTAGGCGGGATTTAGGCGGGCGCCTAGGCGGCCTAGGTGGATCTAGGTAAATTTCTTGTATATCTCATAAATAAGTACACATAAAAAATTATACTTGTATAAAATCCATGAATAAGATAATAAAAGAATGATAAAATACAAAAATAGTATCCAACAAGTGTTCAAAATTTAAAACACATTAAACATATATACTATATAACTTAAGACATTTTAAATGATTATATCTTATTTTTGAAACATAAAAGTAAAAATCCCACCAAAAACCGGTCTGAAAGTTTAGCTTGTTGAGGTCAGAAATCATGAAGACACAATTATGGAAAGATGCATGCATCCTTCCTTCACCATTTCATAAAGCACACCACACGTGACCCCTCCCTTCCACCCATAGTCCCATCACTCAAATCAACCTAGAGACTCACAAACCATTTTGACAAAACCGGAAACTTTTTTTGTTTTTTATTTTATTCTTTCCATCACTCAAATCAGCCTTGAGACTCCCAAACCATTTTGACAAAACCAGAAATTTTTTTTTTTTTTTATTCTTTCCATCACTCAAATCAGCCTTGAGACTCCCAGACCATTTTGACAAAACCGAAAACTTTTCTTCTTTTTTATTCTTTCCTTTTCCTCATCGTCTTCGTTATCTTTATGTTTCCTCTTCTTCAGTTATTCTTTTTTTTTTTTTTTCGTTTTCCTTCTGTAAATTCTCCCTTCTTTTTTTCCTCTTCTTCTGTTTTGCGCTTTTAAGTTCCTCTTCTTTGGTTGATTCCAGAGAGGGAATCGCAAAAGCTAAGAAGGTCGTGGTGCACAAAGAGAGGGAGTCGAAGCGGCGAGAAAGCTTTTACGATTCTAAGTATGTGTTTGGAATTTCTTCCCAGGAAACCATTTCACTCCGCCTAGACTGCCACCTAGACAGCCGCCTAGACTACCCAGGCTACCTAAGAGCACCTAGGTGGATGCCTAATAGCTCCCTGATTTTTCTTAACGATTTGGACCTAATCAGATCGGCACACCTACGCCCAGCGCCTAGGCGCCGCCTAGGCCGTTTTTTAGAACACTGATGTAGACTATCCTAAATTAATTTTATGAACATTTTAACCTTAAGATATTTAAATTCTGATAAATTTTGAAAAATCACTAAATCAATATATGAAAATCATGATAAACCAAATAAACTTAATACAAACGACATTTAATAAACCACATAAACTTAATACAAATGACAATTAATAAACCACATAAACTTAATACAATCGAAAACTCACATAAACTTAATAATGATATGCACCATCTTGACTTGGTGATGGACTTGGGTGATAGTCTTGAGATGAATCATCATCTTGAAATATACTCATTGTGGCATTCTTTCGTAAAATGTCCTTTTGTTTACCACGTAAGTATTTCTTCCTCTCTAGAGTGTATTTGTCGAGGTCCTCTATCATCAAATTAATTTCAAACCTTTCTTGCTCCCTATCCTCTTCTTCCTTCATGGCCAAATGCATTTGGACCGATTCTTCTTGCCGAGAGATATGGTTTTCATTCATTCTTGCAAATCCGCTAGCAAGTTGTGCACTTATCGGATCTTGGGACTTCCCTTTTCTCTTTGCTTCCTTTTGCTTATCTCTACTCAGGGGCTTTGCAAAAAAAGAAGTTGGGGTCATTTGTTTGACACCTTCATTGTCGGCAAAATTCACACCTTCATTGACATCATTTGGGGGTAGGCCTTCACTATGAAATAATCTTCCCCATTGTTGGTCCGCATTGGTTCCCCACCTTGGACAAGCCTTGAGGATGTTCCAAGTATGATGCAACTTAAAAGCTTGATTTTTTGGTGTAGTTCTTGTCTTGTAAATTGCCATTGCTTTGTCACCCTACGCAACAAATACATAAAAATAATTAGTTGCAAAATACTATTATGTACATGACAAATAAAATATCAACAAAGAAACTCACAATTTCTGAGGCGCCCCTTCCACTAGGCATGTCAACCATGACTCTCTCCAAGCTTTATGACCTCTAACATGCTCTTTTGTCATCTTGAAAAATTTGGAAATGAGAAGAAATGGTAGAAAGAAAAATTGGAAGAATTGTAGGAGAAAGGTGAGTTTTGTGTGGATGTTTGAACAAATACATAGGTATTTATAGAGTTTTTGGTTGAATTTTGAGTTAAATAATTTTTTTTTAAATTATTTTAGCCGTTGGATTTAAATTTGGACCGTTAGATCTTTTTTTTTAACCGTTAGATTTGATTATATTTAATCTAAGTCGTTGGATTCAATAAATATATAATATAAAATTAAAAAAAAAAACATTTGAACATGGACCGTTGGATTAGCCAACGGTCCAATTACCACAGCTGTTGGATGAAGAAAAGTAGCCATTGGCTACAGACAGCTTCTGACAAGCCGAGGGACACGCCCACTGAAGGAAGATTTGTGAAAAACAAGTTCATTTGAGCAACATCAACAACATGCAATTAACAATTAAAAGGCGGAATCATGTTTATATGCACTCAAAAACAAAACTTAACCCATGAACTTCAAAGCCTAGTAGATAGGTGAACCAAGACTCAACTCAAAACAAAGTGAGTTGAGAAATCAATACCTTTGTAGATTCCTCTTTGCATAAGCAAAGGCTAATCACCCAAAGAGAGGGCCTTCATTCCTTGCATCTTAGATCCATGGATTTGGATGGATGAAAAGGTTTCTCCAAGTTCCCAAAATTGAGAACCTCTAAGTCTCCACACCAAGGTAAGATTGGAGAAGAAATGAGTGACCTTGAGGAAGTAAGATTGCTAGATGTTTTTCCTCAAGGTGGCCGGCCATTTCTTGAGAGAAAGGAGAGTTTGTTCTCATCTTTACTCCTTAGAAAACCCTAAGGATGAAATGGCTATAAAGATGTCTTTATACCACCTCACAATGGAGTGGCAAACTTGCAATTAAGCCAAGTTTACTACCCTCCTCTAAATGGCCGAATTTAAGGGAATTTATTGGGCTATTTGGGCCTTTGTGAATCATTATTCATTAAGTTGTCATACAACTTAAGTCAATGGACTTGACGTTCGAAGCCCATTGGGCCTTAAGGTCCAAAACTATCCCGAGGTCTTTAACGAACTTATTCGTTTGATTAATTAACATATTAATTAATCCTTGCCATAAATAATTAAACCATTTAATTATTCTTACTCATCTCCGTTGAATCTTCAATCTTTACCTTACACGGTGTACGATCCATTAGGTTCCTTTTAGCGAGGCAGTGGGCGATTCAAACTCTTTCAAATCGATTGTGAATTGGAACTTACTTTCAATTCTCCCGTTAGTGATAATACACTTTTAGGGCTTCCACAAACCATGGTTGACGCCTAGCAGCATGTCATGGTTACCCAAGCTAATCAGAAGAGGTGGAGAACCTATTCAATTTTAGGATTACAAATGCAATACGGTCTTTCTCTAATACAATACTCTTCACCACATTGTTTGGTTTGATAGTTTATTCATGTCTACTATCCAATGTGAGTCTTGTGCTTATATGATTACCTTGAATGTGATCTGGAACGCATTCCAACATCTCATTCATACTCTGGCCAGAGATTCTAAATCATATCATAGAGTATTCTCCCTCAAACAGTTTGAAGGTTAGAGATCCCTTGTTGCGCATTCACTTGCCTCCATGGCTAAGTGGCTTAACCCCAACGATGTCGTGGACACCCTCCTGATGGAGTGACTTTGACATAATCAAAGATTAAGGACCTAACCACAAGACAACTGTGATGCCTCAGGTCAAAAGACTAATTTGCATTATCCCAACCATGAGTTCTCATGTGACATGAATATGAGAACTCTTCGTTGATCGTGTTCAGTGAACTCATTCTCTATTGAGCACCTACGTACTTGTCTTGATGTCACACACACCAATGACTCGAGACTAGTCACTCTCCTTGAGAGAAGACATAGCACGTACTGATCTTAACGGACTGTCAATGCCCAATTGACAATCCTATGATCAGGAACGTTTAGGATGTGTCAACGAAAGAATGGTCTCATGAATCTAACTTTTTTAGATCGCATTCTTCCAATCACATATTCCTTGGACTTATCGTTTAAGCATATAACATTTATATGAGACGGCTCAAACAATAATCTTTGCCCTTTACATTTAAACTACATTAGTTTGAAATGTCCGTAAAGTATCATCATATGATTGGTTTTAGAGCACATTTCCAACACCGACATGGGTGGGGTCCGCCTCGACTGCATCATTAACGCGTGGAGCAAGTTGGGTTGGGTGTTTGGCCTTCATAGTGATGCGTTACAAATGTGACACACAAATTAAACCCTATTTGTGACAATTGTAGTAATGATGTAAGTAGGGATCGTTCTGACCGGGGATTAACTAGGGGTGCTAAACACTTTAAACTGACTCAAATAAATAAAACTAACCTTTAAAACACTTAACTCACTTAACAAAAACTCAAAACAAGTCCACAAGACTCCAAATACTTAATAGATTGTAATGACTAAGACTTAACAAAATATGGGGGGATTGTGTTTGGACGAAATTAAATTAAATGGACAGATTGTAAAGAAAACAGATTGTAAGACAAATTGTGATAGACCAATGGATGATGGAAGAGCTAAGGGGTTCTTCTCCACACATGAAATATAT
This sequence comes from Pyrus communis, assembly GCF_963583255.1. Lineage (NCBI taxonomy): Eukaryota > Viridiplantae > Streptophyta > Magnoliopsida > Rosales > Rosaceae > Pyrus > Pyrus communis. The sequence continues at coordinate 40,331,988 of NC_084803.1, forward strand.
GCAACGTAAATCAACTTCCAGTTATCAATTCAATAAGTTATGAACCTCGACACTCCAAGTTCATTAGGTCCACTTAAATTAACCTTCAGATTTCCCTAGAATCATTGAATTGGATGAATATGCATCGCAAACAAATTATTCCTAACAAGTTCTCTATATGAACAACATGATAAAGATACAAGTTAGAATCATTACGATCTTTGGAAATCATAAGCATCGACAAGGCATTTGTAACTATGAAAAGCATGAAACTCTTGCCAGGAATCTACTTAACATGATCGTGACTAGCGACCTTCACTACTTGTGAATATAAATTCATAACGATTAGGTGAAACAAACTTATATCCTAGCACCAAATTCAAGCATGCAAATTAAGCGTGCACTCTCAATCAACATACAAGAATAAGTTCTAAATCAAACGGTTAAGCAAATTGTATTCACGACTTATGCAACGATAACTGGAAGTAATCAACTTATTTCACATATATAATCATGGTTTCGAATACACCCTTAGCCAAAACGAATTTAGCCAATCATTCTCAAGGCAAAACAAAGATTACATGAATTAGACATTGAAATATAAGATAGAATACACCTATAATTGTTCAACAATTCAGAATGAAGAGCCAAACAATTGTGTGAAACTGTCTCCTTTCCCTTGCTTGCGGCAGATTGGATAGTGATGGTTTCTGGGCTGTTTTGATGATGTAGAATGGGTTTTGGGGGGTGTAGAGGCACGGCAAGGGGTGTAGGTTGGGTGTGGATGAGTGTTTGATGGTTGGAAGGTGGTGGAAAGGTATGTGGATGTGTGGAATGGAGTGAGGAATGGTTGGAGTGTTGCTGCCAGGATGGGGGAAATGCTGGAAATGGAAGGGGAATGCACGGCACCAAGGATTCTTGGTTATAGGTGATGGGATGCACGGTTTTATAGGGAGAGAATGGGAGAGAATGTGGCTGAATGATTAAGAGTGCATGTGGCTCTATGATTAAGAGTGCATGTGGCTGAAATAATGAAGGGAATGAATGGAAAAACAGCTTGGGAATATGATTAAAGAGTGAATGAATGGGAGAGCATGTGGCTGAATGATGAAGTGGGAAAGGTGTAATTGGAAGGGGAATGCATGGCACAAAAGGGAGAATATGTGGAAGATGGCTGGAATTGGTGGTTATGGAGGGGGAAGGCTACGGCAATGGTGTGTAATTGGGCTAGGGCCATTGTTTTGTGTCCTAAAGTGCATACAAGGCCTTCAATTTCTTCCAACACTTTGGCTCCAAGCATAAGCTATCCATCCTTAGCCCAAAAGTGCTCCAAAAGGCTCCAAAATGCACTTCTTTGCTCCTTTAGCCCTTAGAACTTGAAAACATACAAAAATAACTTAAAAGACTTAAATAACTAAGAAATAACAACGTAAATGCACAAGAACAAGCCAACTAAGTTGCCTAAATATGCTCCTATCACATAGCCCAGGTTTCAGTCACACAGGCTAGGGTCCACTCCAATTTGTGGCCTAAACTTGGGCCGGTATTTGATCCCAAATCAGTTTTGGTTTTAGGTTAATTTTAGGCCATGGGTTGGAGTGGATTTTTTTTTTAGGGACGGGGAGGGGAGGGTGGGCGGGGAAGGGAATTATAGGTTTTAGCCCATGGTTGGAGTAGGTCTTAAGGTCGTTGGAACCAGAAGGGTTAAAACATAATCACGTCTAGAATTATAACTTTGTAAAAAAATTAATTTTAAATTAACAGTGTCAAATCATATTCATATACTGTCTCCAACCAAATGAGTTAAACATAGCCTCATCAATTTCCGATGGATAGCTAGACTAAAATTCTATGAAGCTCATCAAGCCATCATTTGGCTAAAGGGGCATTAGGCTGGCCAAATGTAGCCCCCCTTTTAGCCTTTGTTGGGGCCCAACTCCTCTACTGCACTATTTGAGTCAAATTCAATAGTTATGTTTGAAAACATCTAACGGAAGTTTAATTAAATTAACCAATAAATTTAATATATAAACTTAAAACTAAATAATTATTGAGAGGGTTATGTTTAGCCACTTCGGTGACGGTATATAAATATGGCCTGATACTGTTCAATCATTTCGGTTGGAGATGGCCTAAGGTTAGAATTTTGAGGATATGTGAGACTAAATGCATGTTAGTTACAAAATGATATTAGTTTCGATCGCTTGAAACATTTGACAATTTAATAAAGAAAAACCAACTTAAAATCCATGAACCATTAGAAAACTCATTTTCCTTTTTTGTTTTAATAAGTTGTCAAATATTTAAGCTTTTGGATACAAACTAATATAATCTTATGTTTTGTCCTCACAAATCTTCAAAATGAAGACCTTACTCGATCAATGAAGAATTTATGACAAATTAAATAGTCTAAAAATGAAAGGCTCCAATTAGAGCTGGGTTCAGTTCGAATCGGTTTCGTTTTTTGCCAAAATAGAAACCAAACCAAAATTTTGGTTCGATTCGGTTTATTTTTTCGGTTTTGTTTTTTTCGGTTTTGGTTTTTTTTTGTTCTGTTTCAGTCCGGTTTGGTTTTTTTCTTGATTTTTTTTAAATCCTATTTTTTTTTTATGAAAAATATAAAGAAGTGTAAATTTTTTTTTTTTTCCGAAACTGAGAAATTAAATAAGGAACTTGAATTAAAACTAGGGCGACTCGCAATGATGGTTGCATCAAACAAATCATCAATATCTACAATACGAACAGAAACCTTTGTAAATCATAAAGTCCTTAATGCTGAATAATCCTTTAAGAACCAAAACTTGAAAACCCTAAATCTGCAATACGAACCAAAACAACAACCCATAAATTTACACCAAAATTTCAGTCTCCCTCTCTGGAATTTACCCTAAAAAAACCCATAAATCGACAAAAGAAATAAGAGAGACTGGAGATCTTACCGTGGAGTGAGAAGATCGAAAAACGAAGAGAGAACAATGGAGAAGAATGGAGAACTTGGAGGCAGAGACATGGAGCCATGAAAGGAGTCTAGAGGCGCAGGGGACGGGAGAGAGAAGAGGGGAATGAAAAATCTAAAAGGTGTGGCTGCTACTACTAGTGGCTAGGGTTTTGTTGATTTTTAATTCCACAAAAGGCTATAGATTTCAATATTTATAAATAGTTTAGTACTACAATCACAACAAAAACAAAACCTGCTGCCAAGTTGGTTTCGGTGAAACTTTTCAAGCAGGAGTGCATGGGTTTGAACCCTCATGCCTCTAGGTTCAGTTCGGTTTTTGGTTTTTTGAACCCACCCCTAGCTCCAATCAAGTATCATTGCACGATTAAAATGGAAAATGACAAGGTTGCTAGCTTTTTGCAAAAATATGGTATGCAAGTTCCCTAACGAGTGCTTTTAATACAATGGGCATACCCTCTATCATGTAAAACTTTCTCAATAAATAAAGTTAAGATTTATTCAGATGTGTTACAGGGAAGTTTCTCTTTCGGATCGCTGTTTTTCTATAATCGTAATCTTTTAGGCATATAGATTCATTGTAAGGATGAATTATGTTTTTTTTTTTTTTTTAGTTTGACAGGTTTCAATTGGGCAAATTTAGATTTTGTCATACATAATATAATTTTATACCGACACCTCTTTTTGGCCAAAATAGGTTGCGTGGAATATTCTAACAACAAAAAAAATCACGTTTGTAAGTAGTGTATTCTTTTGGTGGTTCAAACCATTTCCCCTTTTCTTATTGTAATTTAGAGTAGGAATAACGTTGTATTCAACAAACAATAAAGTCCTTGTGCACATCAATTAGAATCAAGAAAGAAAAAAAAGGAAGAGAAAAATTTGCCTACAATGGATATTGCTACAATAACATTTTTATCAGGGTTAATTGGAGCCCAATATAACATTCTAGCATTAACGAGAGATGGTCAGGAATAAAGATTTATATCATCCTTGAATCCCAAACGTAGAATTATCATAACCTGCCACTTTTATTATATGGATAATACTTGCATTCCTTTCTTGGAAGGATGAACTTATTTCCTCCATGCAAATAATGTACATTTATCGTACAAAGTTCATAATCAAAACCGTTCAATTTATTATTCTTCATGTCCTTACAAAAGAATTGGAGATCATTTAGTTATTCAAATGTATAGAACAAATCAAAGATGTAGGTGTTAAGTAACATATTTAGGATGAACTGTTCATTTATTTGATATGTTTGTTGGAAATTCAAATTAAAAGACATGTGATCTGTCCATGTGATGCTAACCTTTCTTTACAGATTGTTTCCAGCAAAATATAATCATCATTGCTCCTTCATTTGCAGCCGAATGGTGATGAAAGACAGCAAGTGTGCTGCCATGTGATGTGCTAGCAGGAAGACAGCAGTGTGCTGCCATGATGCAATGCATGTGTATGCCAACTATCAAAGTTGCTGCATGTGTTTGAAAGGGTGTAAAGATGTGGAACACCATCATTCATTATATGTATTGTTGGATTGTTTATTTTTTCAGTTTTGTATAAATAGGCCATCTTGCTAAGCCTTAGAGTATATCATCCGAATCCCATTTCCCATTCTCATTTTCAGCTTGTAAGCTATTGATTTTTGTAAACTCTCTTTTCATATGTCAAAGTCCAAGTGTTTTTTTTTTTCAAAGCTTGTTGCTTCCCTCCTTTCTCTATTTCTTTGTCCAATTTTATTGAGAGTGAAAGTGAGAGGTGTGATAGAGTTTGTAAACTTATCACCCACATATTTTGGTATTGAGTTAGTAAACTTTAGAATACCAACAATTGGTATCAGATCCAGAATACCATTCTGGCAGGTGTAGCAGTTATGGCATCCAACTTATTGCAGCTCCAAGTTCCCACATTGAAGAAAGAAAATTATGAAAGATGGTGCATCCAATTCAAAGCATTGTTTGGATCACAAGAGCTATGGGAAGTTGTCAATAATGGGTATGTTGTACCCACTACCGAGCAAGAAGCCACATATACTGCAGATCAAAGGAACACTCTCAAGGATTTACGAAAAAAGGACCAGAAGGCGTTGTATCTTCTTTATCAAGGATTAGAAGATTCAACGTTCGAGAAGGTTGCAGAAGCAACAACGAGCAAGCAAGTATGGGACACACTCAATACAATCTACAAAGGAGTAGATCGGGTCAAGAAAGTGAGATTACAGTCACTTCGAGCAGATTTTGAAACTGCTCACATGAATGAAGGAGAGAGCATCTTCGACTATCACTCAAGGCTCATTGTGATAGTAAATCAGATGAGGAGAAATGGCGAGAGACTCGATGAAGTACGAGTTGTGGAGAAGATACTCCGGTCACTCACATCTAAGTTTGAGCATGTGGTGACTGCCATTGAGGAATCCAAGGATTTGGAGGCGATGAGCGCAGAGGAGCTACTAGGATCCCTCATAGTTCACGAGCAACGCATTCAGAAGAATGCAAGCCCCACAACGCTAGAGCAAGCTTTGGAGTCAAATTTGAATATTGACAAACCAAATGGAGGTCGTGGGCAGTGGAACTCACGTCGTGGGAGTTCATCCAACCGTAGCCGAGGACGAGCCCGAGGAAGAGGTCGAGGCTATGCACAAAATCAAGGTCAGTCTCAGGAGTGGAGATCTACTCGAGGAAAGGCACATATCCAGTGTCACAACTGTAAGTAATATGGACATTATGCCAATGAATGTTCACATAAAAATGGTGAGCATGTCAACATGGCAGAATCAAGTGGAAATACTGATGAAGAACTTACAGTCTTGCTAGCACACCATGATTCCAGTAGCCAACAAGATGTTTGGTATTTGGACTCTGGTGCAAGCAATCACATGTGTGGAAAGAATGAGTTTTTTGCCGAACTCAAAGATGGGGCCTATGGATCTATAAGTCTTGGTGACTCCTCAAAGTTGCCAGTTGAAGGCAAAGGGAAGATCAAGATCATCCAGAAGGATGGTAGAGAAGAATACATCTCCGATACTTACTACATACCAGGTATGAAGAGCAACATTCTAAGCATTGGTCAACTGCTCCAGAAAGGGTACATTATACATATGGAGAATATGTTTCTCACTCTCAGGAATGCAAGGAGAAAGCTTATTGCACGTGTTCGAATGTCAAAGAACCGGATGTTTCCGTTGAATTTGAACACAAAGATTGGAAGCTGCAACATCGGTGTATTGGAAGATGAGTCATGGAAATGGCATTTTCGATTTGGCCATCTTCATTTCAATGGCCTAAAGTTGCTGTCAAGTGGAGGAATGGTTCGTGGTTTACCCCAGATTGAAGCCACACGCCAAGTATGTGAAGGTTGTGTGCTTGGCAAGCAAGCACGACTATCGTTCCCTGTTGGTGATACATGGAGAGCAAAGGCACCACTGCAGTTGGTGCACACAGATATATGTGGTCCATTGGATCCCATGTCTTATGGAGGTAATAGGTATTTTATTACTTTCATTGATGATTTTAGTAGGAAGACTTGGGTTTACTTTCTCAAGGAGAAGTCGGCTGCCCTAAAAATTTTCAAGGAGTTCAAGGCACTCACAGAGGCTGAAAGCAACCACAAGCTTGTGGCTGTGAGATCAGATAGAGGTGGAGAGTACACCTCCAATGCTTTCCAAGCATACTGCAAGGAGCAAGGAATTAGGCATCAACTTACTGCTGCCTATACCCCACAGCAAAATGGGATAGCCGAAAGAAAGAATCGAACCATCATTGACATGACAAGGTCCATGCTTAAGGAGAAGAATTTGCCAAAAGAGTTATGGGCAAAAGCTGTAGCTTGTTCGATTTATTTGTTGAATCGATGTCCAACAAAGAGTGTCAAGAGGATGACACCACAAGAGGCTTGGAGTGGATACAAGCCGAATGTTACACACCTAAGAATTTTTGGGTGTGTTGCATATGCTCAAGTTCCAGAAGCCAAGAGGAGGAAACTTGATGATAGAGGTGAAAAGTGTGTGTTTGTGGGCTATAGTGAAGAGTCCAAGGCATACAAGCTCTACAACCCACTAACTGGCAAACTAGTGGTTAGTAGAGATGTCATCTTCAGTGAGGAAGAGACATGGAAGTGGAACAACAAAGAAGTCAGTAAAGAGAAGATCGTTTCCACTGATTTTGAAGAACCAGAAGTTGTACCACCTGTTGAGCAACAACCTGCTCAAACAACCACAACAATTCCATTGCACAGAACTGCAAGGAGTGGTCCGACATCTAGTGAAGAAAGCAGCTCCTCAACTCCAGTAAGGCTAAGAAGTCTCACCGAGATATATGGACAAGAAGAAGAAGAAGAAACCAACCTTTTCTGCTTATATGCAGACCACGAGCCTCTCTCATTCAATGAAGCTGTGGAAGAAGATCGTTGGAGAATAGCCATGGAGGAAGAAATCCATGCTACCGAGAAAAATGACACTTGGAAGTTGACCAAGCTTCCACCAAATCAGAAGGCTATTGGTGTTAAGTGGGTGTACAAGATCAAACGCACTGCAGATGGAAGTGTAGATCGGTACAAATCAAGGCTTGTAGCAAAGGACTACAAACAGAAGTATGGAGTGGACTATGATGAAGTCTATGCTCCAGTTGCAAGACTTGACACGGTAAGATTGCTAATCTCTCTTGCCGCTCATCATAAATGGAAAATTTATCAACTAGATGTCAAGTCAGCCTTCCTTAATGGAGTTCTTGAGGAAGAAGTGTACGTGGAACAACCGGAAGGTTTCCAAGTACAAGGAGAAGAAGAAAATGTGTATCGTTTGAAGAAGGCTTTGTATGGCCTCAAGCAAGCACCATGAGCTTAGAACTCAAGGATTGATAACTACCTTCACCAAAATGGATTTCAGAAATGTCCATACGAGCATTCAGTTTACATGAAGAATGGTGCAAAAGGGGAGTTCTTAATTATTTGTCTCTATGTAGATGACTTGTTGTTTACAGGAAATAATGAAGCAATGTTCTGTGAGTTCAAGCAATCCATGTTCAGTGAATTCGAGATGACTGACAATGGATTAATGTCATACTTTCTTGGCATAGAGGTGAAGCAAGAAAGTGACGGTATCTACATCTCTCAACAAAAGTACATGAGAGATATATTGGAGAAATTCAATATGGATAAGTGCAATATTGTCAACACTCCAGTTACAACTGGATTGAAGCTGTCCAAGGAAGGAGAAGGTGAGTTTGTAAACTCAACCGTGTACAAAAGCTTGGTTGGAAGTCTAAGGTACCTTACAATCACAAGACCTGATATAGTTTATGGTGTTGGACTCGTGAGTCGATACATGGAAACACCAAGGGAGTCCATTGGCTGGCCGCCAAGAGAATTTTGAGGTACATAAGAGGTACTCTAAACTATGGTCTATTTTATAATTTTGGTGAAGATGCAAAATTATTTGGTTATTCAGATAGTGATTGGGGAGGTGACCAAGATGAAAGGAAAAACACAACTGGCTATGTGTTTTTTCTAGGATCAACAGCTTTCTCATGGACTTCAAAGAAGCAATCAATTGTTGCTTTGCCATCGTGTGAAGCCGAGTACGTTGCTGTAGCCTCAACCGTGTGTGAGGCAATTTGGTTAAGAAATCTGTTGAAGTCAGTGTGTCATCCACAAGTGAAATCGACTGTGATTCATGTGGATAACATCTCAGCTATCAAGCTTGCTAGGAATCCAGTCCAACATGGAAGGAGTAAGCACATCGATACCAGGTTCCATTTTTTGAGGGATCATGTGAAGCAAAAGACAATTGAGCTTGTCTATTGTCACACGAAGGAACAAGTGGCAGACATCTTCACTAAGCCATTACCAGTTGAATCATTCCGGCTGTTATGAGAAATGCTAGGCATGAAGGCGTTTTAATTTGAGGGGGCATGTTGGAAATTCAAATTAAAAGACATGTGATCTGTCCATGTGATGCTAACCTTTCTTTACAGATTGTTTCCAACAAAATATAATCATCATTGCTCCTTCATTTGACAGCCGAATGGTGATGAAAGACAGCAAGTGTGCTGCCATGTGATGTGCTAGCAGGAAGACAGCAGTGTGCTGCCATGATGCAATGCATGTGTATGCCAACTATCAAAGTTGCTGCATGTGTTTGAAAGGGTGTAAAGATGTGGAACACCATCATTCATTATATGTATTGTTGGATTGTTTATTTTTTCAGTTTTGTATAAATAGGCCATCTTGCTAAGCCTTAGAGCATATCATCCGAATCCCATTTCCCATTCTCATTTTCAGCTTGTAAGCTATTGATTTTTGTAAACTCTCTTTTCATATATCAAAGTCCAAGTGTTTTTTTTTTTTTTTCAAAGCTTGTTGCTTCCCTCCTTTCTCTATTTCTTTGTCTAATTTTATTGAGAGTGAAAGTGAGAGGTGTGATAGAGTTTGTAAACTTATCACCCACATATTTTGGTATTGAGTTAGTAAACTTTAGAATACCAACAATGTTTGAATGGATTAAATAATTTTTGATTCGAATGATTTTTTGCATGAATGATTTTCAAATTAAATTAAGAAATTGAACACTGCTGATCATTGAGTTTATATACTTAAGACACGTCATTGGCAAATGGGGAAGACGAATCAAAGATATATCCTAAAGCCAGTTGAACAGATGTACAGTCAAACGTCTAGAGGTTAATTATACTGTTAATTTCCAATAATCATAATATAAGATCATCACAAACTATCTTTATTAAACTCATTGGCATGGGATGCAATCAGTTAGCATGTTCAAGTAACCACAAGCTGCAACACTACACTTGAACTTGATACAGATCGAACAATGCAGAAACTTACTATACAAATGATAATTTTACAATCTTGTCAGCCAACTTCTGCCCCTCGATTCGTTATTTTCTGTAATTATCCAAACCGTGCAAGAAAAGCAACATGAAAACACGTAAGCAGACTAATGCGGGGATTTCAGAAATATAAGAGTGTACAAGCTTCCATATGCTGCGCGAAACCTATGCAGAGGTGTCAAGGAACGGATAATCAGCGTAGCCAATAACTGGTTCAGGCACGTAGAATTTGTTTCTGTTGTACTTGTTTAGATGAGCATTGAGCTCAAACTTCTTCGACAAGTCTGGTTTAGCCAAGAACCAACGACCATAAGCAATAAGATCCGCACAACCCTCAGCCACAGCATTGTTCCCATCTTCCCTGTCATAACCACCAGCAGCAATGAAGGTACCATTAAAATGTTAGAATCTAGAGACTATGATCTCTATTGTAAGGAGTGAAGCGAAAATGGAGATGAAAGATTTCTGGAAAATCTCATAAAGTTGCAGAGAGGATATTCACACATAGCAAAAACTGCTTCATTCATTCACACTCAGCACACAAGGCATGAGCAAGAATAAAACCGTCAAGAGGAGAGGGAGATTCTCTCTTACAAAGTTCAATCTCCACCATTCATGTAATGTACCCTATAAGATAGCTACAAGTGGCAACACACACTACTATCACTAAGATTACATCTTAGCTGTCCACTTGGAATATAATCCAATGGCTCACATTTAAATTTGAAATACTAAAGGTTATGCTAATATTTCTCTAGCACAAACACTTATATTCCAACACTCCCTTCTAAGTGTTGTGCTGAGATTACTCCAAGCTTCTTTCTCAGGTATTCGAACCGATCTCTGGCCAATGCCTTGGTAAGGATATCTGCAACTTGCTCCTCAGTCTTGCAGTATAGTAGATCAATCTCCCCATCTTGTAATGCATCTCGAATGAAGTGATGCAACAACCCAAGATCAGTCATTTCATATTGTCTCATCATCTCAGTTTTGAACTCCATCATCAATTTGTTTGAACTTCCAGCGTAGATGATATTATCCACATATAGAGAAACAATGAGTATTCCACTTTCAGCAGTCTTCACATATAATGTTGCTTCACTAGGACTTCTTTGAAAACCAGCCTTAGTTAAATAGGAGTTGATTTCTTCATACCAAGCTCTTGGAGCTTGCTTAAGACCATATAATGCCTTCTTGAGTTTGAAAACTCCATCTTCCTTGTTCTTAATCACAAATCCAGGGGGTTGATCAACATATACCTCTTCATGTAATACTCCATTCAAAAATGCTGACTTCACATCTAATTGATATAATCTCTACCCTTTCTGTGCAGCCAAATCAACCAATGTTCTAATTGTATCAAGCCTAGCAACTGGTGCAAAAATTTCATTGAAGTTTATTCCAGGCTTTTGAGAGTAACCCTTTGCAACTAGTCTTGCTTTGTTTTTCTGCACTAAGCCATCAAGATTCAACTTGGTTTTGTAAACCCATTTAACACCAATTACTGGTTTATCAGATTGTCTACTAACCAACTCCCAAGTATTGTTTTTCTCTATCATTGCAATATCATTCTCCATTGTTTTCTGCCATGATTCATCCTTGACAACTTCTTCAAATGTTTCAGGTTCAATGATGCACAAATTGCACCCTTCATACACTTCTGCAATGCTTTTATATTTTAGTGGAGTGTGATCAACATCTTGTGGACCTGAACTTCCACTATCTCCTGCAGCACCAATTCCAACATGTACTTCTTCAATATTTTCTGGTGTCTCACCATCACCTTCTGAAATCTCAATTTGAGTCAGACTTGATTCACTAGTTTTCTTTTCTTTTTCAGTAAGCATATCGGTGAGTGGAATTGAGATAATGCATTCTTTTTGTGCCTTCCAATCCCAACTTGCTTCCTCATTGAATACTACATCTCTGGAAATAACAACTTTTCTAGATTCAATGTTATAAAGCATGTAGCCTTTCTCACAACTTACATACCCAAGAAACACACATCTTGTGCTAGCCAAATCAAGCTTCTGTCTTTGTTGTTCTGGAACATGTGCATAGCACAGAGAACCAAACACCCTTAAGTGCTTAATTCCTGGCTTTCTTCCGCTATAAGCTTCGAATGGAGTTCTCTTGTCCAAAGCCTTAGTTGGACACCTATTTAGGACATATTTTGCAGTGTTAACCGCCTCAGCCCAAAACTCCAATGGTATCTTCTTCTCAAACATCATACACTTAGCCATCTCCACAATGGTCTTGTTCTTCCTTTCAGCCACTTTATTTTGCTGTGGTGAGTATGCCACAGTGATTTGCCTTTCCATTCCAATTTCGTCACAAAACCTGTTGAACTCAATGGATGTATACTCTCCTCCTCTGTCATTTCTTAATTTCTTCAACTTATACCTACTTTGCAATTCAACAGTAGCCTTAAACTTCTTAAAGACATTGAACACCTCATATTTGTATCTCAAAAAGTAAACCTAACACATTTGAGTAAAATCATCTATAAAAGTGAGGAAGTACCTATTTCTAGCCTTTGTAACAGTTTGCATTAGTCCACAAATATCAGTGTGTACCAATTCCAGTGGAATAGTGGCTCTACTTGTTGTCTCTCTTGGAAAAGAATCTTTGCAATGTTTCCCAAGAATACACCCCTCACACACTTCATTGGTGTTCTTGATTTCTGGTAATCCAAGCACCATTTCTTTCTCTTGTAGCAGTCTCAAACTATTGACATTCAGATGCCTTATTCTTCTATGCCAAATTAAAGTTGACTTACTTACACTTGCTCTTAATGCAAAATGCAAATATGTTTTAAGTTTCAAAGGAAAACTTTTGTTTCCTCTCATTGGCACCTTAGCAACTAGATTAGAGAGAAAGCAGTCATAATAAATTCCAGCCTTATTATCTCCAACAATCAGAAAGTGCCCATACTTCATCATCTATCCCACACTGAGTAAATTCTCCTTAAGACCAGAGACTATCATTACTTCTTTGATATACCTCATTCCCATCTTAATGTCAACCACCAAACTTCCTTTTCCAATAACATCAACCAATTGTTCTGTCCCCATTTCTACTTTTGCAGTTATGCTTCTATCAATATCAACTAGCACATCCTCTCTGCTAGTCATATGATTACTACAGCCATTGTCCACATACCATACATCTTCCATGGACTTCTTATCAACTGCATTATTAACATAGAACTTGGTTGGTGTAGGAAGAACCTGAGTTGCATAATTTAGCTGTTGAACATTTTTCTTGTTGTTGTAGTCCCTTGCAATATGCCCTATTTTTCGACAACAGTGACACTTAGGTTTGCCTTTAAGAAAACATTCTCCATAATGATACTTATCACAGTGCCTACAAGGGTTTCTACCACCTTCTGCAACTGCAATTTACTTCCTAGATTGGTAAATAGGCTTTTGATCCCACTTTTTAAATTTTGGTTTCCAATTTTTCTGGTATCGATTCCCTTGATTCCCATAAGCATTGACAGGTTTGGGATTCACACTAAGACTTACAAATGCTCTCTCAGTTTTATTCTCATTATGTCTTTCCAATTTCTGTGCAAAACTTTTCAACGAGGCAACTACCTCTTGGACCTCAATCACATCTATATCCCTTGAGTGTTCAATTAAGGAACATATAGGATCATACACGGAAGGTAAACTAATCAACATTTTCTGCACAATTCTCTCTCTAGACAATTCCTCTCCATAACTTCTCATTTGATTTATCAGATCAAACAATTTTGTAAGATATGCAGGCAAAGACTCATTATCTCTCATTCTAGTATATTCAAATTCTCTACGAAGACCTTGTAATTTGACACTTCTAACCTGTTTGTCACCATGGAATTCTTGCATCAAGATATCCCAAGCTCCCTTAGAGGTTTCTTCGTGAGAGATCCGAGGGAAAATCTCATCGGAAACTGCTCCTTGAATTAGCACCAACGCCTTGGCATCTTTCATGAGCTTTTCCGAGAGAGATGCAGCATCACTCGATCCCTCCTTCTTCTTCTTCTTTTCAACAGATTCATTAGCTCCCTTCGAATCTGAGCACTCTACTCCTTTTTCTACAAACTCCCATAACCCATAAAATTTGAATATAGTCTTCATCCTTATGCTCCAGAATTCATAATTCTCGCCGTTGAAGATCGGCGCTCTTATCTCACTACCTCTAGAACCTGCCATGTTCGACACGAATCTTGCAATCAATTTCTTCAAATTTCAACTCGTTTCCTTCACAGATTCAATCGCCCAGTGTTAAGCGACCAAACCTGGCTCTGAGGCCATGTTAGAAACTAGAGACTATGATCTCTATTGTAGGGAGTGAAGCGAAAATGGAGATGAAAGATTTCTCGAAAATCTCATAGAGTTGCAGAGAGGATATTCAAACAGAGCAAAAATTGCTTCATTCATTCACACTCATCACACAAGGCATGTGCAAGAATAAAACCGTCAAGAGGAGAGAGAGATTCTCTCCTACAAAGTTCAATCTCTACCATTCATGTAATCTACCCTATAAGATAGCTACAAGTGACAACACACACTACTATTACTAAAATTACATCTTAGCTGTCTAATTGGAATATAATCCAATGACTCACATTTAAATCTGAAATACTAAAAGTTATGCTAATATTTCTCTAGCACAAACACTTATATTCCAACATAAAAGCCTTTCTCATGGGTACAAGACTGTGGGGGCTATCAGATTTTTATCCTGCTGTCTTCATCCTAGGCTCAACCATGTGGCAGTACAGGATCCCATATTTGTTCAACGAATTGGCTAGATAAAGGCCTAACGCTTTCGGATCTAAATCCCCCGATTCCATATAGCTGGCAAATGAAGATAATCTAATTCCAATTTTATCTGCTCCTATCTCATTAACAACGGCTTCAACGAGTACCCGAGCAAATCCACAACGATTCTCCAATGATCCCCCATATTGGTATGTTTGATCATTCATTTGATCTTTTAGAAACTGATGATCAATAAGGTATCCATGGGCTCTATGAATTTCTACTCCATCAAAGCCTGTATGTCAGCCAAACCATTTCAGTGCACCAAATATTATTTGTAATCTAGCATGAACTATTGTCTCACATCTAGTTAAACTGCAATTAACTACATTTGTAAGATTAGATATGGTTTGTTTGCTTATGTTGGAAGTAATTTTGAATTCACGCTAATTTTATTTCATACTTAAGTAAAGACAAATTACTAGCTTCTATAGCGTTCCTTGCAGCAAGTCTGTTCATCTGTCCTTAATCGCCTTGGAGGAGAAAACTCAACGACATCAATGCCATTAGATCGCATTTGGGGGGTTGGTGGCTTGTCAGTATAAGAGGTTGGAGCTTGCCCATTTGGCTAAAACCCTGTAAGAAAATATTGATAGAATCACAATCCGAAAGATTTCTATTACAGGAATATCAAGGCAGCTTTCTGATGCTTCAATGGCCTAACTTTTCACTTATGATCCAAACGCTTTAAATGACACAAAGTGAAACGGGCATCACGATGGGGTACAAAAGTGACGATACACTAAGAACCAGAACAATGAAATTCACAACACCTACGCAAGCTGATTCTTTGAAAAGTTTTTCTCAGATTTAGCGAATAGCTATACCGAGAAGGCTAAGTGAACATTCACGAATTTAAGGGTCAAAACAAGTCCAACAAATCTAAAGCATAAGATAACTGGAGTGAAAGCGTAGCTTTGATGCAAGAATATGTGTAAGTACCTAACTTGATTCTGTGGTGGCAAGTCGAGATGGTTGAATGTGGACTTGACTCGGGTGGTAGTCTAAAGTAATCTCAAATAGTCATCTCGAACGGGTAAATAATATTACGAGTGAGTTGATCAACAAATACTGAAACATCATCATAGTCTCCACATGTACAAGATGGTTTGTATCGGAAATCTATGGTGACATTCACCCATTTCTATTCACATCCTTAGTGGGTCCCCGACATCCCAAGAAGAACAATCATGGGAATTTCTTCCCACCTCCAAACAAGAATAGAAGGAAATTGAGATTAGCCTAATGGCTTCCATCTCACCACTTCCACTTACTAGTAAATTAGACATCTACTTACATATTCAGCGACATTCCATTCATACAATGCCAATAACTAAATGGACGAAAACAGTGGTACAATTTAATACTGCCAGCATGCATGGCATCCGCTGAAATGTGAGCCAACAATACTCACCGCAGGTCGAACACCAAAGCAAAACTAATTCTTCAGAGAGAAAACGATAGTTGGATATGGATAGTTCGGATATAAGTAAATTGTCCATGGGATTTCCGACTAAGAGCATCAGATACAACAGTTGCCTGACCATGATAGTACTCAAAGGTGCAATTAACTCACCTCTTTAGTCACAAACTCAATTATTTTTGTGTGAAAACACACTACAACTTCTTTGGTGAAAAAGGATGCAACATTTCTCACTATAGAGAAAATGTCACCAGATTTTATAGCGAGAAAGGTTGTTGTCAGCTCTAGGTCAAAGATAGGATGGTTCACATCATGCTGTTCCAATCGTCAAGAGGTAAACGCGTTACTCGATCCTACTGCATCAATGTGTAGCCAACATTTAATAATACACACCACAGAAATTTGAATAGTATAAAAGCTACGATCAGATGAGACAATACCTCGTTGTCAGAAACTTTGTTCGTCGTCAGCATCGCAATAAGGTTGACTGGTTTCTTAGCCAAAAAGGAAATAGGTCTAAGCTTAAAGAATAGTTAAGAACTGCTGATAGGATTTGACAAAACCAAAGACATTTTGTATTTCACAACATCTTGTGAGGATTTTCAATTTCCAACGATCGTAACCCCTTTTGGAAATTGATGAGAATAACGTATGCTACCAAAGGAACTCCCAAGAAAAAAAACTACTAAACAAAACTCAAAGAGTTTGACGTACAGCTGACAATCGATGTTTAGTGAACTTGACCTCGTGGTTGAAGTAAGCAAGAAGGTTATCGATAGAACAATCATCGAGAGTTGTTCTAAAGATCCACACAAATTTCCTCAGTGGAAGCGAGTCCAAGGACATTAATTCGATCCCACTAACTAACACCTACTGAACTTCACAATGTCTAATGCTTACTCGCTTTCTCCAACACACACTTCAAATGTTTCAAACAATTTCCATAAAGATATGACTCTGCCTGCTATTCCTAGGGATTGCATGTTGCAGAGTAACATCTTTATTTTAGATCTCCCAAACTCAAACCACTAAGATTTTTCCGTTTCACCACTCTTATGTAGGTACGACTCTGCCGCAATTCCCAAGGAACGCATGTTGCAGAGTTGCATAATTATCTCAGATCTTCGGCTGGTCTTAACCAGACTTCCTCAAATTGAGATTTCTAATTCACAAAACTTTAATGCAAAACCAACTCTGCCCGCAATTCTTAAAGAACTCATATTGCAAAGTATCGGTCCAATGTCGAAAGTCATCCAACAATCCATTTCATCACCGATGAGCACAATCCCGACACGAATTCTTGTATTTCAATAAGAAGGTGACAACTCAAACAGAGAAAGGTTTGTACAACTACGCCAAATGGCACCAAATCAGGAAGTTGTGACACCCAAATAAAGTCATGACTGACACACAACTACAGTAACAGAAGATCCTAAGTGTGCTCTGAACAAACCACGCTCTGATACCAAATTGACACGCCTGACCCTGATATTCTCCAAACACCAAGGTAAGCACGTGCTGGCGGACACCCGAATGTGACGAAGCCATATTAGGATGCATGAGAACTAGAAAGAAATAACTAACATAAATAAAACTTGTAAATTTAATTATAAGGAATATGCAATTGTGGAACGTGTTCAGAGCATACAACTACACTGAGAGAACTCGAAGATATCGATGCAGGAGTGCCTTGATGCTGGGATTGTATGCCTCGATTCGAAGTCCTGAAGGGCTGCAAAATAAAACATGAGTGGACTAAGTTAATATATAAGTAATACTAAAACAGTTAATCTTTAAGGTATTAACCCCCAGGTTTAGAAAACTCGTATAGCATAATAAGTAATAGGTTTTTCCGAAAACCTCTAGCGTGGCATAAAACCTTTCATAAAACATATATCATATATAATGTGTTGAGTAGTAGTAGCACAAAGGCGCGCGCACACACACACACACACACACACATATACATATAACTTCATTCGCCTGAAAGCACTACATCTCCCGACCGAAGCCACCAACCTACGCCCGGCCAAAGCCATATATAAGTATCTTCCAGCCGAAGCCACCAACCTATGCCCAGCCGAAGCCATATAAAATATCATTCGCCATAAGGCAATATCATTTTCATGTAGGTCCTACATCACCTGACTGAAGCAAATTAATGATTTCATTCGCCCGTAGGTAGTATCATTAGCCTGTAAGCCCTACATCACCCGACCAAAGCCAATTAATGATTTCATTCGCCCGTAGGTAGGACCATTCGCCCATAAACAGTATCATTCGCCCGTAGGCAGTATCATTGACATGTATGTAGGACATTCGCCCATAGGCATATCGTATGAGTAACCACTAAATAAGCACATAAAAACATGAACATAATATTTCGAAAATATATGTATATCAATCTCAAATCGGAGCTCAGTAACTAAAACATCATATCTTAGTATCACATTCATAGGTAGGTATATAGTCATCAATCATATATACCACAAAGAATGTAAAGTCGATAAAGCATAATATATCATAAAGTGTAAATCCAATTTTCTCATAAATGTTTCATAAAACGTAACCAACAAATCATGCTTTTCTTGTATGCATTTCTAATAGTAAAATAATGCATTTTGGAAAGGGTCCACTCATAGATACTTCATCGTTGAAGAGCCGTGCAAACAAGAGAGAACGAAAACGCCATAAGCAATTACACTTAAGCACATAAAGGGTCCAATTAATAAAACTCTACCATAACGATTGAATTTCGGGAAACGGATGTCATAAACGGATTCAGGACGTCGAAAAACATAGGGGGGACCTTAGGTACCCCCACGCACCGTCACGGGCGGCGGCCCGAATGGCCACGCGCCGATTTAGGTTGCCGGAAAAGTTACCAGTGCTGCCGAGATCACCATCGTGGACGGCGACAAAGCACAATACCTCTGGTGAAGGCGTGCGTGCTCCACGCACCGGCTAAGACAGCGCTCACTCGCGAACCCATGCGCTAACTAGGTTTTGGGTTTGGGCTGGTTCAATTGGGTTGAGCCGCAAGGTTGGGCTGGGCAATTAGGCCGGGTTCCATGGCCCAACGAGTTGGGCTGAACTAGGGTTATGGATCTGGGTTTAGGGCTATCAAGTTAGGTCAACCTGGTTTTCAAACTGGTTCTCACGGAGACGAAAGCCGGAGCTTCCCAAGCTTCGGTCAACCTCGAAACTACACTAAACTCCATGTTGAAACTATGAAATGAAGCCACGAGGGAGAGGAAGAGAATCATACCACTTTTTGGTCCAGCCGTGGCCAGAAAGTGGCCGGGAAATCCATGTAAAGTCGCAGACCAACGCTGAAGCACTGGGTTTAAAACCCCGAGTTGATTTCAAGCTAAAACTTCACAGAAAATGGTATACATACTTAACAACCAAACCAAACATCCAAATTAAGATAGGGTAAGGTGATTCTGAGGCTCATCTACTCGGAAATGGTGGAAATTCATCAGAGATGTGGGTGTGCTAAGTACGTTGGGTGGCCTCTATGCTTCATAGAGAAGGGGAGGGAGGGAGGGAGGAGGAGGAGAGAGAGAGAGAGAGAGAGCAAGGCTTAATGATGGTGATGGGTGATGGGTGATGGGTGATGGTGTTCATCGTAGGGGGTGGGTGTAGGTGTATAGCGCTCAGGGGAATGGGATGCAACAAGGAAGAGAGATGGAGAGAAGTCTCAGAGTTACACACCAAGGACACCAGGGAGAGGGAGAAGGAGAGAGAGCTGTGAAGGAAGAGAAAGATGAAGGATTTGGGTCGGGGGACAAAAATCAAGGGTGGGCCCCTTGGGCACACCAATTAAGACCAAAAGCATAATTTCAAAATAAACATCCCAATCTTAGTGAAATTATAAAAATGCCATTTCGTTCTGTAAATTCTGGGACAAGTTGTTACATATTACAAAGATAAAGATTCTAAAACAACCTTCGCTCAGAGAATAAAAATAGCTATGCAGTGAGAATATCTATGGGAAACGAGTTAATCCTCAATAAACGCCTCAATAGAATGACATATCTTTGTTAAAGCATCTGCCACAAAATTAGCTTCATCTAAAACATGATAAAAGTTTATATGATCAAGCATCCCATGTTTGCCAACATAAAAGAAGGATCTTTCCAAGTTTAGGAAGGTAAGAGTTGCCAAAGAGAAACCGATTTGAGTCGCATCTGCTCCAAATATCTCAGGCAAACGGTCAGCTGACAAAATGCGGTCAATGGCTTCAACATCTTGAGAATAAAAGGCACAACTAGGATCAATTGGTTGTACTTTGTATAGGGATAAGAATTGAGTTACCTCTTTCACAAATGTTACTTATTCATTCCGGCCATTATACAGTACAACACTGAACAGAAAGTATAACCTTTCCGGCCTCTAAGTCCAGAACCCTCCCAAACATTGGACACTACAATACTAGATAATGCAATAAGATACAACAGTACAATACAATATAGTTGAAAACAATCCATCTAAGATAGTACAGACTCAATCAGATGAATCAAAGGAGCCCTACTGTTCAAGCTTCCATCTTTGCGGTATACTTAAGTGGTGGCTTCAAGAAATGGATAATCAGTGTAACCAATGACGGGATCAGGTATGTAGAATGTCTCTCTGTTGTACTTGTTTAGAGGAGCATTAAGTTCAAATCTCTTTGGCAAATCCGGATTCGCCAAGAAAATACGACCATAAGCAATAAGATCTGCACGGCCCTCCGCCACAACACTGTTTCCATCTTCCCTGTCATAACCACCAGCAGCAATGAAGGTACCATGGAAAGACTTTCTCATGGGAAGAAGACTCTGGTGGGTTTCAGCTTTTTCTCCAGCTGTCTTCATCCTCGGCTCAACCATGTGGCAGTACACGATTCCATATTTGTTCATGGCATTGGCCATATAGAGGCCTAATTCTTTTGGATTTGAATCCCTTGAGTCCATATAGTCAGCAAATGGAGATAATCTAATTCCAACTTTATCCGCTCCTATTTCGTTAGCGACAGCTTCAACAACTTCCAGAGGAAGGCGGCAACGATTCTCTAGAGATCCACCATATTGGTATGTTCGATCATTCACATGATCTTTCAAAAACTGATCAAGAAGGTAGCCATGCGCCCCATGAATTTCAACTCCATCGAAGCCTATATAGCAAATTAACAATTTCAACATACTGACGGTATTAGAACCTTAAGCATTGTCGCTGAATTACCAAACAAATAATGGTTAGTTAATATGTAGTTCAATAACAAGATGTGAGGGGGCTTGCAGCTCCATGGCAGTGAGCTTTTAACTCCACCCACCCCCCCGCCCCTCCCCCAGGCCAGAGTTTGAAGAATCCCCATCCCATCTCTAACTACATTTCTCTGATCAAACACAATTTATTTTGCACAAGCTTTGAAGCAAATTGAGTTGTTGTAAATTTTGTCTCATTTTAACGTAAAGACAAATTACCAGCTTCAATAGAATTCCTTGCAGCAAGTCTAAAATCATTGACAATTTGTGGAATTTCATCTGTCCTTAATCGTCTTGGAGGTGTGAATTCAGAATCATCAATGCCATTTAATCGTATCGGCTTGTTAGTAGAAGATATTGGAGCTTGCCCATTTGGTTGATAACCTGTAAGCAAGGAGAGAAAGAATTACAAGCTGAAGTCTAACGACAGTAACAAACATCCACAGTAGCACTCTTTTAAGTGGGAATCCTTTGTTACAAATTACTATAAAATCGCTTGGTCTGATGAACCACACATGCTATATACTAGTTCTGAATTCTGAGTTATGTTAACATCAAACTTCTTCCCATCCAATAATAATAATAATAACAATGCTTCCCAAACAGCAAGGTCATAAAAGTGGTGTCTTCTTATGGGTTATGTTAAAAACACCAACTCGGAACTTAACAAGTCCAAGTTTTATCGTCATTTGAGCAACAAAGTTGTCAATTATAATCACTCAGCTCGTTCTGATGCATACACCATTATGTTATACATCGAACTTCTTAATCGGTCTAATTATTCACTCATGTTAACAAAGCATTTTATGGCAAAAGTGAGGTCATAAAGGAGTAAGTCAGAAACGCACCGCTATTAGAAACCCTTCCAACATGCCAAATCTGACAGAAGAAGACGCCCCCTTTAGCATGAACAGCATCAACAATGGGTTTCCAGGCTTCAACTTGCTCCTTTGTCCATATGCCAGGTGTGTGCGGGTACCTTCGTATATTAAAGAAACAAAAATTTCATCAAACTTTGGAACGAAAGAAGCACCCTCAAATGTTTGTTAGTCTATAAATCTACTGTTGTTGAAATTACCCTTGAGCTGTGTCGGAAACTCCAGTGGCTTCGGCTATGAGAAGACCCCCGTTCGACGCTCTCTGAGAGTAATATAAGATAGCATGTGGTTGAGGAACATTGTTGTATGATCTCTGTCTGGTCAATGGTGCTAAAACAATTCTGGAAAGGAAAAAGAAATTGTAAATTATAAATACAGAGTGATCAAGACGGAATGTGGCTGAGGAAAATTATCGAATGATCTGTATCTAGTCATCAACGGTGAAAATACAATTCTAAAGAGGAAAAACATATAATAAACCATAATACAACCTTTAGACTTTGTAGGAAGCTTTAGTTTGCTAAGGCTCCCTTGATAACAAATTCGCTTACAGTTTTCTTGTTTTAGTTAAGAAGGAGAAACAAGGGAGGGAGAAGGAATTTGGGACGAAAATGTGTGAAATAAAAACTCTAATTGTAGACTATCTGAATTTGCTTTATGTTCTTCATTTTCGGTATCATTCCATGCACATTATATTAAAATAACGCGACAGAGAAATTGAAAAAAGTAAACAAATAGTAACAATGTATGAAAGTTTTAAGTACCTATGAGAAAGATTGAAGTTTCCCAATTTGTAGGGAGTGAGGAGAGGAATCGTGGGAGGTTGAGCAGCAGAAGACATCTCAGAATTCGAGTCGGTCGTCCGCCACCTGATCTTGCACTTGGCCTTGTATACTGGATTCTGGGATGAAGGAAGGAAGGAAGGAAGGAATGAATGAATGAATACAGGACCCCATTGGGTCTTTATACGTTCGTTAGGAGCTTAAAAGTCCACCCTGCAGCTTTCCTCCAGAAAAGTCAGAGATGGCTGGGTCCCACATCTCCCCTCCCTTGTATGGAATGGAAGGCTGAAAGCTGTGGTGGTGGTTGCGGCGGCAGACGTCGGTGGGTGGATGATGGATCTCTCCAATGCATTAATTAGACTGATTAGGGAAAGAGACGTAGGAAGGTTTGATGAGGTCTGTAATTACGTTTACGTGGGTTGAAAATTCACCAGTTTGATGAGGTCTGTAATTACGTTTAACTGGGTTGAAAATTCTCCAGTTTGATGAGGTCTGTAATTACGTTTAAGTGGGTTGAAACTTGGGGCGGTATTTGACCCCTAGATCAGTTTTAGGATAATTTTAGGTCATGGGTTCGAAGGAATTTCTTTTTTTTTGTTTTTTTTTGGGGGGGGGGGGGAGGGGGGTGAGGAGGGGAATTATAGGTTTTAGCCCATGGTTAGAGTGGGTTTTAAGGCCATCTGCAACCAGATGGGTTAAAACATAATCCCGTCTAGAGTTATAACTTTGTAAAAAAATTAATTTTAAATTAACAGTTTCATCATATTCATATACTATCTCCAACCAAATAAGCTAAACATAGCCTCGTCAATTTCCGATGGATAGCTAGGCTAAAATTCTAGGAAGCTCACCATTTGGCTAAAGGGGCATTAGGTTGGCCAAATGTAGCCCCCTCTTAGCCTTTTTTGGGGGCCCAACTCCTCTACTGCACTATTTGAGTCAAATTTAACAGCTATGTTTGAAAACATCTAACGGAAGTTTAATTAAATTAACCAATAAATTTAATATATAAACTTAAAACTAAATAATTATTGAGAGGGTTATGTTTAGCCACTTTGGTAACAGTATATAAGTATGGCCAGATACTGTTCAATCATTTCAGTTGGAGATGGCCTAAGGTCAGAATTTTGAGGAGATGTGAGACTAAATGCATGTTAGTTACAAAATTATATTAGTTTAGATCGCTTGAAACATTTGACAATTTAATAAAGAAAAACCAACTTAAAATCCATGAACCATTAGAAAACTCATTTTCCTTTTTTGTTTTATTAAGTTGTCAAATATTTAAGCTTTTGGATACAAACTAATGTAATCTTATGTTTGGTCCTCACAAATCTTCAAAATGAAGACCTTAGTTGATCAATGAAGAATATATGACAAATTAAATAGTCTAAAAATAAAAGGCTCCAATTAGGGATGGGTTCAATTCGAATCGATTCGGTTTTTTGCCAAAATCAAAACCGAACCGAAATTTTGGTTCGATTCAGTTTTTTTTTTTTCGGTTCGATTTTTTTCAGTTTTGGTTTTTTGCGGTTTGGTTTCGGTCCAATTCGGTTTTTTCTGTGATTTTTTTTAAATCTTTTTTTTTGTCAAAAATATAAAGAAGAGTAAATTTTTTTTTTCTTTTTCCGATGAACTGAGAAATCAAAAAAGGAGCTTGAATTAAAACTGGGGCAACTCGCAATGATGGTTGCATCAAACAAATCGTCAATATCTGCAATACAAACAGAAACCTTTGTAAATCATAAAGTCCTTAATGCTGAATAATCCTTTAAGAACCAAAACTTGAAAACCTTAAATTTGCAATACGAACCAAAACAACAACCCATAAATTTACACCAAAATTTCAGTCTCCCTCTCTGGAATTTACCCTAAAAAAAAACCCATAAATCGACAAAATAAATAAGAGAGACTGGAGATCTTACCGTGGAGTGAGAAGATTGAGAAACAGAGAGAGAAGAATGAAGAAGAATAGAGAAATTGGAGGCAGAGACATGGAGCCATGAAGGGAGTTTGGAGGCACACGGGACAAGAGAGAGAGAGAGAAGAGGGGAATGAAAAATCTAAGGACAAGGATTGTCTGGCCTTCCACTTCCGGTGTCCTTCCGTACCCTTCTGTTTTGTGTGGTCACGGTTAAGCCATGTCAACATTTTATATTGTTTTTTTTATAGAGATAATGAGACAAAAATGAATAGTAATATAAAATGTTGACGTGGTTTAACCGTGACCACACAAACAGGAGGGTAAGAGAGGGCACCGGAAGTAGGAGGGCAGACAATCCTTGTCCAAAATCTAAAAGGTGTGGCTGCTACTACTAGTGGCTAGGGTTTTGTTGATTTTTAATTCCACAAAAGGCTATAGATTTCAATATTTATAAATAGTTTAGTAATACAATCATAACAAAACAAAACCTGTTGCCAAGTTGGTTTTAATGAAACTTTTCAAGCAGGAGTACATGGGTTTGAACCCTTATGCCTCCAGGATTTAGGAGAATTTTGATAATTTTTATGATTTTTATAATTAAAATATTATAAAAAATAATTAAATATAGATATTAGTTTGGTTCGGTCCGGTTTGGTTTTTGAATCTCAAAAATCGAAACCGAACTAACCAGATTCGGTTTGGTTCGGTTCAATTTTTTTGATTTTGGTTCGATTTGATTTTTGGTTTTTTGAACCCACCCCTAGCTCCAATCAAGTATCATTGCATGATTAAAATGGAAAATGACAAGGTTGCTAGCTTTTTGCAAAAAATATGTTATGTAGGTTCCTAACGAGTGCTTTTAACACAATGGGCATTCCCTCTATCGTGTAAAACTTTCTCGAGAAATAAAGTTAAGATTTATTCGTATTTGTTACATGGAAGTTTCTCTTTCAGATCGCTCTTTTTCTATAGTCGTAATTTTTTGGGCATATAGATTCATTGTAAGGATGAATTACGTTTTTTTTTTTTAGTTTGACAGGTTTCAATGATCCATGTCATTTTCAATTGTGCAAAATTAGATTTTTTCATACATAACATAATTTTATACCGACACCCCTTTTTACCCAAAATAGGTTGCGTGGAATATTTTGACAAAAAAAAAATCACGTTTGTAAGTAGTGCATTCTTCTGGTGGTTCAAACCATTTCCCCTCTTCTTATTGTAATTTAGAGTAGGAATAATGTTGTATTCAACAAACAATAAAATCCTTGTGCACATCAAGTAGAATCATGAAAGAAAAAAAGGAAGAGAAAATTTTGCCTATAACGGATACTGCTACAATGACATTTTTATCAGGGGTTAATTGGACTCCAATATAACATTCTAGCATTAACAAGAGACGGTCAAGAATATAGATTTATATCATCCTTGAATCTCAAACGTAGAATTATCATAACTTACCACTTTTATTATAGGGATAATACTTGCATTCCTTTCTTGGAAGGATGAACTTATTTCCTCCATGCAAATAATGTACATTTATCGTACAGAGTTCATAATCAAAACCGTTCAATTTACTAATCTTCATATCCTTTCAAAAGAATTGGAGATCATTTAGTTATTCAAATGTATAGAACAAATCAAAGATGTAGGTGTTAAGTAACATATTCAGGATGAACTGTTTATTTATTTGATATGTTTGAATGGATTAAATAATTTCTTATTCGAATGATTTTTTGCACGAATGATCTTCAAATGAAATTAAGAAATTGAACGCTGCTGATCATTGAGTTTATATACTTAAGACACGTCATTAGCAAATGGGGAAGACGAATCAAAGATATATCCAAAACCCAGTTGAACAGATGTACAGTCAAACGTCCGGAGGATAATTATATTGTTAATTTCCAATAATCATAATATAAGATCATCACAAACTATCTTTATGAAACTCATTGGCATGGCATGCAATCAGTTAGCATGTTCAATTAACCACAAGCTACAACACTACACTTGAACTTGATACAGATCGACCAATGCAGAAACTTACTATACAGATGAGAATTTTACAATCTTGTCAACCAACTTCTGCCCCTCGATTCGTTATTTTCTCTAGTTATCCAAACCGTGCAAGAAAAGCAACACGAAAACACGTACGCAGACTAATGCGGGCATTTCAGATATATAAGAGTGTACAAGCTTCCATATGCTGCACGAAACCTATGCAATGGTGTCCAGGAATGGATAATCAGCGTAGCCCATAACCGGTTCAGGCACGTAGAATGTGTTTCTGTTATACTTGTTCAAAGGAGCATTGAGCTCAAACCTCTTCGGCAAGTCTGGGTTAGCCAAGAACCAACAACCATAAGCAATAAGATCTGCACGGCCCTCAGCCACAGCATTGTTCCCATCTTCCCTATCATAATCACCAGCAGTAATGAAGGTACCATTAAAAGCCTTTCTCATGGGTACAAGATGTTGAGAATCAATGTCAACCCAAAACAATAAGTAATCCACAACCCAATCTAAAGCCCAAGTCCATATCTAGTTTGATGATGTAATTGCTTACAATTGCAATATTAGGTATGGTTGAGTGGAAAAAATTAGGTGCAATTAATGGGTTTTGTGGGGTAGTAAATAATCTTAGTTTAATTAAGTGTGTGGTGTAGCTTTCATTTGGTTTGCTATAAATACCCAAGTCCCCAAGCATTGTATATCATCCAAGGAAAAACAAAGCCTAGAGCTAAATAAGAAAAGCTTTGCTAATTAGTTTGTTTTGTGAGCTTTCTTTAAGAGTGTGCTCTATTTTCTTCTTCTTGGGATCATTAGAGTTATCTTGGATACTCTTCTTA